>NC_050451.1:86025055-87472555 GCF_903995425.1 Onychomys torridus | reverse complement strand
TACTTGAGTTTTGTTTGGTCATAAATTTCTATTTGTAAGTTTATCAAAGACTTGACATGAATCTAAACTTAGCATATGACTTTCTGGCCAGGCAGAGTGGGATATGCTCATAATATCAGCATTTGGAAGGTGGAGGCAGAAAGATCAGGAATTAAAGGCTATCTCTGGCCACATAGTGAGTTTGAGAACAGCCAGGGCTACAAATAACCCTCCCTCAAAAGAAGTGTGACTTTCTTAGAGCCTTTGGAAATGTCACCTGGACTAAACAGAGTCCGTGATTTCCCCCTTAAACTGGATCTGATTCTACAGCCATTTTTATTTCAAGCTTCCACCTTAATTCCCATTTTTCCCTGAATCGCAGATGAGGATTCCTGGTTGGTCCACTCTGTCTAATACAAACCTGCAAACAGTTGGGCCCAAGACAAAGCAACATCCCAAACAACAGCCCAACAAGCTGAGTGCAGTGTGACCTAGATGCAGAGACCTATGGTGCAGAGACCTGTGCTTCAGAGAGGGTGTGGGAAGGGCTTTACCTGTAGGCATTTTTGGAGCTATGGTTGAAAGGTGAGGAGAAAAGACCTCAGAGTCCACTGAGGCACAGATAAAGGACATGATCAAGGCAGGAACAAGGTTACAAAACACTCCTGCCTCCTATCCATACTAACAATGCCCTGTGTTGGTCACATCTCCATCAAGGCTTCCCTGGCCTTCAGACTAATTTCCTCAGGTGCAATGCCTCCTTTTCCATCTATCCACTGATGTAGATTCACTTCTAATCATCCTCTATCAAGACCATGCTGGGCTGAGACCGTGCTCGGTGATAGAATCCTCTGTAGAGCAGCTTGTGGGAGGTTCTAGCTTAAACCACTAGCACTGCTGAAACACTGAGATTGGGTCGGCTGGCCAAGTGGTTGCCTTGCAAGCACTGTGACCTTAGTTCAATCACCAGAACCTGTGTTAACAAAACCCTGGGGTAGGAGCATGTGTTTGTAATCGCAGCACATGAAGACAGGCAGATGCATGGCTTGCCAGCCAGACAGCCTAGCATGATTAGCGTGTCCCTGCTCCTCTAGCCTCCAGACCCACATGCACCACAAATGTCTGTCTACACCCACACACATATACACATATGCACACACATATGCACACACACACACACACACACACACACACAGAGAGAGAGAGAGAGAGAGAGAGAGAGAGAGAGAGAGAGAGCTCTTTACTACTCTAAAGTATAGCAATGAGATGTAGTCCACCCTATGGTGCCTCTTCTTGGAAAGTCCTTTATCTGCTGTGTGCTTTTGTAAGTTCTACTCATGATACCCTCTAAAGCCTTCCGGACTCCTCTGGGTGGAATCAAAGGCACTTACTTACCTTCATGCCGTCGTATCTCACAGCTCCTGTCTCAGCCAGTCCTGCACCAGACTTGTCTGTTCTTCCCCTTCAGACCACAGACTCCCTGAGAACAGGGCCCCAGTCCTACAAGGGGTGCCTGATAACCACCTTCCTAAGACTTGAGCTCTCCACTGCTCAGTACACTGAATTGACATGAATGAATGGTTAGTGAGTAAGACAAAAAAACTTAATTTTACCTGCATAATTATAGCTGAACTGATACAGACGGGTACTCTGCAATTCCCTCTGTTTCCAAGTCTCCACTGGCTGTTGAATCATGGGTAGATTTCCTGATAGACTTTTTTATATTACCAGGACATAATAGCATAAGAACATGATCTAGGTGCTTGACTTCCTGTCACAGAAGTCCCTCAGTTTGAGAATGTGTACAGGAACGGCTCTGCAGTATTCTTCCTTTGCAAGTGAAATACAGTTTTAGGGTAAAATATTTCCTTTTGCTTCTTGATGCTTTTATATTTTAAAAAAATGGTCTTATTCTCACACAAGGTAGAAAAAATTGCACTGTAGATAAATGCATCTTGCACTAATTGTATGCCCCACCTAAAATAAAATTCTCGTGATCTCTAGTCATACACTGAGAAGTTTAATACAAATGGTTCTACTTACACTAATTGTTGAATGGCTTCAACTTTTCTGCAATGCAGAAGACCTTATAACAATACTGTTCCTGTGAAGCTGTAGCTGATAGAAAGTAAACAAAATGTTAAAGAAAATTTACTTACTTTGGCTTATTTCCTTAATGGAAGTAGAAGAGACCGTATTTTCTCATTTCTGTTATTACCTTTTCAATAGGCTGAGGACACTTAAACCAATGGGCAGTTTTCAGTCACTAACTCTCTGCATCAGCCTGGTTGGTATAAATTCTGTTGTTCCCAAGCCGCTTACACAACGCATGCTCTCAGAACAGACCCCTACCCCTATGTCTGTGCGACACTGATATCAACCTTGAAAGCCATTGAACAGGCATCACTCTTGATGTTGCAAAGTAAAACTCATATGTGACTAATTCCAAACAGAAATAAAATCAAAATAGTGAATAAGAAAGTCGTCTAATCTGCATTCTGATCAAAACATGCACTTTAGACTGGAAATGCTGTGTTCCAAAAACTTGAAGAGTTCTTCTGCTCATAGAATTGTGGTAGAATCAAAATTTCCATTGATTTTCATCTGTTTGCTTGTTTGTTGTTTTTGAAACAGGACCTTGCTCAAGGACCAGTTCAGGCTGGCCTTGAACTCATGGTGATGCTCTTGTGTCAGCTTCTTAAGGGCTAAGAGTATAGGTGTGTGTCACCACAACCAGTACAGTTGACAGAACCCTCAGTCCAATTCATTTTTAGACATTTTGTTTATTTCCCTGGTTACCAATAAAAGTAAGTTTCTCATTCAAAATAAAATTTTTTTTCGGGGCAGGGGGGGGAGGGGAGAGGAGATGCTGGTGAGAAAGCTCAGTGGGTAAAGTGTTTGCCTGCCACGCAAGTCTGAGGATTCGAGTTCAATCCCCAGAACCCATGTAAAGGGGAGAGGAGAGAAGTGACTCCACAGCACTTTTCTCTGACCTCATATATGTGGGTACCCACCACACTAACACATTGTGAATATGGTAATGAATTATTATTATTGTTATTATTATACCTATTGGTTTTTCAAGACAGGGTTTCACTGTGTAGCCTTGGCTGTCCTGGAACTCACTCTGTAGATGAGGTTGGTCTTGAACTTGGAGATCTGCCTGCTTCTACCTCCAAGTACTAGGATTAAAGGTGTGCATCAGCGCTGTCTAGCTAAATTAAAAATAATTTAATTCAACTTAACCATGACAGAAAGGACTCATGCCCACCCTACCCCCTTCATCACAGCAGGACACCATTGTTCCTCAGACATCATGTTGGGCTGCCCCCAGCATCTGCCTTCATCTGAAATGACTTTTCTTACCTGTTTGTCTCAGGCTCACTGATTGAATCCTGCATCAGTCTTTCTCTCTACTGCATCTTCCTCATTCCCATTGTGCAACAAAGCAAGAGCTTCTTGACTCCATGTCTCTTCAGCTGCTGTTTGCCTTACTGCAAAGGGCAGAGAGGGTTTCTTTTATTTCTACCTCTATTTTCGGATTTGCCATTCTCTCCTGAACTTACTCCAGTCAGATCTGGATTATCTTTGTCTCGCTGTGAAAAAAATACACAAAGTAAACAACTTAAACAAAAAAAAGTAGTCGTTTTGGCAGATGGATTCAGAAGCTTAGTCTATGATCAGTTGGCCCCATTGTTCTTAGAGAAGTAGAAAGGCAGAAGATCATGGACCATGACTGCTCTCTAGGAAGGCCAGGAAGTACAGAGAAACAGATGAATGACCTGTTCCAAGAGCACACTCCCAAAGACCTCCAACTTCCTTTCACTAGGTCTCACCTCCTGAACTTCTACCTCCTGCCAACCAGTGGGGAACTAGGCCTTCAACATATGAGGTGTAGGGGGACACTTGAAATCAAAACCACACTAGAGTCCCTGTTCCTACTTCACGAAACTGCTTTTGTCAGTGTCATCAATCACCACTTTACCAATTCCAAGAGCTAACTCCCAGCTACCATCTGCCTTTGAACAGAACCATTTGACAAATCTAATCACATCACTCTCCTTGGGATGTTTACTTCTCTTGGCTTGTGGGACTCAGTTTCCTGTTGGTTCTCCTATAATCCCACAGGCCACTCTTTGGTTAGGTCTTCACCATTCTAAAGATCAAGAGGCCAAGTTCAGTCTTTCCATCTCTCCTAATTTACATTGACTGTGTCACCTTATTTGATCCTACAGCTTTAGGATCACCTATATGCTAATAAATTCTCAATTATTTTCAACCCAAAGATAAATCAACTCAAACGACCTACCAAACTACCCAAAAAACAATGGCCTAAAACAACAATTGTATTAGTATAGGCCACAAATTTTAATAAACTAGATGGTCCACCAAGGGATGCTCATGGATACTTAACTGATATACTATAGACAGTTTTAGAGGACCAAGATGGCTGGCTTCTTTTCTACATTTAAAGGCCTAGTTACATAATATGCAGAGTCCTCTGGAGGTGGGGGGAAGAAGAACCTTTTTGAGTATCTAGATTATTTGTCCTGTAAGTATGTCTATGGGAAATTGTCTTGATTATGTTAATTGATGTGGAAATACTCATCCAACTGAGATGGAGATACTGGAGTGTGTAAGTACAAAGAGCGAGCTGAGTACTAAGAAGCACGTACACATTCATTTCTGTTTGCTCTTGACTGTGAATGTGATGTGACTAGCTAGTTCAACTTCCTCTAGCATTGACTTACCTGCAACAGTGGGTTATAACCTGGCATTGTGAGCTACAATAAGCCCTTTCTTCAAGTTGCTTTTAGTCAGGGTATTTAACCACAGCAACAGAAGGAAAATGAAGGGACCACTTGCTCAGAACTCACTAAGAATTTTAAGAACCCAATACAGTGGGCATTCTTTACACAGCTACATGACTATGTTTCCTAGATCATATTCTGTAGAATCATAGAGTAGGCAGGTTAAAATGTAATCTCTTAGCCCCATTCCAGAATTACCAAATCAGGACCTCTTTACCTATGGAATCAACATTATTTATATGTTTCATGACAGAGTTTGAGACTCACATTTCAGTGTCCAAATACATACCTAAGGTCTGCTACTTCTAGATACTTTCCCCTCCTTTTCCAATTTCAAAGGCTTGATTTGGCCAATTTTCACCCTTAAGTTAAAATTTAAGACTTGATGAGCTATTAATGGCTAATAACACATTACCTTTTTAGTAAGACTTCTTGAAATAAACCAGGTGGTAGCCTGAAAGCTAGCCAAGGGATATTTTCAGAAGGAAGGTAGACCATTCTAACACATTTGCTTCCTGTGCATCAAAAAAGTAATGTTTACTTTTGGTATTTCAAAATGTTACTCACTGATTTATTTTATTAAATCTTATACAGTGGATGGCTGCAATGAATGAAGCAGAATAGAATTGTTCCCCTTCATTATAAATAACTAGGGAGCACTGGTTATACAGTCCTGAGGCTCTCAAGTATATCAAGTACCAAGTAGCTGAAGCTATCTAAAAAATTTCTTTGAATTTTGCTGATAGTTCAACTCAGAATTTTTGTGAATTTGTATCCTATTTCATATGCATACTATTGAAGATAGAAAATAATATCTGAATAATATTTGAGTTATTGTACATTGTTAAAGTACAAATGGCTTGTGCCCAAGCCTGTTTTATTCTTTGTATTGTGATAGAATACCTTTCCCACTCTTCAGTTTCCTGTGACTATTTGATTGAATGCTAGTCAATGATACATATGACTTTGTGTTTTTCAAACACATATGACTTTGTGTACATACAACTTGGTGTTTTTCAATCAATTCTCTAGACCCTTTCTGCTTCAGTTGGTGTCATCCAAAATATGCCAACCTTAGAAGCCTTATAGTATCAATGACAGAACCAACAAGGAAGGAACCTTGTTGGAAGGGTACTTGACTGGTCCCATGGAGGAAAACTGTATGTCAGTTTCTCTATTACATTAGTGAGATGAAATTTCCTTAGGACTGTATTACTATGTACTGTGGTGTTTGCTACAACATCAGTCTTTACCTTAATATTATAAATATTTTACTCTTCCTCAAAATTTTTGATAAATCTGTGATCAGACAAATGTTCCATAGCTTCAAGCCACCACTGGCACATACAGTAAAGACTTCAAGGCTTTTTACCTATATATACTCTTTCTGAAAAGTATGACAGGCTACCATTATGCCTCCCCAGTATGCGTGAAAACAAAGGATGCATAAGGTACTAACAAAAATTTCACTCTGTATATACAGCCACATGTCAGAGCAGCAGTGGCTACTGTGACCTCATTCAGGAAACAGCCTGGCAGCCAACCCAACAAAGCCAACAGCTCTCCCTTCTGAGAGGCCTCGCCACTGCAACCACTCGGTGCCCTGCTCAGTGCTCGATGGCAGATCCCCTTGTGGGAAGTATTTCTTTTCTAGAAGATAATCCAGGCTCTATGACACACAACAGAGTTGATTCTGTATCTGGGTACTTTCTTAGGTTGGGGGAATAATTATTTAGACATTTAATAGTGTGGTGGACCACTCTGAGACAGATTTTTAAACGTACTAAAGCTCTTAAGGAACACTTGGCTTTTTATTATTCTATATAAGAAACATGTGATATGGAGGCAATGGGTGAGTGACTTGTCATAGGCCACAATAGAATTAGCCCTGGAACTCAAGGGTTCCTGGAGTAATCTCCTCTCTGAAAACAAATGGGGTCTAAATTCATATATGCCAATATCTCCTCAATTGTCACAGAAATGAAAACCTAGAAGTGGCCCCACCATCTTCATCTCAGCCTGTGCATCCTGTAAAAGAGAAAACTGCAGTCTGGGTCCTTCCTACTCACCATCTTCATCTCAGTCATGCATTCTGTAAAAGAGAAAAATGCAGTCTGGATCCTAATGCCATTTGAGGCAACAGAAGCTTTCTGAGCTTCTAGGCATGGACTGAAAGAGTGAGGCAATGACAGGCTTCCTGAAATGCAATTCATGCCCCTAAACCACTATTGCAGTAACGTCTGCCTTCCTTTTTGTTTGTCTTTCTTAAACATGCCAGGGTTTCTCTTCCCATTCATTTCTAGTAAGGATTTCTCCATCTCCTCAGCTCTTGAAGTCTTGTCTTTTGGAAATGTCCCATGTGACAGTGTTTACTTTGGCTTGCCAACAATTTCTCTTCACAGTGTCCGGTCCAACATTTTGTTCAGTTGGTCAATTAGCTAACTTAGGATGTTTGGAGATAAAATGTTGACATATTGGACAGATTGCCTATTTACATATTGCCATGTCATGTTCTCATTGGGTAACTTTAGAGTTTATTATTCTCTGGATCACTTCTGTAACCTTCCTAAATATACTTCTGGCCAGTCCCACTGCTTGTTGATTGACATCAAAACATCTTTGGCGTTGTGTCCTCCTGCCTTTTGTTTCTCCTTCATTTCTTTTCATCCCACCTGATCAGGAAATTCCAGTTTTTCAACTGCTTCATGGGCTAGTTCATCATTGAAAGAAGTCTTTGCTTCAGCTCCAGCTACCTTGAATTTGTCATTGCTCTGCTCATAGGTTTTAAAACTCTGCAATGAGATGGTGAAGCTTTTGCCAGTATCACAAACTGTAATCCTGCATATTACAGTTACCATATCTTCATCTACCCCACAGTACTACACATGAGGCTGGATGTTCTTGTGTGATCCTGAAGATATCCAAAGACTTTGATTCTTCCTAGAACTTTCTTCATGTTTCTTCTATTGTTTTTTGTTTTCTCATTTACCAACTTGGAGATAATTTCTAATTTTATTTCCTTAAAGTCAATCAAAGTCTCAGTTCAAAGTAATATGGCTTTATTTATTTATGTATTTTGTGTGGGTGTATATGCATGCATGTGCTCACTGAAGCTAGTCTTGCTAAATTAATGAGCTCCTGGGTTCAGCAAGAGATATGTTTCAAAAAGTAAGGTGGTAAGTGATTAAAAAAAATGGTATCTAGATATCAACCCTTGGCCTTTACATATAGGCACATACAGACTCATGCATACTTCTGTATACACACACACACACACACACACACACACACCATGGAAATATTGACTTTCAGCGCACAGTAGTCTATTGACTGACTTATTGGCCAAAAGACTGAACTGATCATGTCCTCTAGTTATCATTAGCATGGTGCTGCTGTTTCTTCAGCTATTTGCTCATTCACCCAAGGCTGAGCTTAGTCTCTCCTACTAACTATGGCCTTAATTCACAATTTCTTTCTTCCCCTTGAGTCTTCTTTAAATCTTTACCTGCTCTCTCTACCTTTAGCCTTCACTCCTCAAATCAACCCCCACTGAATTCCAGTAGATCCCTTTCTCAATTAAATCTCTAAAATGAGCATCTCCCATCTGACTGCTCCCCCCGTGGTTTCCTTGTCTTCCAGTAGTTTCTTCCAAATACAATTTCTTCCTGGAGGCTGTCCCAAGAAGCCCTTTGACATCTGCCTCTTGCTTTTCTCCCCAGCCTCATTGCTTCACACAGGACATTTTCCTGCTCATGCCCAGGATTTTAAAGCTTAGGAGAGTTCCAGGTCATTGCTTGGTGTTGCCCTCCACAACGCCATCATTTGACTCACAATACAAAAGCACACGCAACCCTTTAAGCCCAGTTAAAGGTGCAAATGCACATGCAGGTCTTTCTCTGTGGGCAAACAAGCCTCTGGGATGCAGTACTGCTTGCTAAATCTCTTTTTCCCTGAATATGATATCACCCAAGAGCCTTTGCCGCCCTACAAAACTTTTTCTTAGAAAAGAAAGGCCCCTGGTTCACAGCAAGGTGGTTATTGTGTGGTCTCCAAGCTCCTGGGGACTTGTCCATCTCTGCCACACTGGAGAACAAATTCCTACTGTTCGTCAGATTTTTGTAAACTTACAGAGACAAGTTCCCCAGACATCAAGGTACAAAATTCAGATGCAGAGATAGAAAAATGTCACAGTACAAAAAGGTATTCAGTGTGCTTGGAAACAACTGTGTTTGTGAGACACGTAAACACTAGGTACAGAAAGTTCAGAAATCTTTTCCAATGAGTGATCATAGTTTTCACATTACAGAAGCGAATGCTTGCTCTTCATTTGAAAGCTGAAAATCAAGCGGCAGTTTGGAGAGGAAACAAAGTGTAACCAAGTCAAACACTTGCATCTGAATGGAGCGCCGGTCCTTTCCCTTCCCAGCAGCTTTTGTCCAAGCCCAAAATGACACAGCCAGCTTTGGCTTTCTCATTTTCCCAGGTCATATATCTTTACCATTAGTTGAGAGTCTAACGTAATCACAGAAACCCATCAGCTCACTTAATCCTCCGCTGCTTTAGCTAGCTCAGCATGTCCTGCAGGAAAGCCACGGCTCTGTACCGGGTTCAGCACCATGCTGAGCCTTTGCCTAGAACCCATGGCTCCTCTGTTCTCATGACACAGGAATGCAGACAAGCAGTAAAATGATATCAGACAGCTACAATGCATCTTTAGCAAAGGAAGCAGGGGGCAGAAAGAGGTTACACTTTCAGTTAGCTCCTGTAAGATATCTCACACCTCAATAGCACTCAAATGTAGTTATTTCTTAAAGTAAGCTATTACTTCTGTCAGGCTGCAGCGGAGAACACTGAATCCAGACGTGTTTTGCTCAAGAGACAGAAGCAGGATATAAACTGACGTTCCACGGACAGGCTCCTTCCAGTTCATGCCAGCTGCTTCCCAGAAAAGGAGCCTGGGCTTCTTGTGACAAAGTTAATTTTCAGGAAACAAGACATCCAAACAGGGAAACTGACTACCTTTGAATCTGACGGTCTCTTTGTGTATTAAGTAGTGAAATGGATTGCTCAGAAAATAGACCCCATATCATACAACTTCCATTTCTGTTCCCTAGTGAATATTAGTCCATTGATGATGTCTCTCTGTGCGCACGGTAGGGGATTTATAGAAAGGGTGTTTTAACTCAATGACTAGCACCAGGGTGAGGAGATACAGTGATAGGTGACAGAAAGATATCAAAGTCAAACCGTCCCAACTCTCCTCACAAAATCTCTCTAATCTCAAATGAAAGCCTCTCTCTTGGCATTGCTTGACGAGGAAGAATGACATGCAAAGGCGTTACCCTTGTATTATCTCTCCTGATATCATGTGCTCAGACAACCCAGTGACACCCAACAGAACTCGACTATTGCTAAATGCAAAAGTCTCTATTTCCTGGCATCAAAGATCAATAGTTCACTGGCTTCTTGTTGTTGCTTAAATATTTCATCCTAAATAGCCATTTGCAAACATCCATTCAGCAAGCCATCTACTGTGTATGCCACAGTGGTAGGAAATAGAAAAGATAAAAGATGTACGTACTGTGCTATACCTCCCAAGTTAAGAATTCTTACACCTCTACTGCCCTGAACGTAATAAACTCAAATATCACCCCCTCATCTGGAACATACTGACAATGTTCTGGTGGGTTTGTGGATCTTCTTTTGAAGCTAGAAGTTTCTCTACAGTATGCCTCTACTTGATGTGTTCTAATGATTGCCCATTGCCAGTACCATGACAATGAACTGTTTTGCCTCACTTTGAATCTCCATGTCTGAGTTTTCCCATTGTTCGGGCTTACCTGAAACAATCCCTTCTCAGAGAGGCGCTCCTTGTTTGTTTGTTTGTTTTGTATTGTTTTGGCATTTTTACTTTCTTTATCATTATTACCAAAGCCTTGCTCAGCATGGTGCTTAGTGAACCTGATGAATGAATCAGCAGAGTACATTTTGACATATCCACATGAAAGCTTGTAAGAACAGAAAACACTATACAAGAACAAATCAGTTACCAGTCAACATTCTAGTGTGGAGTGGGAAGGGGTTCATGAGCTCCCCATCCCTGAGGGGCTATTGACAGTCAATGACTTTCTTTAATGGTTTGGCTCCTGGTAGGTCAGCCACACTCCAGGGGGTACCCCACACCCAGGAATACATGGGCAGCAGAAATTAGAGTCTATAAAAGAAATGCTGGGTGGTGGTGGTGCACTCCTTAAATCCCAGCACTGGGGAGGCAAAGCCAGGTGGATCTCTGTGAGTTCAAGGCCAGCCTGGTCTACAGAGCAAGATCCAGGACAGGCAACAAAGCTACACAGAGCAATCCTGTCTCGAAAACAAAACAAAACAAACAATTAGAGTTCATGGGTTGTTAAGACAAACCAAAACAAGGACATGAAGTTGAATGTCAGGAAGGTAGGGATCAGTGGATTGTAGAACTTATGGGGAAGAGTAGAGTTCCATGGCTTTGTACAGCCTCAGAGATCGACCTGACTGGAGTTTCAAGGCAATGAAGACATATAGATGGAAGAGCTGGGACGGGGTAGACTGCTTTCTGACAGAGAAACCGTAGCATCTCTGGGAGTTCAGCATGCTTACTAAGATGTGTGGAACAGAGAAGCAGGGTTCCCTCATACAGCTGAACAGGAGGCATCCTTATTGCAGACAGATAGACAAGGAGGCAGGGTTATTCTACAAACTGAACAGGGAAGCGGGGTTAGTGCATCTCAGCAGGAGCAACTTCTATCGAGGGCAGTCTTCAGTCCATAAACACACGGAGGGAAGAGCTAGGGTGGACATTTTCTACACACATTGGCAACCTTTGCACTTCGCCATCCCTCTGAGCCTCACCAAGGGAAAGCTTTTCCACTCCCGTGGGTCCGAGGCATTAGGGTCCTTGATATGGCCATACCCACATCAAACAATATACATCCTAAACTTCACATACTCCCTACACTGGAGGGATGAATGTGACCAAAATACATTGTTTAAAACTCTCAAATCATTAATAAAATAGTAAAGAAAAAGTTAGAAAGCACCAATATCATTTCTTTATTCCTTGACATTATTTTTTGCCATTCCATGTTTTCTTTTAATTCTCATGTCAGTCTTTTTCTCCTCTATTTTCATACTTTCATTGTGACTTTAATAAGAAACAAATAATACAGTTGCTGATACCTAAGTGACAGCTCTGTGACTGGAAACAGAGCAAACTAAGACAACACTTTCAGTACATCTATGCAAACATTAACATAATTATTATTTCCAAAACAATGCTCCTTTTAGGTTTACATAACAGATGGATGTTTCTAAATGCTTGCAAAGAAGCATCCAGGAGGAGGGGTCTGGATAGCAGAATTGGCTTTTAGAACAAAAAGCACCAAACCTAAGTGTACTTCAAAGGAGAATGGTTAAGGAAGCAATGGAGGACTGAGGTATAGCTTAGTGGTAGGTTCTTATCAACTTAGCTACTTAGTGGTAGTATGCATGAGATCTTGGGTTTGGGCCCCCACAACAAAGAATAAAAATGAGAAAGAAGAAAAAGAGAAAGATTTGTCCATACCGTCAATTATAACAAAGGCATTGAAAGGACAGTTTCAAGATGTAGTTCAGCAAAACAACAACAACAAAATCAGTAATAACAAAGAGGCTAGTGGTTCAGTTATTCATACAAGATTATTCTGTTTATTAAAAATGAAGCAAAAAGCTCTGTGTGTTTGTGTATTTGTTCATATGTATGCAGCAAAAGATCTAGGAGTTTCCTCATTGAATTGCTAATACTGATTACTCTTCCAGGATAAAACAATAGAAGTAGAGAGCATGAAATGGAACTTTGATATGTTAAATACTAGGATATAGTCTGAATCTGACCTTTCATCATCATAACTCAGGAATGAATCTGATTCTAATAATAAAGGATAGTTATCTCACTTGGTTAAAAATTAGCCATGTGACACGTTGAGTTTCTATTAGCACAGTCAAAAAAGTTCCAAAATACATTTCTATGCAAGAGGTTTGCCTACAACAGATATGAATATTGAATGACTGAAGAAGTGCGATAAGGAGCATATTAAATGTTCTCTGAAATGCTAGAACTTGAGCTGGGCATCAAAGAGGGTATTGTATTTAAATAGCAACAGATACTGTCCCCAAGCAAGCATCATTGCCAAAGCATACTCATGAAAACATGAATGTGCACGCCAGGTTCAATTATTTTTATTACAAGTAGTACATGTGTGCAAATGTGAGGAAAAATAACACCCAGACTTTTCAATATTATATTCATTGGGTTTCATTTTATAGTGAAAAAATTGTCAATTGAGTCTAAATAAGATTAATTTGATATAAAATGTTAATATAACCATGATATTTCTGCCTGGCAGAATACGCTGCCAAGTAATTGATACCACCTTATACATTGACATGCCTCTGTCAAGACTAAATAATACATACAGAATTTGAAGGTGATTGAAAACAGCAGCAATCTTGGGGCTGGCAAGATGGCTCAGTGGTTAAGAGTGCTTGCAGCTCTTAAAGACAACCAGGGTTCAACTCCCAGGATACACATGGTGGTTCCAAACTGTTTCGGGGATCTGATGCCCTCTTATGGCCTCCTTGAGAACCAGACATGCACATGGTACATATACATACAAGTAGGCAAAACATTCATATACATAAAATAAAGATAAACCAATCTATAAAAAATAGCAACCTGATGTTCTAATGAACTAACTTCTGAATACAGCAATGAGAAGCTGAGCTGCCCATACAAAAACAGAAAATGTCTCCTGGGAGCTAGCTTAAACTTTAAGTTCTGAAACGAATTTCAGCTTTATGTAGCTATGATATGTATAATATATACAATAAAATTCACACACAGGATACATTTAATTTTTTGTTGTAGGTGGTATTTTCCTATTTTCTATGAAAGGGGACAGTCCAAGTTCTCCAGTAGATGGCCCAAACTGAAGATACCATCCAACATTGTATTATATACTACAAACTGTCCTGTATAGTCATAGCTATGACACAGTTTAATTTACAAAGCAAGTCAAGTTAATAGTTCATTAGTGATTAATCTAGATGTTAACAACCTTAACATACACTTTCCCCCTTTTTCATTAAGTACAGAATTTTCATTTCTTCACTTGAAGCACTCCAGAGCATGTCTTTGGCAAATTCAAATTTCTAGCATTGCTGGTCTTGCGCTTGGGGGTCATTAAGAGAAATAAAGATGACTAGAATATAAGCACTATCGTATGACTACAGTTAGTCTGACAACCAGGAACGGCACCAAAGGACAGGTGGGCAGGTGGCATGTATGTTGTGGATACAGAGGTGGAGGGATAATCCGAAATGCAGGGAGGGCTTAGAGATTCATCAGAAATTTCATAATAGCTCACAACATACAATTTATGAATTGTATTTCTGGAATTTTCTCTCAATATTTTCAAACTTGGATTGGTTGCAGGTAACCGAAATCACAGAAAGTAAAGCCAAAGATAAGGAAGTATCTACTGGATTTCTACATCACCACAGTTGATTGCAGAACATTTTTTAACTATAGGAAAGCAAACTCGTTCCCATCTAACATTATCCTTTCTCTCTCCAACTGTAAACTTGGCAAACAAACACAAAGAAGGAACAATGGAAAGTAAAATGGGAAAATAAATGAAAGAAGCTAAGTAATCAATGGCAATTGACAGAAAGAAAAGGAAAACACAAGCAAAATCATAAGAGGTTGGGTAGATATAAGTAGGTATATTGCTAACTCTACCTCCATATATGAGCATATATTCCAGTGAACCAATATAGGTGCATTTCTCAAACTGATAGAATGTGTCTTACAAGGTAGGAAACACATGAGTATCATTTGAAGAACACTCTACCCCAACCTATGTAAACATAACTTGTCAGAAAATTACAAAAACGAAGCTAGCCTGCCAGACTAGTGCCACGATTCCATTGATTAAAGCCAGAGATGATTTTCATTATTTAGGTACTGAGATTTCAGCTTCCAGGTGAGATTCTTTTACTATATCCCAAAAGTGTCTCCAGGCCCGAGTTGTTAAACAAATTTAGCCAACAAGTTCCGTGACATTGCCGGGGATAATACTGTGTACAGCTCAAGCTTTTCAAGCAGGAAGATTTCTTCTGTTTATATAATTTGCTCCCCCATCTGATTCAATAACTAAAGAAAGATCAGTCCAGGACAAAGGGTCACAGAAAACTGTTCCGGCATCTTAGCCTTCCAACCTCACATGTTGAAGGAACACACGGAAGTTAATGTCAGCCCGCCCAAGTGGAAAGACAGTCCTCAAAGGTTGCCAGCTGCAATCAAGCTCCCTTCATCTAAATGTTTGCACCTTTCAAGACAACAGAAGTCTAACTGGAAAGATAAAACAAGGAAAAACACCTAGCAGGAACAAACTTTTCCACAGGCCTGATTTTTCCCAGAGGCAAAAGACAAGGTGATGGTCCTTTCTCAACTTTTGTGATAATTGCCACTGGATGGAAAGAGAGAGAGGTTTGTGTCGCTGGAAAAACCTCCACAACATGGTAGATATGCATGTAGGTAGCGATTGTTTGGGAGAGTTTCCTCAAGACTGTGTTGCTAGGTGGCTGATAAATACAAACAAACAAGATTGACTTTGGAGGAACCGAGTCTGAACATGACTTCTGGGACAAGGAAATCAATAAAATGCCAGTCAGTGAGGTAAGAAGAATAGGCTTAAACATGTGGCATGTACTTGCATTTTTCTACTTTTTTTTTTTTTTTTTTTTTTTTTAAGAAGTGATTACACAAAGATGGGTAGTGAGAACTCAGGGGCATAGAAAACGGGAGACCAGGAAGATGAGAGGATGTTTCGTTTTAAAGGTGAGGTTAAAAGAAAAGTACTGAGCCTGTGACACAAGTAACCATGTGTTTGTCCCTCTGCAGTTTGTTCTGCGGGATGGCCTCGGGCCTTTGGTCCATGGATCAGCTGTTTCGTAGAAAAAACTGCACTTTGGGAACTGAATCAGATTCCTCATGGCTTTGTATAAGATTCCAGGAAAATAGATCTGTGAATAACACTCGCTTGGATAGCTACATTCTTACTGGAAGCTTCAAGGCACTATCCAGTGATGTTGCCTTAGACAGCTCACCAATGTCTGGAAGAGAGAAATGCATTTCCTAGGCAGCCTGGTCCTCAAGACTCACCTCAGTCATGTCCCCACAACCTTCCCAGAGGTAACGCTTCACTTTCTGATGTGAATGAGCTACTTCATCCTGAACTAGGATGGATTCACTATTACCTATCCCAGTATCCCACACAAGCAACAAACTCCCAAAAACAAAAACAAAAACAAACAAACAAAAAATCCACAGCTCTTGTCTGTCTAAAACAATAGCCTTACACTTTTCCTTCTTTCTCAAGGTTCATTGCTTCTTGAGACCTCTTTGCTCACATTAAGAGCAAAAGACTTTCTGCCCTGATATGCATTCTCTGTGGTTTGAGTGACAGCCTGCCTTGTATTGTTCATTTTATGGTTATGTGTCTTATCTCTCCAATCTGACTATAAACTCCTTAAGGTCAGGGACTGAGACACATTCATTCATGCTTTTATATCCCCAGGGCTTAACATAATGTTCAATAGATGTTTGCTGCTAGTTTTATATGGATGAAAAAAGGACAGACACTATGTCAAAGAAATGGCAGTTGCTAAAAACAAATGCAAAGCAAGGGCTGACACTGTTCCAATTTCAACAGGAGACTTTCCTTTACTCAGGTGTTCAGAGAGCCAAGACACAGATTTCTCATACTCCACAACTGGCCTCCAATATCAACTGGCCTCCAGTATCGATGTCAACACTTTCATTCCAGCCAGTAGAAGAGAGGCAAAAGCAATTCTAACACCAGATCTTTTTCCTTTAGTATGTGAACAGGAAGCTACATCCATCACTATTGAGGACATTGTTTTCCCTAGGATCTAGCTGCAAGAGAAGCCAGAAACTATAGTCAAATGAGGCTCTCAGTCAGATCCCAGCTATGACTCTGTTACTGGGAAGGGTGAGAGACATCCTCACCATAGATGTTCTGTATACCTTCCTCAGCTATACAACTAGTCAATTTTTTCAGCTAATGAGAATGCATGTTCCATGCTGTGCTAAAACAGCCTTCTCATACAATATTGGCATAATCTGGAAACTACTTGTAATCACCAAATGAATCTTATTTCTCATAGGAACCACATTTTGGAGATTTAGTATCTCTCTCCCTCTCTCCCACCTCTCTCTCCATGCTTTTAGGAGAAAAGGAAACCCCTATCCTCTCCACATGTGACTATAAGGACCACTTCTGTTGCTGTAGACCAAAAAGATTGGAACATGCCTTTCTTTCAGTTTCCAGAACTATCATGTTTCCAAAGCCATGTTGACTATAGTCTATAATATATATACCCAGACCAGTGGCCCCAGCTCAGCAACCCATATTTAAAGGCAACCCATTTAGTACTCAATTTCAATTCAATTCTAAAGCATTTATCGATTGCATAAGACTAAGTGGATACTGAATTGTTTTCAGCCAGAATTCTTGCCCTAAACTTATTTAGAATCCCAGGAAGGATGCAAATACAAGCAACAGACTCCATTCCAAAATACAACAGAGTCTAGCTTGAAGCACAAACAAAATACAGGGACACTTGTGGACAAAGGAAATTCAATCTACGTAGACAGCCAGGAAAGACTTGGGAACATATTGAGATGGAAACATTTCCTGGAGAGGATGGCCCTCAGTGGATGAGTAGAATTTAGCAAGTGGCAGAGAAAGAAAGCAAAGGCACAGGGAAGTAAAAAGCACAGATTAGAAAGCACTGGTATCTGTTGGGGTGGAGGGCAGGGTACAAATAGGTGGGGTGAAGGATGTGACAAGAGGGACTTTGAACATATGCAAAGGCCTCCACCGACAGGACCAGTGATGACTGGGGATGGCTGAAGAGTGTAGGGGCTTGATGAATTCCTGGTGGAAAGGAAGACAACCCCACTGATTGCAGGAGGGTAAGATGGAAGAGAAGGAAGAGCACAAACCTTGTACCTGAGTACTAGTTAATCAAGTATTGTGCACGTTTGTGTTCAGATGCATCACAGTGCATTATCAGTGCATCACAGGGAAGTGAGAGAACTTACACCCTAAGTGCTAAGTCAGAAGGATTTGACTCCCATCCATGCGAACTGCAGAGCATGAGCCCCCTGCCAAGAGAACCCCTGCAATATACTCCTGCTCACGTGACAGGAATTCAACCTGGACACTCAGAGAGCAATAAAGACGGATCAAAAGGAGACAACACGGGCTGGGGAGGTCACTCCAGCGTAGACTATAAGTGAGAGGAGTCTGGGATTGGAGGAGGGGAAAGGATGAGAATTTTGCTTCGTCACAGTGAATTCTGAGTGTGTGGAGACTATGACTATGAGAGCATCAAACCATCTCGGGGGAGGGGCAGGGCGGGCGGGGGGGGGGGGGGGGCAGGGGGAGCTGCTGTCCGAGCATTAGAGGAACACAGAGAAAGTTCACATCTGTGGATGCCATGCCCGTCAGCAAGCACAGAAAAACCAAACAGTCTGTGAATGAACAAAGCAAGAAAGCAAGTAGCTGCCTGAGCAAGCTCTCACCAACTGATTCAGAAGAAAAATTCAACTTGATTGACTAGCCCGCATTATACTGACAGCAATAAATCCGTTTGGCCAAGCAGAATTCGGTTCAGCTTTAAAGGTGTTATCGCTTTGCATACAAAAATATCCATATATCTTGGGAAAGCATCAAAAACGATGTTTTTCCTTTCGTAGACTGGAATGTGAAATACCCACCGGATCTTCCTGGATGGCGCCGGGGTGAATACAGTCCTTGTTATTTCACGTAAGCTGCTAAATATCTAGTTGAGTAAAATTATGGGCTCTTTGCACATGGAGTTTTTTCCACTTGATTCCTGAACACTAGAGCAGTAAATGTGACTCTGAGCTTTGCATTTCACAAGACAGGTATACTTCATGCAATGGCAGAGGGTCCTAACAAAAACCATTTCCTTGCGCAATAACCAGAGGGCCAAGTAGAATCAGAAAGACGGTCCTGAGATGGGCAGAGCGCCTGCCTGGATTCCATCCCCAGCACCGCATAAACCAGATGTCTGTAATCTCAGCACTTAGGAAGTGGAGGCAGGAGGATCAGAAAATCAAGGTTGTCCTCTCAAAACCTACAGAGCTCAAGGCTAGCTAGAATACATGGAGAGAGAGAGAGAGAGAGAGAGAGAGAGAGAGAGAGAGAGAGAGAGAGAGAGAGAATAAAATAAAGCCAGCTGCAGCAGACATTGGAACTGAAACTACCTAGGGCTGTCAGCCCATGACCTTCACTCTGACCCAGGGACTGCTTTGCCCTAGAAATGACCTGTCAGTTTTACAAGGCAGAGTGACTTCTTTCTCTCTAAATTCTTTCTACTTTCCAGGAGTGTAAATTTTTGGTTTTTCAGGTGAGCCACCCATGTCCCCTGATCGGCAATGAGTGGGAACCAGGGGGTGGGGATAAGGAAAAAGAACAAGCAAAAAGATGTACAACACATACATACACACACGCACATACACAAAGAAAAGAAAACAAAACCCCAAACCCAAATGTTTCTTTATTCAGTTTTGCCAACCTTCTCACCATGTAGACTGAACAAACCCCAGTAAGACATTAAAGTCAAGCATTTTGTCAAAGCTCAGAGCTGTTGAGTTACCAGGGAGGCTATTTGCCAAATCTGAATACATGAACTCTTAGAGTATAGAAACCAGAACGTGAATTAAGCCCATATCACTCAAAAAGAGCTGAATGCATCTGAAACCAAAGTACACTGTCAGCCACCTCCACTTGCTCCAGGCACTGATACCTTGATTAGCTATGCAAGAAGCTACCTGCTATTTTAGAGTTATATGAAGTCACCTCGGGGTATCTACAAGCTTCTCACGCACAAGGGACTGGCTGCCCCCCTTCCCCCTCTTCTTGGCTCCCAGCACAGTTGTTGCTACATCCAGGTAAGTACTAGATCACGGATTGTTGTTGCATAAGCAGCTTGCCTGCTCACAGGGGAACCAGTCAGCAAACAATAATGGTTTGTTGCTATGTACCCCCAAGATGAAAAGACACTCAACATTTGGAGGGAGGAGGAGAAGCATGTCCCTCAAAGATTAAGGAGCCAAAAGGTTACTTTTTTTTTTAGAAATCAAAAAGGATTTAAAAATTAATCAAGTACTTTTGTCATACCCCGTCTTTTTAAAAAGAAATTACCTCCTTTCCTAAAATAGTAACTAAAGTTATAGGAACAAAAGAATAGCTCACATGATAGGCATCTACAGGAGGAAGCTGCCAGTGCACATAGTATTACGGGCACTGCATAGTGCAACATGTTTCTACCTGAGAGAGACAGATCCTATTTCGATACTAGACTGCTGAAAAACATTTCTACATGAAAATGTGATCATGAACATGAGGGACTGACAGCTCAGCCTCCTAAAGCCAAGGTTAACAAGGGCTTTTGTATACTTTCCCAAATAAATAAGTTGCCACGGCTCACCTTTGACCTGTACTGTCCTTAATCTTTCAGCCTCAAGCTTTGCCCGGGAAGGGTGTAACGATTCTGGCTAATCGAGCTGCACCAAAAAAGAGTGCTGAACACTCACAACAGCTTAGACCGAAACTGCCTTAATCACTCACCTTTCATCTTCTCAGATTTCCAGTGTAACGATTCAAACTGTGTGTAGACTTCTCAGGCTTCACTCCTCACCCTGCCCCCCCCCCCCACCCCAAGACCTGACTATTCACATGAGAAAAAAAAAAGGAACAGATTTCTGTTTTCTGCTTGTTCAACCCTAGCTCCTGGTAACAGTCATCACAAGGACTTCACGGAACCCAGACTTCCACCCGACCTCAACCCAGATTGTCGCCCCTTACAACAGGCTGGGGTGCTTACTGCTATTAGCATGTAAGGTCTGTGAATCTAATCTGCCCTGAGGACTTAATAAAAACTTCCTTTACTCCACGTGTGATTACGAAGCATGCGATTTATATTTCCAGCTGCAAAAATTTCTCATGCAAATAAATCCCTTTGACCTTAGGTAACCGAATGCACCTTAGAAATGGGAGTCTACAGCTTAGTCACGAGAACAACAGCCTCATCAACCACATCTGTGACTTACTTAGATGTGGCTGGATCCCAGCAAGGCAAGCTTCTCAGAGCCTGGTATGGATGACTAGAACCAGGACTACAAAGTGAGATTAACTTTTGTCTTTGGGGCTGATGAAAGTAAAGAGGTTAACTAGAATCCCAGGTTCCACCACTGTGATGAGAAGACTTCAGGCAGGTTAAAAATCCTGAAAATCAATGCCATGTTGGTTGTGTAAGCTATAAAAATGGACACAAAATTTTGTCCCTTTTTGCTACCTTTCCTTCAAAACTTCAGGTGCTCTGAAGTTCAAATCTTAATTCACATGTTTTGGGCAAAGAAGTGGCAAATTGGAGACTCCCTTCTGATAGGAAGTTGATAATTTGCTAGGTGAGGTTCACTTTCCAGGACAGTGATTGAGTAGCCCAGAAAGACAACCCAGTTGCACCCCTTAACAGTCCCCTTCCCAACTAGACTGTGCTTCCTTCTCAGTAGTGTGCAAGAAGAGGTAGGGCCATTTTCCTAACACTGGTGATCAGGCTGAGAAGCCTCCAGTGGCGGGTCGATCACTGTTTCCTCTATCAGTATGAACTCAGCTCTGGTAAACAATAGGTGAATGTGTTTGAAAGGCTCCCCTTGTCCCTGGAATCCTGTAGAACACTTGGCCATTGGCTAATCGCTTATGTACTCATCCCACAAATATTTACTCATGGTCTACTCAGCTCTTGGGTACATGTTCCATCACACTGGAAACACTAAAAGAGGAAGCCCTGGTCTCCCTCTCCCTCTCTAAGCAAATACATTCTAATTGCAAACAGTTAACTGGCAAGCCATTCTTTGAAGACTGCGTTAACTATATTCAAGCTACAGCATAAAGGGTTTGCAGGGAGCTCTGGAACACTGATTCCTCTCCTTGTCTTTAAGGAAGTAAATACTTCCATAGAGTGTGTGTGTGTGTGTGTGTGTGTGTGTGTGTGTGTGTGTGTGTGTGTGTGTGCATATTCACGGTGTGGAGAGGTGTCTCCACACAAGCCACAGTGTGTATGAGGAGGTTAAATGACAACTTTGTGGAGCCAGTTCTCGCCTTTCACCCTTACCTGGGTTCCAGGAATTGAACTTAAGACGTCAGGCTTGGGTACAGAGTATCTTTACCCACTGAGCCATATTACTGGTCCCCTTTTTCAAGCTACTTCATTTTCAACTGGGCATTGATGAAACCATGCAAGACACAAGCCTGAGAAGTAAAGCTCCCTATTATCTGGCCAAGTCTGTGCTAGAATTGTCTTTCGGTATAATTGGGCAAACATATATTGTTCCTTTTCACAAAGTACAGCGCGACATCATAGATTTGATCAGTGGCATTTTATTACAAAATCAACAGGCAATAACTAGCTAGGTGACTCATGATGAGGTGTAGAGCCGCTCTTAGGCTATCTAAAAAGGAAGAAAAGTTCACTAAAGTTCAGTCTCAGAGAACACAAATCTAAAAGCTCAGAATTTATTAAGAGAAATTTCTCAGTGCTCTGTAAGGGTGTGTTCCCTTAGAATCCGATTCTCACCAAGACTTCAGGAACATGTGGTCATATTAGTGCTGTCAAGGGGATCAGGTCATTGACAAGATGGGAATCGTTTCATCCTTCATTCTGTTTATCACAGAGCAGCAGGGAGTGAGTTGCAAGTGTTTATTATTTCTGAAGATGTACTCATACAAACATGAGAAAGAGAAATTCTCGGAGGTGATGCGAGTTAAACACAAGGACCTCTAGGAGGTCACTTGAGGAATGACAGGGTCTTACCATTCCCCTACAGCATTCTCTCACGTAAGATGTTACTCTACATTCAAACTAATGGAAAAGGACTGGACCAGAGTCCGCAAAGAGAGGAAACAGCCATTAGGTAAACACATGCTAGCAGTCCTTTCTAAAGTAGATCGAGTGTCTTTAATCCTGCATCCTGGCCTCCAGAGGATTTATCGCTCTTATTTTCTCTTCTTTCTTTCCTTGTGGGGCTTGCCAAAGTAGACTTCATCTCTGCCTTAAAGCATGCAAACACAGATTCTGCCTTCCCTGATGAGTCAGATCTGTGCCAAGTGCAGGCTGTAATGACAACATTGTGTGCCAAGGAAAGGACAAGGTGACAGTCAGAAAGACCAACAGAAATGCCACTGTGTCCCCTCAACTGTTGGAGTTTACAAAATTAAAAGTTAAGCCAATATCCCTATACCTCACTATTGGCACACTCGTCTCCTGCCCAACTCTGGCTCTGGTATAATAGGACAATGTCACCTGTGTTAAGGCCGGTTTGATTTGTATGGACTTGGCATTTGAGGTTCTGCTCCACCATCTTTGCTTCTGCTTCATGATGAGGAACTATCTGCAATCTCTGATTCTCCCCTTTTTTCCCCATAAGGCTGCGAGTGTTCTGTCAAATTTCAAAGGTGCCAAAGCACGTGTCTAGCATGCAGGGACCTTCATTTCTAAACTGTTCTCCATCACTACCTAATCAACACCCCCACCTCAATTACTCACCCCCTGCCTTCTAGGGGTTCACCCCCGACACTTCCACCTGTCATGATATGATATATATTGTAAGCAGCCTTCCATTTGTTGCTCTTCTCATGCCCACACTGACCAGAGAGACTTCCAAATTTCTCCGTCCATCCCTGACATGCCCTCTGAGTTGCAGAGATGTGCGGTGAGCACACTGTTGGACATCGTCGCAGGAAGGTCACTGCCTCTCTTCCCTTAGGCCTAGCTTTGCTGTGTAGAGTACAGTGTGGTCATTGTCACTGCGACCACAGCTGGGGAGTCACACAGTATGCTTCACTCTTCCTACAAAGGACTTTCCGTGACTTATCTATCCGACCTCTTACTCAGCACATCAGTAAGTCTTCATAGCATGTCTACTCTGTGCCAAGAAGTATTCTCAATTTGGGGAATAAATTGCCATGGGGGAAGGGGAGTTCACATGTGAGTTACAGGAGATCACCCATAAAGATGGTGAGGATGGTGAGGATGATAGTGGTGGTGATGATAATAAACAATGTAGACAGCTTCTTGGAAACTGAAAAAACAATAAAGGAACAATGTAATCATAACAAAAATAAGACCACTGGGAATTCCCATCACACCTCAGGTTGCAGTATGCTGTGACCTAGTCTTTACTCCTCACTTCTCTGTCGCTGCTTCTCCTTGGAGCACACATTCGATCTTTGTTACAAAATCCACACACGTTCTGACAGTTCTCAAACTCACTTCTCTTGATAGAGCCCAAATGCACCCATCCAGCTCTCTAGTGAAAACCTCCCCTTGTATATCATGAGGATACTTTTAATCTCAGCTTGTTGAACAGTGACAATGGACAGTGATGGATGAAATTTAAACAAAGACACAGGTAACCCCCGCTGGGGGATGATAGTCAAGGTTAAAATGGCTTCATGGATACTATAAGCATAATCCAAAGTGGTTTTCATAGAGATATAAGCAGCCTGATTCTACATAAATTGTGAAGGAGGACCCACCCTTATTTTTTTTGTTGTTGTTGTTGAAATGGTTTTTGCTTCATGGCAATGTTGCAAACAAAGTATAGAAAAATTTCCCATAAGTCCTTCACAGTTTCTTCCAATATTAACACATACTTATTATATAATGTTCGTAAACATAAGTTATAGATCGTATTTGGTTTTCCTCCAGTTTTTATTCATATATACAGACTTTATTCCCTTTGTCCCCTGTTTTCCCCCAATGTCCTTCTGCAGTGCCTGTTTCTCTTGCAGGATCTCACACAGACAGATTTTAGGAGCTGTTCCTGCTAGCTTCCTCTAGTCTGTGTACAAGGCTGCTCAGTATTTTCTTGTTATATGGCTGATCAGGTGATGAGTAATGGTCAGGTGTTTTGTAGAATGTTCTATAGTTTGGATTTTTCTGATATTTCTTCATGATATTGTATAGCATGTTTAGCAAGAATATTGTAGAAACTATGTAGGTCTTGAATACATCTCAATATGTCAATGTGCATAGTAACTGGTAGTGCAGGGTTCCACTATTTCTAAAATGCGAGGAACGAGAGAATAAGAGAAGTCAATAATGACTTCAAGGATTTTATTACGGGAAACTGGAATTATGAATTTATCTATTGTGACAGATGCAGAACAGGGAAAGAGAGGAATTCACATTTGAACACATTGAAGTTGGATTTGTAAGTTACCCAAGAGCAGTTTCCAGCATGGAATTGGATACACAAGTTTAAGATTTAGGAGAAAGGTCTTGCAAACAAAGCAAATTTAGGAACTGCCAGGATGTATACAGTTGCCAAAACTGTGACTAAAAAGTGTTTGCACCAAAGAGGAAATAGAGAAGGACCCTGCCCTGGAACATCACAACAGCATAAAATTGGTGAGAAGGGGGACCTCTCAAACAACATCAAGAATAGCAGCCACTGTGCTGGGGAAATGACTCTGGGTTAAGGCACTCGCTGCCAAGTCTCATAATCTGAGTTTGCTCTCTGGGGCTCACACAGCAGGAGAGACCAACTCAGGCAAGGGGTCCTCTGACTTCCGCATGTATCATAGCTTGCATGACCACACACACACACACACACACACACACACACACACACACACACACACACACAATTAAATGCAATTTAAAATTAAAAAAACAAACAAACAAACAAGTAGCAACCACTAAGGTAACTCTTAGCTGACTTTTTCTTCCATTTTTGTTTCACTGAAAATAGATTACTTTTGTACAATCTGTTCTGATTACAGTTTCTCCTCCAACTCCTCCCAGACTGTCCCCAAGTCCCCCTGCCATCTGAATCCACACCCTTTATGTCTCTCATTAGAAAGCAAATGGGCATCTAGGGAATAATAATAAAATAAAATAAGATAAAAACAAAACCAGACAAATTGGGACAGGACAAAACAAGCAGAAGAAAGAGTAAAGAAAAAGGCACAAGAAAAACATGGATGCAGAAACACACATTCACACACACACAGGTATCCCATAAATTCAAAACCGGAAGCTGTAATATATACAAGAAGACCTGTAAGGTTACACACACACACACACACACACACACTAGCAAACCCGGCACAAATAACTGAGTAGTTCAAGGTGTCTCACTCTCTGCACACTGGCTGTTGGTCTCTGTATTTCTTCCCATCTGCTACAGAAGGAAGCATCTCTGGTGATGGCTGAGCAAGGCACCAATCTATGAGTTCAGCAGCACGTCATTAGGAGTCATTTTATTGCTATGTTCCTTTAGCAAACAGTGGTATTTGGTTTTCCTCTAGGTCGTTGGCCTATCTAGTCTCAGATCCTTGGCCAGCTGAGCAGTGTCAGAGATGGGCTCCCTGGCATGTAGTGGGCCTGACGGGCAATCTGACATTGATTGGAACCCTGAGGAAGAGAAGGAAGAAAGGTTGTAAGAGCCAGAAGGGATGGAGGACACCAAGGAAACAAGGCTCTCTAAACACAGCAGGTATGAACTCACAGAGCCCCTGGCAGAATGCACAGGACCTGCACAGGTCTGCTCCAGATAAGGTGCGGCTCGAGAGGAGAAATGGACACAAGCCCCAAACCCTAACCCGGAAGCTATTTCCAACTGATAACCATTCACAGATGAAAAAAATCAGTTTTATCCAAAGGAGTCCCACTGGGGATACAAACCATTTTTAAGGACAGGCTCCATGCCCTCTTCGCTGATTTTTACAAAATCTTTTCCTCTCCATCTTTACTCCACAGTCAAAACTGTTCCTGTTTCCTTAAATACTGTCTATGTCTTTGGGATGGGACTTCTAGATGTAAAGCAGGGTTTAAATGTTTCTCATTTATTTTTATTATGCTAAGTAGGTGAGAAATACCTATAAATTATTCTGCATGGTGTCTAAGGTATGACAAGTGTCAGCTATGATTGTCATTGTTAGTTTCCATCTTTAGGAGACCAGTGGCATCTTAATAGCTCAGGAAGTTTTATTTCGGAGTTTCATTTGTGCATCGCTGGTGCTTGATAGATACCTGTGAGTGAATATCTAAAACAGTAAGATAAGAGTGTGCTTAACCCCAAAGGCTGAATGCTTAGGAAATTTCAAATGCAGTAGCACTTAGGATAAGATGGGTTTTATCAAAGGACCCTTCAGAATGCCTCTCAAATCGCGTGCCGCAGGTGACCATCAGGATGTATTTTCATACTCTGTGCTTTGAACAGAGAGAAACTTCCACAGGACCAGGCCTGCACTTATCTGGAAATTCTTTTCACTGAATGTATTTTGGTCAAGAATTCATTGACCAAACTCACTCTTCTGTTAATAGCAGTTCTTTCAGGATGGGAACTCAACTACCAATGCTTCAAATACAGGGACCTACAGGACCCTTTGCAATCCCTTCCTACTACAATGCAACGGTGCAGCAAGATTACATTCTGAGGTCTTTCCTTAATAAAATGATGAAAAATGTAAAAGATGAAGCCATATACAGATGACTACATAAATAATTAGATGGCCACAGTAAGTAGAGTGAGCCCATCCCACTGAGCACCCCATTTATGCAGACCTATCCAATGTGTGTGGTATTAAAATCTATTGCAGTTTGTGTGATTAATATGAATGTTATTTAACAAGTTCTATTGTAAAGAATGTAAGTAGCAGAGGGTGGAAAGGAGAGATGTGCAGAGCTGTCTTCTGGATATACTGCACGCCCAGTATACACATCAGCTAACAACGGCTGTGCTTGCCTGCCCAAGATCTACACAAGACCAAGCTAGTTAAAGTTCCAGCATGCGCCTCCTCCCCCAAGGCCCACCTCTAAAGTAGGAGTTATTGTTAATTATTGGTTGCTGAGGGAGAGAGAGTCATTCTCTTTTAGGGGCGTGGCTGCTAGGAGGCTGCTTACACCCCTGTGGATGGCTCCACACCCGTGTGCAAATGTCACCACTAAGAGTTGGACTCAAGTTTATTATGAATAATAATTATTATTTTTATTATAAGAGAGGATATGAAGTTGGGAGAGGGACAGGTTGGGGTGTCCTGGGAAGGGAGTTGGAAGGAGATAGTAGAGAGCGGATATGATCACAATACATTGTATACACATAGGAAATTTCAAAGAAGAAATATAAAACATTATTTTTAAAAGATTCTATTGAGCAGAGACTGAACTTATCTGATTAGATTAATGCACTTCCTATGGGATCACGCTGGGGAAAAAAAGAAAAAGAAGAAAAATTTTACTATGACTAGAAGAGAGTGAGCTTTGTATTAAAAAAAAAAACACATGGCTAAAAGCTCTGTGCTCTTGCCACATGGACAGTCTTCTAGGAAGATAAAGTATGATGCTCTTTGGAATGTTTACTTTAATACAAATTTAAAAGAAACCTTCAATTAGGTCATTAAACCACACATTCCCAACATATACATCTGCATTTTCTCCCTTAGGTTAATGTTGTGAATTTGCCTTTTTCATGGTTTTGTCATTGGCCAGGAGGGCAGTTTTGACTCCCTTGAATGAGGGGATAGGAAGAAATTAAAGAACTCTGTAACACCTGTGCTCAGACCCCGTATTAGGAGCAGTGGAGTCCAGCCAATAAGATCATTGGCTTTGTTTTGTTCTCCATTCATTCAGTTCCTATGCACCATGAGAGGGGGGGGGGGGAGGGAGAGAGGGGGGGGGGGGAGGGAGGGAGAGAGGGGGGGGAGAGAGAGAGACAGAGACAGAGAGAGAGGGACAGAGAGAGGGAGAGGGAGAGGGAGGGAGAGAGAGAGAGAGAGAGAGAGGGGAGAAAGAGAGGGAGAGAGAGAGAGAACACTAGAAAATTAACATTACAGACTTACTCTCTGCGTCAGAAAGGCAATTTCTGTCATCACCCATCTGTAGGTATCAGGGTTCAATTTACTCCAGCTTCTCTGTCCATGCTACCCAGCAACACCAGAATTCTTATCATTAATCATGACCTGGGGTGCTATAATATAATCATTAAATATATTCACTAAGCCTTACTTACTAGGGCAGAAAATGGAATAACACACTTCAGAAAGATTTTGCACAGGGAATGAAATTAAAAAATGGTTTTCAATCTTCTAAATAGTTATTTATCACATCACCACAGTTTGTGATGGAAGACACCATAAAATGATCCATATTTGCTTCCATGCATTGAATTTCATGAACATTCATTTAGTCCCAGGTATGTTGACAGTTGCCAGCGGTACAGGAACTATGACTATGACATAAATGTGAAATAACCCTGTGGGGAAGGGGTGATCAAAATATAGAACATAGGATAAGGTCACATTTGCATGATCCACAAACTAAGAATAGTTTTAAGGTTTTGAATGGTTGTATGAAAAGAAACAGAAGACAACTATTTCATAACATAAAAATTATATTACATTCAAATGTTCATATTTGAATACTTCTGTGGAAACAAGGATTTTTTTTCACTCACTTTTTTGTCTATGAATTTTATTTTTTTTGGTCTATGAATGCTTTCAGTCCGATGGCTGAGTGGAGAGGCTGACAGAATGACCCACTGGCCTAGAAGGCCTGTGAAGGTTATGTGCAGACACTCGCTTTAGAAGCTCATGCTGTAGTGGCATATGTGGACACATGTTTCATTTTCATAGAAAGGGCTAATACTTTAATAGACACAAGTGACATGGGAAAGATACTCCACCTATTTGGAGAAATCTGAGTTTATTGAGTATTTTTAATAACAAATAAGACAAGGGAAGTGAGGGAAAGTGTTATACACCAGGACATGGAGACAGGCATGGAGCGTGGGGACAGAGAACAACATGTTAACAGTGTCTCCTGATGAAGTTCAGAGAGGAGGTTCACAAAGAAGTGGAAAATGGGATTAAGGGGATACATGAAATCAGATTAGGGTTTCAAATCTACTCAAAGATTGCTTATGGCCATAAACAATGGTGATTACGGATGGAAAGCAGAAGTACTTGGTCAGATTTTGGCTTTAAAAAGATAATGCTAGCACGAGGGTGGAGACCAGAGAAGGATGAAAGAAGAGGCAGAGGAGCCAGATAAGGGGTGTTGCAACAACCCAGGTTAGACATGGGGATCTGCTCTGGGGAAATCAGTCACAGGAGTGGGGTGGAGCAGAGACATGCAAAAACATATAACTAATTGAATTGGTAACTAAATTGGAGAGAGAGAAACATGATACCAGATAGAACTGAGTGATGGAGGAAACATCTGAACAAATCTTGGTTTGCTGAATGCTTAACACCAGGTTTACAGAAGATCTTGAGTTCAATGCCCTTCACATTTGTGCTTTTTTCCTCCCTGAAACAGCTTAAAAGTTGATGGTACTGTTATTGACCTCTAAGATAACTACAACTTCTTGTATTTTTCCATTCTGCTCCAGAATGGGAAAACAATAACTGAATCTTTGAAAACAATAAATACTACCTAAAAGAATTAATAAATAAATGCCAAGAGGCAAGCCAGGGAATGAAGAGACAGAGGTTTGGAATGATTGAATCAGTGAGTTGAAGACAACAAGCTTATGTTAACTATGAGACTTGAATACATAGAGAGGAGAAAATACCCTGAAACACGTGCTCAGTGCTCATCTGAGAGGCCCGAAGCCATTGAAGGTCAACACTATAGATGGAGGTGAGACCGTGAGACCACCAAGAGTATTCTAGTTAGTTTGCTCAAACACAGGACCCAGCTGCTTCTCTTGCTAACTTCTAAAACCACCCTGTTTAATTAAGCAAATAGTGCATACCTTCACAGCTAGGCTCCTGTGTCACTTAAAAGACTTAGAGGCACAGTCTTTCCGAATCTGTAAAGGAAGGAAAGAAGGGCGGTTCCAAAGCTTTAGCAAGTGACTTTCCGCTCTCTATCACATAACACTACAATAAAAGAAAAATGTCAATTATTTCAGAATCCAACAACAGCACCATTAGATTTTTAAAAACGTGTTTAAGAAAGAAGACAAGTATAAAACTCGAAGAGCGTTGACCCTAGGATGGTCTCTAAATCTGAAGTTAAGCATTCAGCAAATCAAGACCATAGTTATCACAATGGACTCATTGCCGCTTATAAGACCATTGGGAAGTGGGACCAAAGACCCACTGGGCCAAGTTAACTGAAAGTACATTGCAGAAGCTTAGTGGACCTTAGCTCCCCTTTCCTCTGCATGTACCTAACATACACATGCTCTATTTTACATAAACTGTGCTCTTTTAATTTTGAAAGTTACTGCATTATTGGAGGGGTATGTGCCACTGTGTTTGAGAGTCAAACAATCCATGAGAGTCAGTTATCTCCTTTTACTACACAGATCCTGTGATCAAAATCAGTTTGCCAGACTTGGCAACAGGCACCTTTGCTCTCTGAGGCATCTTACCAGCATATAAATTTTAACAAATATGGCAGTGGGCTGTTTGTGAAACACTGTATTATGTAAATTGAAACTCATTTTGACATGGGTGGACTTCATTCCCACTTATACCTTGTACATTTTCAAGAAAAAAATGTTATTCCATGCTTTTTCGGAGCTTGCTTGACCAGAACAGGCCCACCACGAAATTCGCTACCTATGATACCCATATGTTAATTATCTCTAAAAGTTATCTGGTTTTTGTTTTTATTTATTTGTTTGTTCTCTTTGTAGCTATGGTGCCTTTCCTGGAACTCACTCTGTAGACTAGGCTGGCCTTGAACTCACAGAGATCTGCCTGCCTCTGCCTCTCACATACTGGGATTAAAGGCGTGCACCACCACCGCCCGCTAAGTCACCCGGTTTCACAGGCAATTTCAAAAACTGTTTATTTGTGGCTCATGGTCAGATTTGTGTAACCAGTCAGACTCTTTCCATCCTCAGCTTCAGCCATGTGCTGCAGGATATTGTCATTGGATAGACAAATGTCTTACATCTACAGAAAAATCCGATAAAAATTGGCCCTCCATTTTCATTTATGACTCTCTCCACTGTATATACACACACACACACACACACACACACACACACACACACACACACACACACACTGACGTGCTCCTCATGGGCATTCCTCCTTTCTGGAAACAGTACCAGCAAATGGCTGGTCGCCTAAACTGGTAACCTGTGAAGAACGTTTTAGATATCTTTCTCCTCAGTGTCCATTACTGCTTACCAAAATTTGATATAATCATTTTTGAGATATCTCTTAATCCAATCTCCTTCTCACTAGCTTGATCGCCTTGTTTTAAACAATGACTTCCGAGACATCTCCATGACTCCAGTCTTGCTTCTTCCTAGCCCACCATCCACAACATGGAAGAAATTTCTGCAAGTTTAATTTTGTTTCAATTAGAGTTTCTTTTTTTTTTTTCTCTTTATTATTATGTTTTAAATTTTATACATCAGCCATGGGTTCCCCCGTCCTCCCCCCTCCCGCCCCCAGCTCCACCCTCCCCCCAGCCCCTCCCCTCCATTCCCATGTAGATCTCATCCATTTCTCTGCTGTCATTGGGCGATCCCTGTGTCTTTCCTAGGGTCCCGTTTTCTAGGTAGCCTCCCTGGAGTTGTGTAGCAGTCCAGTCATCTTTGTTTTACATCTAGTATCCTCCTATGAGTGAGTACACACCGTGTTTGTCCTTCTGAGTCTGGGTTACCTCACTCAGGATGACTTTTTCTAGATCCATCCATTTGCCTGCAATTAGAGTTTCAAGCAGCACACTTGAAACCCTTCAGGGGCCTCCTGTGATATCAGAACGAATTAGAGACTTCTACCTGGCTGTGAGGTTCCTGCTACTTTTGCTATTTTTTCCATGTTTTGACCACTTTCAGTCTGTACTAAGCGTCTGCCAGTTCCCTGGAGTATTAACAGTGTCACCTGCCTACTATTGCCCATTCCAGTCTCTCTGGATCAATCTTCCCCTTCTCTTCTCTCCTTCCTCTCTTATACTCTGCCTTTTGCACTGGCTTCCTCCTGTTTATTCTTCCCATCCTCACCTAAGCATCCATTGTTCGAGGCTATCTTCCATGACGTCCTGACAAAATTGGATTAACACGTATCTCATGACCTCCCACATTGAACAGCTCATCGCACGCCATTGTTGTTATTATCTATCTTCTTTCTATCTGTCTGGCTGTGAATTCTTCAGACAGTTTGTCCACCTGATTCCTGGCTCTATCATCAAGGTCCATCTAGCATGACTGCTGCTTGAGAGCAGGTGCCCAATGACAAAGCACTTAGGTGATTGCTGAAAGCCCTTTGGGCTCTAAAGTTTATGTCTTTATGAGTTAAGTTGCTCAGCTGGATGCTATGGTCAATTCAACATAAACAGAAAAGGTTAAAACACTTCCTGACTTGGAATGGCCGCATGAAACCTACTGGAATTTACCAATGAAACCTACGCTCTTACATGCTTATTTCAAGCTCCTATATATTGTCAGGAAACAAGGCAACTATTCGATCCAAAACAAAGTGTTTGAGGATTGCCTTAAAAGTTATTTTCACTGGATCAAGTAAAAACTGAAAAGCATTTATTAATTAGAAAATAAGTAAAAGAAATAATGGACAATTGTATCCACAAAATGTCCAAAAGGAAGCAAAAGCATGCCGTCATGACAAAATACCTAAAGTGGCTGCTTCAGTAAGGACTGGCTAGACAGGACAGTGAATGATGTTTTCACAGGGAACCCCATGTTGCTTTCTGTGGGTGATACAGGGTTTAAGCAATTGTCAAGATGTATGACACCGAAGCACGTAAAACCCACTTTATTTAAGTGATGCTTCAATAGTAAAATGTACAAGTGGGTCAGTACCAGGAGCTGTGATCTGAATACGAACTGTCCCCTTCACAGCTTTGAAGACTTGGCCATCTACTGGAACTGTTTTGGGAAGGTCATTGAGTCCTCAGGAAAATGGACCCTTGCTGGAGGAAGTGAATCATGGGGCCAGCCTTGGAGATTGGATAGTCAGACAGATCATCTTGTCCAGGCTTTGAGATCCTGACAGTGGATATGATGTGACCTTAGGCTCCTGCCACCATGTGTTCCCCACTGGGATGGACTCTTTCCCTTCCTAAATGACAAGCCCTGATGTGTATGGAGCCCTCTCTCTTTTAAGTTGTGTCTTGTCAAGTCCTTGGTCACAGAGATGAGGAAAAAACTAATGTAGTATGTAATTCAGGTGCCTGGAAAGAAAAGACTTTGCTTCTGTGTCTCCCATGTAAATCCCTGCTCAGCTGAAGGTTTTGATGAATGAAGCCAATGAATGGCCTGAAGTTCTGCTGTCATGAAGCGATGATCTTCTCATGGTAAGGCCAGTAAGGCTCAAACAGGTCAGATCAGTACATGCCTACTGCAAAAGAAACACACATGCACATCTGCACACTGTTCCTTAACATGACACAGGGCAAATATTTCATGTCTGAAGAAAAGCCTAGGTTAGCTCGAGGACCACAGTATGAGGCCACTTGTACCTTTTTCCAAGTATCAGGAGGTAAGATTTAGGGATTACAGAAAGAATTTCATGTTTATATACCTTCTATCTTCTATTACATATTTGGTGAAATACCACAATTGTGGGTTTTGTTACAGCTTTCTAATCAGGTTCACAATTATATTTTTGCCCTCTAGGTTTTTAAATAAACTGGCTTTATTCAGAAGAACTCAAAATAAAGGAAAACATTAAAGCTATTTCAGAAATGTTGCAGATTTGTTCCTTATATACAAAATAGTATTGAGGTCGAAGAAGTCACCCCTATAAAAAGGGGAGATAAAAGCCAAGTTTGGGACACCCAGCTCCCAAGAGGCTGAGGTGGCATGACAGCATGTTCCAGTCTAAGCTGGGTGGCATAGCAAGACTTTGAGACGGGTCAAGGGGCATGGAAAAACAGGCCTCTGTTTTCTCTGGGTCATTTAAGATTGTCTAAAACTGTATATTCCTGATTATGCCTCAGAAGGCCCAGAAGGCACAGGTAGGTTATATGAAGAGGTAACTGAAATAATCACTGCCCTCATTCCCTCTGTACTACACTATTCCGTTCTTATTCAGTAACATATGTTCAACACCTAGAAGAGAATCGGACACACTGAGTTATGGTTAGCTAATGGTATTTAATAAATGAGCAAGCAGTAAGTATCAATAAATATATTTACAAGTACAATGATGTAATAACACTTGCTTTTTAGGCAGAGTAAGGAAAATACTTCATCATCTTGAAGATGAAGACAGTCTTCCACAGATTACAATGAGACCCAGTGAGGATGAGGTAACAAAGTCAAAGAAGCAATGGCTGAAATTTTCCAGAACTGATTAAAGACACAAACTCGAGGATGTAAAAAGTTCAAAAAATGCCAGGCACATCAAATAAAAGAAATCTATACCTTGATGCATCAAAATTAAACAACAGACTATCTGAGACAGTGAGAGAACCTTAAAATGAACAGAAGAGTAAACCCAATGATCGTAAAAAGAACAGGTAATGCTTATTTTGTTTTTGTTTTCTGTTACCTACAGAAAAGCAGCAATTACCTTAACTGCTCACTTATCAAGGCGATAATAGAAGTGAGAAAACAGAGTGATAACTGTTAAGCCAAAATTTCCACTGAGGCATCCAAGACATTTTCAGATCCAGAAAACACCAGAACACTCATCTGATAAACGTACTACAGTGCAATTTGCAAAGATGTTCCTCAAAGATAAAAACAACAATTCCAAAGGAAGTTGTGAAACACAGGAGTAAAGAGTAAACAAAGAATTATAAAAAGAGTGCGTCTTATTTATTTCTTCAATTTAACTCTTCTTTATTTGGCAGATTCAATGCATTGTTATTTTAGTCGCCATTTTATTCATTTCTTCCCTAATATTTCTAATTTCTTCCCATCTGCTGCTTTTCAGTTCGAATTGTTCTTTTTTCCCTGAGGATATTAAGATGCATAATTCGGTTATTTATTTGGGATCTTCGTCCATAACAGTATTCCAAAGTTCCTGGCAAATTGTGCTTTCATTTTCATTTAATTCTAGGAATTTTGAATTTCCTCTCTTATTTCTTCAAAGACCCACTGGGCATTCATTCAAGAGTGTATTTTTCAGTCTCCACATATTTGTGCAGCTAATGTAGTCTTTCTTACTGTTTAGTTCTAACCTTGTTATGTTATAGAATCATAGTAACACGGTAGCATGGTCAGTGACAGAAAAACAGCCAAACAGACCAATGAAACTGAATAAAGGGCTAGCAATAAATACATATAACTACTACCACCAGCTGATTTCTGACAAAAGTATTAAAAACACACATTGTAGACACCAAATAGTATTGGGAACTAGATTTCCACATAAGATCTGAAATTTTGAAATTTCTCAGGAAACTCCTTCAAGAGTTAGGCATAGGCAAGGGTTTTCTTAAAAGGCTTCTGATATCGAGAAAAATAAATCCCAAAATTAACTAGAAGGATTACATGAAATTCAAAGGTTCTATATAGTGGCCAGCAAAATAAATCAGTGAGTAAAGAGGCTTGCTATGCAGACGGATGACTTAAGTTTGACCCCTGGAACCCATGTGTTGAAAGGAGAGAACTGACTCCCACCATTTGTCCCTAACTTCTACAGGCCCACTGAGGCACACTTGAACATATATACACATAAATAATAAAATGCAAATTAAAACTGAAGTTCTGTTCAGCAAAAGAAACAGTCACCAGAGTGAAGAGATTATCTATAGACTGAGAGAAGAAAATCTTTGTCCTGGTACACACCAGACAGGTGATTCATAGCTAGACTTTATAAAGAATAAAAAAAAAAATTAAACTTCAAGAGAACAAATCAGCCAATTAATAAACGGACCAATGAACTCAATAGCCAGTTATTAAAAGAATAAGTTAAAATATTCAATAAATATTTAACGTGCCTATTTTTAAAAAGGGAAGGAGCAAGAACATAAAAGGCCAAAAGCAACCTTTGATGAGAAAAAAATGAGGCTGAGGGCACCATGTGACTTGTCCTTAAAATACACCGGGAAGCTACAGTGATCAGCTAGTATGGTCTTCTCATAAAGATAATCACATTAATCAGTAGAGGACAACTAAGAACACACAAAGAAATCTTTATGTTTATAGTCAACAGATTTTCAAAAAGGACCCCAAAACATGTGTTGGGAAACACAGTCTTTTCAATAAATGATGGAGGGAAAGGGGGATATATATTTGAAAGAAAAGGAAAAGAGAGTTCTTTCTCCACTCACAGAAGAACGCCATCTTCATGAGGATTAAAAACAAATGTAGTGCCCAAGCTTGCAAAACTGCTAAATACAGAGAATACAGAGCAATTGCCCAGTGGTATAGGTAAGGGTTGTTTGGTAGTGCTTGTTTTTGCTCATGAAAATTTCAAAAGCAAAGGCAAATAAATAAAAAGTAGATAAACAGGAGTCTAGACTTGTGATTTGGTGGTACAGTGCTTGCCTAGCATGATATCCGTGTTTATGGATATGTGAAAATACACACACAGTTTAAAGTTATTCGTTTCCTTCTTAAGTATTGTGAAGTTGCTTAGTTACATTTTATTAGGTTTAAAACACACCATTCTTTTAAAAACAATACATGACTCTTTTGTAAAAACTCTAACAATCTTTAAATGTAAAACAGTTGAATGGGAGAAGTTAATGTATACACAGTTTTTTACTTCTTCAGCTTTTGCTACCTTACAGATGTCTGTAATGGGGAGGCAAACATTCCCCCTTTTTCCTTTTTATATCCTTGCATCCTGGAGTTTTAGGGGAAGCACGGATTTTGGAGGAGTCTGAAGCAACAGTATCTGACTGAACCATGTGTAGGTTGAAGTAAATGCAGTGTAGAATGAAGAGGAAAGGGAGGCTACAACATATGAGTGTCTTCAAGAGAAGTCAGGCAAAGACTCATTCAATGCCCAGCTCCACTTCTCACCCAAAGCTTGACCATGAGCAAGTCCTTAAAAGCCACTAAGCTTCTGTGTCCTTTTCTGTAAGACTGGGATCATGGGCATCTCCTACAGAGTGATGGGAAGGACTGAGTGACATAGACATGTGATATAGGAGAGTGGGTGGTTATGGACATTCAACAAGGCACTATTATTATTATTGTTGTTGTTGTTGTTGTTGTTGTTGCTGTTGTCAGAGCCATCTTGTAAAGCAGTTGAGGCCTCACAGCAAATGTCACAGAAGTGGTTCACACAAGATTAGCTGTGCCTTCCATCATTAAATTAACTGTATTCTGGAGGCATTAGCTGTGATTTATTAAAATGTCCACATGGGTATACCTAGACTGTGGTGTATTCAAATAACATGATATTTTCATGTTATAATTTATGTAGTCACTTTTACTGGAAGACTACATCCTTCTTTTTATAACCTATAGGGATAGGGATTATAATTTGAGAGGGAGGTCATTTATTAGGCACCTGCTGTTTCTAACTCAACATCGTTTTGTTGAAGCTATCCTCTGAATCTGCATGGTTCAGGATTAACTTGGAAATTTTCATGAATACAATAATACAGGAAATGAAATGCATCAAGTCCAACATCATTAACAGAGATGCAGTACAGATGTGCAAACAATCTCTAAATAAGTCTTTGATAAGAACAAGACATATTGAAGAAATGGAGACAAGAAGGCTAACAAGCCATTGAGACAATTATAACTCAAGAATTTCTTCCTTCCCACATTACAGAAAATATCTCAGTGGTGAGGTATTTTCTCTACATTCTCCCCATACACACACACACACACACACACATGGTGGGGAGAGGGGACTGTGGTAGATACCTCATCCTAAAGTCTGATGTTGGAAACAGCCCATTCTTACCTTCTGTAAGAAATTAGGAGGGCTCAGAGTGGACAATAAAAATATAAATTTAAAACATACAATATATGAAAGTTTTCAAAGATTCTCAAGCCATCTGTCTCCTAGTAGATGGTATTAGTGAAATAAAGCCCTAAACTACAATTAGAAAAGTACTCATTCTCACACAAGGTTCCTTGAATTTCCATTCATCTGTTCTCCAGCATTTTAGCCATGGACTTTTTCAAATACTCCATAGCAGTCAGAGAAAATTAGTAGGCACTCTGGTTTCATTGTGTGGTGAATTGTCTATGATCTGTGATCGTTCAGGTAATGATGTCAGATCTCAGGTCCACCCACCTCTAAATGAATCACTGTTCCTGACAAGGTTGCTGAGAAGCCTGGTGCTGAACTCTACTCGGCAAGAGAAACTGCTCTTCTAAGGGATTATCTTTGCCATACCAGGAGCATCCTCTAGAGGGCAGTAGACCAGGGGGCACTTGTGAGTGCACTTGAAGAGCCTAGAGAGGGACTGTATACTTCAGCCTAGAGCAGCAACTTTGGGTACAGAGGGTGAGTCTATGTTGAGGAAGAGGAAGATAACCTTATGAGTCCCATCTTGACCCACAAATAGTGCCTATTAATGATTTTCCTTCTCTCTGGTCTTAAGGATTTGTTTTTTTATAACCTCTTCTAAACACTGCCCTCTGTCTAGTACTGTATAGAGTAGAAATTTCCAGTTTTCCTCCTTTGATAGGCATTCTTGGCTGACAACTTGACAAACCTAGGAGAAAGAACTTCAATTGGAGAATTGCTTCTATCACATGGGTTTGTGGGCACATCGGAGGGGCATTTTTTTTTTGATTCCTAAGTGATGTAGTAGGGCCCAGGCCACTACAGCTAGCACCATTCCCTGGAGTGTGGGACTAGGCTGTAGAAGAAAGTCAGGCGAGCAGAAGCCTGGAAGTGAAGCAGACAGCAGTGTTTCTTTGTGCTTCTCCTGCCTTGAGCTCCTGCCTTGGCTTCCCTTGGTGATGGACTGTAACCTGTAACCCGAAATAAACCCTTTCCTTCCAAGTTGCTTTTGGTTAGGATGCCTATCACAGCACACAGAAACTAAACTAGAACACTTCTCTAAAGTTCTAGGCCTAAGTTAAGATGTTTCCTTCTTCTCACTCACACTTTATTACTATAGACCACTCCGTGTTAGTTGGGATGAAGAAATGCACAGTGAGTATAGCTGAGGTCACTCAGGATAAGCTGCGATAGTCTGCAGCTTGGGTGTATTAAATGCATGTTCAGCTTACAATATTTTTAACTTAGCATGGGTTCACTAAGATGCTGCACCTTTGAAAGTCAGAGAACATTTAAATGACGCCCAATCAAGATGTTTAATTTCAATTAAAATACTGACGAGACATTCAATTCATCTTATAATTGAAAGTTCCATTTTTTTATTGAATATTTATTGCCAAATGATTGGGAAAATGGCATTTCAAAAACATGAATCATGAAACCAAATATTCTCTAATATAAATTACCTTGAGTTCACATCTGTAACTCCTAAGAATTTCAGCAAACTCAGTTGAGCAATAACATCCCTTTGAAGGCAATTACCAAAAATTATATATTCAATCATACTTTTAATAATTTTAGGAAATTTTTTTTCAATGCAACTTGCATGAAAAGTAAAAACTGCCCTTTCCCCCCTCCTCGGCTAAAAAGTCCAATCTCCTAGGAGACATCATGCGACGGAAACACCTTTATTGGAGTAAGCCCCAGGTGACTTTTCAAAAACCTTACATGAAAGGAAGAAAAGGAAACCATTTTTAGAATTCCGTTTGCTTTGGACATTTTACCAAAAACACAACTTTCTTTTCCTTGCTAGCAAATCGCATGGGTTGGAAAGAATGGAAGAGGGCAGGATGGCAGCTTCCTGTTGCTGGCTTTAGCCCTTGTCTGAATTAACACTTGCCTCTGCCAGCAGCATGAGGGCAGATGACCTTCTTTGCCCTAGGTTTGTATGTAATTAGGATGGTGGCTGCTAATCATTTATAGAATCGTCCATCCCTGGTTTGTGTTTTAAGCAGAAGGAAAGGGAGGTGTGATTCACATGAAAAAAAATCAACAACCCATGACTTTCTGATTTACTCCAGAATTTTACCCCACCAACTCAACTGCTGTTTTTGTCTCCCAGAATGCCCTATAAGCACAATAATTTACATCGAACACAATCCAGACTGAGACTAGATGGCCATAAACTATATACATGTTCCAGCATGCCAGGAGCTGTGTTTCCCTGTAAGAAGTATCCACTACTGAGAAGGTTCTAAGATTCAATGGCAGACATTCCTCCAGAAAGTTCTTTGCATGATGAGCCCTTAGAACTGTGCTCAGAAACAAAAGAGCCACATTCTATTAAGATAATGGGTCTAGAAATACATGCGCATATTTTAATTAGAGTTCATAAAATGGTGTATTAATTTGTGGACATACTCACTAGGAAGATTATTATTTAAAGTCAAAAAATAAGTCATGGAAAATCTGGGCTCCTTGCCCATTGTTGATGGGGAGATGAAATGGTAGATGTTGTGCAGAAGACGCTAACGTTCCTGGGTGGCTGAAACACAGACGTGGTGAGAGCTAGACTTCCCACTTCCGTATACTTTCATCGCCCTTCAGCAGTCAAAGTGGGACCCAGATGCTGTAACAGGGATGCTAGGGTTTAGGATTCCTCCAGGAAATGCCATCCTGGAGGCCACCCACAGGACCCTGGCACCAGAAAGGCTTATCTCTCAAGAGGAGAAGGCCTACATACTACTAGCCTGACTCTGTCCCATCATTTCTGTAAACTGTAATGCTGTTGTGAGAAAGACAAAGATTAAGAATGACCAATGGAGGGAAAAAGTACCCACTATCACTCTCCCCAGGGAAATCTAAATCATTTGTTCTTTCCCCATTTCCCTATATATGATCTCACTGTCTGTCTGTCTCTCTCTCTCTCCCTCCCTCCCTCCCTCCTCCTCTCTCCTACTCTTCTGTCTCCTTTCCTGTAACCTCTGGAAGCTTGGATAGTGAATGGGTATGGGGGGTGTTGACAAGACTGGGCCTGAGAGTAACTTCAACTCTCAGGCACACTCTATGTTGCACTTATTCTAAAATAATCAAAGGAAAAATAAACAGAATAACACCCATGAGATATACAGACAAGATGATACAAGACAAACCACATATAATTGGATAATCACCACCATAACCGTGAACAGCAAGCAATTGCTATGGTCTCCCTTCCTTTCTTTCTTTCTTTTTTTTCTTTTCATGGAAACAAAAAGTTTGTTTTTCTTCCAAATAAAAACACTGGTTTGTGGGTTTGAATTAACTTTTTAAAAAATTCTTTGTGTAAGAAGGTCAGAGTAACTATCCACCCAAGTATGAAACAGTAATAGTTTCCGGCATGGGAAATTCGATTAATTAAACAAAAGAAAAGAACTGAGACCACCTTGTATCACTACGGACAGAACAAGGAAAACAGCGCATGCTTCCAGCTTTGATGTCAGGAGGAACTGTGATGCCCTTGGCATTGGTCTCAGAAGAAACTACGGGATGTTTGTTTTCCCCACACTTTGAAAGTGATTTCTTATACCCAAGTGAAAAAGAAGCAAAACTCCCCTGACAAAAATTTTACACAGAAAGGTAAGCGACACGTGGGATTATCTTACAGCAACTTCAGCAAGCTCTGCTGGTTCCCTAATCCAGGCTCTGATGATTAAGGTTACATAACAGCCGTACTTACAGAGACCTAGCCAAAGAAACAATATTTTGCTCGGATCCATGGCGACGTCACAATTGCCACACATATTGAACAAGCTTCTAGAACATTAGGTCATATTTACCTCATCAGGTAAGATACAAGAATCATTGCTGCAGGTCACGAAAGCCGAGGAGTTAATGAATTTATTTTAAAGTCACTTCTCATTTTTCCAAATAATAAATTCAGCCCTGACCTCTAAGTTTCATTCTGTTTTCAAGGTGTGTGGGCTTTTCATTGTAATATATTTGCAGTAATACATCATGTCAGTTATTCTGGACAAACAAAACAGCTTGATTTTCTCTATGAACACATTATCTGCCTCAGAGTAGACTCTGGAACAACTAAATGTTTCTTGCCTGGTTTCAACAAGACATCTAAAGCCAATTCACTCATATCTCCTCAAGATAAATATTAAAATAGATATCTCCTTGGATCAAAAAGTATGAGTACTCTCAGAGTCATCAAGCTTATCTAAGTGGCTAATATTATAATCCTGCTCTTCTACTTAAAAGTAGAGATAGTTTTGTTTTTTTTTTTTCAGATGTCAGCTTCTAATGAAAAAAAAAAAGTTTCATTAAATTCAGTTTTTCCAAAGGTTGAGGAGAGAATTCTGTGGATAAGAGTGTTTGCTGCCCAAGCAAGAGGACTAACTTTGGATGCTCAGCATCCATGTAAGAAAGCCAGGAGTAGCCATGCCCATCACTGACTCCAGAGCTGTGGGGGTGCACAGTGGAGAATCAGTGGGGCTTACTGGTCACCCACCAGCGTATCTGAAAAAATTGTGAGGTGAGGCATCAGTGAGAGACCTTGTGCCAAGGAAATAACACAAAAAGTGACAGAGGACACCTAACATAATTGGCCTACACACATACAAGCACATGAAACTACATACACATATGTACACACATACCTATCACACAGAAAAAGTCAGTTTTTCTTCTAAGCTACTTCTTTGTTTTAAAAAAAAAATGGAAAAGACATTGTGATTTCACATATAAATAAGGCTTTGTCATAAGAATGTGGCATAAAAAGAAAAGTAATTGCAATACATTACAGGACTCACAGTAACAGAAGAAGCTGATTACAGAGTTTGGAAAGGATGCATTTGCATTCCTAAGGACTGATGATGTCCCTCCGATTGGGAGTCATTCAGGCCACAATATTTCTCATCCATTAACTTCCTTTTTTAAGATTTATTTCTATATTTAATTATGTGTGTGTGAGAATGCTCAGAGCCCCCAGGGACCAGAGACACTGGAACCCCTAAAGCTGAACTTACAGGAGGTTGTGAGCTGCCTGATACGGGTGCTGGGAACCAAACTCCAACCCTCTGCTAGAACAGTATGCACATTAAACTGCTGAGCCGTCTCTCTGGCCCCTTGTTAAATTCCTAATGGAGATTATGTCAGTTGAGTCAGAGGAGGAACTGGGCAGTGACACAGGCTTGCTTCCACACAACTGTTTCTTTGTCTATAGCACAAAATCTAAACTCTTTGCTGTATCTGAGCTACAGGTACCTATCTGGTGGTGTAGCAAGTATAAAGTTTTCAAAGGTACTTTCACGCAAGTGATAGAGATCAGTAGCGTTCTTACTGCTATAGAACTTCTTGTAAATGTCTACTTAACTTCTTACTGTGTTTCAGTGTGTGATGGGTGTGTGCGTGTCATAGCACACCCGTGTAAGTCAGAGAACAGCACTGTGATGTTGGGTCTCTTCTTCCGCCTTCATATGGGTTCCAGGGATTGAACTCAGGTTACCAGGCTACGTTTGTCTTTATTGAGGTCTGAAAAAGAGGATGGGAATGTGGCCCATGCTTAACCAGAAGTTGAAAAAAAATTGAATTGATATCATAACAGAAACTATTTTCTTCCTAATGGGAGGAGAGATGCTTAGGAAATGAAGTTAGCTTCCCAGGCACAAAGAATGTCTACCTCAGCAGAACAGTGGTGCTCATCTAGGCATTAATAAATAATTAGAGGCCTTTTTTTCTTATTACCATGAAGCTAGGGGTGCGTTTTCTGACATCTGGTGGGTACCAGAGACCAGAGATGCAAGCCAGCATTCTACCATGCAAGAGATGTCCCCTCACACCAAGAAAGATTATCCAAACCAACATACCAATAATACGGAGGCTAAGTTGTGAATTAGAACACTGTAGGACAAAGGTCAGTACACTTTTCCTTAGAAGCCAGGTAAGAATATTTTGAGGTCTGCTATTAGTATACAGTCTCTGTCATACTTATCTAATAGCCTGTGAAGCACAAAGCCAGACATAGGAACGCCAGAGACTGCCTGTGAACTCTAGGATCATCTTATTTACGGAATCAGGTAGCTGGACCCATGCGACCCTCCTGGTTTATGTTCTCCAGATAGAGTCATTCCTATCTTATAGATTCCCTGAATTCTTATTTCTAGAACTGGAAATGGTTTTATTTATTACCATGTGACACCTTGATGGAAATCAAACTTTATGAGTCACATCTAAAAGGAAGAAAAAAAATTGCAAGTTCTAACATGAACATTATATCGATAGAATGAAACTCACCGTGTTTACAAACCTACTCTTTTTAAAGGAAATGCTTCTCTGATGTTGTATAAACTAGATTTAAAGTTTAACAACATGGTCTCCTCTCTGAAAACTAAGACAAACAATATACCAGGATAGATTCTAAGGGGGATTCTTGGTTTTTCTTTTTAGTATTCTGCTTTTCTCTATGATCCATGGAGTGTCACCAAAGAGACTCAGAGATATTACAAAAGCTTGCTAAAATGTATGCAAAATGCTGTGACTGGATATGTATGTACAATTTAATGATGTTCATAAGCTCCCAGGAACACAAAATCCAGTGCTAAACCACTCAAGGTCATTTATGTCTCAGGCCTGAGCTCTCCTGAGGGCCAGCATAATTGAACTCACTGCATGTGAAGAGAGTCGGTTCCGACTTCAGCTGAATGAGTAGTCACAGATTACATCATTTCCTGTCAGCCATGTGAACCCCGCCCTCCACTTCAGCTTGTGCTCAGTTTAAACATACAGCAGAGGCACAGTTGTGACCTGAAGTTTCACTGTCTTCTTAGTGTTTATTCCTTTCTACTCCTCCCTCGTCCCCAAAGGCCATCTAAGGTGTCTTGGTAAGCTAAGTCACATGACAAAGCAAAGACTTTAAAGTAAGAAAGTGTACAATCCCAGTGCTCAGGAGGCTGCGGGGGAGAACTGAGTCTGGGGCCAGCCTGAGCTACATAAGGAGAGAAAAAAGTAGAGGTACAAAAAGGACACACAGGGACACAAAGTGAAGCCATTAACAGGATTACTTCCACTCCTGCGTCAGATGTGCCATTTTATTTTTGGCATCTCTATTTCCTAATCTTTAGGACTGAAATAGGTAATATCTACATGGCATTTTTCCTTATACTCAGGATTTATCAGCGGTCTAGTAATCAGTCCACAAACATTTACTAAATCTCCATTGTGAGCAAGGCATTTTATTAGGCGGTACGTTACAGTGAGTCACAAGTAAGTTTCGCCTCCTGAATCATTAACCTCACTTCCTGTATTAAGTGTGCTCTTTGAGAGGCTCCTGTCATCTGGCCACAGTGACGGGCTTATGAAATCGGACTTAAATTATAGCTTAACTAAAGAAAGTCCACAGGAGCCTCCTCAGAATGAGAAATCAAAGAATGGGAGCCCCGGGTGACAGGCAGGAAGAATGGCAGAAACAGTAGCTACCTGGGTGAGAACAGAAATGACTTACCGTCACTTTCAGGCCTTACAACACACTGGCCTTACAAACTGAGGACAATAGACCCAAGATGGAAAGGAAAGGTTTGCAAGGTCACTGAAGTCCCAGCATGGGGACAAATAGAAGACGTTCTCCCCCCCCCCCCCCTCCCGGGTGGGGGTAAGAAGATGTCAGGTGAGCAGAGAGACTGCGGAAGGATTTCTCTGTCAAGATGCAGTACTGTCAAGCCCAGACAGCAGACAGTAGCTATCAGGTTAGAACCTATTCTTCAAATATCACGCAGCTCTCAGGGAGCCCCACGCCCATGCCCACTCAGCCAGAACCCAGTAGTTTTTCTCAGGTTTCCCGGGCACAAGGCTACATTGCTGAGTCATCGTGACGCTGAGGGGTGCAGAAGGCTTCTTTAAATTATGGAACCTAGCTGCATCTTCCAGACGCGGAGAGGAAAACAGACCGGCTCCAAGCAGCGAGCATTTAGTCTCTATTTTTGCGGTTGTTACCATGAACTCACAAACAAAAATCGATGATGAAAGAATTAAGTTAATCTAGCCATGCAGCATCATTAGTCACTTCCTAGGTTCTGGAGCTCCCTAAAGCAAAGAGAGAATATAATTTCAAAATATTACACTGCAAGTGGATTTTACAGCTATCAAGTTCGTACAGGCACATAAATCAGAAGGTATTCAGAGAAAATAAGCAGATGTTTGAAGTCTTCCAACCAAGTAAAATCATCTTCTCTTTTATATGCCACAAATCCTCGGGCTTTTCATAAACATGAAGGCTGTAAAATAAATGGAGATCCAGCATCTAGGTAGTTTATATTCCCCCGAGTTCTCAGCGCTGGCGGGGCGGGACTTGAGGACCTGCGCTATTTATTTCCACAGCAATGCAATTTGTGGCAAGCAGTCCAACTGCACGCGGAGGCAGAAACCAAGCCCTATTTGATTAATTTTTTTTTCTTTTGTCTTAATTGAGGAAGGTATTGCGATGTAGCCTAGATCGGCCGCAAATGCGATTCTCCTCCTGCACCTCCCAGGGGCCGCCGGGATTACATGTGTGCGCCAATGTCTACGGAATTTTTAGAATAATCGTTTTCCTCAATATTTCATTCAAAGCTATTCTACTCAAAATTAGAATCATGCTGTAACATTAGAGAGAGAGAGAGAGAGAGAGAGAGAGAGAGAGAGAGAGAGAGAGAAACCAGACTATAAAAGTATCCAAAGGTCAGCCCACTAGAGAGGCTCTGACTTGAAGCCTTTTTTTTTTTTTTTTTCAACAGACTGCCTTCCTTTCGATTTTACATTTTTACTCCTTTTCAATTTGCACGAAGTCTAGGCACACTAAGATCGAAAAATCAGAATCTGTCTAAAAGGTACGAAAAGAATAAACATGATGGGGTTGCTAACGACTTGCTTCATAGGGCTTTTGAGCTCTGTTTACACCCTGCAAGAGCTCAAAGACCACAGAACCAGAGTCTGTAATTTTCATAGGGACCACAGCTCCCAGCATCCGCTGCATATGACAGAGCTTCCATAATCACTAGTAGTAAGCCGGGGCTTTGTATAAATCATGGAATATGCAAATATGTTAATTCATCAATGACGTTCTCATTTTGCATTACTTTTGGATGGAAGAAAATTATCGCATTTCTATGGAGTATGAAGGGAAGTCACCTTACATTAAAACATCATAAAATATGTAGTCAGAAATATTCACCATCACAAAGCAGTAAATTTTGTAAACCACCTGGGTTATAATTAAATATTGGGTTTATATTCCAGTTAAATCTCAATGCAAGTTAATATAATAAAGATGTTTTTCTTTGAGGGAGTCTTTTGTCCATTTTTACCTACCTATTTGTCTTTTGTAGTAGTTGATGTTATTGAGTTGTGTTCCTTATATATCTGGATATTGAACCCTGTAAGACACAGGAATATTTTCTTCTGTTTTATAGATATGTCTTCGGCCTGTTGGTTCACTTGTTATACAAAAACCTTTGAGCTTAATGTAATCCCATTTGTCTGTTTTTCATTTTGTCATCTGTGCATTCAGAGTCCTATCCAAAAAGCCCCTGCCTATCACCATGTCACACAGAAGAGTAGGCAGAGTTCTCCTGTCCAGACTGACTGCTCCCAAATAACCACTCAGAGTCTTGATATTAATTACAAATTATATATTAATTATAAATAATATAAAGCTGATAGCTAACTAGCTCTTCCAACTTAAATTAACCCATTTCTATTCATCTATATGCTGTCCCAAGGCTCATGGCATTTACCTCTCTGGCATGTCTTGCCTGCTCTCTAGCTGGCTGGCCGCTCCTCTGACTCCATCCTTCTTCATCCCAGCATCCTTACCTTGGCTGTCCTGCCTATAGTTCCTGCCTGGATACTGGCCAATCGGATTTTTATTAAACCAATTCTAGTGACAAATCTTTACAATGTACAAAAGCATTATTCCACAGCACAGAACTGCTTCTTCTTTCTTTTAGTAATTTTTAATAATTTTGGATCTGACATTTAAGTTTTTAACTCATTCTGAGTGGTTTTTTTTGTGTATGGTGAAATATGAGGGTTAGCTTCATCTTTCTGCAAACAGATAACCAGTTTCAACAGCATCTTCATTCAAAAGACCACTCTTTCACTGTGTGCCCCCTGCTTCTTTGTAAAAAGTCAGTCGATGGAAAATGTCTAGATTTACTCCATGTTTCCTATTCTGTTAACGAGGATGTTTCAGAAACTAACCTGGAAGTTATCTTGGGATAACATCAATAAAATGAGTTAGTGATTTCTGAGCTGAAACTAAGATGCTCTGTAATTTCATGATTATTCTCAGTGAAAGTTTAATTTAGAAGACATAAAATTGTATCTATAGATTTATAAATGTCAAAAAAAAAGAGTATGACTTTGAAAATCACTGGCCCGTTCTAGTTATTAACTATTGTTGTGGTTTGGAGAGTTTGTGTTATGTTGTGGCATACCTGAGAAAGTTCAGATGATAGCTTCATGGAGTTGGTCCTCTCCTTTCACATTTACGCAGGTTCAAGGGATCCAATTCAGGTCACAGGGCTTTGAGAGCAAGCAGTTTACCCACTGAGTTATAGCATAGGAACCGTCTGGTGTTTTTTCGTATTGTCTGTTGCTTTTCTGGGTTCCCAGTGTATAGCAAAGTACTGTGATGTCTCCTCACTGGCAAGGCTAGGGTTCAGTTTGGTTCTGTGTCCTTTTCTGAGTATGATGCCCATTTGTACAATCTGCTCTCAGTCCTGCTGCACAGACTCTCTACTATGCCTCAAACAGTATCATCCTGCACATGGATACCATATCCTCAGCCAAGGACACATGAGTGGTTGCAATGTGGACCCTGGACCTTCTGCACGAAAGCTCTCTCTGCTGATGTTTCTTTCTGTAGTTGACAGTCAAACAAGAAACACTTGCATGTGTATGTGTTTATATGTGTGTACCAACTTTTGGGATAGAGTTTTGATGTGGGGCTTTGAACTCAGAATTCTCCTGTCTCAGCCTCTCTAGGGTTGTAAGTCTGGACTACTATCCTCAGTTCTTGGTTTCTTTAGTACAGAGTACGCTTTGCCCAGATATGAGGGAAATTCAATGTCTTTTTCAAGAGTAATGTTTTCTAAAGTATAGTATTTTTCATGTACTTACCAAAATAACTGCAAAAATGCTTTTATAATGTGACTAGGTGTTTTCAGAGAGAAGAATCAACTAGCTGCCCATCTCCTTACAATACCTTCTGATGACTCTTCACTGCCTCTTACATCTCTATATGTGTGAGTCACTCAGGAGCTTATTGAAAGGACAATTCTAATTCAGTAGGTCTGGGATAGAGGCTCAGGTCCTGCATTTGTGACAAACTCCCGCATGATGTCACTGATCTACAGAAAATGGTGAGGATAGGAGCAGTCTAGAGTCTAGACTGCAGCCAGCGATTTCCATGGCACATGCCTCTAGATTGCAGCGGGCTGACAACCAATCTGTTGACCCCGGCCAACAGAAATACAATGCAAGTCACGGGTTTAATTCTAAATTTGCAAGCAGTTGCATTAAAAAATGGTGATCAAAAAATAAGTGAACTCTTTCAATGATATGTATTGTTGAATATAATACATACATTATGGTATTTTTATATAAAATAAACATGAATATTATTAGACATGTTACCATGCCTCAAATCAAATGTTCAAAAATCAATGTATAAATAGGGAACAAATGAGAACAATGTATAATTTGACACATATGTATGAAGAGGCTATGCTGAAAGTCATTAATCTGCATGATAATCTAAAATAAATAAACAGCCAGTTGTGGTAGCCCATGATCTCCGGAGGCAGTACTTCAGAGGCAGAGGTAGGCAGATCTCTGTGAGTTCCGAGCCAGCATGATCAACATAGCAATTTCCAGGACATCCAGGACTACATAGAGAGACCCTGTCTCAAACAAACAAACAAAAATAAATAAATAAATAGAATTAATGTGTCTTTTATCCTGATGTATGTTTTAAGTTTTATTAATCATGTTTCTGGGGCTCAATTGTTATGTGCTATTATTGGCGACTGCACTGGATCTGGAGATCTAGAAGACAAGGCTTCCTGGAGATATGACATCGCTGACCTCCTAGCCTCAGGCCCTCCTGCCCACCCATACATACTCCATAACCCAGTCACATATAACTAGTCCTGTTCCTGACCGTACTTTTGTACTTGGAATGCCCTTACCTCACCAACACTCCAGTCTGAAAACCTTACTCATTCTTTCCCTGAACTGATACAACTGCATTAAAATCCCATCATTATGAAGACACTAAGTGGCTACAGTAAAAAACTGGAGCAATCTCACACTAGTAACTTAACAACACACTTGAAATTTTAGAACAAAAAGAAGAAATCACACCCAAAAGAAATAAATGGCAAGAAATAAAATCAGGGCTGAAATAAATAAAATAGGGACAAACAAATAAAATATGCAAAGAACCAATGAAAGAAAGAATAGGTTCTTTAAAAAAATCAATAAGATTGACAAACACTTATTCAAAATGAAAGGCAGAATGAGAACATCCAATTAACAAATTTAGGGATGGAAAGGGGAACATGACAACAGACACTGAGGAAATCCAGAGAATCATAAGGACATACCTTAAAAACCTGAATTCAACCAAATATGAAAATTGGATAATATCCTCTCTCTCTCTCTCTCTCTCTCTCTCTCTCTCTCTCTCTCTCTTTCTCTCTCTCTGTATATACGCCATTTACCAAAGTTAAGTCAGATCAGATAAACAATTTAAACAGACCTATAACCACTAGTGAAACAGTAGTCATTAAAACTCAACCAACCAAAAGAAGCCCAGGGTCAGATAGTTTTATCACAGAATTCTACCAGACTTTCAAAATAGAGTTAATGCCAATACTCCTCAAATTATTCTACAAATTAGAAACAGAAAGAACATTGCCCAATTCATTTTATAAGGCTCTAATTACCCTGATACTCAAACCACACAAATATTCAACAAAGAAAGAGAATTACAGACCAATTTCCCTTATGAACATAGATGCAAAAATTCTCAATAAAGTACTTGTAAACTGAATCCAAGATCAAGTATACTTCATCCCAGAGATGCAGGGATGGTTCAACATGTATCAATCAATAAATGTAGTCCATAATATAAACAAACTGAAAGACAAGAATAACATGGTTGGGGGTTGGGGATTTAGCTCAGTGGTAGAGCACTTGCCTAGCAAGTACAAGGCCCAGGGTTCAGTCCTCAGCTAAAGAGAGAGAGAGAGAGAGAGAGAGAGAGAGAGAGAGAGAGAGAGAGAGAGAGAGAGAGAATAACATGGTTATCTCATTAGATGCAGGAAATGCCTTTGACAAAAATCCAATACCCATTGATGATAAAGGTCCTGGGGAGATTAGGGACACAAGGAATGTACCTCAACACAATAGAGGCAGTTGATAGCAAGCCTATAGACAACATCAACTTAAATGGAAAGAAAATCAAAATAATTCCACTAAAATCAGGAAGAAAACAAGGCTGTTCACTCTCTCCATATCTATTCAATATAGCACTTGAAGTTTTAGTTAGAGCAATAAGGCAACTAAAGGAGACCAAAGGAATACAAATAGAAAAAGAAGTCAAAGTAACTGTATTTGCAGGTGATATGATAGTATACATAAGTGATCTCAAGAATTCCACCAGCAAACTCCTACAGCTGATAAACACTTTCAGCAAGGTAGATTAATGCAAAATTAACTTTAAAAAAGTAGTCCTCCTATATACAAATTACAAACAGACTGAGAAAGAAATCTGGGAAACAACACCTTTCACAATAGCTTCAAATAATATAAAATATTTTGAGGTAACTCTAACCAAGCAAGTAAAAGACTTCTACAATAAAAACATTAATACATTGAAGAAATAAATTGAAGAAGATATCAGAATATGGAAAGCTCTCCCATGCTCATGGACCCATAGGATTAATATAATAAAAATGACCATTCTACCAAAAAGCAATCTACAGATTCAATGCAGTCTTACCAAAATAACAACACAATTCTTCACAGATCTTGAAAGGACAATTTTCAACTTTATATAAAAAAGACCAGGATAGACAAAACAATCCTGGACAATAAAAGAACCACTTGGAAGTATCACCATCCCCTATTTCAAGTTATACTACAGAGCTGTGTTCACAGCAGCATTGTTTGTAATAGCTAGAACCTGGAAACGACCTAGATGCCCTTCAACTGAAGAACGGATAAGAAAATGTGGTACATATACACAATGGAGTACTACTCAGCAGAGAAAAACAATGACATCATGAGGTTTGCAGGCAAATGGATGGAACTAGAAAAAATCATCCTGAGTGAGGTAACCCAGACTCAGAAAGACAAACATGGTATGTACTCACTCATAAGTGGATACTAGATGTAAAGCAAAGGATAACCAGATTGAAACTCACAACTTCAGGGAGGCTACCTAGTAAAGAGGTCCCTACCTGAGAAAGACACAGGGATTGCCCAATGACAGAGAAATGGATGAGATCTACATGAGCAAACTGGAGGTGAGGGTGGGTAATGGAGGGCAAGGGTCAGGGGAAAGAGAGTTTAGGGGAGCGGGAGGTCCCAGCTGGATCAGGAACAGAGAGAGAGAACAAGGAAAGAGACACCATGATAAATGAAGACCCCATGGGAACAGGAAGAAGCAGAGTGCTAGAGAGGTCCCCAGAAATCCACAAAGATACCTCCACTGTAGACTACTGGCAATGGTTAAGAGAGAGAGCCTGAGCTGACCTACTCTGGTGATTCAGATGGCCAAACACCCTAACTGTCGTGATAGAACTCTTATCCAGTGACTGATGGAAGCAGATGCAGAGATCCACAGCTAGGCCCCAGGTGGAGCTCCAGGAGCCCCCAATCCACAAGAGAAAGGGATTATATGAGTGAGAGATATTGAGAGCATGAATGAAAAAAGCACAGGGACAAATAGTCAAACTTGTGGAAACACATGAACTGTGGACCAATAGCTTGAGGAGCCCCCAGCTGGATCAGGCCCTCTGGATAAGTGAGACAGTTGATTAGCTTGAACTGTTTGGGAGTTCACTGGGACCTGGACCCGTCTTTGGTGCATGACCTGGCTTTTTGGAACCTAGGGCCTATGCTGAGACACTTTGCTCAGCCTTGGTGTAGGCAGGAAGGGACTGGATCAATTAAATCTACCAGGCTGGGCTGACTCCCCAGGGGAGACCTTGGCTTGGAGGAGGTGGGAATGGGGGGGTGGGTTGGGGAGAAGCCTGGGGAGTGGGAGGAGGGAGGACAGGGGAATCCGTGGCTGATATGTAAAATTAAATTAATTATAAAATATTTTTTTTTAAAAAGTTCCAAAATGAGACAGAGAGGAGGCATGGAGTAGAATAGAATGGGGAATATTCCAAACCCGGACCACATTTGCATACACTGGTAGACAAATGCTGATGAAGCTACAGAGTGAGTCTCTTTAAAAGAAAATAAAAATAGGAAGAAAGCAGCAGAGGGAGCGAGGGAGGGAGGGAGAGAGGGATCGAGGGAGGGAGGGAGAGAGGGATCGAGGGAGGGAGGGAGGGAGGGAGGGAGGGAGGGAGAGGGAGAGAGGGAGGGAGGGAGAGAGGGAGGGAGGGAGGGAGAGGGAGAGAGGGAGGGAGGGAGAGAAGGAGGGAGGGAGAGAGGGAGGGAGGGAGGGAGGGAGCGAGGGAGGGAGGGAGGGAGGGAGGGAGGGAGGGAGGGAGGGAGGGAGAGAGGGAGAGAGGGAGGGAGGTTGCTTTGAGGATCTACCTTCACTCTTCTGAATCAGAACCTCCAGGTTTGAGAAGTTTGTAAATGTGTTTTTAGCCAACTTTCCAGATGACAGTACACATTAATATTAGCGTACAGGAAAGAGCCGGCTGTCGGCAGGTTCAGCAGACCCCCATGTTCATGTCCTATCTACTACAATTTCCATAGAGACCAGAGAGGCAGCTAAAGCCACTGTTGATGCTTCTTTCTATGGGTAAATGGCTGTTGCTGTTAACAACTACACAGCTCCTGTTCTCTAAATTATTTTCTTGTCCTTGAAAGCGTTTCTGCTTTCATGGCATCTTAGGGCTGAACAAACTCTTATATGGCATTTAATCCAATCTCTTCTTTGGACAAAGTGCAACTTTCTCCAAATCACTGGTCTGGTGATACCATAAGCATTGCGGTAAATGCCTACAAACTACTCCTTTGAAAGATAAAGGTTTTAGCCTTTCTGCTTCCAGAAAGTTGCTGCTGAAATACCTTTCTCAGCCAGAGTTACTCCTCCCTAGACTACTCCTAGAAGAAAAAATATATATGTACATATATATATTCTTTCCTCTTCTCTAAAGCTTGAGAACATGTCCCATGTCACAGAATAGGATGATGGTCCCTCATTGGGGAAAGCTTCATATGGAATGCAGATTTCAAATACATAACTAAAAAGAGAAAAAGAAAAACAACCCAGAAAATCAAAAAGAGGCATTTCTACCCTGGATATAGCAGGTTTGGAAATGATTTCCTTTGAGATGTATGGGGCTATTGAGGGCAAAAGTGAGTTATAGAAAGGTAGATGATTACCAGAGCCAAGGAGCTGTGAAGTCACATTCTCACACAGGTGACCCCAGGCTAACTGACTCTTGGATAGCCCAGGAAGTCTGCACCTGTGTCATTATTGCCAATCCAGGAAGAACCAAGAGTGCTGGGTCACTAGAATAGTGGACCCTTCTACAGTCAGAGCTTTGGAATTTATAAATGTATATCCACAGGTACATGAAGCACTATGCTTGTTTACTTAGCTTGGCTTCCTGCTATTATTGCTTTCATTTTTATTATGAAGTGTTTTTATGTTTCTGAAGCTTGATTCATTAAGTAATTGCCATCATCCTATCTGGGTCATTGGTCATATTTATTGCAAAAGAAGACTACAAATCATTATTTCAAGAGCACATGCCACAGATTTTCCATGTCCTAAACTTTTCAACTTCTCTTCCTTCGTGCAGAGCTGATTTGTTCCAAGGAACAGCACATTCCCCAGAGGTAATCTGTCTGAAGCAGGAGGGAGTCAGCCTAGTCCTCAGCAGAGAAGTTCATGGGTTTCAGGGTTTGTTTGTTTGTTTGTTTGTTTGTTTGTTTTATATGTCTTGGTTTGGTTAGGTTTGGTTAGGTTTTGCCATTTGCCACCCTTAGCACTAAGCTCACTTTCTTCAACTTGACTAAAAAGTTTTAGAAATAAAACCTTTTTATTTCTAAATTGGATGAATTGGATAAAAATCACCCTACATGTAAATCATGGGCGACTGTACACGGACACAAACATACTTACCATTCCTATTCTGCACAAAAGTAAGCATCCCATTATTTTTGACTATTCTTTTCTGTGTAAAAGAACACATTAATAAAACATGGCAGGAAGAATGAATCACATCATTAACTTAAGCTGTCCTGTCCTTAAGAAGAAAATAGTTTACAAAGTCATGAGTGCCTGAGTGTGAGTGTGGAAAGTGGCCCTGATTATAAATAATACATACAGTATGATGCCCCCCTGTCACTGCCTATTGTTTTATTTCCATCCTTTTCAGAGCATACTCATGGAAATGTCTAGATTACCCTTTTATAATTATGTTTCCTGCATGGCTATTCTGAGAATGCACGCAATAAACAATTCAGGCTCTTAAAAGCCAAGGGCCACTTGACGCTCCTAAATGAATGGGAAGACGGGAACTTTTCATCGTCAACCTTGACTTTTCTTAGAGCAGTGTGTAGGCTCAGTAAAAGGAAGTGAGGGAACCCCACATCCACCAAGGAGTTCATGTCATGCAGAGGGCTAGAGATTTCACCTGCAGTTCCTGTTTTTTGCTCACTCCACCATGGAAAGCCAAAACTATTATGCTTGCTTAGCAGATAAAGAACAAAGGCTCAGAGAGAGAAAATGATTTACTGAAATTATGTGACAATAAGAGTAGACTATAGGTCAAAATGAAGATTGGCCTCCATAATTCAAAAGTAGTATGTTCTTTCCATACTGTTTAAAGGTGTTCTTCTTTGCAAAGAGATCGTAGATTGAGTCCATCTGTCATCTATAGGAATTTTTTGCCAGTTGTCTGTTCTTGTAGTAAATTCTGTCTCATTTGATTTTCCAGAAAGATAACTAGAATCTTGGAACTGTGGTTCCCTGAAACTCAGTAATGTCTCTTTTGAGACCTCTTAAACTTAAATGATAATAAACAGGTGCATATGGAGCCCAGTTATACTCCTTAACAAGGCAGTCCCACCCAAAATCATCCTTTCAAAACCTAAATAAGAAATTCAGAAATGCATTTACAAAGAGACCATGAGTTGGGCTTATAGGAAAAAGACAGAATGGCACTAACCAGGGTCTTGGTCTTTTTCTGTCCTAAGGAGCTCAAGAGCATGGAAACACACTTGGCTGTTCTTTGGATATCTCCTGACCTATGCTGTTGCTTGGACAGCTAATGAAATTAGAAACTCAGATATCTCTCATCCTAATACACTAGAGCCTCGGTGAGTGCTGAGCCAGGAGAGGAATTCTAGATGTAGCTTCTAGGTAAATGCAAAGGAATTCTTACATGTGGGCCCTATTTGCATTTTGCTTTTAAGACATATCCTTTGACATCTTGGTAATTCCCCAGAATCCTGCAGGTGCCCAGTATAAATACCACAGGGACTATAAAGTCTGAAATCCACATGACCCAATTTTGTATTCCCAATAAACAACTCACTAATTAAATGAATCTGAGTCCCTATGACCTCATTTGTAGGCCAGGAATAATACAACCAACCTTACCACATTGTTTTGAGGATTAGAGATAATGGTCATAAACTACCCGGAAGATATTTAGGCAAGAGCCTGCCATCCTTAGTTAGTTGTTTCAGCCTTAAATACCACTCAGACATAAAATCTTAATCATTTAGAAGCATCTTGGAGGTTCATTCCAGAAGCTTTCCCAGTGTAGTAGTACATTCTCCAACATTCTTGGTGGCTACAGTTTGAACGCTTTCTGCTTTCAAAGGCTGAGCCCACTAGAGGATCATAAAGCAAAAATAATGAATTTGTTTTCAGTTATGTGGAGATTTACAAAACAGTCAAGGAACACTATTCATCAGGACTCAGATGGCAAGAAGGAAAATCTGGATGAGTTTTGAGGAAGGGAGGATTAGGTCAAGCCATGACCATCTAGGGCATGAAGTACAGTGAACTTTGGAAGAAACATGTATTTACTGTCACAAAGCAGAAAATTGACAGCACAATTAAACTCCTGTGTATTTAGCTGGAAGTTTCATGGATCATAGTTTGAAGTGATAAACTTAGAACTTTTCTTTGTATAGTTACTAAAGAAACACGATCAAAATATGGAAAGATTTCATCAAATAATCAAAGATTATCTTCATCCTTTTATTTGTATGTATGAGTGTGTGTGTGTGAATGTGTGCAGCGGCACAGAGGCCAAAAGAGGGTGCTAACTGCCCTGTAGGTGGAGTTACTGGCATTTGTGAGCCATCAAAAGTGGATGCTGGGAACCCAACGGGTCCTTGGGAAGATCGCAAGATCGGTAAGTGCCTTATCTGCTGAGCCATGCCTCCAGCCTCTATCATTTGATTTTAAAGAAATTATCTGGTGCCATTCCTATCCTCTTGCTCTACTCAACTTAAAAAATGTGATGTTGGGAACATCGAATTCATTGTAAAAAGCAAAAACAACAACTAGCCTCAACAGACATTGTGGGTAGGTACAGCCACTCAGTTGGGCCCCAAAGAAACCATACCAGGGTCCAAGTAAGAGAGCACCAGTGACATATGTCCCACAGCAAATGCACTTAGCTCCAAGACTGACAAATATGCTGCCTGGGGACCCATCCTAACCTGGGATTGCACTCACACCACTGCATGGAGTACCACCTCATTGACTAAGAAGAGGTTAAAAAAACTGGAACCCTAGCTCTGGTCACATAGCTAGTGACTGACCCAGCTCTCACTTCTCATCACAGAAGTTTCTTTTTGCAACATACGGAGAGGTTTAAAGAGATCCACAGCTGGTCGAATACAGAATAAAAGACCATGGGATACCCAACCCTCACTGATACATATGCAGTACAACCTCTACACTTAGGCTCAGGAATAAGCATGGGAGAATGGATGGAATGATTGTAAGAGCCAGAGGACCAGAACACATGATGCTAGATAGCATCCCACAGATGTGTCAAGAATAATACACTCGTGAATCTCAATGATATGGCTGCCTGAACAAGACCAGCATATGACACCAGTTGACAGGCCAATATGGAAGGGGGAAATTCCACATGGTCCCACTCTTAGATGAAGAGCTACAGATGCTCAATGGCTGCTGAGAGAGGGATGATCAGTTTCCTCCAGGGATGAGGTCCCACATAGGTCATCTAATTCTAAGTCATCAGTCCTAGACTCATGTACATATGAGCAAGCTAAATGTACTTAATAGGTTAAGTGTGTGTGTGTGTGTGTGTGTGTGTGTGTGTGTGTGTGTGTGTTGTGTAATAAAGGAGAAGAGGTCATAAATTTGGGAGGGGACATGGGAGGAGTTGGGAGGAGTAGGGAGGGGCAGGAATGATATAGATGCCATGTTCATGTATGAACTTTTCAAAACAATGGAGTTATTCATAAATACTTGGATCTATTTCATTTTTGTCGGGAAATGGATTTCAATTAAGGGGTATTAACACTTGAGTAGAACTAAAGTAACCATCGCTGAAGAAAAATGAAACTGATCAAACCATGTAAAGAATTTGGATTCGTTCCATTTAGAATTTGTTTATAACTATGACACAAGGGTTGTAGATAGTGTTAAGGAAGTTCAAAGCATAGCTAAACAATGGTCAATAATACCAATGAAGTAAGTAGCTTTCTGTATATAATTAATGGTTTCTTTTCACTTTATTTTACCTTTCTATGTACATGTGTGTACATGCCACAAGTGTGTGTTCTCCTGGAAGCCAGAAGAGGGTGTTGTGTCCATTAGAGCTGGAGCTGCAGGCTGTTGTGAGCCTGCCTGAAGCGAGTGCTGGGAACCAAACCCAGGTACCATGGAAGAACAGCAAGTGCTCTTAACCACTGAGCCACCTCTGCAGCCCCATCTGATTGCTTCTTATACACGGGGGGGGGGGGGGGGGAGTTGAAAATGTGAACATCACCTTGAATATATATTCTTCATTCTTATCAAATGCTTATCAAATTACACTAACAAAATGCTGGCGCTATAAAGTAATGCCAGTAGCACACAGGGCCTCGGCTCTGATTTCCAGCACTGAAATAGAACCAGAACAAACAAACAAAAATCAGAACAAATTCTACAGAGGAAAAACAAGAAAGAAAGAAAACACACTGTCAAATGTTTGTCAAATGTTGAATTGTTTTTAGTCTGAAAAGGAAGATCGGTAGAACGAATATAACCCTCTTATGGGAGCCATTGTGGAGAGCAAAGAAAATAATGAAATTGAATGGCTTTGAAAACTTAAGCAGAGTTTATATAGTGAAGAGTCGACAGGGGCCAAGAGACAATACAGACATATGAATCGGGCTCAGTATAACAATAAGGACATACTCACTGAAAAAAGATGAAACTCACCTGTGTAGGACCAACTCCCCAATTCACAGGAGGTTCTCCATCACTCTGTCCTCACATGGCAGTGAGGCAAGAAAAATCTGAGGTCTTTATAAGGACATTCATCCCTTCCCTACTGGCCTAGTTAGCTCAGTCGCCTCCCATCACTTCAGGGATTTAGTTCAGCATGGGAACTTGGATGGGAGACACAAACCTTTGGATTCTAGCATCTCTCCTTTCTTTCGCCAAGACTGTTCTTTATCTCACATGTGACTTTTTCACTTCCAGTTGTATTGTTTACTTGTCTCAATGACTTCCATGTAAGATTCACTGTACTTGACTCGCTTATAAATGAAGAAACCATGGTTGCGTTTATCAGTGGAAAAACACAACTGTCAGCTGCCCATCGAGAATGAGTGGAGCATGGTGACATACATCATAACTTCTCTATGTAGCCAGCCTGGGCTACATAGATGGACTCTGATCTTTAAAGGGCATGGAGATAGGCAGCTTACGGCAAACAGCCTGTGAATAAATGCTGACCAGAAGGTCAGACTAAAACACAGTGTGGACCAGAAGATTCACAGTTCCCATCCACTCCTTTTCTTATCTCCTGACCATACATGGTTCCTGTTGGGATTCATTCATCTTGGGTAAGGGTGGATTGGAGCAAAATAGAGGGCGTTCTGCCAAGGGACGATGGGGATCATATTGATATGTCAAACTGACAAGATGATAGATGTATTAATCTGAATCTGTTCTTCAGTCATTCTTTTATTTCTGAATTTGAGCATACCATATATCCAATAAATACAACTGAAGTAACTCTTAGAACCCTCAGTGATACTTAGCTTGTCTTGCTTGACTCCATCCTTTATGAAATGAATAAGCACACTGGATGGCTTCAGTCGAGGGCCACACTCTCCAGCCTTACCACCAGGCTCCTCTGCTCGAATTGCCATGCTGACTCCGAGTCACACACTAGTGAGTGTCATCTCTTGGCTCCTGGGGACTTCTCAGTTTGCAAACTCAGCTTCAGAGTTTTCAAAGCCCTTTCACACACACTACTTCCCTTGCTCTCCACAGTGGACCCCACAGGAGAGTCATATAAGCTTTTATCACACTCTCCTTTCAGACCGGAAGTGTGGGTTGAGAGGGGTTAAAGAGTTCTCTCAAAGTTACCACATAATTAGTACATGGTGGAGCCAGAATCAATTTTTTTAACCATAAAACATTGCCTTTCCTTTAAAAATGAAGAATAAATGTATCCTAAACACCTCTCTCTCCAGTGCTTTCAGTGTTCATACACAGTTTTCAGAATATTAAAAGGCATAATGAAGGATGGAGTCGTTGTAAGAGAGAAAGAACATTGTTATGATTGTTGGCTTAATGTCTTCGATGAAGCCAAATCACATACTGTGAATAATTTGTGGCAATGTCCTAGGCAAACACATTTTGAGAACTATAAAAATGATGTATTGATATCTTAATTACTCAGGCATGTGTTCTTTGTGGACAGAGTCCCAGCCCTAGCCAGCTACCTTCACTTATCTTTAATTGTCAAATGCAGTTGTCTCCGTTTAGAGAAAGGCAGGAACAGAAGATCAAGGCAGGGATCTCGAAGACAATGAAAAGCCCCGTGAAACAGTGATGACTTGGTTAGTCACAGAAAGGCCACCCCTGAGTATTTCAGCTTTCTGGGCCCAGGATCACATCAAATGACTGTTCTCATCACCCACTGAAGACAAAACTGCTTCCTTTGTTGACATGACTTAACATTTTAAAATCAAATCTCATTCAAGAGCCTGTGAAAAATGACTTTTTAATGAAATATGAATGCTTTGAAAAAGAATGCTCCAAAGCATTTTCTTGCCAAGATAAGGTGAGGGGAACCTTTTGAAGATATGTACCCCAAAGAAGTAGAGCCATTTGTCACCACCACTGCTTAGAAATGCTGGTTCCCATCCCCAACAAAAAGCAGACTGGTTTGGATTTAGCTTTACAGCTCTCCAGACGTTGAAACCCCTGGTTACCTGCTTTAATGCTAGACCACTCCAGCCACTAGGCCCTCCCATCCTGTTGCAAAAGATGGGCAATGTCTTTCCTAAACAGATGCTCTGAACAGCACCTCCTGTTCTCATTATCAGTGGAAATATTGTGGAACTTAAAGAAATAAGAATTTAGTCTTCCAATGAGTGACTTACATGTCACTTAAGCAAGCTTCATGTGGAGAAAATGAAATATTATAATCTATTTAATTTAAAAATATAAAAATTGGGGTTGGAGAAATAGCTTGGACATTAAGAGCATGCACTGCTCTTGAAGAAGACCTGGATTTGATTCCCAGAACCTACATGATGACTCATCACCCTCTGTAACTCCAGTTCCAGGAGAATCCAATGTCTCCTCTGACCTCCACAGGCTCCTGCAAGTATTAGCACTCATGAACTTGTGTAAGCACACACACATACACATGAAAACAAATAAATAAAATTCATAAAATATGAAAATGCTTAAAATTTGTATTAGATTTTATAGACTTAAAGGTTAGCAAATAATGGCCTTGAGGTACCTTCACAATGCCATTTAAAAATATTTTTGAGATTTTATTTATTTTCATTTTATGTGTACTAGTGTTGGCTTGCATGTGTGTGTGTGTGTGTGTGTGTGTGTGTGTGTGTGTGTGTACCACAAGTGTGCAATGTTCATGGAGGCCAGAAGAGGGCATCAGATCTTCTAGGACTGTATTACAGTTGGTTGTGAGCTGCCATATGGGTGCTGGGAGTTGAATCTGGATCATCTGGGAGTGCAGCGAGTGCCCTGAACCACAGAGTCATCTCTCAAGCCCCTACAATGTCATTTTGATGAAAGAGATGACATGTCATAAACCATGCTGTGTAGACTACAAACAAAAATAAAACCCTTATTTTTATTTAGAAAATCTTCAAGCTTCCTGAAAAGTGACCACCCCTTCTTAATAGTACATAATTCAATACTAAGTCACTTAGATTATAGCTTTTCCATCTCAATGGCTTTCTACATATCCCTTAGTTGTGTTTATGTAGAAAAGGAAAAGGGAAGAGAGAGATACAGGCATCAGAATTTGTCCCTTAGTCAGCTTAAATATAGTACCAAGACATGGGGGAAAGTTCTTTAAAAGTAAAACAGTCAAGTTTGGAATCACCACTGTAAATAAGTAGCAATGGCTGCTTTGCTCCAGATTTAAAGTTCTGGTCATGAAATGCTCCAATTCAAACATGTTGGGCCAGCAAAAGGGCTCCGTGATTAAAGGTGGCTACAGTCAAGGCTGACAATCTGAGTTCAGTCCCTGGGTCCCACAGGGTGGGAGGAGAAAAGTGAGTTCTGCAAGTTGTCATTGGACCTCTACATACAAGTAAGTGTGCACACACATATACATGAATGCACGAAACAAAGTAAAATGTAATTAAACATCCCTATACTCAAAATTACACATAAAGATGGTAAACATTTAAACATGGTATCAATTACTATACCATTCTTCTCCTTCTTCTTCTTCTTCTTCTTCTTCTTCTTCTTCTTCTTCTTCTTCTTCTTCTTCTTCTTCTCCTCTTGCTTTTTCAATTTTGTGTGGGGAGGCATTCTCGTGTGTGTGTGTGTGTGTGTGTGTTATGTGTAGTTTTTGCATGGGGGTGGGATGGGGATCTCTCTTGCACATGTAAAAGCTAGAGGTCTCCTTTAATTCTTCTGTACCTTGTCTTTTAGGATGGGTTTCTCACTGAACCTGCACTCTCAGGCTAGGCACTAGCCCCTGGGCTCCATGCTCCAGCTCTGGGGTCATAGACATGTGACACCACACCTATCTTTTGTATGGATGCTGGGGGTCCAAGTTCAGGTCCCTGTGCCTGAGCAACAAGAAATTTCTCCCCAGAGTGTCTCTCCAGCACCCAAATTACTCTTTGAGAAGGCATTTATGACAAGATGGTTAATTAAACAACATGTAGAGCAGACTAATATCTGAGCATAGTTTTGACTCTCCTGATTAAAAATCCTTGCACTTAATGACAAGGATTTGCCTCTGAAATCTTGACTCTGTGTTCCCTGAATGAATGAGGCACTTATTATCAGGGAAAATCAGAGGAGGTTCAACTGTCATGGACAAATGCACGCAAACTTCAGTGTGGAATCTTCATTGAGATGGGCAGAGGCTCTGACTGGCCCCTGGAAATTTTATGGCCTGCCTTGGCATTGTTAATTTCAGGGTTTCTTTAGTGCAATGTGAGTGTTTTTAGATTTTTATGAGTTCCACAGTTGACTACTGCAATGAGCTTTGGGGTGGGGTGGACATAGAGTGTTTTATAGCAATAAGGGATATCTTGTGGAAATCTGTTCCTTCCTTACTTATTTTTTACTGCTCCCCAACACTGACTCAAATTTACAAGCACTTGTGTAGGCCACTCTTAAATCTGTTCTGGGAAAGATTAACTTCAAACACAGACATTGTAATGCATGTGTAATGCACAGGTCTGCTGACAGCCATTTTTGTGTCTGCTCAGAGTTGGCCACATCACATTCCTACCGTGGGAAGGAAACACTTTGAAATGTGATAAATTAAATTTCTTACAGCTTTATAAATAGCAGTAGGATAGGTTAGAGTTGTGATTATATATTTCGGTATTTACCTCTTGAGGAGGAAGATGTAGAGATAAAGTGGGTCACTGGTCATTTTAATAATTCATTCTCAACAGTCATTGTAGAGAAAGGCAGGAAACAAAAATATATGATGATAGTAATGGTACACACTTGTAATTCCTGCCCTTGGGAAGGGGAGGCAAGACTGTCTGAGGTACAAGGGCACCCCCAGCCACACAATGAGTTCAAGACTATGCAGACCTCCATGGAATACTATCTGTAGGGGAAAGGAATTGAAATCTATCTTCCCAAGTTTAGAAAAGCCTCCATCTAATCCATTTGAGACAGAATGAATTCTCTTGTAGAAATACTACCAAGCATCTAAAATATACACACCATAAGCTAGGTGTTATTAAGCAACACTTCACAAAGTTAGGTGCACTTCCAGTAGCAGAACAAAGAGAAATAACTCTTGAACCTGGAGGAGAGACAATTTCCTCAGGCATGATGGGCTAGTTTATTATGCTGCAGTAACAAACATCCCCACCCTTGGCTTAAATGCTCTATTTCTCGCCTTCTATTTCTTGTCCATTGTGAGTTGCCTGGAGAGTCTATTTAGAGTTCTCAATACTCCAAAATCCCAGCTGGTGGAGAAGTCACTGTCAGAAATATTGTAAATTACTTTGACAAAAGGCTGTATGCTCTGGAAGCCTTTGTATCTGCAGCCAAGTACCATCCTAAGGAAGAGGAGTCATCTTGCCTAGCAGAAGACAGCAAGCTATCTGTGGGTGCCACTTACCACTTAACTTCATCTTCACTTAAAACTATTAAGATTGTTCCCTTAAACACAATGATATCAAGGTAACATTCTAAAATATTGTCAAAGGAATTGACAACCAAAACAAAAGTCTGTGCTTTGGTTCTGGGTGCATACAATGTTCAAATCATGAGGGACCTCTGTGAACATGTAGTTTTGTTCTTTATCTTAAAATCAGGGGAAAAGCCACTGGGATTGCAGACCAGCCTGCAAAATTATCAGTCTCTACCTTTGAAAATACCGTTCTGTTTGCTGTGAAGGAGTAGGTTTAGATTGCATGGTGCCCTTTAAACCAAGAGATCAGTTAAAAAGCTGAGAAAATCCAGAGATAATGACAAAGTCCAATCTGGGTGAAGTAGATGGCTTTAAGAAAGAGTAAAGTCAAAATAAAAAGACTTGGTAAATGAATATAGAGGCTAAGGAAGGAATCTAGACTGTTTCTACATTCTGGTTTGTCTAACAACATAAAGATGATGAATGTGCTGGTGATTGAAGCAAGAACAGGGATGGGGGATGGCTCAGTGAGTAATGGGCTTACCCCACAAGGATGAGGACCTGAGCTTGATATCTAGAAACCAAATACAAAAGCCAGTGCTGGGCCATGCACTTCAAAGACAGAGGTAAGAGGGTCCCAGCATAGTTAGAACAATGACTGCAAGGTTGAGTGAAAAATCTGGTCAAAAGCCAAATATAAAAACCAAGGTGGATGCTTCTGAGGAATCACTGAGGTTATCCTCAGGCCTCCACAGGTATATACACACACACATACACACACACACACACACACACACACACACACACACACACACACAAACACGTGTATACACACAAAACTGAAAAATAAAAAGAGAGAGAGAGAGGACTTGGTTATAGCCATATTGAGTTATACATATGTGGTAAGTGTGTTTATTTGGATACCAAAGAGCCTTGGGAAACATTTCTGTCTCATTTTTAAATCTCTACAGTTCAAAGGCTAGCCATCCATCTCCCAGATTTAGAAACAGAAATATTACTCACAGTGGTCCAATCTAAGTTTCCCTGGAGAATTCCCCGCCACAACTTTTAAGGAAGATACTTGTGTAGCTGGAAGGTTTCTCTAGTCCCACCTGGCTCGTGGTTGAGATAAATCTCTCCCACCCATGTCCCGCAGCCATTTGATCTCAAGTAAATACACAGGGCTTATATTATTTGCAAACTGTATGGCCTATGGCAGGCTTCTTGCTAGTTAGCTTGTATAATTTAACCCATTTCTATTAATCTATAAGTTGCCATGTGGCTGTGGCTTACTAGTACTTTCACATCTTGCTCCTCCTGGCAGTGCTGGTGTCTCCCTTGACTCTGTCTTTCTCCTTCCTTTCTCTCTCTTGAATTTCCTGCCTGGCTATAACCTGACTCACCAAAGGTAAGAGCTTCTTTATTAACCAATTATAGCAACACATATTCACAGCATACAGAAAGACATCCCACAGCACTTCCACATTTCTAACAAAAAGAAAGATTTTTACTTTAATATAGTAAAATTACATACAACAGTTATCAAGCAAGTCTACTCACATTTCACAATATTAAATAAAATATTTTATCATCTATCCTATATTTGTGAGTCTAAAGTTTCATATCTAATTTATCTTTTATGATAACCAAGGGAAAGTATAATTATAACTATCTAGTCTTCAACTACATCAAAGACCCTAGAAAGACATAATATTATCTTAGTAAATAGGAAGAGCATTGTAAGCAACTTCCAAAAATCTAGAATAACAGGAACAGTTGGATGCCTGGACATCTGTCCAATGTTCCTCTGCAATGTTGGGGTATCCATCTTCAGCCTGTAGGTCTAGAGTCTCTCAGTTGTTTCTCCCTGTGTCTTGCAGAATGTCTGGCAGTCTCCTCTGTGAAGCAGGAACCTGAAGGACCATCTTGCCTTGTTTTGGCAAAATTTAGTGGTCATTTTTCCATCCTTCATGTCCAGTAGATACAACATTTTGTCAAGCAGCCCAGGCAAGAACAGTTTCTTGCCCAAATGGCTATCTTTTGCCATAAGGAAAGTAAACTCCATATAGAGTTTCTTCAGTGTCTATCATCTTCTTTGAAGTAAATTGGTGCTGCCAGGAACAGACACGTCTCACTGATCAGAAACCCTAAGTTTTTAAAACATTTTAAATGCCATATTCTGTAAGACTTTGAAGTGTTTGAAGATTACCTACCTAACTGAAATATACCTTTATATATCTAAAAAACTTAACTAACATGACTATAAGTTTGATTATCCTAGATGACTATTAATCTGTATTTCTTAATTATCTATTACATTTTTAAATGAGCTGCATAAGCATAATACCTTAAACAAGAGTAGAAATATATATACAGTATAACAAAATTAACTTTAAATTTGTAATAAACTAAAACCTAGAGCAATGTAAAACATTTTAAACAAGTTGTTGCTCTTTAAAAGTATATTCAATAATCTCCCCTTTCATCTTGTTATATCTACATCACCCCTTTTTTTTCTTTTAGAAAGAGATCAGCTACATACTTGGGCTTTTTACTACAATCTCACTGAACAAGACAGCTAAAAACTGGATAACCACAGGTAGTTCTAAATGCCACAACAGAAGATGTCTGAAAATGAGCCCACTCAGAGAAAAAGACAAGATAAAAACAACAGTATGTGAAATGTCTCCCCATTTACGTGAAGCAAAAGATTCTAGTTCTGTTTTAAGCTGTGCTCAATCAGCCTTCTGTCACTTGCATTTAAGAAGAGCTTGTCTATAGTGGGTACAGGACATGCCAAGAGATTGACCTGGAGGCCCTGTGCAGTAGCTGAAGCTTTAGCGGCCATTTAAGCAACTATCCGATACTGGAAGGGGAATTTCTATTGGAGGAATACTCATCTAGATCCCTAAGCCTCCTGCTGATCCTAAAAGTCTATAGAGATGTAATTAACATGCCTCAAGAAAATGTCTCTCTCCCTTCTGATGGTGAAAACACTGTAGCATCCCTATTTCGTCCCACAATTAATGCTTATCTTAGGAATTACTTAATATCTTTATAAGTGAGGCATGACAAAAGAGGAAAGAAAGAAGTAAGAAGCTATTGCTCACAACAGAATGCACACTAACCTAAAACGAGTCCTAAAGAATAGAACAAGAAATTTCATGCTGTTTCTACTGGCTCCAGTTAGCTTGGGAATATCAGTTCTACATGGACTGGTGTATAAAGTGTTATTTCTGAATGGATGCATGGAATTAATACATAGGAAAGAATACTGTTCAGAACAAATGTGAGCTATGGGTAAGGCAATTGCTGCCAAGTGTTATGACATCAGTTTGATCCTTCGGATCTACAAGGTGGATGGGAACAGAGAACTGACTCCTGCAAGGTTTTCTCTGACCTTCAAAAACACACTGTGCCATGTGTTCCTACATGGACACACACACACACACACACACACACACACACACACCATAACAATAATAATATAATTTCTAAAAGATCAAATGTGCCAGCAGCCATCATTCAAACCTCAGCATGCCAAGTGGCAAAGTGAATAGGCAAGTTTATCAACTGTATCCCGCAATAGAAACTCTGTTTTCCCAGCCTTATGATATAAGTGTGAGATGCCTCTTCCCACAGGTCATACACCCTTCTGAGGACTGAACTTCCGCTTTAGTCATGTTGAGGTGTCTTTTCTTCCAATAACATCTCTCCCCAGGGTCTAGTCCCAAGTTTCTTTCTCCAGTAACACTAAATGAGTATCTATCAAAAGCATGAAAATGTAAAGCCCAGAATCTCCTAGAATATTCAGAATCAGATGTGCTTATCAGAAAAAGAAATCACACAGATGTTCTTGTAACACGCAGAACCCAAATTAGTCATTCATGATTTCTGCTGATCGTATCAGAATCATGGTCTCTGTGTATCATCAGCATCACCTCTCATGGTAGAAAAAAAGAGAGAGAATTGCCTTCAAAAGCACCATTGCCTCCCCTACCCTCAAGCAATATTTAAAACATGAAACTGCTTAAGAGGGGATAGGATCATTTAACTGCAGATACTTCCCTATCGTGAACCCTTTCCCAGATGAGCCCTCATGCTGGCAATTCCTGGGAATCAGCCCTCATGCTGCTGTGGAGGCTGTATTGCCTAAGTAAAAAGTGTGCGTGACAGAATTTCATGTGTTCACTAGTCCAAGGAAACAAAACGTGAGCACCAAGCACTTCTGACTCAGCACAGATGTGTGCTGGGTTACCCGCATCCCACGGAGGACACATAAGCTGATTCAGAAAGATCACACTCATCAAGGGGAATAAAACCAAGTCAGCACCAAACAGGCAAGATCGCCCTCCCTTTAATAAATGAGTGTGTTTGAATCACAGCCCTATGATACTCTGATGAGCTTGTTAGGAAAAAAGACACATACAAATCTGAATGCAAACCAGCCACAATGTGTGAACATTGGGACAATTGGGAGTGTCTCCGATTTCGCAAGCTATTCTTCCATAGGGTCAGGTCAGTCTGTAAGCAGACGCAGCATTCTCCTCATGTTCCTCTAGGTGTTTGTGTGAAGTAGTTCAGGGAAGAGGAGGAAAGGAAGAGAGGAAGAGCTAAGGTAGAGTCATCCAGTGCTTAGGAGAGGAAGGCAAGGGAAGAAGAAGGAAATGGCAACAGGGAGGGCACCGGCATCCCTTCAACAAAATGAAGGAGCTTTTGTGAAGCTCTCTGTATTCTTAATATGTCTGCATCTCATATACAGACATCCACTTATGCCCATTTTAAATATTTTTACTTCATAAAATTCAATGCCAAGCTGAGGATATAGCTCAATAATAAAACACTTACATAGTATGTGCACAAGGCTATAGTTCAGTCCCCAGGAGAATGCACATACACAAAATTATGGGATGGAGTAAACTAGAATAGAATGGAATAGAATGATACAAAGCTTTACTTTACTTGGGTGTGGGAAGGGCATGTCTGTAATCCCAGCACTTGGAAGGCAGAGGCAAGAGGATCATCCTGAGTCTGAAGCTCCAGCCTGCCCTACAGAGGAAACTTCAGAGTAACCAGGGCTTCGTAATAAGACTGGATTTCAAGTGAACGAAAAGATAAAAGAAGGTGAGAAGGGCAGAAGATACAAGGGAGAAAAGAATTGACCCAAAGGTAGTTTTCAAATGCTCTGCAGAAGGATAATAAACACTCAGAGCCTGGACACTGCCTGGGGTGTGCTGTGGGGTGGTCTTTCTGTATGCTGTGAATATGTGTTCCTACTATTGGTTAATAAAGAAGCTCTTTTGGCCTATGGTAAGTCAGGATAAGAGCCAGGTAGAAAATCAAAGATACAAGGAGAAGAGGGGTGGAGTCAGGGCAGATGCCATCCAGCTGCCCAAGAAACAAGATGCCAGCAGACTGGTAACACCACAGCCAGGTGGCAAAATATACATGAATGGAAACAGGTTAATTTAAGATGTCAGAGCTAACTAGCAATAAGCCTGAGCCATAGACCAAACACTTTGTGATTAATTTTAAACCTCTGACTGGTTATTCAGGTACCAGTGGGCAGGAAAGATTTATCCAGCTACAGTTGACACTCACCATCCGATTGATCCACATAGACTTGATAAAGCTTGGAAAGGATTCTTAACGCACAGAGATGAAGCTGCATGGGGCTTCCTAGTCTCACAGTCTCATGTCAGCAGCAGCACAGAGATGTGTCTCCTGACAGCTGTCTGTGAGATGGAGCTGGCTGCCAGGCGCCACGGCTAAGCCCATGAGCTAAGTGGCATGGCAGGCTCCCACAGTCTCTCCCACAGACCCCAGTACATAGAGGCTTCTCCCAGCCCCTGCCACTGCCTGAGGGCTTGAGAGCACAGCCTTTGGCTTAAGAACACAGCTCCATGCAACTTAATACTGCTTTCCAGAATTGGGGAGGTAAGTGTGAGTACCTCTGGCCATGTTGAAAGGCTGAACAAAGTGGAGCCGGCAGCCAGGGCCACACAACTTCAGTCCTTAAAAAAGAAATAAAGCAAAAAATAAAATAAAATAAGCCAAGTAAACATGGAAAACACACAGAATGTCTGAATATTGTATATTATTATATTGTCTTTGGGATTTTTAACTGCAGAGAGACATTTGATTGTAGAGGCTGCTAAGCTAAACAAACATATATATATATATATATATATATATTAAAGGTATCTTGACTTTGAAATTTGAATCTAACGATATGTTGCTTTGGAAATGAGGTTTTGTATAAGATCCTGTGGCTTCCTTCTAGGTTAATATGGTTCTATCAAGGAAGACCCCCTAAAAGTTCTCCAATGGGAATGATGGCCCAGATGATCCAACATCAAGAACAGCTTCAAGGCAACTGGCTGAGATGATGCAGCCTCACAGACTACTACAGTCAAGATTTAACCATAATTCTAAAATTTCTCAGGATCTCTATAAGATTGCCAGTACCCCCAATTAGCAGGAAGTAATATGAAAAGCTACAGCCAAATTTCCCAAAACATTGTTTATAAATGTTTGTTTTTATTTAAAGGGGATTGATTACAAATGGTTAATGGTTATAGTCAATCTCTTTCTAAAGAAAGAAGGGGGATATGATAGAAAAATGATTTTTAAAAAAGATAGATTATTGAATCTACTTTACTTAAAAAAACAACTTACTCTCAAAATGCTATACATTGGTATGGATTTTGTGTTATTGATACAAATTTGAGGTCAATTTTGTTATATTATATGTATATTTCTATGCTTGTTTAAGGTATTATGTTTATGTAGCTCATTAGAAATATAATATATAATTAAGAAATACAACTTAATAGTCATCTGAATAGTCAAACTTGTAGTCATGTTAATTAGGTTTTCTAGGTATATATAGTTATAATTCAGATAGATAGGTAATCTTCAAACACGTCAAAGACCTATAGAATATGGCATTTAAAATGTTTTAAGAACTTAAACATTTCTGGACAGCGAAACATGTCTGCTCCTGACAGCACCAATTCAAAGAGGATGATGGGCATTGAAGAAACTCCATATGGAGTTTACTTTCTTTGTGGTAAAAGTTGGCCACTGGACAAAAAAGTGCCCTTACCTCAACTGCTTAACAGTATGTTGTACAAACAGGACATACAGGACCCATAGGAAAGTGATCACTGAACTTTGCCAAAACAATGTGGAATGGTCGTTCAGGTTCTTACGTTGTAGAAGAAACTGCCATATATTCTGCAGGACACAGAAAAAAGTGACTGATGAACTTTGCCAATAGACAAAAGAGTCCTTCAAAATTCCTGCTTCACTGAAAAGTCTGCCAGAGACTCTAGGCCTGTAGGCTGAAGATGGATGCCCCAACACTGCAGAGGAACTTTGAGTATCTGTCCAGGCAGCCAGCTGTCTCTGTCATTTCTATAATTTTGGAAGTTTCTTGCAATACACCTCTTGTTTACTCAGATAATATAATATCCTTCTGGGGTTTTTGATGGAGTTGAATTCTAAATAGTTATAATCATAGTTTTCCTTGGTTATGATAAAAGGTAAATTAGATATGAAACTTTGGACTCACAAATATAGGATAGATGATAGAGTATTTTCTTTAATTTTGCCAAATACAAATAGACTAGGTATTATAACTAACTGTAATTCTTGCTTGCTAACTATTTTATTAATTTATTAATATGTAATTTTACTATGTTAAAGTTAAAAACCTTTGTTTTTGATTAGACAGAACAGGGGAAGTGGTGTGGAATGGTCTTTCTGTATGCTGTGAATATGTGTTGCTACTACTGGTTAATAGAGAAGCTGTTTTGGCCTATGGTAGGGCAGGATAAGAGCCAGGTGGTAAATCCAAGGGAGATACACAGAGAGGAGTCAGAGCAAACACCGTCCAGCTGCCCAAGAAACAAGATGCCAACAGGCCAGTAATGCCATGGCCATGTGGCAAAATACAGATGAATAGAAATGGGTTAATTTAAAATGTCAGAGCTAGCTAGCAATAAGCTTGAGTCATAGACCAAACAATTTATAATTAATATTAGCCTGTGACTGGTTATTTGGGTACCAGTGGGTGGGAAAGAATCTGGGTTCTGGGACTGTACACTCCTGGTACCTGCCACCAGACCTTCCCCCTTCCTAGACCTAGGAATTTCATTTAAGCCTCAAAATGTACAATTTCCTCATTAGTTCACTGGAAGTAATAACACTACTCTTACTAGATTACACTCACGGTCAGATGAGATAATGTCTCTAAAAAGATTAGCAGGAGCTGGCATTTGGTAACTGATCAATAAATGATAGCCAGGATTGCTGTGGAGACAGTGGTGTATTGACTGACTTAGGACAAGTGAGATTACTGTACTCTCTGCCTAGAAACAGTTGCTGTGGCTCTTTCCTGTTGCCTTTTGAAATCATCAAAGCCCAGTTCAGGGAACCGGAATGGCCTGCGAGTGCCATTTAGCTGCTGTAATTGCTTTCTTGATTGTAATTAGTTACAGCCACTGTTGGCTTCACATTTGCATTGTTAATGGACCCTTCAAAGTGGACTGACATTTAGCTTGGTTTTGAAGACTCAAAAACCTTACAAGTTTCCACAGTGAGTCACAAATATTCAGAAACTGTGAACTACTTGGTAAACATACATGGAGGGAAGCATGCATGGGTGTCTTTGTAAAGGAACATGTTAGAGGTCACACAGCACTAGCATTAAATTATAAAGGTTCCCTTAGTCCAGGAAGCAAACTAATGTGATCTGAAGCCAGTGTTTAAGCAGCCAGCGTTCAGAGAGCATCAGTATGGAATGTGCAGAAGCCCCTTCCTAATATCTGTGGAAAGCCTGGAGCAACATGTCACTGGGCCCATGTACTTCACCGCTGGTCAAGCTCTTTACATATGTAAACTCCTTTGACCATCATGACCACACCATGAGAGAAAAACTACTTCTATGCCCATTTTATGGATGAGAAAACTGAGACACACACACATACAGAGACGGATCTGCTTGGTTGAGGTTATGTAGCAAGCAATGGATCTGTCAATATTCAAACTAGGAGGAGTTTGATGGGTCCCTGGGAATGTGCTTTCATCGGTGTGATCACTGAGAAAAGCTGTTCTACTTAACATTTAAATGGAATTCAGAGGCACTGAAACTAATTGTTAAAAACTGACAGTTACTGTGAATCATTAGGCCCAAAATGTGCTAAAAAAAAAAAAAAAAAAAAAATTCCCTCTGCCCACTTGGATCTGATGCTTGGGAGCCTGCAAATTACCTGAGAACAAACAGATTAAGGAGAAAGACAGGGCTTGTTCAAATGTGTGTGTGAGTCACTTAGCAATGAGTAACTCACGGAACACCAGGGTGGGTATAAGTCAGCATAAGAAAGGGGTGGTTTCTAGGGCTTCTGTGGAACACAGTGTGGAAGGTTCAAAATGCTTCTTAATGCTCTAGGGGCAAATGGACAGCCTGTTTCCATGGCAGCTGGATTTGAAGGATCCTTGGAGAAAGGCTAACGACAATTGTATTTTCATGTTGCATGGATGAGTCAGATAAGATTTCATCCTGAATCTGTTCAAACGTTCTCTATCACTTTAAGACAACCTTTACCCAAGTTCTTGGGGTGTGGCTAGGTCCCCACACCAATACAGTCACCTCTTAGGGGAAAAGCACAGACAGGTCATATTCTAAATCAGTCTGGAGCTGATTGTGGAGTACATGCCTACAGTCCTAGCACTCAGAATACTGAAGCAGGAGGATGGCAGGTCTGAGTCACAATGGGTCACAGAGTCAGTTCCGGTCTCCAAAAGCTAAACCAATAACACAAAATTCAGATTAAGCAATGTGAATTTGTAATGAGTTCCTGGTAACTGTGTCTGACAATCATTTTCTGATCAAGTATTGTAACTACAGCAATATCATGGTAATGTAATATTTATTATAGGTAGTTCTTGGCCCTTAAGAAGTATAGTATCAAATAAATATTTGGCTAATGAATAAGTGAGTCACTGTAAATATCAAGTTCTTTCATGTTGATATAATAAAAAGGTAGGTTTCACAATTCATATATTGTCATCACTTACCTGCAATATTTTTTAAGTTAATGAGTGAATATTTATGTTGGGAATAACACTAGAATTGCTAGAAGTTTAAATACTTATAGGGAAAATCCATGTTCTCTTATATGGGAGAGATATCAGCATTAAACAGCCATTCTTGCTGGGTGGCGGTGGTGCACACCTTTGATCCCAGCATGCAGGAGGTAGAGCCAGGTGAATCTCTGTGAGTTTGAGACCAGCCTGGTGTACAAAGTGAGATCCAGGACAGGCACCAAAACTACACAGAGAAACCCTGTCTCAAAACAAAACAAAACAACAACAACAACAAAAAAAAAAAAAAGGCAGCCATTCTTGAACTTGCTTGGATTAAACCTCATTGATATGTTTATATATCCTAGATACCTGGATCTAGAGATTTACTCTAATGCTTGGCTCAAACAGTCATGGAGCTCCCAAGTCCAGTTCCGCCTTTGGTAAGCTGAAACAAACGGCCATCATTTAAAGATCTGTACTCCAGAGGATTTAGTAGATTCAGTATGAGCTTGAAAATCTGGAGACCAACAGCATCAAACACAGGACAAGACCAATCTCAGCTCCTTTAGTCAGTCTAAAGGAGAGCATACTCAACCCTGCTCTGCCTTTTGGTTTCGTTCCAGCCCTTAAGACTCAGTGGTGCTCACCCACACTGGGTCAACCATCAGTTCCCTGACAGACACTGGAAACTAATATCGAAAGAAACATCATATATCTAGAACCCACTGAAGACTGAATCCACAGAGTGCCTGTGGGGAGGTATAAACCTCAGGGCTTGTAGGTTCATATCTTACCCTACCCCAGCTGGCTTCGGGCCTGTCTCCAGCGAACTGTGGCTTTTCTGATAACAATACTCCCTTAGGATACAGTTCTAGCCCATGGAGTTGACTGGTAATTGATGAATGTGCTTACCAGAATGTAACCAGCATGAGGACAAAGATTCATTCTTTTTCCCCTTTGTGCTGTGTAGTGTGTTTCCAGCATCTGGCCTGCTAGTGAGCCATGGTATGGGCTTGATGAATATTAATTGAGTTAGTGAAAGAATGAAACAAATGATTTCTCAAAACGCCTCCTTCTAGCTTAATAATTCTGGGGGGGGGAGGTCTGCTAAATACATACTTCAGGTGGGCGTGGCAGTTTTCACTCCTGCTGTTCATTGAGTAGATGAAGGCTATCATGATATACAGATAAAATTTTGACCAGAGGCCTGAGTAAAACACAATTGTCAGGTAGACTTTCATCTTTTGAAACAGGGTGTCACATCTCTCGGAGTGCTCTCGCACTCACTGTAGCATAGTGACCATATAGACAAGTGCTGAGCTTATAGGCATACACTACCACACCAATTTTATGTCAGGAATCAAACCCAGGGCTTCAGGCATACTAAGCAAGCACTCTGTGAACTGTACCATGTCCCTAGTGCACCCTTTAAATGAACAAATTTGTCAAAACAAAAACCGTGAATCTCTCAAGGCCATTTGCCACCAAGATCATCATTTGCTCAGAGGTTTCCAAAACTTGGTTCATGAAGTCTCAGCAGGTAAAGGCTGCTTAATATGTACATTCCTGGGCTTCACTTACAGACATTCTGACTCAGGAGATCCACTTGGGATCCAGGAATCCACTTTGCTCATGTTAGATGGCAAGTGTTCTTTGGCAGATGGTCACTGAACCAGCTGGGATAGATCTGAAGAGTGGCATCCAGAAGAAAAAGGAGCCATTAGAGGTGCCAAAGTCAATGTCGGTGACTCTCGAGCTGTGCCAAGGACTTGGCCCTCATGGGGAGGCAGAATTAGTGTGGGTAAAGTGATTTTTACATCTTTGGGTGGAAATCATCGGAGCGTGCCAAAGATCAATATTGTGTTTCGGCCGAGATCCTCCACTCACTTTCTCCTGCCACACCTTTCCAACTGTGACGACGGGAACAATAACAAGGCTGCACTATTTGGTTTCATCAGCCCTGTTTCTTATGGATCTCCTTAAAAGGGTGAGGGCCCTGCTGCACAAAGCGGGGGCTTACAAGTGTTCGATGGAGAAAGCATAACAGTAGATGCTCGCTCTTGGATCTTTGCCTGGAACCGTCCTTTCTCCCCTCTCTTTACCTCAAAAACAAGCTTTGTGGGAAATGTCTGCTAAGCAGCCTAAGTGCCTCACATCTTTATCTACCTCTCAACATTAAATCCCCTGAGTTCAGGTAGGCACGGGAAGCAAATAATTCCATTGCCATTGTGTCTTCATCTTAGAAGGAAGCACAGTACAAAAAGAAAAGCTAATCTCAGTAGGGAGAGGGAAAAAACAAAAAAAAAAAAGATGCCTCTGGTTTCTGCATCTCTTCATCAAAGATAACGGATGTGAATGCCTGACCACAGAATCTCACCTGGCCCTGCTCCCGGCTGGCTGTTTGGCCTTAAAAACCATGTGAGTCCTCTGAGTGTCCTTCGTGGTAAAATGGTGAGCCTGATCTGAGAATCTACAGTCCTGCTGCAAGTTAACCTTGATAAGTATGTGTGATTAGGTCCTGCTTTCAAAGTGGACTCCAACATGATACAACAGAAGAGGAACACATACACAGGCAATTCTTATCTTCTACCAGAGGAAAGCATGACTGCAAAGCTTTGGAAAGCCATGTCTGTCTGTCTGCTTTACGGTCTAATGAGGTGTAATGAAGCTGCAATCGCAGATCCAATTCGAGAACACCTGATCAGCTCATTCGTCTCCCAGAACATTCCTCAGAGTTAAGCTCGGCCATCTTGGCTTCCTTTGCAAATAGTTGATTCCTAGGCAGGAGGGAAGGGTATGGAGCATGGGGAGAGAAGTAAATGACTATTTTGTTTTACAGATTCTTCGCTGTAGCTCAGCTGAGTAGAAAGAAAGAACCTTAATGCACCCCCCACCCGCAGTGCATCTTAGATTAAACTAACAGATAACCAACCAATAAATAGACAACTAGTATTTATGGGGTTGCTACAGAGGGACCATAGGAAGTTCCAAAGCATACTCTCCCAGCTTCTACTTACTGAGGAAAAAACATTCACATACCTGAAACATACGGAAAAATGTTAACTGGTATCATTTGCTACAAATATCCTCTGAGTGGAGAAAATGTCTTCAAAGAATCGAATCTTTCCTGTGGCAAACAGAAGGGAACCTGTAACTAAAACCTGAGTTTGGGGCACCATCTGACTCTCTCATCCCTCCTAGTCACGCTGTCTGAAAACTGGATCATACCAGCCTTTTCCAGGGAAGTGCTCATGTGCTCTCCGAGATTAAACTTCTAAATATCTGATTTTTAACCTCCCAAAGGGAAGTCAGCTTTTTAAAAAGAGACCTTTAACTCATTTTTTAAATAACTTTGTAACATCTAAAGAAATATTTTTCAGTTGGAAAGGACAGCAAACAAAGACTGTTAATGATAATTTTGCACTGTGCTTGAAAATTAGCTAAGAAAAAAGACAAACCCTATGGGTTTTGTCTTTCCTGAGATTTTTTTTTTTTTAACAAACAAAAGGTCCTTATAATGGAAAACTTGTTCCAAGATATACAACTTAAGAGAAATATGGGAAAGGAGTTGTTTTTCTCCAAATACTTCCCTTCCTTCTCCTTGTCTTAAATGGTTATTGTGGTATGAATTTTTTTTTCCTCCTGATGGAACAATAGACTCTTATTTCCACAAAATAAACTGTACAAGAAGTCAAAAAAAAATTTCTAATGGAAGGCAGAGAGAGAGAGAGAGAGAGAGAGAGAGAGAGAGAACCTATTCTCTAACAAAACAAAACAAACATACAAACAAAAACCATGGTTCGTACTCACATGGAGAAAAATCAAATGAGCTTTTAACATGATTTTACTATTTCTAAAGCGTCTTTCCCACTTGCACATTTCAAAACAACTATGAGGCAGCGGGATCAGAGGCGGTGTAAAGATGACCAGAGAACAAACACTCTTTGCCTCACTGTGCCACGGGCACAAAAGATGATGAAACAAACAAAAAAAAAAAAAATCTTTCCTCAAGTGGGAAGGTGTATCTGCTTGTCCCTGGATACCATGACTTCTATTCAAGCTTTGTTTCCCAACAGGTGATCAGGACATTTGATCACGAAATCTAGTTGTGGTTATAGTCATGACACAATAGGTAATGGTCTATGGAGTGAGTACTTATTATACACTAGTTGACTACACAATTTCAAATTCAGTCTTCATAGTGCTCTACAGAGGCAGACACGGAGATTTGACAGCTGGAGAAACTGGGGACCAAGTGCTTAAAGATGACCCTGATCATATGACCATAAATGAATCCAACACTGGAAACATTATTTCTGGCTTAGAAATAACAACTCAACCCCCATGTCTCCTCATTCCCATCACCTCAGAGTGTTCACACTTCTCCAGGACCTTCCTGTCATGGAGAAAATGAAAACAATTCGCATGACTTGTTAATGATTTAATGTGTTGTCTGTCCAAGGACCACGCTGGAGAGAATAATATTTAAACTTTGAGTCTCTTGTGGTAATACTTCAGAACATCTGGAATGGAATAATTTTTTTTCAAAGCTGAGGTGAAGCTTTGTCATACCTTTAAACTACCCTGCTAGGGCCACTGCATTATACAACTTCAGGGTCAGGTACATGGGACCTTAAGACAGCAGTTACCAAGCCCAGCACTCTCGGGACATAGCCATGTAGCTTTGCAGAACCAGATTCCAAGGAATAAGTTACATTTATCCACCATGGGACCATTGCAAGCTAAGGTCTGCTTACTTTACGGATGAAAACACTGAAAATTACCTAAGGGCTTACTAACTACTCTACCAATGGCAGAGTTTTACTTCTAAATTACTGCTTAGATGGGAGACAGAATAAAAGTAGGGGATGAGCCAAGATAGAAAAGAGGTATTTGTGGATTTGCAAGTTGCAGCTAACAATTGGTGCTTAGAAGACACCAACCCTGCCCCAACTGTTTGGTAGCTGACATAGCTGAGGATTAATCTGATGAATCAAATGGAGTAGAATTGCAATCCACTTACCAGCTTCACTTCTCAGAATAATGGAGCAGCTATTTGAAGCCCATAGTCAGCCTTCCCATGATTCCTGGGCACAACTCTCCTGCTAGATTAAGAAGCACCTGTGACTTTTGGAAGGAGAGTGTGAAGTTTGGAGATTTCCCTCTGTCTGTTCATTGCATAGCAGTTGCACGGCCATCTTGAACTTTGCTATGATGGCTTTCAAACTGAGTTCCTGAGTCTCTAAGGCAGAGCTTTGGGGTGGACTGACTACCATATTCCCTACCTCAAGAGAGAGAAGCTACAACATCTGGGTTAGCTAATGTGAGTGGAGAGCAGCCAGGGATGATTAGGCTGTCTGTGTATCATTAACATCTTGAGCTTCTTCAGCTAAACCATGACTTGCTCTTAAGACCATCCTTGAAGACAGGGCTTTACTGCTTTAGATAAAGAACATCCAAAAGATATCAAGTTCTACAAAGAGTTATTCAGCTCCTGAAAAATGATACAAAATGCCTGAGAGAAGTTTCCACATTGGGAGACCCATGCTTAATGGACAACTCAAGATAGATAGTCATCATAATGACAAAGCTCAATCTAAAACTGCTGTGTAAAAGACAACCATGGCACAAATTTTCATCAAAACAATGCTGTTTTGTGAAAGAATGAAGCAGATGCTGATAGAAGCATTGACACAAAGCTTAAAACGCCGAGGAACCTACATTTACAAAGAATTTGGATTGTGTGTAAAATGTATTATTTCTCTATAATGCCATTGGCTGATTGTCCCCCTAGTGTGCAGAGTTAGATTAATTGGCCACTGGCTCTTTTAATTCTCTTTGCTATGCTTCCTCTGGAAAGGATGTCAGCACTGTCTTCCTCTTTGAAAGAGAGAAGACAGAGTGGACAAGCGCTTTTAAGACTAGAAAGGTACTTTATCTCCCAATTGTAAACAGTGGCATATAAACATCCTTGGGTCCTGCTTGGAGCATTCTTAGTAATGGGTCAAGAGTGTTCCACACTGTGGGGACTTTCAGGAAGTGTGTGCTGGGCACAGTAAGAGGAACAAGAAGAAAAGGTACAGTTGAACATACGTGGGCTCCACCCAGGAAGCAGAACTTATGAGAAGAGAAATCCCTGCCCCTCCATGCAACTCTCCATTCACATCACAAGACTCTTGTGACAAGAAGAGACAGGTGCCGATGAGTCCCACACCCTTCTGTCTTTATGGGTGGACACACAGTTCACAGTCATCTATAAAGTCAGAAGAGCTTGGTTGAACGAGAAAGGAAGTTGAAGTAAATGCCAGGGAGACTTACCCCAACGCACAGCTGAGCAATCAAGACACCAGGTAGAGGTGCGTGGATGGTCCCTCCATCCTAAACACTCCCATAAAATTTGACCCAATCTCATAGCACAAAGAGTGTTACAATCGATCATGTGACATTGCTCATCTCTGAAGTGAAGAGTATCATCCAAAGGACAAGTGGTTTGTTGTAAGCCACTGGGTGACTTCCAAGTCTTCACAGAAGGCACACTGAGGACACCTGACAGCCAAAATCCCTTCCTGTAATTAGAAATTGAACCTATCCTCCTTTCAATTTTGAAAAAGATTCCATTTTATTTTTAATTATGTGTAAGCATGTGGGTCTGAGTGGCGATATGTGTACACATGAGTGCAGGCCAGAAAAGGTCACTGGATTCCTGGGAACTGGCAATCATAGGGCAACTGTGAGCCACCCAACAAAAGTGTCAAAAAATGAACTTAGGTCCTCTTTAAGAGCAGTACCCACTCTTAACCACTGAGCTATTGTCTCTCCAGCCTGCTCCTTTCAGTTTTTCATGAGAATCTTCTCTAGTTGGTTTTCAATTCAGCTGAGCTCCCTTACATGTCAAGTATAGAGAGAAATGGTTCTTCCTACAAGAGAGACACTAAAGTAGTGCCCAAGCACATCAGCACCTGTGATGGCTGCTGTGCCGTAAGTGAACGTAGGATGGTCATAGCACAGTGGAGACAGAACATGGGGTGGGTTTTTAAATCTAGGCTCCTTGGGTTCTCCTCTCAGCACCTCAAACAAAGAAACAAAAAGGTAAGCAAACCAGCCCCTTAGTGCAATCCCTTTCCTAAAGAACCTCCTTTAGCTATTTGATATGTTACCAACGGCATCCTGGACCAGGATGTTTACTTTCCCATCTATGCTCTTCCTTCAAATATCCAGATTATGAATCAATGCTTAATTTAGTCATGTGACCATTACCTAGGCATCTACTGTGTTTAGGATGACTTATCTCTTGATTTTCACATCATGAACCAATAGTTTAATGAGCATCAAACCATTCGGAAGATTTCAATCCTTGGGTAGAAACAGCTGAGTCTTTTGCTTGTTATTCTATTCTCAGCTCTTTGGAAAGAATTCTACAAGAGTTCGGGTATGACATCTAAAATAAAAATAAAAACCACCTTACTGATCCAGGGAAATTTTACATCAGCATATCAAATTATATCCAAATAGCCAGTATGAAAATTGCTACCCAGATTTCATAGCATAATCAAACAATAACAAGAAGAAAAAAAAGGTCCTTCCAAATATGACTGAGGTAAGATAACCAACAATATTTATCTTCCCCTGAGCTATTTTGATGATTAGTAAGATAATGTTCACAAAGACTTTGAAGGAGTAATGTAATGTTCTTTGAAGCATTATCATTTTTTTATTAATGAGTTTCGACTCTGACCGCTGCCAATTGCACTCCAGCTATGGTATGCCTGCTGATGCCTCACTGAAGGAAGGGCAATAAGACACAAGAGAGCAGATAACACTTGCTCTGGGTGAAAGCCAGTACCTGCTAGATGCAGAAGCCATTGGTAAATCACTGAAAAAAAAAAAATGTGGGCAGGGCCAGATGCTGCTGGGATGGGAGGGAAGCTACCACAGAAAAAAAATACACGTCAGATCCACAAAGAAACAATGCAGTCAGAAAGCCCAGAATTGCCTACACCAAAGTAACTTGACTTACACTGACTCATTCAGTCCTGAACCAAGTATACCAAATATCAAGCACCTCTATCTCCTCAGCTGTTATGGAATAATCTTTTTGTACACTCTGAAGATGTGTCTTTGCCAAGGTGCCTTCTGGTTGGTTTAATAAAGAGCTAGATGTCTAATAGCTAGTATAGGCAGAACTTTCAGGCACAGAGAGGACTCTGAGAAGAGAGGCAGAGAAGTCAGGCAAATGAGGAACAGGTCAGACACAAAGAATGAGATAAAGGTAAAAACCATGTGGCTGAACATAGATTAATATACATAAGTTAATTTAAGTTGTAAGAGCTAGCCCAGAGCAGGCCTAAGCTAAGGCCGAGCTTTCATAATTAGTAATAAGTCTCTGTGTCATTATTTGCAGGCTGATGGTCCCGACAAAAAAGTACTACTACCCTAGGCAAAGCATGGTTATCCAGTGTCTTGACTATCAAAACAGATAAAACAGCTTCTGTTTTCAAGGGTTTGGCTCTTCCGCATCAGTGGGGAATGGGGAAAGAAAAAGGGGTGAAGAAGCATGGAGACAAACCCTTGCCACTGGAGTGCTAAGGAGTATATGAAAGAAATAATTTGCAGCACAGCTCAAAGACGTGCTCCATTCAAGAAAGTTTGCATCTTAAGAGACAGTACAAAGACAGACATTTCAGGACAAAAGAACTGCCCCCACACAGATCCTGGGAACAGTGTTCCCTACAGTTGTACCTGTGACCGCATCACACACGGTGAGATGGGGGAAGAAGGCTAAGTGGCCATAGGAAAAGCTAAGGCTGGGCTATGGAACTTAAGATTTAGTCTAGGCTGTGAGAAGCCTTTGAACCCGAGATGATCTCCTTTATACAGTTGGTAGGATTTCTCTAGCATGAGCATGAAGTTCGGGCAGGGGTGAAGCCTAAGCTTGAAGGCCATTTAAGAGTCTGTTGTGACTGTCTGTGTGCAGGATTGCAAAGGATGTAGCAGAAGAGACGAAGTCACCCAGGCAAGGTAAGAAGCATCACAGGGAGAAACTGAAGAGTGGACGTGGGGGACAGGCAGAGGCAGCATCATGAAAGACTTTCCCAGGCTTGTGATTTGGGTCACAGGTCGGTGCAATCACAGAGAGAAGGGAAGAGTCAGGAGGTCAGAAGACGCAAGGTTTTCTTCTTGTGTGTTCCACAGCTTGTTGACAGAGCTCACCATTCAGTCCGTCCCCAGGGATCCTGTGTACCTCAAGCTATGCTGTCTTGCGGGCAGGAAGAAATTCCAGGAGGAAGAGCTGCCCCAGAAGTCCATCATCTTTTGCCTCCCGGGAGCCACTGCTTACTACCTCAGCCTTGGAGCAGGCCTCTAGAGGGTTAAAGTACCTTTAGAGAGAGATTCAAACAGTGCTGCCGCCCGCCCGCCCTGCTCCCCTTTCAAATTCCTTAATGGAGCTTGAATGAAAATAAAGGTTCATGCTAAGTTCAGAAACTTTAAAGAGCTAGTGAATGGTGGAAGCTCAGAAGTAAGAATTTCTCTGTCTTGTTCCATCTCATGTGTTGAATATTAACTTTAATTTTGTAAGAATTGGGAATTTAACAGGTAGTATTTAATTTATATTTGCCAGTTAGAATGTGTCAATAGGAGCAAATATCTCAAATGTCTTCAAAATAACAAATATATTTCCTTGGCATAGACATTAAAACATGAATACCCCAATACAATTATAAGGCTATTTTAAACAAATGAAATGTCCAGGATTTTTAAATCTTTAAAACCAAAAATTTGGGACACCATAACTCAAGAATTCATCGTTTTTCCATGAAAAAAGCAGCATATTTCCATTTAAAAACCAGCATTTGTGGAGGGACTCAAATATAATTTACTAAAATTTGATTTAGTATTCTCTAAAGTAAAAAGAGATGTGAGGAAACCATCAAAAGCACTTAAAACTGCCAAGTTCTGTTGTGTTAAAATATGATTTAAAACATTTAAAGGGAAAAAATTAAAGTTGTGTAAGCTGTGGGAGGCATGTTGCAAAATATGGAAAAAGGCTAGCCAGAAAACTCCAAATAAAATACTACATACAACACAGACATGCGAAGAAGCCCCACATCCTCCTATGGGGCCAGATATGCAACTTAATTTACTAGTTGGATGAGGTAGGAGCAAGTCCAAGTTTTGTTGCCAAGCTAACCAAAAGTCTTAGAGGAAGACCATTGTTGGCAATTCCAATGGTCCAAGTGACTCCTGAACTTTCCACAAGTCCAGCTGTACATTCAGGGTTTTCCTGAGAGGATAAAACTTCCTTCTTCTGGCAAAGATAGAAACAGCAGTCAGAGTCAAAGATATGTTCAGTCAAGTAGCATGGTCAGAAATAAAGAAGCATTAGATGACATCTCTTGAGTAAATTCAGTGCTCTTAATTAATCAATTAAAATTGCTTAACACAGCAATAATCACAGTAAAAACAACATATTTTCTGATCAAGAACAGACTGTAGAATCGTTGTCTTAGGAAAAATTCAAGGCATTTAAGGAACATCGCCTATGTAAACAAGGTAAGAAAGAAGATCCTGTCATTGAAAATAGCATAGCAAAACTATTGACGCACCCCTACCCAAATTAGTATATGTCTTATTGGTCTAGTAAAAAGTTTCACATCATTAAAAATCTATATGTAAAACAACTTTCTAGACTTCATTTGTGCTATAATAATTTGCTATAGCTGCTATAACAAAGTTAAGGGAGGCTTAAAATCATGAATTAGTATCTCATGGTTCCGAAAGTCCAAAGTTCAAGTCTCTACAAGGCCAAGCTCCTTCTAAGGCCATAGATGCAAACCTTCCCACCACTTCCTAATGTGTGGTAGGAGACCTTGAATCCTTGGCAAGAATCTCTGTCTTCATACATCATGTTTTCTGTGTATTCCAAGAATATCAGATTAGTTTTTTCCTTAATTGTGATAGTTGATTTTGATTGTCAACTTGACAGATTCTACAGTCACCTGGAAACAAACCTCTGAGCACGTATGTGAAGAAGGTTCTAGATTAAGTTAATTGAGGTGGGAAAAACCACCTTAAATGAGAGTATGAATATCCCATGGCCTGAGGCCTTGAACTGAATAAATAAAGAGAAATCAGGCTGAGCATTCATTTGTCTTTGCTTCCTGACTGGAGATACAGTGTGACCAGTTGCCCAAGTTCTTGATGAATGAAAAAAGGAAATGAGGGAAGGTTGAGGAGAAGGTTTGTTGTAGATATGAGGGAGAGCATAGCAGAGGCATCTAGAAGGGCCCAAAGTAAACATGGCCAGCAGACTGAACAGGCCACATGGAAAGGGGACCCAGAAGTCAAGAGGTCAGGAGAGTGGGAAGAGAAAGCAATGGCCAAGAGAGCAAGATACCAGTGTAGTCAAAATGGCTAGGTTATATAGGAATCAGAGAAGCTAGGGGAAGGGAAGTCCAGCTCTGGGCTGCAGAGTTTAGGGTAGGGGCTGGGTATGCCAGCCAGGTTGACTTTGTAATGGGTATACTAAGAGATGCTGGGAGAACTTGGAGGCCAGGTCCTCTTTGATGTGTTAAATAAGCACCTCAATTACCCACTTGTCTAGAGTTTGAGACCTAACAGTTAACACCATGACTTCCTTTCTATGTTCAACTGTGAGCCAAAAAACCCCTTTGTTCCTTAAAGTTGCTCATGTCAGGTATTCTGTTACAGCAATAAAAAAACATACCTAATGCACTGATTCACTATGATTTATGTCAGCTTGACTGCATTTGCTAAAAATCTCCCTATGTAATATGGTCACATTCACAAGCATTAGGGATTATGGGTTTGCATTACCAAGTTAACAGCATCCTTAATGACTCCAGTCTGATTCCAAAGGCTGTCAGACTTTCGTATGCATCCATGCAGTTTCATTTGGGGTTGGAAGATTTGGTCCCATTGATGTAACTCTATAAAATCTCTCAGCCTCTCTCAGCCAGTCTATTCTGCAGCTTTGACAACCTGGAGATGAGGAGCACACTCTAATTTCTAACACAGCCTCTTCTTTTTCCCCAGAGCTTACTCCTCTGAGGCTGGGCTCAAAGGAAGAGTGAGGAGAAGTAACATGGCTTCCTTCTATGGCTGTACAAAATGACAGTGGTGGCCTCCAGAATGCTCAAGCCCATGAATAAGCCCTTTTCACAGAGGTAACATGCACTCCATGTGGCATAAAGGGGCCACTCCCCTAAGCAATGATGTCTTTTTTGAGATTAAGTACCACCTGGATGACTCTAGGCCAGTAAGAATGCCCGTTCTTCTTTAATGGCTTGTCTGCAAGTTCAGTGTTCTCTAGGTTCCCAGTGGAGCTGAAGTCTATTCTCAGTCAACAGCACCCAGCCGTAAGGCAACAGACTAAGGAAGGACCCATCTGAAGCACAGCTTGAAAAAACAGGCACCACAAGTGGATAAACCTTATCCTCTGGGAAGACAACATGAGTTATCTCCACAGCACACAACCCTCCCTTCTCCCTCCAGAAGAGAATCCTACTTTTAGTGATACAACAACTCAGCCACTCAAATACTTTCCTCTGAATTTTTCCTGCAACACAGGCCAGTAAGAAACATGCAGGTGTTTGGGAAGGAGTTACAGGAGAGGTTTGGATGTCCTAAAGAAAGATAACACTTTCACATTGCCCTACCTCAGAAATAGCTCTGATGTCTGAAGTGAAGTACAGGGGCCATCTTGGACCACCCAGTACTGGCTAAAAGGCAGGACCAGAAGAGCCGTTGCTGCCATCATCCCTCTGAAGCAAAGCAAGCAGAAGCTCACCTCTTAAGTCTTACCTATCATGTGAGAAAACTACGTTTCTGTTTATTTAGCCCACCACTGCTGAATTCTCTGTCACACGGAATCAAAACATTCCTGACTTGATTCTACCACACCAAGTGAGTGGATACTCTTTCTCCCTGAGGTAGTTCTGCAGGTCAGTAAGAGTTATGGCTGAGAACATGTACAATAAGGAAACAACTATTAGTCTCCCTTCTCACTCTCCCAAGTTGAGACAGTATCATGTATGGGCCTTGGGTTTAACTTTTATAACCGTCGACCCAATAAGACTCTCAAAGAAGACCTTTGGTGATCTGTTACCACTCACATGGACTTGTATGACTTGTATGGCTATTTTGGCTGTTTGTATCTCTTAATGATGATAATGCTTCAGGTCCCCTGGCATCTTTATTATAGTACAGGACTCTGACGAGTGAGTGTACCATTGGCCTGTCGGAACAGGAAATAAAATTATATAGACAGTATGATCTTATCCATATAAAAGCCAAAAATAAACATTTGGAAGCCTTTGAGGAGTCATCTACCACAACATTAAGGATGTTTATCTTTGAGAAATGGAGATTTTTCTGTTGAACTTATCTATAAAGCTTATGCTTCTAAATACCTTAAAAGTCAAAATAGAATTGTATTCTACTTTTAAAATTCTATGATTAAGGCCTCTTTGAGTGTCCTCCCATATTAACTCTAAAATAAAATACAATTTGAACATCGGTGCTAGAAGTCTATGAGGGACTATGGCACATGTTGAGCTTGCTGCTTCAAAAGATAGGATTCCTGTGCTGAGGAGGGAGACACAGACCCCAGCAAAACTCCCTTTTCTGTTCCACCTGGTCATATCTGTGACCAGCGCCCTGACAAGGTGTTGCCCAAGGTTTATTTTATTGTATGTGTATGTGTGTATGCCTGAATATATGTTTGTGCACCATGTTCATGGAGGAGCCCATGGAGGTTAGAGATGTTGGATCCCCTGGAACTGGAGTTATAGGCACCATGTAGTTGCTGGGAACTGAACCCAGGCTCACTGCAAGACTAGCAGGAACTCTTAACCTCTGGGCTACTTCTCCAGCCCCCATTCTAAGTACTTTTAAACTATATGTAAAATAAATCCACAGGGGGGAAAATGCAAACTGTCAAATATTAACCAATTATCTATTTCAAACCAATTCATCTTCCCTATACAAACCTACAAACAAAGTTTTTGCTAATATTTTTCTGCATATACTTGAATGTATACACTTATCATTAATTTATCTGTGCCTTCTTTTTAAGCCAATTCAGGTGCACATACTTTGTTCTTGGACCAATTATTCTGGACACATGTCACAGCTATACCTCCCAGCTCCCTTGTGTCATGAATTTACAAACTCCCAATATAGAAAGGCTAGTTCCTAGAGCTGTTGTAATGGACTCTAATCCCAGTTCTTAAGAGACTGAGTTAAGATTGAAAGTTCAAAGCCACCTTGGATGAGGTTGAGGGCATCCTAGACCATCTAGTGAACCCCTGTTAAGAGAGAAAATGAGGAAGAGGAAAGAAAAAGAGGAGAATGAAGAGTGGATTTCTATATTTGAATGGTTTCAATGTATCTGATAGATTTTAATGATAAATTTATATATTACTTCCATAATCTGCCTTATGCATTTGAGTTATACATGAAATTTCTTTTAAAATTACATTCTAAATGTCCATGAGAGCTAAAATATGCAAACAACCTTAATATACATCAAAAGAACACTAATGAATTTTATGCATGAAATGGATCATTGTGTAAATTTAGATTCAATGTCTAATGTTTTTAGTGCAGAAAACACATTACAGAATGACTCCATGGTATTCTCTCATTCATATGTTTAAATTGTGTGTCTCTGAAACCATACATAAAATTTTTAAACAGTCTTAGCTGTTGTTGGCCAGCAATGGTTGATTCTTTGAAGGAAGACTTTAGGACTGGGGGTAGATTGTCGTTTTCGACTATAAATATTTTTGTATAGTGTTTCTCTTTGACCTTTCTATAATTTGAAAAAATAAACTTACTATGCACAATAAAAGTGTTATGCTTCTGAACGACCATTTAAAAACTTTTTCTCTGTAAAACAAATCAAGATCAAGAAAAAGTAACAACAAAGTTCTGAGTCAAGTTCAACTAGTTCGCAAACTGAAGAGGTGACTTTTCAGGATATACTATCTACCAAGAAGGAAATGAAATCATCACTATCCAAATATGGCAGACCAAGCACGAAATAAAGTCTGTATCTCAATGAGTTAGATGAAAGGCTTCAGTCTCTGCATAGTGACAAGACCTTTTAATTGGGGCTGTTGTATTTGTTAGGCCAAACATGAAGAAGATCTTGTCAAAAAAGTAGCTGTGAATTCCTCTGGCCTGAGGCAATAGCTGATCTTCAACTATCTGGTTAATTAGCTATCCCCACTCTCTGGGAAAATTGGAGCAGGCTCATTAATATCCAATGTAGGATGCCAAGGCAAGCATTTGATGATTCCAACCGTCGGAAGTGTGTTTATAAGAGAGAGGAGGGAAGTGGGCCACTGAGAGTCAATCAACTGTACACAACGCTCATAAATGTGTAAGAGGGATGGGTCATTTAGCCAAACATTATTTTCTAACTAGGACAGAGGATTGGAAATGAGATAGCATCAAACCTAAGACGCACTGACCAATAGCACCAAGAAGAAGTAAATTATAATGAAAAGTACTGGGGAAAAATGGTAATTCTTTTTTTTTTTTTTTTTTAATTTTCATTGTGGTCCAAAACACATGTCTTATATTTTATCTCATAAAAACATTGAAGTTCACAATAAAGTATTGTTGATTACATGTACCTTCATGTCACCAGAACTCTAGAACTTTCTCAAATGGCGTCACAGAAACTCTAGACCAACCAAAAAGGCTTATTCCCCCTTTTTCAATAATCACCAGCTTACTTTCAGTATTTGCTTCTAAATTTGGTTCCTTCAGACTTCAAATGTGAATGAAATTGTGGATTATTTCCCTATCTGTAATGACATTATATCACTCAGCATAATGTCTTAAAGGTTCCCTCATATTGTAGCCTATATCAGATTTCCATTTTCAAAGCTGTATAGTGTTTTATTAGACATGCCTTCACATTTAGTCTGTCTATGCATCTGTTGGTGAATCTCATTGCTTCTGCAGTCTAGCTATTGTGACTAATGCTTTAGTGAACACATGTGAGAAAATACCTCTTCAACATCCTATTCTCAGGTCTTTTGGTATATACCTAGGACATATTGCTATATTATATGGAAACTCAACTTTAAATCTTTTGAGGCACCTCCATATTGTTTTCTGTAGTTGGTGCACCATTTTATAATCCCAACAACAACACACAAAGGTTCCTACTTCCCAATTCCCACAAATATTTAATATTTTAAGTCTCTGATAGTGGCTAATCTGAGATATGAGCTCATCAATCATTATGGTTTAGAATTACATTTCCTTTATTTTAATCTTTTTCAGGGTCTTCTTGTGTACATGGTTATGTACTCACTCATAAGCAAATATTAGCCATGAAGTAAAGGAGAATCACTTTACAACCCACAGACCCAGAGAAGCTAAGTAACAAGGGGTGCTGAAGAGGGGGATGCATGAATCTCACTATGAATAGGAAGGGGAAATAGAATGGGCATTGCCAGTGGAAATGGGGAGAAGCCTGGAAGGGGGAATGGGGATGGAACAAGAAGGATCAGGTGTGGAGAGGATGGAGGGAGAGGGTCCTGGGAGAGACAACTGGGATCAAGGGCATCTCTGGGATGAGCTAGAAACCTAGAGTAATGGAAGCTCCCAGGAATCTATGAGGGTAACTTCAGCTAAAACTTCTAACAATAAAGGATATAGAGCCTGAACTGGCTATCTCCTGTAACCAGGCAAAACTTCCAGTGGAGGGACTGGTACATCATCCCAGCCACATAACCTTTGACTCACAATTTGTGCTGCCTACAAGATGTGCTGGGGTAAAGATGACACAGAATTGTGGGGGTGACCAACTAATGACTGGTCCAGCTGGAGACCTATATCCTGAGGGAGCTCACCCCTGAGTGCCAGAACACAGAGGCAGGATATCCCAGAGACCTAGGATAGAACCAAATGTGAATGACTGAAAAAATAAGCAATGTAATGCCACATGACAATATTCTGCTATATTCATAGATTGATGCCTAGCCCGACTGTCATCAGATCAGAGAGACTTCACCCAGTAACTGATGAGAACAGATACAGAGACCCACAGCCAAACATTAGGCAAAGCTTGGGGAATCCTGCAGAAGAGGAGGAGGAAGGATTATGGGAGCCAGAGGGGCCAAGGACACCATAAGAAAACCCATAGAACCAACTAACCTGGGCTCATAGAGGCTCACAGAGACTGAACTGACAACCAAGGAGCCTGCATGGGACTGACCTAGGCCCTCTGTGTATATATTACAGTTGTGTAACTTGGTCTTTGTGAGAGACTTCTAACAGTGAGAGCAGGGGCTGTCTCTGACTCTGTTGCCTGCTTTGGGGACCCTTTCCTCCTATGGATGCCCTCACCCAGTCTAAAGAGAAGAGGAGGTGCCTAGTCTTACTGCAACTTGATATACCATGACTGGCTGATATCTGTGGGAGGCCTGCCTGTATCTAAATAGAACCAGTGGAGGAGGAGTGGAGGAGGGGGAGAAGGAAGGGGGAGAAACTGGGAAGAGGGGAGGGAGGTGAAATTTGGGTTGGGCTGTAAAAATTAAGAAAAAAATAAACAAAAATATAAAACTTTTATTAGTTATTTGAGAATTTCATACATGCATACAATATATTTCTATTATATCCACCCCTAGCTCTATCCTCAACTCTTCCCAGGTCTATCATTAATTCACTCCCAACTTTGTGCTCTCTGTTTTTTTTTCTTTTTTAATAGCCCACCAGGTTGAACTTGTGCTATTCATATTTTTTTATCATTTATTTATATTTATTTTATTTGCATTGGTGTTTCACCTGCAAGTATGTCTATAAGAGGATGTGAGAGCTTGGAGTTACAGACATTCATATTTTTACTGAAGCTTGTGGAACCTACCAGGGATCACACCCTTAAAGAAAATTAACCAGCATACAACACACACACCATCAGCTGTCAATAGTTCCTGACTGTGGGTTGAAGTTTGTAAGGCCCTCTTTGATCCATGCTTAAATGTTGACTGGCTTGATCTTGTGTAGGTCTTGTGCAGGCAACCACAGCTGCCATGAGTTCATGAGTACGGTGGTCTTCTCATGTTCCCAATAGGAATTTCCCTTTTCACTAGTCAACTGAGCATTTTTTTTTTCATGCTTTCATTCTCCATTTGTGTGGCTTCCTAGAAGAAATGGCTGTATCAGTCATTTGCTAGCTTTTTATAGGGCTATTTATTTATTTGTTGCTGTTATTTAGTTATAGCAGACTGTCACAGAGGCTGGACAAAAAGCCCTTGTTCATTACATGGCTGTGAATATTTCCTCATATCCAATAATTTGCCTTCCTCTGTATTGTTTCTTTTCCTGCACAGAGGTTCAAGTTTTATAGAGTTCCATTTGTCCATTTTTGCTGTTGTTGCCTGTGTCTTTTCCAAAAAGTTATAATGTTCTGAATTTTTTCTCCTGTTTCCTCCTAGGAATGTTGTAATTTCAAGTCTTGTCTTTAATCCTTCAATATATTTTGAGGTTCTTTTCCTGTAGTATGCACAAATAGTATTTATTTGACTTCATATTTCTAATTTTCCCAGCACCAGGTTTAAAAGAGACTATTCCTTCCACCTTGTGTAGACTGAATATCTTTATTGAAAATCATTTGACTTGATATATAAGGGTTCATTTCTGGGCTTGTTCTGCTACTGGCTTACATGCCTGTCTTCTTGCCAATATAATACTGTTTTGATTATAGACTCTTTGTAAGTTTTGAATCAGGATGCATTGAGGTCTCAGTTTTGTTTTCTTTCTCAAGATTGTTTTGGCCACTTGATGAGATTCCTGATTTTATATGAAGTTGAGGACTGTTTTCTATTTCTTTAAACATGATATTAGACCTTGTGAGGGGCTCCTTTAAACCTAGGCATTAATTTGGGCTGTGAGGACATTTTAACGATGCTAATTATTCCAATCTGAGGACTCGAGGTATCTTCATCTGCTGCTTCTTTGGTTTCTTTCAGCAATGTTTTATGGAATGCTTTTGTCTTCTGAGTTTATTCTTTAGTATTTTATTCTTTCTCATACTGTCTTTAATGGGAACATGTTCTTGGTTTTCTTTTGAATTATTCATTATTAGTGCATAGAAACACAACTGATTTTGAGTAATAATTTTGTATGTGGCAACTTTGCTAAATCTGATCATTAACTGTTACATTTAAGGGATGCCTTCTATTTCTTCTTCTTATCTAATTGCTCCGGCTAAGACGTCCAACAGCAGCAGGACAGACATGTTGAAAGTGGGTATCTTTGCCTTGAGCTGACCTTAAAGGAAACACTTCATTTCTCACCACCACTAAGTATCATGTTAGCTGTAAAATTTATAGAGGTTAAACCATGCTCATTTTACTCTGTGATGCCAAAAAAGTACATTCTTGTTTCTATCCATAATGGTTTAAAAATTCTTAGTAAATCTACAAAATATAGGCTTATGACCTTTTCGTGTATGTGTATCATGCCTTTCTAATCTTTACACCCTCATCTTACCTTGTCCCTGCCTCCCACCCTCCCATTGGTTCACTTCCTCCCCTTAAGCAATACTCCTCCTGCTTTCATGGAGTGTGCATATATAAAATATAAGATAGAACATGCAATATTTGCCTTTGATTTTACCCTCTCACCTCCTTTACATCCCTTCCTTTCCCTGCATAGTCTCCTTTCTACATTTATATCTATGTACATACATATTTTTTAAGTCTAAGTTCTGCATATGAGAGAAAACACTTTTATGCTCTTTAATCGGGCTTATTTCACTTAGCACAGAGATCTCCAGTTTCATCCCCTTTTCCTGCAAATGACATAATTAAAAGAAATATCGGTCACTGCCTGGAAAGGTCCTTTTAATACTAGATTAATAAACATAACCACCTGGGCTTCTCACCATTATAGTGGTTCACCCTGCAACACAGCTACTTGAAACTAGAGAATGCCACAAAAGCCAGACTTATGGTATGTGGTTTTAAACCTGATTCATGTGAGATTAAGGCAGATGCAGATGGGAGAGCACCCCCATTCCTCCTAGAAACACAGCTCCTGACACAGTGCAGAGCACTGGGAAACTGTCTGAAGACTCTACCTGCTTTGATCTCTGCCCTTTGCAGCCCAGAGTGTTTTGTGTACTTGTTTTAAAGAACTGAATAGAAATTACCCATTAGTACTTCCATCTACAAAACAATCGATTTTGGAATACAGAGACAAGGAAACCTTTGGGTTGCTGAAATGAATTCTTTTTCCTGCTTTTCAGGATTTAACATTTGTTCTGCTAATTTCTCCACATCTCTGTTGATGGTATTTGCTGTTCAGTTGCTAATGTAGTCTTTGGTCTTTAAGGCTTTTAACCTTTCATCTCCAGTAATTCAAGTGACTTGAAGAACTCTCTCCCACTTTTCCCATGTCCAAAAATTAATCTTCAATCAAATTTTCTTTCAGATGGCCCGAGCTTTTTACCTGTGATGTACTCAGAATCAGGAAGCTTCTCTCTCTCTCTCTCTCTCTCTCTCTCTCTCTAATTGTGTATTAATTGCACAAAATAATGTACAAAATAGATATTTTCATACATGCATTTAACCTGTTTTGATGAAATTCTCTTCCACTTTTCCCCTCCCCCCTCCCACTGGTCCCCTGCTCCCTCCCAAACAGCACCCTAAGAGCCATTAAGAGCTGCTTGAAACTTTTAGACGTGCTAGTCAGTGTATATTTCTCCGTTTTCTTTTTTCTAAACTAGTTGGTATTTTCCCTCCCTTTTTTCTTTCCTTTCTTCTCTTTTGTCTTCATTCTGTCTCTGTCTCTGTCTCTCTTTCTGCCCATATACCTCTCCCCATCTCCCTCTCCCTCTCCATCTCTTTCACTCTTCTCCATTTTCCTCCTTTTGTTCATGTTAGACTGTTACAGGGAAAGTGGCCGTTGGATTTGGACTGTAAATGTTACAGACGTAGAAAAATGGGCAGATCATAAGAAGTTAAGCCTCCAGGATTCCCTCTTTCTCCCTTTACATTGGGTTTCTGCTTCTGCTTCTTCACAAGTTTTGTAGTTGACATAGACCTTTGGAAGCATGAGATGCATGATACTTTCACAGGGTTATTCACAGTTCTGAATCACCAAGCTAATCTTTGCCACAAGCTGTGATGCAAATTTTAGACATGAATTTATTTCTCTCCATGGCAAACAGCTTAACCAAGAGGCTTGTCTATCCTCTCGGCCTTCAAAAAACTCCCAGTGTACCAAGCCTGAGTCCAATTGAAATTCCTTTATAGGACGCATTCCTCAGTGATGTAATAATGCCACCTTATTTCCAATGATATAGAAGTCATAGAAGTTCTTTCTCACTCTATCTCTCCTTTAAAAAATAATAATAAAATTCTTTTCTCAAAAACTCTAACACATTTACTTGAACACAGAATCCTCAGGTATTTCTTTGGAGTTTTAATTATAACAATCTTTTTATAAAGGGATTTTTGAGGTAGAGCCTGGCACATTCCATTCATGCATTGCCGTGATTAATTCTTAGTGCTGTTCGGTCACTTGTTACTTTATTTTTAGGGGTAAATTTATAGCGAGTCCTAGATCACATGTCCATTGGTATTTGAATCATCTACAGCTGCTTACATAGCAGAAGTTCCGGGCTACATTCCTGTTGTGAATCACAGATTATAAAGTTGGTACCATGAGAAGCAAGAAAAAGAATTAATCCTGTGGAAGTGTGCACACATGTACATACATATACAAATCCCAAAGGACTTGCAGCATGCAGTGAAGAATATCCTATCTTATCAGGAAGTTGTCCCTTTGAAGATGGCATTTGCATCTGGCCATATGTCCTTGAATGAAAGCTCATTAATTTTCTTCATATATATACATGTACGTGAATATGCACATCTGACTGTTACATAGACATGAATGGATGTACGTAGGTCAACACGTCATGTAGGTGATTTAATAGATTTAAAATTCTATGGTTCATAATGTTCTATCATATTCCTTCATGGAAGTGTCATTGTCTAATTGGTGTTGAAGACAGGCCAGTATGGTGTGCACCTCACAGCTGCTGAGAAGACAGTAAGAGAGAATTGATCACAGCCTTGGGTCGTTAGGAAGACCTGATCTCATCCATATGCACTCAACTCATTCAAACCCCACAAATAACAGTAGTCATCTTTGAACAGTCATGAGTTAGACTACAAGCCTTAGGCTCTTGCTGTTTCCTAACAGAGCGACGACAAGTGGCTTTGTCTCTCTAAGCCTCAATCTTCTCTTCTGGCTATTTTACCAAGCTGCTGTGCAAACAAAATGAGATAATGCACATAAAAAAAAAATGCTCAGGACAGTTTGGGCTCTTGATAAGCTGTTATTCTGTACAGGCTATTTTTTGCTCTTTTGAAGGAGGAGGAGAAGGACTATGCTTAGGTAGTGCTTGAGCCTGGCTTGAGTGGAGAGGTCCACCACCATAGGAACAGGTGCACTGTGGAAATAAACATGTGTCTGGACAAGTAGTGTCCAGCAGAACACTTAAAATTCCTCCATGATGGGATAGTCCTCTTGAGCAAAGATGAACTCCATCTCAAGACATAAGAGATAATTGTCTCAGATGGAGATCGGCTAAAATAGAAAAGAAAATTATCCTGTAGCATTCTGAGGACTAATTCCGTGTCTCTCCTATTCAAAGTTAGGTAGGGCAAAGTGTATGCATCCAAACAAAGAATTGTGTGGCTCCAAATTCCAAAATGTCTCAATCTATTTAAAAAAAAATGCTTATAAGTTCATCTTAATAAATACAGCATCAATTGATCAACTGTATTATAAAGGTCAGGAGAATCAGGAAATCCATTATTTGTTCAGATCATTTTGTAATACATCACTGAATGAAATAATTATGTATGTGATCAAGGAAACAGCAAGAACTTGGTACTTTTCATCCTGAGAGGCTTCTGGATACCTGATTTTTTAAACCTTCTTTATGAGGATTAGAACAGTGGAGATGGATATGGAGAGAGTTTTTTTGGAATAAAAATAACTAAGTGAAAATGCATGGCATTCAGTTCATAAGAAGGATTTTCATTCAGGTGAGCACTATCCAGAGATTGGGGTAGGAATAGGCACTACAGGGAAGGGTTTCTGTTCAGAAGGAAGTCATGGGGAAAGGCCATGTCCCTATGCCAATTTTATTTTTCTGTGATTATTCTCAGAATTCAATCAAGTTTGACCCTTGTTAATACAAACAGGATTTGGGGGTGAGAGAGCAATCTGACCAAGGCAATGATTCTCAGCAGCAAGAGGCAAGGCAAACTTGAACACTGCTTCTCTTTCCAGTGGTGAGATTGTTTTGAGAGGGTCTGAGCATATAGAGGGTGGGGAATTAAGCAGAAATTAGAAGGATCCTAAGATGGCCTGTGAGATTTTTCTAGCAATCAGACATGTAAAGTTGTAATATCACTACATGGTTTATTCTCATTGGCACCAAGACAAAGCCTTTTGTCAGGAATGCTGTAAAATAATCCTCTTAGCCGGGCGTTGGTGGTACACACCTTTAATCCCAGCACTCAGGAGGCAGAGGCAGGTGGATCTTTGCAAGTTCGAGGCCAGCCTGGTCTCCAAAGTGAGTTCCAGAAAAGGTGCAAAGCAGAGAAACCCTGTCTCAAAAAACCAAAACAATAATAATAATAATAATAATAATAATAATAATAATAATAATCCTTTTGTACACTGTAAAGATTTGTCACTCAAATTGGTTTAATAAAATTATGATTACCCAGTTGCCAGGCAGGAAGTATAGGTAGGGCGACCAGACTAAGGATGATGAGAAAGAAAAGAACAAAATCAGGAGAGATGCCAGCCATCTGTGGAGCACGCAGGATTTGTAGAAAATGAGGTAACAAGCCATGAGCCACATGGCAAAGCATAAATAAAAATATGAGTTAATTTAAACATAAGAATTAGCTAGTAACAAGCCTGAGCTATTGGCTGAGTATTTATAAGTAACATTAAGCCTCTGAGTCAATTATTTGGAAAGTAGTTGCCAGGTATTAGAACCAGGTGGTCAGGACAAAAAAAACATCATATTACATAGAAATATGCTCAGTGAGGATGGCAGTTACACCTCAGAAGACATGATTTTGATGGGAAGCTGGATAAAAGACTATCAGAATTCCTGTACTTTAGGGATTGTTGTTGGGTTTTTTTTGGTTTCCTTTTTGTTGTTGTTGTTGTTGTTGTTGTTGTTTTAAGATAATTTGGCTCACTATAAGATAATAGACTAGAAGTTTTAAAGAGCAGAAATCAATTTCTCACAGTTCTCGGGCCTGAGAAATCAAAATCAAGATGCCAGAAGAGGGCCTACGGGCAGTGTTTGCAAGTATAAGGACATAAGCTTAGTCCTAGTACCCACATAGAATGCCACGTGTGGTGGCCCCTTCTTATAGTCCCAGTGGCTGGGTGTGTAGTGGCCCCTTCTTCTAGTCCCAGTGCTGGGGTTGTGGTGGCCCTTCTTATAGTCCCAGTGGTGGGGTGCAGAAACAACCAGAACCCGGGGGTTCATAGGCCATAGTGAGATGCAAGCCAATGAGAGACTCTACCTCTAAAGACAAGGTTGTAGATGTATCCGGCTTGTTAAATAAGAAACACAGATATTGGTGAAATTATTAAGGCCACTCCACGTAGTTAAAAGGGAGGTTTATTTTGTGGGGTAACTTACAAATGAAAGGGTAGGTTGCAGGGTCTGGCAAAGGTATAGGGTAGTCCAGCGGTGTTCTCTGGAGAACTCTGCTCAGTCTACCTCCAGCGTCCGGCGTCCCGGAACCAAGAGCGCCACCTCCTCCTGCTCCTAGGTCTTCCGCTCCCTCCTCTGCCCCGCCTTGTGGGCGTGATCATTACTGAAGCCTCAATGGAGGTTGGAACTTCCAGGCCAATGCTGGGATGGCTACCCACTACACACAGAACCGATTGCAGAGTTAAAAACCAAGAGGTCAGACCAAAAGCGGAAAACCTTACCCTTCACTGCTTCTGCCATTCTTCCTCTCCGCAAGAGACCTACTTCTGTGTGTCCTGTCTATTTAAAGACTTTCTGTTCTGTTTTCTCATTGGTTGTAAACCCAGCCACATGACCTCCTTGTCACTGCCTGTTTGTACAGACCTCCAGGTCTTCTATGGTTGGTATTGAGATTAAAGGTGTGTCTGCCATGCTGGCTGTGTCCTTGAACACACAGAGATCCGCCTAGCTCTGCCTCCCAAGTGCTGGGATTAAAGGTGTGCCCCACTACTGCTCAGCTTCTGCACTGGCTTGCTCTGACCTCAAGGCAACTTTATTGACATACAAATAAAATCACATTTCAATACAAATAAAATATCACTATATTTCCCCTTTTCTATTTTAATAAAAAGAAAAAAGGAAAAAGTTATAACTAATATAAGAAAAACTATATATAAAAGTACAATAACTATATATATACCATATATACAAACAATAAATACCTAAACAATGTCTAGTCCATTTGTATTTGACAAATTCAGAGAAAATAATTCCATTATCTATCCTATTTTGGTAAGTCCAGAATGTACCTGATTCACTTTTTATCCTAACTTATATAGCTAACAGAACTGTCTTATAACGTCTTTCAAATTTATACACTTACAGCTCTTAGTGAGTTTTCTGAAATCCTTAACAAAGATAATTATAACTATAACTAACTGATCTTCAACTCCCTCAGAGACCCAAGAAGGAAATAATACGACCTAAAAAAAAAAATAAAAAAGATTTCTGGGCTATGCGCTGCTTTGATAGAACTGCTTCTGAGAGTTGATGGTACACATGGCTCCAGACCCAGAGCTGGTGGTAAACTGTACCACTGCCATGTTGGGAAGCTGAGGTAGGCAGAGCTAGCAGCCACAGAGGCATTTCAATCTTACAAAGATGGATATTACACAGAGAATCTGGCTTGTCTTGTCTTTGGGACTTTTAACTGCAGAAAAAGATTTGATCGCAAAAGCTGTTGAGTTAAACAAATATGTAAATTGTAAAGGTAACTTGACTTCAAATTTTGGATATAAGGATATGTTGCTTTGGAAAAGAGTCTCTGCTTTTGTTTCCACAGAAAGCCAGAGGCTGTGGATTTGTTCCAGATTAAGATACATCAGGTTTGATCAGCCAAGACCACCTGAAAGGTCTCCAATGACACCATGGCCCAGATGATCCGACATCCAGAATGGTTTCAAGGCAACTGGTTCAGAGGTTCACTCTAATGGACTACTCCATAATCCTAAAATTTTCTTTGTGTCCCCATAAGATACAGCGCCCCTCTCCAGCAGGAAGTAGTAAGAAAAACTACGCCCATATTCCCAAAATTATCAAGCTGGCTTTGGAGATGAATTGGCTCACTCCTTCTACTTCCCAGAATTCTCTTCTCTCTTGTCCCGCCTATACTTCCTGCCTGGCCACTGGCCAATCAGAACTTTATTTACACAGAGCAATATCCACAGCACAAGGTGGTGGTACCTGAGGAGAAATAATACCCAGTTATCCTCTGGTCTCTACATGCATACACATACACTTGTGTGTTCAAACACACATACATGTATGTGCATGTGTGTGTGCACACGCACACACACATACACACACACACATGATGGGGAAAGTTTTAATGTCTGGTGAGGTCTTCTCTTGTCATCTATATGGTTAATTTCTCCATGAGCTTTCTGGGGCATGACATACAAGGCCACAAATGTCATTCACAAGGGCCCCATCTTCATGACCCAATCATCACCCTAAAGCCCAACCCTCCCCTACCCCCAATAGACTTACATCAGTCACTAGGTTTTAGCACATGAATTTTGTATGGACATAAGCACCCAGTTAAACACAACTCTGTAGTAGTAACACTATGAGGTTACCCAGCCCAATAGCATCAGCACAAGAAAGCCACATTTGGATCAACCACATTATTGGGAAGACCAGGTTATCTCCCTATCTTTCTATAAATAATAATACATAAATATATACCATGGTAAGAGACAAAAATGTGAAGTACAAAGTACAGAAAAAGAGTTATGGTATCAGTCAATAAGTAGAAACGTTATGTTCTTGGTGATATGTGACAGATTAAAAATGTTTTTCTTATTCACACACAAAAAATGACCACTTTTGTAGCTAATTTTGTGTTTTCAATTTGTTTCTCTTAAAGAGTCACTCAAACTGAGTAAGTTTTAGACCCCATAAAATCACTCTGGGCTATAGTTTGTGCCTCAACAGAATTTGTGAGAAAATCATGGAAGGATGCATAATATATATGCCTAGTCATCTCTTGGTGTTCATGGGGAACTGGTGCCAGCTCTGCCTGCCTCCATCCATCAAAACCCACAGATGCTCAGGTCCCTTATGGACAGACCCAGTAGGTGTTTGAGGATAACCTGTGCACATCCTCTTGCATACCTTCACTTACTAGAGGGTAACGGTATGTAAGCCTTCAGATATTGTGTCTGGGCACATGGAAATACTCCTGGATGCAGAGAGATGATTTTATCTAAACTCTTCCATTCCTTCATAGTAAGTTGACCCAATCCTGGTCCTCATCAGTCCTCAGACTCTTTCTTCTTTTCTATACCAGTTTGGCTGTTGTTGATTTGTTGTTCTTGGAACAAGGTCTTACCTTGTAGCCTATCATAGTTTTGAGATCTGAATCTACCCATGTCAGCCACCATCCCCTACCAAAGTGCTAGGATTATAGTCAGGCATCTCCATACGCAACAAGCCTTCAGCCTCTTTCAGTAGCCCCCAGACTGGCCTTCAGGATACCTACTCTACCATGCTCCTTTAGGCGTATCCCACCTCTCCCTGTTCTGACACCTTGCTACTGAATTTGAGTGGGTTGCTATACTCACACCACACAACCATGAGCTATAAGAAAGAACTGGAATAAATGAGAATGTTCCCTTGGCTGCCTGCACATTTCCAAGTCCCAAACTTAACAACAGAGGCTTCCAGTAGCCATCCCTTCTATCAGAATCCTGGAACAAGGTGGAATTGATACTGGTCTTCAGCAACTGATAGGTGTCCGTGCCCGAGTGCAGTCAAGTTTGGGATGTAGTATCTACCTCAAGCATGGGTGTGAAAAGCAACCACATTCATACCTAGATCAACCAAGGGTCTCCTGCTGCAGGTGTCCTGCCACTCCCGTTGCTGGTACTGATGTATTTTGCAATGCAGCCGGCTCCAGACACAGCTGCCTCCCCACTGGCATCTGGTCAAACAGAAAAGAAACACAGAGCCTCCTGCTGGCTGGCCATCTGGGGCAATGGTTCCTTGGCTATTGATGAGACATCTCTAAAGTGATTCTACTCTTTCAGCTAGTGGAGATGTCACAAATGTACATCTGGCAAAAGCTGTCACCTAGCCTCTCCACTCATGTTGGGAACCAGCTCCGTGTGCTTAGATGGGCAAAGTAAGAAATGCCTAGGCATTTAGGAAATTATTGGGGGAAAGTGGGGAAGGACTAAACAAAATAAGGGAAGAGGCTCTTCAAACAAGGGTTGTTGTCTTGGTAAAAGGAAAATAGATAGCACAGCGCTTTTCCAGAACAACTCAAAAAGCTGCCTCACATAGAGCTAATATCCGCATGTGTACATGGTGTACACACCCGTATAGCTACACCACACACACACACACACACACACACACACACACACACATCTTCACTGCTGACGGTCCAAGTTTGAACTAACAGCTGCCACTCCAGAGGGCAATTAGTACATCCATGCTTTCTTGTATTTACCCTTTGACTCTGAAAGCTGTTTCCTTCTATTGCTGATTGATTCAGGCCTCCATTCCAGGGTATTGATGGGCTTTCACAAGACATCCAGATTTTCCAAGTATGTTTGAATTACACAAGGCTGGAGCGTGTGGAGATTTAAGGCAGCCAACACTCTGCAATTCTAACACTTCTGATAAAGGCCCGGGGTTTCTGTTAGATTAACTAACAGCAGTTAACAATTATAATTCCAGCGCAAGTGGGAAGTGAGTTCATTAATGAGTTAATTGTGCCACTCAACACAGACATCAGCCTTTCAACGTACTTCTAAACAGATGTGTTTTTCTCTGTTGTTGTTGTTGTTGTTTTAATGCTTAGAAATCTTCAAACAAGGACCTGTGTGACTACTAGAAATGTAAGCCAGGCTATTTTCATTAAGAGACAACTCTTGAACTACCAACAAAATCTTCTTTTTAGTAAGGCATTTATCCTTAAAATTCTTCCTCTGAAAGTCTTGTTGAATATCCAAACAGACAGCCATATTCATTTATTGCCCCAGATCAATGAGGAAAATTTGAAAAAAAATTTTCAGTGACAATGGAGATAACATTTGACTCTCTTTGAATTTGATTCTTGCTTTGCTTGGCCATTCCAATTTGACATTTTAATGACCTGAAAAATACAGATTATGGAGGACTGGCTGAAATATCAAATGTTTAACTAATGCCCCATGAATTAAGCTATTTAATGTTAGTGTACAAAATAGCAATAAATTACATGGGATTATACTTCAGAGGGACATGCATTGGGTGGATGGCCTGCAAATGACTGTGAAACAGCAAATCTGAACTTCAAATGTGAAGGAACACTTAATTGTCATCCTTTGAGGGATACTTTTTATGTACCTTTTTATTCCTACTAAGGGTTGAAATGAAGACCCCACTCCCGTGTATCTTCAAGAGAGTGTGTGTGAGACATACTTGGTGAGACAACTCAGCCTAGGTTGGTCTTGAACTTGCTCTCTCTGCAGCCCCACTAGGGCTTGTACTCTCCAGCAGCTGGGGTCACAGGCTTGTATCCCTAGACCCAGCTCAAGCTCTGTCCTTGGTAAATTGTGCCAGGCACTTCCGTCTGAGCACACATTCCAAACCTTCAGTTTGAGGCAGTGAATCAATTCACATCAAAATAGGATGCAATTCTAATTTAGAAAAGCAAATTATTCCAGTGATTTGGACAAAGGTTACCAGGTAGATACCATGAATCCTTGTGTTAAATATTATTCATCTCATGGCAAGAAACAACTTTAATATCAGTTTATTATGTATGGAATATTGCAGCCATAGACCAAAGGTATAAAATCTCAAGGCTATAAGCACTCTCACTGAACAGTACAGTAAGCTCTTTCTTTAATAGACTTGGCAGACACAAACATACTAAAGCTCAAAATCCACTTACCTTCAGCTCACTTCACAGAGTGCTCAGGACTAACACTGCTACCCAGTGACTTCAGGTTTTAAAATCCTCAACACAAAATGTACACCAGTGCTATAGGTGGAGCTCAGTTGGTAGCATGCTTGCCCACCAAGCATGAAGCCCTAAGCCTCCAACTTTAAAGCTGCCAAGATGTCTAATGGTAGGCCCAGCAGACGCAGGAGGTGATGTTAAGCTACAAACTCTCTGGTTTATCTTCCTCATGCTGCAGAGTCTGATAAATTCGTGAACTTGTTAAGCTACTTTATTCCTTTCATTTTCCCACAATTAAGTTATAAAATAATTGCTGTGATCATTAAGCATCCATATAATGCTTTATACATTCAAAGTGTTTTGCAATCATCTGTCTTACAAAGTACATTGTTCTGTGTATCAGGTTTTATCATGTCCTGGATTGGCTTAAGAATCATGTTCTACATGATCAGATTAAGAAGTAATATATCAATTTTAGGAGCAAAGGTGACTCTTTGTACAATGTGAATACCTATCATTTGTTTGTACACTTTTGACCTTTGAACAGTCAATACAAGCTCTCCAGTCTATTAGGAGCCAGAGGGAGTCTGGTGCAGAGCAGGATGGTGTCTTTTCAAGGTGCCTTCAGTTGAGCACTTGAACAGGATCTGAGCTATGCCCCCATTCAAGGAATTCATGCTCAGGAGGAGGGTCTCTAATTCCTCTCTGCTAGAATCTTGCCAGATATTAAAGCAGGAGAGAAACCCAATGGCCACAGTTGTGTAAAGCAGGTACAGAAGAACCATTCTGACACTTCCAGGAGACATGTATTATATACAGTCCTGTGCTATATAACAATGATAAGGTCAATGATTTACTTCATAAGCAACGGTGTCCTGTAAGGTATCACCTAACGATGAGCTGCCCATCCTCCTGGGCACACACCATATAAAAAGCACTTAACAATAAGGTCACTGAACATTGCATGAACTATATGTGGAAATGAAAGAATCTGTCCTGTTTTTATCCAAAGGTATAGTTCACTAATTCTTTCAGCAGAAAAGAAGATCAGATCGATGGATTTGTTTACACCTTCATTCATTCACATTTGGGGAGTCTTCTCAGTCACTGCTGCCACATGAGTCTCTAGATTTTTTTTTCTGCTCAAGGTTGGCATCAGTTCTCTATTAGTTCCCCAGAGACGATGACAGTAGATGGGGATTTCCTTTTTCCAGAACTTGGCAAGTCCGATGACAATGTATAGTAGCTGCTGCAGAGTCAGCTCTACCTTGAAGCCACAGTATTTAATGGACAAGGAACCAACCCAAGATTCCTATAAAATGCCACTGTTCCTTGCACCTCAACAGAAATCCCTGGTAGATTTAGATTTTGGCAGCTACTCTGTTCCTTGAAAATGTTCTTTTTCCTCTGAACAGACTTGATCCAGATGCCTCTACAGGAGTCTTAACCTGCACTGTGTGCCCCGTTTCAGATTTTTTTTTTTTTTAAAAAAGATATGCAACACTAGGGATGGTGTGATGGGTCAGTTGACAAAGTGCTTACCTTGAAATCATGATAACTTGAGTTTTACCCCCATGACCCACACAGCCAGGTATGGTAGTATGCATTTTAATCTCAATACCGGGAAGGTGGGAACAGGCAAATTACAGGGGCTTGCTGGCTAGCCAGCCCAGCCCAGCCCACTTGGGAAACCCCTGGCCTGTGAAAGAAGCTATCTCAAAAAAGCAATGTGAGTGGACTCTAGAGATGGCTCAGCAGTTAAGAACACTGGCTGTTCTTCCAGAGGACTTGGGTTCAATTCCCAACACCCACATGGCAGCTCACAATCATCTGTAAGCCAGTCCTAGGAGATCCAAAACACTCTTCTGGCATCTATAGGCACCAGGCATGCCCATAATGCACAACATGTGTACACATAGACCAAATGTCCACACACAAAATAAATAATAAACAAAAGACTTTAATTACAAAACAAACACACAATATAAGGTGCTAGAAAGATGGCTTGGCTCAGTCAGGGAAGTCCTTGTCTTTCAAGCCCAAGGACCCAAGTTTCATCCCCACTACCCATGTTTCCTTTTACAATAAGCCAGATGCAGACACATATGCCTGTAAGGCTGCTCTGGGTGGTACAGGCAGGAACATCCTTGGGCTTGCCAAATCTTTAATTCTAGGTTCATCAAACAAGGATATTTCAAAAACTAAGATGTGTAGCTGAAGTTTTCTCCAGTCTTGCCTGGTCCATGGTCAGGACAAATCTCTCTCATCCGCCAGTGCCACAGCTGCTCAGAACCAACCAAGTAAACACACAGAGACTTATATTGTTTACAAACTGTATGGCCATGCCAGGCTTCTTGCTAACTGTTCTTATATCTTAAATTAACCCATTTCTATAAATCTATACCTTGTCACATGACTTGTGGCTTACCAGTATCTTGCTTGCATGTTGATACTCATGGTGGCAGCTGACAGGATCTCCTCACTTAGCCTTCCTGTTCCCTGCTTGTCCTGCCTATACTTCCTGCCTGGCTACTGGCCAATCAGCACTTTATTTATACAGAGCGATATCCATAACACTTCCCCTTTTCTTTTTTTCAAAAAGGAAGGTTTTTACTTTCACATAGTAAAATTACATATAATAAAACAATTATCAAGCAAGAATTACAGTTACAATATTAAAGAAGATATCCTATCTATCCTATATTTGTGAGTCTAAGATTTTATAGCTAACTTATCTTTTATCATAACTGAGGAAATTATAACTATCTAGTCTTCAACTACATTAAAGACCCCAGAAGGATATACTATTACCTGAGAAATGGGAGAAGGACACAAGTAACTTTTGGAAGTCTTGTGAGAGTAGACAGAGACAGCTGGCAGCCTGGACAGTCACCTAATGTTCTTTTGTAAAGTTAAGGCATTTGTCTTCAACCCACAGACCTAGAGTCTTCCAGTCATTTTTCTCTGTGTCCTGTGGAATGTCTGGCAGTTTCCTCTGTGAAGCAGGAACCTGAAGGACCATTTTGTCAAGCAAAGTTCAGTGGTCACCTTTCTATGGGTCCTGCATGTCCAGTTGATCAAGCAGTCCAGGCAAGAACAGTTTCTTGCCCAAATGGCTACTTTTGCCAAGAAGAAGGTAAATTCCATATAGAGTGTCTTTAATGCCCATCTTCCTCTCTGAAGTAAATTGGTGCTGCCAGGAGCAGACGTCTCATTGTCCAGAAAGTCTAAATTTTTAAAAATATTTTAAATGCCATATTTTGTAGGTCTTTGAAGTGTTTGAAGATTACCTACCTAATTGAATTATATCTATGTTTACCTAGAAAACTTAACATAACTATAAGTTTGACTATCATAGAAGACTAATTGGTCCATTACAATTTAAATGAGTTGTAGAAATATCATACCTTAAACAGGAGTAAAAATACACATACAGTATAACAAAATTAAGGTTAAACTTGTATCAATAAACTAAAATCTATACCAATGTAAAACATTTCAAACAAGTTGTTGCTCTTTAAAAGTAGGTTCAACAGCCGGGCGGTGGTGGCGCACACCTTTAATTTCAGCACTTGGGAGGAAGAGGCAGGTGGATCTTTGTGAGTTTGAGGCCAGCCTGGTCTATAGAGTGAGATCCAGGAAAGGCACCAAAACTACACAGAGAATCCCTGTCTTGAAAAACCAAAAAAAAAAAAAAAAAAGGTTCAACAATCTACCCTTTTATCCTATCATATCTATAACCTATATATCTATATCAAAGATGGAGATCAAGTGAAGAAGACACTCAATCCTCTACATACACACATACATACATACATACATACACACACACACACACACACACACACACACGCACCTGCACACCCACTCATGTGTACAAACATGCACACACAAAGCCAAGGTGTATAGTACCACAATAGTGGCAGTTAAGGTTGCTTTCTGACCTCTACACAGGCACCCACACATATTTGCCTGCATACAGTAGCATACACACACACACACACACACACACACACACATACACACACAGTGGGAGGGGAATAGCACAGGAGGCTCTGTTTCTTACCTTGTGCATGTCACAAAACCAAGTGACACCTCCAAACTTCATGTTGTGCAAGTCTCCAAGTTACATGGTGAGAAGAGTCACATCCCAAACAATACTAAGTATGGAGACTCTGAGAGCCTTAGCTGATTTCCTTCTTTAAAATATCAAGTAAGGAAAGGGAAGAGTACCTCACCCAGGGGACCCACAGTGTTTTTCATGGAGTGGGGGTAGGGGACACCTCAGTCTAACATCACTGAACTCCATATCCTGTTGCCTGGCTTAGCGCCTGTGCATTTCAATAAAATGAGCCTTCATTTCAAGGCAGGTTAGACACTCTCCCACTCCCTTCATCTCTCCAAATGGTTTATTATGCCAGACAAATAAATAGGTGGGTATATAACAGGTGGAAGTAGTAGACATGTGTGTTTTTTTTCTTTTCTGTTTCTCTCTCTCTGCAGATCAGTCTTTCCCTCTCACAATCCATGCATTATGATGGATGCATTAATCAATCAAATTAATCCTTGATTGATCCAGTGAGATCCTTTCTTCTTTCCTTTTTTCCCTCCCCTTCAACATTTCAGGCACATGGATCATGTACCTCTGAGCTGTCAGGGTCCATATTTGCAACAGAAAGCAAGGCTGTGACTGATGCTGTGAAGCCAGGCTGACCAAAGCAAGGTGAAAGATGGAGTTATCAAGGCAGCCAGGTAGATGCTAATTGTCTGACTTTCTGGATACAGCCACTGAGAAGCTGGAAATACCCTTTTCCATGTGTCTAATCTGAGTTTCGGCCCTTACTCTTGACAAACTTTGTTCTGGAAATGATTTATACCTAAATGTTAACAGTGTCAACTATGACGTTTGCATTTTCTGTTTTATCAGTATTTCCTTTTTAAAAATAATAACTATGTTTTACTTATGTGATAAGAAACCTACTTATGTATAAAAATGATTGAGTAGTGATGGAGAGATAGTAGACATATGTGACTCAGTGGAAGCCTCTTATTCCAGGCCAGGTCCCAATGCCCATGCTGAGAACCTCATGGGCCTGTGCTTGCTTTGTCCACCATGGCACTTGTACCAGCTGAATGCCTCTCTGCCTTATCTCTAGACAAAAAGTTCCCAGGGCAGTGGCCAGGATTTACTCAGTTTCAAAATCCTCAACCTAGCACTATGCCTGACTCAATAGTTATCACTTATTATAGGTTGTTGACTCTATGGTTTAGGGACTCAGATACTTATAATCTCATTAGAAAAACAAAAAGCATGTGGAGAGGGTATGTCCACCTCCCACAGCGACTGAGTAATGCTGCCAGACTAACATTTCCAGTGCTTACAAGAAATAGAGTAAAATAGAAAAATCCAATGAGAATTATCCTATTCCTTCCCAGTCTATGTCTAGACTAGCATCATCCCACACATACAAACATATATGCATACAGTTATATGTAACTTTTACAGATGTGAATTTCAGCATAAGTAATCACTTGATCTAAAACCAATTCTGCATATGGACTCATTACTGTACAGTAGGCACCTTTAAAAAGATTAAGTAAAGGAGGTTAGGAGTGGTGGCATATGTCTGCAACCTAGCCCTTGGGTGTCTGACATTGGAAGAGCCCTAGGCTTAATATAAAGTTCAAGACAAGCCTGGATGACATAGGAAGACCCTGCCTCAAAAAGAAAACAAAATTGAAAAGAAATAAAAGGGAAGAAATAAAGAGAGAAGGAGAGACAATCAGAAAGAGGAGAGAAAATACTTGAAATATTTAGTAGTATATGACATTTCACTAGATATATCCAAAATACTATTGTAGAATATTAATTTAATATTATTTTTGTTTATGTTTTATTTGTTTAAGTCTGTGAAGCTGTGTTAGTGTGCCTGCCAAAAAAACACCTGACAGCCTAATAAAGATCTGAACAGCCAATAGTGAGGCAGGAGAAAGGATAGGCAGAGCTGGCAGTCAGAGAGAATATATAGAAAGAAAAATCCGGGAGAAGGAGGAAGAAGGAGCCAGAGAAGGAGGAGGACCCAGGGGCCAGCTACCCAGTTACACAGCAAGCCACAGAGTAAGAATAAGATTTACAGAAGTAAGAGAATGGGGAAAGCCCAGAGGCAAAAGGCAAACATGGATAAGAAACAAGCCAAGCTAAGGCCAGGCATTTATAATTAAGAATAAGCCTCCATGTGTGATTTATTTGGGAGCTAGGTGGTGGGCCCCCCAAAATCAAACAATTACATTTTGTACTACATCAATGTAGCATGAATTCCCATAGGGCCTGAGAAAGCTTGAAAAGTAAAGAAAAAGAAAAAGGATGCAGCTCCTTTTCAGAGGTGCTGCTGTTCAGCCAGCAGGGCAGGAGCTATATAAAAAATGGCAGGCTAAGTAAAAAATGCCTGTGGCAGCTCTGGTACTGACTTCCATAGCTAGGAAGGTTTAATGCAATTTTTGGTCACCTACTTCTGACCAGGATGTAGGTTTTAGGCTTGGCTTTCATGACCAGAGAAACAGGCAGAGCCAGTCAAGAGCTACATGTGGAGAATCCAGGTGTATTTTAGTAGTCTAAAGCTTGCTTGTTCAGTCAAAAAACACTGGAGATACACAGTTAAAGTAAAAGAGATGCAAAGAGAAAAACCTCTAAACAGGTTACAATGTATTTAACAATGTGTGTAGGCTTAAGAAAAGGAAGGGGGTATAGTCATAGAAAAAAATAGTTTATAAAATAAAGTCTTTAAAGAAAGAGTAAAAGAAAAAACCATGTAGGATGGGAAATTCACAGGAAGTCCAGTTCCTGTATGTTACTGTGTTGATTTTGAATTTTTTGATTGTTGAAAAGCAAAAGACAGCTGCTAGGAGACATGGGATTATGAACTGGACTGCAAAACTGAATCAATCTACCTACTTTTGGAATTCTTTCACTTAAGAAAGAAGTCAAAAAATATATTTGTGAAATGGAAATCAAAAATGCTTTGGAGTTTTGTTCCCACAGGATATGAGAGGCTGTGAATGCCTTCAGTGTTAATATGAATCAGGTTTGATCAGGCAAGACCTCCTGAATCTTGACAGATAATATTTATCAGCAAAGATTACTGTTGATCTTACCAGGACTTAGCCATTATCTGAAATTTTCTCTCTGGGACCCTAAAGATACTTTGTCCACAGACATCAGGAAGCAGTTTAGAGAAAACTATGCTCATATTCCCAAGAGTTGAGGGGTGTGGGTGGTTTTTGGTTATTTGGTGGGTTATGGATGTTTGTTACCATTTAGGGGAATATAGAATATTAATATAAATTTAAAGTTATTTTTGTTACACTGTATATATGTTCCTACTCTTATTTAAAGGAATTTTGTATATTGATAAAAATGTAAGGTTATTTTTGTTACAACATATTATATGTATGTTTCTATTTTTGTTTGAGGTAGTGTGCCCATACAGTTCATTTGGAAGTGTAGGGTAAAATTCTAGTTTTTGAAAGTTACTATTATAAACTATATAGGACAATCATGGAACATAGGCTAGAGGTTAGTCATATATAACCATCAAAATTGTAAATGTTAGGTATGCTTTCCAGATCATATAAAGCTTTATTTTATATAGATAAATGGTCTTCAAGTACTTCAAAGACCTATAGAATATGGCATTTAAAATGTTCTGTAAACTTAAAGTTTTTCATGACAGTGAGACACATCTGCTCCTGGCAGCACCAATTTACTTCAGAGATATGGGTTTTGATGGAAACTCTTTTTTTGTTTGTTTGTTTGTTTTTGTTTTTGTTTTTCAAGACAGGGTTTCTCTATGTAGCTTTGTGCCTTTCCTGGAACTCACTTTGGAGACCAGGCTGGCCTCGAACTCACAGAGATCTGCCTGGTTCTACCTCCCAAGTGCTGGGATTAAAGACGTGTGCCACCACTGCCCAGCAAAGAAATTCTTTATAGAGTTTACTTTCATTGAAGCAAGGTTAGCCACTGGGCAAAGGAACTGCTCTTGCCTTCAACTGCTGATAATGTGCTCTGCACATTAGACATGCAAGACACACAGGAAAAAGTCTGTTGAACTTTGCCAAAACAAGGCAGGAGAGTCCTTCAAAAGTCCTGCTTCACAGAAGAGTCTGTCAGATATTCTGCAGGCACAGAAAAAAAGCAACTGATGAACTTTGCCAATACAAGGCAGGACAGTCCTTCAAATTTCCTGCTTCACTGAGAAGTCTGCCAGACACTATGGGCCTGTAGGGTAAAGATGGATGCCCGATTGCAGAGGAACTTTGGGTGACTATCTGGATATCCAAATGTCTCTGTTTTTAGGTAATATTACATCCTGCTGGGTCTTTGACAGAGTTGAAGACTAGATAGTTATAATTGCAGTTTTTCTTAAGTATTATAGAAAGTTAGGTGTAAAATTTTGAATTCACTAAGATAGGATAGATAATTATTTTCTCTGAATATGCTAACTACACATGGACAGAATATTGTAAATATAATTCTTACTTAGTAACTGTTTTGTTGTGTATAGTTTTACTATGTTAAAGTTAAAAGTTTTTTTGTTTAGACAAAAGGGGGAAAATGTTGTGGAATATTATTTTAACGTGTGTTACTTTTGTTTATGTTGCATTTGTTTAAGTCTGTGAAGCTGTGTTACTGTGCCTGTGTAAAAACATCTGATGGTCTAATAAAGATCTGAATGGCTAATAATAAGGGAAAGGATAGGTGAGGCTGGTAGGCAGAGAGAAAATATAGAAGGAGAAAATCTGGGAGGGAAAAGAGATCTAGGAGCCAGAGAAGAAGGAGGACTTCAGGGGCCAGCCACCCAGCTACACAGCCAGAAATGGAATAAGAAAGAAGGAAAATGAATACAGGGACAGAGAAAGATAAAAGCACAGAGGCAAAAGATAGGGATAATTTAAGTTAAGGAAATCTGGCTACCAACAAGCCAAGCTAATGCTGGGCATCTATATTAAGACTAGGCCTCTAGAGAGGTCCCCAGAAATCCACAAAGATACCTCCACAATAGACTACTGGCAATGGTCAAGAGAAAGCCTGAGCTGACCTACTCTGATGATTGGATGACTGAACACCCCAACTGTCATGCTAGAATTCTCATCCAGTGACTGATGGAAGCATATGCAGAGATCCACAGCCAGGCCCCAGATGGAGCTCCAGGAGTCCAATCAGTAAGAGAGAGGAGGGATTGAGCAAGAGATATTGAGATCATGATTGGAAAAAGCACAGGGACAAATATCCAAACTAGTGAAAACACATGAACTATGAACCAATAGCTGAGGAGCCCCCACGGAACTGAATCAGGCCCTCTGGATAAGTGAGACAGTTGATTAGCTTGAACTATTTAAGAGTCCCACAGGCAGTGGGACCAGGACCTGTCCTTAGTGCATGAGCTTGCTTTCTAGAACATAGGGCCTATGCTGAGACATTTTGCTCAGCCTTGGTGTAGGGAGGAGGGTTCTGGACCTGTCTAAACTGAATCTACCTGGCCAAGCTGAATTCCCAGGGGAGACCTTGCCTTGGAGGAGGTGGGAATGGGGGTGGATTGGGGGAGAAGGCTGGGGGGTGGGAGGAGGGAGGACAGGAGACTCTATGGCTGATATGTAAAATTAAATTAATTATAAACTTAAAAAAAAAAAAGAATAAGCCTCTGTGTGTGATTTCTTTGTGAGTTGAGTGGCAAGCCCCCCAAAAGAACAAAAACTATCATTTCCATGTGGACTTGATTAAAAAAAAAATACCATTCTATTTTCTCTATTTACACCCTAAGTCTTTGAGACTGGTCTGTTTATTTTATATTTGAAGCACATCTCAATTCCAACACACATTTCATATACTCAGTAGCTGCATGTGACTAACAGTGCCATAGTAGAGAATATAGACCTGTACAACTAACACTTGCAGAAAATTGTCAGTCCTGCAGTGGCCCCAAGGGACTGCCTCCAAGTGCCTTCCTGACATGCAGTGGCACACCTCTAACATCTGGTGGAGACGTGAAGTTACAAGGAAAGTGGAGGGATGCAGGTGTGATTACTGGCTCCACATACCAGGAATGGTCCAGGGCAAGAGCCCCAGACACTGTAGTTGAACATCAAACCACTGCACCCTGCTTTCCCAAAAGAGCTTGATCTTGACAAAGGACCTCGGGGATCCATCCTTTACCATTGCGGTTTTTTGTCTCTTTTCAAAGGGAATTCTAATAAATATAAACAAATTAGGAGCCTGAACAGAATGAGAAATTAAGAACAAAAATGTCCTTTCCATAATTTCACAGTGTCTGAAAATTGGAGGCCAAAGTTCTCCTAAGGAAGCCCCTACAACAGAAACATGGTTCCCTATCAAATGGAAGGATGCTCCTCCACAAGAATTTTTCTTGTCACTGGATCACTGAGTACCACAGATTCACAGGCAGGGGTGGGGAGAGAGGGACACTCCCTGGGCTCTGCATGATTGCTGGCATAGGGAATGGCAGCTAGGGCCAATTGGAGAAATATTGGATAATTTGAAGAAAATCTTTATGCTAGAGTTAGGGTCCCTATTTGGAAATTTTCTGGGCTTGGGGAAACCACATATCCAAAAAATATTCACACTGTCAATGGTCCCCATTTTTGTCAGAGCAGATCCAGGAGTGCAGGCCACCATCTGAGCTCGTCCTAAGTATTCTATCATATTTGTCTCAGAAATAGAGCTTCACCTTGGCCTCAGATGAAGCCCCGCCTAGGTGCGTCTTTCAGCAGTAGGAAGTTTTTGGGAAGGAATAAGATGTAGAAGTCATAACTTTCACTCATTGCTCTCCTATGACTTCAAATCCAGCTGATAAGCAGGGAAAAGAGACTAGAGGACAGAGAGAGAGACTGATTGATACTTCTCCTCACAGAATCAGAGCTCTGAGTTCTGGACAGAGTCCTGCGAGCTTGGCAGCTCATGTGCTAGGGCCACACACAAGACCATATTTAAATCATTTCAAATTGATGAGAATATGTTTTTCTTTAGAAAAAAAAACAAAGAAAGAACAAGAAACAAAAAAGAACTAGAGAGGAGATAACGTTCCCTCAGCATATTATTCACTGACTGAACAACCTTAAGAAAAGAGTCCTTCCTCTGTGTGATTGAGATCCCTGTTATGGCCATTATCAGCCCTTCTGAGCCTTTAGCACCAGGCCACTGAGCTCCTGATAAGAGTTGTGTCCCATCCCGAGTGGCCCCAAAGAGGAAGAGGGGTCCAGCGTATGGTTCAGTAGAGAGGATGAGCCTCCTACACAAATGGCCACAACCCAAAACATGAGGTGCTGAGTGGAAGAAGAAACCGTGCTGGGACTGTTTCCAGAAGGGAACTATTTGTCCTCAGGAAAACATGGAGAACAGCTGGCCTCCACCCCCTTGTTTGTCCTGGGTAATCTCGCTCTCCCTCACCTTCTATTTACTCTTCATGCCGTTTCTTCAGGCTGTCAATATTTTGAGACATATGGAAGACACGGAATGAGGTAAGGATACATCTATCTGATGGCTGGATATGCGTAGGTTCGGTGACTAAATGTCACATACCCAGTGCGAGTGGACACTGGCCAGCTGCCCAGATGGTCACCCTGCCTGCCCAGGACTTTACCTTCTCTCTCTTGCTAACCTCGTATCCCACCGCTACACTAAAACTAAGAGCAAAGATCAAAACAAACGCTTGACTGTGTTTTTCTGAGCTCATTTGATGTTAGTTAATAGCTCTGCTCTGCTACTATCTTACGTCCTTGTCTACAGTGGTCACTTCCCACACTGGACACGGATTTTCTTGCCTGAAGGTGCTGGTCTTGCCTGCTTAGTTAGTAACCATTATTTCTCCTATTCTGTACTCTTACATATTCTCAATGACAAGTGTGTTCTGTCGCAAGAAGATTGGAAATAAGACTTGGAGAAATTAAGGGACTCACTGAGCTTCTCATGGCGATGAGTGATGGAGTGGCAGCCTGGCTTTTCCACCTGAACAGAGCCACTGGAGTTCTCTGGAGGGTGGTCAGTGAGCCAACACTTGACATCACATGCACTTTTTGTTAGACAGGGATTAGTTGGGTTGAGAATAAAAAAGAAGAGAAAATTGAGTAGGTGTGGGTGAATCTTGGAGGAATTGGAGGGCAAATGTCATCAAAATATATATCCATTCCAGAAATGTCCCCTGGATACTCTCAGATCCCACAAGCTGTACTGTGAACTCTTACCTGTTCTGATACAGGTTCCTAGAGAGTTATCTTCATCTATGTTTACTTCTATTCCATGTCTCATGTCTTTGGTTAAAAGAACAAGAGCATATGTGTATCTGATATGTGTATATGTTTTAACTCACACTGAGAACAAAGCAACACACATGAAGTAAAGTGAAGGAAAACATAAAAATGTGAACGTAAGTGCTGAATCAATGTACAACCTAAAACTAATAGTTGTCTTAAGTATGTGAAATAAAACAACAATGAACAGGAATTTAGTAGTTTTAGCAAGGAAAAAGTATGGGTGGTTGTGCATGCTTATAATTCCAAGGCTGAGAAAGTGAACCAGGAGGATCTGAGTTTGAGGCTAGCCTGAACTACATAGTAACACCCTGTCTCACTAACGAATAAAAAGATCAGTGCACATGATGTCGTGTTGGCTCACCCACCACCCTCCAGAGAACCCCAGTGGTTCTGTCTTCCGTAACTCATGACTAAGACTCAAGATCAGATGAGAACTTTAGGTGAGGATGGGCTACAGAAGGAAAAGAAAAATCTCAAACCTGTTTAAGCCTCAGTTACAGCATCAGAGCACATGAGGAAGAAGGAGGCTTCCCATTGGTCATGACTTGTGGTTTCTGTGTATGGAAGGCAGAGCTGGCCAAGGCAAGGGGAACTGGCTGCTCTGCTGTGCTTTGGGTGCTCAAGGCAGACATAAAACAGCCGATGTTAAAATAAAGAGTGTAAGAAGGCAAAGAGGTCCCATAAATGGACGAGTTCTGATTGATGGAGATGGTAAATCCTACAGTTAACTTCAAACACTGCCTTTAATAAAATCATGAAACCTGACACACTAGTTGGAAAAGATGAGGAGTCTTTGAAATTATATTTTAAAACATGAATCTGGAAATAAAACCTCATATTAATAATATATTGGGGTTGAAGTGGCACCCACTATTAATACTTAATGTTAGTAGAGAAATATGAATGGCCCTAACCAAAAATGATGGAAGTGTAGTATATAATTAGGAATCACTAGAGGGAGAAAAGAGAAACTAAGTTTGAAGGTAAAAATTGTTTTTAACAATATTTTATTAATGCTTTGAGAATTTCACATGATATATATTTTGATGATGTTTGCCCCCCAACTCCTCCAAGATCCATACACACCTCCATACCCAACCAACTTCCTGTTCTTTTCTTTTTTCTTTAACTCATCAAATCCAATTAATGTTGCCCAACTATAGTTGGCTCTGGAGTGGGTCTACCTACCATGGATCATATCCTTAAATAAAACTGACTCTCCCTCTCTTGACAGTTATAAATTACCAATAGATCCTAATGGTAGGATAACATGCTCATGTCCACCTCCATGTTGGGATTTTGTCTGGTTTAAGCTTGAACAGGCCTTATGTATGATGTCAAAATTGCTCTAAGTTCATACATTCAACTGCTCTATCATGTCCAGAAGACACTGTTTTCTTGTAGTTACATACCACCTCTAACTCTTAAAATCTTTCTTCCCCCTCTTTCATGAAGATTCCTGAACTCTGTGGGAAGGGTTATGATTTAGGTATCCCCTTTAGTGCCGAGTACTCCAAAGTCTCATATTCTCCTCATGTTGATTAGTTGTGGGTTTCTGTGTTAATAGGAATCTACACCAAGAAGAAGTTTCTCTGTTGAGGACTGAGAGGTACATTAATCTATGGGTATAATAGTAAGTCACTGGGTGTTGATTTAATGCTATGTTCATTTAGCAAATCAACTGTAGTAAGGCTTTCCTCTAGGGTCTTTGGAGTATTTAACTACAGGTTCTTGATTTCAATAATTGTGCCAGGTATGGAATCCATTTCATGAAGTGAGCCTTATAGGCAATCAGAAAGTGGTTAATTACTTTCCTGACAGTCATGCCACAGAGGGCATGTCTGTCTTTCTGGGACAGCCATTATTATAGCTCACAGGGCTCACAGCTGGTTAAGACTGAGAACTATTTTTCTCCTTTGGTAACACCCATAGCACCTTTCAGAACTATGAAAACTAGCCAGGAAGGATAAAGTTGCCAGGTCAGTATCAGCTTGATTTTTTTTTTTTTTTTTTTTTTATGTTCTATGCCTCTAGTATGTGACGTCTTCAGCAATAGGGTCTTATTGTCACCTTCTGGAGGATAACCAAGAGCCATGACAATAGCTTGTAATGATTAACTAAAAAAGAAGTACCTTTTTCCTAGTACTGGGATTTTTATTTGCTAGCATGTGGTGTCTAGTAAGGGTGTTTCTTCCCCATATGTGGTAACTCCATTTAAACTGTTTTTAGATATATAAGTGTATGTATTTTGGGGATCTTCTGTGGTAGTAGTTTCTTTATGAATTTGTCTAAACAGTTCTAGTTTTAGTTATTCTTTTCCGTATTCCCTCCTCTCTGCCACGCCCCCCATCTCTCATCCCACTTAGTCTTTTTGGTTCTAGTGTTCTCCTCCCACTTTACACCACTGTATTCTATCTCCTCTCTCTAAAAGAAACTCCCCTCCCTCCACAGATCCTTACTACTTCCCCCGTTCTGTGGGCATTCCCAACGAGACCCAGACAGCTAAAGACTGAAAGCTAACATTGTAATATGGGAGAAAACACACAAAGTTTATCTTTCTGGGTCTGGGTTACCTCACTCAGGATGACTATTTTCAGATATGATGGTAATTTCTTTTCAAATAATGTATGGCAAACAACTCTTACCCATTTCCCTTTTGTGTTCAATTTAAAAACACTCATAATTTCCATGATTCCTTCAGGGAGTTTCTTTATATAAAGTAAATATAATTTTAAAATCTTTCCCTTAAATAAAATGAAGCAAGACATTTAAAACACTAAGAATGCACCAAAGTAGCTGGGCATGGTAGCATATACCTTTAATCCCAGTAGAGGCAGGCAGATCTCTGAGTCTGAGACCAGCCTGGTCTACAGAATGAGTACCAGGACAGTCAGGGCTACCTAGAGAAGCCCTGTCTTGAAAAACAAAACAAAAACAATGTACCAAAGTATATTCCAAAAGGGGAATAGCATTCTCTGATTTAAATTTACATTATTTGGAAAGTGTTGGCACAGACGACAGAGTACTTCCTGGTGGGAAGGGGGCTGTGTCTTCGTTGGGTGTAAAAGGAGATTCAAAAGAGACCCCCTGGAAGAAGTCATGACCTACTTAGCTAAGTAAGAGGCACCAAGACATGAGGGGATGAAACTGAGACCAGAGAGAAATGTGGCCAGGAGAGGGGGTTAGGGGATGGGGGGATGATAACAAAAAGGAACACAGACAGCACATGATGTATGATGGTTCAACTTTACACCTGACACATGTTTAATAGAAAATATAATTTGGCGCACATCTTTAATCCCAGCACTTGGGAGGCAGATCCAGGTGGTGGATCTCTGTGAGTTCAAGGCCACCCTGGTCTACAAAGCAAGTTCCAGGAAAGGAGCAAAAGCTACAAAGAGAAACCCTATCTCAAAAAAAACAAAAAACAAAAAACAAAAAAAAAAATTGGGGGTTGGGGATTTAGCTCAGTGGTAGAGTGCTTGCCTAGGAAGAGCAAGGCCCTGGGTTCGGTCCTCAGCTCTGGAAAAAGAAAAAGAAAAAGAACATATAATTCAAATTTTTATTTTTATTTTCTTAAACTATCAGTTTGTGGTAAGAGGGAGCCATAACAGCCAGTCAGCCATGCAATCACAAAGGGCAACAGATGATGCTCTGAAGGTTACCATTGCTAAGCTATGAAACTGGATAGGTTACTGTCTTAGTTAGGGCTTCTATTGCTGTTGTGATGAAACACTGTAACCAAAAAGCAAGTTGGGGAGAAAAGAGTTTATCTGGCTTATGCTTCCATATTGCTGTTCATTATCAAAGGAAGTCAGGACAGGAATTCAAATAGGGCAGGAACCTGGAGGCAGGCGCTGATGCAGAAGCTGTGAAGGGGAGCTGCTTACTGGCTTGCTTCCCATGGCTTGCTCAGCCAGCTTATCAAACTCAGGACCACCAGCGAGGGGTGGCACCACCCACAATGGGGTTGGCCCTCCCACATCAATCACTAATTGAGAAAATGCCTTACAGCTGGATCTCATGGAGGCATTTCTGTGTCAAGTTAAAACAAAACCAGCCAGTACAACTATGTACAGAGATTGCATTCCAGTGTAATAATATTTCAATTTACAATTTATTGACATGTGAGCCCATTGTAAATTGAGAAGTAATTTCAATTTAGGGGACAGGATCTCACTAAGTTGCCCAAGCTTGCCTTGAATTTACTATGTAGCCCAGGCTGGCCTTAAACTCTGAGCAATGCTCCTACCTTAGCATTCTGGATACTGAGATTCCAGGCATACACCAACACTCAGCTAATATATATTTAAGTTTAACAACCCTAACTTTAAAGTTCTTCTGACTAAACAACCCATTGCTCCGAAACATCAGTGAGCATCTCCTATACACAGCCTTAGAGCATGGAGAAGGACTAGGGCAATGTACAGTGTGGAGTGCATGATGTAGATAAAGGACAGCACAGGTTGTGTGTGCACCCACCATGAATGGAACTGGCCAGAAGAAACAGAACCCAGGTCTGGGAGGTGGGGCCTAGGAGCAACAACGGTGTCCTGTTTCCTCAGTTCCCTAAGACGTTTGGGAAGACAGAATCTCTTCCTGCACAGAGGACAAAGAAATTGAGGCAAATCTCAGTGGATTGGTCCCTCCCAAATGCCTTTTGGATACTGAGAATATATCCTCCCATCAGAGATAACCAGAGAGCAAGCTTGGAAATGCAAAGCTTGTGCTTCAAGTTCCCTGTACAGCAACACTAATAGTACCAGGAAAATGCAATGCTTAACACATTTAAGGGAGAGTGTTTATGATTTTTATAGGAAATTAATTTTTAAGGAAAGTATAAATAATCATTAATTTCTAAAAAAAAAACAACAACAAAAAAAAAACAGTGCAGTATAGAACTCTCAACTCCAAAAAGCAACAGGAAAGATGAATTAATAAAGAGTAGATGAAAAGGAAAAAAAAAAGGTCTAAGGATTATACAGTTACTAAAATAGTGGTCCTTTTATATTATTTCCTGGGAAAGGAAATCAATGAGTCAAAATAAGAGGAATTTCTGGTGAGTGAGATGAAAGTTGAATATTATCCAACCAGTCAGTGAAAACATTAAGAAAGATCACAGACAAAAGATTTTGAAATCAGAATAGGACTTCTAGAAAGCCCCGAGCCATTGTGGTATCAAGAGAAAACAGAAAAAGGAAGACAGAAATAGCATCACTAATAGGAGTTCTTCCTGAAGATGAGCAACCACCTCAAGACTTTCCATCGTGCTGACAGAGGCCTTCTGGAGTCACTGCGGGGAGAAAAGTCTCCCAGCTCCAGGAACCAAGGCACCCAGAGGACAGCCTTTTCTCTGGATGCATGATGGATGGACCAGCTTCCCCTCCCTGTACAAGGCTTGGCGTGATTCCTGTGTGAACTCCATGCAACACATTAACCCAGAAGGCGAGAAAATTCCTCTTGGTTCTTGACTGGCAAACTGTCACTTTCCCAGCATGAACATCTGTGTCCTGTCTTGCTTATACCACCACTGAGCACATGATTTGTATGTGTCAAAGTATGTGCTGACCAAATGTGGTCATTCCTTCACCAATCTAGATCAGCATGCGGTAGGCTGTGCACAGCCGGTAAATACTTACAGAAAGCTAATTAAATCTTCAGGCTATTTTAGGTAATTATGTCCATCTACTTAAAATCAGAAAACAGAAATTCATGTGCTGACTTGGGTTACTCTTAAAGAGTTCTCCACTCTGGCCTTACCCCACATCTAGATTATATGGAAGTAGAAGCCAGTGTATTGGAGATGGCAGTGTGTAGAGGCGCTCACGTCAGGCCTCACAGTCTAAATTCAATCCCCAGATCCCACAAGGTGGCAGGAGATAACCAATTCTTGAGCGTTGTCCTTGACCCCCATATCCAGGCACTGTGGCACATATGCCACCCCATCCTACCCCGCCCTCCATGTATGACACACATGTGCAGATAAGTAAATAACCATAAAAACAAATGCAAAATGTAAGGGGGTTTAAACGCTAGCATTCTTGGATTGTGTTATGTTAAGGACCCAATGGCATACTCCTCCAGCTCTCTATTTACAGTCAGAAGGTAGGAATGGAGGTCTTTGGGAAAAGCACAGCACAGACATGAACCTTGGAGAAAACAGATTGAGCCGAATTCTGCACCTCAGCTTCTCGTTCCTTCTCTCCTGTCTTGTTCTTCTCTCCACACTGGCTCTTGACACATCTGATCTCCTCTGGGTCCTGACTATGTTCATCACACCATTTTCTGCTCTATCTACGAGAGACCTAGAAGAGGATAGAGGTCATTGAAGGTGAAGATGCCCTCAGATACATCTCAAGGAGTACTCGTTTGGAGCAGCCTGGCTGTGTAAAGAAGCTTTCCAGGAAAAGCATTTCTGCTTCTTCCAGGTACCTTTCTATGGTTTGGGACACAGTTCTACCACTGAGGATCTTTCAGCATCCATGAGCATTTTCAGAACTCAGACATTAAAGACGTGGGATTGCTCAGTCCTGCCTCACCTCCCCAATTAGCCACTGGCATTGTGTCCTAGGAACTACCTGTGAATTCGTGTCCAGCTGGAAGAATGGCCATGCCTCTCTGATGTTCAAGCCTCTCTCCCACTATCAAAGCATCCATTAAAGGACCATTGGTCCTTGACCAAAATCTAGATGCTATGGTTCAACTACAACTTTCCAGGCCAGCTTTGTTACTTACACATTCATAGACGCAAAGCTTAAAAATGACAGGACTACAGGCGACATTAGAAGTGATTTTTTTTTTAATTATCCAGGTCAATATTGTATAATACTATGACAACATCTTATTGAGTTGCAATAAAACTGTTCCCAATGGCCATTAATTGATCCCAACGGGTGCCTAATAGCCTCTTAAAATAGCTAAAACAATCAGGAACATTGCTAATTATGCAACTCTTTTGTGCAATGTGGGATCTTTAGATTTGGGTCTCCTCATTCTCATTCCATCTCCACTGAAACTCGGGAAGTAAGACTCCACTGCCATTATAAATCGATTTAGGCAGATCCACGGGCCGCATTCTCCTACCGTTCGTCTGTCTCAGGCACTGATAAGCATCGGGTGTGTCTGCCTTGAAACAAAGACGAGGCAACAAAACAATAGACAAGAATGTCAGCAGCATTGGCAGGTTTGTCTCTCAGATAGATCAGATGTTCTCTGCGTGCGATCATTTCCCTTTCAAAGCTGAATGGTGTGATTGTCTCTGAAGAATTCTAAAGCCAGATATCTTTTTTTTTTTTCATACATCAGTTCGCAATGCAACATCACCCAGTCTAGTGGAACCCAGTCAACGACAGGAGAGACGTCTGAGGTTTGCTGTGACAGGAGAATAAGAAAATCCTGCCCTGAGATCGCCAAAGAGGCCCTTCCCCAAGCTAATCAAGCCACATTCTGCACTTAATTATGGCTATTGTACCTTCGGACTAAGGAGCTATAGGAGAGTTTGGTTTGGGTTTTGCCAGTTTACAGTATGATTTTGATGTAGATCATCTGTTGCTTTTAATAAAATCATGCTACTCACTTGAGAAATATGTGCCATAAAGTAAGTGTTTTTGTTTTCTAAAAACTCTTAAAGGTCTACTCCAGAGTTCCCTATTGTTCATTCCCTTGGAATGAATTATAGCAATCAGACCACATGGGGAGAAAAGTTAACCTCTGATTACAAAAGGAATCCATCCAAGAGGTAAACTATTAATCACAGCTCCTTTCTAAGCATCCTACTTAGAAGGCACATTCCCATCATAACCCATTAGAGCCACATTTTCATTCATCATGCTCCCCTTTGCTCTTTGGTTTCTCCTGAAATCCAGGCCAACCTCAGTCAGTCATAATGGCTAACCTTACACCCATCTCCAATGTCCCCCTGATGGCTTGATCTGACTATGACAATTTGTCACTGTCAAGCCATTTGGCTTTTGGCTTTGGTCTTCTTTTTCCTGCAGGTGTCAAACATGCAAAAGCACAGTTTATAAAACCAGAGATGACAGCACCCCATTTGCAGTGGTCATGGAGTGCCTGAGGTAACTTTATTGAAAGGACCTCAGCCTTTTCTCCAGACTGAGCTGCTGAAGTTCCAGGGTGGTCTGAAGAGCTGACTCAAAAACATAAACGCCACACTGCATCATCGACATACAGTTCCTAAGGCCAAACATCCAGATGTGTCAATAACGTGTGAATTAGAAACAGATGTGAGTCCTTGTTGGAAAACAAATATCATAGAATGATTTCCTTTCTTTTGCCTCCTTACGTGTTCACACACTTCTTTCTTCCTTGTTTTGTTTTTCTCTTTGAGTTTCAGACAGGCAGGCGGCTCTGGATTAAATGCCCCTGGAAAGGGGAAGGATGGTCCATTATGCACCTCCTTTCACACCCAGTGGGACGAACCAAAGCACAGTGATTGTCTGCAGTCAGCTGGGGAGCTGCAGTTCAACCAGATCTTCTGGGGTATGTTTTAGACTGCTGAGACCACTTAGAGAAACTGCCACTGCAGAACCCATCTTTGTTTCTGGAAGTTACTCAAGAAAAAAGCCTTGCAGCTACCATGTATGCTGCTGACAGCGCCTCCTGACGTCCTTTGGTGCAATCACAGCATGACTTGAAGTTTAAGGCATTTGGACATTTTGAATATATATTAGAACTAATTTTGCCTTTTAAAACAAATTTATTTCATTTTATATGTATGGGCGTTTTGTCTGCATGTTTATTTGTACCATGTGCATGCCTAATGTCCTCAGAGGCCGGAAGTGTCAGATCCCTGAAACTGGAGTTACAGCCAGTTCTGAGTCACTATGTGGGAGCTGGGAACTGAACTCAAGTCCTCTAGAAGAACAGCCAAAACTTTTAACCACTGAGCAGCCATCTCTCCAGCCCCAAGAATGGACTTTCCTTAAGTCTTTGGGTCTCTGTTCCTTTGGTGCAGAAAGCATGTGTGTATCATTTTTGTGAGGTGGGAGAAAAGTGATTGTCAGGAGACAGAGGCTGCAGGACAGCCGTGGGAAGTCTGCATTTCCTGTGCTGAGAAAACAGCTTAGTCAGGCAAGCACAAGGGCCTGAGTGCAATTCTGAAACAAATGTTAAAAGGCCAAGAACCAGAGAAAGGCAGACCTGGTGGACTGATGCTTGCCGGGGCTATGTAGCGACACTTTGACTTTAAAACAAGAAGAAAGAAGAGGAAAAAGAAGAAGGAGGGAGGAGGAGGAAGCAAGGCAGCATGGTAGCCTGCTCTTGTAATCCCCTGGAGGCAGAGACAAACCAGATGATTCCTGGAGTTCACTGAACAGCCAGCCTGGCCTAATGTGCAAGCGCCAGGCCAACGAGAGACCCTGACTCAATAAACATGGTGGATGATGCCTGAGTAACTACACTGAGGTTTCCTCTGACTACTATACTTATTCAAACCACTACTCCCAGGTACACACACACACACACACACACACACACACACACGCACACGCACACGCACACACATGCACACATGCACACGTGCAAGTTTGTATTTGCCTACAGCACAAATGCCACAGCCAACTACGCAAAGTTTAAGGCACAGTCCACATCCCTTAGAAAAGCTGTGGTAAGTTTAGAGTTTTAATACTCTGGAAGACCCAGGCAGTGTGTCAGCAAAAGCAAAGGGCAGCTCTGACCGGGCTGTGGCTCTCTGGTAAATGTGCAGGGTTATCCTCTGTGCTTGGGTTAGTTCCACTGAGCATGAAACAAGACTCATAATGAGATGCAGGAAGGCAGAATCGGCGACTGGGAGTGCTCTCTGAAAAACTGATGAAGGTAATGGAACCAGCTCCGCATTCACCTCCAACCCCATCCAAAACATACATCATGCCAGGGCAGACCAATAATATGGTAAGATCAGCCAGTTGCCATTCTATAACTGTTGACCATGTCTAGACACAGTGCAAAGTTCTATTACTGCTCACTTAGCGTGCACAGCTAACCTATCTTAACAAGCAAAGCAACATTCCCATTTCGATGTCTGACCCTCACTTGAATGGAAAAACCTACAAGTCTTGCCTTCATTCAGTGCTAGTAATCCCCCTGCTGTCCACTTCACTCCATATGATGAAGTCTGCTGGGTCTTACCAAATAACCATTCTCCCTACTTTCCTATTAGTGCAACTATGGGGAAAGAAGCAAGTACACAACTTAGAAAATTATGTCTGTGTGTGTGTGTGTGTGTGTGTGTGTGTGTGTGTTATGTGTATCTTAGTTAGGGTTTTATTGCTGTGCAGAGACATCATGACCATGACAACTCTTACAAAGGAAAACACTTCATTGGGGCTGCCTTACAGGTTCAGAGGTTTAGTCAAGAATGTGGTTGCTGGCATACAGCAATGTTCTGCGACCCTGGAAAGGAAAGTTTAATCGATGGTGGTACCAGGAAGACACCATCTAGCAACCCAGTTTGCCGACCTCTGAACTTAATGAGACAAGTTTGAACTTTCTTCTTAGGAATAACACGGCTTCACAGTTCCTGCCTGCAACTATAGGATATAATTTCTTTTACACTTGAAAATCCCACAAACTCTGCCTGGGCATCAGTCACCCATGTGTTTACCATATTATCTACCACTTCCACCTTTGGGAAGACTACTATGTTCCCCTCTGTGGCCTCATCACTGCCAAGCTCTTCTCTAGTAAAAAGGGAAAAACTGTTCCTACACTATCCAAGATGGTGTAGGTACTTTTGCTATTTGCCCTTATCTTGGAATGTATTTGTAAGCCACTTCCTGTTTAAAAGATTTATAGAAGGCAGTTTATCACTCAACTAATCCAACTATTTAATGTGGACTGTTGGACTGACGGGAGAGAGCACAGGAGAAAAGGAATTAACATCCAAGGATAGTGAAAGAGATGCAAATTGAATTCTTTCCAATACAGTTCTTTCCTCTCCAGCACAAACTAATAAGCCTGTCTTTGAGTTTTGTAAAACATTCACTGCGGACGATTCAACTGGAGTGGGATTAGGTACCTGCCACCGATGAAAAGGTCAGCTAGCATCTATTCTTCCCAGCAAATCAGAAGACGTTAGGAATCTTTCCTCTCCAAAACCAAGGTTTCCTTCCTCAAAAATACTTTCTCAGCATCCCCTGTTGCAGTGGTTCCTCTGTTTGCTCTGTTTCTTGTCAACAAATGGAGTGAGACGTGCTCAGTAGTATATGCTCAGTTAAAACGCCCCTCTGCTCCTGAGGCTGTCCACACTGACACCCGCTGGAAGGCTGCCGGCTGAGGCATCTCCTCTCCAGGCTATGCCACTGCCTGTTTTCAAAGTCTCCATCATCCATCCATCTATCCATCCATCCATCCATCCATCCATCCATCCATCATCCATCATCCATCCATCCATCTATCTCCATCCATCCATCCATCCATCCATCCACCCATCTATCTCCATCCATCCATCCATCCATCCATCCATCCATCCATCTCCATCCACCCATCCATCCATCCATTGATCTACCGATCTATCTCTTTCTCTTTCTTTGTCTGTCTTTATTTCTGTTCCTCTGTGCCTCTCTCCTCTCCTCTTTCCTCTCTCCCCTTTTTTCTCTCACCCCTCTCTTCTCCCTCTTTCTTTCTCTCTCTCTGTCTCTCCACCCCGTGTGTGTGTGTGTGTGTGTGTGTGTGTGTGTGTGTGCGTGTGTACACGCACATGTACATGCACGCATGCATTTGCACCTCACACAGCAGAGAAGGAGTTAAAGAGCTACCTCCTTGCTGTGATTCTCAGCTTATCCTCCTGGTATGCCTCAAGCTTACACCAAGAAGAGCACTGGGCCTCAGATATCCCTTCTCCAGTTAGTCCCTGGCCTCCCTGTAAACTGGGTTTCTGCAACACTCTATACAGTCCCTTTCCACTCGCCCTCTTGGGGAACTGATCCTCCTGGGAGGAAGGAGGGAGGAGGAGGTGGGGGAAAAGAAGGGGAAAACTGGGGCAGAGAAACAAAAGTGTTGCTATTGAGTCAGAAGGGCAGCATCCAAAAGCAGTGAGTCACCTGCTGAGGAGCATGGTCTTGCTGAATCTGTGAAGGCAAGTGGCCAAATGCACACCTGCCCACAGGTAAGGAATTCAGTGATTCTCAGGCCTGCAGACTGCGGCATTTAACACATAAGCCCACACCCTGGTTCTGCACATTCACACGGCAGTGTTCCCTACATTGACATCAGCCCAACCTCTCACGTGTCATTTCACAAAAGACACAGGAAAGGCACTTGTGTTCAGGGATGGCAGAAGCAGGTGGCTCAGAACCATCACTTGTGCCACAAGCCACCTCTCTGAAAATCCCAAAATTTCCACGTGGCAACACTAATCAGCACTGTGATTGGTATTGTATCACTAGCATCTTCTTTAGAAAATTTTCCCACCAGGCGGTGGTGGCGCACACCTTTAATCCCAGCACTTGGGAGGCAGAGCCAGGAGGATCTCTGTGAGTTCGAAGTCAGCCTGGTCTACAGAGTGACATCCAGGACAGACACCAAAACTACACAGAGAAACCCTGTCAGGAAAAAAAGAAAGAAAGAAAGAAAGAAAGAAAGAAAGAAAGAAAGAAAGAAAGAAAGAAAGAAAGAAAGAAAAGAAAAGAAAAAAGGAAAGAAAAGAAAATTTTCCCTAAACAAGTATAGTCTCGTGTTTCATGCCATTTTAATGTACCAAAAGAGGTATTTGGCTATTAACTATCATTGTTTTCTCCGTTTTCTCTTAAACAACCTTATATATTCATTAGTGGTGCATCATGTAATCATTCTCACCTCTGCTAGTTCATGGAGAACTTGGTTGGGAACATTAACTCATTTCCTGTTACTTTGACCAAAAATCTGCCCTGAAACAGCTTCAGGAAAGAAAATCTGCAGTTGGAGGGCCCAGTCGGTCCTGGAGGGGGCGGGGCTGGGCATCAGGAGTGTGCATCAGGAGTGTGCATCAGGAGAGTGCATCAGGAGTGTGCATCAAGAGTGTGCATCAGGAGTGTGCATCAGGAGAGTGCATCAGGAGTGTGCATCAGGAGTGTGCATCAGGGTCTCCTCGCCCCCTAACATACTGGTGAAACAGAGATGATGGAGAGTAGAGCTGGACCGCAAAGCCTCGAGTCTCTCACAGTTACCACTGCTTCCAACAAGGCTCCATCTCCTAGAGTTCCCACAACCTCCCCAACATGTCACCACCAGCTGAAGACCACACATGTGAGCCTACGGGAGCCACATCAGATTCAAACTGCAACACTGCCATTGAGTTTCGTTCCCTTGTTTTACTTCAGACAGGATCTGGAAACTCACAGTGTAGATCAAGCTGGCCTCAAACATGCCAGAATCCTCCTGCCTCAGCTTCCCAAATGCTGGGATTACACGGATGATTACAAGCAATCATATCCAGCTTCATGGAGAATTTTTTTTTTCTGTTTATGTCTCTCAGATCTCTAACCTGATCCCTGGTTGGAGCACAAATCTTAATTGGTCTTAGTAATAAAAACCTGGAGTCAGATGTAGGTGTAAATGCTGAAAGATCAGAGAGACCAAAGAGCAAGCCACAGCCTCCACCTCTTAATAATCCACTTTTATATCCTATCATATCACTACCTACCTGATCCCTCTTTTCAAGACCTAGGTATTAAGAAGTAACACAGCATAGCAATTTAAAGAGTACTTTGTTAGACCAGCCTGTTATAGAGTCAATTCCCACCTCTCCATCACCTCACTTTGTGTCTTGGTATAAATCATTCAATGTCCGGTCTTCAGTTTCCTCACTGGCCAAATGGAAAATTGCTGCATTTTATCATGCGGCCACGGTGGTGCACACCTCTCATCCAAGCACTTGGGTGGCCGAGGCAAGAGGCTTGCCATGAGCTGAAAGCCAGCCTCAGCTACATAGCATATTTGAGACCAGATTGGCACACGCATAAAAAACCCTGTCTTAAGCAGCAAGAACAAAACAAAGATATTCGAACATTTTGGCATCAGTCTGTGTCTTACTTTTGGTGGCATTCCACATTTGATGGAAGAAACTAAACAAGCTTCTCTGGATGTGAGGATTAGAAGAGTTAATATGCACTCATTTTTCTATATCCTTCTATCATATATAGAACCAGTCATGCAGGCCAGAAACATGAGATTTACGGCTGACTCTCCCCTCTCTTGGACCACTGACATCCCAGTGTTTAACAAGTTCCCTAAACATCCTTCATCTTCCTCCTCCCACCATGCTCACTGCCGCTTGACCATCCGCCAACACAACAGCGTCTACTCCACTCAAAAGCCCATTCCGCCTCCAGAGCCATCTTCCTGCCATGGAAACCAAATCCCTCACATCTCTATCCCAAATTGTTAGTGGCTCCTACCATCTCCAGGATCAAGTTCTAAGCCCCAGGCTGCTTGCTAGGGCGCAGAGTCCTTTCCCAGGTGAACTTCCAGATCTTGATCACAATCCTCACCTTCTACCACAATCTCTACTCAGCTGACCACCTGCGTGTGTCACTTGTCCCACCCGGAAGTCTGAGGGCTGAAGTTTCTGAACTCTTCCCCTTGCCTGAAGCCAGCATTCCCCCTTGATCTACTCCAGCCTCTCCTTCAACACTAAAACTTCGGGTAATTCTCCTCCCAGTTCCCTGTCCTTCTACGTGCCCACAGAGAGCCTTGTGGCGGTCCCACTTCACCGTATTTCCCTTTCTACCCTATCTCTCGTGCTTCATCTATGGGCTCTTCCTAATTACAGCAAGCACTTTTATTTATTTATTTATTATGTATACAGAAGAGGGCGCCAGATCTCATTACAGATGGCTGTGAGCCACCATGTGGTTGCTGGGAATTGAACTCAGGACCTCTGGAAGAGCAGTCTGTGCTCTTAACCTCTGAGCCTTCTCTCCAGCCCCAGCAAGCACTCTTTAGCCATGCTTCTTGATCCTTGTGCTTAACCTTCCCCTATCCCAAAGCTGATAGCCCATCTGTGGTCTGAGAGCCCATCTGTGGTTGTTGGATGATGAAAGGAAGTCAATAGTGTGTGTGGTATTGGATGATTGTGTATTGAGAAAAGAAGTTGAAAGAGTGACGTAAGAAAAAAAGTCTAATTACCCCTCTCCTCTGACGAAGTCATCCTTTTTGTTCCTCTTCTTTCCCTGTCCTAGGAAGTCCACCTCCCTAGGTAACAGTCCATGCCACAGTGCCCTCAGGTCAGGACACTGCTGCCCCTTCCTCCCCTGTTGACACCCGTGCTCTGTCTGGGCACCTGCTAAGTGGACATTGTCCTTACTCCCATTACAAGAAAGCATCCTTCAGGGCACTGCCCTGATTTTAGGGAAAAGACCGAAAACTATCAAAATGCTGTTAGGAATCAAAATTGCTTATGTGGTAATAAGAAAACAAAGGAATGTGTGGAACAGCACCAAACCTCAAGTACTTCCTCCCATTTACATTGCTTCTAAAATGCCTGCTGCTCTGTGTAAAAGGCAATTGTGTGAGTACTTTCACAGATTCTCAACACAGTGCCATGCCACCCCAACACCCAGACGCTCTCAGGAGTTAAATCAGAGTACCAGGGAGATGGGAGTACCAGGAGATAACATGTGAAGATCCATTTGTGGTATAGGAGCCACACAAAGGGTAAGATTTTCCCTTGATGCATTTTAATGACAAGGGTGGGCCAAGGGTAAGCCAAAATCCCAATGGACCAAAGCTTCCTTATCAAAAGCTGGCCTTAGCTTTTGCTGACACGAAGGCAAAGCGAGCCAAGACACCAGATGCAACAGTAGCAAACCATGACAAGAGATTACATCCAGTCTTTGAGAAGCAAGTACATGACATACCATGGCTGCTTTAGAGGCAGACAAAGAAAATACAGAATTTACACTCCTTGCCAACTGGCTATCAGGCCTCCACTACATGTTCATATTCTTTTGAGTAAGGAGTAGAAATGGTCGCCAGAAGTTATTAGAAAAAGCAAAGCAGATATCCTCAAATCTGCACAGAAACGATCTGAAATGTGGAATATGCTGCTGTAGTGTCTATGGATACTTTGCAAGCCATATCTCATCTTCAGGTCCCATGCCAGGGGAGATAATTAAATGAGAGGCCCCTATTGTACAACTCTCTAGGTCCCTACAGCAGAACTGCATTTTCAGCAAAGAGATGTTGTAACCAATCCCTTTGGCAATGCCAGCACTCCGTGTCTCCACCCACTTGGAAAGAATCCAACACAGAGCCACCACCTGCTACCTCTGGCTGTGGAGTCAGTTCTACCACACCTGCACTGGCAACCTTGGGAAACAAGAGTTCAGAGATGTCCAATGCTATTTTCAAGGATAGAAATTAAATGTCTCCTTCAAAAAAAAAAAAATGGTGAAGCAGATTCTTACAAACATGATCTTGCTTGCTGGGGCATTCTTAGAGCTCACCAGTATTTCCCTAATTCCCTCCATTCCTGGATGTTTAGGACTATGCCTCTTTCCAACCTAGTAAAAAGAAACACCCATGCAGGTTATCTTGGATAGTGAATTATGAGGTGGGAGTGGTGAGATGTTGCTGAGCAGAAGCACCCAGGATCAATGTTTCTCTGCTTTTCTTTCCTCGCATGGACACCACAGGCACAGTTGTCCCAAGGTCACATGACTTGGGATGTTGAACTACCACATGATGTCACATGACCCTATAGTGGACTTAGTGTGACAATGAAATTCTGTGTTGTTAAAACAGCATACTCACTGGGCAGTGGTGGCACATGCCTTTAATCCCAGCACTCGGGAGGCAGAGGCAGGCAGACCTCTATGCGTTCAAGGCCAGCCTGGTCTCCAAAGCGAGTTCCAGGAAAGGCGTAAAAGCAACATAGAGAAACCCTGTCTCGAAAAAACAAAAAACAAAAAAACAAAACAAAACAAAAAACAGCATACTCATCACTATGCAGAAGTTATAGTACTTTTGGATCTTGGGAAGTGGAGTTTATCTTTCTGGGCCAGCTCTATACTGTTCACTTTTTGAAAAATGATAAACCTGGAGCTTGGAATGCAGCTGAGTTTTCAGGATGCTTGTCAAGCATGCACAAATCCCTGGGTTCCATCCTCAGCACCACATAAACCTGGAATAGTGGCATACACCTATAGTCAGCATGTAAGAGATAGAGGCAAGAGGGCCAGCAGTTCAAGGTCATCTTTGGTACATAGAGTTTGAGTCCAGCCTGGAATATGTGAGCCCCTATCTCTAAAGAAATAAATATTTAAAAGTAATCCAACTCCAAGGAGAAAACTCATATCCCGCTTCACAAAAAAATGCAAAATAAAATAAAAATAGAATGAAGTATTTCCTTTAGAATTGGGCTAGGAATACAGAGCTGCAAAAGACCCTAAATACCCAAAACAATTCTGAGCAAAAAGAACAATGCTTGAGGGATTGATTACCATCCCAGACCTCAAGGGATATTACAGAGTCATAGTAATAAAAACAATATGGTACTGGCACAAAAATAGACCTGTAGACCAATGGAACAGAACCAAAGACCCAAACATGAGTACACATAACTATAACCATCAAATGTTAGACAAAGATGTTGAAAGCACACACTGGAAAAAAGACTGTCTAACAAAAGGTGCTGGGAAATATGGATAGCCACTAGCAGAATGAAATTAGACCCACATATTTCACGCTGTGCAAACACTGACTCAGGAGGGTCAAAGACCTAAATGTGACGCCTGGAGCCCCGAAACTGCTAGAAGAAACCATCAGCTGTACCATAGGATATAGAAATAGGAAAGGACTTTCTGAATAGGACTCCATTTGCCTAAGAATTGAGGTCAACAACCGACAAGAGGGATGTCATGAAACTAAAAAGCTTCTACACAGCTAAAGAAAGAATCAGCTGAGTGAAGTAGAAGCCCATAGAATGGGAGAGAATCTTTGACAGCTATACATCTGACAGAGGATTAATATCCAGCATATAGAAAGAACTAAAAAAATAAATAAATAAAATAAAATAAAATAAATAAAAAAGGAGCCATTCAAACAATGAGCTTGGAATCTGAACAGAAAGTTCTCAAAAAGAAGTAAAAAGAGCTGAGAAATGTCTCGAAAATGCTCTAGGAAATGCGAATTCAAACAACTTTGAGATTTCATATGACCCCATTCAAAATGGCAAAACAACTAACAACTAATTATAGAGAGGATGTGGAGACAAGGGACCCTTCATTCACTGTTGGTGAGATTTCAAACTGCTCCAACCATTCTGGAAATCAGAGTAGATAACTTTCAAAAAGCTAAAAATCCATGTACTATATGACCCAGCAACAGCACTCCTCAGTATATGCTTAAAGGACTTGACATTCTATCTCACAGACACTTGCTCAGTATTGTTCACTACTGCTCTGTTCACACAATATCTAGGAAATGGAAACAGCCTATTTGTCCTTCATAAAAATAAAATCATTAACTTTACAAGTAAAGGGATTGAATTAGAAAAGATTGTCTTGAGTAAGGTAAGCCAGACCCGCCCCACAAAAAAAGCCATGTTCTCTCTTATCTGTGGTTCCTAGCTCCAAATTCTCAGTTGTAAGTATATAACATAGAACACTCACAGAAACCAGGATCTCAGATGTAAGTGTGTAACATAGAGCACTCACAGAAACCAGGATCTCAGATGTAAGTGTATAACATAGAGCACTCACAGAAACCAGGATCTCAGATGTAAGTGTGTAACATAGAGCACTCCTGGAAACCAGGGTCTCAGATGTAAGTGTGTAACATAGAGCACTCACAGAAACCAGGATCTCAGATATAAGTGTGTAACATAGAGCACTCGCAGAAACCAGGAAGGTATAGAGGGACAATGGGAGGAGAGGAGCAATCAAAAGAGGTGTAGAAAGACGCAAGTAATTTGAAGGTGGATAGTGAAGAGGAAGTAAGTACAGAAGGAGGGTGAAATAACCATTAGGGTGTCTGAAAAATCATAAGGGATCATATTATTATCTATCTACTAAACTTACCATATTATATTATGTATCTACTAAACATATTATATTATGTATACACACATATATACATGTGTGTGTGTGTGTGTGTGTGTGTGTGTGTGTGTGTGTGTGTGTAATGTCTGTGCATACGTATATAGTTTAAATAAAAATTTTCCATCTGGGCTAGCAATGCTCCCCCAAGAGCTATAGACCACCTAACATCAGACATGAGAAGCCCCTTTTGAGTTATTGGTCAGGGTTATCTAAGAGATTCCTAAAACATTACAGGCTATTACTGCTGCTGCCCATGGTTGTCTCCAAGAGGTGGGTGATAGAAAATCACAACATGTCCACACGGTTGGGCTTTCCTGGCGGACCGCCTAGTTATTTCTGGTTCAAAATAGCCGTTTCCAGGTCAGAACATCTCGAGTGACTAGGACTCCGTGGCTTTACATGGTTGAGTAAAGCGCATGGAGTAGCCCCATGGGTCCTGTATGCAGGCGCAGCTCACTCTTTAAAAAGCCGGCGCCATGTTGCTCAGGTCTCTCTTCTCTCCTCTCCTCCTCTTCTCTCCTCTCCTCCTCTTCTCTCCTCTCCTCACTCACGTGTGTACTTCACACAGGCCTGTCACGTCTCTTCCTATCCTATATTAATAAACAGCTCTTCTGTGGATTTGTCGTGTTCAGGACATGTTCCTCGCAGGGTAAGAGCACCATAATATCTAACAGTGGGAAGTAAGTCCCTATTGCTGAAGACATCATGAACTTCTGACATAAGACACAGAGGATCTTTGCTGGATCTCACCTGAAAGCCTCTTCCCTGACGTCTATGAGACATCATCTCTATGATATGAGAAGGCACCATCTGAGCTTCCAAGGGAGGTGGGGGAGCAACCATAACCCTACTCAGCTTTGATAAGTAGGATTACTATATCAGCTACTGATGCTATGAACCACAAAGACCAGCATGACAGGATAACCCTAAGGGAACAATAGCAGCACACATACCTTGGGGGTAACCAACAGCTCTCTCACTTTACTCCAAGCCCACTCAACAAGAAGGAAATCATGCCTAATACTGGAAACCTAGCCAACTACCAAAGGCCTAGAAAAGCCAGGGATTTTGGATTAGTCCCTACAACCAGCATAAACCCTAACAACATTCTTAATATTTGTCCTTATGCCCACAGATAAGAGTAGTTCTCACCCCTCATCAAAGAAATGTCTCTTTGCAACAGATGGAGACCATTATAGAAAAAAAAATCACAATCAAACTAGAAAACAAGAGATACTGTTTCCCAGTCCCAACTGATACATCTGCAACACGAGTCCCGTACCTAAGGCTCAGGGACTTTCTGCAAAAGTGGGGACAAGAATGTGGTGGGTATTGTGTTCCCTGAAATATTGTGTGTTCCCTGAAATAAACATATCTGGGGTCAGAGAACAGACAGCCACTAGAACAAAGCCAAAAATGGTGGCTAGAAAATGGGAAGAGTAAGCCATAACAGAAGTTGGGCGGTGGTGGTGCACGCCTTTAATCCCAGAAACCCAACCTTTAATCTCAGGGAGTGGGGGCAGAAAGAGAAAGGTATATAAGGCGTGAGGACCAGGAACTAAGTGAGTAAAGCATATAGTTAGTTAAGCGTTCAGGCTTTGGAGCAACACAGTTCAGCTGAGATTCATGTGGAGGAGGACTCAGAAGCTTCCATTCTGAGGAAACAGGATCACCTAAGGAACTGGCAAGGTGAGATAGCTGTGGCTTGTCCTGCTTCTCTGATCTTCCAGCAATCACCCCAATAACCTGCCTTGGGTTTGAGTTTCATTAATAAGAACACTTAAGATTCGTGCTACACAAGAAGACTGTAAGAACCTGAGGAACAGGGAGTTTGTTATGAGATTGTGTCTCCTAAAAGTGCCAGAGGAGCTATTCCTGGGAAGTCTCATCAACATGGCTGCCTAAATGAGACCTGAATAATGACAGCAGCGATGGACATGAGAATGTGGAAGGGGATGGCTCATGAGGCCTCAACCAGAGACAAAAAGCTACAGGGAAACTAAGGAATTCTGAGAGCAGGGGAAACAATCTTCCCCGGGGAGCGCTTCCCAATTGCTTATTGAATACCAAGTGGTCAACCCTGAAAAGAGGTACATACAAAGAACATAAGGACAAAGCAGGTTGTAGTTACATATTTAGAATGTGTATGTGCACACATAAATAAATATATGTGTGTATGTGTGTGTGTGTGTGTGTGTGTGTGTGTGTGTGTGTACATATATATGTGATTAAAGAAAGGGGTATAAATTTGAAAGGAAGGGGAAGTACATGAGAGGGCTGGAGGGAGGAAGAGGAGGAAAGTGAGGGGAAAATGATGTAATTACATTGTAATTTCAAAAAATAAAGTATTGTAAAACATCACTATATTATAGCAAATCCCTTGCCATGGTTCATAATTTCTGTTCTAATTAATGTTCTGCATGTTATAACAAGAAATTTGAGCCTTTGCTTGATGTGATTTGCAATTATGAAGCAAGTTTGAGGTTATAATTAATTTAAATTACAAAACTAACTCAACTTTTTTGGCCTTTGAGTCATAAAAACTAAAATTGCAAGTATTTTGTGTCAAATGCTTTGCACTCATGCCTTCTCAAAGTATTTAGTATCTATGATAATACCTCAACTCTACAAAGGAAATAGTTTTGGTCTACAAATATCAAGAATGATTATCTTAATATTTTATGTGTTTTCATGACCCTAAATAAAATAAAGTCATTTGAAAATTGTTAAGATAAACATTTATATTTTAGGCCTTTGGGTAGACTTTTTTCAGAAAGAAATTCCACCTATTTTTTCCCAAAATAAACAAATAGTGAGTTGATTCCATAGAATTTTTGTAATACAAAGACTTATATAAATAGGATTTATGGCAGTTCACACAAAAAGTGTTTATCAAGTACTTTCTTTGGTTCTGACAGGAAACTAACAAAAGGTAGATGACATAGTCCCTCCTTTTCTCAAATTTACAATCTAGTAACTTCTTTTCCTATATAAATACAGTTATTGTCCCTCCATGTTTTGAGTTATGAAATTAGCATTGCCAAATTTTATCAGAAATAAAAATGTAACTTATCTGTGTGCCTCAACTCAACTGTCTGGGACATATTTGAGAATTAAGAAGGCAGTAATTGGGAAGAATTAAGTCTTACTGTACTCAGAGGGAAAGGAGAGTGGGTAGTAATTTCGATTACAGGAGCGGAGTAATTATACAGGGCTAGTCTCTTGCCGAGACCTTTATATCCAGCTATCATCACAAATCCATACCAGAACATGAGGCTTGTTCCCACTTTATAGATGAGGAAGTTGAAGTTCAAAGAGGACAAAGAACTTGTCTAGAATGCATTCACTGATAGATTTGAATCTAGACCTAATCTGGAATGGAAAACTTTGACCATAATTCCACAGAACAGTGTGTAAAATTATGAATTGAAACCTATGGTCTGCATTTCAGAAGAGCCCCAAAGGGCTTACTCCAGTTACTATTACTGCAGGTCAGATATCTGAAAAGGACCAAGTAGGGCTCATTATTTCCATGATGCATAAGGATTCAGCATGGGAAAGTCAGCTCTTGAAGGGAAGGGGTTTCAGAAAGGATACAGGAACAAGCAATAAGATATAGAAGGAACCACCGGGAGATGTGTCCAGTCATGCAGGACAAAGTGAAGCCTGTAGCTGGAATTCAGTGAAGATGTTGCTTGCATGTGTCCTCTCCAAGATGCCTGAGCTCCCTCACGGCATTAGCATCTCTGTATAGTCAGATCTCTTACCTGATGCTTCAAGACTCAAAAGAGAATGATAAAGCACAAATTATGCTGCCTTTTAAGACACACTATATTACTTCCTCCATTTAAAAAAACAGTCCAAGAAGAAGGGGACAGGGTGGAGACCCTACCTCTCAATACAGGCATCTCTCAGTAAGGCTTCAGATCATGGGTTAGAAGGTGACATGGGATGGAAAATTGTTGGTAGCCTTATTTGAGAAGGGGCATCTTCCACAAACCCTCTGTTAGCTAATTGTTCCTCTGATCTATCTAATCTACCCTGGAAGTATTCAAATACAACCCAAGTAGAAAGAATAGGACAAAGAGTATGCAAACATTTTCTAGGCTCAGTAATGGCCCACAATTTGAACAGTAAATGTCATGCATGGTGAATAGAAAATGAATTAAAAGTAAAAATGTCATTTTTACCACCGACAGAAATGGACACCAGATAAGAAAAAAATCCCAACTCCAGTTTTCAGAGTTCTTAATTAAGGTCTAAAACTCCACAGTTCGATAACCCTGAAATTGCACTGAAAAAAAAATCCAAATGCCTAATAATGACCTAAGCAATCTAGAAGAGGTTAAATTCATCTAGTCTATTCCACAAAGAAAGGTAGCAAAGTGTGTGCCATGTTTTACAAAGATCTGTATTAGAAGGAGAAACATTGGGGGTTGAATACTAAATTACATACAAAAAACTTGAATCCTTGGTGCTCATTTCTGGATCATGGCCACTCAGAAAAGTGGCAGCCCTGGTATGATTTGTTTTGGTGAGAAAAGAGAAATCCCACTGCAGGTCACATTTTCTAGGGCTAATGGCCACTTCCTCCCACAGTTACAAGCTAGCCCTTTCTAGTAGCCCATGTGAGTGTGCACACATTAGTGGACAAACACCTGTTCTATGTATTTATTTGTGATCTTTATTTTCTGAAACTATTCTTTATCCTTTACTTCTGCTTTATTGCTATTATTATTGTGTATGTATGTGTGTGTGCAGGTGTAGAAGTCAAAAGACAACTTCTGTGGCTCTGTTCTCTCCTGTCACTTTTCCATGGGCTCTGAGAACAAACTCAAGTCATGGAGCTTGCTCAGTCATCTCACTCCCCAACCCTGACTCCGGGAAGGATGAAGGATTTCCTATGGACTTGAGTTCCCAAAGCAGTAAAAACTGATAGAATAACTGGAGACAGCCCAAGGTCCATAGATCTAAGCAAGAACAGTCATTATCAGTGCTGGTGTGCAACCCCCTGGGAAGTCCGCTTGCTTTATAACAACCTGCTTCAGTGCATGGGAAAGTCCAAAGACATTTCTTGAGGATGCCCTCAGCCCACAGGTGGAAAGTTTGGATAGCTGATGTGGAGACTGCACAGCCATTTACCAATAGAGAATAACATCACATTTTGGGGTCCTGAATATAAAGAGGAATTTGATAAGACATCTAGGTAAGTGGATGAGCTTTAATCTTTGAATAGCATCAGCTCCAGGAAGAATATCTGGAAAGAAATCTCCTCCCAGGGCCCCTTTCCATGCACAACTTCAACCTTTCATCCCCACAGCGACATCTAAAAACATGTTTCTTATTCAACAGTGGAAAGTTTTACTGATTTCATAACCTTACTGAGCAGCTCTTGACTAAGCTGTGATACTGAATTCTTCAGACCAGGAATAACTGGAAAGGTGTGAGACACAGTATATAAGTGGGAATCAAAGACTAGAGAGGGTTGAAGCAATCAGAAGAAGATAATGTATAGTAATAATGTTGGTCTCTAATTATAAAAATTTCTGTAAACTTTAAAGGTCTCTCCAGGCAGTGCTGGCATACATCTTTAATCCCAGCACTTAGGAGGCAGAGGCAGGCAGATCTCTGAGTTTAAGGCCAGCCTGGTCTACAGAATGAGTTCCAGGACAACCAGAGCTACACAGAGAAACTGTCTTAAAAAAAAACAAAAACAAAAAACAAAAAAACTCCCTCACCCACATCCCCACACAAGTCTCCTAGCTTTGTTCTGCCTTCTTTGTTAACTATGGTTTTTTTCAATAATTTTTTTTATTTATTTTATTCATATGATTATTCTGCCAGTATGTATATATATGTACCACTTGCTTTCCTGGTGTCTAAGATAGTCAGAAAAAGGTACCAAACCCCTTGGACCTGGAGTTACAGATAGTTGTTAGCTGCTGTAGGGGCGCTGGGAATTGAACACAGATCCTCTGGAAGAGCAGCAGTGGGTGCTCTTAATCACTGAGCTATCTCTTCAGCCCCTTAGCTCTGTTTAATGCAAAGGTGCCTTAGCATCTTCATTTTAGGTGCCAAAGCATTGTGATGTTGCTGTGACTGCTGCTTTGATGCTGATGAAGTGACCAGGATGGTTAAGTCATGGAGGGGAGACACGGCTGCAGCCTTGCATACAAGCTGCACACTCTCTCCCCATCGGGCAGCCAAGAGCTAATAATACAAGCTCAGGGGGAAAACTGCACACAAGAAATAAAAACAAAGAAAAAGAGGTGCAGCGGTGCACGCATGTCATCCCAGATGCTCAAGAGACTGAGTGTGAAGATGGGCCCACAAGTTCAGATTCAGACTGGATGAACTGGTGAGACAGTGTCGCAAAAGAAAGGAGAGGAAATGTGTCCTCAAGTCAGCTCGTGGGGAAATTATGTCTTCATCATTTAACAAACACATCATAGGATAAGACTCTAGCCACTTAAAGGCTGAGAATTTCTGCCCAGCATCCATCAATGATTACTAATAAATGACTGTGTTCTAGTAGTATTAGAAATCAGGATCCTCCTGGAATTTGGAGCAAGATGAAGCTATCTACCATGACAGCTTTTATTAACACTGTTATGTGTCCTGGACAATAATAAGCTGAGAGGAAGAGGAAAGAAGTCAAATATCATTGTTTTCAAGTGTCATGAGGATGATCTTAAAGAATGTAGTTACAAAATAATGTAAGTTATTAAAATTAACAAGAAAATTTAGCAAGGCCAGGTACAAAGTCAATATTCTAAGAATCAGTGGGTAGATCAATATAAAAGGTGATCTGATTTCTACCAATCAGAAATAAAAATTCAAGATGATTTTGTTTACAGTTGTATCCCAAACAGTCAAACTAGAAATAAATCTAATGAACTGAAACTCCTAGTCTAAAAGTATAAAACATGTTGAAGCCGAGCATGATGACATAGACATGTAATCCCAGCACTCAGAGAGCTCAGGCAAGAGGATTACCGCGAATTCAAAGCCAGTCTGGGCTATCCAGTGAGAGCCCGTAAGAAAATAAAAGTGAAAATATATACAAGGCATGTGTAGCTGCTCAACACTGCAGTATTTAAATACAGTTGTATAATCCTGTGATGGAGTACTACAAAGTAGTGAGAACAAATGTAAAACTACTGTTAAAGCAGTGTGGACTGCGTGCATGAGTGTAACATCTGATTCCAGAGAACCGAGCCCAGATCCCTGATATCAGAAGCTGAAGTAAGAATCACTTTGGGGAAGAATGACGTAACTGGAAGGAGCTAGAGGATTCTGGGTGCTGGAGCCCCAGAGGATTCTGGGTGCTGGCACAGGGTGTTGGAACTGTTGCTCTCTTGAGCTAAAGGGTATTTGTATGAGCTGTTCAATGAATTGACACTCATATACTTATAATACACATAATTTTATCTAGAGCTATCGCACACCAATTAAAGTTTTTTGTTTAAAAAAAATCAGGACCTTAGTTTGTATTTTTGTTGTTGTAGATGATGATGATGATGATGATGATGATGTCAGATTTGTCAATGCATTTTGGCTTCACAATCATAGTGGCATATTAAAACTTGTTAAAATATGAAGATGGGGTTGGGGATTTAGCTCAGTGGTAGAGCACTTGCCCCCTGGGTTCAGTCCTCAGCTCCAACAAAAAAAAAAAAAAAAAAAAAAAAAATGAAGATGGAGCCAGGTCCAGAGAGATGGCTCAGCACTTAAAATCATGAATTTCTCTGGTAGAGGACTTGGGTTCTGTTCCCAGCACCCACATCAAACTGTTCATAACTGTCTATAACTCCACCTCCAGGGGCTCTGACACCTCTGGCCTCTGTGGACATTGCACAAACCCATTCACATACATAAAGCTTTAAAATTAACCTTTAAAACATAAAAATCAATATCTTCTAAAAATATAAAAATTTCCCAGAGTTATTGCCAAAAGAATAGAGGTAGAGTATGAGAAACAAAATGAATTATATGTAAAAGTAGTAGGGTAAGAAAAAGTTAAAAACATGTATCCAAATCACATGGAATATGTGTTTTTAAAAAAGAAAAAAAAATGAACTAACCCATTGAAAGGCGAAGATTATCTGATCATTTGTTTTAAAGACATTCTCCACAACAGTTCCATCTGTAAAAGCTACAGATATAAAAAGACCAAAAGTGAAAACTATGTAGACAATGCCACCCAACCCTAAAAACCCAGGGCCATAAAATTAGCGTGAGATAAAATAGACTTTAAAGAAAGCAGCTGGTAAAAGCACTTGCCTCTAATCCCAACGCTCTACTCAACGGCCAGGCAGGAAGCTCTCACATCGGCAGTAGGACTGAGCTATGTGTGTCAAAAACAGACAGAAGAAGAGGAGGAGGAGGAGGACGAGTTCAGTACTGAAGTAAAGATGGAGTCTACTATCTACTGGATTACATATACTAGTCAGTATGGTAGAGCAATTCTAAATTTGTTTACAAAGATGAAGTATAAACCTGAAAATTTATTAATCAAAAATGAATGAACTGCAAAATAAGTTTATCTTTCATCAAAGTAGAAGCTTTCAAGGCTGAGGCTGGTGGAGCACATCTGCAACCCCTGCGTGTGGGATCCTGAGACCTGAAGATTGTGCATTTGAGGCCAGCCTGAGCTCCATTGTGAGTTCCAAGCTGGAGAAGGGAGGATTACAACATTCCTCTCTTGCTTATTGATCAGTTAAATGAACAAATATTATTCTTAAAACATAAATCTAAACAACAAAATCAAATCATTGAAGTTGATGAGTGGATAGATGTAAAACTCTGAGCCAAACCATTAGGAAAAACATGCTTTTCTAAAACACACAAGGGAAATTTATTAAAATCAACAGAAGACATGTCCTCAGGTCCATCTCATTGTACTCTGGAGAATTTGTACATATAGACTGCATTCTTGGACTGCACTATAATCAAATCTAACCTTAAATATAAAAATAAATATTAAAAATTCATAAACTGGATGATGTAGGGATGTACTAACTTGCTGATATATATATATTTGCCTAACATGAAAAAGTATCTGAATTCAATCATCACTACCTGAGGAAAAAATGAAATAGCTCATAGAATTCACTAAAAATCATGTCACAAATTATAAAAAAAAAATACTGACAAATAATATTTTTGTCAAAGTAAAAGCTCAAAGACAAATATATATCCTTGCACCTTTCAAATACGCAGGGAGAATGTTGGAAATCATTTAATGAGTATAGAATACCATTCTTAGCTTCCTCCACCTACTTCAGCCTGCCTTGGGCTCCAGGCGGTGTACCCACACACTCTAGGAGTCAGAGCATTAGCCCTGACAAGTTGTGAGGCACCAAAATGCAGCCCAAAGTCACACTCCAAGGCTTTCTTGGCTTGTGCTTATCACGACAAAGAAGAAAACAAGAGGATATCAGAATTTCTAAAAATCTTTTCTAAAAACAATATGAATGGGTAGAGACCTGGGAAAATACATTTTCTTTGATCCTTAACTGCATGATCATCAATCTTTACTATAGTCAGCCATGCATAACTGCCCAGTTCATAACTATGGAGCGTGTAAAATTGTGATGGATTGTGGTACAGCCGCCACAGCCCAACTCCTACCTCTGCTTCCATTGCATCCTCAGTTCAAAGTCCAGATTCATTTCCCTATTCTGACTTTGAGTGGGGAGACGGGGAGATCACCTAAATAGTTTGTTTCTGCATTTAATTTTCTCCAAAGTAGAACTATGATACATTTCTCAGATGCTTTTCTGGCGAGGATGAGAGGACCACACTCTATACCACAGGGTATGGCGGTTCCTCTCACGGCTATTAGTTAGTTCACAATAGTGTTTGCCTGAAAGAGACCCATTATTGAAGAAGTGTCTAGCTAGGTGTGGTGCTGCTCGCCATGGTCTTAGCACTGGGGGCTGAGACAGGAGGATTACTCTAAATTCAAGGCCAATTCAGTGCACAATTTATATTCAATGCCAAGAAAACGCAAGAGCTGGACATGCCGGCACAGACCAGTAATACCAACACACCAACATCCCAGAGCTAAAAACAAGAAGATCAGATCAAAAGTTCAAGAGCAGCATCCAGTGTACTACAAGTTCAAGGCCAGCTTGGGCTACTTTAGTCCTGATCTGAGAGAGAGAGAGAGAGAGAGAGAGAGAGAGAGAGAGAGAGAGAGAGAGAAAGCAAATGGTTTTAGTTTATCATAAAGAGAAACAGAGGAAAAGAGTGATTAGCTGTCCATGCTGGGCATTTCACTACAAGTTCAGGCCCAGCCTGCACTACGTAGCAAGACCCTCTCTCAAAAAAATATAAAAATAATAGAGAGAAGCCAGTTACTATGTAGAACTGATCGTGTCAGTTAGTGCCAGCTACACAGCGCTATCATGAACTGTATGAATCAAACTAGCAAACCACAGGCCTCCTCATCTGGGTGGTATTTTTGGTAGACAATCAAAGCGCTCCACCCTCCCTTCAACACTTGCCACAGTGTGGGAAAAAGCGAACTCTCACAATCAGGCCTTTCTATTCAGGCGCTGTCTGAGCAAATCCTAAAATACAAATGCTATTTGTGAAACAGTATTGTTGCTGCTAATCTGAATGAATAGGACATACACATTCAAATCATAAGGAAAGATGGAGAGGGAAATGTATGGTGAGTTCAGCCTTTAGATCCTGTTAAAATTTGTAGTTCTCTATTCATGTAACCTTGAACAAGCTAGGACTATGGATCCCATTTGTAATATGCAAAATAGAGGCAAAAAATGTCTACCTACCAAGGAGAACTGAGACGTGTGGAGGTAGGGGTGCCTTTGCATGAATATGTGAAGGCCAGAGGTCTACATCAGATGTCTTACTCTATGAATGCCCATCTTATCTTTTTGAGGCAGGATCTCTCACTGGCCCTGGAATTCAACATTTCCACTAGACTGGTTGATCTTTGAGCCCCCAGACACTGCCTGTAACTGTCTCACACTCAGCCCTAGGGTTTTAGATGTGCACAGCTTCACCCAACTTTCATGTGTACATCAGAGCAGGAAGATTCCAACTCAGGTCCTCACACTAGCGCAGCAAGCGTTTTACCCACTGAGCATCTCCACAGTGTGATGAAGTGAGTTCTAATAAGCACTGTGCAGTATGGGGCAAAGACTGGATGAGTGAAACTAATCATTAATCAAAGGGAGGATACATTTGATGTGTATAGAAACGCAGGTCCGCAAGGGAAAACATGGTCGGGGACCCAGATCCATTAAATATAAATAGACACTGAGAGGCTAGTGACAAGTAGCCAAGGAAGTAGGAGACATCAAGAAATGAATAAAACATGGGAGACTTTTCTGGTCATGTCTTAGACCTGGAAAGACAGAGCATCCTTGACCAGCATGGAAACTGCTCAAACCCAGAAGGATAGAGCCATGGAGAGTTAACTCCCTAGTCAATTAAGCCAGGCTGTCTTGAGCCTTGACTGCCCATGAGAAGCAAATTTGCTTCCTGTCCCATAGCTCCCATTTCCCCGGTAGGAGTTGCCTGCGGAGCAGCGTGCACAGATTCCAGATACAGCAGGGCATCTGTTTCCCAGTCATGTAACTTTCCCAAGCCTGCCTGGCACATGCAGATTTATAGTGACGCTGGGCAGCCATGCAAATGGTAGCATTGTGCTCAGTGGGACTGCTTCTGGTTTCAGGACAAGTTCTGTTGGGGACCTTTGAAGTGGGGACTTGAATCATGCATCTGTAAATTCCTTACTTTCCACAGTTATTAAAACACCCGCCGGTGCCAGGGCATCCCATTGTTCATTCACTCTGCTGGCACAGCAGTGTGGGGGTGGATGCCAACCGCACAACAGCCACAGGACACAGACAAATGGTAGGTGAGGCAAGCAGGTGGCACAGAGACAAGAGCTTGCGTGCCAAAGGAACACATGCTTGGGTCAAGCCATGCTGTCTCTGCTCAGAAATATCTTAAGTCCTTGTACACTATAAAAATCTTTTAAGGCCACTTTAAGAAAACAGGAAAAATGAGCTGAGCTTCTCCAAGGGCAGTTTTCTACAGCCAGTGAGTTTTCCATTTTAAATAATAAGAAAGCACTCATTTCTCTTTTAAGATTGGTGCACATTTTCTTATTTCTCTCATTCACCGTCTTGGACTTGGCCACCTGTGATGAGTCAAGGACTGACTCCCAGCAGGGTCTCCTAAGGTCAGAGTGGGAAGACACGTTCATAGTTTAGGGTATCAATTGTGGCCATATAAAGTAGTTAGGACCAGAACAACATGTTTGCTTTAATTGGTTCTTTTCTTTGGAGTAGGAAACACTGTATACACAGCACTTTGTTCCTCCACACACCAGGCTGCCTCCACTAATTATGATGGTAATGCTTTTGTAGTAAGTTTCTCATCCAGCAATTTCAAAACCCTTCACCTACACTATCTCTTTTTTCTCCAAATATCCTTATGAAACCACTGGAGGAAAGGTATTATTATCCAACATACACATAAATGAAAGAAAAAAAAGCCCTAGATGTTTATAGGATACGTACGTAGCTAGAAACTCATAAAACTAATTTTTAGTTGTAGTTTGGGGAGTCAGTTTCATTATGCCCACAGAGTCAGTCAGCTGCTCACTCACCTGCAGTCGTCTGTTCTGTAACCAAGACTAATAAAGCGCCCTGTCCTGTAACACGGCACAGGTGACTATGAAATAGAGACTCATTCTAGGGAAAGTCAGTAACTGTGAACCTCTCACCAAAATGTCGCTGTTAATAGGCAGATGGTGTAACCTTCTGCAAAGTCCATCACAGCCTGTCTGGAGAGTCTGACACAGGATGACTACACATCCCCATTACTGATGGTTTAGATCATTCTTCACATGCAGGCCTGTCCAGTACATATTAGCATGCTTGGTAGAACCGCAAGTGTCTATCCGTAAGATGATGCTCTCAATACCATCCGTACCTGGGACAACAAAAGTAGTCTTCAATATTACAGCGTGTTCCTCAAGAAGGGAAGAAGAAGATTAAACCATCTCCTATTAAAACCACTCAGTTGACCAAAAATTTGAAAATGGAAAAAAAAAGTCAAGGGTATTCCAAAGAGGAAAACATAGTAGTTTCTTTACTGTTCTAGTGAGAAAAAAAAATACTCTGACAAAAGCAACCAAAGGAAAGAGGGATTATTTTGGTTTTCAGTCCCAGAGGGGACTGATGGATACAGTCCATCTTGAGGGGAAAGACAGGGCTGTAGTCAAGGAGGGCAGGGTGGCTTGAGCAGGAGGCTAGCTGGTCACATTGTATCTAAACTCAGGACACAGATAGAGCAATGAAGGCATGTTATCCCTCTTCTCCTTTCTTCATTTACATAGTCCAGGATCCCAACCAGGAAACTGTGCCACTTCCCACGTCAATTAACACCATCAAGACAAGGTATGTCCAAAGACCCATTTCCCGGGTGATTCCAGATCTCATGAAATCGAAGATTGAGATTAACCATCATACAGGCCATCCAAAAGTGCATAAGAACACATGGCCTTAGTGGCAAGTGCTGGCTTGAGTGGATTCTTCATGAGGAATCTGTGTCCACCACAAGGCACGTGTCACTGTCTGGCCAGACGTCTGTCCTGTTGGTCAGTGTTGTGCTTGGAAAGTGTGGAGGAAAGACACCAGGTTAGCTGAAAAAATGAAGCTGGTGGTGAAAACGTACAGAAGAGATGGCAAGAATCAGGCTCTAACAAGATCTTGAGCACCTGCATCGATGGGCTGCATAAAATGGAAAATGCTCTTTAGCTGAGATGAGCATAAGAACTATGTTTGTATCCAGAACTCAACTGCTGCAAAAATAGATGGTAGGGTAATGATGCCTCGCAAACATGAAAAAAATTAACAGTTTTTTTTGTTTGTTTGTTTGTTTTTTTACCAGTCTAACAAAAGTCAATAGGAAATTTATTAATGCCTCTTCCTGATGCTATAAATGTATAGTGAAGTCTAGGTTCCCTTGCAAGAAATGCTCATCTAGATTATAGTGTCTGTGTAAACACTATTTGACAAACTCGCAAGTGGATTGCTGCTGTGTTCCAGTATTTTCCTCTTTTTAATACAGAATCTCCTTATATTGTCTAAGCTGGCCTGGACATAGGCTCTTTCTGCCTCAGCCCAGTTGGATGGAGCAAATCTATACTATTGTATGTATTTTACACACCTATACACCCAGAGTCATGTAAATTTTTTCTAGTGAAGGAGAGTTACAAATCAAAAAAGACTAAGAAGTTCCAATGCAGAGCATGGGGCTAGGGGGAATATGGCTCATTCTAAATGTCTTAATTACAGAGGCTATTAGGAAAGGGCTGAACGACATTTACCTGAGGATCATGTGATCATAAAGTACAACTTTTTGCATTTCCTGACATAATTGTTAACTGAAAGCTTTTGCACCCACTTGCCTTCACGCCCAATCCATTGAAGCCCCACAAACCTCACAATGGGTCAAATAAGAGCACAGCACCCCTGTACCCCCACATCCCATAGGCATAACTCAACCACTGGCTCCTATGGCTTGCCTGAGCACTACCAAGCCACACAGAGACAGCTCAGGGATCTTCTGATTATCCCTGCAGCGAGTGTCAGCTGCATCAATGTCGTAGCAAATGTCAAATGCTTCCGCAGGTCAGAATCTGTACAGAGTGTAAGCATGAAACTCTGCTACTCAAAACCCCAAGAATGTCAGGGGGAAAACAATCGGAGTTGTTTGTCTTTGGTGGACAATATAGATGAAATCACTCCGCCAGGGCATTCTTCAGCTAACAGAAGGACCACAAAATCGTCATCTGGACCTAACACAAGAAGTCAAGCTTTCTTCTTTGCCTGGGATCTGCCTCCTCTTGTTTTGCTTAGAAGCTTGCCCCTTTACTGTATCATCTCTTCTAGCTCAGGGCAGGACAGGGAATGGGGCAAATGAGGTTCTTAGAGCACATAGTTTGCAAGAAAGCCCCTTTACTACTGGGTAGACCGTAGGCAAAGTGTCTCAGTATCCTAAGCACCTCATGTGACCCAGCCCTGTCTAGTCAAATGCACAGCCTTCTTACAGAAGCTTCAACTGTGTCTCTTTGTGGAGTACTGGGAAAGAAATTCAATCTTAGACATACTGGGTAAATTCTCTACAGCCATTGGCATTTGAGATAGAGTCCCACCATGTAGCCCAGGCTGACCCTTCAACTCATGGTCTCCCTGCTTTCATCTCCTGAGTTCTAGGATTACAACTTGGCCACGGTACCCAACAACCCTTTCCTTTAATCTATCTGATCATTCTTCACACTGTGTCCTTCTCTTCTCAGATTCACTCATTAAAACTGAATTCAAATTCCACCACCACTACTTTGGTTATTTTGTTTATTTGGGGGGTTTTTGTTACTTATATTTTAATAAAAATATTATATGACTTGAAAATATCAAATACATAACACAGCAAAGTTACCCAGACTCGAAGTCTATACATCTCAATAAGCGTCTACACAGTTAGGATAACCATTCTGAAGCTGTGTAGCTTCATACTGGATTTTATAGTTTCTCTATCAAATATATATTTATAAAGCCAGGCAGTAGCAGTACATGTCTTAAATCCAACACTCAGGAGGCAGAGGCAATTGGATCTCTGAGTTTGAGGCCACCCTGATCTACAGAGTGAGTTCCAGGTCAGCCAGGGCTACACAGAGAAACCTTGTCTCGAAAAACAAAAAGGAGAAGAAGAAAAAAACATATATATATATATATATATATGTACTTATTTACCCAAAAAAAAAAATCTATGACAGGGTCAAAACTAGAAAAACCATTAGTTTTTCATCTTCTTTCATGATTCAACTTGATTCAACTATCAAGTATCAATTACCTGCATTCCTTCCTTATCAACTAATATTTACCCTTTCTCATGCTCCTTTCTATATGTTTTATATATATATATATATCAGGTTAAGATCAGATTATAAGAGAGACTATATGAGATTTTTCTTTCTTGAGATTATATGATCTTGATTACTACTATACCCTGCAAAGCTATCTTTTAGAATTGATAGCACAATAAAGAAATTTCAAGATAAACACAAATTAAGGCAATTTGTGACAACCAAGCCAGAACTGCCGAAGTTCCTTCCAGCTGGAAACTGCTCTGTCTCCACTGAAATCAATAGGAGCTCCCTTAAGGCACTCTTGCAGTGTGTAACACTGTTCACTTCACTTTCTAATGACCCGTGTAGTTACCTGTGGCAAAGACTGCGCCAAACATCTACCTTTCCTTTCATTTTAGTAGCAGAACCTTGATAAATTAATAGATAATATAATATATAATACATACCTACATGCAAACAAACATTTTATGTCAACAAACACATACATAGTATAACATGTAGAAAGGAGTACAAGAAATCGTAAATACTACGAGATAAGGCAAGAATGCAGGTGATTGATAGCTGAGTCATGAAAGAAGATGAAAAGTTCATTGTTCTTCTACTTTAGGCCCTATGATAGACATTTTATTTGTTTTTAAGTAGATAAGTACATAAATATATATTTGAGATATATATATATATGTGTGTGTGCATATGTATGTGTATATATATATACACATATATATGTATATATAACTAAAAGATTATATTTCAAACCTCTCTTGAAGCTGACTGGAGCCATATAGCTGACCGAATCTTGGCCATTCCCACATACTCTACTGTAGAAGGTCCAGAAATCCTTAAAGAAAGAGAAAGGTAGTGAATGCCCTTTTTCTCCTACTTCACGTCACTCTGCATATGGAAAGTGACAGTGATGGCTGGAATTCCAGGACTAGCTGGGACACACATGGTCAACATGGTCAGCTCCTGACTCTATGGTATGACTCGAGCTAGTAACACTCCGCCTGCTGCAGGACCTAATGCCAGCCCTGGACAGTCTCCTTCCAAGCTTGTTGCACAAAGCTGATTTAAATTAAAAAAAAAAAGCTTAATCACCATGCAGGCCCCTGGTGTTTTGGTTTCTGACTTACACAAACTTAATTCTAACTATTAGAGAATTTGATAACAAAAGGAGGTTGCTGCATTAACTGAAATAGAGGATTCGTTTAAAGGCGTCAGAAAGGGGGGTTGGGGATTTAGCTCAGTGGTAGAGCGCTTGCCTAGCAAGCGCAAGGCCCTGGGTTCAGCCCTCAGCTCCAAAAAAATAAAATAAAATAAAATAAAATAAAATAAAGGGCATCAGAAACGCCTGTAATCCCAGCACTCAGGAGGCAGAGCCAGGTGGATCTCTGTGAGTTCAAGGCCAGCCTGGTCTCCAAAGTGAGTTCCAGGAAAGGTGCAAAGCTGCACAGAGAAACTCTGTCTCAAAAAACCAAAAAAAGAAAAAAAGAAAAGACAAAACCCATCCTGGTGGCATATTCCTGGAATCCCAACACTTGGAAGGCAGAGGTCAGATGATCACTTGCAAGTTCATGGCTAAATTAGTGAGTTCCAGGTCAGCCAAGGCTACACAGTGTGATCCTGTCTGAAAATAACACAGATGAACAAAAGAAAGCAGGAAAATTATAACAATGAGTGGAGCTGAATATTCTGATAAAATGGCCATTAGTGCAAGCCTGAAAGTTGTCAACCAAGGTGACCGTGCCACTGAGAATGGACATTTTCAGAATGTTGGAGCTTGTTGGGCTGATTCTTGTTGCTTTCAACAAAACATCCTACATAGAATCAGTGAACTCAGAACAGATTGAGATAGTCTGGCCTCGGGGTGGGAGGGCATACAATCGGTTGAGTCTTGAGCCATCAGACTAAGTCAGACCAATCTGTAGCCTTTTGAGGCTACAAAGCTGTCTGCTTCTACTCCACAGGGAAGCCGTCGTCAGCCATGGTCAAAGATCATAGCCCAAATGAACTTCACCACAGAGGAAACATGGCTCCTTCCCTCTCTCGGGGGGCACCAGTCCCTCTAGGAGGCTATGGTAATGGTGGCTGCAGTTCATTAACAAGGTGTATTGAAATGGTCTCATGTTCTTTTGGGGAAGGTGTTGTTGTCAAAGAACAAAGGCTTATTCATAATAAAACAGAGTCCCTGGGCCCAAAAGTTATTTGAAGACAAGATCTTTGGTCACAGTTATTCACAGGCAGAATGGAACAGCAGTAAGTACCTTAGAACTACCTTCTGCTTCTCAGGAGAGCATATCGACAATGAAACATAAGCTCCCATTGTGATGATCCAATCCTGAAAACAATCCAGCCCCTCAAACTTACACCAAAAGAATTCGGATGTGGATTCTGCTCCCCATTGAAGGAGACCCTTTAATATCTCCTTGAAAAACCACAGAAAAGCATCCCAGAGGACAATATCCAGGACAAAGAGGGGCAGTAACCATGGAAACCACTCCATTGCCTGGACCAGAATCATCATATTGATACAGCATGATTTAAAAGTGTCTATAGCCTAGGATCTTCAATCTTCACATTTTTTTCTGTATGGACATTATATGATGGCTACTATGTTCCCAGTCAATTACAGAATATGGTGATAGATAATGTTTTTAAAGAAACCATAAAAATCCACAATGGAATTTAGGAAGAAGGACTAACTGTATAACACAGGGAGATCCTTACCCCCGTGCTGAAGCCTTTAACAGTGTTTGTATTTGTTGATATGCCTGAAGGAATGACAAGGGGCCGGGTATGAAATGAAAGATGTCTGGGAATATTTGGGGAGACCCTGGGGCAAGCTAGAAGAGACAAGTATATAGTTCCCTATCTATCAGCTACCTACTCAGCTCTTTTGAGGACCCTGGCTATTTGTTTGGGCCCCTGATCTATTGAAAACACTACATAGTTTTCATTAGAATTAATGCTTGAGAAAGATTATTCCAGCAACAGTAAATAATCTGAAAGAAAAGATTCTGGCCACAAAGTTATAACAATACTCAAGGGAGAACTAATGAGCCCTGAGCAAAGCTAGATGGCAGGAAGTGGAAGAAAAAACATGGAAACCCAGACACCAAAGCAGGATGCTTCTCAGCTTGATGACGAGACCCTGCAAAGCAGAGACTAGGGAAAATCTAGACTAGACGTCATAGTCCCATTTCAATGTCTAGAGAGTAATTGCTGTCAGGAAACAGAAAAGCAAGAATGATCAGAGTACACTGGCCAAGGTCACTCTGCTCAGTGTGACTCTCCTAAGTGCGACCTGGTGGAAGAACCCTCAGTCACAGGGTGGTTGCTGACACACCCTGAGTCAGTGAGGAGAGAGTAGTAGACTGCAGGTTGGAAATGACCTGACAAGAATGAATACAGCAAAGAAGTGAGAGACAGCTTTAGAGAAAGAGTGGACAGCTACGAACTAGCAAGATTCAGACTGTAAGGCTGAAAAATGCATGCTCAGAAGACATCTCCCTGTCTAGCCAGTCAAGCGTAGAACAGCAGTTCTCGGGGTGTGATCCCTAGGTTTACAGCCACAGCGTTATATGATGTTATGAGCTGGATATGATATTATGTTCTCCCTAAATTCATATGCTAAAGTCCTGAGCTCCAGTTCCTAAGAATGTGACTATGTGACTGTTTTAGAAGATAAGACCTTTAAACACTGAGTCTATTACAATGAGGTGGTAGAGTCGACTCTAACCAGACTGGAGTCCTTATAAAGAGAAAATGTGAACCCAGAGGAGAGTAGGGACACATGTGGATGGAAGGGATGACCACTTAAAGAGGGGGTACCTGACAGCCGAGGAGAGAGGCCTCAGAGAAACCAATCCTCTCCATTTCCACGTCAGCCTCCCTGCCTTTGTGAACTGTGAGTTAATGAAATGGCTAACATACTGTTTTTCTCTTTTGCCCACAGTTATCATATCCCTTTAAAACAATTGTTTAAACAAGAAGAAACAGTCAGCAAAGGTCTCTTAAATAATCACCTTCAGTCTCCATTAAAATAAATTCAAATAAAAGCAATCATTACCGACAAAATACTCGTTATGTATACAGCCTTGAATCCTATACTAGAAATGATACGCTCTTGGTTTTTAAAGCTTGTGAAAACCCACACAGTTTCCAAATAGATTCTCTGGGCCATATTGACCCCAGGATTTAAAACCTCAGGTGGGCCTGACACACATCAGTCCCTCAGGTTGCTTTTCCAGTATTTACTCAAGGAGAAGGATGCATGGGGTTGCTGTCTGGATAAGGTAAGGGACTAAGACATGAAACCAGGAGACTTCACAGCTCAGGAAGAAGCCTTAAAGTGCTACTTGGAGTCATCCGGGGTCTGCACAAATTCTCTGTGTACTCCAGATCTAATCAATTCGGCCAGTGTAAGGCCAGTCTCAGCCTGGGAATGGTGACCTCACAGGCTGAAATTTCAGGTAACATGTTCTGACTAATAGTGTTCCTCAAGCTCTCCCACCACTTTTAGATGTCACAACTGTTGGTTGGTGTTGCATCTGAGGAAGCCACATCAAGGCAGGTTGCCACTGGTAACATCAAACAAAGTTCGTTTTTTGGATCTCAATCCTAAACCACTTCCTGGACTCCAAATAAGGAGAGTTACTCATCATTCTTCTGTCTCTAGTATAGTAAAACTCAGAATTTCACTTTCATCGGTAACTGCTCCCAACCATATCAGCTAACACACGGGAAATACTCTTTACCACAAAACCAAGCATTAAATAGAGAATCAACTCCTGATTAAATATTGTCACATGTTGACATTAGAGTAAATGCCATCTGCTCAACCCACATTACTGTCCGTGAGGAATTGGAAAAATAAATTGATTAATAAATTAAATAAGTGACCTGGATTTTCCTCAGGAGTGACAATTCTATCCTAATCTCCTAGTCAGGCGATGTCAGTCACCCTTTCTCAGATGCTATGGTCACAACACCTTAGTCGAAACATTTAATCACTTCAGAGTTTCCTTCTCCACAACAACCCTTCCCACAAAGTTTTCTATGCAAAACTTCAAATCTTATCATGGAGAAGCCGCTAAGAAAAATCACCCGGGCGTGTCCTGAGAAACCAAGAGTCTTCCCGGGGCTGACCAGCCTGGTATTGCGGCCACTGACAACTGTCGACAGAAATCAGTGTGATGTTTTAAGGAATCTGGGTTCATTTGGATAAATAGACCCAAATGACAAGGTGGCCCGGAACAAACAGGAGGCTTAAATGTACACGGGAGAAGAAAAGCTGAAAGGGTGGTGATTCACCCAGTTCGTGGTTTTGTTCAAAAGCCCTTTGTTCGAAACCAGGGCTGGCCCTTTTCACCGCACAGGTTTCGTCTGTTCCTGTTGTCTGTGGTGACGCGAGGAGCAGGCACGTGTGAACCTCCTTGTGGCTCCTGGGCTGGGTGGGGCAGCTGTGAAGCTGAGAGACGGAGGGAACCTCCTGGAACTTACCTGACCCTGATGCCTTTCGGAGCTGACCTCCTGCTTCGGGGCCTGAATCCAGCTGGTAGTCCCCAGCCCCTGCTGCTGGCTCTGCCTTCCCCTTCCTGGTCAGATTTTTGTTGCGCGTTTGTGGTACTAGGAATGGAACCCAGGGTTTCCCCACGTGCTCAGCAAGTGCTCAGCCATTGAACCTCCTCTCCAGACTCCAGGTCCTATTTTGAAGAGTGCACACCATCTTCCTGGTGACTAGAATGACGGGGCTGGTGGGGGACTTCAGTGCCTGTCAGTGCCTATGCCTAAGTCTGAAGTCCAAATCCCTTCCAAGAGGTCCCATGGGAGTCCTTGTTCTTCCAGTTAACGCGATTTCCCCAGACCTCAGCAAGCGCTCTTTCGCTGTCTCGGGCTGCCTTTTATTAAAGGGTCTCATCCTCAGACCCACCTTTGCATGGACCACCCTAGTCTGTGACACTGCGGTCACCGAATCTTCCTACAGTCACGCTTTCCCTTTGAAAGATGCTTGCTGAGAACCTCCAAGTGTTTACACCACATGAGAGACTCTAAATTCACTCTCTGGCACCAACGAAAACAAGACAAACAATATTGAACTCCAGGGGAGACACCTGCCTTCCCATCGTAAAGCTGTCCCGTCTGTTCTGGAGGGAGGTTGTGAGTTCTAGCATGAGTGACTTCAACCTGGCTGCTCATTTGTGGAGGAGCACTGGTCCTACAGCAGGAGAATGGACAGGAAGACAGCACTGTTGCCTTCTGCTGCTCCTTGTTAGAGCACCGGACATGAAGCTGCCGTGGAACAGCATGGGCAGTCATGCAGCTGGGGGAGTGGCCAGAAATTCCAACACCCAGCATTACACAAACGGGGCATGGAGGTGAACAGCTGTAATCCCAGCCCTTGGGAAGTAGAGGCAAGAGGATCAGGTATTCCAGGCCATTCTCAGCTACATAGTGAGTTCAAAGCCTGGCTTAAGTGAGTCCCTGTCTCAAAAACTAAAAAAATAAATAAATAATAGTGAATCATCCGCCGGGCGGTGGTGGCTCACGCCTTTAATCCCAGCACTTGGGAGGCAGAGCCAGGTGGATCTCTGTGAATTCGAGGCCAGCCTGGTCTACCAAGTGAATTCCAGGAAAGGGGAAAAGCTACACAGAGAAACCTTGTCTCAAAAAACAAAAACAAAAACAAAAAGTGAATCACCCAAGTATCCAAATGTGTGAAGTTCCAGAGGGAAAATACAAGACCCATGAGGGTCTGGAGCTACAGCAACAGTTTGGTGGCTATCAAGGACCTTCTCCTTGAGGAAGTGACTTTAAACAGGAAGCCCAAGGAAGCAGAAGGCGGGTCTGGAGTGTCAGCACTGTGGACCCCAGCAGTCACCTAAGACCAGGGTGACATGAAATGTGAGCCAGAGAGAAGGGACTGTGGGCAAGGAGAGTGGGAGATTCGAGAGATCAAAACAGTCCTTTTGGGCTTCAAGTAGCCTTGGTTCTTTGTCTCAGACAAAACAAAACAAAACAAAAACCAACAACAACAACAAAAAAAAAAACCCTTACGTTTTGACCAAAAAATGACTTCAGAGTCGACCCCAGGGCTGCTGTGTGAAAAGGGATTGGAAAGCAGCACAGACAGAGGCACATTAAAGGAAAGCCGTTCCGTGGAATTCAGGAAACAGGTGGAGGAGATGTGGATGAGGGAAGAAGTCTGGATGGGGTCCACAGATAACCCCGAAAGATAGGCAGGCTGTCACACGCCTGTAATCCCAGCAGGGGAGAGTGTGGCAGGAGAATGCCAAGTGCTAGGCCAGCCTGGGCAACAAGCAAGACCCTCCCTGTCTCAAAATAAAATTTACAAGTCATGTGCGTCCTCGCTTCAGAACCATATACCAGGGTCTGGGCGGATGGCTCAGCACTTAAGGGACTGCTGAGCAAGCCTGAAGACCTGAGTTCAAATCCTCACATGTGCACAAAAACAAACAAACAATAAATAAGTAAATATCAGATTTGGTATGGCATCATGCACCTGGCTGTAACTCCACTGCCATGAGGGTGGAGACAGGAGGATTTCTCGGGCTGACTGGCTGCCAGCTTAGCTCCAGGGTTGGTGAGACACTCAGTCTCAAGGGAAAAAGGTGGAAAGTGATAGGGAAGGACACTTAACACCCATCCTTACCCCCACCCCTGTTCATACACATCGGCTCAGTAATGCACACACCCATAAAACACACACACACACACACACACACACACACACACACACACACAATTATAAAAAAGGAAAGATCTGAGGCCTTTCCATCACACTAGACTGGAAACCCAAACCAGGCACTCCAGGGCATCAGAGCCCCACACTCCTCTGGGATTTGGTGGTGCCACACACCCTCTGCTGAGTGAACTGTAACCCACTCGTCTTTGTTTCATTTCTTAGACTCTCCAAATCCTTTTCCAGTCCTGCTCCCATGTCCCCGTGTCACCTGAAGTCTCTTTCCGGCCTCATCATTCCATGTCCTGGAGGAGACTGTGTCTCCCATTTCTAGAGAACATTCACGTCACCTCCACTCTTCTCTGTCACAGCTGCCCACTGGATAACTTTACTGAACATCTGCCATGCATAAAACTTGGAAAGATACAATGGCAAACAACACAACAGAAGTCTCTGCCCTTGTGAAGTTTACACCCCAGTGGAGGGGGCAGTGGAGGGGGCCAGTGGAAGGGGCAGTGGAGGGAGCAGTGGAGGGAGGGGCAGTGGAGGGAGCCAGTGGAAGGGGCAGTGGAGGGAGCAGTGGAGGGAGGGGCAGTGGAGGGGCCAGTGGAGGGAGGGGCAGTGGAGGGGGCAGTGGAGGGGGGGGGCAGTGGAGGGGGCAGTGGAGGGGGGGGCAGTGGAGGGAGCCAGTGGAAGGGGCAGTGGAGGGAGCAGTGGAGGGAGGGGCAGTGGAGGGGCCAGTGGAGGGAGGGGCAGTGGAGGGGGCAGTGGAGGGGGGGGCAGTGGAGGGGGCAGTGGAGGGGCCAGTGGAGGGGGCAGTGGAGGGGGCCAGTGGAAGGGGCAGTGGAGGGAGCAGTGGAGGGAGGGGCAGTGGAGGGGGCAGTGGAGGGGCCAGTGGAGGGAGGGGCAGTGGAGGGGGCAGTGGAGGGGCCAGTGGAGGGAGGGGCAGTGGAGGGGGCAGTGGAGGGGGCAGTGGAGGGGCAGTGGAGGGGCCAGTGGAGGGAGGGGCAGTGGAGGGGCCAGTGGAGGGAGGGGCAGTGGAGGGGCAGTGGAGGGGGCAGTGGAGGGAGGGGCAGTGGAGGGGGCAGTGGAGGGGGCAGTGGAGGGAGGGGCAGTGGAGGGGTCAATAGAAGGGACAGCAGAGGGGGAAGAGATAACAACAACAAAATGTGCAAATTCTACATAAATTATAGAGCAGTACAAGGTTGATAACTACTTCAAAAAAAGGAAAAGGGAAATGGGAAACTCGGGGAACAGGATGGAGCCGACTGCGGCTTTAAGCAGGAGGAGGCCGCAGATTTCACGACAGACAGCACTGACCAAGACTCAAAGAGGTGAATGGCAAGTGACCTCAGGTTTACTTTCCCTGTGTCATTTGTATCATTACATTTATCCTACCTGCAGCCGGGCGGTGGTGCTGCACACCTTTAAACCTAGTGCTTGGGAGGCAGAGGCAGGCAGATCTTTGAGTGCTCTCTACCACACACTCTGGAAGGTAATGGCTCTCCGAGCAGAGACTACTGTGTCCTGGGCCTTCTTGTATGCCTTGATCTTGATACAAAAGTGGACTAGTGCAAAAAAGAACCAAGGTTTATAGTGCCCTCCACGTTAGGTATAATGGTTCATGTCCTGTAATTCTAGCGTGGGAGGCAGAGGTAAGAGGATAGGAGTTCAAGGTCATTGTTAACCACATCATGAGTTTGAGACCAGCCTAGGCTACATGAGCTCTATCTCCAAATAACGATGATGATGATGATGATGATGATAACAATAACAATAATAATAATAATAATAATAATGAAAGTTTATAAAGTGATCTCCAGTCAAATTCCATGCTTTACTAAACATACTAGTCCATACCTGTTAAGCAGAACAAAGGTGAGTGGTCCAAACCAAAGATTTCTGCCTGCCCACTACAAAGTCTCCAGTTCTTCTGTTTCTTTTCTACCAATTGTTGGTATTCCAGGCCTGTGCCATTATACTCTACTTACAAATTCAAAGCCTTTCTTGTGGTACCAGGTGAACATATTCCTTGGCTTGGCCACTTTTATGCTACAGAAGCATCAAACTAGACCCTGGCATTATCCATGTGTGGCCAAAACAGGGCCAGACAAGGAAGGCCTCCAAAGCTGCTGCTGGCATCCCCAAGGGGAAGGCACTGTTTTCATAGAGCTCTTTCTAGGCATTCTGGTGTCCTCAATACAAAGATGTCATTATGGGTTTGGTTTTGCTCTGTTCTGGTTTTTCTTCTTTTTACAGCAGGGTCTGACCTCAAATTCCCAAACCCCTCTTGCCTCGCCCTCCTAAGTATTGGGATGACGGTTATGTGTCACCACAGCTGGCAATCACAAATATTTTGTACTGAGACTGCTTGTGGGTAGCATGGCCTCTTGGGGGGGGGGGGGGGATTCTGACTAGGATGAAGTCAATGCAAAAGAAAACTTTGATAGAGGAGAAAGATAGCCAGGATGACAATGGTATGATAAGAACTTCTGCATCTATTTCACGCCCAAAGCCAAGTTCATTCTTTACACTTCTGAGTTAAGTGAGAACTTAGAGTCTTTACTAGAGTTGTTGCTTATAAATAGGATCATTGCGAAGTGTGTTCACCAACTAAAAGCTGAAAGGTATTTAATCACGTCCTCCTCCTTCTCCTTCTCCTTCTCCTTCTCTCCTCTTCCTCCTCCTCCTTCTCCTCCTCCTTCCCCTTCTCCTTCTTCTCTTCCTCCTCTTCTTCCTCTCATTCCTTCTCCTCCCCTTGACCTTCATCCTCTCCCCTCCCCCTCTTTTAAACCAGCCATATCCCTGGGAGGAAGAAACATTTACTTCCGTGGTGTAGCCACTGGGAAAGTGTCCATGCTCTTGTCAATAAGCTTTCACCTACTCTTCTGAAAACCACCCTTTTAAAAAAGAGCATAGCCAGCTTTATTGTCTGTGTCTGCTCCCTCCCATTATATAGTAACAAACTCTCATCCCCATAGATGGAACTGTGCCTTCCCTTCCAGAGGCCTGTCAGCTAAGGAGCTGGAGAGATGGCTGGGCCATTTGCCTGTGGCCCTACAGAAAATCTGGGGTTAGAGTCCTGGTATAGACATGATAGCTAACAACTTTCTGTAACTCTAGGATCTCTGATGGAAGAGAGGGAGGGAGGAAGAGAGAGAAAAAGAGGAAGAGAGGAAGGAAGGAACCTTCTTCAAGGGTTGCAGCAGCAACAACAACAACAAAATAACAGATACACTAGGTGCTAGAAATGGGGAAGCCCAAGAAGTGGCATTTCAAAGAAAAGAATTCAACTTGATCCGGAATGCTTGGAGGGTGCGGGAGCTTCGGATTCTCAGGGAAAGAGAATCTACTGTAAGAAACCGACAAGCACTGGGTTCCAGAATGGCTAAGAAAAGCGTATCAGATGGAGAAGAACATCTCCAGGCCCCAGCTACTGAAGATCATATGCCAGGAGTATTTGCACTGCTAATACCCAGAGTCTCAGGGAAGTGGCTGTGTCAGGGTTCCCTGTCCAAATGCAAGCTCACTCTTTTCCAAAACACATTTGCAATTTTGCATATAAATTCTACATCTTTACAATTTCTTTATCAAGCACATACAGTTAAGCTGATTGCTCATTAATAATATTGTTTAGTAGTCTCATTATGGAAGAATACAAATCATGTATCTGTCAAAAGATACAAATGTTTTAACATATGAGCTGTTAATAGCTTTATTAAAATAATTTCTATAACTCTTATTAAAGAGGTTTCTGCTGAACAGCATGTAGTATAAATGGACAAAGGTTATGCCTCACATTCTCTACAGACACATAGAGCTATATGTTACAGTAATAAGGCTTTGTATAATGAGATCATATATCATCCAGCTGGAATAAAATGAGATTTTGAAAACAAAGTTATTGTATTATTAAACAGGATATGAAAAAGACATTTCTCCCCTTAGAATGTTGCTTTGAGTTTAAACAGAAAATATTTGTATGGGAACAAGTGATAATAACTCATGAACAATTCTGCTTCAACAAGTTTCTTTGGAGGGGGGTGCCATAAAGCACCTCACTTCAAAACTCTCATCACACTTATGGATAAGGTCACTTAGGTCACAGGCAAGCCATAGAGGTTGGGTAGAAAGCAGACACAGCATCACCATTCCCTCAAGGAGAGGAGAGCTGGGCACAGACTAGATGCCTGTTGGTCTTCACATGCCGAATGAAGGAGAAGAAGGTTGATCAGCACAGAAGTGAGGGGTGGCCTGCATGCACCTTATCATCATGATGGCAGCAGTCACAGCCTCTGTGCCCTCCTCGATGACCACCACAAGACTTACACATGACAGAAACAAGCCTTGTTGGAAGACATTTCTAAAAATGCCTCCCTGCCCTGCCCGAGGGTACTACATGCCCAGCCTGCACAGGAGCTCCTTCATGTCTTAATTCCCCTCCAGTTTAAATTGCAGGAGGGGATCTTCCACCTTTTCTTCATGCATCTTGTCCAGCCTCATCCACTCTATGAATTTCTCTTATTTCCTTTCTCATCATTTTCAGTTCAACATCTTTATCTGGAAGCATGAAGATCACGTTCAGCTCATTGCCAACACAGGGAAGCAACAGAACCTTGAGTAATAGCTCTCTTATAGGTCATCTTAAAAGTAGACTGCTTGGGGTTGGGGATTTAGCTTAGTGGTAGAGCGCTTGCTTAGCAAGCGCAAGGCCCTGGGTTGGATCCTCAGCTCAAAAAAAAAAAAAAAAAAAAAAAATCACAAGTCTTTTCTTGAAGAGCTTTTGGCTGTTTTGAGCAAGTAGGTACTGAGAAGTGACTGGAAGCTCTGGTAGACATCTCCACCTCCGTTGCCACTACATTTATTCAAAATGAGAAAGAAAATTGAAAACAAAGATTGTGAGTTCAATGCTAGCCTGGGCTACTTAGCAAGACCTATCTAAATCATCTGACTTTCATTGTTTCCTTTTGCACCCACAAAAACCATGGCCAGAGCTGAAGAAATGCTCATGGGTGAGAAAAATACATTTCCAAGCTGTCCTCACTCAGTGTTGTCAAAAGGCTTACAGCAAAGGTGCCATTTTTTACAGCAGAGAATCCATGATGGCAAACGGGGGATACTTGGTTCCCCAGCCAGTAGCAAGCAGAGCAGAGACATCAACATTTCTTAATGAGTCAATATTTTTTCTTGCAAAGAGCATTCTTCTCACTTGATTTGTTAGCATTCTAGAGAATATCTTTTAGTTGAAATACTCTATCATTACTTCCATGTTGCCTCACAAGGCCAAATCTGTTCGTTTTGTGCAAGCCCCACATCTGTTTTACTGGAAAATTGCTATTTCTCACATGCTAAAAATACATATTAGAACCAAAAAATCCTCCCAATGACTACCCAGAGTCTGCATGTTCACTGCTAGTACAAGTATTCAGTGCTCCTTGAACTGCACAAAGCCAACACTACATTTGCATGTGTTAACATTTCTACTTTTCGTAAAGAGTATTCTATTATTGTTGGACACATTTTCAGAAAGAGAGGTAATGCCCATTTTTCCCCTAAGAAAGTAAACTTGGGCATGAGCAGAGCTAGGTAGCTTCCTGGGCCAGTGCTTGAAGGTAAAGAGAGATGGCAAGTGGTATGATGAAACCAAGAAAAGATGGAACTCAAAGACAATCAATGTCAGTAGTTAGAGTCATTGCCATCAACTAGACTTTCACAAGAGAAATGTATAATGGGGTCTCTGGATCCATAAAGCTTCATTGAGCATGCAGGCTTTTTTATCCTTCTTATCTGGTCCTTCATATGAACCTCTAGAAGGGATATAACTCAGAGGAGAGTTTTTCACTGTGTAACCTCCTCCACAGCCAGACATAGGGGCTCATGTCTGTAACAGTAGAACTGAGAAGAGCTGAAGAAGAATTGTGGGCCAAGTGAGCTAGATTAGCAGGTAAAGGCGCTTGCTGCCCAAGCTGATGAACCCTAGTGACCTAAGTTTCATGCTAGATACCTATGTATGTGGTAGAAGGAGAGAACAGCCTCCACAGAGTTGTCCTCTGACCTCCACGTGTGCACTGTGACACTCAAGCCCAGACATACATACACATAATACACGTACGAATAATAATAATGAGAAATAAAATTGAAAGCAAAGATTGTGAGTTCAATGTTAGCCTGGGCTACTTGGCAAGACCTATCTAAAACAAACAAACAAACAACAACAACAACAACAATAAGCACTGTCCCCTCACCATCACTTCCATGTGCCCTGGGCCAAAACATGGGTGTCGGAGTACTTCCAATCATTCTCTACACTGCTTACAAAACATAAATTGAATGTCATTCAACATCTACTGCTTGAAGGCAACCCAAAAATTGCTAAGTGAGTTGGCACAACGTCTCCATTCATACTTACGTTTCAAACCGTATATTTTATGTCACAACAACTTCAACTAGAAAAGATGCTCCCGTTCTCTCCCCTAAGTCCTGGTTCTTAAAGCACAAAAGGAGTGAGCTATGTTTCTCAAAGGCTCTCTCTATTTCCCATCTCCCAATTAGGAAACATTGTGATTGCTAAACGCCTGACCGTCTGGCACTTCCCAAACTTCACCCCAGTGCTTCATAGAGAAAGTTACCTGGAAAGGGCTGATTGACAACCAAGAGGAATCCAGGCCCTGCAGAGTCTTGGCATAACAAAGTCCTTCCAGCATAACCAGTACAGCAGAGACAGGCTGGGAAATACTTGATTCATTTGTTCTCTTGAGCATTTGCTAAAGCAGTGTGCTTGCCAATTAACCTATCCTTATTAATTCAGTCTGCCCCCTGGCCAGCTGCACCTACTACTCTGCTTTGATTGACGTATCCCAGTGCATTTTATATCTTTCTCATTAAGAAAACAGATCTAGAACAAGTTCTCTGAAGTAGTCAATGCTACTCCTATGACACTAGAGACAGAAGGAGCCCCACACTCCAGTGATATTTTCCTTATGGAATCTCTGAACCTGGGGGAATGACTTACACAGTAGAGCTACCCCCATTAAGCAGTGGGCCACTAGACCCTCGGTTTCCACGTTCAACCAACTGAGGTTCAAAAGTGTGCAGCAGAGAAATGTGTATGAACTAACCATGCTCAGCCCATTGTTTATTTTTCCAGTGCTGCAGGTAGAACCTGGGTCCTTGCCCATGCTCCACAATTGCTCTACCACTGAGCTGCACCCCCAGCCCCAGGCTTTTCTGCTCTTGCCTGCACAATACATGTAACAAGTATTTACATAGCATTTACATTGTATTCTGTAGTATAAGCAAAGCAGAGACAATGTAAAGTGTGTTGCAGGATGCGTGTAAGTTTCATGCAAATTTTGCCCTTTATATTAGGGACTTGAACAGTCTCAGCTTTTGATATCCAAGGGACAACTGTATGTACACAATACATTCACAGTTTCCAAATTCTTTCCATGGATTTCTCTTATCTTATATAACAGTACGCCCTAAAAGAAATAGAGCAGTTTCCATTCTGTATAATGTTGTGGGGGCAGGGGTGGTTAGAGAGGCTACAACAGTGATTCTCAACCTGTGGGTCACCACCCCTTTGGGGCTGAATGACCTTTTCACAGGGTTGCCTAAGGCCATTAGAAAACACAGATGTTTACATTACAATTCATAGCAGTAGCAAAATTATGGTTAAGAAGTAGCAATGAAAATAATTTTAAGGTTGGGGATCACCACAACCTGAGAAACAGTATTTAAAGGGTTGAAGCATTAGGAAAGTTGAGAACCACTGGGCTTTAAGAAACTAGATCAAGTTCCACATCAAGAGACTAGAAACTGCAAGTCTGAATAGCACTGTCTTCTAAAAGAAAACTGGAATGAATCCTCCACTCTCCATCTTCAAAGTCCACATTATGGTCCTAGTCACCATCCTCTTTCACTTAAACACAGAGTTCAGAGTTCACGACTGGCCCGGCACCCATTCTTCTAACCATGCATTGCCAGCATGCCAACTATCAGAGCATGCTGCTTGGATCTGTAATGGCTCCATCCCATTGAATGCAAGATCCATGGAAACTCCTCACTGTGGGCAGCAAAGTCCTACATGATCACCTGAGCTTCTTCAGGGGAAGCCAGCTGCATAGGCTGCAGCACGTATGAGTGTACTGTACTGCAGGAGCATCCTTTCGAAAGTTCTGATCACCTAGAATAACAGTCCCCAGTCCTTCTGCCACCCATGCTGCCTCTCAGGTCTTCCGTGACTAAATCAGTCTCCACTATCATGTTGCCTGGCTTTACATTATAAAAACATAACTATTTGAAATTATCTTTCTCGGTATTTTCTTCTTTCCTCTCCCATACTCTAGCTCCATGAAAACCATTCATTTCAAAGCCTGGTCATCCTTAGAGTCTCTGTTCAGCCAGGCTTTCCTCTTCCCCTCCTCCCCTCCTTCCTTCCTCCCCTTCTCCCCTCCCCTCCATGTCTAGCTATTTTGCCTAGGCTGGCCTTGAACTGCTTAGCTGAAGCAATCCTCCTGCATCTGCCTCCACATGACCAGGACTAAATACACACAACCCTCTCACTCCCCACCCCCACCCCCACTCGGTTCTCTTTGAGTCCTTTATCCCCAGCAGCTTGAATATTTGTAACTGACACCCAATACAATTATTTGAATGAATTAATGAAATTAATGAGTAGCATATGGTAGACATCTTAAATTTATACCATTTGATTATGTGAATTTGTTTTATTAACCACCTCTTAATGGGTAATGAGGGTGTTTGAATTGTTTTGTTATTATAAACCACACAGAAACAAATCCCTTTGTTCATCTATCAAAAAAAAAAGAGAGAGATAAACCAACTTTATACTTTATCATGTGGCCAAAATTCCACAGTGACAATTGACAATCTGATTAATGATTCTATGTGCTCAAAAGTAAATCACTGGTTAAGTACTATGTAAAAGTTAATTTGTAGGTCTTTGCATTTAAATGAGAAACATGTAAGAAATTTTTTTCCAATACTGTGTGAAGGCTCTTTGCCTTGAGGTTTCTTCCTGATGCCCAGTCATCCCTTCCCAGTGCTGAAATCACTTGGACCCACTCCAGCCTGTAAATCTGATTTTTCTTGAGTTTATAATTACCCACAACCTGACAGGGAAAGAAAAGAAACCATAATACTTGAAGAATTAACAAAATTGACTCCATTATCTTGCCCAATTAACTCTTCTTGTTCTGTAGCTGAGGAGAACACCTCAAGGGCTTTGTCAATCGGGTTTAAGCCCCTTAGGTAGATACAAATTCTCCTTTAAAGTATTCAAAAGAAAATTAAGCTCAATATGACCTCCTGGTTATCCTGCTGGGAGAATTAGCACCCTCAGATTTCCAGTTCTTGGTCTTTTATCATGAAATGTGTTCTTCAGTCTCAATAACATAATCTTTCATGACCAGACTGCTCTCACCTTTAACATTCTCTGTAGCCTTGCTATGATGGCCCACTTGTACCAAAATGACATCCTAACTCTTCCTCACTTCGTGCAGACCAGTTCCTATGTTATAGTCATGGCATGCTGGACAATACCATGTTGAGTCAGCATGTATGATAAGAGACTGCTGTTCTCATAGAAAGCTTACCAGGAAGCAGAACTCCAATAGTGATGATATGTTCCTCCTCCGTGTTTCCAGCAGATAAAACCAAACACTGAGGTTCTGATGCCCAAAATTTGCTATCTATATGAGATGTCCTTTTCATGTTGAATTTTTTTTAAATTTCTATTGTTTTGTTTCTGTTTTCATAAACACACATCTTGTGTAAGTGGCTTAGTTGTAAGGTACAAGTGCTGTGGATATCACTCTGTATAAATAAAGTGCTGATTGGCCAGTAGCCAGGCAGGAAGGATAGGGTAGGCGGGACAAAGAAGAGGAGAAGCCTGGGAACAGGAAGGCTGGGGAGAGACACCACCAGCCGCTGCCATGAAAAGCAACATGTAAAGACACTGGTAAGCCACAAGCCATGTGGCAAAGTATAGACTAACAGAAATGGGTTAATTTAAGATAGAAGAAGTAGATAACAAGAAGCCTGCCACGGCCATACAGTTTCTAAACAATGTAAGTTTCTGTGTGCTTTCTTGGTTGGGTCTGAGCGACTGTGGGACTGGCGGGTAAGAGAGATTTGTCCTGACTGGGCCAGGCAGGAAAACTCTAACTACAAATGGTGCCCAACGTGGGGCAAGAGTTTCCACCTAAAACCTGAGAAAAAAGATTCTAAAACGGAGCTAAAAACAGCTTCCTAGTTGTCTCTCTCAAGTTAGCGGCAGCCTGCCAGTTTGAGCTACTATGGTGGGTTCCTGACATGTGCATCTGACCTGCAGTGTGGCGGGAATGAGGAGTCTACAAGCGGCACTTTACTCTGCTGCATGTTGGATTTAGCCTTTCCTAGTTTGTTTTTTGTTGTTGTTGTTTTTTGTTTAAAAAAAAAAAAAAGGTTTCTGGGCTATGCACTGCTTTGATAGAACTGCTTCTGATAGTTGATGGTACACATGGCTCCAGACCCAGACCTGGCAGTAAACTGTACCACCGCCATATTGGGAAGCTGAGGTGGGTGGAGCCAGCAAAGATGGATATTACACAGAGAATCTGGTTTGTCTTGTCTTTGGGATTTTTAACTGCAGAAAAAGATTTGATCATAAAAGCTGTTGAGTTAAACAAATATGTAAATTTTAAAGGTACCTTGACTTCAAAATTTGGATATAAGGATATGTTGCTTTGGAAAAGAGTCTCTGCTTTTGTTTCCACAGAAAGCCAGAGGCTGTGGATTTGTTCCAGATTAAGATACATCAGGTTTGATCAGCTAAGACCACCTGAAAGGTCTCCGATGACACAGTGGCCCAGATGATCCGACATCCAAAATGGTTTCAAGGCAACTGGCTCAGAGGTTTACCCTCATGGACTACTCCATAATCCTAAAATTTTCTTTGTGTCCCCATAAGATACAGCGCCCCCCTCCAGCAGGAAGTAGTAAGAAAAACTACGCCCAAATTCCCAGCTGGCTTTGGAGATGGAATTGGTTCACTCCTTCTCTAAACCCAAGCACATTGTTAAAGAAAAAAGGTTAAGAGATTCTTGTGTCCCAAATCAGAAGAGCCCTCTGGTGTGGGACATAAAAAAAAACAATATTTTTATTTAAAGTGGCTTCATTATAAATGCGATCTCTTTCTAAAAAAGAAAAGGGGATATGATATAGATATGTTAGGATGAAAGGGTAGATTAAGGAACTTACTCCTAAAGAGCAACAACTTGTTTAAAATTTTTTACATAGGTATAGATTTTAGTCTATTGATACAAACTTAAAGTGAATTTTGTTATACTGTGTGTATATTTCTACTCTTGTTTAAAGTATTATGTTTGTACAGCTCATTTAAAATTGTAATGGATAGTTAAAAATAGATTAATAACTGGTTGTCTATGATAATCATACTCATAGCCATTTTAGTTAAGTCTTCTAGGTATACACAGAGATATTTCAGATAGACAGATAATCTTCAAACACTTCAAAGGTCTACAGAATATGGCATTTAAAATATTGTTTAAAATTTAGACTTTCTGGACAGTGAGACATATTTGCTCCTGGCAGCACCAATTTACTTCAGAGAGAAGGATGGGCATTAAAGACACTTCATATGGAGTTTATCTTCACCTTGGCAAAAATAGCCATTTGGGCAAGAAACTGTTCTTGCCTGGACTGCTTGATTGACTGGATGTGCAGGACCCATAGAAAGGTGACCACTAAACTTTGCTTGACAAAATGGTCCTTCAGGTTCCTGCTTTGCAGAGGAAACTGCCAGACATTCTACAGGACACTGGGAGAAGTGACAGAGAGACTATAGGTCTGTGGGCTGAAGACAAATGCCCCAACTTTACAAAGGAACATTAGGTGACTGTCCAGGCTGCCAGCTGTCTCTGTCTACCCTGCAAGATTCCCCAAAGTTGCTTGCATCCTTATCCCGGTTCTCAGGTAATATTATATCCTTTTGAGGTCTTTGATGTGGTTGAAGACTAGATAGTTATGATTTCCTCAGTTATGATAAAAGATAAGTTAGATATAAAATTTTAGACTCAAATATAAGATAGATAGGATATCTTCTTTAATATTGTAACTGTAATTCTTGCTTGATAATTGTTTTGTTATCTGTAATTTTACTATGTAAAAGTTAACCCTCCTTTTTTAACAAAAAAGAAAAGGGGAAGTGCTGTGGATATCACTCTGTAAAATAAAGTGCTGATTGGCCAGTAGCCAGGCAGGAAGGATAGGGTAGGCAGGACAAAGAAGAGGAGAAGCCTGGGAACAGGAAGGCTAAGGAGAGACACCGCCAGCTGCCACCATGAAAAGCAACATGTAAAGACACTGGTAAGCCACAAGCCATGTGGCAAAGTATAGATTAATAGAAATGAGTTAATTTATGATAGAAGAAGTAGATAACAAGAAGCCTGCCACAGCCATACAGTTTGTAAGCAATGTAAGTTTCTGTGTGTTTATTTGGTTGGTTCTGAGCATCTATGGGCCTGGCGGGTGAGAGAGATTTGTCCTGACTGTGGGCCAGGCAGGAAAACTCTAACTACATACAAGATCATATTAAACTAATAAGAATTTGGGGGTTGGGGATTTAGCTCAGTGGTAGAGCGCTTGCCTAGCAAGCACAAGGCCCTGGGTTTGATATTTAGCTCAAAAAAAAAAAAAAAAGAATTTGGTTAGTCTCTTTATATCTTTTTGTTATATCAGCCCCAAAAAGATGTGGATTGGTTTATTTAGGGTTTGTTGTTGTTGTTGTTGTTGTTGTTGTTGTTTCCTGAATTTTTATATTCTATAAGTAGCATGTTAAAAATGGTTTAGAGTGGATTGAATAAGAATGACCCCCCCCAGACAGTGGTGGTGCACATCTTTAATCCGAGCACTTGGAAGGTAGAGGCAGGTGGATCTCTGGGTTCAAGGCCATCCTGGTCTAAATACTAAGTTCCAGGACAGCCAGGGCTATACAGAGAAATCCTTTATCAAAAGAAAAGAAAAGAAAGAAAGAGAGAGAGGGAGAGAGAGAGAGAGACAGAGAGAGAGAAAGAAAGAAAGAAAGAAAGAAAGAAAGAAAGAAAGAAAGAAAGAGAGAGAGAGAAAGAGACCATAAGCTCATATATCTGAATGTTTTGTCATCAGGCAGTGATTCAATTTGAAAAGAATTAGAAGGATTAGGAGATGTAGCCTTGTTAGAGTAGCTGTGACCTTCCTGGAGAAAGTGTTCCCCCAGGGAGTGGGCTTTTGGGGTTTCTAAAGCTCATGCCAGGTCCAGGTATTCTCTCTCTCTCTCTCTCTCTCTCTCTCTCTCTCTCTCTCTCTCTCTCTCTGCCTATGAATCAGGATGTAGCTCTCAGCTACTGCCCCAGTGCCTGCCTGCATGTAGTCATGCTCCCTACCATGATGATAATGGACTAAACCCCTGAAACTGTAAGCCAGACCCCAATTAAATGCTTTCTTTCATAAGAGTTGCTTTGATCATGGTGTCTCTCCACAGCAATGGAACAGTGACCAAGAGCGGATTGCAAATTATTTTGGTCTTACTTGGTGATAATTTGAGCCTCATTTTCTATTGTTGGGCAAACCCAAAACTAAATATATACATATATGTATATATATGTATAAATGCAGAACTGCCAAGAGTTCACTCCTGGGCAATCCCAGTATGACTCTTGCGTGTCTCCATAGGAGGTTAAGAATTTGACACAGCTGGGAAGGAGGTAAATTAGATGGCACAGTGTGATCTAAAATGAGCGGTTCATCCCAGAGCATCAGAAAATCTGAATAGACTGAATCCTTTGAACACAGAGTCCTCTCGACGTTTCGGAAGAGGATCTGGAAACCTGCTCTGCAGTGATGTTCTGTCTGAGCTTAGAGAATCACCTCCGCTCTTGCCTCCACCAAGTAGGTTTTTACATAATAGCTCAGAAATGGATTTTTTGCCCCTCATTTTGAAAGCTTCTGAGGATAATTTCCACTCATTGTGATGGGTTTGGACCAGGCACCCACGGCTTTTCTCTTGCTCTGTCATCTCTGATGAGCATTTGTGCTCGTCCACTAAGCACTCACTAAGCCTTTCTTGTGAATCAACAACATAGAAGACAGCTTGAGATATTCAAGGGGAGAGAGCCTTAAGACGCTTACCCTGCCTGTTTCCAGGGCGATTGTATCTGAATATTGACAATGTATTTACGGTGCCTGCCTATTCAACTTCTCCAACCTAAAACAGTTTTCAAACACGTTTCTATCTTGCTGTGCCCCAAGACCCTGTTATCACTGAGTTCTAAGTCTACAGTAGTATAACATGAGGGAATCTTTTTTTGAATTTTATTTTATTTAATTAACATCTTTTTCATTTATTTTACATACCAACCAGTTTCCCCTCCCTCCTGTCCTCCTGTTCTCTCCTGCAACTCCCATCTAGCCCCCTCATCCACTCCTCCTCCATTTCCATTCAGAAAGAGGCAGGCTCCATGGGCTTGAACACAGCATGGCACATCAAGTTGAGGCAGGACTGAGCTCCTCCCCCTGCATCAGGGCTGGGTGGGGCAATCCAGCATGGAAAACAGGATCCCCAAAAGCCAGCTTAGTGCCAGGGAACAGGTCCTAATTTCACTGCTAGGAGCCTTTTGGGGGGTGGGAGTGGCGGTCGAGACAGGGTTTCTCTGTGTAGCTTTGGTGCTTTTCCTAGAACTCGCTCTGTAGCCCAGGCTGGCCTTGAACTCACAGAGATCTGCCTGCCGCTGCCTCCCTGGTACTGGGATTAAAGGCACCTGCCACCACTGCCCGGCTAGGAGCCTTAGAAAGAAAACCAAGCTACACAACTGTCACACACATGCAGAGGGCCTAGGTCGGCCATGCAGGTTCCCTAACTGTTGGTCCAGAATCCATGTGCTCTCATGAGCTCAGGTCAGCTGTCTGTGGGTTTCCTCATCATGGCCTTGATGCCTCTGGCTCATACAATCCCTCCTCCCTTTCTTCAGGAGGACTCCTGGAGCTGGGCCCAGTGCTTGGCTGTGGATCTCTTTATCTGCTTCCATCAGTACTGGGAATTACCATGAACTTACTAGAGGGTCCCCTCACAACAGCACAGCCATCCTGAGGACACCAGTGAGATGATCAGTGGTTGACTCAACACCATTGAAAGCCTCGTTCTCAACCAGCAGCTCTCACCCCTTTTAAGGGCTAATAAGTGAGACAGGATGTTCTACCAATGTGGGAACTGTGGGGCCAAGTGGCAGGAAGGTGGATCTGCGGCAGTCGACATGGCATGACTGGGAGAGGCCTTTGGTAGAACTAACCCCAGGGCTGAGGTTGAAGTAAAGAGCCCATATTGCTGGCTACATGGGGGTGAGAGGCATGAGAGCAAACACATTCCAAACAAAGGAAAGAGCAGTTATTCGACAAATATTTGTGTAAGACTTTGGAAACCCGAGGGTATCTATATAATGCACTCAATACATTTATGCTCAGTGCTACAAAGACCCGGAACAGATTATAGCCTAGCTACGACTATTCCTAACCCTACTCTGTTGCCAGGTAATGATGTAACTGCTTCACTTCCTATAATTCCTCACAATTGATGAGCTAACAGACACAGAGGATCCAAACAGTTTACCCATGGTCACCTAGCTGATAAAGGACAGAACCAGGAGACTGATATTAACTATAAAAAGATAGTTATCTCTTTCCTCTCATCTTGAACAGAAACCATCAGGTAAATGAGGGAATAGGGGCAGGGACTGTTGAGTAATTAGTAGGACCCCACCACAGGCAATGCCCAAGAGTGCACAGCAGCCTGTCTCCGAGTCTAGTAGGAAAATGATGGCCCAGAACTCTTACAACTAATGGGCTGCAGAGCCTGGTAGATTTCACTCTGGGAACAAGAGAGCCCAGTGAAAAGTTGGAAGAACAATTCATGCTTTCAAGAGTTGGCTCCTGAGTGGAGACCACATTGGATGGGAACAGGGAGGAGACAGTAGACAGAAAGCGATTTCTGTCATTCCTGTAAGAGGCGGTAGTGGACGCCTGCAGAGCTGTGGTTTGGGAATGGGGTAGACATATTCCAAAAATAATAATCATACATAGGAAGTTAAAAAATAACTAGGAAGTGACACAGGTAAAGGAAACAAAGACTGAAGGAAGAGTGAGGCACGGCACATGGTTCCATGGGACGCAGTGAAGGGTGGACACTCACTGCGTGAGATTATCAGAAGTAAGATTAGGGAAGGCAAGGTGGCCTGGATCATTCGAGAAAGGCCAAGAGATTCCTCTAACACATACAAATGTCCTCTTCAAAGCCAAGAGCTGCTGGTATCGACTTTTTTTCCATATGAATTAGAAAGAGAGAGATGATTTATAGGAAGGTTCCAAAGACAGCATAAGAATTTCCTATATGCCCTTTACTCAGTTTTCTCTAATGTCACTAAGTCACATGAGAACACATGTGTTGTCAAAACTAAGAAACAGGGCTTCTAACTGAACCCCATCTTTTGTTCAAATGTCCCAGCTTTTCGGCTAACTTCCTTTGCCATCCCTAGATTGTATGCAGATAGTTCAATCATCTTGTCTCCCTGGACACCCCTATGCTGAGACCACTTGTCAGTCTTCACTAGTCTTTTTGTGATCTTTGAAGAGTTCTGGTCGTGGATTTTGTAGACTGCCTTGGATTTTGGTTTGCCTAATGTTTTTCTACTGATTAGACTTGAATACGTGAAAGATTTTAAGCATGATGGCACTGATAAACTGCACTTGGAAAGCCAGAGATGGTGGCACATGCCCAGAACCCCAACATATGGGAGGCTGAGAAAAGGGAGATCTTGGATTAGAGGCAGCAAGCAAGATCTTGTCTCAAAAGGAAAAAAAAAAAAAACTGATCCACTGGAAAGATGGTCTGCTGATCTGGTCTCACGCAATGAAAGAAAGAACTAGAAGTTTGGTTACTAGTTATTTACATGCTGATAACTTACAACATGAGGCTAGAAGTGGCTTTTCTCTCAGTGGAGCTGGGAAGAAGCTCAGCAGAAGAATGCTTGCCTGCCATCGTGAGGTCCCAGGGCTTCTCCAGTGCACAAAAACTAATAAGGAAACTTGCGTCCTTATAATTTTCTCTCTTAACTGAATACCATACATGTAATGCGGATGCGTTGGTTGCTTCTCCATTGCTGTGAAAACACACTGACGAAAACCAGCTTTCGATGACTGTCCGTCTCATCATCATGTTCTCCCACTGTCACCCCCCCCAATGACACCTCTTCGGCATGTCTTACAAGCCCTCTGCCTCCAGCCTTTGACTTTGTCCCATAATAGGCACAGCAAAATATACTTTGCCAAGATAAAATTGGTGTCTGGCATTCTGTGAAGTATTTGATTTCCATGCCTGGGCTGTTTTCCGGTCTGCTTCCATCAGGTTCAACTTACAGAACAACTAACAGATCTTTTATAAGAGAGCTCAGCCATCAAGATGGTGCACACCTGAAACCTCAGCATGCAGAAGGTGGGGGCCAGGGGAACAGGAGTGCAAGGGAGGGAAGCCTCTGCAACATACAAAGTCAGAGGTCAGCCTGGGCTACGTGAGACCCTGTCTCAATTTAAGACAAAGAATTCAAATGTGAAGAAAGACCTCAATTATCATTTCTTTTCCAAATCTGAGACCTTGGTCCAATGTGACTACTAATAAATTTTACTCTAAATTTCAGATTTTATTCCCTAAACTTAATCACTTCAACTGTTCTCTGTGTGTATCTGTGTGTTACTATAAACCAAAACTATGCCTTTGTGGATTCTGGGCAAGCATTTTACCACTGAGCTGTTCTCTGACCTCTTTACACTGGCAACAGGCTTGCACTAAATTTCCCAGGCAAGACTTAACTAATTCTGTAGCCCAAGCTAGCTTTGAACCTGTGATTCTCCTGACTCAGCCTTTCAACAAGCTGGGTCTCAGGCCTGTACTGCTGGGCCTGTCCAACTACATTTACTCAAAATAGCTGCCTTATATGCATGTGTTATATACATATCTTATATGTATCATATATATATGTATGTATATATAGAGAGAGACAAAATCTATAAAATTTAACAATTACCCCCTGCATCAAAACATAGTTCGGATAAACCAGTTCATCCATCTGCCTCCATATTGGTCAGACATAGGTCTTCAGTACTGCTGAGATGGCTCAGTTGGCAAAGTAGTCGCTATCAAACCTGATGACTTGAGATCAGTCCCTCCAGCCACACAGTGAAAGGAGATAACCAACTCCTGAAAGTTGCTCTCTGACTTCCATATCTGTGCCATGGATGTGCACAAACGTGTGCATACATACAAACACACAGATGTACACACACAAATATATACAGTAAAAAAATAAATCGAATAAAAAATGTTTTAAACCTTTTAAAAAATAGGTCTCCAGGATACTTTTTAGGCACAAACACAGGAAGCCTTAATACATAGAGTATATTGGGGAAAAAAACAAACACAAAAATTACAGGTTATATAATCCCACTTAAATAACCATAACAGCCGAGGCAGGGTGTCTACTGATGGTGGCCAGAAACTGGAAAGACTGTGGGAGATCGTCCCTTCAGCAGGACGGAGTCTTACTTTGGAATGGTGGAAGTGCTTTGGCTAGTGCAGAGATGGCTATGAATGTGTTAAATGCCACTGGTCTGTTGACTTTCAAATAACCAACTTCACATTACCTTTACCTCAGCCCAACAAATCAGTTTTTTTTTTTGTTTGTTTTTTTGTTTTTTTGTTTGTTTTGTTTTGTTTTTTTTTTGAGCTGAGGATCGAACCCAGGCCTTGTGCTTGCTAGGCAAGCACTCTACCACTGAGCTAAATCCCCAACCTAACAAATCATTTTTTTGTGGGGGGGGGTGGTTTTTCAAGACAGGGTTTTTCTGTGTAACAGCTCTAACTGTCCTAGAACTCATTCTGTAGCCCAGGCTGGCCTCGAACTCACAGAGATCCACCTGCTTCTGCCTCCCTAGTGCTGGGATTAAAGGCATGCACCACCATGCCCAGCTAACCAATCATTTTTAGAAGCACACTTGGAGGAAATTCTTATCTTCCTGCACATCCTGTGCTATTCCACCCTGTCCCCTGATGCTGTGGATATTGCTCTGTGTAAATAAAATGCTGATTGGCCAGTAGCCAGGCAGGAAGTATAGGCAGCAGAAGCAGAGAAGAGAATTCTGGGAACAGGAAGGTGGAGGGAGAGATATTGCAAGCTGCTGCCATGAGAAGCAAGATGTAAGGTACTGGTAAGCCATGAGCCACGTGGCAACTTGTAGACTAACAGAAATGGGTTAATTTAAGCTAGAAGAAGTAGATAACAAGAAGCCTGCCACAGCCATAAGTTTGTAAGCAATATAAGTTTCTGTGTTTACTTGGTTGGTTCTGAGTGTCTATGGGCCTGGCGGGTGAGAGACATTTGTCCTGACTGTGAGCCAGGCAGGAAAACTCTAAATACACCTTGATGATGATGGGTTGGGCTTCCCAGAGTGCACTTGGTTAAGAATCTGCTATCACTTCCCTTCACATCAAGGTTAAAGTCACCTGCCTTCAATCATCTGAGATTCCTTTCCTATGGTGATATTTTATTTGTACTGAAATGTGATTTTATTTGTATGTTAATAAATAAAGTTGCCTGAGGGTCAGAGCTAATAGCAAGCCATAGCAGAAGCCAGGCAGTGGTGGCACACACCTTTAATCCTGATCACAAGACAGGCAGATCTCTGTGTGTCCAAGGATATAGCCAGCATGGAGACACACGCCTTTAATCTCAATACCAATCGTTGAAGACCTGGAGATCTGTATAGACAGGCAGTGACGAGGAGGTCAGGTGGTTGGGTTTACAACCAATGAGTAGGCAGAACAGAAAGTCAATAAAAAGACAGATACACAGGAAGTAGATCTCTCTTTCTGAGGGGAAGGACGACAGCGGCAGTGAAGGGTAAGAAAGGCGGTTTTAAGTCTCAGCTCTCAGCTACTGCACTGACCTCTTGGGCTTTTAACTCTGCATTTGGCTCTGTGTTTCTTATTCAACAAGACAGTTACATCTATACTTTCCCATAAATATCCTTGCACATCAAAGCTCCTTCTTTGTAAGCCCCACCCACCTCAGATCTCCAGCCAGTAGTCTCAAAGGACTACCTAAAATTCTTCAGTGTCCATCATAAGGCTCCCTCAACTTGTGCTTGGTTATCTATGTATCACTGTGTTCCCACCTTCAGATTCTGCCTGTACTTCCAACATTCTATGAAACACACTGCTTTCATGTGATATGCAAAACACACCTTGCCAAATAAGATCATAACTTCCTCTTAAGGCAATACATTGTTGTTTCTCATACCAGTTACTTCACTTTGGGGCTATAGAAAGGACTCAGTGAACACTTAGTTGATTACTCATTAACTACTGCTCATCTACTCTCCCACTTCTCCTCCTAAGCTACAGTATACCCTTTGTTTGGAATAATCTCCAACCTGTCCCATGACATCATCTCTTTTCCCTGTCCTATTTAGCAAGAAATGGTTACTTGCATTTCAGGGAAACACCATTCACACACACAGTCTTTAGGTGGGTAAGATAAGGTCAACGTGGCAGTCGACGTCAGCCACCTTTCCTTCACAGAAGATTCCTAAATCCACAACCATTGTAGATCAGGATTCTATGCTAAAACCAGATGGACAGTAGTTTGGATAGCCCAGTGACTGATAACCTCCATGGGATGATGTTTTGGGCACACATTTTAATCTACATCCTTTGAACATGAAGTTAACAATAAATCACCAATGGAAAACTGCAAAACTTGTATTCAACCAGCTAGTTTGGGGTTGTCTTTTTAAGTATACTTTGTCCCATGTATTCATGATATAGAGCATTAGAGTGCTGAAGAGTTGATGAGAAGTTAATTATAAGTAAGTGGAGAAATGCAGACATCCAATCAGAGTAGGGTTCAAAAAGAAAAACCAAAGTGAGGGAGAAACGGTGGTCCTGGAATGGAAGCACATCCGTTCTTGAAGTTTTAGAAGCATGACAAGAATCAAAACAAGTTGGGCAGAGCTGGCGCACGCCTTTAATCCCAGCACTTGGGAGGCAGAGCCAGGCAGAGCTCTGTGAGATCCAGGACAGCCAGGGCTGTTACACAGAGAACTCCTGTCTCGAGACACAAAACAAAGCAAACCTTTGAGTAACCTTTCAGTAAGTTATATGTGTGGTCAATTTTGTTCTTCCTTTGATTTTTTTTTTTTTTTTTTTAGACAGAAGTACATGTAGCCCAGGCTGGCCTCCAATTCACTATCTAGTCAAAACTACCCTTGAACTCCTGATCCTCCTGCCTCAGCCTCTCAGCTGTAGGATTAGAGTTGCGAACCAACACAGCTTGCTCGAATCTTCCAGCTCCAAGCAACTTTCCAACTCAGAAAAGATCTGTACAGCTTGTGTGAGGCCACGTGACAGAGGCTGAGGAGGGATGTGGGCAACAGCAAGGTAGAAGATAACAACACCAAACAGAGACCCCAGACACAGTAGGAATCAAGGTTAAAATCAGCATAATAAAGAGTTTCTAATTATCTCTAATATCAGAGATCCCCGTGATTTTCATAACACCATGACTATGCCTTTTTGTCTGTATAGTACACACCAATAAAGCCCTAGGATTTGTTGTTTTATATATTTATATCTGTGTCTTTTCCCCAAGATTTACGTTCTTCTTTTTTAATGTATTTTTTTATGTTATATTTCATGAGCAATTCCAGCTTGGCTTCAGAACAACATTTTTCCACCCACATGGGAAAGCCTGCCAAGTCTTCAAGGTTTTGCAATATTCTTTTGTAGTATTCTTCTTATCAGAAAATCAAGCAAATTTTATTTTTTCTTTAAAAAATGCCTGCCTGCCAGCCAAGCACTCAAATTACAGTGATATAATATGAACTATCAACATGGTCTCCAACGTATAAAGTGGGATACCTTAGTAGCTGTGAGCCTTGGTGAGAGGTGTATATGTGAGAAATGACCGAGCTGAATTTGTTCAAGTCCTTAAGCTTCTCCATGAACAAATATGCATTTATAGTTAGAGAGCCCTGATATTTTACCTAGCCAGTTCATAAGATCAGTCATTTTGCTCTCTCATAACCCCACTAAAATTCAGTGGCTATTAGACAGCATGCAAAAGATGTCTAAGAATTAAGCCTGTAGTAGGAATCATTTCCTAATGTAAAACTAGAAAGAGTGGCTAGATGAAGCTTTGGTTGGTCAAATGTCCACTGTGCAAGCTTGAGGATCTGAGTTCAAATCCCCAACGTCAATGTTAAAAGCCACAGTTCCAGCATGTGTCTGAAACCCAAGTACTGGCAGAGGATGCAGACACAGGAGGATCCCTGCAACTCACTGGCCACCCATTCTGGCAGATGAGTGGGCTCCAGAATCATACTACACACACCACACCACACACACACACACACACACACACACACACACACACACACACGGACGGATTGGAGAGATGATTCAGTCACTAATGTTTGTGCCATGCAAGCATGAAGACCTGAAAACTCACATATAAATGTGATGCAGTGACGTGTGCCTGCAATAGAAGTGCTGGGAAAGCAAAGACAGGAAGTTCCTTGGGCCTTTAACAGCCAGGCTAGCTCAATGAGTTAGCTTAAGGCTCACTGGGAGATTGTCCAAAAAAGAAAAAGTAGAATGTGACTGATACCCAGCATCAATCTTCGGCCCCAATACACATGCACATACATTGACACATTCCTGTGCACACATAGACAAACATGCACATATAAAAATTAAACAAAAACCCATACAGGTTTGAGAAGGAAAACCCATACATAGGTTTTCCATAGGATTGATAAAGCACCTTCATTCTTGAGGTTTAAATACATTGAAGGGCCACGTAAGAGCAGTTTCAAGAGAAAAAACAAAAGAAAGGGATTACTAACGGGACTGTGGGAGAAATCAAGCAGAGGAGGAGGGTTGCCAAGAAATTTGGTTTCAAGAAGTACTTGAGGCTTGAGATATCACACCCCCAAGTTTTATTCCTATCCAAACTTTCTAGATGAACTCACATATGAGGAAATCCTGGCTCAGATGAGTCCCCCTGGGAAGTCACTATAGTTTACAGTTTCAGATGATTTAAATGGTAATCACCAGCTCCATCAAACTCCACCATATAGGAAATAAAGGAAATGAGATTCACTGGGGAAAATCACAACAAGCTTCATGTGCAACTCAACTCAATGCCCATCAAGAGAAGGCCTGGTCATGAAGAGTTTAGACCGACAAGCCTATACCCTTCTGTTTCCCCAATCCCTAATTAAAAGAAGCCCACTCACATGATAGAAATATGCCTGTGCGTAATGAGTCATTCCACAGTGTGTCATTTAAAGCCTGGAACTCATTATCAGTTTAAATCACATAGAGTCTGGAAGGCAATGATAGCTATTAAGGCTGGCAAATGAATAAAGCCCCACACCAGAACTGTATGTGTGTCTGTGTGTGTGTGTGTGTGTGTGTGTGTGTGTGTGTGTGTGTGTGTTAGCCACCCAAGAATACAGTAGTCTTAACCATGCGGCCATCTAGAGCACTTTTTTCTGAGGTTTCCTGTTTGATCAACCCTCAGTGACTCCAGTGAATTGCTCTAGTATCTCTGTCGATGAGGAAACTGACATGAATAACGAAAGTTTTTCTAAGATCACCCACAGAAACATGTAATTTCCTTACAGAAAATGAGCTCAACCTTGGGAAAAGCAATCACCCTGCATTTGTCAGCCTCATTTACCCATTCAATATGAAAACCCTCTGGGACACACCCAATCTAGTAGAGCATCAAGTAAGTGTTGGGCATCCAGCCACTAAGTAACCCAGCCCAAATAACTCAAGGAAGGACTCTAGCCTTGGAGCTTACTGATCAATGCTCCTGTCTGGCAACACAGGCCATGAAATATAAAAGAATCAGTGGTCAAACTGATTGAGAGCAATAGAATTCCTTCCCTTCATGGCAAACAGTGTGAAATGCCACTCAACTGTCAATCATTTACTTAGAGTTACACCTAAGAAAAGACATGATAGTGTGCACAAGTACATGACAGATTTGTGTACTTCTCTACATAAAAATACGTATTATTTTACAAGATTTTGTTTGCATATAGACTTGGTTAATATTTCCCGGCAGTCAATGAATGATTTGTCTTTGGTCATGGTCAAACTAGTAGCAAACTCTATGCAAATAGAAAGTCTTCTGGACATGGCATGGCCATTACATTACATTCATGAAATCACAGTAACTGTGGTTGCCTGCTCAAGATTTCACCTGTCAGCATTCCACAATGGGTGATGAGGGGTGTGGGATGCCCCACCCTCCCTGGGTAACTATTGGCAGTCATTGATTACTTGGGGGTAGGGTGAATGATTTTTCTATGGTGGTAGAACCACTGGTTAGTTTCCCATGTTCCAGTAAATAACCCCTGACCCATGCCCATGTAGTTAAACGCAATGGGTAAAATATAAATAAATAAATAAACAAACAAACAAATAAATAAATAAATAATACCCAAGAAGGAACTCATTAGAAAGCAGAAGGGGTTCAAGTGGAAGGGGCATAAGAACCTAATGGGGTGAATATGACCAACACATATTAAATATATACATAAAATTGTCAAAGAATCCATTATTTATTTACTTACTAACTTATTTATTTATTTTAAATGGGGGCATGGCTCAGATACTGGACATGCAGTTAGAATGCTCAAGGGCTTGGGTTCAATCCCCAATGTGTTAGTCAACTTGAAACTTCTGTGACAAAATAGCTGAGGTAAACAACCTAAGGATGGTTGTTTTAGCTCACAGCAGCAGAAGTTTCTGTCAATGGTAGACTCTTCCCATTGTCCTTGGGTTTATGGGCAGGCAAAGCATGATGGCAGAGATGGCATAGGAGCAAACAGCTACTTAACCTCATGGAAGCCAAGAAGCAGAGAGGCAGAGGAAGGGTAAAGAATAGATATTTACTCTAAAGAGTCACATTCCAAGTGAGTTTCTTCCTCCTAACAGCCTATTTGGCTCTGAAGCTGTTGATAGATTAATTAATCCTCCAATGAAGTCAGTACCCTCATATTCAAATCAAACGTGTCAGTAATGGGAACCAAGACCTTCCTAGGGACCCCTGGGCTGTGGGATGGGCATTTCCTGTCAAAATCAGGATCAGTCTTTCCCTACAGCCCTACAGCGTGCTTAGAAAGTTTTCATCTGCTCTTTCAAGGACAAAGGAGAAGCCTGGCATTCTAAGTTTTTTGGGGTGTGGGTTATTTGTTTGTTTGTTTGTTTGTTTGTTTGTTTTCAAGACAGGATTTCTCTACGTAGCCGTGGCTGTCCTGGAACTCACTCTATAGACCAGGCTGGCCTCGAACTCACAGAGATCCTCCTTGTTCTGCCTCCCAAGTGCTGGGATCAAAAATGTGCACCACCACAGCCCAGCAAGTTCTAAGTTCTTTTATGATTTTTTGGTTTGTGGGGGCTTTTGTTGGCTTAAGACAGGCTCCTGCTATATAATACTGCCCTGGATTCACCGTGGATTGCTGGCCTTGAATTCACAGCTGTCCTCCCACCTCAGCCTCCTGAGTGCTGGGAACACAGACCACACCCAGCTGAGAAGAATAAAGCCTTAGATGCTAATGACACACCAGTGATTATCAGGGTCGTTTCCCCATCACGTTAATTGTCCACAGTTTCAAATCTTCACACGTTATTTCTTTAGTACTGGGCACTGAGTCTATAACCTTGTACACACTAAGCACATACCCCGTCACTGAGCTCCACCCCCTCTCTCTAATAGTTCAGGTTTTTAATTAAGCATTCCATAGCTATTACATGAAAATAGGCAGAAAGACAGCATGTGGACCCTTTCGATGCAGTTGGATAATCATTTAACAAGTCTTTATTCATTGAAATCAACATGATGAAATTTTGCTAAGAAGATCTACAAATTTAAGCTCAAAAGAACAAAGAGAAGAAGAGGTGGGGGAAAAACACCAGTGAATAGAAGATTTTCATAGATTTCTGGGAGACAGGGAGCAGACAAGCAATGATAATGAATGAAACGAATTCATTTTCTCCATTTCAAGAATGTATTAAAATCTAAAGCAGGAGGGGGATCTCCCGAAAAGTAACAATTAAGAAAATGTGATTAAATGAATAGACATTAACATAGCAGCATCGGCCATGTGATCCAGCGGCTCCGTTTGTATGTGTATTCCCAAGAGAACTGCACACTAAAATGTGTGTCTGTAAATTCATACTGAGCTGGACATGATGGTCAGTGTTAGAGCATTTGCCCAACATGCTTAAAATGCTAGGTTTGAGGCCCAGAACCCTGAGAAAGAAGAGTGAGAGAGAGGAGGAGGAGGGCCGGGGGCGGGGGAAGACAGACAAGAGAGGCAAGGAGGAGGAAGCAAGGCAAGAGGGGAAGAGGAGGAAGGAGGAAGGAGGAAATAAAGAAGACCAGCCCACAGCAATTCAAATAATAGCCGTGAAGCAGAAACAACTTAATTCCATCAAATGATGAATAAGCACCATATGTTAGGTCCATAGAAGGAAACAGTCCACCACAAACAGGACTGCAGAACAAGGCATGGTGGCACATGCCCATAATCCCAGCGTCTCAAGAGGCTAAGGTTAGGAAGAACCTGTATTTGAGGCTAGCCTGGGCGATAAGCAAGACCTTTGTCTGCAAATGAATGTTTCAAAGGGGCTGGAGGTGCAGCACAGTGGTAAAGCATTTGCCTGGCATGCTGGAGGCCTCTGTTCTGTTCCTAGAATCCAAAAAGGTGGAGAAGATGACTAGGGAGTGTTAATGGGGGTAACATAAAATTTCTAAGATGCCACAGTTGTGGTGTGTCTGTGATGTGTACACTTGATTTTAATTATGCACTTCAAACACACAAATTACAAAGTTGTGAACTGCATCTCAAAAGACTGGGAATCAAAGCCAAAACAGAAATCTTCTAGATGGAAAGGGTGCCTACAGGACCTAGTGAATGAATTAAAAGTGTCCTCACCTAAAGCATTTCATTGGGAAATTTCCAAAGCCCAAGGATAAAGGGAGGATTTAAAAATCTTACAGAGATTTCCATCTCCAAAGGAATGAGAACCGCCCTGGTGCAGGCCTCAGAGCAGCACCCCACAGGAGACAGAACAGCGCTTGCTGTCAATCCTCAGAGGGAAAATTATTTTCAACCCAGAAGCTTTTCTCTAACAAAACTATAAAACAAGTATAAATCCAGGAGAACAATTCCCTTCCCCTATCATTCTCACGAAGTTCCCGAAGGTACTCCTATAAAACCTGGAAGAAAAAGCCAGAAGGAAGAAGATTCAAGATTTAGAACATGAAGTCCCACTGACAGCCTGGAGGAGATGTCACTCTGCAGCTGGACAACCTGGGCTCTGAAAAAGTGACCAAGAATATCTTCTTTGTTCCACGAACTGGATACAATTTTGAGAAACAAAAGCAATTTAAGCATGAGATAAAGTTGGTTGACACAGTTTTGAAGACTCCCAGGCCTGAGTTGTGGAGATAGGACATGCACAAAAAAGAACTGGGAAAAAAAATGTTCCTGTTTCTTAACAGTCATGTTCTACACATAGAAATGTATAGAAAATATCTAACATTTGATAAGAATGAAGTATTCTACAGAGTGAAGTGTGGGCAACTTAAACAAAGTAATATCCAACAAAAATAATTGGAAATGAAACGTTCTTCTCTCTTAGAAGCAAGAGTTTGGTAGAGTTATATGGAGAATATTGGTTTTCATTGTAAGCCTTCTATAGTTTCATTTTTAATGCATAGTAATGTATTATGCTGATAAAACTTTAAAAATTGGTTAAAATTAAGTATATCCACTCATTTATCACTTACAACATGCAAACTACACTGTTAAGATGCAAATGGAAAGCCAGGCTTGGTGGCTCATGCCTGTAATCCCAGTTCAAGGCCAGCCCCTACTCTATGGTGAGTTCCAGGATAACCTGGGCAAATATTAGACGATATATTATCCCTCTCTAAAACAGGTGAAATGGGTGATTAAATACATCTAAAAATAAAACTTAATTGTATAAAAGAGGTAACACTTGAATTGAGCCCTAAGGTATTAGCAGGATTTTGACAGAGAAAGGAAAAAGCATATTCTAACTGCTTTGAAACGCATTCCACAAAAGGACAGTCATTTGTAACATTCCTAGCGAAAGGCAATTACACCTTCCAGGAAGGAGCTGCTATTTTTGAAATAGTCATCTTGAGAGGAGAAGAAATATTCAGAATATTTCATGTTAAGCTCGGACTTACCTGTACCGGAAAATATTTTCTGAATTTATGAGTCAGTTACTTAAAGAAAAAGACAAAAAAGAGAAAGTCCTAAGAGAAACAAGTCTATATTGCATATCAGTGACTGATTTCATTTACCCAGAACAGTTTCTGTTGACTTAAATAGACTTAAAGTTGACAGACTTCTCTTATTCTGTAAAATAAATAAATATACAGCCTGTACCATGGAAAAGACCAAAATGAATCACAATTTGAGTGCTTTTTTTTCTTTCTTTCTTTTTCTTTATTAGCACACAGCTTGGTCATTTCTAACTGCAAGTTTACTTTGTTAAAGGCTTTCATTGATAAAGTAAATCTATCCCTGTATGTTCCAGCAAACTCCATCTAGAGATTTTACACTTATTTTTTCTGCTTTTTAAAACAAATTCACTTATGTTTTTCCTATCTGAAGTCAATTTGGAGCCAGAACAGATTCTAAACATGTGGCCAGATGTTGTGGTACATGCCTGTTACCCCAGCACACCTGCTGAGCAGTTGGATTGCTGCAAGTTCAAGGCCAGCCTGGGCTACAGAGAGATCTCCTGAGGTGATATTTTGTTTGTGCTCTAACAAATAAAGCTTGCCTGGAGATTAGAGTGCAGAGCTAGCTAGCCACTAGAGACCAGGTAGTGGTGGCACACACCTTTAATCCACCATAATAAAAAGGAAAGATTAAATATGGGAAAAAATCAAAAGAAGAATCACCAAGAGTTGTGTGCTGCCTAATTTGAGGCCGCTATGTGTGTGCATGTAAACAGAACTATGCATTTGTACAAGACCTTGTAACAAAAAGAAGAAGATGAAAAAGAGAAGGAGAGAAGAAGGAAGGAAGGAAAGAAGGGAGGGAGGGAGGGAGGGAGGGAGGGAGGGAGGGAGGAAGGAAGGAAGGAAGGAAGGAAGGAAGGAAGGAAGGAAGGAAGGAAACAGAGAGAAAATCTCAATGGCCCACTTGGTCCTCTGCATATATAGGCTTTGTATTTGCAGAGTCAGCCATCACAGACCAAATGTGAACTAGCTACAGACTTGTTATTCTCATCATTATTCCCTGTCCAATACAGTGTAACAGCTATGTACATAGTCTGGCATTGTGTTAGATTAGAAGTAATCTAGAGATTAGGTAGACAAGTGTGCAAGGAACTCTGCATAGGTCACAGGGGGGTTGCTGTTTACTCTAGGGGATTTGAGCATCTGTGGATTTGAGTATCCATGGTGACTCAGGACAATCGAATAAACAAAGTGAAGGACAGAAAGGACAGATAAGAACCAGCCTCCAAGTGTTAATCCTCTGATGTTTTTTTTTTTCCCTTAAACTAACCAGCATGTGATATACATGTGTGTATGTGTGCTTTATATGTCTTTCCTGTCTTTTGTTTGGTTTACTTGTTTGTTTATTTATGGCAGACTCTTAATGAGCAGACTAGGTAGTTCCTCTTGCCTTTGCCTCCCCAGTGATGGATTATAGTCAGGCACCATCAAGGCTGATATAGCTACTACTTTTTAAAGGGTTTTAATTTCTTGTCATCATTTCCTACTACTATATAAAAGTTCTTGGCCTGTGTAAGGAAAGCATCAGTATGTAAGGCCCTGCTAGCTCCATGTCTACTGAGATTCCAATTTGCTTTTCAGGGAAGCACTGGTAAAGATGGAGAGACAAGCAAGGATTACAGATACTTGAAGAAACATGTCAGAAGGACACAGGAAGAGAGGACACAACATCTCACCAAAAGCAATCTTGATATCCTCAGGGAGAGAGGTAAAGGGCCCAGCACTTCAGACTGGCCATCTCAGCACTTGGGAAGCTGAGGCAAGAGGGTTGTGAGTTCCAGGCTAGCCTGAGCTACCTAATAAGACCTTGCCTCAAGCAAAAAAAAAAAGTGGGGGTGGGGGAGTAAATGTGGGTAGGGAAGGAAGAAAGGAAGAAGGGTGGAGGGAGAGAGGAGGAAAGAAAACAAATCCCCGGTGAGATAAAAATACTAATAACAAAGAAAAAATTAGGAGTCAGTTGCAGTCTGTAAGCCCAGCACAGTACTTCACAGGAGGATGAAGAGTCTTGGGGTGGTCCAGGCTAAGGAATTCCATCTTGGGGGAGGGAATCTTTCTTTTTGTTTTGTTTTGTTATGTTTTTTCGAGACAGGGTTTCCCTGTGTAGCTTTGTGCCTTTCCTAGAACTCACTTGGTAGGCCAGGCTGACCTCGAACTCACAGAGATCCGCCTGGCTCTGCCTCCCGAGTGTTGGGATTAAAGGCGTGCGCTACCACCGCCCGGCTGGGGGAGGGAATCTTAAGAGGAGAGGATTTTAAAAAGCCTTTGGACTACAGATTGCTCAAAAAATAACCATGGAGGTTACCCTGAGCTACAAGACAAGGGCTTCCTGACTGATCAGACTCCTGTGTGTCTAACCCAGTGGATGATACAGCCCAACACCACTGACACCAAATGATCCTGCATTTTCCAAAGAGAAAAAAAAATACGCATTTTACACAAAGAATCAAGGATCTGCATGACTTTGGGCTTCTTAGGCAAAATATTGGAAGAAACAAAAAAATGAAAATGTTCTATTGAGATCAAGGTACCATGGTTCACACACTGAGCTCTGGCTCTTGGAGGCATGGGAGCTCAAGAGGCCTGGACAATATAGTATGCCAGTCCAAAAAAAAAAAAAAAGCATTAAAAATTTTCCAGGAATCTGATTCCCATCCCAGAAACCCATTTATGGGAGAACACATAAATCAAATGAATGAATGAATGAATGAATGGATGGATGGATGGATGGATGGATGGATAGATGGATGGATAGATAGATAGATAGATAGATAGATAGATAGATAGATAGATAAATGACCCACTAAATATGGAGGTGGGAGAAGATGCTTTCAAACTTCAAAGGGACAGAGTAGTCATAGCCTTAGAGGTATGTACGGATAGGGCTATGCTCTGAGCAATGTGTTGGAGATTTTTCTCATGGTACAATCAGCATCCATTATCATCACACAAACATGAGCCATAGGAGGCTGCTGACGCCAACATGGCACAGGGTTTTATAGTAAACTTGCTTGTACAAGTAGAAAGAAATACTCTAACATAATGATTTAAATGGGGGTGGGAGTGGGCAGGGAGACGGCTCAGGGGGGAAAGGTACTCACTCTGCAAATATGAGGACGCGAGTTTGAAGGCCAGTGAGTCTAGTCAGACCAGCCAGATTCTGACTCATTGAGAGACCCAATCTCAAGGCAATAAGACCTATAGAGGAGGACACATGACATACACTCTGGACTCTGCACATGTTCGCACACACGCACATACACACACATATGTACCCATGCAAGCACACGCATGCACATGTCATGGAACTCACTATGTAACCTGAAATGGCCTCGAACTCACTCTCTCTCAAATGCTAAGCCCATAGGCATGGGCCACTGTATTTTACTCCAACTACCTTTCTGTCAAATGACAAAATTATGATGATTTAGTATTTTAATTGGTTTTATTTTCCACTCTAGAAGCAGGTGACACTTCATTCTATGAAGTAAATAAATGTTTCATCCCCAAAGAAGAGGTGGTTGATGTAAGAGGAGGGTTGGGGGAAAGGCAGAAAAAAGGACCCGTCATTTTAAAATTACTTCCCCTGTAGGTTGAGCCTAGGAAGATGGAACAATGGGAAAGTAATGCTTGTTAGCATCGGGTTACTGTTTTGCCTTTTTATCTTACTGCAGAGGGAACTTCATTATCCCAGCAACTGAAAGCGGCCTACTGGGAAAGTGCATGACATCTCTCTAATCCTGGCTTCTGGGAAGGTCAGATAAACAGCTTAGTTCCAGCTGGTGACATGGATCTTTAGCGTGAGTGACTCCATTTTGATTTTTAGCCTATTCTTTGAGGCTAGTGCAGGAGCTTACTCCAGAACAATAGCCTTCTTCGGCTTTTATGTAACAACTTTAACTTTTAACTTCTAGGATTGATTCATGTGCAAGTTCCTGTCATCAATTTAGTCATAAATAGTTTCTGGCATCAAGTAGCTGTTAAGCAATGCTTAGGTTTTTGAATGAATGGAAAAATAAATTTTAATGAGGAACTTATTCTCGTTCATCATAAAATTTAGAATAAACCATTTTCACCTCCCTTTGAGATCTTGAGTATACTTCATGATCCGGAACTCACACAACCTTCAATGTTTTTCTTACATTCTCATTATTACATATTCATGAAAATTTTCCTTTAACTTTCCTTTCTGCATCACTTGAAACAAATGGAAAGGGGCACTGGAGGGACCTGAATTCAGGGTCCAACACACAGGCCAGGTGGCTCACAGGCACCTATAACTCCAGCTCCAGGAGCTGCAACACCCTCTTCTGATCTCCAGGGCACCCACATATGCATGGCACATATACAAACACATTTTTTTTTAATTGAAGCAAAAACTTAAACTTTAAAAAATTAATAGGGCTGGAGGTATGTGACTCGGTCCTGAAGAGCTTATGTGTAGAATTTGTTAGTTTCTAGGTTTATTCATATACAACAGAAAGAGTAAGACCCCAGGTACGGTGGCAGAAACGAGGCCCCGAGTTCAAACCCCAGCACAACCGAAAAGAGTAGTGAGAAACTAGAGAAATGATTAATATATTTTAATGTAAGACACCAATTTCTTTCATTCTCAAGAAAAGGGTAAAATGAATGCTTTTAATGAGGGGAGGGTATTTCAGCTGCTTTGACACATCAATCAGAGATAACACATCTGGCCTGACCTCCACAGGGGGAGACTGAGAGGGGCTGAGGGTTGGCTGGGAGACAAGAGAGCGAACTTAGGATCGCTGAGACAGTCCCCACCCTGGGTCCCCTTGCATAGTTTCTTCAGTTGGACTGGAATGCTATAAATTTCTAGACACACCCAGGTTCCAGCGCAAGTACAAAAACATATTCCATGGCCAAATTCGAGGTATTTTTGTATCATCTACCATTGGAGACTATGCCCTGATCTTCTTCTTCCCATTAGAGCAGATAAGCAGGAATCAGGAGTGTAGTCATTAACTAGAGACAAGAAAAAAGATTTACAAGAAGTGTCCCAGCATCACAATGGACCAGTGAACTGCTTCCTCTGGGTCTCCAGGGAAGCTGACTTAAGCAAGACCAAGCAGCTGCTCACCTCCACTTCACTGTGAGGTGAGAACAGTGTGTGCTTCCTCCTTCCAAACATGCTGCAAAAACCAGAATGATAACATCTTCAAACACTAAAATACTTGGGGAAAATGACAGCGCAAAGCCAGGCTATTATCAGTACACTCCCCTAGCATGCACTTTCTTCACTCATGGTACAAATAAAATTCCTCTGAAACAGACCCTACCCAGATCTGAAAGGCCAAGGAATGCCTATCTGCTTCGTAAATCTTTTAGCAAGAGGTTTTGAGAGTGCAAAAAATGGAATCGTCTACTGTGTGTGCTCACCAGATTTCAATAAGTGTTATATGTCATTGTTATATATATTCAAGTGAACAAAGTTGGATGAAAACTTTACTGGCCTGGCTTAGAAATTGTGTTTGGCATGTGAGAGGCCCTGGGTTTCATGCCTAGTACTTTCACCAAAGACCTCTCTCCCCCATGCCCTGGCAAATCTTTACACAAGGATTAGAACTTTTTATAAATGATGTTCAAATGTACTCTGAGGTTTGGAGAAACACACTTTAACAACTGCAAGGGCTCTTGTCTTCTACTTTTCCTGTATGGTTTTAAATTTCAAAGCTAACTGTGTCTCTTGTCTCTCTCTCATCTGTCTGTCTGTCTGTCTGTCTGTCTCTCTCTCTCTCTCTCTCTCTCTCTGAGTCTCTCATCTCGGTGTCTCCATGTCTCTGTCTTTCCCTGCCCTCCTCTCCCTCCCTTATTTAGTTTGTGGTACTAGTGGTTGAACCCAGAGTGGTGTTCACACTTAGGCAATCACTTTCCCACTGAGCTAAATCCCCAGCCTTCTTTCTTCTTTTTGGTTTGTTTTCATTTTGAAGCAGGATTGGGGCTCACTCTGTAGCCCAGGCTGGCTGCAGGGAGGTAATCCTTCTACCTCAAACCTCCCACATGGTGTATTATTAATATATGCCACTTTCACCTGCTTTTTCTTTTCTTTTTTTTTTTTTTTTTTTTTTTTTTGGTTTTTCGAGACAGGGTTTCTCTGTGTAGCTTTGCGCTTTTCCTGGAATCACCTGCTTTTAAATACAACACTATGGCTCTTAATTCATAAGATAAAGGACTTACTAACTAGCATAGTAATTGATTGTAAAAAATTGAATTTGGAAGAGAAGGAGAAATTGAAATTATAAGAGGCAGGTGTGGTAGCATACACTTGAAATCCCATCACTCAGGAAGCATATATCTAAGACCAGTTTGTGCTAAATAATGAGACTATGTCAAAAAATAAAGACAGAGAGAGAGAGAGAGAGAGAGAGAGAGAGAGAGAGAAAGGAAAGAAAGAAGGAAGGAAGGAAGGAAGGAAGGAAGGAAGGAAGGAAAAAAGAAAGAAAGAAAGAATGAAAGAAAGAAAGAAATGACAGAAGGAAGAAAGGAAGAAAGGAAAGAAAGAAAGAGAGAAAGAAAAGACAGGAGGGAGAGGGAGAGACTGGAATTTAACTTTCAAGCTACAAATTCCACTCTATTGACCCCAGTGACAGAATTCCAGCATGATGTCATAGAAAGTTGTGGAGAGCTAAATACTACTGAAACAAAATAGGAAATGTTTCAAGATAATTAATTGTTAGTCATTTCTAGAGCGTTGTATTGAAAGCATGATGAATTCATATCTGATTTCAGCAATAAAAAGTTCCATGATCAATTGCAACATCCACCTAGTCACAGGAATGGGGGCTTGGTGAAACCTGCACACTTAGTGGAAACCCACACACTGCCCGCTTCATCTACGGGACACAGAAGGAATGTCTCTCAGACTGGCAAGGTGGTCCTTTTCAGTTGATGGTCTGACTTAGCTGCTCTTTGTGTTAGTCTGGGTTCTCCTATCCTGCTTCCCAGGCATAGAAATGGGAGCAACAGGCTGAAAAGGATAAATGTATATATCCTTCGAAGCCTTTCGCTCATGTTTAGTGTGTGTGTGTGTGTGTGTGTGTGTGTGTGTGTGTGTGTGTGAATTGATTACAATTAAACTTCACAGCTCTCAGACAAGAGCCTTTGAAAGCCCAGACTTTGAACTACCCTTTCTCAAATGATCCATTCCTCCATTGCTAACTCCATTAATTTTTTTTTTTTTTTTTTTTTTGGAAGCTGAGGATCGAACCTGGGGCCTTGCACTTGCTAGGCAAGCGCTCTACCACTGAGCTAAATCCTCAACCCTCTAACTCCATTTTATTTTTAGAAATCTAACATGTAAATATATTGAGGTTTCCCTCCAAAATCTCTCACAACTCTGTTTATTTTTTCAATTATTATTGTTACATGTATACATACATATAAACATATACATACAACTTACTGAGGTCACTTACTCTTGTTCACATGTGTGTTTTTAAGGCTGAATAGCATAATGACACCAGCTGACATGCCCATGTGAAAGGGAAAAATCATACAAGGCTCTACTCTAGTTGAAGAATTGCAGGCAATTAATGATTGCTGGAAGAGGGGGACTCAGTCTTCGTAAGGGATGCGCCCCTAATCTGTTATCCAGTAGCAGGTGCTCAGCCCTATAACACATACATTATGCTTTCTTGATTTTCAATATCGCTTGGATGTGTCGTCTCTCACTTCATGTTGTTTTCTTCTCTAACTGCTACTTGTTCCCATATGTACACAGAGAATTATCTAATTCTTTGCTAAACCTAATCTTCATAGTAATTTCTCTCCTAAAACCATCCAGATTCCAGTTTCCCTGACCTCTGCTCTGCCCCACTCCCAGCCTCTGCTCTGCCCCACCCCCAGCCTCTTGTTCCCCTTCCCAGCAGTCCAAACTCACAGGTGGTGATTGACAGCAACTCCTGTCATCTCCAGTAAATTTCTGCAATCTCTTAGCACCCAAATGCACTATTTTCAACACCTTTTCTTCCCTCCAGGGCTGCCATGGGGACCCTCCTGTGGTGATATATTGTGTGCCCTAATAAACTTGCCTGAGGATCAGAGGACAGAGCCAGCCACTAGATTAGACATAGAGGTCAGGCAGCGGTGACACACACCTTTAATGCTATCACTTACTCGGGAGGCAGAGATCCATCTGGATCTCTATGAGTTCAAGGCCACACTGGGCTGCATGAGACTGATCCAGTATAAGAGAGAAACAGAGCCAGACAGTGGTGGCACACACCTTTAATCCCAGCACTTGAGATCTCATGCCTTTGCTTGGGGAGCACACACTCTTTTCATCCCAGGAAGTAATATGGCAGGGCAGAGAAAGGTATATAAGGTGTGAAGGAACAAGAACTCTCTCTCCTTAGGCTGAGGATTTCATAGAGGTAAGAACTAGTGGCCAGTTGCTCTGCTTCTCAGATCCTTAGGCAGGTTTATTAGGTAGGGTATACAATAGATCACCCTCCATACTTCTTCCTCTGCTCACTTTTCTTCACAGGGCTGTTCACAGCCTTAGCATTTTAAAGACCGTGAAGTTTTTGATGTATCATTGCACTGGATTTATCAAACTTTCTACAAATGGCTCTTCCGTGGGCCATAGGATCCAGAGTACTCAGCTCCATTGTTTCTCAGAACACTGCCAATGATACTGGAAGAATGGTCACAACGGTGATCCAGTAAAACTTACTTACTTTTTCTGTTTTTGTGGCTTTTGACCTAAAGATTTTATGCAGTCTAGTTGCCCTCAAACTTGTTAAGTAGCCAAGGCTGATTTTGAACTCCTGATTCCCTGTCTTAACCTCCCAAGTGTTAGATTATAAGCACAATCCACATACCTCACTAGAAAATGCTATCTTAAAAAAACCCTTTTACAACTATGAAAACTCACTCTTTGCTCACAAACAGGACAGCAGATTGCCAACCCCAGTCTGTGCTAGGATAGCAAACTCACCTTTCCTTTCGAACTCCAAGCCAGCCTTTTCCACTGAATCCTTCCTTAAGATCCCTGTTGAAATGACGTCTTGCCCCAATTTATACAGCTGACCAATCCAACTGATGTGACTGCCTTGTCTCCTTTATTCTGTTATTGCCTGAGCTATTATCCCTGGCTGAGGAGTTATTGGCAATTGATAACTACTGGGAGAGAAAGAGAGTCAGTTTTAAAATCTTTTAAAATCTGGCCCTTGGTAGGTCAACCACTCTGATGGATGTCTCCACAACTAAAAGTATGTGAGAAGCATAATCTAAACTGGGTGAGTTGGGGCTCATGCATGAAGATGGGAAATTAAAGAGGTAGAGGTAGATCTGGGAGGAGTTAGGACGGGGAAGAGTAGGGTTTGAATATGACAAAATACATTGCACAAAATTCTCTAAGAATTAATAACAATTTATTAGTTCTACATTTGGTTCCTATGCACTTCCTTTTACAAGAGACTGAAGAACTTAAGAACTGAAATAACATTCTGAATATATTTACTCACACACCATAGTGCCTTGCAGATTGTAGGTATTTAATACATGTTGGCTTGTGGTACAATATTTACATCTAAAAATATTTTAAAATCTACATTATCAGATTAAACTTTTCTCCTGGGAAGTTTATTGAGAGAATCAATATGTGAATGAATGAATACATGAATACATGTATGCATGCATGCATGCATGCATGAATGAATGAATGTCTAAATGCAAACTTTCTATCAGGCTCTAACTAAAAAGCTTTCCTAGACATTAGGACATCTTTTAAATAGTCAGTGAAACATATCCTCCAAAAGATCAGATATTGGAAATTAAATCCAACATTTTATGCTCATGGTATTTGGAGCTGAAGTCTTCTGGAGGTGATTAGGATTAGAAGACATCATGAGAGGGGCCCTGATTTAGTCAGTGTTCTGTTGCCGTGAAGAGACACCATGACCACACCAACTCTTATAAAAGAAAGCATTTAACTAGGGCTTGCTTTCAGAGGTTTAGTCTGTCTTCATTGTGGCAGGAAGCATGGCAGCATGCAAGTAACCATGGTGCTGAAGAAGAAGAAACAGAGATCCACAGGCAGCAGGAAGAGACTCTAGGCTTGGAAGGGGCTTTTGAAATCTCAAAGCCCACCCGCAATGACAGACTTCCTCCAAGGCCACACCTCCTAATCCATCTCAAGTAGTGTCGCTCCCTAATGACCAAGCATTCAAATATATGAGCTGATGGGGTCATTCTGAGTCACACCACCAAAGGCCTCCAAATGACATTATAAAATGAGGAAGACCTCATTGTGGTGGCACACCTCTGCAATCCCAACACTCAGAAGACGAAAGTGAGAGGACTGTGGGTTTGAGTTCAGTGTGGGCTATATAATGAGACGGTCAAAAAATAGGAGGAGAAGGAGGAAGAGAAGGTGGAGGAGTATAGTGGGGAGCCATCCCAGCCTTGGCCTGGAAGTTCCAACCCCCATTGAGGCTTCGGTAATGGCCACGCTCACAAGGCAGGGCTGAGGGAGGAAGCTGAAGACCCAGGATCGAGAGGAGAGATCTCTCTTGGTTCTGGGACCCTGGATGCTGGAGGTAGACAGAGCAGAGTTCTCCAGAGAACACCGCCGGACTGCGTCATACCTTTGCCAGACCCTACAACCTATCCCTTCATTTGTAAGTTACCCCACAAATAAACCTCCCTTTTAACTATGTGGAGTGGCCTTGATAATACCACCAGAGGAGGGAGAGGAGGCGAGGAGAAAGGAGAATGTAAGGGAAGAAGATAAAGACAGAGAGGGAAGGGAGAGGATGAGGAGATAGGGGAAGAGAAGGAGGAAGTGGAGAGGAAGAGGAGGCACTTGAGCTAGCACGCTGGCTCTGCCCTCTACTATGAAACCACATTAGGATACAGCAAAAACATTCTTTAGTCTGCAAACAAGTGCTAGGGCTATGGCCTTGGGTTCCTAGTCTCCAGGACCATGAGCTAAGTAAATTTTTATTCCTTATAAAATGCCATTTCAGGAACTTCATTATGGTCACAGGAAGCAGAGTAAGGCATTCTTCAAGGCCCAACTTTGCAAGAAATGCAGCATGATTTCCTCCTCTCTTCTAACCTTTGGTGGACATGTCTACATTTGAGTTATCTCTCTGTGCCCATCTCTGTTTCCTTGTTTTATAAGAGATATTCTACTCTCCAAATCCATTCACCCGATTACTAATCTGATATCTCAGTTTACAGCTAACTTTGAATTGTTCAGTGCTTTCTTTGTCTGTCCACATCCATATTCCAAGGAAACCAGATAGCACACATCACAGAAAAAGTCCTGGGAAGAATCTATATATTTATCTCCTGTGCACAACATGACCAATCTCCCTAACAACTGACCATATTCTTCATCTAGAATACTCCTTCATGGGTTCGCTACCAGTTCTACCACCATGATTCCACTCAACATTCTTCCAGACGTTTCAGGGCCCAAGTCATGCAAAGATGCCACCACCTGTAGCAGAGACAAGCACTCCCCTCCCTCTCTACAAAGAAGATTTGCTACCCAGATACAGGGCTATGATCAGTTAATCAATTACAGCTGTCAACCCCACTTTCAGCGACACCCTTTGGCTAGCCCTTACCTATGAAAGCCCCCCAAGAAAGGTACAGCTGCAAAGATATACTCACTCGTCCTGGGGTAACTGGTGGGGCCCTGCTTCCTGCAGAAAGACTTGCTGGCTTGGCCTCCTAGTTTAATGAGAGCATTTACTGATTTGGCCCATGGGGGACTTGATAGGTCAAAACAGTGCTTGCAATAGTCTACCTCCCCTATAAGGTTTATAGGAGCATGTCAGACAGATCCCTCACACAGACTCAGGGAGAATCCAAACTGGCTCCATTACATGAGTGGTAAAGACATTTAGGACTCACACTACTCCAGTATGACTTCATCTTACTTGATTACTCCTACAAGCTCCTATTTCCAAATAATGTCACATCCATAGGTATTAGAAGTTAAAAATTAATCACATTTTTTGGAAGGACCTAATTAACCTGCAACAATAGTCCATCAGCCCAACCTGCCATTCTTTACTGGATACAAACATTATTTTCTGTATTTGCTGACCCCATTATTAAGAGATTCTGGGAACTACACATGTGTACATAGACAGACAGACAGATACACACACACACAGAGAGAGAGAGAGAGAGAGAGAGAGAGAGAGAGACAGAGAGAGAGAGAGAGAGACAGAGAGACAGAGAGAGAGAGAGAGAGAGACAGAGAGAGAGAGAGACAGAGAGAGACAGAGAGAGACAGAGAGAGAGAGAGAGAGTTTGGTCTCTACCTATAAGACTAACCAGTTTTGTTACAACGAGGGAGGGACTGATTTGAGGATAATTCTAAACTACATTTGTCAATATTAATAGTCTTATATCCTGAAATGGTAAAAGCACAAGTTAGAACAATGTCCATGAGGCTTCATGTGTAGCCAAATGTTAAAATGCATGCTTAGCCTGAGCCAAGTCTTAGATTCCATAATAGGACAAAAATTAATGGGAAATAAATATCTTTAACAAAATATCCTGTCTGAGACATTTTGTTGAAAAGCACTATGGCTTCAGATACAACTAAATCAGCATGCCTGAGCTTGGAATAACCAAAAGATGTTGACCTAAAAACATTTAAAAAGCTTTTTTTCCCCATAAACTATATAACTACTAAGGATTTCTAAACTTTCAGAAACTATATTAATTTTTCTTCTATACGTAAATGAATTAGTTCTTATCATGGAGGTGTTTGTTTGTTTGTTTATTTGTTTGTTTGTTTGAAGATAGGACCTCATTCTGTAGCCCAGGTTAGCCTAGAACTCTCCTGGTGATCCTCCCACCTCAGGCCCTGAATTCTAAGATCATTATTATGAGCCACCACACTTGACTTTTGCATTTGCACCTAAATTGTTTTCCTAGTGGTGTGTAGATTTCCACTAGTCCCCACCTACAATCACCTTTCTGGCTAGTCTAGTCTGGTCAGGGGTGTGGTGTCCAGTCATAGAGTAAAGCTGACTGGCCTATATGTGACCTCATCTTCTCTGTCATCTCAATGAGTGAGTTATTTATTCATGGATTAAGTTAGTCTTTCTTAGGGATGCATGCAAGTATGCGTCTCAGCTAAGAGGATTGTAGATGTGAAACTTGTGACATTTCCTTCATAGGCCATTTACATACATTACTCTCAAGAGCTGTGCTCTGAAGCATTCCCTAATGGTAGGTCAGGTCTCTGGATTTCCGGGTATTGGTCTACAGTACAATTCAGCCATCACATTGCTTTATTTTAATAGAAGATTCTATTCAGGTATGAGCATTATATATGGTGTGGTGACAAAATCATATATTTGTTATATTCCGAATGTAAATACAAATATTTTTCAAGGGTTTTATTATATCTTCGAGAGAGTATAATGATTGAAGCAGGATCCTGTGTATCCCAGTCTGGTCTAAACTTGGTTGAGAATGACTTTGAATTTCTGATCCTCTTGCCTCCCCGCTCCGCCATGTTAGGATTACAGAAATGTACCACCATGCCCAGTTCACACAGTTCTGGGGACCAAATCCATGGCTTTCCACATGCTATAAAAGTACTCCACCAACTGAACTAAATCTCAGCCATATTATATCTCTTTATTCCAAAAGAACAGAGGGGTTGAGGATTTAGCTCAGTGGTAGAGCGCACAAAAGAAAGAAAGAAAGAAAGAAAGAAAGAAAGAAAGGAAGGAAGGAAGGAAGGAAGGAAGGAAGGAAGGAAGGAAGGAAGGAAGGAAGAAAGAAAGAAAGAAAGAAAGAAAAAGAGAGAGAGAGAGAAACAGAGGATATATAAGACTCTAAGTATCTAAGAGAATTTCTGAGCAAGATGGCTCACACATATAAACTCAGCACTTGGGAAGCTGAGACAGGAGGTTTGCTATGAATTTGAGGCCAGCCTGAACCACAGGGTGAGTTCTATATCTACCTGGGCTGTGGTATATGATGCAACCTCAAAAAGCCAAATTGAAGAATGTAGAAGAGAATCAGTCTACTATTCTGACATTTATAATGGAGCCAATAACAAGTTCCTTAAACCAAAAAGGGGAACTTGCAACAGCATTTTGATAACTTTAGATATTTTAACTGGCAACTTTAGATATAAGCTACAGCTAGAAACCACTCATAAGCTGGTATTCCAGAAAGAAATACTCAACACCATCATTGATGAGGCTACCATCACCTAAGTTTCCACACCATTGTCTTATCTCTGAAACAGACTGCTCATGAGTACAACTCTTGGCTGGTATGGAGGCAGCAACATGAACCTTGGGCAATACTCTAAGCATCCATGCCTCAGCTTTCTCACCGTGAGATGGAGATGACGATAATCTATGTCACGGGTGCATTAAATAAAGATTTTGCTTGTTTATTTAACTTCAGATACATAGAAACAAAGTCATCACCTGCAGATAGGGAACCCTCTAGTCAGGCCTCATAATGAAAGTGTTTTTCTTTCTGTTCACAACTATATAGCCTGTATTAAGAATATTATATAGTATGCAAAAGACTGTCAATTCAATTTCTTTTCTTTTTTTTTCGGGGGGGGGGGTTGTTTTGTTTTGTTTTGTTTTGTTTTTTGGTTTTTCGAGATAGGGTTTCTCTGTGTAGCTTTGCACCTTTCCTGGAACTTGCACTGTAGACCAGGCTGGCCTCGAACTCACAGAGATCCACCTGCCTCTGCCTCCTGAGTCCTGGGATTACAGGTGTGCGCCACCACCGCCCGGCTCTATTTCTTGAGGTATAGTGGATATGTGGACTTTATTAAATGTATTCACATGTATTCACACTTAACATTGGATAATAACAACCTTCAAGAATAGTCAATCAAGCTGGGCATGGTGGCATATGCCTTTAATCCCAGCACTCGGGAGGTAGAGGCAGGTGGATATCTGTGAGTTCAAGGCCAGCCTGGTCTACAGAGCAAGTTCCAGGACAGCCATGGCTATACAGAGAAACCCTGTCCGGGGGTGCAAGGACACAGACTGCTGAGAAAATAATAAATGACTCTGATCTTTATCCTTATTCATAGATTATAAGTGTAATGGAATTCCATATCATTCTCACACACTCTCAATAATCATAGTATAAAATGCAAATAGACCTATAAGTGAACTCTTAGATAAACCCCATCACATTGCCCTCAATGTAGAAATCCATTTTTAGGGCAGTGGTGGTGCACTCCTTTAATCCCAGCATTTGAGAGGAAGAAACAGGCAGATCTTTGTGAGTTGGAAGCCAGCCTGGTCTAGAAAGCAAGTTCCAGGATAGCCATGGCTACACAGAGACCTCTTTCTAGAATTTAAAAAAGAAAAAAAAAAAAAAAGGAAGGAAGGAAGGAAGGAAGGAAGGAAGGAAGGAAGGAAGGAGGGAAGAAAGGAATTTTTAAAAGTAGGAAAGGTGGCAATTGAAACCTAGTGAATAAAATGTTTAAAAATAAGTAAACTTAGGAGAGGCCTGGAGAGATGGTTCAGAAGTTCACAGTGTTTGTTGTTCTTGTAAAGTTTAGTTCCCAGCACTCATGAGACACAGCTCACAAGAGCCTCTAACTTCAGCTCCAGGCATCTGATGCCCTCTTCTGACCTCGGTGGGCACTGCACACAGAGATCCGCCTGCACACTTGTGCACATACCCACACAAAGACATACATATACACAGCTTAAAAAATAAAATAAAATTGTGATCTAAATAAAATCTATTGTGCTAGAAATGTAAACCAATGGTTGGGTTTAGCATATTAAAACCCTTCCATTTTGGCAGGCGGATATCTGTGAGTTTGAGGCCAGCTTGGTCTTGGTCTACAAAGCAAGTTCCAGAAAAGGCACAAAGCTACACAGAGAAACCCTGTCTTGAAAAAAAAAAAAAAAAAAAAAAAAAAAAACCCTTCCATTCATTCATGTGTTTACTATCAAAATGCTTCCTTTGCCCTTCACTGTGCCCCAGCCACTGAGCTGATTACAAGAGAAGGGAACACATAAATGAAACACACTCCCTAGGTTCTATAATTGTATTATCAACTTAATTCTCATCCTAACCTTATGAAGTTTGTATAAGGACAGAGGAAGTTTTGTGGATTCTGAATTTCATGGTCATACTTTGAATATGGTAATAACCAATAGTCTGGTGCTAACCACTACAAAGTAGAACCTTCTAGTCACCATTTTCTAGTCAAGATGACACACTGAATAAAATAAAGTGAATACACTTTAAAATGCTTTGAAAAAGATGTGGATTCAACAACATACATTTATGAGCACACACTATACAAAAGACATTGAGGACTTGTGGAGAAGCAAAGATCCTCATCCTCGTGAGACTTCCAGTTCAACAAGGGAGACAAAAGACAAATGCAGTAAATAACAAAGGAAATCATGGTAGAAGTTAATTTGTGCTATTTTTTAAAGTATCAAGGGATAAACATTAAGTGTGAAGAACTATAGATTTAAGAAGCACCATCGACCAGCAGTGGTGGCACACGCCTTTAATCCCAGCACTCGGGAGGAAGAGCCAGGCAGATCTCTGTGAGTTCAAGGCCAGCCTGGGCTACTGAGTGAGTTCCAGGAAAGGCACAAAGCTACACAGAGAAACCCTGTCTCGAAAAAACAAAAAAAAAAAAAACAAAAACAAAAACAAAAAACCACTATAGATTTAAGAAGCACCATCAAGTTAGGATTGATTCGGAAAGACCTAAGGAAGGAGTTGAATAAAATCCTATAATTATCTGGAGTAAGCCATCCAATCATTAAGAACAAGCAGGACGTGAGTTGGCTCAGATGCTTAGGAGCAGCAAGTCGAGGGTGGGATGGTGGCAGAGAACAGCAATAGATAAGGGTGAATGGCAGGGCCGTGGATAATGAATTTGGTCTTTACTATAAGATAAGAAGATTGGGGACAGTTTTGAGCAAAGGAGGAACAAAATCTAACTTAACTCTTTCAAATGTTATCTTGCGACTATGTGGAGGTTTTTGGTAACTCAGACCTATGCAGTAGCAACACAGATGGTAAAGAATATTTAGATCCTCAAAATACTTTTACAGTAAAGCCAACAAGACTGGTTAGGCTAAGGTGATAAGTGAGAGAGAAAGAATGTGGTCAAGGATGAGGGTTTGACCTTAGCCACTGTAGGGGGGAAATTACCTTTGAAGGGAATGGGTAAGGACACAGGAATGGGTTTGGAGGGGAGGTAGGCCATCACTCATTTTGAAATACTCTGTCTGAGATGCTTCCCTGTGGTGATATTTTATTTGTGCTAAAATGTGGTGATACTTTGTTTGTGTTTTAATAAAGCTTGCCTGGAGATCTGGGGGAAAGGCCAGCCATTTTAAATAAACAAGAAGTCAGGTAGCATATACCCTTAATCTGATCACTTATCAGGCAGGATTAATTCTCATCCTAACATTGTGTGTGTGTGTGTGTGTGTGTGTGTGTGTGTGTGTGTGTGTGTGTGTGTGTGTGTGTTTTCAAGGCCATACAACTAGGGAACACAGCCAAGCGTGGTGACACACGCCTTTAATCCCAGTACCAACCATAGAGACCTGGAGGTCTGTACAGACAGTGACAAGGAAGTGAGGTAGCTGGGCTAAGATGGCCAATGAGAGGGCAGAACAGCAGGGTTTAAATAAAGGTGTGGCTAAGACAAGAAGTAGCTCACATTTGGAAGCTGCAGAGTTGGTGAAGTAAGGTTGGCTGGTGGCTTTCCCTATTTCCCTGATCTTTCTCAGGCTTTCACCACTCCCTATATTTGGCTCCATGTTTTTTATTTAATAAGACCAATTAGAAATTCATCCATACTTCCCAACAGCCATGTGGAGATTTGAGCTCAGCTCTTGAGTCTGGGATGCACAAGATGCTGATGGAGTATCACAGAAAAGGTGAACCTGCCCTGGCCTGTCCCAGAAGATACAAAGAAAGCTGCCTGCCATGGAGGACACTGCATTGAAGAGCTTTTACATAAATGCCTTCAAAAAGAAGTTCCCTTCAATCCCCTGGCTGGAATTTTTTTTAGTCTTATCGTTAATCACAGGGAATATGTTAAATACAAAAGAATGTGCTACTTACAAAGAAAAGAAATGAAAGATATGGGCAACAAAGGAGCCCTGAGAGGGAAAGGTGAGCCAGCTTGATTTTATCTTTACTTTGTCTTCATGTGGTCAGAAGAATGGCCACCTACATCCTTGTCAAAGAAAGCTCACAGCCCATAGACCATCATATCTCTCCAAGCCCTTCACTGAAAAACCAGGAGTTCAGCATGGTGTAGTGGTACATGCTTGGAATCCCAGCACTGGAGACCCAAACCCAGGAGGGTTTTGATTTGAGTCAGTTTGGAGCTACAAAGGGAGACCCTGTCCCCAATTAAATTACTGAGTAAGATGAAGCAGAGCCTCTCTGGGTCAGGACTTAGACACTGTGATCTGACTCCTAGACAAGGAGGAATAACCCTGCCCCTGGTTAGGTCAAAATATAATATTCAAAAACAAGACACATTGTTAGCCTAATCATTAGCAAGGATGGGTGCTATAAAAAATATTCAGTATGAGGGAGGCTCTGGGCCCCTTCTGTACACTCTTCCAAACCCTACACTCTGGCAATAAACCTGAAAAACAGGCCTGGGACATTTGTTGCTCTATTCTTTCTCCATATGTCTGCTCATGTGATCACACTGGTATCCTTGGTTACCTCTGCAATATTCAAGTGACTCTCAAATAGAACACACTAAGCCAGGGAGAGTCAGAGCTGTGAGTAAATAGCCACTGATCCATATGATGCCTTCTCTAAGGACAAGAGGCAGACCAAATCTAAGCAAAAAACAAACAACAAAAGCATTTATTCAACACTTATCAACCATTTTCTAGGTTTGGGGAACCATGCTGGGCCCTAGGGAGAAGATTCAAAGAAAATGCATATCTCTGACCTTTCAGGATAGAGACACTATGTTTTCTCAAGTTCCACACCTTTTCTCAGGTCATAAATTTTTACTTCAACCCAACAAGTTCCCAGGCAAAGAAACCAAGGCTGTTAGTAGACTGTTCTATCTACTCTAAAGCAGTAAGTCCCAACTGGACGTGATTTTGCCCCATCACTCAGGGAAGTATTGGGCGGGGTCTAGAGACACTTTTGTTTTTCCCAACTGGAGGCAGTTTCGGGGAGGTGGGAGATGCTCCTAGCATAAGGTGGGTAGTCAGGATGCTACAAATCACCCTATACTGTACAGGACAGTCCTCACATCTACTATAAAGAAATATTCAGTGAAAACTGGCATTTGTTGCTCACCTTGAGACATGTCTTCTAAAAGTCTTCATTTTTCACCACTTTACCTTTCTAGACTGTGCACCTTCAGTTGTTCACGTTGTACTCAGCAAGAAGAGCGTGGAGAACTGCGCATGGCACTCATTCATTAAGACAAAAGAAGCGGGAGACAGAGGGGGCATGTACCCGCTTCCAGCTTGCTGGTAGCCAGCTAGTGGTCTTTCCAGGATTCCTTTCTTTCCCCCAGTCAAGCCTAGAAAACTCTTTCAGGGGGAAAACCAAGAGTTCAGAGCCAACAACTGACAGCAAGCATATATCGCTCATCTCTCTGGTGTTCTCTAACGTCCCTTCTACATGTGAACTTCAGTCCTGCCTTCTGGCTTTGACCCTCTTCTATCCTAGTTGATGTGCCGTGATTTCCTCTTCACCCATTACCTGACCAAATTCACCTGCTCCCATCAAGGTCTGGATCAAACGTTTGACGAATTCGCTTACTCCAGTTCTTCCGGGTAGTGGAAATGAACTACCCCAGCGACCCACCCGCACCAGAACACACCCCTACTTGCAGTCATTCTGCTTCTCCATGTTCAAGAATTAGAACCATACGGCTTTACATGATCCCCACCTAAAGCACATGCCCCCAGAGGTGCAATGTGTGTAGGGGAGAGGAGCTATGTGCATTCGTTTGTGTGTGTTCCCATGAAGAGGGGCGCACATGTGATGGAGTCAGATAACAACCTCGGCTGTCGGTCCTCAGGAGCCTTCCTCCTTTTTGCTAGGGTTTGATACAGAACTTTGCCCCACTCTCTTCCCTAAGTTTCCAGGGATCTGCCTCTCTCTGCTTTCCACCTGGGTCACTGAAGACGCCAGGTATGCTCCCCACCCCACCCCCGCCCCTGTGCCTAGCTTTTTACAAGACAGGTATCCCAACTCAGGTCCTTGCACTTGGGAGACAAGCACTTTACCAAGTGAGCCGTCTCCCCTAGCCACCCGGTACCAAGGTACCAATTTCTAATTAGTAAAAAACTAATTTACTTTCAATCACATTTGACTGAGCAGTATGCTGTCAGAGAGCCCACATGACTTCAGGAAAGTGATATTACATCTCAGACAAAATAGTGTTAGAAATGTGGTTAACAGCATTGATAAAGAACCAGCGTCAGCTAAAGTAACTCCATACGTCAAGTTCTAAAAGAATCCTTTGTCTTCGGGCTTAAGATTGAAGGAGAAAAGGAGCATTCCTGCTACTAGGTGAAGAAGCTGGAAGTCTTGTTTCAAATATAAGCAAGATTGTGAATTCTTTTCAAAAGGAATAGATGAGGGCCTATAAGATGGCTCAGCAGGTAAAGGTGTTTGCTCCTAAGTTAGAGGACCTGAGTTCAATTCCCAGGACCGAAATGACAGAAGGAGAGAATCAACTCCCGAAACTGAACTCTGGTACCACATGTGCTTAGTGGCATATTCACACACACACACACACACACACACACACACACACATACAAGATGTAAGAACAAATTTTTAAATAAAGAGCAGATTGTGAGAAACAATAATGAGTGTTTCTATGCATGGAAAGAGAATAGATCAGCTGTCTTTAACAAAAGTGATGACTCACCTTTGCTCAGCATCAGAGAGAGTCCAGAGGAGCATGCGCACATTATTTTTCTCTGTCGAGATGACAATAGCTCTTTGCCTTAGCTGAGTCCATAGAGAACATCTGAGTTCTCAGCCCTCTCACCTTTTCATTGAAAACACAAGCTAAGTCCAAACAGATGCCCCTGTTTACCTGTCATTATTACATAAAACTGGGGGGTGGGAGGGAGGGGCGGGGACTGACCAGGAATAGAAAAGGTGACTTCAGGCACAAGTTGTCTTTTTATTTATTTGTTTATCTGTTTGTTTGTTTGTTTTTGTTTTTTTGAGACAGGGTTTCTCTGTGTAGCTTTGTGTCTTTCCTGGATCTCACTTTGGAGACCAAGCTGGCCTCGAACTCACAGAGATCTGCCTGCCTCTGCCTCCCAAGTGCTGGGATTAAAGGCGTGCACCACCACTACCTGGCTAAGATTTATTTTATTTATTATGTATACAGAAGAGGGCACCAGATCTCATAACAGATGGTTGTGAACCACCATGTGGGTGCTGGGAATTGAACTCAGGACCTCTGGAAGAGCAGTTGGTGCTCTTAACCTCTAAGCCATCTCTCCATCCTCTAAACCATCTCTCCAGCCCACAAGTTGTCTTAATAGCCAAATGTCACTTAACTAGAATGTTGTATCAGCTAATTCCTTACTGTTTGATCTTGAGCAAGTCACAGGGCTTGTTCATGCCAATGTGGTGGTGTTTCACTGAAATCCATCAAGGATTAAATGAGATAATGTCCATAAAGAACTTAACAAAATGCATGGTGAATAATGGCACCCAGAAAATGACAGAGGAGTCCAGCCATGTCCCTTACATGCACTTGCTCTGCCTTTCAACTTGCATGACTTTCCTATCATTGAGTAAAATTTTCTTGGGCTCTCCGGAAACTCAGTTCCTTCCAGCTTGTTCCATGGCCTGTTTCTCATCTGAAGGACCCCTTGGCTTTGTTTCCCTTGTTCATCTATTCTCAAAGTGCATCTTGGGAGAGATGGTATGTTCAAAACAACCTGTCTGCACACTCCAAGGTTCTGAGCAAAAGGACATTATGTGCCACATCGCATGAGAGTTCCAGAGGCGGAAGCAGTTACAGTCATATAATGTAAAGCATGGACTATAAAACACCAGTTCAGTCAGTTTGGGTTTGGTTATAACCACAGCAAAATGGGAGCTCACTCACACTCACAGTGACCTTTACACCTGTTTGGGTTTCTTAGTAACTTGCTTTAACAGATTGTCTATATAAGACGGGGTTTTATGACTGGTACCAGTCCAAAGGTGGGGAAATCGGGAACCAAGTGTGTTTAGCTGTATTTTCTAGTGCATGTAATTCCTGTGAAATGTAATAACAGATGGGCTCCTGGAGAGAGGCTTTTTCTTTTTCTTTTTTGAATAAAGAAGATAGCCAACAACCAGAAACCATCAAATGAATGTACCTGTCTTTCCCAACCGGGAATGTACTCTCTTAATCAATTCATTCATCATCAAGCAAAAGAAGACCTTCACAAAGCAAGTTTCTTTCCTCCAAAGCCCATTCTCTGGTGTTTATGGGACAGCATTATGAGCCTGTCTGTAGATAAAAATCATAAGATGCGGAAACAGAATCCAGGGTGTTGGCGGCCACAGAGTCAGCATGAAGATGTGAGGAGACAGACTCTGTTGTGCAAACTAGATATCATCCTGGGAGCCTAGCAACTATTTCTGATCATGCATACTCTTTGAGGAAGATTTATAAACATTGCATATGTGATAGGTGTGTCTCATGTACATTTCAAAAAAAAATCAAAAATGGATACCCCAAGGCCTGAAAGGTCCAGGGGAGAAAGAGACGACACAGGCCATTTGTCCTCTGGGTACAAGCTTGCAAAAACAAAGAGCTGTAATGAACTCTCTGCTACGTGCTGGAAAGGACCAAACAGAGATCTAGAAACTTCCTTGCAGGGAGAGGGCAGGTATGAAGTCAGCCCTGTGAAAATCTGGTTTGCTTTTATATTTGCATACATCTGGTTCCTGCTCCTTTCCCCTGAAGTGGAAGTTACCAAAGTGTCACAAGAATGCTGGTCTCACGATGTCCTGTGGGCTCAGAACAAGGAAACCAGCCAAAAAGCACACGGCTGCCTGTTCTTGGAAATGTTGTAGCACGAGGAAAAGAGAGAGAAAACAGAAAGGATGAGATAAACCCCTCTGATTAAGTAGAAACACTGTATAATGTTTAGCCAAATTAAATCTCTTAACCTTGACGTTTGCCTATCATTAATCCTTTTGTAATTACACCAGAGGACAACACCTTCCACGGGCAGGTGTCATGTGGGCTTTAGGAAAGTCAGTCACCTTTTCCTACCTCAGCAGCTTTGTCTCACACCAGAGCTGAGGCTTAATAAGTCAGTGCTTCAAAAGCCACAGATCCAGATGCAGCACAAGTCAGAAGACCATCCTGAAAAGAACTAAAATGGACTAAGGCGGGAGAGGTGGCCACGTCTTTAGCCCCAGCAGGTGGGCTTGTCAGCTCCGGGCTAGCCTCATCTATATAGCAAGCTCCAGGCCAACCAGAACTACAGAGGGAGACCTCGTCTCAATAAATAAATAATAAGTAAATAAAATGGGAGGGAGTGGAGAAGTGGCCAAGGGTGGGGAGAGAAGAACTCCTAAGGAACAAAGGAGAAAATCTGAACAAAATCGGCTTCAAAGGCTGGAACCTCTGACCTGGAGAAAGCACTACAAGACGGTGCAGGGCAAGCTTGCCACTGTCTCTTCCTTCTGTGGGGTCTTAACAGACATACTCCTTTTTAATGCCCCCGGTCTGTGAAGGTGATGCTCTTGACTGAGGTCTCCAGACCTGCCAGGTGAGCAACCCATGCAAATGGTCTCCTTGGGGTCCAGCTCTCCACCAGGAAAGCAACCTAAGCATCCACATGGAAATAAGACAACCTAGCCGCCCACTTTGCTTTAACAATTTCCATATCCAGTATGACAAGTTCTCCTGGGACAGGCCTGTAACCACAGGCACATGTCTCACCATGTTGAGACTCAACAGCAGGTACAGCGACCTGCGCTCCTCACGACAGAGTCGGGCACATAACACACACCCACATGAAAAAGTGAGGGGAGGCCAAAGTGGGCAAAACTTTCCACCCCGGCACTTCCAAAGCACCAAGGACTGGCGGGGAGGGCATGGGGAGGGCAGCTCCCACTACACAGGCAAGCCCAGACCTTTCCTTTTGTGGTTTTGTTCTGCTCCGTGCGTCAAGCAGGCATCCCAACTAAATGTGGGGTAAGAGACATCAGGCTGGGAGCTTGTGGGTATAAAACTAACTTCCTCTGGATGCAGTAATCCCGCACTCTCTCTGCCTGGTTCTCCTCTGTGCTGCTTTCTTAGGGGAGCTTGAGACAAAGGGAATTCCTCCATGTCTTACCCATGCCGTAACTTTCTCTTCTCTCACTGGCTGATGAAACTAGCTGGTTAGTTGTAAGACACAGGCATTGTCCGTTTCTGGGTGTCATTTCCCAGTTCTTTACGAAGTCATGGCTACATGGGGACTGTAGTTCTTGTCAGCATAGTGGCTTTCACTATGGGTTTAGGAGGAAGAGAGAGGTTTCCGACCGTTTCAGCGGCTCAGTAGCTGATGGCTGTCATCAGCACACCCACCAACCTCTTTACATCTCAGTGTTCTCACAAAACACATCCCAACCATGCCAGCAGATCTCCATAAGAAGGAAATTAGCTAATGCGTGTGGAGGAGCAGCTGGGTCAGGGGCACGGGGATCTGGGCAATGTTCATCTACTACCTGTACAAGGTCCTAGCTGGACCACAGGCAGAAAGATAGAGAAGCCTGTTCCTCAAGGAGCTCACAGTCCGCGCTCAGAGACAGAACTGTCAATAAGCAATCATATAACAACAAGTCTGATATCTGCCTTAATTTTTCTAAATGCCTTATGTTAAAATGTTTCAAGATGGGTATGGAAGTGCATGCCTGTAATCCCAGCATTTGGGAGGTAAAGGCAAGAGGATCAGAAGGTAAAGACCAGCCTCTACTATACATCAAATTTGAGGTCAGCCTGGACTACAGGAGCCCCTGTCTTGAAAACAACCATGTTTTAGACTAGAGATGAAGCTTATTTAATACCTACCTTACCTAAAACCCCAAGTTTGATTCTCCCAACACCACCTAAAAACTAGGCACAGTGACACATATCTGTAATCCCAGCACTGTGGAGGTAAGGGGATCAAGAATTCAAAGTCATCGTTGTCTACGTGGTGAGTTTGAGGCCAGCCTGGGCTACATGATACCCTGACAAAGGAAGAAAGAGAAGGAAGGAAGGAAGGAAGGAAGGAAGGAAGGAAGGAAGGAAGGAAGGAAGGAAGGAAGGAAGGAAGGAAGGAAGGAAGGAAGAAAAGGGAAGGGAGGGAGGGAGCGAGGGAGGGAGGGAGGGAGGGAGGGAGGGAGGGAGGGAGGGGAGAGATGGAGAAAGGGGGAGTTTCAGAGGCATGCCTTTGATCAATGAGTGAAAGCGAAATACTTTTTACCCCACATACTCTTCAAAGGTCTATGAACTTGAGCTGTATTTTCTTGGTAAGATCCTGCCACTCATTTGTGTCTCAGTCCCCTAACCCATCTGTTACTGAATTGTTCTCTTGGGTAAAGAAGGTGGAATGCTGTGGGAATCCTGAGACAGTCATTCTCATAGTTGAAGCAAAACTGCTAAGAATAAGAAGAGAAGATGCACACCCACCCTTCTGAGTGCAAACAAACACATCCACAGAGCCAAAAACCTAGGGAACTTCTAAAAGTCCGTATTAATGGCCAGCATGGCTAGCTCTCAGACTGTTAATCACTCTAGAAAATGAATCAATTGCCAAGGAGATCAAGGCTGGTGTTCCGACCCAATACCCAAGATGCACAAAGCTGATTCATGTCTGCCATGTTTAGGTGACTTGGACCTAACTGCCAAATTTGACAAAATATCAAAAATTGATGCTCTGCCCCTTAAGCTTTTTATCACAATACCAATACTATGTACTTCTTCAAATGAAACTGGAAATGAACAAAAAAAAAAAAATCTTAAAAATGCTTCCACCTCTACGTACTCCAAAAATTTTTAGGAGTCTTTATGACTGTTGCTTTGATGTATATGCCAAACAGGATAAATCCATGAAAGGCAGCCTGCTAATGAACACAAGGAACTTTATGTAATCCTAATAGCCGGTTGAGCTAGTTTTATGGGTGTGTGTACATTTAATTTTGAGTTGAGCAATATCCAATTTGGCAGTGAGAGAGAATAATATAAGTCTCTCTGCTTGTTTGTTTTAATTACTAACAACTGGAGAAAAACTATTCTCTGCTGCCTAAGGATCCCTGAACTTGCAGACTGCCGTTAATACACCAGAAATGGATGTTGTTTCTTCAGGAGTTACAAAAGCTAAGTGGAGTGGTGCACAACTTTAATCTCAGCACTTGGGAGGTAGAGGCAGGTGGTCTCTGTGAGTTTGAGACCAGTATGGTCTATATAGTGAGTTCTAGGCCAACTAGAGCTACACAGTGAGACCCTGTCTCAAAAAAAAAAATCAAAGGGAAAACAAATTGAGAAAAGTGATAAGAAAGACAGACTAAGACAGGTAACAGACATTAAGTTTTTGACAAATTACTTTTTTTTTTTAAAGGCTGGGCTATGTAGCAAGACTGAAAATAAAAATAGAGTGAACTAAGTTTTTTTTTAAAGACATTTATTTTATGTGTACAAGTGGTTTGTCTTCATAGTATGTACATGAATCATGTGTGTGCTTGTTCCCATGGAGGTCAGAAGAAGGCATTGGCTCCCCTGACACTTGAGTTATGGATGATTGTAAACCACCTTGTGGGCTTTAGGGACCCAACCCAGGCCCTCTGCAAGAGCACATGCTCCTTACTGCTGAGCCATCTCTCCAGCCTCCCAGAGAACTAAGCTTGAGGAGGAGGATTTTCCCTAAATCTGTGCTCCTGATGGCAGTTGCTCCAAATGGTTGTCAAATGAGCTAGCTGGACCTGAGAGTCAGAAACAGAAATACTAGTTCCATATGGTGTCACTGTCTGTCCCATGCTCTCTGGACGCCACCCTCTCTGGTCTCTTGTTCCTGCCCCAGCATCTTTACTCTTTTTGCTGTTGTTGTTTTGCTTTGTTTTTGTTTTTTGGGTTTTTGTTTTTGTTGTTGTTTTTGTTGTTGTTGTTGCTTTTCAAGACAGGGTTTCTCTGTGTAGCTTTGCGCCTTTCCTGGAACTCGTTCTGTAGACCAGGCTGGCCTCGAACTCCCAGAGATCCGCCTGCCTCTCTGCCTACCGAGTGCTGGGATTAAAGGCATGTGCCACCATCACCCGGCGCATCTTCACTCTTAAGGCTCCTTCTGCTTGAAATGCTGTCCTAGTTTCCAGCATGGCTGTGCCCTGTTCTCTAGCCAGGGTCATGCAAGTCTCTATTCTAATGCCAGCTTCCCAGAGTTCCCTTTCACCAACTGCCTGTCTTTGTGGTGCTTAGTACTACCTGGATTTGTGCTTGGAATTGTTTGGAGTCTGTTGCATGAATTGCTCATTTTGTCGTAGGCTCTGGGAGAGACGGACTGTGTCGAGTTGTCCAGTGTGATGTCCCCATCACTGTTGCTGGATATACAATTAACCTCAGAGAACAGCGGGGTGGTGGTGGTGCACGCCTTTAATCCCAGCACTCGGGAGGCAGAGGCAGGCAGATCTCTGTGAGTTCGAGGCCAGCCTGGGCTACAGAGTGAGTTCCAGACAGGCTCCAAAGCTACACAGAGAAACCCTGTCTCAAAAAACAAAACAAACAAACAAACAAACAAAAAAACATCAGAGAATAAGTGATAGTTATCATCAAGACCTCTTTTACAGCTAAGAAAAGGTATTTCTTGGGGGTCAAGTAAGGGTCAAGAAGATAATGTAGGGGATCTGAACACCTTGCCATAGCCTGAAGTCCTGACTATCTGGCAGTTAAATGTAGACCCAGTTAGGCTAGAGAGTTAGCTCGGTGGCTAACCGTCGTATACAGCGTTTCTGCGGAGGAGGACCCGAGTTTGGTTCCCAGCACCCACACTGGGCAGCTCACAACTGCTTATAACTGCAGCTTCCCCTGGAGGAAGGAACTGGCCTCCTGGCACTTGCACAGGTAAGTTCTCTCTCTCTCCCTCTCTCTCTCTCTCTCTCTCTCTCTCTCTCTCTCTCTCTCCCTCTCTATCTGTGACATACATACACACAATTTTAAATAATAAAAATGTTTAATTATGTATATGAGTGTTTTGTTTTTTTTCTGTATTTATGTCTACGAACCACACTCAGGCCTGGTACCTGAGGATGTCAGAAGAGGGCATTCGATTCCCTGGAACTGGAGTTATAAATAGGTGTGAGCCACACCGTGTAAGTGCTGGGAATCGAATCTGGGCCCTCTGCAAGAGCAATAAGTGCTCTTAACTGCTGAACTATCTCTCCAGAGCCCCGCCCCCCAAAAAATAAAGGTTTAAAAAGCAGCCCCAGTTGAGTTTACATGGAACTATATAGAGTTGAAGTAAGAGTTGTTATCCCCACAGGGTCCTGATTTTTATTCAGATTTTAATTTACAGGCTCCTCATCACTCATGGACTAGAACCCACACTCCTTGGCTAGCATGTAAGCTCTTTCTGCATCTGTATCCCTACCTATCTGTGCTGCATCCCATTCGGTGAATGGCTCCTGGGTGGAAGCCTGTCTTTCTCTTTGTACTTCCATAGTTTGGCCAGTGCTGAGAAGTTCCTTTCCCACCATCATCTATTTACCCATCATAAACTCAAACCCCGTGCCTAAAGCCTTTTTCTCAATAATCTCCCCTCAGTTAAAACCTCTCCACTGAGTCTGATCTACTAGAATATGACAGCCTATAAGCCATAGGGTACGTGTACCCACCTGTTAGTCATTTTATGCTGTATGTATGGTTGGAGCAAAGAGAAATCTTGCACAAGCTGTCAGCTAACACATGTGAGAAAAAAGCTTGGGTGTGGTTCATTTCTTTTTCCCCCAGGTCTCTATCTGAGAGCAAAGGGTTTAGGTTAGCACTTCATTAAACTCTATTTCTTCATGGAAAATCTATAATGAAGCACTCTGTAAGAACAAGTCTGGGAAATCAACTGTCCTAGCCTTTCTGAAATCATAGGTCTTAGCACTGTCCAGACACACATGTTTAGAACAAGCTACTTCTTTCCCAAAGCAGTCATCTTTATGAATTTATAAATTACTTGAATCAGTTTCCTCTTCAGTGAAAATGGGGATGACCATTGTAACCTACCCCCTGGGTTGTTTTGTGGATTGAGTTGTTAGTATCACTTACAGCATCTGGCTTATGTGGTGAATGTTACCACCACATGATGTCTTCCCTAGGGAAACAGGAACCCAAATAATAGACAACTAGCAGTGACTGATACAATGAATGAATCTATTGGTAGCTAGCTGTTGTTCAGCCTAGAGACGTGAAAATCATCTCAATCTTGTTTTGCATCTTCATGGCATCTGAATCCCAGCTCCCGATAGATTAAGGTACACACAAGCTAGTGAAGCCAAGTGCCCACCCAACCTAGAGCTACTGATATATAAATGAGCACTGCTAATAGGCATCCCAGTGACTCACAGAACACACAGACCTATACACATCACACCACATACTCAATCAAAGCAGGTCAGGGAAGATCAAAGAGAGAAACTAATGTTCTGTGAGCTTTTATAGTGAATGGTTCTGATAGACCTATGGGACTCTTACCATGAGATTCACAGCCAGAAGGAAGAATCCCACTCCACTCTTCTCCTCAGAAACTTAGGTCTGTCTTCCCCCTACCGTTCTATATCCCTACCCTAGAATCAACATGCTCCTTCCAGGAGATATGTTTAAGGCACAAGTTTAAAAATAAATCTCCATTTATGAGTCATTCATATTATTAAATATGAGTGGCAGTCTCTTTAATTGAGGTAGCCCACTATGCTAGTTAGCTTTTCATGCAAGCTAGGATTGTCTGAGAAGAGGGAACATCAACTGAAAAAAGAAATGCCTCAATCAGATTTGCCTACAGGGCAACTACAGAATGCTGAGATCAGGAGAGTTAGTCTTCCTCAGAGACAAGCTCTCTAATGGGTTATCTGATACCACATGGTCAGTCTTGAATCATACATATTCAAGCACCACTAAATGTACTCAATACGTTGTATGTATATGTGTGTGTGTGTGTGTGTGTGTGTGTGTGTGTAATAACAACAATTAAAAAGAAGCAATGACACCAGGCATGGTAGCACACACCTTTAATCCCAGCAAGTAGAGGGAGGTGAATCTCTGAGTTCTAGGCCAGGCAGGGCTACACAGAGAAGCCCTGTCTCAAAAACAAACAAACAAACAAACAAACTAAACTAAACAACAACAACCAAAAAGAGGCAATGAATTTGAAAGGAACCAAGAAAGGAGGGTAGGCAAGGGAAGGGAGAAAATGATATAATTATAGTTTAATTTAAATAAATAAAGATTGGCTGGTAATAGGCAACTCTGTGGAGCATTTTCTTGATTAATGATTGATTAATTAATTCTTAATTAATGATTGGGAGGGCCTAGTCCACTGTGAGCATCGCCACCCCTGGGCAAATAGTCCAAAGATGTATAGAAAAGCAAGCTGAATGTACCATGGAGAGAGAAAGCCAGTAAGTGGCATTCTTCCACGGCCTCGGCTTCAGTCCCTGCCACCAGGTCCCTGCCTTGAATTCCTACCCTGAATCCCCTTCACGATGGTCTGTAAGGTGTAAGTTGAAATAAACCCTCTCCTCCCCAAGTTGTTTTTGGTCTTGGTGTTTACCACAGCGATAGAAAGAATACCACCTTCCCACCGAGGAACATGTGTTGCATAATTCATTCTCATGTTTTCTTAATAAATCTGTTCTTGCATCTCAGACTTCGCTGTTTCTTTTTACTGTAACTCAATTCCTAAGGTCTGTATTCAAATACCTCCCATGTGGATGATGTCTGTCACATGACCCTGGTGAGAATGGTGCTGCTGCTGCTGATGATGATGATGATGATGCTGGTGATGCTGCTGCTGCTGCTGATGATGATGATGATAATGCTGGTGATGATGATGATGATGATGACAGTAACATGAACACTTGTTATGAGCCAGAGAGACCGAGCTCAGGGACTTGGAAATGGAACTCTTCACAACAACTCAATGAATAAGGTATCATTATCCTCATGAACTCATGAGGAAACAGACATGGAGAACTTATGTAACTTGGTAACGTTACATAGTTAAGAACTGTCAGAGCCAGAACATAAACCTAAAACGAGCTGGTTCCAAATGCCCATGATCTTAACCATTCTGGTCTGCTTTCTCCCCTCAAAGAACCCATTTACATTAATTTTATCATGCCAACTAGTATATTATAATTTTACATGTTCCTTTCAACATGGCTGTATTTGCCACAACCGGTGAATTCTCTTGACTTCCACACAGAGAAACCTACCCTGGAACTTGGGAAGATGGACAAGACCATGAAACAGAAATGAACATTGATACAGAATAACCATGAACGTGGTTGTATACATATTCCTGAACAGAATTATAATGAACCTTGGTTACTATTTCTGTCCGTTTTCATCTGAGAATTTAAAGAGCTGTGTAAGATTTCTCTGTCCCCTTTCAGACAAGTGTAACTGTATGACTGAAAGGAAATATGTTAGAAGTCTCCAGGTTGGAGAGAAAAGGTAAAGAAGCTTCTAAAACAATGAATTTCCATCCAAAAGATAGATAGATAGATAGATAGATAGATAGATAGATAGATAGATAGATAAGATAGATGATAGATGGATAGATAGATGATAGAGAGATAGAGAGAGAGAGATAAATGTCATTAGTTCTGACCTATTCTCCTTGTTGTTGCCTAGTAACAAAACAGCCACCTTGAGACAATAAGTCTGCATGCTAATTCTCTGAGGGTGACAGAGCAAAAAGTTTGAGTCTTGGACTCTAAGGACATGGTTGAACGTCTGCTCATCCACTTGTATGTGAGATAATTGTCTTTATTGCTTAAGACAGTTAGTCAGCGCACTTGCAACACAAAGCATTCCTTCCTGATAGGATAGTAACAATGAAGGGTTGTGAACTCATATTTTGGATTCAACCATTCTAAGAAATCCTCTCCTATACCAAGATAAACCCTTTAGGAATAGTCCCATGGGCTCTAGCACAGGAAGAGCCCAACATCTCTACAGTGGGGTGTCACAGTAGGACAAATCCCAGTTATCAAGCAAAGCCGAATGGAATTGTAGCAAATTTCACTTGACCTGATGCATTTGATACACAGAATGAAGCAAAATACAAGTTAATGCAAAAATGCTCACTTCTAGCAGGGAGGGTATTTGGCCCACTTTGGAGGCTAAGGCATAAGGATGGACAGTTCAAGATCACCCTGAGCTAATTAATCATTAAGACCTGTCTAGGCATATTATCCCAACCTCCCAGCCACCATATTTTCATTTGTGAGCCAAGAGAGGTGATATGGCAACTTCTGCTTCTCTTTTTTATTTTGTTTTCATCTTTAGAGACAGTGTCTCATGGAGCCTGGAGCCCTACTAGCCTTAAACTTCCTATGCAGCTGAAGACGACCTTGACCTCCTGATATTCCTGCCTCTACCTCTTGTGTGCTGGGATCACCGTCATGTGCCACCACACTCGGTATGACAACTTCTTGAAGTGAAGACATATCTGGAATGGTTCAGCTCTTTGAATCCACATGTTTTCCCACTTGAAGATGAAAACACTTGACTCAGGGGTCAGTAGACTCTTTTGCCATAAAGAACATGAAAATATAGCTGCATGCCTCTACTGCCCGGGTACTTGGAGTGCAGTCTACATAGAGTGCAAAGGTAAATATTCCTTAGCAAATTATATGGTAAGAATTGCAGCTGAAGGGTCTGCTGACAGCCACATCATTAGCCAAAGTTCAACCAAACCAGAGGACAGATCACTGTTTACTGTATGTAGTGTCTGTGGTGAGATAAGGAGCCCAAGGACTCCAGCTGCTCCCCAGCGAGGGACTTTCAGAGAAGACTCATCTGAGGGAGAGAACAGAATAGACTCTGCCCAAGGGTCAGCTCACACAGCATTGCCCCACCATTCTGCTGTGCAAACAAACTTCATTTCATTTCATTTTTCCCCCTTTCCTCACTGCCATCTGCTTTCTCTGGTGACATAACTAAAATACAAAATAAGCCAATCTCACACATTTATGTCAGGAGGAAAACACTGGCTTCATAGAGAGTGCTAAATCAAGAATGCACAGTAGTACTTGCCTGGATAATAAATGCAGGATAAAAACCATCCTGAAACTCTCCATATTCCTTTTTCTTAATAAGTAGTACAATTCAGTTTTCCAAGTGGCTATTGGAAACTGTCTGTTCCACATGTTAGCTAGACATGTAAAGAGCTTGCAAGTGAATGCTGTGTATTGCCTGCCTTTGAGGAGGTTAAGCTGAATACTGCCTGTAGAGCACATCTCAGGGAGACCCAGCAGTGAGCACCCAGTTTGGGGTTCCAGAATATACTGCCTTAACAGCTGGACCTGTTGCCAGAGGCTTCCTGAAGTAGACAGTGATCTTCACAGGCACCATACTGTGCCCAAGTGACAGTTAGATGTGGAGCACGTGAAAGGAGATCTCAAGAGTTGCAGAGGGCCTTGGGCAGGCTAGAAGGGTGGGGCCCATAGCAACTGCATCCTTTCTGCTGTCAGACCTCCAGTCCCTGCATAAACCACTTCTGGAGAAGCTGCCACAACTACATGTGCTAGGTTACATGGAGTCTCTACCAAGATGGCAGGGTTCAGGCTCCTGACACAATGGAAGAACATATGGCCCGTGAGAACCCCCAAAATTCTACACCTTCCTCGAGATGGGTAGAGGTTGAGTCATTCTGCCTGGGACACCTTAACCCTGGACAGAAGAAACTCTACCCCCAGCAGCTCCTGCTCAGAAAAACAGCTGGGTGGCCTTTACTGGAGAGCCTGGAAAGTTCTATGTGTCTAACATATGGCAGTCTAGAAAGCTATTAGTCCACAGAAATATTAGGAAGGAGCTAGCTTCCACTGAGAAGATCTAAAAAGGCTGCAAGGTGGAATCCAAAGCTGGACATGGCCAGCAGCCCATATGGATGTTCTTTTTGTATTGGGGAAGGGGTGTCCAGCCCCGCTCACACAGAGGGAGACCAGAGGAGGATGCTGAAAGTTCTGCTCTTTTTCCCCTTTTCACTCTCTTGAGACAGGGTCTCTGACTGAATCCAAAGCCAGTGGGATGGCCTACCCAAAAGCTCCAGGATCTTCTTTTACCTGGCCCTGCCCTCCAACGTTGGGGTTGCAGACATGTGAGGCCACACCCAGCTTTTAGTTCAAGGGATCTGGGAATCTGAACTCAGGTCCTCATGCTTGGGTTTCAAGAGCTTTTAGCCAGTGAGCCATGCTCTCAACCTCCCTATGTTCTATTATAAAGTATGCTATCTAGGATCCGAAGGATTGGACTATCCAGAGCACAGCTTAGATCAAGAAGCAAGATACTAAATCGATATTTTTGATGAGCTGGTCCAGATCTTCAGTCCCACAGCAAGAACCCTGAAGGAAGTCTATGCTGACTTCTTGATGGTTGTGACCTTGCTTTTCCCTCACATGCATAAGTAAGAGGAGAGGACAAGGACCCCCACCCACTCCCTGCAAACCGAGAGAATCACAACAGCCACAAAGCCAGAGCATGCCTCTGTTCGCCTTGGGTTCTGCCACTGCCTAATCCTACCAACTCCCAGGAGCTCGCTCTGCACTTTGTGACCTCTGTTCCATAGGAATCATTCCTAGGAAGTCACTTCCTCCCTCGGCTCGTACTTTGAGTCCATCTCCAGCCACTCCCTAGCCAGTGTTCTGGCCCTTGCTACTGATATGCATCATCCATTGAGTCTAGATGTTCTTTTGATGGAAGAGAAAGGAGGCAGGGGGGAGCATGAAAGGAAGAAAGGAAAAAAGGAAGGAAGGGGAGTTGCAGATGATGAGGAGATGCTGTCTGATGCTCAGGAAATAGCGGCTGAGAAGCCACGAAAATCTGTTTAGAGTCATGACCACTTAGCAGGCAGTGGTCACAGGGGCTTTATGACCATTAATTAGTTTATGCTCCCAGACCCCTCTAAGGCATCTCTTAGCTCCATTTGACAAATAGAGCAAAATGAAAAAGCAGAGGGATTGACTAATTGACTGGGTTTCACGAAAGAAGAGAGGGAGATAGAGGCAGACTGTTAAAAGCAAACCCCACTGCAAAGCTAAAGCTCCTGGATCCCAGGCTTTCCAAGCGCAGTAGCAGTCACGTCTATTCCATCTAGGAGGGGCTTTGAAAATCTCCAGTTTCCAAACCTACAGAGATTCGCTCAAGGTCATACTGTGACTAAGGCGAGACTGCCACCCAGGTACCTGACTTCTGAAGCAGGACTTACTGTTCCATGTTGAGGAAATCTTGAGTAGAAACAAATCCCCCCAACATACTTATGATGGGGTGGTATCTAAAACCCAGAGGAAACAGCAGAGCCCATGGACATTTTCTGTACTATACAAAGGCACTTGACCCAAGGGGGAAGTCAGAGGTGAAATCCACCCTGCACCCTCCAGACAAGGTGTCTGCTCATGTAGAATCTGCTTGCCTGTGATCCATCGTGCTCTGGTCATGGAGGAAAGGAGTGCTTTTCATCACTCAAGAGGCCAGGAAGACCAGAGCACTGGAAGAGAGCACTCCTTTCTTGTGACTAAGCAGGAAAGATAAGTTGTCTTTAAAACATGGTAAAAGGAAAACTAAGAATCTTTTGTGACTTCCAACTTCTGTGGCTTTACTGTATTCCTAACAGAAGCCAGTGTGCCTGACTGCCCGGCTAAAAAGTTCCAGGACATTTGTGTGTGGCAGTGTGGTGCACTCCTGATGTGGTCTAGCAGATTCAAAGCCTCAGTGACAATCTCTTCTTTTTCATATCTAGAGATGGAACCCAAGCCCTTGCACATGCTAAGTCAGGACACTATCACTGAGCTACACTCCCTTTCCTTTGCTTTTTCTTTTCTTTCTTTCTTTCTTTTTTCTTTTTTTTTTTTTAAAAAAAAACAGGGTCTTACTGAATTGCACCAAGCTGGCCTAGAGCTGCTTTGTAACCGAAGCATGCCAATCTTCCTGCCTCAGTTGCCCAAGGACCCGGGATTACAGGTCTGCACTACTTTGATTGTCTTAAACCCTTTTAAAAAATAGCTTTGCACATAGGAATATGACAAAATAAGTCTTCAAGAAGTACAAATGGGCTGGGCACAGTGACACATGCCTATACTGCTAGCTACTCAAGAGACTGAGGCAGAAGGACCATGAGTTCAAGGCTAGCCTGAACAACTTATTGAGACGCTCTCTCAATCCCAGGCCAGGCATTGTAGGCCTGTTGGCAGGACAGACTGCCCAATCAGTTCTCATCTTAGCTGTTGGCCACCCAACTCTTTTTCCAGAAGAGGTAGGCATAACAGTTGCAGGACTCCAGGGGCTACCTACCGCCTTGGTGACAGCTGTTCAGCCAGCCCTTCCTCTCCCACGTACCCAGCACCAGACTGGCAGTGTCATGGTGGAATGCAGACCTGTGAGCAGGGTCCACAAGGAGAGAGAAAAGGAAGGAAGAGCCGAAAAGAACCAGACATTTCCAGCTTAGACAACAGAAGTCTGAGCAATACTGTGAGCCAAGATAGAAGGAGATGGCTAAGGGGAGTTTTGTTTGTTTGTAGGTTTTGGTTTGGGGTTTGGGGTTTTGTGGTTGGGGTTTTTTGTTGTTGTTGTTTTTGTTTTTTGTTTTTTGTTTTGTTTTGCTCTTTTGGGAGGACCTGCCACCCAGCTCCAAAATAAATCACACATGGAGGCTTATTATTTTTTTTTTTTTTTGGTTTTTCGAGACAGGGTTTCTCTGTGTAGCTTTGGTGCCTTTCCTGGAACTCACTCTGTAGCCCAGGCTGGCTTCGAACTCATGGAGATCCGCCTGGCTCTGCCTCCCAAGTGCTGGGATTAAAGGTGTATGCCACCACTGCCCCACTGGAAGCTTATTCTTAATTATGAATGCCCAGCCTTAGCTTGGTTTGTTTCTTGCCAACTTTCCTTAACTTAAAATTATCCCATCTACCTTTGGGATAATTTGCCTCTGGACTTTTGTAAATCTTATTCTTACTCCGTGGCTTGCTGTGTATCTGACTTGCTGTGTGTCTGGGTGGCTGTGTATCTGGGTGGCTAGCCCCTGGGTTCTCCTCCTTCTCCGGCTCCTTCTTCATTCTTCTCCCAGATTTCTCTGTGCCTGCCAGCCCTGCCTATCCTTTCTCCTGTCTTGCTGTTAGTTGTTCAGCTCTTTATTAGCCCATCAGGTGTTTTAGATAGGCACAGTAACACAGCTTCACAGAGCTAAACAAATGCAACATAAACAAAAGTAACACACCTTAAAATAATATTCCCCAACAGGGCTTTTTAAGACAGAGTCTTGTTATGTAGCCCTGACTGATCCAATCTTACCGTGTAGACCTGCCTGGCATCCAACTCAAAGAGCTACCTGCCTCTGCCTCCCAAACGCTGAGATTAAAGGCACATGCCACCACAGCCAACAAGGGGAAGTTTTGAAATGAAAGAATTCTGCTTTGGAGATATATATATATATATATATATATATATATATATATATATATATATATATATATATATATATACACAAGGTGTCATGTAGCTCTGACTGGCTTCAAACTCACTACATAGGTAAAAATGACTAAACTGCTGACCCCCTGCCTCCACCTCCAAAGCGTGTGCTGCTGAGATTACAAGTGTGTGCCTCAAAGCCTGGTTTATGCGGTACTGTGGAGCCAAGCCAGGGCTTCCTGCATATCTTCTACTGTTTTACTGGTGGATGTTAGTGAAATGACCTCACTTAAGTGAGTGTGTGAGGAACTCTAGGAGACATGTTTATCCTGACCACTGGAATGGCAGTCCCCCATACCTGAGGCCGTTAGAGGCTGTCTGTCACTTCTTGATATCATATCAAGATACTTAAGGCGACATTTCCACTATAGCAGCTATCATTCACTGTCCCTCCTGAGCTCCCAGTTAAGGCCACACCAGGCTTCCTAAAGCCAGAGACTCTCTCATTAGAAAGAACTCTCAAGTTCACCCAGGGAACTCATATACTCATATGTCTACACACATGCTTACACACACACACACACACACACACACACACACACACCTCAGCCCCCATAAGATTTTTCTTAGGCAGGTTTGTTCTTCTGTTGGTTTTTCAGTTAGAATCTCAAGTATTTCAAACTCACTAAAAAGCCGAGGCTGACCTGAAACTTGGGATTCTCCTGCGTTCCACCCAGCACGTGAGTGCCACCATTCTGGATAGTGTGCAGAGCTAGGGATCCAATCCAGGCTTTCATACAAGCTAGTCAAGCACTCTACAAACTGAACTCCACTCCTAGCCCGTGTCCCTTCTTCTCACTACAACCTTTGGGACTCAGTCTACTGATGCCTCCTTAGACGAAGCTCTCAGATCCAAGCTACCTAGATCTTGAAAATAGTTTACTACCCGGGGCTTCCTGATTCCCCATTAATTACATTTTGGACTTTTAGAATAGATCAAGGAAATAAAGAGTCCCAAAAAGGGGGTCTGAAGAGTTGGCTCGGTGACAGTGTGCTTGCTCTGCAAGCATGAGAACCTGAGTTTGAAGGGGGAAACTGGGTGTGGCTCTCCACATTTGGCACGCCAGCATTAAGGACAGAGACAGGCAGGTCCTAAGCGCTTGCTCACCAGCCAGGCTAGCTGAAACAATGAGCTTCCACTTAAGTGGGAGACCTTATCGCAAGCCAATAAGGTGGGGGGGGGGGGGGGTAGAGGAAGACACCTGACATCTTGCTCTGCCTTCCAAGTGCATACCTGCATATACACAAGTGTGAGTCACACACATGCATCATACACACAAAGCACACGCCACAAAAATATAGATAGATAGATAGATAGATAGATAGATAGATAGATAGATAGATAGAGTCTCAAAACAGTGTGTTGTAATATAGCCTTGACTCTGGAAACAAAGACTAAGCCCGGAATCTTCCATTTACCAGTCACATAAGAACATAAGAATTGCTGTGCTTTGTTCAGATCACGCTTCAGTCTGATGCCATGAAAAACCGAAGGTGAAAACAGAAGCTACTTCACACAGCCCTGGGCACCTATGTACAGCCTGCGAGATGGGGCCTCACACAAGCAAATACTCCATTTATGTTGGCTCCTGTATCCCAAGGACTCATGGTGGAGTCGAGAACACACAAATAGGAAAGAACAGGCTCCCGCTAGATAACTATACCCTGACTGAAAACAGACCTAAAAGTGAGTGGTGCATGTGTGTGCGTGCATCTCTGGATGTGTGTTTGCACGTGCATAGATGGGGTGGTGCAGGACTGATTCCGCAAGTGAAAAGACCAGGTGCAGAACAGGCTGAAGTGGAGTTCTGGTGAGCTTGCCAAAACTCAGCTTGCATTGGTTTTCTACTGCTTCTGTCTTTTGGTTCCATTTTGATTTCCTTACCAGTGTCATTCTGCGGCACCCTGTGGGGATAAGATGGTTTTTCCAGTATTACTCTTATGGTTTCTTGTTTGGAAAATCCTTCCAGGACAAAGTATAAGGCTCTCAGAAGAACAGCTGCAGCCTGACACTCCAAGAATACCATTAGGTCTGTGTGGATCACAAGCCCATCACTGAGCCTGTTCTGGTGGCTGGGAAATAATGACTAACTGTGCCTAGATCATATGCTCAACTCCTAAGGCCATGTTGAGTCCATGGCTGAGAGCATGGGGATACAACACCCAGAGATCCTCAGATGCCTGCTGTCAGAAGAGTCATTCCTGGGGCATGGGTGAAAATGCAGAAATTGCACACAAAGGAAGAAAATGGGTCATAGAATAGATAGATGATGATGATGAAGATAGATAGATAGATAGATAGATAGATAGATAGATAGACGGATAGATGATAGGACAGACAGATAGATAGATGATTGATACATAGAAGATAGATTGATAATCATTGAATACATAGGAATATGGGGAAATAATGGTTTTTACTGAAATTTAACAATGTAAAATTAACAATGTAGTGAAAGAAGCCAATATATAGTTATATACAGTGAAATCCTTAAATACTAAGAGTAGACAGAAGTCATGCTGAGCCAGAAAGGAGAGGAAGGAGCTGGCCATGAGGAAGGACATAGGCACATTATTAGTCATGAAAATCAGCTCACGGTCCACTCGGAGACCAGTCAGCTTGTCTTTGTCCATACCATCCTTAGAAAAGCAAACACCCAGAATGTGTCCTCAGTGTGTATCTGCTGCTTGTATTCTCAACTTCCAAGAGAAAATATATGTAAACTATTCAGATTCCAATCTTGAAACAGCCTTAGAGTTTTACCTTTTGTCTTTAATTTTATTTAGGTTAAGATCTACTCTCTTAGCAGATGTGCATTGTTAACCACAGTCTCAACACGGTACATTAGGTCTCCAGGATTCAGGGAACTTTAAAAAGAGAAAATTTGCCGGGCGGTGGTGGCGAACGCCTTTAATCCCAGCACTCAGGAGGCAGAGGTAGGAGGATCTCTGTGAGTTCAAGGCCAGCCTGGGCTACAGAGTGAGTTTCAGGACAGGCACAAAGCTACACAGAGAAACCCTGTCTCAAAAAAAAATAAAATAAAATAAAATAAAATAAAATAAAAAAGAGAGAGAAAATCTTTTTATTAAACCATCGAAACTTGTAACCTGTGTATATAATCATTTGTCAATTTTATCTCACTAAATCTGGAAAAGGGGGAAAACATATGCCATTTCTACAGGAACATTCACTAGTTTAGACAAGCAAACATTTGAAGCAGTAAAGACCCAGGAAAATTAACACAGAACTAAGAACATCCCTGAACCTGTGTCCTCACCCATCTGTTTCCAAAACTCCTGGAGATGGGGGCCTTAACTATATAGCCTAAATTGACAAGCTTCCTGTGCTGGCATAGAGGAATACACCACCACATCCATCTTCTCCTGAAGATTCAAGGACTCTCTAGCACACTCACACATAGAACTGTCTCCTGGCATCTACTCATGGGTGTGTGTGTATGTGTGTACGATGTGATTTCAGTCATGCTTTAATAATCTGAACTTCATTAGTTCCGTTCACAATCTTTATAACCACATACATGTATATGTGAATACATATGTACATATACATATATATAGGCATAGTGGTGCATACTTGTAATGTCCGCATTTGAGAGGTGAAGGCAGGAGGATCAGAAGTTCAAGCTTGTCCTCAAGTATACAGCAAGTTCAAGACAGCCTGGGTTACATGAGACTGTCTCAGAAAAACAATGTGAACAATAGCCATGCAGTTAACATACTGGGTATGTACAGAGATCTCCAGGTTCTTCCCCAACCCTCAGTTTTGAAAGACCTGGGCAACTCCCATCAATTAACAGAGGTGACTCTACAAGTCACACATAACCTCTTTAGAAGTCCTCCTTCAGCCCCGTTCTTTCTCTCCTCTGATTTCCCCCTCAGGCCCATGGGTAAGCTCTCCTGGATATCCACTATTGTGACTCCCCTCTTGGGTCCCCTGATCTTGGGCAGCACCACCCCTATTATCATTGAGCCTTCTTTTTCTATTCGACCACAGTGGCAGCTACTTTATGACCTCATGTAAAGAAAAATCTTCCGTATCATCAGACTCCATGACGTTTCCGTCACATGCCTCCTTTCTCAGTTACGATTTCTCAGACAGGCATACAATCTTCTCCTCCCTGCTAGGGAATTGCTGGTCTTTATGCGCCTTGCTCAGAACTTCCTTTATCTTTTCTGTCCTCTTGAAGGTGAAAACCAAGCAGTGTGCAGACCCATAGGTGTTGATGGTCCTTGGAAGGAAAGGCATCCATACTGAGTAGAACCCATTCCTCCCCTGTCAGCATTGTGGGGGGGGGGGGGGAATATGCTTGTGGTTGGTTGGTTGGTTTCAAGACAGTATCTCTTGTAGGCAGACTGGTCTCAAACTCACTATGTTGCCTCAGATGACTTTCGGTTCCTGATCCTCCCACCTCTGTTTCTCATGTGTTAGAATTAGGTGTCTACCACAATACCTGTCCAGGGCTTTTCAGAGAGAGAGAGAGAGAGAGAGAGAGAGAGAGAGAGAGAGAGAGAGAGAGAGAGACTTGTCCCTTCCCTAGCTCCTTTTGTTGAACATCAAAAAAATGGTTTGGTTTTTTTGTTTGTTTTTGGTTCTGTTTTTTGTTTTTTGTTTTTTGAGACAGGGTTTCTCTGCGCCTTTCCTGGCACTCACTTGGTAGCCCAGGCTGGCTACCTCCTCCTGCCTCTGCCTCCCGAGTGCTGGGATTATAGGTGTGCACCACCACCGCCTGGCAAGAAATGGTTTTTTAAATAAAATTAAAAAAAAAAAAAAAAACAGAATCTCCCTGTGTAGCTCAGGTTGGCCTTTAATTTGTAATCCTCCTGCCTCACCCTCCTAGTTGTGAAATTCCGGGTAGACACTACAATGCCTTGCTCCAAGGGATAATTCCTATGGTCTATATTTCATGTAAAAAAGAACCATGAGGGTGACATGTTGAAGATGATTTCATGTTAGACTCCTGTCAGCCACCAAGCTTTCCTTTTATGTATTTCTAGAAATTATTGGAGGAGAAGATGTTAAATTTCCTTACTTCTTTTTCTTGGCAGTGTCTGTGACTTTGTTTCCTGATGAAAGGCCCAAGTTAGCCTCTGAGTGACAGCTGGGTCCAACTCACATGGAACAGTGTTGTAGCAACCTTGTTCTTGTATTGAGTTGGAATCCTTTCCATCACCAAGAAGTAGGTGATTACTTAACACATTGTCCAGACCAGAGCATGCTGGACTAATAGGCCTAAGCCAGTCCTTCCTTAGAAACCAGGGATACAGGATCAATACATACCTAAGGAACAGAGCCTCATCTACTATAGATGCCCGGCTAACATCCCAAGCCCTGAGCAAGTGTCTGTCCTGCTAGAAGCTGCAATGTAGGTCGAACAGAAGCAACCTCAGGTCAGCAGGAGCTTACAAATTATAACGATCATGTGCATGAGCCATCCCAAAACGCTTCCTTCCAGTTTTTCCAGGTCCACCAACCATCTGTCCCCTGAAATCTCAGGATTATCTGTGACCCCTACTCTGCCTTCCACTACTCTTAGCTAAGAAGCCAATGTCACTAAATTCATTCAGTTCCGATTCCGACATCTTTCTCAAACTCTTCTGTTGCCTTTTTCCTTGTGAAAAGAATTTAGAACTGGCTTTTCAGCATCTTCAAAGTCCCAGAATTTGATTGTAGCATAGTAGAGCAACGTGTGTCCTAGGAGGTGATATCCAGAGCAGGAACGTAGCAGTAAAGATAACGAGGAGAACGATATGGACATCAGAAACCAAGCTGAAAGAGCCTGGTCACTAGGGGGAAGGGGGGTGAGGGAGATGGGAAGTAAAAAGAGAAGGGGAGCCCCCCTCCCCTGTGTGGTTTGCACTCCACCCCAGCTGGTGGGGCTGCCAGAAGAAGGAATATGAGTCGAGGAAGACAATGGCAATAATGGTAGCACCTAGTGTCAAAGGAGTCCGGTGGGGTGAGAAGCTGGACTTGGCATCTTCCAATGTCTTTTTGTAAAATTAATTATTTATTATTTCTTTTATTTTTTATTATTATTAATTATGTATTAATTTATTATTTATTTTATTATTTATTATTAATTACAGGTATATATGAAAGGAATGGTATGTGCACATGAGTGCTGGTGCCCTTGGGGACCAGAGGCCTCAGAGCCCATAGCTGGAGTTACATGCAGTTGTAAGGGGCCCAACCTGGTGCCTGGAATCCAACACAGTCCTCTCCAAGAGCAGTGTGTACCCTTAATCACTGAGCCAGCTCTCCAACCGCCAAGATGACTTTTAACTCTGAGATGGTTTCCATCCATTCAAAGATGGGTCACTTTTTCTCTAAAATGACTTCTCAAGTGTTCTTGGAAGAAGAGGCATGCCCCTTCTAAGACGAGAAGACAACTGGGATGCAGTGCGGAGCAAAAGGAGAAAGGGCCTTTCCTGCAGGGGAGCAGATCTGTCTTCCTGAAGCTGACTGCTCGCATAAGGCCAGGAAGTCACCAGAACCAAATTGACGAAAGCTTTCAAGTGCCCGCCTGTGGAATCTGAGTGAGATCTTTCAGGCCACAGGGAGTCAGTGAAGATGTTTGTGCAAGGAAATACAATTCAATTAAGCAAAGCTTCAGGGAAGGCTGTCTGGCATTTACTTAGGATGGATTAGAAATGAGCAAGACTGAAAAAAGCAAGGGGATTATTAAGAGGAATAAGAAAATAAGAATTCAACCTCGAGGAATGGCAGAAACTGAGGCTGGAATAAAGCAAGCCCCGTGAAGGAAAAAGCCCTAGTTCTTGATGACTGCATACATTGGGAAAGAGGCCAAAGGAGGACTCGGATGCGGGAGAAGGATGGCAAGAGAAGCCACACCCTTCCCAGAACTAGGTCTCCAAACACGGCAGTGCACACTTGTAATCACAGCACTGAGGAGACCGAGGCTGGGAGACTGCAAGTTCAAGGCCCACCTCAGCTACACAGTGGGACCCTTGGTAAACCAAAACCCAAAACAAACAGCAAAGGAACAGGGGCAAGGGACAAGTCATGGCCCCAACCTGGAAAGCCAGTTCTTGGGGGACCCTGGCCAAGAAAACATCTCCAAGTTGTGAAGGCCTGCCAGCTGCAGTGGAATATTACCAGCTGCTATCTCAAAGGAAACTGGGTTCCTTACTTTCCTAAATGAGCCAAGCTGTTGTACCGGCAACCAACACACATGACAGGCACTTAGCCAAGCATAAAGCCACAGGCCTAAAACATGGGAGTGGGCAGATAGACCATCTCCAGCCCTCGGTTCCCTGCTGGAGGGAGCTCATTCACACGCAGAGCCAAAGACGAAAGAAAACCCCCTCCCAGCCTCTGAGGTGGCTCTTTTCTACACACCTGTCTAGGGTTTTTCAAGCACGTAAAATTATGACAGAATTTGCTTTCTTACGGGGAAATAGGGCAGTGAGAGATACTTTAAAAGCACAGGCATTTTTTTGAGTTAGTACTTGAGATAATATTGGGGGAGAAAAACCCTTCAGCAACTTAAGCCCCATCTATGTCAAAAAAGTAAATACATGCAGAGCCGATGAATTTGAACAATGTAGAAAACCAGGCTGAACCATTCGGGCTCCTAAGCCTGTTTTTCTCAACGGTGGATGGTTTTATTTTGTTTGGTTTTGTTTTTGCTTGGATTATCTGGACAATTGCCTCAACTCTCCCTTTCGGCTTGGTCTATAGACATAGCCTCCTCGGTGTGCTATTTTTATCATGCTCCAATAAGGACTGAATACAATAGTGTACCTTGAAATGAGCCTCACCGGCAGGCTTAAGCCGGTTGAGAGGGTATGTTTCCTGCACATATATTTTTCCATGATGCAGGAAAATGAGCAGCACTCTGCCCTCCCCAATAACAGTTCTTGCCTCTCTGGGGCTGAAAGCGACGTGTGGGCAAACAGGCCAGTAGATAAGGGCAAACAGAACAGCCATCAGGAAAGCACGCCTCATCGGGCAAGGGACGCATGCAGCCTCCAGTCTGCCGCCCTGGAAGTCCCCTGGACACCCAACAGCCTCCCCCCCCACCCCACCCCACCCCCCAGTGTGGTTTTTCCTAAGCAAGTGTGGAATGCCATGATTCCCTTCAGTTCTGGAGGCCATCTGGAAGGCGAAACCGGGAGGTCTGAGCAGCGGGTGGCTTGCACTGTGAGCTCTGAACTCAAGTTCAGTTCGGTGGCTGGGGGCCACGGAAGCTCTCCTCCTTAGCCATCTTCTGGCCTCGCCACCCAAAGCTTGCAGTTTCTTCATCATGTAAAAAATAACACTTCCCTTTTAACAAGGAGCTTCTGGAAGTTTTGTTCAGCACAAGGATGCATTGTGTGTGTGTGTGTGTGTGTGTGTGTGTGTGTGTGTGTGTGTGTTTATATATAGATAGATAGATAGATAGATATAGATATAGATATAGATATAGATATAGATATAGATATAGATATAGATAGATATAGATATAGATATAGATATATAGAGAGAGAGACTGATGAGAAAGGGCCTTCCTCTTGGCTGGTGGGTTCAAGTCCCTATGCCTGGGCTCCTTCACGGAACTTGAAATTGGACCAAAAGAGTGTGCTAGGTCCCTGCCTCACTCCCACAGTCTGATCTGAGCTGAAACAAATCACTTGGAGACCTTCGGCTTCCGGTTACACAGAGGGAGAAGCGGGTGCCCTGGGTTTACAGTCTGTGTCCAGCTATAGGTTCAGACAACTGAGAGCTGGCAGGAGGTTGGAAGGTTGGGCTGAAGCTAAGCTTTCATACAGTCACTGTCTCATACAGGTAAAATTTGTGAGTCACTACAACTAGCAAAGTTTCCTTCAAATGCTTTTATTTATAATTTATGTTGTAAATATATCAATGTAATGTAAATGTAGCAAGAACATTAGTCACCAAGGTGAGTGTTATGATTATTATTGTAATTGCTATGGGGATTGTAGTGGACTGGGTACAGGTTAGCACCTTCCCATATATCCAAAAAAGAAGAGAAATTAAATTCTTTGGCCTCAGAGATAGAGTACTTGCCTACTATGCATGAGGCCCTGGGTTCAATTCTGGTACCATTGTAGCCACCATCATCCATACCAAACAGAGAAGAAAAAAAAAGAAGGAAAGAAGAAGAAACATTGAAGAAAGATCCTTATGAAATGAGCCCCTGGTCCCTGTGAAGAAGCCTGACCCTCAGAGAAATGCCGTGTGAGAAGGGATCAGGGCCTCATACTTCACAGGGGCTTTCAGAGAGACAGGGTAAGCAAAGAAAGAACTTTCTTGAGTAAATATCAAATCAATTCAAGGAACAGATCCATGGAAATAAATCATTTACAGAAACAGGTCCTACCTGTGGATTCTTACACGAAATGCACTAAATGCTAGGCCTCCAGAAACCCCATGTAAACAGATTCTAAAATGATTCTGTCTCCTCACACACGGTAAGAAGTAACGTGTTCAAACAAACCCTGCAAAACAAAGGTTTTTCAAGATATAAAAATTCATAAGCCTTTCTTATCAGAGAGAAGGTGAAGGAATATTGTGGTATTTTCGCAGTGTGTTTACCTTCGCGTTTGTCATGGAGTTAGTTATCCTGTGCAAAGGTAAGGTTTGGAATGTGCCGTAATTACTTTCCCACCCACTTTGGTCACGAGGTCTACTTAAAGGGCAATTTCTTTTCTTTAGTTCTTTAAATGCTTCCAAAAAAGATATCTTAAGGTCAAGAAACTCCAACAATGTGCAAATATCTTTCGGGATCAGTCGATTTCCCCCTGGTACCATTAGGGGAGGTTTAATGTCACCAGTCGAAAACAGGTTTATGGAGGGTCATGTTCCTGTTTGCCCTGGGACAGTATTGGTCATCAGAACCAGGAACAGAACCAGGCCAAAGCAGGTGAAGTGTATTCAACCAAGCAGTCTTCATTTGCCAGTTTGGATTCTAGAAGGTGTCAAAATGCCATTTCACACAAATATTGAAGCACACATGTGTGATACACACACACACACGAGCATGTATGAAGGCCTCCTCTCAAGCGTTTGAAGCTTTGTATATTGACAGAGTTCTCTTATAGGATTCAAATAATCTATGGTGTATGCTATGAGATTTAGCAGCTGAAGATTTTGTGTGTGTGTGTTTTCTGCAAATCAGTCATTTTGAGATGGAATTGTATAATATCTCTTTCCTTCAAATACCTTTTCATTAACTGAAATCTAGTAAACAAATTAATACTCCTGTCTTCAAACAAGTTAGGAAATCCCCCTGTAATATCTGGTCTCAAACAGGTACATTCACAAATAACTTAGTTGGTACCAGATACTGGGGGGTGAGGGAGGGGCAGCAAGAGAGAACAAAACAGACAGGTCCTCAAAATCGGACAGCAGAGGGGGTGTCTTCGTAATGATGGAACAGTTCTAGATCCTTGTGGTGGTGGGATTAAAAGAGGAAACTACAACAAATCTACTTTTGAGTACCTTAATGGCTTTGCAGCATTCCAAGCCATTGGCATTGGGTGGTGCCTGTTATTGGCCTTACCAGGACAAGGACCAGTGGCTGTGGAGGAATGAGGCTCGGCCGATGTGATTGGCTGCCTTAACTAACTGATGCGGTCTGTTGACAGTTAGCTCACAATCCACCGTGTATGGAAGCACCTTTAGGACAAACTTGAAGCGTGTGCAGAGGCAGCTTGAGGAAACACTGTGTTCAGTTTAACAGTGGTTCCATGGGTTCTCACATGGGCAAAAGTCCCTAGAACTACATTCCTGTATCTACACATGAACACATGTATGTAAACTGGTAAAAGTCCAATAAAGTTCTGTAATAGCCTGATATGGTATCAACATTAACTTCCTGGGTTTGATGATATTTGATCACTACATAAAAGTGTTAATTTTGGGGGAATACAAAGTTGAATACAAAGTACGTGAACTGTTTCTACTGTTGTACTTTTTTGTTTTTGTTTTTGTTTGTTTTTGTTTTTGTTTTGGTTATTTGAGACAGGGTTTCTCTGTGTAGCTTTGCGCCTTTCCTGGAACTCACTCTGTAACCCAGGCAGGCCTCGAACTCACAGACATCTGCCTGCCTCTGCCTCCTGAGTGCTGGGATCAAAGGCATGTGTACCACTACCACCCTGTTCTGTTTTACTTCTTATAACTGTAAACTTTCTCCTTTTTTCAAAATACCATGTAACTATGTAGCCCAGACTAACCTCCAACTCATGACCTACCAGTCTCAAATGCTTAAATTGTTGGGATTACAGGTGTACAATACCACCATTTGCTATGAAATTGTTTCAAGATAAAATAATTAGGCTGGGCGGTGGTAGCACACACGTGTAATCCAAAGCTACAGAAAAACCCTGTCTCGGGGAAAAAAAATAATTAATGAATACCAGCCTTCATTTTATATGGAGCTTGCACTGTACTGTGCTGGGAGAGATAAATTAACTGATAAAAATCATCACATCTTTTTCTTTTCTTTTCTTTTCTTTCTTTCTTTCTTTTTTTTTTTTTTTTGAGATAGGGTTTTTCTGTGTAGTCCTAGCTGTCCTGAAACTCACTCTGTAGACCACGCTGGCCTCAAACTCAGAGATCCTCCTCCATCTGCCTCCCAAGTGCTGAGATCAAAAGTGTGTGCCACCACCACCCAGCTAAGGACTATATGTGCCATATTAAACATTCAAGTGTAAAATACTGGAGTAGTATATTAATAGCAAAGCAGAGGTTAGGATAAGAAACATCACAAGAGATTAAAAAATGACACATTATAGGATAACAAAGACTTTCGATCCTAAAGACCTATTTCTAAAATGTGTCTGTACCAACAACAGAGTTTAGGTTACATTAGCAAAACCTGACAGAAATGGAAATAAGAAATTGCCAAGTCAGCAGTTTGAGTTACAGACTCCCACACCTCTCTTTTGGTCATAAATAGAACAGAATCAGAACCCTCTCCCCACTGAAATCAATAGATGAAATAAGTACTAGAAAATGTGATAAAGCACCTCAGACAACTTAGCTCAAATATATTACGTTATATTGTTGTATTTACATATAATACTCTCAGCACACAGAATACTGCCTCTTCAAGTGCACACAAAATAGTCAACAAGTCAACACACACTCAAGGTAACAGAACAAACCTGAATGTTTTTTCTCCCCAGAACTGGGGACCAAACCCAGGGCCTCCTACCACTGAGTAGTTGGTTAATTTTTGTTTTGGTTTTTATTTATTTGTTTGTTTCCTTTTGGGAGTTGTTTTCAAGACAGGGTTTCTCTGTGTAACAGCTCTGGCTGTCTTGGAACTCACTTTGTAGACCAGGCTGGCCTCCAACTCACAGCTGCCTCTTCTGCCCAAGTGCTGATTAAAGGCCCCTGCCTCAAAAAATATTAAATTAAATATCTGTATGGTCTGGCCATGGTGGGCATAATGCAAAAGGATCGTAAATCATCATACAGGACACTAACATACATGAATTCATTGCTGGACTGTTCACAGTAGCCTACTTATAAATCGGTTGATGAACACATAAAGAAAAAGTAGTCTGTATACAGAATATTTTTCAGCCATAACAAGGATGGTTATACAAATTTCAATAAAAATAGGTGGAACTGTGGATCATCACGTTGAGCAAAAGTGTCAGACTCAAAAAGAAAAACACCATGTTTTTTTCCTCATAAGTGAACCGTAAGGAACTAATAAAAGAATTATTTAGGAAGAGGAGAGAGGGACAAGAAAGGGTAATGGGTGAGGCTGGGGCTCTACCTCACCTGGAAGAGAGCTCATCTAGCATGCATAAAGCCTTGGGTTCTATCTCTAGCATGCGTAAAAACCAGGCATTGGGCTGGAGAGATGGCTCAGAGGTTAAGAGCACTGACTGCTCTTCCAGAAGTCCTGAGTTCAATTCCCAGCAACCACATGGTGGCTCACAACCATCTTTAATAAGATCTGGCACCCTCTTCTGTATACATAATAAATAAATAAATCTTTAAAAAAAAAAAAACAGGCATGATGGTACAGGAACTCAAGTAGAAGCTAGAGAATCAGAAGTTCAAGGTCATACTCAGCTACATAGCAAGTTCAAAGCATCGTCTACATGCATATTTAAAAAAAATTAAGCAAAGAAAAAGAGTAGAGTGAATATCATCGAAGTATATTATCCACATGTATGGAAATGGCATAGTCAAACTCATAGTTGAATGTTATTGTCATGTATTAACAAAAAACGAATGGAAATGTTTTGTGTAACATTGTTAAGATTTGTGTTTGCGTCGTCCATGCTTGGTGGCACAGGCCTGCAATCCCAGCTACTTGGAAGACTGAAGCAGAAAGATTGCAAGCCCAAGGCCTACGTGGTAAACTAAGATTACTAAGGATGCAGCTTGGTGGAAGAGGTACTTGTTAGTTATGTGCCAGGCCGTGAGTTCAGTGCCCAGCACCAAAAGCAAATATGCATCTGATATATATATATAAATAAATGGAACAAAAAAGACCAAAAAATAAAAGTTTTAACCTAAACCAGGAATTGATACCTTATAACTTATTAATTTAGTTTTAATATGTTGAAATCAATTTTCATATATTTGAACTAAACTCTGAATAATCTTTCTCTGTATAAAGGTCACTCTCATACTTACTGGGCCAGGGAGATGCCATGAGCACGAAGGTGTTTTCCCAGGGAGAAGCTTATTCATCACACTCCGGATGTGCTGACCCCTGCGATTTCCCCTGAATTCAGAAAACTCCATGGCATAATTAGTAGTCGTGGGGGACTGCGTTCACACTCTCAGGGGGGAAAAAAGTCACTCTCAAAAAAGGCCGAGTCCAGAGATGGCTCAGCAGGTGAAGGTCCTTTGCTGTCAAACCTGACTACTCCCCAACCCAAAAGGAGAGAGACTCCTACTAGCTGTCCTCTGAGCTCCACATGTTCTCCGTGGTGTGCACACCTCCACACACACACTCACATACAAAATACTAATAAAAAAATGTAACAGAAAATGTACAAAAGAAAGGAAACTACCAGATATTGACAGCTTTGACACAGAGTTACCAAAAAATGTTTAGAGTAATAGTCCTTATGAGCCTTAGAGGGAAAATCATTAGTAGAACCATTCAGAACAAAGAAAGAAGCCAACTTTTACCAATTTATCTAAGAGAGTGGCTTGTCTTTGAGGATATCTGTGGAAATATATGCCAAATTTGGGGTGTTGTCCATAAAAATAAACCAGAAAAAAAGTCAACTTCCCACTAGTAGGAACTGTTGTGTTTACTCTATTGCTACTTACACTAAAACGTAAATTTCTGGCTGGGTGGTGGAGGCACACGCTTTTAATCCTAGTACCTAGGAGGCAGAGGCAGGCGGATCTCTGTGAGTTCGAGGCCAGCCTGGTCTACAGAGTGAGCTCCAGGACAGGCTCCAAAGCTACACAGTGAAACCTTGTCTCGAAAAACAAAACAAAACAACAACAAAAAAAGGAAACTTCTGTCACCTGTCTCCTCCCCAATGAACCACATGCTCCCACTACATTAGGGACCATTCATTTTATAACCAGGACTTTAAATTTTTCTTTGAACTTCTTGGGATGCTAATATATCATGTCATCGTTTCTGGGTGAACCCTGTAACATGTTTCATTACCCTAAGATCTTTTTCCAGACATACCCTTTACAAACACAAACACTAACGCAATTAATTGGCTTCATGCCTTAGCTTCCTGGATTTATCCAGTCCTATATGGATCTCTGACCTGCTTTCAATTGTTTACACTGGCCCTGACCTGGCACTCACAGCCACAGGGCACAGTTTCTGGCATTTTCCCACATGCCCCACCCACTTCACCTGCAAACCAAGTCTGTCAAGGAAGAGCATTACACCTCAGAGCTGGGAAGACTATTTGAAAATAATTCTGGGGCTGGAGAGATGGCTCAGCGGTTAAGAGCACTGAATGCTCTTCTAGAGGACCCGGGTTCAATTCCCAGCACCCACATGGCAGCTCACAACTGTCTGTAACTCCAGTTCCAGTGTACCCAACACCCTCACACAGACATACATACACTAATGCACATAAAATAAAAATAAATAAATTCTTTAAAAAAGGAAGAAAGAAAGAAAAGAATTCTGGCTTACTTGGTGTTTAGACTTCAAAGGCTACTCAATAACCATCTAACATTTCCTGAACTTTGGGTTTAAGATCCTCCACTGAAAATGAGGAGTTTTAACAAAAAGAGATGAGATTCTTACAGTTATGAAGGGAGAGATTGGCCAAAGTGTGATGTGCCATAGGGATCACACAGAAACAGATAAAAACTGGAGAGAGGGGGTAGGGCAGAAAAGACTGTGGAGTCAATGTGAAATGTCAGTGACTAGATCAATCTGACTCCATGACTGCTCCAAAGTCAAGGGCAAAAAATACTGTACAAGACTTGGAGAATGGAGCCAGGCAGTGGTGTTGCATACCTTTAATCCCAGCACTCAGGAGGCAGAGGCAGGTGGATCTCTTTGAGTTCGAGGCCAGCCTGGTCTACAGAGCAAGTTCTTGGACAGGCTCCAAACCTACACAGAGAAACCCTGTCTGAAAACAAACAAACAAACAAACAAGACTTGGAGAATGGGGCTGGAAAGTTGACTCAGAGGACTTGTTGCTCTTGCAGAGGACCTGGTTTCAATTCCCAGGACCTACATGGTGGCAATCGTCTGTAACTCTGCATCACTCTGCATCTAGATCCAACACCCTCTTCTGACTTCCTTAGGCTTCAGGCACACATGTGTTGCACATAGACATGCAGGCAAAAACACTCATACACATAAAAATAAATAAATCTAAAAAACAAAAACAAAAACAAAAACAAAAACAAAGGCTTGGAGAATAATATCTGTGCCATTTCCTGGGATTTGAGAATACATGCCGATGTGCTGGTCTTTTGATTATGTTGGCAAATTGAGTTTGGGCTGTAAGGAGTCTGAGATGCACGTGGGATTATGAGGTGGTGTCCAACGTGACTAGATAAAAGAGGACAGCTCAGAACTCCGTGAACTAGATTTGCAGAATCAAGAGTGGTCAGCACATGCAGGAAGCCAGGGGAGAAGAAAGCAAGATGGCCTTCCAGAGGCTTAGGACCCTGAGGTACCGAGGAAAAGAAAGGGGCCGAGAAGAACTGCCAGAGGCCACTGAAATTAAAAACAGGCTTTGCAATTGTTTTGTTTGTGTATGAGGGGGAGAGTCGTTGTGGGTTGGCAGGTGTGGGGGTGCAGTGTGAATATCGGGGTGCACTAGTGGGGAGATGAGAAGACAACTTGTGGGAGTCAGCTTTCTCCTTCGTTATGGAATTGGACACTGCGAGGCCCGTTCAGCAAGCAGACAGCTATGCTTTGTTTGTTTGTTTGTTTGTTTTTGCCAGAGCTGAAGACTGAACCCAGGGCCTTGCGCTTGCTAACTACCACTGGGCTAATTCCCCAACCCCTGACAGCTATGATTTTACTGGGTAGTGTGAAGACATTTTAGGACTTCTGCTCTGTTTGAAGAAAGTGCTAAACATGTAGGTCAGAAGAGAATGATTTAAAAAAAAAAAAAAAAAAAAAAGGCCGGTCGGTGGTGGCGCACGCCTTTAATCCCAGCACTTGGGAGGCAGAGGCAGGCGGGTCTCTGTGAGTTCGAGGCCAGCCTGGTCTACAAATTGAGTTCCAGGAAAGGCGCAAAGCTACACAGAGAAACCCTGTCTTGAAACACCCCCCCCCCAAATAAAAAAGAAACATTCCCAAACTACAAATGACATGACAAAGAAACTCAGCATGGCAAGATCTTCTGACAGAAAGGAAGAAAGGAACACAGGTGGTGGAAATGGCTGGCCACGAGGGATGATGGTTTCTCCTACAGAGTGGGCATGCTTGCCACATTCTATCTGAGAATGAAGATGAAGCTGTAGCCCCAGCCCAGATGTCCACCTGAAAACGGTGCAAAGCAGATGTGCAGGAGAAAGCACAGCACTTGGAAACAGGGTTCCATCAGCCCTACTGCCTACTGATACACCTTCTCAGATAGAAAGTTCTTTTCACAGAAACTCAAGAAGGAAGGTTTCTCAAATATCCAGTCATGACTCACTCACTAACTCTGTCTGTCTCTTTCTGTGCATACACATGTGCGTGTGCGTGTGCGTGTGCGTGTGCGTGTGCGTGTGCGTGTGCGTGTGTGTGTGTGTGTGTGTGTGTGTGTGTGTGTGTGTTGTCCTGGCTGTCCTGAAACTTGCTATATACAGCAGTAGACTGCTTTCAAACTCACAGAGCTCAGCTTGCTTCGTGCTTAGATTAAAAGAAAGAACCACCACACCTGGCTAATTTTTTTTAAATACTATATTTTTCTTTTTAAAGGTTATACTATAGTTACATCATTTCTCCCTTCCCTTCCCTCCTTCTCAACCCTCCCATCTATGTCCCACCTTGCTCGATTTCTTTGTCTTTGTTGTTACAAATGCACGTAAATACAACCTGCTCAGTCTGCATAATGTTACTTGTATGTATGTATGTCTATGACTATTTCAGAGCTGTCCATTTGGTATTGGGTAACCAATCGGTGTGCTCTTCCTGGGGAAGACTATGTCTCCCACTCACAGCATTCCTTAGTGGCAGTAGCTTTATGTCTCAGGTGAGGCCTAGTTGAGGCTTTCTCCTTCCCCATTAGCATGTCTATTAGTGGTATCCTTGTTTGGGTCTTGTTTAGGCAGCCATGTTGGTGAGATTTCATGAGTGTGGCTTCTCTGACATTTCTTTCTTCCTTTTATATTTTTGTTTGTTTGTTTGTTTCCTTTTTGGTTTTTCTCTGACATTTCTTTCTTCCTTTTTTTGTTTTTTGTTTTGTTTTGTTTTGTTTTGTTTGTTTGTTTTCTTTTGGGGTTTTCTCTGACATTTCTAGGGGACAGAATCTCACAACAAACTGCCAGTGCCTCAGGCCCTTACTGCCTACCCCTCTCTTCTTCCACAATGATTCCCGAAGCTGTAGATGGAGAAGCTGTGTTTTTGACATATCATTTGGGACTGGGCTCCACACATCTTCATTTTGATAGGTTGTGGTTTTCTGTAATGATCTTTGTTGCAAAGAGAAGTTTCTTTGATGAGGGCTAGTCATGAAGTTTTAAAAATAAGTTTTATATGAAATAATTGGCTGGGTAGCTTTTAGTTGACTCATCATTTTGTTGTTATTGTTGGCCATGCACCATATTTCCTAGTTACAGCACAGCAATAGACCAGACTCATACAGGGCCAGGCATACATTTTTTAAATACAAAAAACTCAAAATGGGTGTGATGACATGTGCCTGCAATGCCAGCATTTAGGAGGCATAGGCAGAAATGGATTTTTATTATTCAAATTCAGAATAGCCAGGACTGCAAAGTGAGACCGTCTCAAAACAACAGCAAATAAATAAAAGCAAACAAGCAAAACAAAAAAGTTCCAAAGGAATGCTGTTGTGGTTCTTGGACACTGGTTTTTTGGGTTTGTTGTTTGTTTGTTTGTTTTGTTGTTGTTGTTGTTTTGTTTTGTTTTGTTTTGTTTTGTTTTAACATAACCCTATCTTCTTGGGGCCCTGGATTTGAGGAAAGTTGAACATCCCTGCTGGTGATTTCAAAGAGGAACTCAAGGCATGGAGATACACAACTTTAATCTCAAGACTCAGGAAGCAGAGGCATGTGGATCTTTGTGCAGTCAAGGTCAGCAAAGACTACACAGTGAGTGAGACCTTATCTCAGAGAGAGAGAGAGAGAGAGAGAGAGAGAGAGAGAGAGAGAGAGAGAAGAGGAGAGGAGAAGTAAAGTATTGCAGGAAGCCAGTTAAATTCTTAACCATCTTTTCAGAATAACTCTTAGAAATACTACTTCACCTTCCCTCTGATGGCATGGGAGATAAACTAACTGCATACTGGCTCAGCCCTCTCTAGCCAGTCTGAGAAGGAAGCCCATGCAAGGTGGAAGGCCAAGCCAGGAAAATCACAGAAACGGCTTGAGTTAGAACCGTGTGACGACGTCTCATAGCTTGATCAGATTTGGGTCGAATCTTGTTTCTTCCCAAGCAGAGCTGACTGGGAAGTGGGAGTCCATGAGACGTCGAGCTGGAGCGGTTCCTGGAAAGTGATGAAAGGCCTAAAATACACCCGAAAGGTGACGCCCACCCGGCCTTGAAGGAGCCATTTTCAAAGTTGTAGCTATGGTGGGGCACGGTCCACACTGCAGGGGCAGAGCACTCAGTCGCTGCTCTCTGGCAAAGTGTGACTAGTAGGTGAAGAGGATGCGAGGCCATGGCGCCAGCAGATTGCAGCGTAGGTGCTGCTTCTGAAGAGGACAGCTAGCCGGCGGTGGAGCTCCAAGTTCCTCGCCGTTATCATCTTGGCCCTGGCCCTGGGGTTCCTAGGAAATCTCAATGGAGACAGTTCTGCAGGTCAGCGTGTAGGTCGTCCTCCAGGATCTGCGGTGAGGGAAACTTTACCGCGTCACCTGTTGACCTCTGCAGTCAATACACAAGACCAAAGCAGGCAGGATGAACCTGAAGCAGTTCCTTAGAGGAACTGGAAGAAACACGCACAGGAGGCCAATTCGAATAGTAATATGGGGAAGCAGAAGGAATCAAAGGAGGAGGATAGAGAACTGTTAAAAAAAAAAAAAACAAAACATTGAGTAGGATGCTGTTGATGACCTACTCAGTGTGGAAAAGTGGAGACCAGCTGAGAGTTAAGCCTGGGGGTACAGCACTTACCCAATATAAACAAGGCCCTGGGTTCAATCTGAGAGAGAGAGAGAGAGAGAGAGAGAGAGAGAGTCTCAGCACTGGTAAGGAAAAATCCAAGTGAAAACATTAAATTATAGAACAAGATAAGTGACTTGCTCTCTCATGAAATTTAAAATAGGTGGAATTATTTGTATTTATCAAGAACAAGAGGGTTGAGAATGTCTGATGTGACATTTCAAAAAAAAAAAAAAAAGGTAATTTCATGTGTGTGTCACACGCTGCCTTGTAAGGTGAAGTTTTATAAGAAGAACATTTTAATATTTTTTGCATGAAAAATTAAGTACCAGAAGAAAAATGAGTCAGTTGAAAAGCAGAAACTAAATTAGTCCCAACCAGCATTTTTCCTAAACAGGTAAAAAGGGGAAAAAGATCCCAACAATGAGCATTTGGAATGTCCTAACCTCACAATAAGAAAATAATTCTGTTTGCTCTCTCTTGGAACACTTTGTTTGTTTGTTTGTTTGATACAGGGTTTCTCTGTGTAGCTTTGCGCCTTTCCTGGAACTCACTTGGTAGCCCAGGCTGGCCTCGAACTCACAGAGATCCGCCTGCCTCTGCCTCCTGAGTGCTGGGATTACAGGCGTGTGCCACCACCGCCCGGCATCTTGGAGCATTTTTAACTTGACAGGTTGTTTGATGTGTAAAACTACTGATACTAAGTTGAGTTTACCCAAAGTAACTTTAGTCACCACCTGACTAAACTTGGTATGCCATGTGTTTTTATTTGTTTGTTTGTTTGTTTGTTTGTTTTGGGTTTTTTTGAGACAGGGTTTCTCTGTGTAGTTTTTGGTACCTGTCCTGGATCTTGTTCTATAGACCAAGCTGGCTGGCCTCGAACTCACAGAGATCCACCTGCCTCTGCCTCCCAAGTGCTGGGATTAAAGGCGTGCACCACCACTACAGGCCTCTTTTATTGATGATTGATTGATTGTTTTTCGAGACAGGGTTTCTCTTTGTAGTTTTGTACCTTTCCTGGAACTCGCTTTGGAGACTAGGCTGGCCTCGAACTCACAGAGATCCACCTGCCTCTGCCTCCCAAGTGCTGGGATTAAAGGCGTGTGCCGCCACCGCCCAGCGACCTCTTTTATTTTTTGAGATTATAATATAATTACATTGTTTCTCCCTTTCCTCCTGCCAAATCCTCCCGTATACTCTTCCTTTCTCTCTTTCAAACTCATGGCCTCTTTTTTCTCATTAATTATATTTATATATTATAATTATATACATTATATATTTATATAATAAATAATTATATATTTCTAAATACATGGGTACAACCTGCTCAGTTACTTGGGTGTATGCTTCAGGCAGGGCTGACCATTTGGTATTGGATGACCTGTTAGTGCGCTTTTCCCAAATAGTAAGGTTGCTGTAATGAAACTGGCTGCCACTGCAGGAGAAGTTCCATCTAGATATTTGCACATGTGGAACGCACCTTGTGATGCTGGAGAAGGAAGGTAAAACCAGACAAACATGGCTGTGAAAGCATACTTTGGGTGGACCATCAAATAACTCAGCTGAATTCCCCGGTAACTTGGTCATTCACCTTAAAAGCCAGAAAAAAGTAAGCCCCATAAATACAAGCAGGGCACTCTGTGGTTTAATGAAAAGACATTGATGGATTCAATAAGCAGGAATCCAGTAGATGCCTGCAAACCCAGACACTGAGGACCCAGTGTGAAACCACCTCTGCACCTCTATATAAACACAAAACCATTTTCAAAGCATGCATGCCATTCGTTTATTCCTTAAAACTATCTTTTCTAGCTGGGCAATAGTGATGCACGCCTTCAACTGCAGCCACTTGGGAGAGAGAGGCAGGTGGATCTCTGAGTTTAAGACCAGCCTGGTCTACAGTTCCAGGACAGGCAGGATCACACAGTGAAATCACCCTGTCTCGAAAATCAAAAAATAAAAAGTATCTTTTCTTCATTCTTTGGCAATTCCATATATGTACACAATGCACCGTAGTCACATCCACCCCTAGCCTCCTCACTGTGAGTGTCTGCTGAGTCCAGTCAATGGGTTAATGGCGCCTTGTGGAATATTGTCTGGTCTTGGCTCATCTGTGCAGGTGATCACAGACGCAGTGGTTCATGAGTTCAATGGTCATGACATGTCCAGTAGACAGTATTTCATAACACCCTACACACAGGAGCACATTTTCACATTTTATCAATGCGCTGTCAGCTCCTTTCATTTCTATGTAACTAAATCGTAGTCATTTCAAATCTACCCCATCTTCCAAATCACATGTAACTAAATTATCCTAGCAGTGCCCTTTAGCCATGGGCTATCGGTGGTTCATTGAATGATCAACCCTTGCACATTGATTACTTGTCAATTCTTAACTACCAAGGCCAATTTTTATGTTCTTTCCCTCTAGTTAATACAGTAGCGTGCCAGCTGTCACCTTCTCCATCTCAGGGAGAATCCCCCTAGTACACAAGATAAGCAACACTACTTGGATCCAGATGTGAATCTATGTCTGAGTCATTTTGAGTCTGGAACAGAGCGACAGGTGTATGTGATTTGGTCCTCCATTTGAAATATAGTCAATTCCCAACAAACAATGATTTGGCTTATAGTTTTCACAATCTGAAGAAGGAAGTGATCTACATTGAGTGGAAACCATGCTGTAGACCTTTCCTTTTTATCTTTGCCTGACACAGTGATCTGAAGGGTAATATATATATATATATATTTTGTAGTCCCCAACTGTCAGCTAAGAAAAGCATTCTGATATGTTTATATAGGTGATCTCTGGCATGCTGGGATCTAACCCAGGGCCTCATGCATGCTGCACAAACCCTTTACCACTAAGCAGGATAGAAAAATCCTAGTGAAATGACTCAGTAAGTAAAGGTACTTGTTGTGCAAGCCTGGTGATCTGGCTTCAGGTAGGAGGACAGAACTACCTCTAGGGTGAAACTGTCTTCTGAGCTTCACACACACGCCTCAGCTTGAGTGCCCTCCTCCTCTACATCATCCATCACCAGTGTACACACACACACACATACACACACACACACACACATACACACACACACAATTACTAAATACAAATAATAAAAATTCAGGTGTTCCTTGGTCTGTGATGAGACTATGTCATGAGTGGAAAATATAGTGTAGTATAATGTTTATAGATTTCAAACCACCACAGCTTCTAAAACCCAACTTGCCATTGAGACCCTACAAAACCAACCCTATCACCACAGGGCCTCTAGGCTAACAAAACAGCCCAGAACTCAAGACCTCTGACCCCAGTCTTGGGTCCATTCCAACTAAATAGTATGGGAAGGGACAGGCAGAGGGAGAACTGCCTGAAAGAAACTATCTACAACAAGGTGTAGAGACAGAAGACATGGCTCAAACGATTTGGTCTACACTCATCACCAACCATTACAGCAAGGCACACAATGCACTATTTCCAGAGGAAAACTATACATACATGGTCAATAATCGAGCCCGTCTACAGCGTATGTCTAAGCATATGCCACACAGAGTACAAGCAATGCAGGCGTAACTGAGGTCTGCCGGACCTCTGCCTCAGACAGATGGCCAGCTCTGCAGATGAACACACTATCCAAGAAAGTCAACACTCTCAAGTAAAACTGTCAGATGGCTTTTCTTTCCAGTTTGGGGAGTTATTTCCACAAAGAAAGGAGCAAGCCAGAACTTTGAAACATTTTTTATTATAAACAAAATAGAGGGCTGGTGGTCTAGCTCCTTCTTTAGAGGGCTTACCCAGAATGCTCTAAGCCCTGTGTCTGGTCCCCAATCACACAAAACCAGCTGTGGGGTGGCAGATGCCTATAATCCTGGCACTTGAAAAGTGGTATGAAGATCAGAAGTTCAAGGTCCTCATCAGCTACAGAGAGACTTTGAGGCCAGGCTGTGCTATTTTGAGACTATTTTAAAAAGAAAGAAAGAAACAGAGAAGTGGAATTTGACAGCACATTTTCCCCCTTCAAACATTTGCCTCCACAGAGTCCTTAAATGCATACAACCTCCAGAATTTAGAAACAAATATACAGCCTTTTGGTTGTGGTGAGCATGGTGCACGTGCCTGTGAGTCCAACATTCAGAAGCTCAGCTAGGACTCCCTAGCTGGTGAGGCTTTGTCTCAAAAAAAAAAAAAAAAAAAAAAAAAAAAAAGGAAGGGAGGGAGGGAGGGAGAGGGAGGGAGGGAGGGAGGGAAAGAAAGGAGAGAAAGAAAAAACTTAAAAAGCAATGCTCTCTAGACAAAAGTCATATTCAAAGAAAAAATATAAAACATATTTAAAATAAGATGGTCCAGAACAAATCCAGTTTTTAAGAACTGAATATTTCAGCCGGACGGTGGTGGCACACGCATGTTATCCCAGCACTCAGGAGGCAGAGGCAGGCGGATCTTTGTGAGTTCGAAGCTAGCTTGGTCTACAGCGCAAGATCCAGGAAAGGCACAAAGCTACACAGAGAAACCCTGTCTCGAAAAAACAAAAACAAAACAAAAAAACCTGCATATTTCAGTTATTATTTATATAATAATTCCACCCCAAGTTCTGTTTTACATTTTTCACATTTTACAGCCACAGTAAATGTGTGTGTGAAGGTCAGAGGAAACTTTCAGGAGTCTGGTCTCTCCATCTACTATGTGGGGATCGAACTCTGGTCTTCAGGCTTGGAGGCAGGTGTCTTTACCCTCTGGGTCGGCCCACGTCAAAAGTCAAAAGTTCTGGGTTGGGGATTTAGCTCAGTGGTAGAGTGCTTGCCTAGCAAGTGCAAGGCCCTGGGTTTGGTCCTCAGCTCAAAATAAATTTAAAAAAGTCAAAAGTTTTTTATAAAATGGCTGTTTGTTTTTGTTTTGTTTTTTTTTTTTACATTATTGCTATTACAAGCTGGATGACATTCATATGAATTTCTTCATAGTAAGTATATTTTGTTTATTTATCCATTATGTTTAAATTCTGGGGGGGGGGGTTGTTTTGTTTTGTTTTACTTTACTTAGTTTTATCCGTCTGGCTGATTATCTGTTATTCTCCTGGGGATTAAGCCTAAGGTCTCACACAGACTAAGAAAACACTCTGCCACTGAACAGAGTTTTTCATCTAGCTTTCAGTCTAGAAAATTCTCCTCCAAGCAGTGGCTGTGGCATAGGACACCGTCACTAATTCCGAACACTTCAGCCCTTAGCTCCACTAAAGCAGTCTTTGTTGGAGGAATCCTGGAAGACGGTGTCACATGTCCCCAGCACAGCTCTGTATCTGACACTTTGCTTTGAAAAAATTCTAATAATGCTGAATAGTAACTATATGTTGTGATTTGATAGCCATAACTTTGTAATAATTGGCATGACAGTGAGAAATTGTCTCCAAAGAAACCAACCCAGGGTCCAAGAACAGGAACACAAAAACACGGGTTGAGACTGGAGCCCAACTGACTCTCTTTGCTGTCCTTCTGAAGGTGAGCATGAACAGACACACAAAAAGCCACAAGCCAGAAAATTTACATCTCCGTCAGAGAATGAGAAAATTGAGGGCTACTGGGACGACACTCTGTCCTAAGCAGGGACATGCCGCTTGCTCACACTGCTGGGGCAGGAACATGATGCCACATGTTTCCACTAACTTGTAAAGAGAGGGCGAACATGGAAAAGGGCTGAAATCAATGCCTCGGCTCACCTGCCAAGCCCCCCCACCCCTGCTTTCTCTCCTTCCAAGCCTCTAATGTGTGCCCTCTTTACTGTTCTCCATGGAAATGACTTCTTTCATTCGATCTCCTTCTCACAGCTGTCTGAGGGTTTAGCCAGAATATATTTGTCTAAACCTTTGGCTCTTGCTTTGTGCATCATTGGGAGGAAGCATCAAAATGGCTGAGAGGGTGACAGCACTCGCCACGCAAGCCTGATGACCCGAGTTCCGGGTCTGGAGTACACGTGGAAGGGAAGAATCAACTACAAAGTTGTCCTCTCACCTACACACACACACACACACACACACACACACACACACACACACACACACACACACACATACACAGGAAAGGAAATTTTCACAGAATAGTAACAAGTCTTGGGCTGGACAGTTGGCTCGGCAGTTAAGAACACTGGCTGCTCCTGGAGAAGACCCAGGTTCAATTCCCAGCACCCACATGGCAGCTCACAAGTGTCTGTAACTCCAGTTCCAGGGAATCCCACACCCTCTCACCGACATACACATGCAGGCAAAACACCAATCAACATAAAATACAAATAAATAATTTTTTTTTAATTTTGTTTTTTTCGAGACAGGGTTTCTCTGTGTAGCTTTGCGCCTTTCCTGGAACTCACTTGGTAGCCCAGGCTGGCCTCAAACTCACAGAGATCCACCTGCCTCTGCCTCCCAAGTGCTGGGATTAAAGGCGTGCACCACCACCACCACCACCACCACCACCACCACCACCACCACCCGGCTAAAATACAAATAAATAAATTTTTAAAAAAGAATAGTAACAATTCTTAAATGTAGTCCAGTCATTTTGGGTTTCTGAATGATCATTTCTTCCTACATCATAAATTCTATTTTTTTAAAGAGATGTAAAACATCAGTATCCTCAAAACAAGATGCCTGGAAACAAAGCACAGGCCGGACTTTCACGGGGCGTTTTCTGGTGCTATAGTTACCAACTTCGTCTTAGGATTTCTTTCCCACTTGTTATAATTCAGTGATGGGCTGGGTTCTAAGAAAAACAGAAACTAAGACGTGGTCTTACAAAACAGAATCCCCGTTTGAACTTGAAATGCTGACAGCGTCCTGTGACTGCAGTTCTGTCCCCTCAGAGCAGGGGAGAGTTCAGGGAGGGAGCGAGCGAAGGGACAGACAGTGACTAGAAGGGACATCAAATTTCAAAACGGGGGCACGGAATTGTCCTTACAGCCCCCAAATTAAATTCTGAAATGCAAGAGCCTGCTGACTCTGAGCACACTTGAAAGGACCAAGGCGAGGTCCCCAGACCCCACAGCGCTTCCATTGATAATCAGGGCAAACAGCTGAAGGAATCCAAACAAGAGATCCCAAAGCAGGGTAGAGGCTGAATCACATGAATTGTGATCAAAAAGAAAAAGTGGGGGTAGCTCAGTGGTAGAGTGCTTGCCTAGCTCAAGGCCCTGGGTTCGATCCTCATCTCCAAAAAAAAAAAAAGAAAGAAAAGAAAAAGGGGAAACATCTTCCTATATACCCACACTCCAGGGAAACAACAAAATTAGGCAGGCATGCGTTGTGATAATCCAGTTTGGGGGTGGCCAAAAAAAAAATTTTTTTTTGAAAAGCAGCTCTTTGAAAACAAAATTTTTCAACTGCACATAGTGGCAGACACACAGACAAGAGAATAAATTTTCCCTGATTCAGTACCATTTTGTTTTTAGCCACAAACACACTAAATACTAAGTGCTGGTGTTTTCTATTCCGGGATGCAAAGAGAAAAGTAGTTTATACTTTGTATTCTTGGCCTTAACTTCTAACTTAAGAGTTTTGAAAAGCATCCAGTTTGTCCTAGACCGACACACACAGTGAAGTCACGGAGTGAAATCGACATGCAGGTCATGATGAAAGTCGGAGGCACCCTCAGAAGCCTTTCACTGCCCCGTGGTCCTGCCAAGGGCCAGGATGTAGGGCTGTCCTTGAGTTGCGCCTTGCAGACCAGCCCCAGTGCTGTCTGTGCGACTGAGCTGTCCAGATGCCTGGATCTGATGGAACTTAAGTTCCCAGAAGCAAAGATGTAGGGCATAACACATCACTTCTGGGTGAGAGTCGGCTAGCCCACGGAGCGCCTGTCGCCTCCAGGAAGTGTGTAACAAGAATGCAGCCTGCGGATTCAGTCCTCGGGCAGCTAGATGCCGCGAGTTTCCCAAACACTGGAGAATCAAAAGCATTTATTGGTGTCTCTTATTGACAAGAAGCCATGACAGTGAGTGCATACTCTGATGTGAGAGAAGGGGATGAGTGATAAAATCACAGTAGGCGCTTGTGACTGCTTTAAATGGCAGGTTGGTGACCGGACAGGTATCTCTAGGTCCTTACTGCACAGCACAGTCATATAGGGAAGTTTCCAGCTCACTAGGCCAGCACAGCTTTTCTGCCTTACTGAATTTAGCCATTTAAGGCCTTCTGTCCACTCCCCCCACATCTCAGAAGCTGGGGACGGGGGAGGCTGAAAGCAAAAGCTACATAATGGAATTATACTGGCCACTGTTCTGTCTTGAAGGGAAGATGCCAGCTTGTGTATTTATCTCATCCATCCCAGCACCTGCTCGGCATTTCAGTGTGTGATATTTCACAGAAATACACACAGCTGACAACAGACAACCGTTGGCATAATAAAGCTCATCTGAGGAGCTATGGCACTAACTTGTTGTGTTTTTCTAAAAAAAAAAAAAAAAAACCTTTCTCCCCAAGCTTCTCTTAATGGTCCTCAAAGAGGAGAACTGACAGAATTTTTTTCTGGTATTTTTATTTTAAATAGGTACCCAACACTGGCCTCTAATTCTAAATAGTCAAGGATGACCTTGAATTCCTAACCTTCCCTCTCCTACCTCCTGACGACTGAAATTTATTTATTTAAGGATCAAGTGGTTCTGGAGCAGGGGGATACATTTGAGGTGAGAAAAGATACTGGCTTATATATTTATATCCATCTTAACAGCTGTTCTGTGTTTTATCCTGTGATGTTTCTGTGTTGTAGCTGTGTGTGGTGGCTCAGGACTGTAATCCAAGTACTTGGGAGTTAAGGAGCTGAAGTAGGAGAAGTACCTTGTGAGTTCCTGGGACCAGCCTGGGCTACAGAGTAGGCCTTCCCTGATCCTCATCCCCCACCCCGACCCCCATCATCTCAAAAAAAAATAAACAGTTAAACAAAAAGTCTATATTGTCAACTAATCTTTCCAGGGCTGCCAAACTTAAGATGTGGGTCAAAGTTCTCTCACTGACCAATATAAGCAGCTAGAAAATATTGGAACTTCTGGAATGCAGATGACGCCAGATGTTTATTATCTTGAAGAAAAAGACACCATAAATACCAGCCAGTGACTGGAAGAGCATCCTCAGGGCCAGTCATGGTCCTTACTGTTTTCTACACATTATCACATTTAATCTCTACAATAAGCTGCAGGGCAGGTGAAACTTTTCCTGCTCTACAAGGGAGGGACAGTGGTTTCTAAAGATGAAGTATCTTTATGCCAGGAATTCTCATTAGCAAGTGCACTAAACTCAGGTCTACGTGGCTATGTGTGTGTTCTCTACTTCCTTGTTAATCAGGTTCAGCAGGAGGGAAATGCACTCAGAGGCACCCTCTGACAGGAGGCTCTTTGCAGAAGTCTTCAATCTCAGAGTGCTCTCCTCTACACAGTATTTTTTGTTTGGTTGGTTTGGTTTTTGGTTTTTCGAGACAGGGTTTCTCAGTGTAGCCTTGGCTGTCCTGGAGCTCGCTGTGTAGACCAGGCTGGCCTCGAACTCACATACAGCACCTGCCTCTGCCTCCTGGGTACTGGGATTAAAGTTGAGCACCACCACCATCTGGCCTGTATTTTACTTTATTTTATTATTATTTTTTTTATTTCCTTCCATTTTTCAGACCAAGACTCTGTGTAGCTCAGGCTGTCCTGGAATTCACTATACAACCTAAGGATAGCCTTGAGCTTCTGATCTCCCTGACTCCACCTCCCCAGTGCTGAGATTGCAATTAAATACTACACCCAATTTTACACTGTGGGGGAGATCCAGTGCCTCATGTGTGCTAGGCAAGCACTTTACCAATTAGTCCCTTCACTGTGATTTAATTACTTCATATCCCAGACATTAATTTGCTCAGATACCTAAGCTCTGCTACCTGTTACAGAGCTTAAAGAGCAAGAGAAAAGTAAAAGAATGCCTAGATTGTCACAGTGGGATTTTATGATATTCATCTTCTTTGCCTTTGTAAGAAAAAACGTACAAGTCAAAAATCTCAAGTAATACCATCAACTATAATGGATGGGTGACGTGGTTTAGGCGTAGCACCTGCCCATTGGTGTCAAATGTGCTGCCTCCTGCAGCTACATACCAGTCAGTTCTGCATCAGCTATTGTCTCGTGTGGACTGAATTATGACTTATAATTACTCGCTCTCAGACAGAGAAAGAATAATGGTGGTAATAAGGTCTATGTTACGAAAAATACAAGAAATCAGTCAAGAAATGGGGTTCTCATTTTCATACAGACTCTAAGATTATATATCAAAATGTGTGTGCCCTTGGAGCAGGGGTTCTAGATTATTCAACCTTGGAAAGACAACCAAGTTAATCTTGACTGAGTTCCAGACATCCAAGATTGTAGAATACACTTCCAAGAATACTGGGAACAGCAGTAAGAAGCAGAAATCAAGTTAGTGAGTTGTCTTTTGTTTTTTCATTTGTTTGTTTTGAGACAAGGTCTCTCTATATAGACATGACTGTCCTGGAACTCACTTTGTAGATCAAGCTGGCCTTGAATTCAAATATCTTTCTGCCTCTGCTTCCGGAGCATTGAGATTAAAGGCATGCAGCATCACACTGAAGTCAACTTTTGTTATGTTTTGCTGAGGCAGCTTTGCTTTACAGCTTTGGTTAGTCTGTTACTCACTATGTAGCCCAGGATAGCCTCAGATTCAAATCACTCTTCCTGCCTCTGCCTTCCAAGTGCTAGGATTATAGCTATGTACAACCATGTCAAGTCAGAATGAATGGGAGAGAATGTATCATTAACTATGGTGGACTAAACGCCTGTTTTGGTCTACCCTTGCTCTTGAATTCCCTAAAATTTCAGTATTAAGAGCTTTGTAAACGTGACTATTTCCAAAGGTGAAATGGACAGGATAGAAACAGGGGGCAGGTAATTTAAGAATAGAAATCATATTAAAAGGACAAATGTCAATTGTGAAGAAAGAGGTCCGAGTCCTAGAGAGCTCTGTCCCAAGAACAGCAATTGAGGGAGCCCAGCAGCAAACGATGTTGCTTCTCCCTGGGCAGCAAAACCGAGTATTTCCTTTCATCTTCAACAGTGACCATGTGCCTAGGGTGTTACTCAGTGGTGAGCACGAGAGAATGCTTGGGCTTGTCCTCAGCGACGGGGAGAGGGTGCTACGAAAAGAGGACCAAGATAAAAGTGAAACAGAATCTGGTGCAAATCTGTTTAGGAGAAATCAGCATCGTGCGCACACACTCCAGAAAACGCCTCTTGCCCCAGAACCAAGCTACTGCTTTTCTTGCCTTGCCACTGCCTAGCAGAAGAGTGAAGCTTTTGCCTCTTAATGAGAAAGATGCTGAATCTCTGGACTGAGGACCCCAGCTACAGTGCAGAACGGGGGTTCACCGTGAAAACAGGAAAGAAGATGAATGTGCTATCATGTAAAGGTTGGAGGTGTTCTGATGTGTTTGTACCCATGGAAGTCGGCTTGGAAGATACTGCAAGAGGACCTCCCCACCAAACCGAGTGAGGCGAGACAGAAGATCCAAAACCAGTGTGGTCAGTGCAAAGGAGAGGCCAAAGGGGACATAAGAAATATGGAGACGCTCAGCTTAACAGTTGTGTACTAGGAATAAGGAAAGACACAGATGGCAGGCTCAGAGACACCCCCCCCCCCAGGAGAGATGTGTCCAAGAAGGTACAGACTCCCGGAAGCCTTAGAGTGTCCTCATGGGGATGCTCATGGAAGACAAGAGTAGCGGCAACCCAGGAATGCATGTGGGGAACGAACAGAGTAAAGGGACAAGAACTGGGTGTGGCTCACTGGGTCAAGTACTTGCCACATACCATAACGACCTGAGTTCAGATCCCAGCACCTGCTATATAAGAAGCTGGGCACAGCAGCACACTTGTATAACCCCAGTGCCGGAGGAGCACAGGCAGGGGGCTTCCTGGAGCCCAACAAACTCACAGGTTCCTTGAGAGATGCTGTCTCAAAACGAAAGCTGAAGAGTGATCAAAGGAGCCGGCCGTGGTGGCGCACACCTTTAATCCCAGCACTCCGGAGGCAGAGGCAAGCGGATCTCTGTGAGTTCAAGACCAGCCTGGTCTACAGAGTGAGATCCAGGACAGGCTCCAAAGCTACAGAGAAAACCTGTCTCGAAAAACCAAAAAAAAAAAAAAAAAAGTAACCAAAGAACAGAAATGACAGCCTCACATACACATGAATACAAGTACATGCACACACACACACACACACACACAAACACACACACAGAGGCTAGGCATAGCAGTGAATGCATGCCTTAATCCCAGCACCAGGAAGATTGATGCAAGACTGAAGTCAGCCTGGGCTACTAAGCAGGGAGTTTAAGGGCAGCCTGGCCTACACTGTAAGAGTAAAGCAGAACGAACAATTACGTCCTCCATGGACTTTTTCCAAGTGGTTGAAGAAAGGGAAACAATCGTGTCGACTACCTAACAACAGTGTAAGAAGATCCACTTGGCGAAGAACTCCTAATTTGGAAAATGCTGAGGATTAGATGAAATTATAGTGTAGGGCAGGTGAGGAGATGGGGTGTGGGGGAGTTTGAGAATGGCCAGAGGGAAATCTTATTCTTCTGTTCTAGAGCACAAAGTGGGTAGATCATTGAAGAGGCTAGCTGCAGCAACACCAGCAATGATTAGCTAAGGACATGCACGTAACTTCCAAATGAATCAGCTCAACATTGGATGAGAGACGGCTTCTGGAGGACCAGAAAATAGAAGGTAAGTATATTAGTTACTTTTTTCAACGTTGTAACAAAATACCTGACCAAACCAACTTAAGGGAACGATTGTCTGCGCTCACACCACCAGCTCTGGGGCTGCTCACTTGGCATAAAGAGAGATGAACAGTGGTGGTCTCATCTCTTTCTCTTCTTCATTCAGCCTGGAACCCTTGCTCACGGGGTAGGGTCACAAATATTTAGCATGGGTCTTCCCTACCCAGTCAAATCTTGCTGGACACTACCCTTGGTCTGTTTTCCTTTGAAGAATCACAGCTTGAGCAAGCAGGAAACTCTCCTGTCTTAACTGTCACATCCCACAATATTTCCCTCTTGAAGATAAGTTTACTATCAGAAATACAACACAAGAGGCAATCGACATGCCTAAGGAGGAGAATGCGCCAAATCTAAGTTAAGGAAGGATTAGCCACGTGGAAGCCTGGGATACTAGAACAATTTAAAAGAAGAGAATTCATAAAGCAAGGACAGGACATCATAGAAGGGAAGGGGTGTGTCCATGTTTGACAAGGAGCTGAATGAAATACTAGAAATGGAAATCTATTACTCGGCTTTCTAAGAGACTTAAAGAACATTTACTTGAGTCCCATGTCAGGATCTAGAGCAAAGTACAGTTTAGAAAACCTAACTGTGCTCAGTGAAAGTCCTCAAGAGAACTCAGGAGTTCCCATGTCATAATTTCAAACAGTTATTAGCTGGCTAACTCCGGCCTCTCAAAAACACCAACAATCATGTTCTCGGTAGGAAGACAAGCAGAAGAGGTGACTGTACGCGTAAACAGCAGAAACAGAGCTAGAGGAAAGCCCTGAAGACCAGTGACCACGGAATACCTAGTAGGCAAAATACAATAGTCTTTAGGTTAATTACATTTTAAAGTCTATGGGCTTCACACTTTTGCAAAATACCCATCTAAACTCTCTACTATCATTTGCGCGCGCGCGCGTGTGTGTGTGTGTGTGTGTGTGTGTGTGTGTGTGTGTGTGTGTGTGTGTTTTGTTTTGTTTTTGTTTTTTTGTTTTTTGAGACAGGGTTTCTCTGTGTAGCTTTGAGCCTTTCCTGGAACTCACTTGGTAGCCCAGGCTGGCCTCGAACTCACAGAGATCCACCTGGCTCTGCCTCCCGAGTACTGGGATTAAAGGCATGTGCTACTAATGCCCGCCTGGCTTATATAAATCTTGTTGTTGTTGTTGTTGTTTCTTCAAACCAGGATTTCTCTGTGTAGCTTTGCACCTTTTCCTGGATCTCATTCTGTAGACCAGGCTGGCCTCAAACTCACAAAGATCCACCTACCTCTGCCTCCCAAATGCTGGGATTAAAGGTGTGAGCCACCACCACTACCCGGCTCTATTATCATTTTTATAAACTCTCATTACCATGTTGTATTATACACCTATGAATATCTGTAGTCTTTGAAGCATTAGAAGTTTTGTAATTGCTCTTGGAGGAACTTGGTAACAAAAGTCCTCATTTTAGCTGGGCATTGGTGGCGCACGCCTTTAATCCCCCACTTGGGAGGCAGAGGCAGGTGGCTCTCGGTGAGTTCCAGGCCAGCCTGGTCTCCAAAGCGAGTTCCAGGAAAGGCGCAAAGCTACACAGAGAAACCCTGTCTGAAAAAAAAAAAAAATCCTCATTTCAAACAAGATAGAAGGTAAGAACTGATACTGGAGGTTGCCCTGTGACCTCCATGTGTTTACTGTCACATACATCCATGTGTGCACTGTCACATACATCCATGTGTGCACTGTGCATACCTCCATGTATACACTGTGACATACATCCACGTGTGCACTGTAACAACATCCACGTGTGCACTGTGCATACCTCCATGCGTGCACTGTGCATACCTCCATGTGTGCACTGCAACATACCTCCATGTGTGCACTGTGACATACCTTCACGTATGCACTGTGCATACTCCATCTGCATGAGGATGAGGGGTGGTGGCAGAAGGAAGGGAAAGAGAGAGGGAGACTATAGGCTACTACAGAGCAGGAACTGGGCTCGTCAAGGAAGACAGTGGGGATGAAAGTGGAGGAGGAGAAACTGAAAGCTAGGAATAGAGGATCATGTCTGCCATCTTAGCACACAGGAGACAAAGAAGGCAGACAGATTGCCAAGGGTCTGAGGCCAGCCTGGGCTACAGAGGAAAAGTCTGTATCAAAAAAAAAAAGGCCATGTGTTTAAGTGGGGATAAGTGTGCACATAGGTCATAAAGCTAGAAAGGAGATCCTGAGAAGGGGAAGAAGAGGTTTCCATGTCGGGGAATGGGGAAGACATGACTACCGGGGGCAGCCCGGGAGAAGCAGGGGACAGGAGGTGGGGGGGAAGGTGATGGATCAGCTTGAATGCCGCAAGAAAATCCACTACTAGCAAACAGAATAGCTACAAATGCCATAGTCACGATAGCTCCCACCTGTGCCCCATCTATACAAAGCAGCCACCTAATTGCATTCCCTGGTCCTCCCAAGAGCCCCGTAAGATAGATCACTCCCATCTTACCAAGAAGATGGGGCCTCAAAGGAATGGCGACTTTCACAGGTTAATTGGCAAATCTCAGGGTTTCAATATATATATCGAATGTGTGTGCATGGTAGTATATACATGTGGGTGCAAGTGCCTGTCACAGCCAGAGGCATCAGATCCCCTGGAGCTGGAGTGACAGATGAATGTGGGTGCTGGGAACTGAACTCAGGTCCCCTAGAAGAGCAGCAAGTGCTCTTAACTGCTGAGCCATCTCTCTGGCCTCAAAGCTCAGGATTCTAACTCAACTTGTCTGATCCCGTGCAGACGGCTCACTGGCACACAGTGCACTCAGAGCACAGAGTGGGGAGAAATGGTTGGCCCAGAAAGTCTGTCTTCCTCTTCATAGGACTGCTTTTCTTTTATACTATTTAAAAATATTTTTTAAATCAACACTAAAGCAGGGCGGTGGTGGTGGTGGTGGTGGCGGCAACAGTGGTGGTGGCGCACGCTTTTAATCCCAGAGCTCAGGAGGCAGGGGCAGGTGGATCTCTGTGAGTTCGAGGCCAGCCTGGTCTACAAAGTGAGATCCAGGAAAGGCACAAAGCTACACAGAGAAACCCTGTCTCCAAAAAACAAACAAACAAACAAAAAACAACAACAAAGTCAGCACTAAAAAGCCACAGTTCCAACTTGCAAGATACTTCTAAGAGCCAGGCGGTGGTGGTGCACGCCTTTAATCCCAGCACTCAGGAGGCAGAGCCAGGCGGATCTCTGGGAATTGGAGGCCAGCCTGGGCTACAGAGTGAGTTCCAGGAAAGGCAAAAAGCTACACAGAGAAACCTTGTCTCGAAAAACCAAAAAAAAAAAAAAGAAAAAAAGAGACTTCTAAGAGAGCAGAAAACTGTGTGAAGCATGAATACTATAAAATATATAAATGATAAGAATGGCATATATTTTAAATTATATTACACTTATTTATTTGTAGGGATGGGTGTGCACACAAACCACAGCACACATGTGGAGGTCAGAGGTTATAACTCTGTGGAATCAGTTTTTCACCTGGTGTGTCCCAGGGTCAAATTCGGGTCACCACACTTGGCACAAATAGCCTTTACCTGCTCAGTCATCATACTGTCCCAAATAGCATATTTTTGAACGAGTCCAGCAAAGGATGGTTAAGATCTCAAATAATCAAAGAAGCTGGGTGATGACAGAAGGGGCCTTGGGGACAACAGGACTCATAGAAGAGAGGAAAGCAAGCCCTTAGAAGGTTGGCTGGACAATCTGGTCGGTGTGTTCCCATTAAGAACAGCAGTTTCTCAGCCCTGGCTCTTCTAATTTTCCAACTATTTGAGAAGTGTCAACCTCTGAACCCTGTGTCAGCATCCTTAGCCTTCAAATTAGGGCGAAAAATGATGGATTCACAGTCTTTGGTCGGGGCTAAATAAGATAATTTATGGGACACTCTTGATGCCCTTTACAACCCCAAAGAGTCAACAAATGTCAGAAATACATATATGTATGATTCCATCTGAAGCTGAGAAAATTGTGTGTAGGGGGGTGTAATTACAGCCTTCTAGAATGTGAAAGGGTTTTGAAAGGAAGATGATAACTGTTTTCCATGTTCACAGAGGAGATAACCAGAAAAAAAAAAAAAAACTGGATTTAAACTAATAAGATAGGAGCAATGGCGTTTGGAACCCGTTCTCGAGGGCAGCCGTTAAAAGACAGTTATCTCTTTGGGCACCTTTCAGCAGAAGCCTCTCTAAGGCCAGAGTTAGCTCTTTCTAGGACTATGATGATAGGATTCTGTGAATACATGGGTTGCTATTTGCCAATAAAAACTTCCTCCTGTGTGGCCCTTTTTATCCAGTAATGATTTCCTGTTCCACTCTGGCTGGCGAATGCTTCCAAAATGTAATCAGTGTGTACGCTGCTACGTCAAATTGCAAGCTTCAGCAATGGCGCCTAATGCTCTGGTCGTGTGTGGCAGAGTTTTGAAGCCAGCCAACATTTAAGGAATCCTAGGTTTTAACCTCAGCTGGAGTTTGGTTGGGACCTCTTCCCTTTGCAAAGCCTCAGGACCAGGTGGCAAGAATCCTCTTCAGTGTTCTCCTCATACTGTCTTCTCATTAGAATCAATCCTGAATTTATCTTGAGTCCAAGCAAACTTTCCAGCCCTGCACTTCCAGGGTAACAACAAATTTCCTCCCGCCAGGAATTGGTTTGTGGCACCTTCTCAACAGGAAACTCTCTCTTTAAATCTACATCAAGAGCGGGGCATATTCTGTCTCTGTTAGTTTTGTTTTGCTTTGCAGCAGGGTCTCACCTGTAGCCCAGGCTAGCCTAGAGCTCACCATGCAGCAATGGTAGACCAGGCTGGCCTTAAATTCACTGTAATCCTCCTTGCTAGACATCCCCCACTTCTGGGACTATGGGCATGAACCGCTATGCCTGGCTCAGCATTGGCACTCTGAGAAACTCAATTACGGACAGGGCACACTGACATCAGCTAGGACAGGTGGGGAAGGGGGAGGATCAAGTCCTCCTCCAGCTAACTTGCCTGAAGCCTACGCCTTCTGTTTGATTCCTCCATCCCTAAAGCTGCGCTGGCAGGCTGATGGCAGCCTCCCATGGCTGTGTCTTTTATATCCTGCTCTCGTGCTTACCCCAAGCCTAACTTCCAGTCTATGTTAGCAAAGGGGATACTTGCTCTCAGTCTGGCTGACCCTGGAATTCCCCATCCTGGACCTTGTGGTGACAAAGGAAGATGTTTTATTATGTGTGGCCACTCCATTCATACTGAATTCTGCAGGCCCTTGGTGGTCCGCAGCATAGTAGGGCTAGAAGATGTCCTAAGAAACAAAGCAAGGTAGGATGGGGTGACCTGCTTTGACCTCCGTGGAATCAGCATCGTCCTGTCTAGGCAGGATGGCTGTTCTCTGGTCATGTGTATTAATCTCGAATCTTGTCAGGCATGGATACACACACCTGCAAACCCAGCACTTGGGAGGTAAAACCAGCAGGGTCAGGTCAAGGTCATTTTCAATACATGGTGAGTTTGAGGCCAGAGATACCTGGACCCCCTGTCTCAAAGGAAAAACTAAGAGCCAGGCAGTGGTGGTGCACGCCTTTAATCCCAGCACTCGGGAGGCAGAGGCAGGCGGATCTCTGTGAGTTCGAGGGCATCCTGGGCTATATCAAGTGAGTTCCAGGAAAGGCGCAAAGCTACACAGAGAAACAAACCCTGTCTCGAAAAACTAAAAAAAAAAAAAAAAAAAAGGAAAAACTAAAAAGAATCGGGCCAATGAGATGGTGGGTGCCGGGAGGCCTGTGTTGGATCCCTAGAGACCCGACTCCACAAAGTTGTCCTCTGACCTCCACACATATACTGCCCTTGCACACACATCATGCACACCCACACATGCTCATTAGAATAGTCCATATAATAAAAACATTAAAATCGTTTAGGTCAGTGTAACGACAAACATCTGTATCTCAGTGCTCAGGGAGTTGAGACACAAGGATCACGTGTTCTAGGCTAGCCTGAGCTACGTAGTCAGACATGTCTGAAAAAATAAATTAATAAAATGAGTCACATTTAAAAGATAGCTTAAGGTTTCTATTGCTCAGTTCTAGCTCTATCTACCATCTCTGTTGGCCATCTGCACAGCAGACAACTGGCGCGCATGCAGGTTGGTGTTAACGTCATCTTGGGTTGCTTTAGGATGAGCTACATCCTACAGCACACAGTAAGAGCTCACTAAGAACCCCTGTTTTCCTGTTCTGTCCATTTCCACCACAAGCCTTCTGGAGAGAATTCCGCTCCCTCTGGATGACTGGATCCAATTCCAGCCAGGCTCCTGGCTCAAACTCTCCTTCCTGCTTCAGTGAGTGCTACATCCAGTTGCCAAAGAACAATTCCAGAGTACTGCTTTCATTACGTCCCTGGGTACTTAAGACTTAACAATAATGACTTTTTAAGTGAATTAAATTAAGTCTAAACCCCTCTGCCTGCCTACAGAAGTCCCCATACTGTGGGAACTTCCTCCTCCCTCCCAGGGTCACCAGAGCTCCCCTCTTCCTGCCGAGTCTCATCCATTCCACATCCTAACACAAGCACGTGGTCCTTTGTCCATACCGGTCCTATCCTACAGGAAACATTATCCTGATATTCACCCTTTTGATGAAGCTCTCGGAACTGTTGTCTGGACCCATAACCGTCACTACCTTCTTTCAATGTCCTGAACACATTTTACCTCTGATTAAATCTTGTCTTCCATTCTCTGTTCATTAGCTCCTGTGTCTGAATTTCATCTTCTCCAATAGAAGGTAAATACTTTGAAGGTAGGAGACCACATATACATTTTCCTTCTTAATAACTCTAGACATGCCTCTGACGTGGGCACTTAATTTCATCTTTGTCCAGTAACTGAAAATCTAGCCAGATTGCCAAAGAGAGATCATGGGCATGTATATGACTGGTACACCAGTAACCCACACTGGGAACATGTACGGTTCAGCTGAATCTCATTTACCTGTTGTCTAGATATTCTGAGCATTACCCAGCCTGCAAGGTTAGGTCAGGGAATTGAAAACACTGACGTTTCTAAGTTACCTTGGGACTTGTTCTGGGTTGGAAACACTGATTTTCCACATTCCTGATCCCTCCGACTCATTTAGAAGTAGTAATAAGGGACACGGCCTGCTAGGTTTTCCCAGATCTCTGTGCAGAGCCTCTCTTTTGTCTTGTGAAGTTTATGCAGATGATGAAAGAAGTCGGCAGGAGACTTAATTATGCTCCTGTGAAAACCCAGAGCCAGCCACCACACAGTAACCCTCTGTAAAGTTACAATCCCCGTGGTAAAGTACTTTAGAGTCTTTGGATGAAAAGAAACCTACATGTCCAAGACACTATTATTACTGTCATAAATAATGGCGCTTTGTGTTTTATCAAAGGAGCTCAGAGAGGTTCACAAACATTAACTAATTAGTCCTTTAAACTGAAAAGAAAACCCACCACCCTGTGAAGTAGGTAGAAAGAGAGACACTATTATTCCCATTATACAGCCAGGGAGACTGAGACACATGAATTCATTGATTTATCCAAAGTCACATGTCAGAGTCAAACATGGAAGCCATGTCTCCTGACACCTGCTTTGAGGGGGCCACGCTGTTTCTTGCTTCTTGTGATATGTAAAGAAAAAAAGAAAGGGTTGATTACAATATAAAAAAAATAAATCTTGGAAAAGTCGATGACATCTAGCCTTTCAATAACTGTCAGGTAATAAGAAAAAAAGCAGACATTGGGAAAACAACAGCTTGAAGGAAAGTTGTGTGGGAAGTATCGTTTCATAAATACAAAGCTTTCATCAAAACTTTCCAACAGGAACTAGGGACTCGAAGGAATCTGATATTTAATCATTGCTGTTCTGATGATTTAAAACAAAGAGCTGTAATCCAGTGAGTTTTAAACAGAAACCAGTCTAACAAGTTCTACACTTTATTTCTCAACTCCGTTTCCTTATTTCCCGTGTTCTCAGGAATCTTTTAAGCATTTATCCATGTGATGAAAATGTCACATGGAAGATATAAATATTGCTCTTCGGATACTTTGCATTCTTTCTGATTCAAACTTGTATTTTAATATTAATGTAATTCAAGAAAATGACAAGGAACTGTCTCCAAGGAAACAGGTAGAAGAAGGGGAGAGAACTAGGAGCCTGTGACTCGATTAATAATCAGAGTCTCCACCGTCTTGTCCCTGTTCACACCATCCATTCATCAACAGATGAAAGGTTCACAGCATACACAGAGAAGCCTGTGAGACTCTAGGCCATTTGCATCCTCGGCGTATGGAAGTCACCATCCCTCACACTGCTTTCACGATTCTTTAAGTGAAAACCCGCCTTACAGATCATTGTATTGCTTGGTTGTGTGCCCTTTGTGTATAAGTACAATTCGGGGCCACTGAGGTGGCTCACCAGGTCCTGCTAAGCACATCTGATGATCTACTTCCAGAACCCATGAAAGGTAGAATGACAGAAACAATGTCACACAGTTGTCCTCTGAAATTCACATGTGTGCAGTGCTCTATGCACATGCGTGCATTCCAGTGTGCACACATATATCATATACAAACATACATACAGTACAAATAATGGGGGCTGGGGATTTAGCTCAGTGGTAGAGCACTTGCCTAGCAAACACAAGGCCCTGGGTTCAATCCTCAGCTCCAAAAAAAAAGTAAAGAAAACAGCCGGGTGGTGGTGGCTCATGCCTGTAATCCCAGCACTCGGGAGGCAGAGGCAGGTGGATCTCTGTGAGTTCGAGGCCAGCCTGGTCTACAGAGCTAGTCCAGGACAGGCTCCAAAGCTACAGAGAAACCCTGTCTTGGAAAACCAAAAAAAAAAAAAGAAAACAAATAATGTCTTTTTAATTTGAGATGATATCATTCTATATGAAAGCCAGAAATGGTGGATGCACCCTTGTGATCCTAGCACCTGGGAGGCTGAGGCAAAAGGACCATTCTACATAAAAATTTACTCTCAGAAATGGAGGTCTTTGCTTTTGCATGGTCTCATTTGAACTGGTGTAAGAATCTTGACTTTTTTACATTTGGAAATATCAACTAAAAATGGAAACACACACACATACACACACACACACACACACACACACACACACACACACACACAAAAGAAGAAAGAAAGAAAGAAAGAAAGAAAGAAAGAAAGAAAGAAAGAAAGAAAGAGAGAGAGAGAGAAAGAAAGAAAGAGAGAAAGAGAAAGAAAGAAAAAGAAAGAAAGAGAAAGAAAGAAAGAGAAAGAAAGAAAGAAAGAGAAAGAAAGAAAGAAAGAAAGAAAGAAAGAAAGAAAAAGAGAAAGAAAGAAAGAGAAAGAAAGAAAGAAGAAAGAAAGAAAGAAAGAAAGAAAGAAAGAAAGAAAGAAAGAAAGAAAGAAAGAAAGAAAGAAAGAAAGAAATTGAGGTCTTTTGAAATGTCCTTACATACTACCAGACACCCTTTGGAAGCTGAAGGGTTACACAGCAGAATTTTCTAGCAACATTATTCAGTTTCCTTCCAAACTGTTTCAGTCATTTGTTTTTACTTACTCATTGTGATGATATTTGAACTTTTCTGGGCACCTTGCAATACCTGTGTACTCAGGAAGAAACATTAACGAAACGAAACGATGACCAGATCTGGCTGAGGAGACTTAATGGGCCTGTATATCAAAAACCAGATTGACAAAGAACGTTAGAACCCTGTTGCTTGCCTATCAGAGAACCATGGGCAATTTACCTTACTCTACTATGCTTATGTTTCCTTATAAGGAAAAAAAAAAATCGAAACAGTATTTACACCAGCAGGAAAAATGTCAGGCATTTGTGAGGCTAAATTATGCCACTCTACTCACTTGAGAGCCTTTCCAAAATGGAGGTTTTGTGCAAAGCCAAAACAAAACAGAAAGAGCACACACACACACACACACACACACACACACACACACACACACACACAAGCCTGATGAGTCATACCAGCAAACAGCTTCATCAGATGGCTTTACAATAACCCTCCCACTAAATCTTCTCTGATCAACACCCAGAAAGCAATTGGTTTCAACTTACCAAAATACATTTAACATTTAAATCCACAAAAGGATTCTTCTAGAATCTGATATATTCGTCTCCCGGCAGACTCAAACTTGGAAATGACAACATTTTATTTTGAAAATAAATTTTTTGTTACCATGGGCTTATCTGGGCTAATTTTCACTCTTGGCTTATAAAAGAAGGGGGGAGAAGTAACCTATCAGGATTTGAGCATTTCTTCAAACTAAGCAACCTGTTGAACAACTTCTTAATGTGCCTATCAATCATCTGGCGATAAGAAGGGTTTGCATTCATAATAGCTGGTTGCTAAAATAAATATAAGTTACTATAACTAATTCAATCAACAATGGAACCTCAGAGGTCAGCAAAGGAATAATCAAACAGTAAGTATGAATAGGTTGTAATTTTTCTGATTAACAAATGTTCTTCTTAACTTATGATGTTAAGAGCTGCTTGAAGCTGTCAGGTAAATTTAGAACGGATGTATTTACATAGGAGGGGTCTCTGTGTACACACCCAATCAGAAACCCATGAGTCTACCAGTTTTGCAAACACTAGTGGCACATTCAGAAAACATATCTCCATATGGCATTTATTTTTAACAGGTTTCACTACCACAATTCATAGAATCCAAAAGAAATCAAACAAAACCACAACCTCCCTGTTTAAACCCAGTCACAAGAAGACCACTGCAGATTATTTTATAAACCAGTTGATATGTTCAAACTGGGTGATTTCACGTTTTCCCAATTTAAGTCATGCTGTTTACCTTGGGAGGGAAGAAAAGTATTGGACCCTGAGCCACCTGACCTATGAACAAGGTCAGCTGCAGAGCTGAAGAGTAACAGCGTGGGCTGGTCCCCCATGGCTCTCTTCACACTCACAGTCTGACTGAAATGTAAGGTCTAGCTTTCCGCTTTCCGCTGTCTTCAGTCTTCATTTCTACTTGCTCTCTTGTCTTGCTTCTATCAGTGGATACAAGAAGAGTGAGCAAACAGATTCAAAATGAAACAGAACAGGGTAAAAATCCTTCGAGAAAACCGTGGAAGTAACAGTACAAACACACACACACACACACACCCCTACCTTAGGGAGGCATCCAGGAATATGAGCCAAAAGTGAATTAAATGAGAACATGTCTTTCTTTGGTGCAAACACAATTTCATTGCCATACCATCTTCCAAAGCTTTAAAATGGCTGCTTGGCTTAGCTTTTCCTTGGCTATCATTTTGAAGAATTTGAGAAGTGAATAAATGATGAGTGACACGAATAAGTGAATAAATGGCAGCGGTGGGCTTCATGTGTTAGTGAACTGAATGAGACCAATAGTTCATTGTGGGTTCCTGCAGAGAAATGCAGATGGGCCAAGAACATTCCGGGGGGAGGCGAGCATTTGAGAATGCCTGGCATTGAGATTCCTGAAGTCTAGGGAACTGGAGATGTTGCCTCATGGCATTTATAAAGGAAGCCCCTGACACAAGATGAGCTCAGCACCTTGCTGTGAAAGCATAAATGTCATTAGACACTCCAGATCTTCTCTGGAAATGAGATTTTAACAGGTTTTGATTGTTACCTTTCTTCTCGGTACTTTATCTCTCACTCCTTGGAGGGATTCATTTTCAGAAGGATTTGCTTAAACTTCCCCCTCAAAATCCAATTTGCAAATACACCTGCAATTGAGTTTTCAGTAGGGACAGCCAGCTCTCCTGGTGCTCTCGTTTGCATGCAAGAGAGCCCTAGCTTCCAGGTCTGCCCAGGCCAAGCCACCCACACTCCAGGGTCCCACTGACTCTTTCCAGAAACAGAGATGGAATGGTAGAATCAAAGCCATCTTCAGCTACCTGAGCAGAAAGTCCATGCAGCCTTCTGCAATCAGAGTATGAAGACTGAGCTCTAAAAAAGTGTGAATTCAGATCTCAATCTTACCAGAGAAAAATTTGTTCAGAAATAGCTATGGATTATTGAATCTCTTTTTAAAATTCTTTTCTACAAAACATCAAAATTATTGACTTGAATATGCACATTGAGACCTGGTTGTCATCAGTCAAGAACTTTATGAATGCCTAATACACACACACACACATATATATATATATTCACCTAGCTTTCACTGGGAACAGAAAATAAGAAAGGAAGAATGATGTCACAGAAGTCTCAGTTATAAAATATCCATTAATGAGCCGGGCGGTGGTGATGCACACCTTTAATCCCAGCACTTACGAAGCAGAGGCAGGCTGATCTCTGTGAGTTGGAGGCTAGCCTGGTCTACAAAATGAGTTCCAGGACAGCCAGGACTGGTAACACAGTGAAACCCTGTCTCAAAATAAAAAAATAAACTTAAATAAATAAATAGCCATTAATGGTTGAATCTGTCAAGCACAGACACAACCTAATTGTTAAAAATAAGAAACTATAGAGCTGGGCCTGATGGTACAAGCCCGTAATCCCAGAACTCTCTAGAGGTGGACGCTGGAGAGTTAGAGCTTCATGGCCAGCCTCAGCTACATAGGGAGCTAAGGCTAGCTCAAACTGCGGAGACCCTGTTTCATACCCACCCACCCCTCACTACACACACACTCTAAGTGTTGAGACCTCAATAAAGCTGTGTCTAAACTAAAGGAAGACGACACAGATAAAGCCATGAAAAACTCCAAAGAGTGACTTAGGATTCCATGGCAGTAAGCCTCTTACTGAGAAAAAACGGGACTGTAGTTAACATTGTATTTGAAGCTACGCGAGGAGTCAGAACTCCATTTAAGTGAAAGAGAGTGAGTTTAAGCACTAGATGTCATTCAGATGAGTGTGATTATCAAGGACGTAAAGCTTGCTTCACCCTCAGTGGATGTAGCTGTCATTCACAGGTTACATTGTTCTAGAAGGCTAGTGTCTCTGCTTCCCACAGCACTCCCTGGAACTCCAGCCCTGCCGGCCCCTTTTCTTCTCTCTAGGGTTAAACCATACTCGCTAATTGCAGCTGTTTCTGTGTCTAAAATGTTTTCTTTTTCAGACACTCTCTTTTTTAAATTTGTTTGTTTGTTTGATTGGTTGGCTGGCTGTTACTGTTTCTTCGTGGTTGTTATTGTTGTTGTTGTTGAGACAGGGTCTCACTGTGGAGCCCTAGCTGGCCTGGAATTCGATTTGTAGATCAGACTATTCTCAAATTCAGAGATCCATCTGCCCCTACCTCCTGGGTGCTGGGATTAAAGGCAGGTGCACCAGACCCCATTTCCACTTTTATTTGTGTGTGGGAGGGGAGGGAGGAATAAGGTCTCTCACGGAAACCGAAGCTCATCAGTTTGGCTAGTCTAGCTGGCCAGGGGGCTTCAGGGTTCTGCCTGTTTCAGTACTTCCAACCCCAAAACTAGGGTTTACAAGCTCACGTTATCATCGTACCTGGCTTTCTACAGGCGTTCTGGGAGAGGGGGTCCTAACATTGTCCAGCATGCACTTTGCCAACTGAGCTGTCTCTCCAGCCAGTTTAAAAAAAAAAAAAAATTTAAGAAATCTGAACAGATTTCATCTCAGCCCAAGGGATGTTTACCCCTGTGTATTCTGGTCTGTTTTGGAGACAAGATCTCACTGTGTATCCTCAGGTGGCCTGTACTTGCTTTGCAGTCCAGGCTGGCCTGGAACTGGATCTTCCTGCCTCGGTCTCCCAAGAGCTGGGATTCTAGGCATGAGTCACCATCCTACCTATCTTGTTCATCCTGTTTCGCCTCCTGCATGCAATTCTTTTCCACTGTGTTTTCATATGCGTTCATGTGCCCCAGTGCATGCGCGGAGGTCAGAGGACAGCCTTGTGCTGCGGGTTCTTCCCTTCCAACTCTGACATGGTGTCAGCAGGTCAGGGGGCTAGTCCTCTCAGCAAGCCCCTTTCCCAGATGAACAATTTCCCTGGCTTTTAAACTTTACTTTTAACTTTATATGCATAATTATATGGGGCCTATCATAAGTCAGTAAGTCAATGTAATATATCATGATCAAAACAAAGTGTTTAGTGTTTCCCTTTCCTTAGATATTTATAAAGTAATTTTGATTTGTTGTAGTAATTATACATACTTACTCATTAAATCAGCTCACAGGAGGCTTCTCCTTAAACATAAAACTTGTGTTTCTTTTGGCGGGAGGTTAAAATAGGATCTCATGGAGCCCAGGTTGGTCGTGAACATACTGTAAAGTTGAGGATGACTTGGAACTGCTGATCCTCCTGCCTCTGCTCCTGTAAGTGCTGGGATTACAGGCACATGTCCCCACACCCAGCTTCTCTCTATTACATCCTTCACAGGAACGACTTGAAAACATCTGCTCTATACTAACACTATCACTCAAAAACAGCTGAACACGATTGTCTTTCCCCTTAGCTCGTGTATTTTCACTTAGCCATTATATCTTGTGCTATTAAAAAAAAAGGAAGAAGAAGAGGGCCCGTTGGGGGGTGTGGGGGCAGGGAGGCTCAGCAGGTAAAGCCATGGCTGACAAACCTAACCGCCACCTGAGTTAGGGTCGCATACCTACTTTGGAGTAGGAAAAGAACCAATTCCTTCAAATTATCTTTTGATTCTCATTTTATGCACAAGGGCACATGTGCACTGCTCACCAGCCCCACACACAACAAACAAATATATGAGTAAATAAATAAATGTCATTTTAAAAATTAGGTTCAAAGGAAAAAGTGTCGGGGCTCCAACCCCTTGGCTGGTTATAGATGAATGTCCCCGGTGCTAGCATATTTTAACATACTCTGAAGTTCCTCTTGCGGCCTCCCTCTATTGTTAGGTTTATCACTGTCTATTGTAGAGTGTATCTGACCATGCCCCTAGATTGAGGGCCTTGTGAGTGCAGGACTCTGCTGACTTCAGATTAGGCTTCCAGAAGGATGACTCACAGCTAGCTGTTCAAGGAGTAAATGAACTCCTCTTGTTTCCGGGCAATGTGCTCTGTGGCTCTCCCACACCCTATTACCCCCCCCCCCCCCCCTATTTTCCATACGCATTCTCTCCACTTTCCCTTGTGCTCCCCTTCCGCCTACTCTCTCACTTCAGGTATCTCACAGGGACAAGGTGTTCCGAGCAATGCTGATCTTGATGTCCTTGCTCGTCCTTTGGGTGTTGATGACAGTCTTGGGATTTTTCCTGTCCCTTGGAATGACCTCTGAGACTGATAGCAATTCCAAGATTGTAAGATAAAGGAATTCAAATGGGTAATTCTTGTTTTTGATAGATAGACCACATTCTAGACTAGCAGAATCAACCTGTGAGTAAGCCCCAAGAAGCTCTAGATAGGCGAGAACTTGCATAGATAAGACTGAAGGGCAAAGCAGCGCAAAGCACGTGGTCTTTGTCCCAGGCTTCACCAGAATTTACCTTGATGGGGTTATACCAAGAGATTTGACTGGAACACTTGTAAATTCCAAATTCCTAGGGCCTCTGAAGCCACGTGGAGCTCCTAAACATCCCGAAATCTGAAACAGTTCAGCTGGGATTAAGCCAGGAATACAGATGTTTCACTGCTTTCCCTGCACCCACCGGATTGAAGACATAGGACCTAGACATGGATTTTTTTTTTTTTCTTTTTGAGATAGGGTCTCATATTGTAGCTCAAGATGGCCTTAAACTAGCAGCCAACACCTTGCCTCAACACAATTTACTTAAAAAAACCAAGATCAACGCAGTCTACAAGCTGAGTTGAACTTACTGAATGAGGTCATCTTGGGCCACACGTGAGTTCAAGATTATCCTGGGCCACTTATGATCTGTCCGAAACACAAAGGAAGCCTGTCCTGCTCCAAGAATCCCACCACTTGCAGGCCTAGAACAACTGAACAGCTTTAACCTTTAGGCCAGTTAAAGTGACTTGTAATAGGTGGTCAAAAGCACATGAGAAGAGAGAGAATTAAATTTAGCTGGGAGCCAGGCTTGTTGACTCATGCCTATAATCTCAGAGAATCAGGAGTTCGAGATCATCCTCAGCTGTTACATAGCAAGATCTGCGCAGCCGGGACTACATGAGACCCTGTCATGGAAAACCAACCAAAGGGGGGAAAACCTTGAGAGGACAAACTAAACTTAAACTTAGGTTAGATTAAATCTGACTTTAAAGATGTACAGTGGTATCATTTGGTGAGACATGTGGCATCATCCAAATTTCAGCACCAGAAAGAGAGACTTCAGGCTTGGTCATTGTTTTCTGAATGAGGACAGTGAGGTGGGTTTTAAGAGGACAGGCGTAATTACAGACAGACCTTAAACTGAACACTGCCAAACTGGAGGTGCTTTCCACACTTAGGGGTAGGACCCATTGGCTGAGCTCTTTTCCAAGTGCCATGGGTTCAAGGCTCACTTTGTCTTGTCCCTTCAGAGACAAGGGCACCTGCAACCCACCAGGGGCAATGGAGAGCTTGTTGCTTTGTTTTGTTTTGTTTCTTTGGTTTTGTTGGTTTGTTTTACAGAAGAGCACCAAGAGCTGAGGAACTTGGAATTTTTCATTTAAGCTCTAGGTTTCCTTGGGGAGCTGGGGGAAGCAGCTGACAAATAACACATTTACTTAGCTTCCCCCTAAAATTTCCCATGATTAAATGGGTAAACCTAACTCATTTTCTGCCTTAACCCAATTTAGGTCTTCATCACCTGTCTTCACGTGTTCATTTACAGTACCCCCTGGTATCTCCAGGTCTGGCCCTTCCTCCAAGCTTTAACCCAGAACCCAAGAGTAGTCCCTCACGTTAAAAAATATCCCCTGGCTCCTCAGTACAGACAGTAGAAATAAAGATTTACTCAAACTTGGTGTCTAGATCCCTTTTAGGATGGAAGTTCATCATCCCTTGCCAAGGCAGCTCCAGGAGATATTTAGGGGCCTGGGAACGTAGTGTGTAGAATGTTTGCTTGGCACACACAAGGCAATGGGTTCAATCCCCTTGACCACAGAAACTTCTTTTTAAGATATTCATTGGATTCTTGCGATGCGATGAGCCTTGAGAACACAAGGAAACAAGACAGAGTTCCTACCTTCAAAAAGATAAAAAATTTCCTAAGGAACTAGAAGTAGCGCATGAGTATCACAGTCCCAATAGCGTAAGCGTTCAACAGTCGTCTACTCCAGGATCAGGCATAGAAAGGAAGGGCTAAGCTTGGCTGGGGCTGGGGGTGAAGGCTATCTAGAAGATCCTCGAGGGGAGTGCCTTTAGAGCTAAAAGTAAAAAAGGAGATGGAGCTCTCCAAGTGGGCGAAAGAGACGGAAAAAACGTGACATGTGTGAAAAGCTACTGAGGAGTCAGTCCCACAGCTTACCACAGGTCCCATCTGTTTTCTCATTGATGAAAAGAGACTCACAAGGTCTATTTGTGCAGGACCTGTGGGAAGGACCAGGGAGTCAATAAAGACAAGGTCCCCTAGCATGTAACTATGACAGCTACAGTAGCCACTCCGAACACAGCAATAGTAGTTCCTCAGCCTGCTTTCAATACCACCACCTTTGATTCAGCCACGGTCCTCACACAGTGCTTCCGTCAAAACCGGAATTCAGTTTCTCTTTGATGAGTAGCTAGCAACGGCTGATGCTCTGGAACCCTTTCTCAGGACTTAGTGTAAGTGATCTCTTGGAAACGTCCCAGTGAGTCTGAAAGAAACCACTGCCATTCGGTGTATTTTCTGTGTGCTAAGGTGTTGCTTACCCTCTCACCTCTGACAGTTGTTCAGCAGACAAGAGAAGGGGATGACTTGCAATTCACAAAGAAGGATGATTTACCCATGATCGAGCTAGACCAGGCCTGATGTCATACAGTGTAACCACTGGACAGAAATACCTGCATTCCACAAATATTTGTGTGAATGTGTCATCGCCACTTCAAATTCTCTTCAAGCATCCTTCAATGAGTTATCAAGTAACTACCCTGGGTAAGATGCAAACACAAACTGAAAACTGGACCAAGTTATTCCCACTTGCTTGGACACCTTAGCGTCCATATATATATGAGAGAAAGATAGTCTAACCATGTAGCTCAAGCTAGCCTCCAAGTGATGCTCCTCCAGTCTTCATATCTCAGTCTCCCGTGCATCACCCCACATACAGCCTGAGAGCTAGGGTATTTACTTATGCAGTTATTTATTTATTTATTTTTGAGATAGGTCTCCTGTGGTCCATGCTAGCTACAAACCAGATGTGTAGCCAGGAATGATGCTGAACTCCTGATCTTCCTGCCTCTACCTCTTGAGTGTTGAGAGTACAAGCATGGACCACCAGGCCCAGTTTATGTGGTGCTGGAAATACAGACTCTGCTGTTCGAGGTAGCCCTTTACCCTGATATTGGGTCTTTACAGAGATGATCATAGTTAAAGAAGATTGTTAGAGTGAACTCTCGCCACCATAACCAGTATGCTGATCAGAACAGGACCAGGCTGGAGATGGAACCAGGAGGAGGGGGTGTCTAACATGAGCAAGTACAGGACTCTGGGTTGGATTTCCCACTCCCACACTAAAGAGGCAAACACTTAGGTCACAGACACACAAGGAAAAGTGTGCCTGTGAAGATAGGTGTTGAGAGACCAGTACCTTAAGGATCTAGAACCATGAGGCAACCAGCCCCTCTTCCTGGACACCCAGGGAAGGCAGCCCTGGCGGACTAACTACCACCTAGACATCCTCAGGCACACAAATGACTGCAGAGGATTTCAGGAATCCCGAGTTTCTGGACTTGTGCTTTCACCAAGTACATTCTCTACCTTTTCTTATCTCGCTGTGTGTCCCGAGGTTAATACCAACATCATGAGATTGCTCAGGAGGCCTGCCTGCAGCCTGGTCTCTGGCCTTGAGACTGATCAGATATGTTCCATCCTCAATAAAACCAACTGACTCTCCTTTCCCCAGGCTCCTGTTGATGAGGGAGGAAGCGTCAACAGCTACCTTAGTCAATTATATTACCTTGTTTTTTCCATTCTAGACCTGGCTCTCTCACTAGTGCAGGCTAGCCACCTAGAGTCAATTGCATCTTTCCAAATCCATTCATCAAAAGTGAAAAAAGTGATTGATTGGGAGAAAAAAAAAACCCTACAGAGTACATATGTGATAAAGGAGTCGCATCTGAGCACATGAAGAACTCATAATGCAATAGATTGCTTTCTTAAACAATGTCTTCTTTCTTATTTTGGTTATTGTTGCTTATTTATTTATTTTACATTTTGTTTGTTTGTTTGTTTTGGGGTGTGTGTGTGTGTATGTATGTGTGTGTATGTGTGTGAGTGTGTGTGTGTGTGTGTGTGTGTGTGTGTGTGTGTACTTGCATGGAGCGGGGTGAGAGGAAAACTAGTGAAATCTAGTCTCTCCTTCTACCAAGTAGGGCCTGAGGATTGTCAGGTGGTGGCAAGCACCTTCACCTGCTGAGTCCTCCTGTTGGCCCGTTGCTTTTGTTTTTCAAGACAAGGCCTCACACTATAGCCTAGGCTGGCCTTGAACTAGAAGCGATCCTGTCCCACCCACCCTCTGTGGAGCTAGATTACAAATATGCAACTCTGGCCTCAACTCCTGGCCAAAGAATACTTTAATCGAGCAAAAGATTTGCATGGATTTTTCATCAAGGATGGTGGCTAACAGGCAGCTAACAGGAGTCCGCCACTACTCATTAGAGACATGCACACCGACCCCATGGAGATGCTGCTTCGTGCCTAGCAGAATGACCGCAAGCAAGAAAATGGGCCATGTGTTGACACTGCTCTGCAATGACTGGAATTGAGGCAACCATCTTATGCCCGGGTGTCTCACCAAGGGAAGAGAAAGCTTGCATTGACATGAAAACGTGTATACACGTGCTCACAAAAGCTCCGTGTATCACAGCAAGAAGATGGAACAAAGCAGACAAGTCAAAACTGTGGGCTACACGCTTAATGCAACCCAGCAAGCACTAAAAAGAACAAACAATGGGTCCACACTGCATTTGTATGAATCTAAAAATAATAATAATAATCACTTAATACTGAAAAGAAATGATTACAAGCAGCCAGAAGGAAGGAGCACAATTAGCATGATGCCATTGACACAAGACCTTTTAAAATCAAAATGGAATTATACCACCAGAAAACAACCTGCCTAGTAGTGGGGAAGGGAGCTTCAAAGAACAGAGTTCTGATGGGGCATGAGGAGGCTTTTGGAGCGGTGGGTATGCTCACTATCTTGATTATGGAGATGGCTTCATTATCTCGATTATGGGATGATGAACACACAAGTTAAAATTCCACACAGGGTGTGGTACACATCCATGACTCCAGCAATACTAGCATTCACCAAATTCTATGCTTAGACTCTGTGAGCTCAATCACACCCACTTTGGTTTGGTTGAGACTATAGTCCACCTTTTAAAGACATTGTTTCTCTCTGTAGCCCAACTGGCCTGGATCTCATTGTGTAGATCAGGGTGACCTCAAGCTTGCCACAACCCTTCTGCTTCAGCCTCCTGAAAGCTGGGATTACAAGCTTGTACCTCCATGGCCCACTACCATTGCCTTCTCCTTCTCCTCTTTCTCCTTCTCCTCTTCCTCTTTCTCCTCTTCCTCCTTCTCCTCTTCCTCCTTCTTTGTCTTCTTCTTTGAGACGAAGTCTCATATGTGACCAGCTTCAAACTTGTAGCTATCCTCCTGCCTCTGCTTTGCAAATGCTAGAACTATGGGCGTGCATGTGCTACCTCCTCTGGTTTCCGTGATGCTTGATGTTGCTGGAAAGAACTGATCCTAGTGAAAACAGGAGTGAATTAGTGCTTGTGCAGCAGGAAGGGTGGAATGACAGACTTCTCGTACACTGTTTCATGAACACGGAACTGCAATCATGTGTAGGATAATCTCACTGGTAGACCATGATCTTCCACCAGACTCCTCCGAGAGCCCCTTCTGGGCCTTCGTCTTGTGCGTGGGAGCTGAGGGACAGTTGAAGGTTTGGGGCTCTAATCTCAAATAGCAAATCCAGCTGATTGCTTAACCTTTCCACTTCTGGCTGTCATCCAAGAGAACAAAATGTCTACTATCTGGATGAACTCCCAAGTGGTGTAAACAAGGGTCCTCAGCGAGATCCTATCCATTCAGAATAAACACAAACTTATAGGTCAATTTCATAAGGCCATTTTACGTTAGTTCTTCTAATAATAGAAAAGGCTACATACCTTCATTTCCTTCTCCTGTAAAATATTTAATATTCTATTGACAATACTTCTATTATATACTTTTCTTATTTTCCCCCCCGAAACTATCACTCCACAATATTTTAGAATGTTGAGAACTGGTGTTTTATCCCAGAGAACTGAGAAGCTTTGGTGTCAAATCCTTTCTCTTACTGGCTCCAGACAGTCTCCCAACACAAAATGCACTTGTGTAGACTAGAGAAAAAGGCAAAAACCTTTCTATGGAATGTCATTCACTGCAGTCTACGTGGTAGTGTTCAGGTGCAATCCAAAGCCTGGGGCTACATAGCAAGATCCTGTCTCCAGACAAATTATTTTAAGGAAAATATTTAATGACATAGGAAAGTTATTATGACGTATGTGGGAAACAGAACAGATTAAGGAAGTATGGCCCAGATAGCAGCGAATCTGCCAAAGGTGTTTAGGAGTGGCCAGACAGGGATGGTGGTTTTCCTAGGGGAACCTGCCAAGGAGTAGCAGGTTGACGTCTGAAAATTAAGTGATAGAACTGTAAGAACCTTTCTCTGCTTCATTCAGCTTAACTATTTTGTGTAGCAGGTATGTAATAGCTCACAAGCATAGAAAGTTAGCATATAGTATAAACTTTCTTGGAGAAGGAATAAATTAACCAGACCAACCTAAAACTCCTCAAGACTCCCTGCCTCCACCTCCTTAGAAATTTCGATCACAGGTTTGTGCCACTACATTCGGCTTCATCACTAGGTTTTTTTTTCCCCCCCTAAAAAGACAGAATGATCCTGCAGTTCTTACTACTGTGGTGGGTCACAGGGTTCGATGCTAACCTGGCAACTTAGTGGGAACCTGGCTGGAAAAAAAAAAAAAAAAAAAAGACCCAGCATTGTGACACAAACCATAATCTCAGTAGCTAGGAGGCAGAGGCTGCCCAGAGTGCCACAATCTCAAGGCTCCTCTGGACTACAAAGCAAGTACCAGGCCAGCCAGGGCTAAATAACAAGACACTGTCTCAAAATAATGATAATAGTCTTTAAATAAACTGGAGGTGGAGCACTTGTCTGGCTTGTATGAGGTCCTGGGTTCACCAGGTAGCCCAGGTTGGCTTGCAAATCTCTACATAAACTAGGCTGGCCCAAACTCAGAGAAACTCACCTGCCTCTGCCTTTCGAGCGTTGGGATTAAAGGCGTGTGCCAGCACTCCTGGCTTGATAATTATCTAGTAATCAAAACTGAGTACAGTAAGGGGGAAAAAAAGAAAAAGCAAGCCATAAATAGGAGCACATGCTTGCAACTCAGCATCAGCACAGCGAGTGTTGTCCTGTGTTCAAGGCCAGCCTAGGCTACACAGTAGGTTCTGGGCCAACCTGTGCTACAGAGTGAAATCCTGTCACAGAAACCTAAATACATGAATAATTAAATTGTTAAAAAATAGAATATAGCCAGGCAGTGGTGGCCCACGCCTTTAATCCCAGCACTCGGGAGGCAGAGGCAGGCGGATCTCTGTGAGTTCAAGGTCAGCCTGGTCTACAAAGCAAGTTCCAGGAAAGGTGCAAAGCTACACAGAGAAACCCTGTCTTGAAAAAAAAAAAAAAAAAAAAAAAGAACGAGTGTTTTTTAATTCTTCCTTACAGTGTCCCATACAAAGGCGGCAGTGGTCCACACCCATGACCTCAGCTGCTCTGGAGGCAGAAACAGAAGGATCTCTAGCTTTGCAGATTTAGTGAGATTCTGTCATAAAATAAAATAAAATTCACCAAAGACTTGGGGTAGAGGCCGCTGGTGGAGCCCTTACCTAGTAGCTTAGGGACCCACAGCCAGCACCCAATACTTCAACAACAAGACAAAAAGGAAGTGTCAATCATTCATTGTAATGTTTTAGTGTTTTTTTACAAAAAGAAATTCACAAAATTTGCTGCTGAGGCTCCTTTTCTGGATCATAAGTGGTATTCAGAGCACACAGGCAAGTCCTAAGTAATGAAGTAGCTTTGAATGATGAGAACAATAGTGCTTCCAACAGACAACAGCTCAGTCAGATTCCCACAGTAACTACCATCTTACTTCAGGCTGTGTGCAAAAGACTTCAGCATAACATTTACAGGTGAAGAAAATGCTTCAGTTGTTTTTTTGTTTTTGTTTTGTTTTTCTGCCAGGAAAAAAAATGTCTGGAGACAGAAAACATCTAATTTTAATGTAACGCCAAGTCCAAATGTAAGGCTAAGTCCAAAGGCGGTACAGCTGTTAGGATTTGGTTGTTTAGCTCAGCTGTTTTATTCTGAGACCGGCACAGCTGCCTTCTGATGGCCTCCTGCTATTCACGACTGCTGTAGCAGGGCTAAACGCAAGCAAGCTGGGGCTGGGCCGGCCTGGCTTTCTGTGACAAGTCTGTTCAGCTTCTCGTCTGAGTGGTGGATGGTTGTGTGAGCTTTGCCTTTCTCTCCAGAAGTCTGCTCGCAAGAGCAGTCTTGTGGGTGGAAGGATAAATCAGTGCCGGTTTTGAACCATTCCTGAGAATCTGTTCAGACTTAAGATGACATTGATATTAAGGATTGTTTGTTCGGGACAGGGTCTCACTCTACAGTCCAAGCTGCTGTGGCCTCCCAAGTGCTGAGATTACAGACATGTGTCACCATGGTCTGCTTAAGACACCATTATTTTAGGCTGAAAATGTAGCCCAAGTGGTAGAGCACTAGTCTATCATGAAGGAGACCTTGGCTTTGATCACTAGCTATGTGTAAAATCAGGAATTGTGGTGTATATCTGTAATCCAAAATGGAGGCAGAGAATCAGGAGTTCAAGGCCATCCTCAGCTACATGGCATTTTTGAGGTCAGCCTGGGCTACATGAGAGTTTGTCTCACAACAAAATGAAGAAACAAACAAAGAAGCTGTTGTGTTATTTTTTGTAGCACAGAGGTGGGTCTGTGCCACACTGCAGAAGCAGTTTTTTGTTGTAATGACATTTTTAAAATAACGCTTGTCATAGCTACCTAAATAATTACAAATGGAATAATAAAGTGTTGGAGACGAGCTTTTAAACAATAAAGGGGTAGGACTCAGGGGAAGGTCCGGGGGACAGGTAACTTAAACTTGGATGTGGGTTGTCCATTGTTAAAGCTGAATACAAAGGGTAAGTGTTCACCATGCCGGTCTCCTTTAATATTTGTTTGAAATTTTCATAACAAAATGTTTTAAATATGTAAATTGAAAGTCATAGATGTCTATAATCCTTGCTACCTGCCTCTGTTCCATATCTCGTGAGCTGTGTTGGGAAGCCCTCGTGCACATGCGTCTAAGTAGAGAGAATTTTCTATGGCCTTGTGACGTCTTATCATTGGAAACCACGATCATATCCAATACCAAGACTGTGGGTAAGGGGAACTGTCATTTACTGACTATTCTTAAGACCTCACCACCCCCAACAAAGAACTCATAGACACGGGGTAATGCCAACAAAGCTTAGCCAGTACTCCAAGGGTCCTGAAGGACATTCTAAAAAGTTTACACTGAATGGAAGAGTGGTATCCATCAAGAATCCATCAAGAGACAGGTGCTGAGCAAAACATGCAGCTCCCAAAGTGGAATCCAAAGAGGTTTCTGTTGTAGTGATATTTTTAAAGTAATCCTTGTCATCCCTACTGAAATAGTTGGGAATGGGCTAATAAAGCGGTTGAAAGGTACCTTTAAATAGTAGAAGGGTAGAAAGCAGGAGGCAGGTGGAAAGATAAGTAAATTAAAGTCGGATGTGAGGTGGTCATTGTTAAAGCTTGGAAATCTGAGGGATCGCTATGCCAACAATGGTGATGACTCAGAGCCAAAGAGTGCAGGTGATGTCACCACTTCCTGCCCCAGGAAGTCTCAGGTGGGGGAGGAGGAGCTGTGACCCGGGAAGCTAATCAAAGGCCTGGGCACATCTCTCCCTTCCCCTTTGTGTGTGCCCTTTTCTCTAGGTATGAGCATCAGAAACATACCTGTCATTCTGTTGCATGAAGATGTTTCCCAGTTGGTGAACAGAGTACTTCCTGGGTGGCCTCTCCAGCTCTGGGGTCTGTTCCTCTGCCTGACAGCTCAGGTCCTCCATGGGTCTCTAGGGACAGCAGGGGTCTGCAGTTCCTTCTCCAAACAGGTGAACCCACTTGCCATCATCTTCTCAGGGCTGACATCTATAGGCTGGCCAGGGTTTGCTGAACACAGAGGAAGCCTGTGTGTGAACTGAAAGCTGGCTTTGGGTCCATCCTCCTTAGTTCCTTGGTTTTGATGGGATGCCCTATAAGGATAGGGAGTCACCCACACATGTAAAAGGTATGCATCATTGTGGAGATGAAGTTGGAACACTTGGCTGGCTGGCTGGCTGGCTGGCTGGCTGTTTCTCTCTCTCCCCTTCCTTCCTTCTTTTCTTCCTTCCTTTCCTCCCTCCCTTCCTTCCTCTCTTTCTCCCTTCCTTCCTTCCTTCCTTCCTTCCTTCCTTCCTTCCTTTCTTTCTTTTTTTCTTTGTAATTTTTCAAGACAAGGTTTCTCTGTGTAGTCCTGGTTGTCCTGAAACTCACTCTGTGGACTAGGCTGTCCTCGAACTCACAGAGATCCACTTGCCTCTGCTGCCCAAGTGCTGGGATCAAAGGCATGCAACATTTGGCTTTCTATTGCTATATTTCCACTAGGAAAAACAAGTCACTTCAACTGGTTTGCATTTTCTTCCTGTATCAGATTACTACAACAAGCACATTGGGCTGGAGAGTTGGCTCAGTGGTAAAAGGGCTTGCTTGCCACACAAGCATGAGGACTGGAGTGCAGGTCCTCTAGAACCCATGTAAATGCTGGGTAGGTACAGCAGCCACCTGTAAGTGCAACCCCAAAAAGGATGTAGAGGATCCTCAGAGCAAGCTCACAAGCAAGACTAGCATATGAACACATGTGCAAATGAACCCTCACACATCTGCATCCATAAACATACAAAACATGCATGCACACACTCATGCACAACACACAAACACACATGAAAATGGAAAGAGAAAACATAACATATTAGAGTCAGGTATGGTGGCACATACTTATAATCCCAGTATTCCAGAGGCCAAGACAGTAGGATTGTAAATCCAAGACCAGCCTGTGGTATATAGTGAGATCCTTCCTGGCTAAAATATTAAATCATCACCATCATCATCATCCTCATAAGCACATGGCAGGATCATGGGAAGTCAGGTAATTCATGTTAAATGACTAGGTGGATTCAGAGCACATACTATTATTGTTAGATCTGAAAACCTGCTCACTTCTCCAATGTGACCACCAAACCAACAAGATCGTATTTCACTGCCTGGCGTCTGATTCATTTGGACCAGTGTTTTCACAACAATGTCTCTTTTCAGTTAGTTTTAACAACTCTTTACTTTTCTGAATCACAGTTTGTAGGGTGATCTTTAATATACTATTGTCTGTGGTGTTGCCTGTGCTTCATAAAGTCCTTATAGGGATAGAGTTAAGGGAAGAAAATGGTGGATTTTTCAGAAGAAAGTTTCCATCACTTTTATCTCTGTTCACCATCAGTCCAAGATTTGAGACAGGGACACCAGATTCTGCAACATTCCAGCTCCTCCAACTCTCCCACCCACAGGTGTCTGGCTCTGACAGAAGCCCTGTCCCTGTGCTAGGGTTAGATTAGCAGTGATGACTACATCCACAATTTCCCTCTAGCACCATGGGCATATCCTTGCAATATATCCATGCAATTAAGTGTGCTCTCCAGAGAAGGCTTTCTCTACAAAGACAGGGAACCACCAGCCTCCAAAAATGAACAGAGTTTGTGTTTCTAGTCCTAGATTAGGGATGCTCTCAGCCTTCATCAGAGAAGCTTTGTCAAGTTGGAGGCAGCTAATACAGATTCGCAATGAACGGGTCAATGTAGAGACAGTAGGTGACTGTGGCATGCATGGCCCTAAATAAGACATCTGTATCGTTCCCTCCAAGGCTCAGCAAGCATCACAGAGGGAACAGAAAAAGTCAGGAGTTGGGGGGAGTACAGCAAAATCGTGTCCCGTGACACAGCCACCACACTCATGAACTCACTTTGGCTGTGGTTACCCTCACAAGCTTGTACAAGGTCTGGCCTATCACAACTTCATCCTGGATCGGGGAAGAAGAGCTCATGGGAGGAAGAGGTCTTACCCCTCACTGAGGCACTATGGCAGTTAGTGGGTACTGGGGAGGGGGTGTTAGAGAATACACAGTAAACTAGGGCCAGGAAGATGGCTCAGCAGGTAAAGATGCTTACTGTCATGCCTGACTCACGCCATGGGAAGAGAGGAACAACACATGGTGGGAGGGACCTAACGCCTGAAATTCATCCTTTGACCTTTATATGTATGCTATGGCGTGAATGCACACACACACACACACACACACACACACAAATTGACAAGCTGAGCATTTTAACACTTAACAGCAGGAGCTGGGATGATGGTGCTGTACACAAGAGCATTTACTGTCCTTCTAGGTGGTTCCCAGGATGATCACTCACTCACACACACACACACACACACACACACACACACACACACACACAAATAAAAATAAAAATAAATCTTAAATACTTACCAGTAAAAAGGTCACCTTGTAGCTGGCTTGTCTCTCCATTGTCATTGTTTTGGGGAGCTTGAGGTCAGTTGTTTTATTGTTTGGCTTCTATTTCTCCCCACTGATTGCTGTTCCCATTTTCCTAACTTCTTTTAGGCTATTTGAAGTTTTTTTGTTTTGTTTTGTTTTTTCCTCTTCAGAATTCTATTTAAATTTTTCTGTTGAAGCTGGTTGTGATGACACATGCCTTTAATCTTAAACTCGGGAGACAGAGGTAGGCAGATCTCTGAGTTTGAAGCCCGCCTAGTCTACATTGTTTACCCAGGACAGCCATGGTTACATACAGAGATCCTGTCTAACATAAAATAATAATAATAGAATAAAGAATAATAAAAACATTAAAACTGTCTCTTGGTCTTTAGCTGTGTTTGTCGATTTTGGGTCTTTGTGTTTGCTTTGTTTTGTTCTGGTGCTACAAATGGAATTCAATGTTTAATATAATAATGTTGTTTCTTTTGCAGTAGTAGTTCGTTTTCAGTTGCTATAGTAAAATACTTGGGGTTAGGTAATTTGTAAAGAAGTTTATTTGGACTGCTTGCCTACCATACACAAAGCCTTGGCTTCTACGCCCAGCACCATATAACAGTGGGCAGAATGGTGTACATTTATGAGGAGGACATTTCTTAGAGTTAGTTTAAGAATGTATGAACTAGTCTATCATCCACATGTTAGGCCGTGCTTCCAGCGGCCAAACACTGCTCCATAGGCCACACCTCTCAAAGGCTGCACAACCTCTTGGTATCATCTACTGGAGACAACACTTGAACATGACTCCTGAGGTCACATTTGAATCATATCCAGACTACACATTCTGTTTCTTGTAAAGCTCCGAAAGCCTGCAGCCACAGCCACCATCCCCTTGCTTATTGTTGTGCATAGGGACCCCGACAGAGGATGTGGCCATTTTTTTTTTCCTTTAGACATTAAGAAATTCTAAAGACATTAATAGAAAAAGATAACATTGCTAAAATATCATTTCTCAGAGGGAAAAAAATTCTTCATGAAATACCGAAAAGGCCTGACCATTTACAGCTGACTCCTCATAGAACTGCCCCTCTTATTACCCGCAAAGAGCTGGATTAACTTGCATTATTTCTAATGTTTACTCCTTTAGACTCAACTTATCTGATGCCATCCTGGGATCATAAGTGGTTTTTAAAAAGAAACTCAGAACAAAACATTCATTTCATTTTTGGTCAAAACATTATTCACTTTGCCAGTAATTTCAAAGCCATCACAATGTCAGGGCAGGAAACTTAGCATTTTCAACAAAGAAATAATTTGAATGCTGATCAGAAGATCATCTTCAATGCTCCATGGGTTCTTTCAATTTTATAAAAAAACAAAACAAAACTCCCCTTGGTGAATATTTTCACAACAACCAAAAGAGAATTGGAGACATTCTGAGTGTCATTCCAAGGATGCTGCTATTATATAACTACCCTAGTAGTTAGTTATACATGTGGCTCAGTTTGTAGGATGCTTACTCAGCAAGTATCCCAGCCCTTGGGATCCATCCGGAGGAGGTGGTGCACACCTGTGATCCTGAACCTGGGAGGTGAAGGCAGAAGGCTGTTTTCATTGGTTCTGTCTTTTTTTGGGGGGGGGGGGGGGTTGAGACAAGGTTTCTCTGTAGCTTTGGACCCTGTCCTGGACTAGCTCTGTAGACAAGGCTGGCCTTGAACTCACAAAGATCCACCTGGCTCTGCCTCCCGAGTTCTGGGACTAAAGGCGTGCGCCACCACCACCCGGCTTGACCTCTGACTTTTAAAAACATACATATGTAAAAAAATTTTTACTGATTCTTTGAGTGACCTCTGGTTTTGACAATAGGTTGAGACTTGGAGATTTAATTAAAGATCTGTTTATAAGACTGGAAAGGTGACTCAGTCAGTTTTAACCATTTTTCTTCAGAATAATAATGGTATTTCCTCAGTCCACTCAATTCCAGCATCCCAGATGGAAGCCTGAAGCCGTTCAACTTGACTTTGCAGGGATTGTTTCACACTTTCTAGAAGTGGAGCATCGCCTTGAGCCCAGAATTTGAGAATCCCACACTGACACACATCTATTTTGCACTGGTTTGTGAAGGACGACCCAAAGGTCTTTCAAGCTTGCAGTTACTGTCCTCTGTAGAGCCTTCTTGAATTAGTGATGCTATGTTCTTTTACTTCAGCCATTAGCCTGTCTATGACCATTGTTTGTCTTTTGTATGTTCTGACTGCTTCGTAGTTACAGCTTTCTAATATGTGATACCATTAAAAACAGCTCTTTAAATTTATTTTACACATACCATAGTGTGTGTGTGGAGGCCAGAGGAGAACTTTCAGGATCCGTTCCTTCTGCTCAACCTCACATGGTCAGATTCATGCAGCACATGACTTTTACCTGCTGGTTTTGCCAACTGACCCTCTTTCCTTCTTCTTCTTTTTTTCCCCCACAACCCCTCCCATTGTTTTGTTTTGAAATTTCTCTAGTATACCCAATTGGCACGAAACTCACTAAACAGAGCAGGCTGGCCTCCAACATGCACGGACTGGCACCAGTGGCCTAAGTAGGAGGGTAAATGTGCTCAGTGCCAAGCGTGATGACCTAAGTTCAATCTCCAGAACTCCCTGGGGAAGGAGAGAATGGAATCCACCTGGAGAGGAGAAAGCCAACTCCTGCAAGATTTCCTCTGACCTCCCTATGACACATATCTCCCCAACCCATTCACAAACAACCAAATGGATGAACAAATAAATGAATACAAATTTTACAACCCTGGAACCTTCCTGCCTCTGCTTCCTATGTGTTGGGATCATAGGCATGCACCAATACACACAGACTTTTTTTCCTTAATGCTCACCATGAAAATGTTTATGAAGTAAGTCCCACATTGTGTCAGCCGTAGCCCTGAGTCGTGGAAAGGAAAGAGGAAACGTCTCCCGCACTGCATCTCACTAAAGATGGGATCTGGTGAGAATGGACCAAATAATGGAGAAGAAAAGCCCTCGTGGAGGTTCTGCTCTGACCAATCCAAAAAAGCTCCAGCAGGCTTAGCTAGAGCTAGGAAACAGGTCGTAGCTGGAGTGAACCATTTCTGTAGAGGCAGGCAGGGCCTGCTCATTTGAGTCTCTAATGGAGGCCATGAAGCCGTGTCCTTCTTCTAAACTGTGAGGGAAGAATGCAAGGACCAGGGGAGAGGGAGAAGGAGCCACGGAGAGTTAAAACTCAGAGGTTGATGGACTTGAAATCAAGTCACAGAGCTGCCTCCCGGCCAACTGGAACCCGGTGCACCATCCCAATTGTGAAGAAACACGGGGGATATGTTGGAGCCCAGATAATCAACAGTGACCCGCAGTTAAATTCCTCATAGCTTTGAAAATACATTGAGCAAGTTGTCTTTTGCAAATTATATTTCCCTTAAAGACTAATAAGGCTTACAAATCTGTAGGCCATTACATGTTCACTTGCATTACAACCCTAGTTTGACATTCGGCTACCTTATCAAAAATCTAACACCAAAGACTATGTCAACAACACAACACAAAGAGGAAAAGTGGCCAGCACTAGATTTATTCAATTGCTGCAGTGGTTTAAGCCAATTCACACAGTACCAAAATGTAATTATGTTTTTAAATGCCCTTTATTAACCACTAATAGCAGTAGTAATACAGGAATGGGTAAATCCTTCCAATGAGGTGGTAATGGTCTCTGACAAGAAATTGAAAATCTGAAGGAGAAAACCCTAAGAAAGACTACTAATCAAAACTGGAACAATTACTCAAATGCTAGAGTGTCCTATGTCTCTAAATACGACCGGGCTGTGGCCAATAATGACAGACAAGAATTCAAGCAGGTAGCTAGCCAGAGAAAGGGGTAGTGTGGAGGCAATAGATGGGATGTTAGCACTGAGGAAGTGGAGGCAGGGGGATCAGGACCTGCTTAAGAGCAGCTTGTGAAGAAGAGAGAGGAACAGTTGAGTGACAGGAAGAAGCAGAAAGTTTATTTTGTCCTTCAGGGTGAAGTTGTATTATAGTGTTGGGAACTTCAATGCCAGTGAGGTCTGGGAACCAAATCAAGAACAAAATTCATAGCTATAAGGGGGTAGGTAATTCATGGAATTATAAATTACAAGTGAATATCCAAGTCTTTGCTCCAAGAAGCCAGTGGCCAGGGCTAGAGGATGTATCATAGTTGGCCTATTGCTTCCCTAGAATGTCCGAGGCCAGTGTTTGATCCAGCACCTTATACAGTAGGCATAGTGGTGCAGGCCTTTAATCCCAGCACTTGGGAGGCAGAAGCAGGCAGATCTCGTGAGTTTGAGGCTAGCCTGGCCTACATAGTGAGTCTTGGGGTAGCCAAGAGTTATATAGTGAGACCCTATCTCAAAAGAAAAATTTAAACAATGATAATGAAATTCCTATACTCCCTCATTTTGCCTTATTAAAAGTATAAATTACTAACACAAAGGTAAAAATAAAGAAGTATACATTAGCCAGGCGGTGGTGGCACACGCCTTTAGTCCCAGCACTCGAAAGGCAGAGGCAGGCAGATCTCTGAGTTCAAGGCCAGCCTGGTCTACAAAGCAAGATCCAGGAAAGGTGCAAAGCTACACAGAGAAACCCTGTCTCGAAAAACCAAAAAAATAAATAAGTATACATTAATTGATACAAGTATCAGTGGATGAACACTGGCACACTAATTACATCCTTGGCAATCCCTTCCTTCCTTCCTCCTCGTTTGCTTTTTCAACCATGGTACCTAGCCACCATGCCGTTTCCCCAGGCTTTTGCAGCACTGCTTTTGGTTAACATGCCTTTCCCATAGCTTCAGATGTTTTCCTGACCTCTACAGAATTTGATAGGTTGCCCAGGTATTGCCTGTGGCCTCTCATGACACAGGCTATAGGTGTCCTAAGACCTCAGAGGCAAATTTAACTTTCACCAGGGGACACACTGTCAGCATGGCTTCTCACTGATGGTCTAGACCTTGATCGCCTGGCCCGGGGGTATCAACAGACTTCTCCACTGCACTCACCCTTACCCTTCCACAATGCTGAGGGTACGAGCCCCAGCACTGGGGGAAGTAAACTTCAAAAAATCCATCCCTGGATGGGTGTGGCAGCACACACCCTTAATCCCAGCACCCTGGAGGCAGAGGCACAGGATTCTGTGTTCAAGGCCAGCCTTGTGTACATAGCTAGCTCCAGGTAAGCCAGGGCTACACAGAGGAATTGTTTTAAAAAAATTTTTACCTGACAATATAGTCTCTCAAAACAACACAAGCTTAAGTCAGCACCTCCAACTGGCACAGTGTGTGTGAGGTACTCAGAAATGTACCCTTTATAGTTTTATTTCTATTTTCCTAGTTTTGAGAGAGGATCTCAGGTACTCGGCACAGCCTTGAACTTCAGATCTTGTCTCGGTCTGGGCTGAGACTACAGTTGGGCACCTCCACTGCCTGGATGACGTCGGATTGTAGTGGAACCCAGGGCTTTGTGTATGCTAGCTAGGCAAGCCACTCTACCAACTGAGATACACACCATTTCTAAATAAATCCATTTATGGGTTGGGGATTTAGCTCAGTGGCCCAGCAAGCGCAAGGCCCTGGGTTTGATTCTCACCTCAAAAAAATAAATAAAAAATAAATCAATCCATTTATGTTTCTTTTCAGACAGGATCTCCCCATGTCCTTGAATTCAGCCTCTGAGAGGCCGGGATTACAGGCACGCGCCCGATGTGCATCCAGGAAACTGGGCTTTCTCTGTGGACCCACGGAAAAAGCTGGTTTTAGGATGATAACGTGCTCTTAATCTACTATAGAAGGTAAAGAAGGCACCACATAAATCTTTTAGGCACTTTTATTTCCAAAAAAAAAAAAAAAATTGTCGTTAATATATAAACATCTCATTCTCTCAAAAAACCTCTACAACTATACAGCTGTTTGCTCGGGTATTTGCATAGGAAGTGACCACAATACAAAAATAAGGGACGAAGAAGCAAAACAGCAGCCCATTTATGCTTTTGATGTAGGTGTGTCCACGTATAAACATCTGGAAGCCTCTTACAAAATTATTTACACCACTTTGTCACCTATTTACACGTTGAAGCAACTTTTCTAACAAACAAAACTATAATTTATCAAGTTATGAAAATTGTTTTCTAAAAAAACTTACTATATTACCACAAAATAAATAATGATAAACAATATTTTAAAAACAAAACTTCGATTTTTCAATTAAGACCGCTTTTGGCATTTTGCTTGATTTCTGCCCTTTGGTTAACAGCATCAATGTCCCATTCCCGTGATATTGCATATTGGTAAGCTTTCAACATATCACTGATATTAAAGGCAGACACCGAGTCAGCATTAACAGATTAACTACACTGCACTGTAATTTCAATAAAATTACTGTGTCTCACTGGATATTACATGCAAAAATCCACATAAATTGTCATTTAACCAACAGTACTGCATGAGCAAACGCAAAACGTCCCAGTCCAAGAACACTGCACCGGAAATTCAATGCTTCCACGAGTGAAAACAGAGTCCTAAGTTCAACAAGGACATGTATGACAGCCACAGTCCTTCCACTTAAAAATGATACTGTTTAACGTGTGGTAAGAACTTTAATGTCCGTGTATTGTAACTTTATCTTTAAGCTCTTCAGTTTAAATTCATATAAAAAACTTTCATATTTAAAATAAACAATCTTATTTCAATCAGAGTGAAATTTGCATTTGACTCATTCGAATGATTATTCCCTCCCCAAAGAAATAGATTTGGTAACTTTTGAGAGGTATCTTAACCACAAATTCTAACTTTAAGTGTATTCATAGTTATTCTCAAAAGTAGTATGATTCCCCCCAAACAATCCTTAAAAACTTGTAATAAACCTATAAAGCTGATTGCATATTTACAAAATTTTGAATAGCAAATATAGGCAACTCATATAAAAAAACAAAACAAAAAAAAAAACAAAAACACATTTGTTCAATGGCTATTTGTGAATTGCCAGGTACACCGTGTACCTCCGCTACGGAAATAATCTAATCTTGAGAGAAAAAAAAAAAAGAGTCCACGTCAAGTAAAATCTTGACAATCTGTCCGGGTGCCTGCCAACTGGTTTGTTTATGCTAAATAACGTCACAAATGATTGAGTGTGCAGTCTGTATAGAAACTGCCTAAGCGCCCCGTGCGCCCCCACCGGTTCCCCATACTGAGATGTGGCTGCCTGTCTGGAGATGAAGTTTGCTGCTGGAATAAAGCCAGCGGTGAGCATGCCAGCAAGCTTCCAGGCTCTCAAAATAACCAAACACTTTGGTATTAATACAATGTATTCCCTGTGGCCTCAAATATACAAAATATACATTTCCAGTTCTTTCGCTTTCTCTCTCTCTTTTTATGAAGTTAGATCTGCGGTTTAAAGGGTGGCGGAGCGGACTGCGAGGCGTCGGGCGGGCGGTTGGCAGTGCTCAGTTCTGGTGGCGCTTCATGTGCAGCGCCAGGTGGTCGGAGCGGGAGAAGCTGCGGTTGCACACCCCGCACTGGAACGGCTTGGCACCCGTGTGCTTCCTGTAGTGGCGGGTCAGCTCGTCGGACCGTGCAAACCTCCAGTCGCAGCCCTCCCAGGTGCACTTGTAGGGCTTCTCACCTGTGACAAGGAAGAGACAAGGTGAGGTGGTCTGCGGCCAAGACCAAGTGCGGAGCGAGCGCAGGGCACACTCCGACCCCCACTGTGAACTGAACAGGGCTGCCCCGCGAAGCACCCTCTTGAGTCCTCCTTCCAAGGGAGATGCCACCTGTAATCCTCAAGAGCCGGACAAACTAAGCGCCTTTCGAAAGACTGGCCGGGCGTGGCCCACCTCGCCTTCCGCAACACTCAGGGACAGCCTGGTCTACATACTAAAGATACTGAGATGGAGGTGAAGAGAAAGCTGAAGAATGGAAATTTCAAGCAAATGCAAAATATATCAGTGTCCCTATCTGAGGTAAACCTGAACCAATAAATCCTTAACGTGGGCATGTGCCTTTGGATGATGTCATCTTACAAAAAAGGATTCTCCATAACCAAACCTTCCTTACTGTAAAACATGATGGCCACTGAGGGAGCTAGCTGCTCGGATCCCACCTTCACCATGAAGCTCCTAGTTTTATGTGAATTAGGTTCCCAGCATAGAGCATGGCACACACAGGCTGTGGATTCCTTTTCTTTTTCAGAAGTGTCTCAAGTAGAGCAAACAGGCCTCAGATTACATAGGTGGGATGACCTTGAACTCCTGAAGTTTCTGCCTCCACTTCCCAAGTGCTTGGATTACAGGAGTGTGCTAACACACTGGTCGTCTCTGTCTTTATATTCACACTAGCACACACATTTGTACATACTTTGTACAGACAGAAGCAAAACAAACCAGAAAACTTAAAACACACACACACACACACACACACACACACACATCTTTTGTGTGGGTATTTCACCATGTAGCCCAATTTGGCGAATTAAAAGTGTGTACCTTGCTCCCTCATAGTAAACTCAACCTAGAGTGTCACACTCGGGCATTTTTAAGTAACAGAAAAGTCACTTCTCTTCTATTTACATTCACACACAATGCTGGAGTCACAGAAAGGATTTTAACACTAGTGGTGACTTTAACTGTCTGGCTCAGAGATGTCAATCAAACAGAAATCACACAGAAATGCCTAGTGAAAATAAATCACAGTAACAAACATGGCTTTTCCTGTCGTTCCATGGGGGAGAGGTCTAATTCTGATGTTTAAATCAAGGAAAAGAAAACTTCCTCGGGAGTCTCAGTTTAAGAAGGATCATTCAAGCCTTTTGAATTTAATAATTACATACAGAGAAATAAGTTTTCAAGTTTATTTTAGAAGCAGGGACACTGAACTCTTTTTGTTCACTGTTTTTATTGGCTGCAAAGCAATAAACTGCACCAATATTCTGTAAAGTTGACTTTACTGATTGGTTGACATACAGTAGCCATTAAAGTTCCTAAAACATTTGAGGTTTTGCTCTCAATCTATGGCGTCTCTAGCCTATTCAGCCAAGAATACCACCAGTGTCTGGAAGGGCAGTTACCAGGGCCAAGGCTTACTACTAGAGAAGCAAGGACAACTATCCCCCACTTGGGGCAGTTTCTATGGGATTTGTTCAAGTGTCAACACTGTTCAAGTAAAACATCGAGGAGGAAGCTGGTACCCCATTTCTGGCCTAGAAGTAGACTTAAGCCTTTCTTCCTCAGCCAGAAACACTACGGTCAGTACTTCTGGGAAAGCAAACTGACTTCCTCCAAGTTATATTTCAACAGGATAGAGCTTTCAAAAGTAATTGGATTTTTAAAGAATCTCCGTCCAATACCACCAATTTGAAATACTTAGTTATGCTCTTTCAACATCCACTGTATTTCCAAGTCCTCCTGCTGCTAGCGTCAAACTATGGAAAGGCAAAGTGAAAACAGTGGCTGGTTGTGTGGTGTGGAAACCCTCTGCCTTATCTCAGTGTGCATTTTCTTCTTTTCTCCCTTAAATCTGTGGGATGGCGGAAGAACCCCTAATCTCTGGAAAATATGTCCAAGTTAAACATGCATATGCCCCATGCTGATAAAACAACTCCAGCAGAAACACCTAAGAGCAAGAGACAGGGCTTGATGGGGCCTCCAGAAGTCTGCTCAAGAGCTAGGTAATTCTCTCCTCCACTCTCAGAGCAACTCCAGAAGTTAGCAGCTGACCCATCGGCTCCACACTAACAGTCCTGGACTGCCACTTTCTTTAATGTCCCACTTAAACCTTCCATTAGCAAACACTACTACACTCTTTAAATGATTCAAGGAATGAATACATACATATTGTTCAAATTTACTCAGATTCTACAGTCTCTCGTGAAGAGAACAGGATAGCTAATGGACTCACAAAAGGCCTTAAAACCTCGACTGTGTGAGGTACAGGGTACAGTGTTGTGGACTCGCCCTTTATAGGGCCTCATCTTTTAGAGGACCCTGGAAGCTGTTCAGTACTAGCACTGGCGATCTCCAGAAGTAACCTTAACGAGATTCCTTCCGCTGGGTTCAAGAATGCTTGTCTCGCCAACTATTCAAAAAATATCCTCAATAAAAAAAAAAACAAAAAAACAAAAAAAACCATTATCTTTTCCTTTCTGATGATCAACAGATAGTGGTAGCAGACGCCTTTAATCCCAGAACCCGGGAGGCAGAGGCAGAGGCAGGCGGATCTTTGTTGAGTTGCAGGCCAGCCTGGGCTACAGAGTTGCAGGACAGCCAAGACCAGGGAAATCCTATCTCAGAAAAAAAACCAAACGGGGGGGGGGGCGGGGAGGGGTGTAATTCTGAATCTACAATAGAATGGGAGGTTTCTCTGCTCTGTTGAACATATTCAATAGTCGCATACCAAGGTCCTTTTCTAGAAAGTTCTACATAGACTGTTGTAACAAAGGAAATGAGGTAACTCAAAGGTTTATTACAGTAAATTTATGTTTCCTTCTCAATGATGAAAAGACAGTCTAATCAATATATAATAAAGATAAAAGCCCCAAACCACCAGAACTAAAAACAATGTTAATACAAGAGAACACCACCTGCACTAAATGCCCACCTAGCTAGCTTGACAGAAGATTTGGTCCCTGACCAATAGCTGTGCTCCCTACCATCACAGACTTTCGGGAGCTCACTTCTAAAATAGACTCACAGTCAGATTAGCTTCTAATAACTGAAAGGGGGAAACAGAAACCATTGAAGGAATCATGGAAAACAGTATTTACATATCTGAGAAATGACAGTGAATTGGGCACATTGACTTTTTTTAATACAACCATGCCAGTACTTTTCCATGAGAAGATTTTATTACAGTTTGTAGCAGTCTCCTGCACTTCCAAAGCTGATCCTTCCTAGATGTCAGGAATGGTCCATCTGAGGAAAGGATATTCTGGAACCCCCTTTTGATCACATTTCTCAATTCATCACATTCTTCTAAATCCAATTCCTTCCACTCCCGCCCTCTACAAGAAAACCTGAGGGACCATGGCCACGACATTCTGTAGTTTCACTACATGAGCTGACTTTGATTGGGGCTAGGGATGTGGCTCAGCGGTACAGACCACGCTTGTCGTCCGTGCACAGGCTGGTGGTTTAGTCTGGGATCAAATGCACTCGAGTTGTTTAAGGAAGCCCTGGGCAGGGAGGGGAGAATGTTAGCGGTGGGCTATATTTTGTGTTCCTGACGGTCCCTTTGATTGCAATCCTCCTCCACTGCCTCTCTGAAAACAATGTTTGGCCCAAGTCTGAGTACTTATTTTCATAATGAAGATGAAGGAAGGCAGGAGGCCAGTGTGAGGGTCAAGTCTACTGGGGTAATCTACTCTATTTAGACCAGAACTCTGCTCTGCGTGTCTTCAGGGTAAAAATACTGGAATCCCTTATCCTGAAGGTACACAGGATAGAGATTTCTGTAAACAAATCTTTTATATAGAACTAGAATAGTCCCCGTAGTTCTGAAAGGCTACAATACTGGTCACATGCAACAAAGGCCCTCATTCGGGGACCAGAGAGCACTCAGTCATCTGCTGAAGCAAAGTAGAATGGAGGGTGACCTTGCTGTGGGGGCCGAGGGAGGCAGAGTGGGGCCCACATTTGGCTACTTCTCAGCCCCAACAAGCACTAACAGTTCAAGTACCAAATTCTCAGAGCTCCTGACAAAAAGATGCCACTCTGGATTGGTTTTCTTTTTAATAAGATTCCAAACTAACTTCAAACATACAAACACACACATATCCATAGTGTACAGAAGAAAGACCACCCCACAGCACCTATAATGCCAGTGAAATGTTTTGATCCACTCAACAGGGTGATGCCCTTTCCTACACCCAGCGCTTCACCCAGCTCCCCTGTCCAACAGCTTACCTTACCTGCCTCTTTATGACGTAGCCAAAGGGAAATTCATTCCACGAAGATATTTTTAGGCAAAAAAGCTAGCCACTTTGTGCTTCTAAATCAGTACCTTGTCCTTAATCAGACTTGTTACATATCCATGAATATGAATTACACAGGCAGACAAGCCTCTTCCCCTCAAGTAGGACATGACTTTTGTTTCTAATCTTTCACCAGAAAAGATGCAGGCCATCAGGTAGAACTAAAAATACCCGGCAAAGGAAAATTCCTGGGTAATTAAAATCTATATTTTTAAATACTGCTGTCTGCATTCCACCAACCATCTCGCGGCTGACTGCTTCTTTCTCAATTCCAACAATTGTATTTCATCTACGTAGGAACTGTCTCCTCCTACTAGCTTAAAAACTAAAAGGTAAAATGAGATTAATTCTTTGGATTCTTCACAAAACCAGTCAAAAATGCCTGCTGAATTAAATTATACTTAACCTTTGATAAGCTGTATCACCCCGAAACAATGTTTGATCAATTTCCTATGTAAATGTTTTTCAGATGAAAGAACTCGTCCCTGAAGCAAAGTTTAGTCTTCCCAATGAGTCATTAAAAAGAAATTGTATCTAAGCTTTCTTCCTCATAAATACCTTTCCTGGGGTCTAAACCAACAAGTCTCTAAGCTACTACTTAAAAGAAAAAAAAAAAAAAATAAGCCTGAAAGTCAATGTAAAAATACATTTCAAAAAGCTATTAGTGAAATAAAACACGGAAATACCAATGCCTAAAGCCAAATGCTGAATTGTGACGCTTCTCAAAGTGCTGTTTTAATATGAAAGTCACTAGATACTAGATCTACAAAATATTTTGCTTATGCAATTATATTCTGATACAACAGGTTATGCATCTAACTAATATCCATTTATTCTAGAGCCAAACCGTATGATCTCCATCATCCATTATGGCCTGACATGAAATCCTTCCTGGTTCTTTTAAAGACGCTCATCTCCTTTCCATAGAATAGTCTAGTTGTTCTTTTCAGTGGAAAAAAAAAATGCCTGTAATAAAAACATCTCCGATGTCAACATTATCAAAACTACATCTGATATAGCCAATGGAAAATGAGTTCCCAGCAAAGACATGGTTCTACATTTATGCATAGGATCCTTAGTAACCACTTCAAACTAAAGCAGAAACCTGAATTATGTACTTAAAAGTACCATTGAAACATCTTACAAACAAATGCCACTAGACAATTTGGTTCCCATAGCAGTTTAAGGGACAAGGCGGGGATTTGCCCCTCACACTGAGACAGTCTAGAGTCCATCTCCATCAGGAGATCTTGAGTTCAATACTCAAGGGTCCACTGCACTCTTGTTCTCTATGTTGGTTTGCCTGAGTTTCTATTCTTTTTTTGTTTTTGTTTTTCAAGACAGGGTTTCTCTGTAGCTTTGGAGGCTGTCCTGGAACTCGCTTTGGAGACCAGGCTGTCCTCAAACTCACAAAACTCACCTGGCTCTGCGTCCCCAGTGCTGGGATTATAGGCGTGCGCCCGGCAGGAGTTTCTATTCTAACTGCCTCTTTTTCAACCTCTGGCCAGCCAAGCTGTGTGCGTGGACTTTTGATTCTTGCTTCCATATTATCAATACAACTCCTAATTCTACCTTGCTGCAGAAAGCCAAAGCTGAAAACTGATCTATATCTTCCCAATGGAATTCTGGGAAGGAGTCTGGGGTGTAGCTCATCGCTAATGTAGCCTAGAATGCAGAAAGTTGTCTTTAAAAGACAGTATTAAGCATAGGAACACAGAAACTATAAGCTGTTTACAGAAGACAGTTTAATCAATCATGGTCATTTATGAGGGCACAGTTATGTTTTTTGAAAGGTAGCCAGAAGAAATTTTAGAATGATGGCAATGTGCACCCTCCCTTGTAAACATCACAAGGCCTAAGAATTTCAATGAAATGTTCTCTTAAATGCTATTAAAAGTACAAATATTTTGATTTGGGAATAGACCACTTATTGACACTGTTGTCTAGAAGGAGCCGTAACTATTTCTAAACAGCATATTAATATGTGCACATGTACCACAAATAACACTCACAAGCACCCACTCACCCACATAAAGGATGCCTATATGAACCCTCAAGTGTAACACAGACAAACACAGAGCATTATGTCTCAGGGATTCTGGATGACCATACACAGAAGAGCTTGAAGTTCTTGTGGATTTTCTCTATAAAGAAATCCGAGTCTATGAACTTAGAAAACTTGAATGTTATGGCACCTGTGACTCAAAAAGCAGACTGGCATTTTACTCTTGTTTAGGAAGCATGAGCTGTGCTTGTTGACAGGCTGTTTGGTTAGATTCACTCTGTAACCCAAGTTAGAGTCACTCACTCCCTGGAACCCCAGAAATAAGTCATTAAACAGAACACAGGTGAAGGCTGTTCTCATTGCTTAAATCGGATGAGACATATGGTAACTTGACATTTAAAAGCAACTACAATTACTTTCCAGAAATGCTGGGGTGCTTCACATTGTGCCAGCCACCATCAGAAAAGCATTTCTTTTTTTTATTCCGTCAAGTACACAACGCTGCCATATAGTTTTTAAAGTCCCCGAACAAGTTTTCCAAGTAGGAGGAAATGGGACAGAAAGAAACGCATGACAAGGTATTAAATCAGAGATACTATTCAGAAAATAAAAACTAAACTATTCCCTCTACCTGGGCATTAGAAAGGGGAAAAAAAAAAACCCCACAAGCTCTGCTGGCTTCCTGTCCACTTAGTGAGCAGGAGCGGAGGGGGAGACAATGGTGGCAAGCTCACAGGTAATTTTAAGAGGCATTGTCTAGAAACTAGAAATGAGGAGAAAGCCTCAGTGCTCTATGATTACCCAAGAACGGGTTTAGCCAGATGAACGAGTCTGTTACAAACCCTCCCCAAGGCATTTGAAAGACTATCAAACAAAACTTTATTAAACTACATTACATGGTCTTACTTATTAGATGGTTAAGGCCACAATATTTATAATCAAGTGAAAAGGTCCCTGCATGGGACCCTAACTAGGTCTAGATCCTCTGTCTTCGTTTGCTTTTTTATTAGTGCAGGCATTGTTCAAACTACCCACTATTAAATTTCTTTGCCAGCAGGTCAGGTTCCAGGATCCCAGGTCCAAGCATTCAGCAGTAAACCCTGACAGGGTGGAAAGGCTATTTGGATACGGCCTGACGACATCCCTGCAATAAGCAGTTGATTACATCGGTACATGCTATTGCACACTTCTTTATTACGGGACTTTAACCTCAGAAAATGCATTCCCTCCTTCCTCTCCAGTTTCAAGGACTTCTGATGAGGAGAGAGAAAGGGGGGGGGGGGAGAGAGAGAGAGAGAGAGAGGGAGGGAGGGAGAGAGAAAACAATAGCTCAAATGTTTCTAAGCGACTTCTATTTCCCCTTGACCAAAAGCTCAGGCAAGAACCCAAGTTCAGTGTTTCCCTAACACAACACTAGTCCAGAAAATGGATTTTAGTTTTGGTTTTTGTTTGTTTGTTTGTTTGTTTGTTTGTTTGTTTAGCATTTGTATATGGAATCTTCTGGCACGTATATCAATCCTTAAGATTGGAGGGTTTTTGGTTTTTTTTATCATATGCTGGATTATTCTGTTTACGATTACCTGCCAACAAAAAAAACTCAGGCCAAGTAATCCATCCCTATCACAGATCAATGCAAGAGACGCCTTTTCTCGGAAAGCTCTGGTATCTGCCACACTATGGCCAGCACCATTTGGATTTCAGTAAGTGTTTAGCATTCAGATATCAAGCACTACTTCCTAACACATACAAAATGCCTGCAACCACACTCTCTCAGGGCTCTGGTTCAGCACTGACCTTTGTTCAAAGGCTCTTACTTTGTAATGCAGCAGTTAGAGATAACTACTTCATTTATCAAAACCCAATTTCCATAGTAACATCTAGCCTAGGGAGATTCAAGTCCTCACACTAATCCAACAACCCATTCAAAGGAACTGTTGAATACTTTGGTTTCCATAGCAATGATGGAATAATACATTTTGCTAGGTCACTGCTTTTATTAGCAAACTTATTCTTTGAACTCTAGGTAAGGAGGGTGTATGTGAGAAAAAACTACAGTCACTTTTATATCTGGTTTTTCTCCTTTAGGGCTTTTTTTTTTTTTCTTTTTAAAGAAAATTACAATAGTAACGTTATCCAGACACTTGAAAATATTATGGGTATGTGGAGCCCTTTAATAAAGTATGCTACCAAATTTCACGTTAAATATGTTTTTTGATATGAGGTTTCAAAATTAATAGCTCCTGCAAAGGACTGCTGTGAACTTAACAGGACAAATCGTCATAAAATTAGAGACTAAACTTAAAAGCATGCTTCAAGAGGATGCTTCAAGACTGAAGATGAGGCATCTCAAACCTACCAAGGCAGGACTGAGGTTGGGTGTGGAGTAATGTTTCAACTATTGCCCTTCATTCTGACCACCCTACTTTAATACCCTACAGATTTTAGACCTCTGTCCCAAACATAGCAAATTCACTAAACACAAATGTTTGAGGCCACTGGTGTTAACAGAGTGCTTAATACAGTAAGTGGCGAGGTTTTTAGCTTACAGCAAGATGATTTACCAAGAATTTTCTTCCTTCTTTCAAGACAGGAATAAGCATTGCCATTAAAGAGTTTTAAAATCCATTAGTAAACACGGTTGTTTACGTTTGGGGGGTCATTAATTCTACATGAGATGACAGGGCAAGGTCTCACAGAGGGACATCAGCTCTCCTGCAATCAGGCTTCCTTGGGGAACTCAGTTTTAAGCCAAGCCCTTGCTGAAAAGGTAGGCCATTAAAAAAATAAAAGTTGACAGAAGAAAGAAAAGATCAAACACGTGTTGGCTTTTAAAAGGATGAATGCCACTTATACTATTTACACAACTCACAGAATTAACAGGAAAATTACCTACCCGTATGGGTCCTCAGGTGAGCTTTTAAATGAGACGACTTTGTATAAACTTTTGTGCAGCCTAAAATAAAGAAACAGAGGAAGAACAGCTTGTCATTTCCGGGGCCCTTCCGAAACCTTTATATTTGATGATTCAGTGTTTAAAATCTGGCTTTAAAGATGAAATCTCTTGTGCTAGACATAGTATTGGCCACTTTGGTTAAGCAGTTTCAAGGCACCCTCCCCCATGATGCTCTTATTAGAAGACAGAGGTGATCTGACCTATGTATCACTTTAGGATCAAAGAACATGGGTAATCTAGTCAAGCAACAAACAGAACATTTGTGATTGTATTCCGGTAGGTTCTTTTTACTATAACATGAGCTTCAGGGACTTTGAATTATCCCAGTCTATTTTTTAACTTAGTGGATATAGAGCTGACAGTGCTAAGTCATTATCCAAGATGACTATAATTTTCTATACTTTTTTTTTTTTTAATTTAGCATGTCGGGTCACATCATGCAGTCAATAAATTATGCCCTATATTAATCATAAACTCTTAGGCCAGCAACTTGGAGATATATTTATTACTGTCAAATCATATTTCGGGTCATGTATCTCATTTAAGAGTGAGCACACACTTAGGGGAACTCTTAACTCTGGCCTGTGAGTAGCCTTGTACTTGCCAAGAGGTACCTACCCTCTGACTTCATTACCATCCTACTCTCTCCCCTATTTCATCTCCAGGAGACTTTAGAATTTAATGACACAATTTCTTAGACTAAATGAAATCCAAGTTTTATTTACTACTAAAGCGAAAGAAATCCAAGTTAACTTATTCGCTATTACGGTCTAGACATTAAAAATTATTTTTGTTAATTGTTATTTAAGAGACTGGATCTCGCTATTATGATGTAGCCCAGGCTAGTCTGAACATGTGACCTTCCTGCCTCAGCCTCACTGCTGGGATTAAAGGCATGAGCCATCATCGTGTGTGACTAGCCATTTTTTTTTTTCAATACATAAAACAAGCAATAGACTACTATCTAATTACAGGCCAGCATAAAATGCAGAACTAGATTAAGAGAAACTAGGCGATTTATTTTTTTTAAACTGTCAAATACACCCTTGCTATATATTTTCATGTCTAAGGTTCAAAACGGAGCAAACGTGTGCGCATGCTCTCGAAAGCAGGCGAGCGCACACCGCACGCGGGATGCTTCAGGCTCACAGACCACATACCCGGATAATCGCAGTAGTGAATGCGTCTTTTCTCCAGATCAGGGTTACTCCTCCTGTTGTATCTGACAGGTTGGATATTTGGCGAGTTAACCGGCAGAGTGGCAGGTAAATTCGGGTTGTGAATTGCCAGTTTCGAAGCAATTGTAGCTGCATAGGATGGAGGTGGAGTTAAATTCTGGAGCATCTCTGCTTGTCTGTCAGGACTTCCGGGCTCTGAGCTGGGTGGTGACGGGGGAAAGTAAGTGGCCTGCTGTGGAAGAAACTGACTCGGCATGGTGTATGTGCAAGGGGGCATGCCCTGGAACTGTTTCAAAGCAGTCTGCGGAACAGCAGAAGTGTGTGTGTTAAGGCCTGCCATGGCGGCCGACATAGAAACATTAAGGGTGTCCATGACTGCCGTCTGGTTGGTAGAGCTGGGCATATCTAGATCCGGGGTATTCAACAGCTGGTACAGGTGGCCCTGCTGGGAAGGGACAGAGAGATGAATATCTGGTGTAGGAAGTTCTTGTTTGATGAAGATATTGTTCACCTCAGGAGCTGTGGTCTGGTGGGAGCTGAATATACTGGTGAACTCAGGGAGGGCCTGGGTCGGGGCTGGAGGAGGGGCGGTCGTCTCGCTCTGGTGGCTGAACATGGTAACAGGTTCTGTCTTGATCTGGGTTACGCATGGTCTCTGGGATTTGTAGAGGCCAGTTCTCAGGTGAGTGATGTCCGGGAGGAAGACGTTCATGTTGATACTGTATGGTAAGCCTTCGCTGTCAGTGAAGAACTGGTCTACCACTGAGGCACTGTCTCGTCTGTACTTTTTAGGCTCTGGAATTATTGGAGGAAGCTGGGGTGTCAGATACTTCTCCATTTCACATCTTGTCTGAAAAAGAAGAGATACAAATATACAATGAATCTACGGATTCATTCAGGAAGGGTAAATAACCAGGGCTTACTAAAAACTCACACCACCAGTACTGGGGCCAACTCCTAAGAGTTGCTTATAAACATAGGAGTTTATTGTCAATTGTGTAATTATTGGTTAACCAAAAGTCTGCATGACCCGTCTTTAGAAGAATCACTGCCCAAATCATCCTCAGACAAGAGTGAGAGAGGCAACGGGGTGGGAGGCAAAGACAAAACATATTCCTTTCTGATGCAATCAAGGCTCACCCCAGCCCAAGAAGGATAAATCTGCAGTTACAGTATCACTATTGCCAAACTGCCTCAATTCTGTTCATGTCCCTTACATTTAACATGCTTTATTTGAAAACTAGGGCTTTTGCAAATCTTAAAAATAATATTTCAAAGGGCTTTTATGTGGGCAGAGTCAGGTATCTCAGGTCGGTCTAATATGAAATGTTTTCTGGGCATTTCAGTGCCTTTTTTGATTAATAAAAATTGCAATGTTTGGAGCAAACCCTTGTAGCCACTAAAACCAAACAATTACAGGTTCAACGTTTGATGTAAATGTTGATTTTAAGCAGCAGATTCGTAATTGGTTAATGTAATAATGAAATGTTCCTATTCATATCCCTATCTAAAACAGATCTTTAATTATCAAGGAGAAAATCACTCCCTTAGTAGACTGGTGCTAAGACGCCCGTGGGTGGGGAGAGGCTGCTGAATTGCCAGCACAGTCATCAGCAAAACATTTATCATGTCCTCTCCGTGGGCCAATGCTACATTCCCCCTTCCTCTGTAAAAAGCGCAGTCATCCCTTACCCTCCTGCCATGTCCCCTGAGAAAAAACCGCCAAAGTGAAACAACCAAATATCCCCGAGGCCCTGATTGTTTAAAAATATAACATAATCCAGCTTCCGGCCTGCCCGGTCCTTTCCCGGTTCTCTTCTCTCCCAACATAAACGAAAGCTTAATTTTTCCTCTCAATTGCTCTTGACTTTGAAAAGCAAGTTAGAAAAAGAAAAATCCAACTAAGTGAAATAGTTCACAAAACAATAAACCACTGCCCCTCAATCGGTGAACAGAAGTCATATTTTTGCTCCTAAATTTCAAAAGAATTCCATCTTGGACCTCAGATCATTAAGATCTGGTTGTGAACGAGGACGGACAGGATTTCCCGGATATGCACGACTTAAAAATAAAGATTCATGCTCTAGCCATGTGAGTCACATCTGACAAATGCCACTGTCCTCTCAAAGCACGAAGACACTGGCAGACCCCGCGAGATAGGCACTGGGTGCAAATACGCATACACCAAGAGGCTATTAAACCAAGCGTCTTGAAATAAACCGAACTAAACCCTTTCGTGTACTGCGCTCCTGCGGCGGTTAGTGGTTTCTGATTTTAGCTCTTCCAGCTGTTTGCATGTGGGTCTGTTTCCAATTTTTTTTTACCCCTTTGGACTAGCTAAAAGTCCCGGGAAGTTTTTTCTGGGCTATATGACTCCCGTGCGTGGGCGAAAGAAACAGGCGCTTGCTCTAATTCGGCTGCTGGGCAAGTGTAAGAGCCAACTGCCAGCTTTCAACGCGACTCCGGGAGGAAATTTACGCGCACACCAAGAAAACAACACCCCTGGCCTTTTTGTACGCGTGTTTCTTTTTAAGGAAAAAGAAGGGGGAAAAAAAGCAGTGTTCTAGTACAACCTTAGATCTTCTGACTCTCCTTTCCCAAACAGGGCCCTACAATCCATTCTAGGGTGAGCCACAAGGGTATGAAACCCCAGGACTCCAATCTGCATTTCTACTTCATCCCAGAGGACGCAAGCAGGTGGACTTCTTAAGCCAGGGCCATCGGGAGAGAGCGGTCAAGGTGAAGCAATTTTAAGTCACGCTGAGCGTGGATGCAAGCTTTCATCCCCACGCAAGAAAATAGACAAGGTGCGCGTGAGCGCGCGGCTGTCTTTAGCCTCCTCTGGGCAGATCGGGGTGGGCCCCCGCCCTGCTCCCCCATCCACTCCACGACGCCCCGTCTGGGAGCGCAGGGCGGGGCTGCCCACCCGGGCACCCGGCTCCCCGCGCGCCCCAGCCTGGAGCGGCCCCTGTCGCCCGAGCCTCGCAGTGGCGGGACACGCCCGAGCCCGGGGAGGGAGGCCGGCCGCTCTGCTTACCTGGACCAGCTCCTCCGAGGGCAGCCGCGGGCCGGCGGCTGGCGGCGGCGCGGGCTGCGCAGGCGGGTGGTGGTGCGCGTGTTTCAGATCGTCTCCGGGGAAGAGCGCCGCGTCGCGGGCCGGGTTCGCAGCGCCCAGCACCGGCTTGAGCTGCGCGAACACCGGCTCGTCCTGCGTGGCCGGCGGCTGGGGCACGGGTCCCAGGCGGGCGCTCATGGTCAGCACCCGCGTGGCCATGGGCGATCGGGGGAACTACAGGCGCAGGGTACGGGGCGATCGCGATTCCCACTTCGCCCGGGCTGGCGCGGGACGGCGGACTCGGCGCGGGGCCGCTTGCGGGGGGACCCCTGGGCCGGCGGCCAGCGGTTCACGAAGGCGGGCACGTAGATCGGGACTCCTGGGCTCGGCCACGCGTCACCGCCGAGGTCCTCTGGCCGCCACTTTCTCCCGCCCCGCCCCAGAGCTCCCTCGCTCGCCGGAACCCGCTCCCGCCACCTCCGAGCTCCACCAGCAAGCTGCGAGCGCGCGTACCTGCCCCGCGACTACTGACACTTGACGCCCGCCTCTATTTCACCCAACTCCGGGGAGGCAGGACCTGCTCACCCGACTGGCAGCGTGGTGGCCAATAGCAAGGCCCCAGGGCCGGCAGCTAGCCAATGGGAAGGAAGTCCCGCGAGGTCCCGCCTCCGATGGGCCGACCGCACCCCTCGAGGGCCAGGAGCTTCGCGCGCAAGGCTGCGGCGCAGTTTGTACACAACTTCTCTGACAGATTGGGCCGGCGGAGCACAGGGCTGGGCGGAGGGAAAGAGAGGAGCGGGTGGAATCTAGGAAGAGGGGGAATCAGGGTGGAGACGCGGAGGGAGATCTCTCCGAACTGTTCTCTGCCAGGATTAGGGCGAAAAAGAAAAAAAAAAAAAGTATTGCACGTCTTAGGTGTTGTGCAAGGACCTGAAACTGGAAAGCTGAAGACAGAAGACGGCTAGGTGGGGGACTGAGGTTTCCAGTCTTGTCCAATGAGTGTGTATTTTTAAGTATACAAAATGCACTTTAGAGGAAAACAAGGGGCGGTACAGTAGCAATATAAAAGAGTTCTTCTCATTTCTGTGTTTTCAGCAGTGGATCTGTCTATCGTTAGCAGATCCCTTACGGCCTGAATGACAGCTATAATGTCAAGCATTTTTTCAAGTCCTTGCATACCAACCTGGGCATATTTCCCCCTGCGGTATTTAAGTAGCTACAAGTTTTCACAGACGTTTCTACCTTCCGTCGCCGTATGTGGGGAAGAGGTGGGGTTGGCCGTATGAATTATGAAGTTTTTTAATATTTAAACCATGTTGATTCTAGCCGGAGCATGGAATCTAATTTGAGAACCAACAGCCAGCTCAACGGGGTATTTAAATAGACATTACATCTTTGGCTTATTTTTGCTAGCACTGTAGTCCCCAGAGGGGGAAAATGGAGTTTAATATTTTCAGATGAGAATTATAGCCCATCTACCTAATACAGCGGCACCTTTTCCTACGAAACGGGAACCGAAGAAGCTACAAACATTCACAGATACTCAACGGCTCTGAAAACTGGGAATCCAATAGGAACTTTACAAGCAAATATATTAATTACTACCCATTTGCTAGGTTGTTTTAATGGAGGGTGAGTTTGTTTTTTTTTTTAACTTTAAAAATTTTTGCCAGCAATCACCAAAGGAAACTACTTTCCTTAATCCTTAGCGTTCTTATATACATAACTTTGTGTGGCTTATTGGGAAGCCAGAACAATAAACTGTGACAAAAAATGTACTATTACTAAATATGTATCTATGTTGACAGCACATTATACCAGGGTACTTATAGAGAAAGAGCACACTGGCCACTTCACAGTGAACCATCACTTTAAAAGTTTTTAGGGAAAAAAAAAAATACACCTCAAAGAGTGTACCAGAGGTATGGGTCTCCTTTCCAGCACATAGGTAAGTGAAAAAATACGCACAGAAAGTAACACGTGCCCTTTTCTTCTTCAGCAAAGATAAAATCATACTGTGAACTCGATTTCTTTTCTCCCTTTTCCTTCCTGTTAGTAATGATTCATTTTTATAGTTGTGGTTGCCGCTTTCCGAGGACAGTGACAACTGGTTTCATGATACCAGAGCGTTATTTATTAAGTGTCTTTGCACCTAGGGCTCTCAGTGAGCAATCTCATGCGGCCAGCCTTCATCTTTAAAAATCCGGCCTCATTTTCTCTGTTATTAAACCCAATCATGCGATCACATAGCTCAGAGACAGGTCATAGAACTGGTGTCAGATTTAACTTTTTAACAACAGATGATCTTTGGAAGACTTTTAGTTGTTTTAACACTCATAATATGATCAAACCACCGAGTGTAGTATTGATAGCTCTTAATAGAAAGTTTCTTTTTTTACCCTTTAAGTTGAATTTCAATTTAAAGTCAATGCATCTTGCATTTCTCTTTATTTTAATTTGCTTTTAAACCTATCTAGACTCCCTCCCCCCTTTTTTTTGGTCTCTACAGTTTCAGTGGGCCATGACTTTTAATGCAACGAGACCCATTTATATTACTGGGAATCCTTCTAAATTTCACACTAGCTTTTTAACATGCTTCCCCTTACAAGGCTTTCCATTTTGGAGAAACAAAAGCCCACAAAACTCTCTGACGCGCTCTTGAGAACATAGCTTTATAGCCTCGTCATTTTTATTTTCCCACTTTTAAAAAAGGATGTCTATGTGAGCCTGGCTTTGGCCTGGTTCACATAGTTGATGCATTTACAGTTTTTAAAACACTTGAATATCTACTTTTTGTTCAAATATGGCAGCATTTACTTAAATTTCACTTCTGGCATAAAGATTCGGGAAAGAGGGCTGCCACTTTTAAGAAATGGTTCCTCTCAAATCCCCCGGCATTCAATCTCACAGAAAATAACTAGCTGAGCCGTGTACAAGAGTACGGAAATTGGAATGTCATCCTTTCCCAAGGTGTGTGCCATGCCGTTCTAAACATCAGGAGAACATGTGTAACCAAGACAAACACCACTGCTGACAAGTTGTCCCATCAGCTTCCCAAGAAGGGTTAAAACTTGATATTTTTCAGATTTTCCAGGTTCTCCACACTGGCGTGCCGCCAGCCAGTGTGAATGGACAGATCCTCAATTACTCTGAACTTTCTAGTTCTTCACATTCCTCCCTGCTGAGTAGTCCTGTACCACTGGGGAAGACAGGAGAAAACAGAAAACAAACGTCAGGTTTCAGAAATCAATTAGTGGCCTGGCAGGAGTGTGTGAACTGCAGTGTGCCAAAACAGGGGATTCTGAGGGAAAGAAAGAAAAATGTTGAGTCGTCAAGCTGGCTAGGAGGGTAAGCAGAGGAGCGGAGCGCATGCTTAGGTCCTTAGTCACTGGGCAGCGAGGATTTAGTCTTAGAATAAACCCCGAGTGTCACTATCTTTACGGGAATAAATACGCCTGAGTGTGTGGGGGCTGAGCCGGCATCCAGCTACGGGGGCGGGGGCTTGCAAAAGGCAGTCGAAAAAAAATAGATAAACTGCTTCTGAATGAGAGGAGCAAAGTGAGAAGCCGTCTGCAGGGCAGTGCTCACAAGACCACATGACAACAGAGACATCGCAGTCAGTTGTTCATCACAGGGAGTCACGCAAATCTTGCTCACTTGGACTCGGAGAGTATCCACAGGATATACCATTTCCGTACAGGGGGTGTTGAATTACCAAGTGATACCAGACCATAGAAAAGGCACAAGAAAAAAGCAAAACTAACTCCTGACAAGTGAGCACTCAGTGCCCTAGGATAAGATTGTTTAATTAAAAGTGACCTTTATATTCACTGTGTACTCCTGTTAGAATCTGGATCAATGGACACACAGAAGATTTTTTGCCCTCCAGAACACTTCATATCTTTAACCTTTTTTAGTTTTTCATTACTACCTGGAGCCATGTGTTTAAAAACAGTTACTGAGATAGTAACACAGTAATAGAAGTCCCCACTGAGATGAGACAAAATGCAAATCATTTTGATTCAAGAGCTTTAGAGACAGGAGAACAGATGCTCTTTCGATTCTTTTGCGATGACAGATATGTAATTAAAATATTTTAAAGATTTCATTTTTGTATAATTTAAGACAACATTCCTAAGATAACAATTTAATACCCTGATTGTGCACTTATTCCTTATTCATGAGAAAGAAACTTTATTTAATTTTGGATTTCAGTGCATTCTCCAGGATACTTCACAAGGCTCTCAGTGTACACTTACATAGTGCAATTCATCCACCCTGTTTAAAACACTAGTAGTCCTTTAAATTAATGAATGAATGAAATAGAGGTGGTTTACCTTTTGGAGGGCCTGGGATTGCTCTTTCCACCTTGTTCGTGTACTAAGCAGACAAAAATGACAACTATAGATGCCTTCAACCAAGTTATGGGCCAGATGTACTGCAGCTTCAACTGTGCAGTATTTGAATTCTGACTCAAAATGTGATGGGAGAGGTGAAGAGACAATTCCTGGCCTGAAGTGCGCACACCAAACAATCTTTTAGAACGTCAAGGTGCTACCTCATCAGCATCACAATGAGCCAAGTGCTAGCCAGGCTATGACAGAAGCAGCAATGGCAGCAGGCTTGGGCTGCAGCCAGGGATGCTCCCCGGTCTGTGCATGGTTCACAGGGAACACACATCCTTATAGACGCTGATTCCTGGTGAAATGTGTAAAAAGAGCCCTGGACTAACCGTGCCACAGCGCCATGTGCTGCTGGGGTCGTGGAAGTGTGGACAACTTTGGGGGAGGACAGTTTATCAACAAGTATGAAGAAGGCCTTAAGAAGATAAGCCAGGCCTGGGGGCACACAGGTGCAGATCCAGCACCCAGAGGCAGAGCCAGGGGAATAGGTTCAAATTCAAGGTCAACCTGACCTCATCCAGAGTGACATAGCAAGACCCCTCCCCCATCTAAAACAAAGAGAGAGAATGGTCCATCTAGAACATACATACTATACGCATATACTTATATATAGTGTTGGAAATAATTTACGTATCCAACAATAGGACAGTAGCGCACACACACACACACACACACACACACACACACACACACACACACATGTAATTTGAAATAATAATAAAAATATTTTTAGGAAAAGAGGTTTAGAGGAGAGGGAAATGAAAAACAGCGGTTTTATAAACACGTACCCATTGAGGTGGGGGAAAAGGACTAAGTAATAGATTCTGAGCCACCCAAACAGCACATATTTACAGTTTCACTGCTTGAGAGGCTGAGGCAGGAGAACGGTGAATGCAAGGCATCTGGATTACAAAGTGAGTTCCACCAGTGGCTACTAAGCTAGTCTGTTTTGTTTTGTTTGTTTTTCAAGACAGGGTTTTTCTCTCTTTATGTAGCCTTGACTGTTCGGGAACTCACTTTGTAGACCAGCCCAGCCTCCAACTCAGAGATTTCCTTAGTTTCATGGTCATTTTGTACCAGAGCTGGCCCTGTGAGAGCCTGTGTCCCCTAAAGACACCAATCAGTGTTTTGACAAAATGCTTTAGCTCCTAGAGCTAGGTAGAGTGGAGCTAATCTTTAAGGAGGTGTTGTGTGAAATCCTGAAAGAGTTACTGTCTTTTTTTTTTTTGGAGCTGAGAATCGAACCCAGGGCCTTGCGCTTGCTAGGCAAGCACTAGCACTGAGCTAAATCCCCAACCCCAAGAGTCACTGTCTTCTAAGACCCTATTCTCTTTCCCAGTACTTAAAATTATTTTAATTTTAAAAATTCAATTGAAGGCCAGGTGGTGGTGGCACACGCCTTTAATCCCAGCACTCCGGAGGCAGAACCAAGCAGATCTCTGAGTTCAAGGCCATCCTGGTCTACAGAGTGAGATCCAGGACAGGCTCCAAAGCTACAGAGAAACCCTGTCTCAGGAAAAAAAAAAAAAAAATTTCAGTTGAAAGCTGGGCGGTGGTGGCACAAGCCTTTAATCCCAGCACTCGGGAGGCAGAGGCAGCTGGATCTCTGTGAGTTTGAGGCCAGCCTGGGCTACAGAGTGAGTTCCAGGAAAGGTGCAAAGCTACACAGAGAAACCCTGTCTCAAAAAAAATAAAAAAATAAATAAAATAAAAAGAGCACTGGTTGCTCAACCAGAGGACCTTGGTTCAATTCCCAGCACCTACATGGTGGCTTACAACTAACTTCAGTTCCCAGGGACCTGGTACCCTCACACAAGCATGCATGCAGGCAAAACACCAAGGCACATTAAAATAAACACATCTTTAAAAAAAAATCACATTCTAGATTTCATCATGAGGCTTAACCAGACAGTCCAAGGTACAATGAACTGGCGGAAGTCTTCACAAACGTTAACATGAAGTTGGGGAGACTGTGGTTGGTAGAGTCACACATGCATGAGGACCTGAATTGGATCCCTAGAATCTATGTAAAAAAAACCAAACAAACAAACAAACAAACAAAACCATGGCATGTCTGGGGCTAGAGAGATGCCCTCTACTGGGGAAAGAAAGCGCTTGCTGCTCCTGTGTCAGGACTGGAGTTCAGATCCTCCAAGCCCAAGTGTAAACTGGGAGGGTGTGGCGGGTCACTTGTAATACCAGACTCTAAAGGTGGACAGAATTATCAGGACAAGTAAGCTGGCCAGATGACAGAAGGGTCATCTGAGCAGGCTCAGCTAGCCACCTTCCCCCAACATGTAAGGGGCAGAGTAAGGCCAGCCTTTGGCTTTGGCGTACACATCCACATCATCCCCCACACACTGGAATACACACGCATACACAGTGGTAAAATGAAAAGCTAGGCTGAGGCCACTAACTAGCCTTGCTGAACCAGTGAATCTCATATTCAGTGAGAAACTATGCTTCAAAAAAAAAGAAAGGAAGGAAGGAAGGAAGGAAGGAAGGAAGGAAGGAAGGAAGGATGGGAGAGAGGGAGGGAGGGAGGGAGAGAAAGAGAGAAAGAAAGAAAGAAAGAAAGAGAGAGAGAGAAAGAAAGAAAGAAAGAAAGAAAGAAAGAAAGAAAGAAAGAAAGAAAGAAAGAAAGAAAGGAACAATGAGGACAGAAACACCTGATGCCCAATTCTGGCCTCTGTGGGCATGTCCACACAAGTGCACTGCGTTCTCACATGAGCATGTACACAACCATTGAAATGTAAGTGTGGTAAAAGATAAAGATTATCTACAGAATGTCCCTTTTTAAAGGAATGGCCAGTCCTGAGCTTCATTTAGACGGGAGAGGGGTCAAAAATTATTATTGAAGTAGAAATAAAAATTTAAGTATAGGCTGGGTGGTGGTGGCACTCGCCTTTAATCCCAGCACTCGGGAGGCAGAGCCAGGCGGATCTCTGTGAGTTCGAGGCCAGCCTGTTCTACAGAGAGAGAGAGAGAGATCCAGGACAGGCACCAAAACTACACAGAGAAACCCTGTCTCAAAAAACCAAATCCTATGTGTTTGAACTTGATAATGCAACTGAATATGTAAAAGAATATTCCTCTATTTTAAGGATATAACCCTTAAATATGTATAGGTAAAGGGTGTGGGATCTGCAACTAATTTATAAATTAAGTAGGAGTGTGTGTATGTGTTCATTATATGGACTGGCACAAGGAAATAGAGTCAGTGAGGCAAATTAGTATTAATTGGTGAATTTGGAAGACAGGTACATGACAGAATTTTAATAATAGTCTTGAATTTTTTGTAGGCTTGAAAAAATTTTGAATCAAAAAGAAAAGCACAAAAAGTATGAAAGTGAGGAAGACTGATTTATTTCAAACATCAGATCCTGCCATCTAGGATTAGACATCACAGATTTATACTTATCACAGTTCAGATGAAGAGAACCATCAGCAACCCACAAAAACAGCTGAGTCTCAGCTAAAAAGCATCCTTTTCTTCTAGCGGTCCGGACCCTTCCTTCGTTTCTCTGTTGCACACGTGCTGCTGTCTGAGGGTCCCCGGCAGGAGCAGCACATTAATGACTCTATGTTTGCTATACTTACAGTCATCTCCCATCTGTCACTGCCATGCATGTCTGAATAAAGAGCATGTGTACACATGTGTCCATGTACACACACACACACACACACACACACACACACACACACAGTTAAATCTAATGTCAGAAGATACACTGTGGCAGTCTTGTCTTTTAAAAAGTTAGGAAATATTTGAGGCAGGATCTCCCATGTAGTCTGAACTGGCTTGAAGCTCACTACGTGTAATCTAGACTGTGCTTAAATTTGCAAAGTATAGATTGTACCATCTCCAGACTCAATATTAGTCTTCATTCGGTTTAACAGGTCAATTTCGTAAGAATATTAGAAGCAGAGTTCTTCCATTATGACTCAACATGGTGATTGTGTTGGAGAGACCAGACCAGGGACTGAGAAGCAAAGGCACCCCCAAAGCACAAGCTGGGCTTTAGTGGCCTTTCCAAATTGAAAAAGGTAAAAATCAGCCGGGCAGTGGTGGCACATGCCTTTAGTCCCAGCACTCAGGAGTCAGAGGCAGGCAGATCTCTGTGAGATCAGGGCCAGCTTGAACTACAGAGTGAGTTCCAGAAAAAGGCGCAAACATACAAAGAGAAACCCTGTCTCGAAACCCTCCACCCCCCAACTCCCAAAAAAAGAAGAAGAAAAAGCTAAAAATCTCATGCTACTTGAGAATTTTCAGAAAATATGATTTATTGCTTTTTGTAAAAGGCAGGGTTTCGTCCCGTGTATAGACTGGTCTGTAACTTGTAGTAATCCTCTGCCTCAGCTTTCAGATGGTTGGAATTTAGAACATGAGCCATCATACCTTAACAACTAAATCATTAACCCCCATCAAAGCTTTATTGTTGAGGTTGAGAACTCCAGAAAGCATCAGTTGAGGGGCTAATGACAGTTGTGAAGCAAAGAGAGGTGCACCAAGATGAACAGGAGTCTGCAGTACTGTCCATACACTGAGGGGTGGAGTACTCTCCGTAGACTGAGAGGTGGAGTACTCTCCGTAGACTGAGGGGTGGAGTACTGTCCATAGACTGAGAGGTGGAGTACTCTCCATAGACTGAGAGGTGGAGTACTCTCCATAGACTGAGAGGTGGAGTACTCTCCATAGACTGAGAGGTGGAGTACTGTCCATACACTGAGGGGTGGAGTACTGTCCATAGACTGAGAGGTGGAGTACTGTCCATAGACTGAGAGGTGGAGTACTCTCCATAGACTGAGGGGTGGAGTACTGTCCATAGACTGAGGGGTGGAGTACTGTCCATAGACTGAGAGGTGGAGTACTGTCCATACACTGAGGGGTGGCGTACTGTCCATAGACTGAGAGGTGGAGTACTGTCCATAGACTGAGGGGTGGAGTACTGTCCATAGACTGAGGGGTGGAGTACTGTCCATAGACTGAGAGGTGGAGTACTCTCCATAGACTGAGAGGTGGAGTACTCTCCATAGACTGAGAGGTGGAGTATTCTCCATAGACTGAGAGGTGGAGTACTCTCCATAGACTGAGGGGTGGAGTACTCTCCATAGACTGAGAGGTGGAGTACTGTCCATAGACTGAGGTGGAGTACTGTCCATAGACTGAGGGTGGAGTACTGTCCATAGACTGAGGGGGTGGAGTACTGTCCATAGACTGAGAGGTGGAGTACTGTCCTTCCATAGACTGAGAGGTGGAGTACTCTCCATAGACTGAGAGGTGGAGTATTCTCCATAGACTGAGAGGTGGAGTACTCTCCATAGACTGAGGGGTGGAGTACTCTCCATAGACTGAGAGGTGGAGTACTCTCCATAGACTGAGAGGTGGAGTACTGTCCATAGACTGAGGGGTGGAGTACTGTCCATAGACTGAGGGGTGGAGTACTCTCCATAGACTGAGAGGTGGAGTACTGTCCATAGACTGAGGGGTGGAGTACTGTCCATAGACTGAGGGGTGGAGTACTGTCCATAGACTGAGAGGTGGAGTACTCTCCATAGACTGAGAGGTGGAGTACTCTCCATAGACTGAGGGGTGGAGTACTGTCCATAGACTGAGAGGTGGAGTACTGTCCATAGACTGAGGGGTGGAGTACTGTCCATAGACTGAGGGGTGGAGTACTCTCCATAGACTGAGGGGTGGAGGTGGGGTGACTGTGTGCTGAAATGTGGTGATATTTTGTCTATGTTTTAATAAAGCTTGCCTGGAGATCACAGGATAGGCCAGCCATTTTAAGTAAACAAAGTCTGGCAGCACACGCCCTTAATCTGATCACTTATCAGGCAGGGGCTGTGTGTGTGCGTGCGTGTGTGTGTGTGTGTGTGTGTGTGTGTGTGTGTGTGTGTGTGTTCAAGGCCATACCAGGGAACAGAGCCAAGGGTGATGAGACCTGCCTTTTTTTTTTTTTCCTCAGAAATTATTCTTGCCGGGCAGTGGTGGTGCACGCCTTTAATCCCAGGATTTAGGAGGCAGAGCCAGGTGGATCTCTGTGAGTTCGAGGCCAGCCTGGACTACAGAGTGAGTTCCAGGAAAGCTTCCAAAGCTACAGAGAGAAACCCTGTCTCGAAAAACAAACAAACAAACAAACAAACAAACCAAAAAAGTAAAACAACAACAAAAAAGAACCAAATAACGAAGTAAAAACAGAAACAAACAGTCAAAACCAGGGAGGCTGAGGAGTGTAGCTGGGGTTAGCCTTCACTGTGAAGTCCTCCCTGGCATCACCACACTGAGGAAAAGAAGGATGGTAGGATTTTAGTAGGAAAGCCGAAAGTTTCATGTTGGTGGGCTCCAGAGCCCGGCTGACACTATGGAGACACAGGCCTTTAATCCCAGTACCAACCATAGAGTCCTGGAGGTCTGTACAGACAGTGACAAGGAATTAAGGTAGCTGGGCCAATGAGATAGCCAAAGAGAGGGCAGAAAAGCAAGAAAATGAAGCCCAGGTAGACAGGAAGTTGGCACATTTGAAAGCTGCCGAGTTGGTGAGGTAAGGTTGGCTGGTGGTTTTTCCTCTTTCCCTGATCTCTCTAAGGTGTTACCCCTATATTTGGCTCCGTGTTTTTTATTTAATAGGACCATTTAGAAATTCGTCTACAAGGAGGATTACATATTTCCCTGTGAAGAAATGATTTTCAATAGTACAGCGAGGCTCTTCCAGAAACAGTGTCTGGTCTCACTGAAGTTACAGCATCACACACACACACACACACACACACACACACACACACACACACACACACATTGGTGAAATTATCAAGGCCACTCTGTAGTTAAAAGGGAGGTTTATTTTGTGGGGTAACTTACAAATGAAGGGATAGGTAGGTTGTAAGGTCTGGCAAAAGTATGGCGCAGTCTGGTGGTGTTCTCTGGAGAACTCTGCTCGGTCTACCTCCAGCGTCCAGGGTCCTGGAACCAAGAGAGACCTCCCCTCTCAATCCTGGGTCTTCAGCTTCCTCCCTCAGCCCCACCTTGTGCGCGTGACCATTACCGAAGCCTCAATGGGGTTTGGAACTTCCAGGCCAAGGCTGGGATGGCTACCCACTACACACACACACACACACACACACACACACACACACACACACACTCACACACATACACACACACACACTCACACTCAGAATACAAAGTAACTACCATGGGGCAAGCTATGCATGCTGAGGGAAGAATGGATTTGGATACTTGTATCACCGCCCTTGAGGAGGACACTAACCTCTGGAAACAACAGGACAGTTGAATGGGGACCCACTCAGGAAGCCAGAGCGGCTTAGGGGGAAACACAGACTGAAAACTGCCGAATGCAGTTATCCATTCCTGACTTGTACAAGCTATGTAAAGTCTGGATGCAGTAAGGTCAACTTCAGGGGCATTTCTACCTCAATAGAGGGGGTCAGTCAGATGACTCACCCGGGAAAAGTATTTGCCAAGCAAGCCTAGAGACCTGAGTTCAATTCCTTGGGACAGGACGGACTCTCAGAAGTTATCCTGTGATAAATACACACATACACGCACTCACAGAAATAAACCTTAAAATAATCTATCAGAGCACGGTGGCACAGGTTTTTAATCCCAGCACTTGGGAGGCAGAGGTGAGTGGATCTCTATGAGTTCCAGGCCATTCAGTGAGACCCTGTCTAAAAAAAAGAAGGGGGTAAGGTCAATAGAGCACCTGACTAGTGTGTATGAAGCCTTAGGTGTCACAACTAGCACAGTAAGGAGATAAAAGAGAAGCCTAAATAAAAATGTACAATTAATACACTTCCATGTAAAAAGTAACAAAAATTCCCATCTTAAAAAGGGGAGGCAAAGCGGGGAGCAATGGTGATTCAGTTGGTACTTAAGAAAGACAGGCAAGTGATCAACAAACAAGAGACTCTCCCCAGCTTCCCCGACCCCAGAGTGATACAAATTAAAATAGCTGGGGACTGGAGTCCAAACACCTAAGATAAACAGATCGCAAACAGAGATGATTTGGTTTGGCTCACAGTTTAGAGATTTCCAAGCCAGGCATGGTGGCACAGTCCTGAATTGCCAGCACTCTGGAGGCAGAGACAAGAGAATCACCAATCACCCTGGATTCAGGTCAACCAGGGCTACAAAGAAAGACCTAGTCTCAACATCCTTCCCTGTGACCCCAAAAGAGGGTTCAGCCCATGCTTCACCCCAGTGCTCCTGGGCCTATGGTGAGGCAGAACATAGGGCATGTAGTAGAGGCGTCCACTCCAGTTAGGGCAGCAGGAAGCAGAAAGAGAGAAGAAGGAACCGGGGTCTCCATACACCCTTCAAGGGTAGGACCCCAGTGACCTACTGCTCCGTGTCCCACTCCCCCAGGACCCAATGACCTACTGCTCTGTGCCCCCCCCCCTCCCAAGTTCTAATCACAGTCTAGAGAGTGCTGGGAGCCAGGGAGCAAATGGTCCGCACAGAAACTGTGTTGGAGCCTTAGGACCCAAACTACATGGAGGAATTTAGAAGCACACCCAGTCTTAGACCAACTACTTCCCTCCAACAAAGTGCTTTCCAAGCCGATGGTGAACTGTCTTGGCTTGCATTAGGAAGCAGTCATACACCTAAAGCCAAAGCTGACTGAGCCCAGAGACTCAACACATCCCCTACAAGGCTCATTCACCACAAAGGGAAAAAAACAATTTTCAGTGGGAAACCATAGCAGACATCACTTTAGCCAAGCGATAAGGTGAACACCCCAAAACAAAACCTGAATACCATATAGCTCCTGAGAAAAAGGAAGTGTCACTTTGTGTTATAACAAAAAATGTATAACCTCAGGCTGGTGACATGCCTCGGTGGGCAGAAACGCTTGCTCCCAAGCCTCATGACTTGAGTTCAGTCTCAAAACTCACTTCTTGGAAGGAGAGAATCAACTCCCAAAAATGCATACACACACACACACACACACACACACACACACACACACACACACACGCATGCACACACATAAATGTAAAAAAAAAATGTTCATATCATCTGAGGGCAGAGGGGTGGCTCAAGAGGCTCAGTGATTAAGGGGGTGCACAGCTCCCGCAAAGGACTCTAATTGGGGTCCTAGCATTCACAGCAGATGGCTCACAACCCTGGCAACTCCCAATCAGGAGACCTGACACCCTTTCTGGACTCCAAGGGCAACTGTACTCATTTGCACACATATACCCTCAGAAGACATACAGAACAGCCACATACATCATTAATGATAAAAATAAATCTTAATAAACAATCTCAGTCAAATCGTGAGAAAAAATAAGATATACACACTGATGCAGGTGTATGTCTTTCTTTCTCTTTCCTTTTTGATGTTTATAAGGGTTTTGACTGCATGTATGTCTGTGCACTATGCTCATGCCCTGTACCCTTGGAGGTCATAAGAGCACTTTGGATTCCCTGGAACTGGAGTTGCAGACAGTTCTGAGTTTCCATGTAGGTGGTTGGAATTGAACCTGGGTCCTCTAGAAGAGCAACCAGTGCTCCTAAGTCCCAAGCCATCTCTGCAGCCCCTATTGGAGGTATATTTATGTAAGGTACTATAAGTCCCCACAGACCCTCCAAAATACCAAGTTAAAAAAGGCAAAAGTAAGCCGGGCGGTGGTGGCGCACATTTTTATCTTCAGTACTCGGGAGGCAGAGGCAGGCAGGTCTCCGTGAGTCAGAGTCCAGCCTGGGCTACAGAGCGGGTTCCAGCACAGCCAGGGCTACACAGAGAAGCCCTGTCTCGAAAAACCAGCCAACCAACCAACCAACCAAAAAAGGCAAAAGTAGATGAAAGAATTGCTATAGGTTAGAAAGGCTAGTGGTAAAGCAGCCAAGCAGTGTGGGGCCTGTATTGGGCCCTGGGCCAGACAAAGGCCATTGGTAAAACAAGTGGGAAACTCAAGTGAGGCCATGGTTTAGATAAAACTATAGTATCCTATTTTCCTGGTTTTAATTGTTACATAACAGTTATGTATATATTAACATTAGAAAAATCCAGTGAGGAGCAGTGAGCTCTGTAAACTATTTATGCTTTTTTTTTTTTTAAGTTTTTCAAGACAGGGTTTCTCTGTGTAGCTTTGGTGCCTGTCCTGGAACTCGCTTTGTAGCCCAGGCTGGCCTTGAACTCACAGAGATCCTCCTGCCTCTGCCTCCCGAGTGCTGGGATTAAAGGCGTGTGCCACTGCCACTTGGCCTGTATACTATTTAGAACTTCAAAATAGAGTCTTGCTGTTTTTACCACCAGATCAGGCAAGTTTCAGTTATCCAGTTATCATTACATTTATTTATTTATGTAGAGGTGTGTGTGCGTGTGTGTGTGTGTGTGTGTGTGTGTGTGTGTGTGCGCGCACACCTGTCAGAGAACAACTTGTGTGAGTCCCTTCTCTCCTTCTACCACACGGACATGGACCCCAGGGATGGACCTCAGGTCTTCAGGCTTAGTGGCAAGCACCTTTACTCACTGAGCCATCTTGTTAGCCCCTAAACAACCTGTTTTCCATTTCCTTGTTTACTTAGTAAAGTGTTTAAATAGTTTTGTGTCTGCCTCCAGGTATGCTTCATCAATGGAGCTGTGTCAATTTTCCAGAATGATTTTTAGAAAGAAAAAGAACAGAAGGCAGGTGCTGGCGGTGCATGCCAGTAAACCCAGTAAACCCAGCACTCAGGAGGTGGCTGTATAGAAGGGTTGTGGGTCAAGGTCATCTTTAGCTATGAATCCAGTTCAAGACCAGTCCTTGCTACATATGACCCTGACTCAAAAATAAATAAATAAATAAATAAATAAATGAATAAATAGACAAACAAACAAATAAATAAGAAACAACAAAAACTGGGGTGTGTGGGGTGGGTGGGATCAATTAACAGAGTTACTATCTCAGCCCCGTAACTCTCTCAGTAGCCAAGCACACTCCATCCCGGTGTGTAACAAACAGCATGTTCACATACTGTTTTGCGACTCCGAGCCAAAGTCCAGTATGTTTAAGGAGGCAAGTCACTTCTTAGAAGCTCATGTTTCGCAAAGATACAGGCAATAACACATTTTTATGATGGCTTGGTCAATCTCTTAAAGAAAAGGGAGAGGTTTATGGCAGAAATGGTAATAAAGCTTTAACTCCATGTGTGTGCTTAAGTCCACTGGGGCCATTCAAGTTAACTTCTACCTGTATTTATGGGCTCCATTGCACAATACATGAAGCTTACAGGAAGTACCCAGGAGATAAGGGTACATAGCAAAGTTATTTAAGTTTGAAAAGAAACCACAGAACATGTTGGGAACCTAGTTTATAGACACTTTTGTAACACAAGTGACTATGCCACTCATTTTCTTTTAATAATTTCCCTATCTCATAGTGAATATAGAACAACTGATTAATTCTAGATTGAATGCACAATGGAGTCAGAAGAGAATTAGCTAAAAAGGTCAGTAAATCACCCGAAAAATGAAGATACACATTTGATGATGTCCAAATCATGCTAAGCATGTGGATGGCTTAGACAGATCGGGACATCCCATAATGAGGTGGCTTCCTTCTTGAGCTTTCCTGGGTAGTGAGCCTCCTGTCTACTAAGAAATATGACTTGATCAGTAGACCTTGCATTTGCCATAAGAAATGACCCTAATGGTTAATGTGTAACTGAACATTGATCTTCCTGTACAATAACCACACTTTACAGTAGAGGAACACACTTTGCTCCTTTAAGGTATAGTTTGCCTCTGTGGTCTTAGGATGCTTGGGCTGTAAGATGGCTTTGATCCCTTTGCATGGTGTCCTCATGCTGGATGCAAAGATATTTAACCATAATATTTACATTTTTTGGAAAATCAAGGCTATTCTTACAAATTAAGGGGGAAACGGCAGTTAAAAACATTTTTTAAAAGCCCTGTAATGGTGAGGAGTGCTGTTGAACGATAATGTTGCAGAAGTGGAGAAACTGCTTTCTTCTAATGAAAGCAAATTACCCTAAAATCTGTGTTGTGGAAAATTAAAACTAATGACATGTTCATGTTGCAATGCAAAATTGCCCAGAACCTAATTTCCCGGGGTGAGATGCAGTTTATTTTCAAACATAACTAACTTGTCCATTTCATAATTTGCTCTCCTCTGTTACTGTGAAAGAACCATGTACAACGGGTACCTCTTCCCTCCTAATTGGCAAGGATGAGCCAAAGGAGTTTTAAAATTTCCTCTGTGACATTAATAGAATAAATGAACAAATTTTAAAAAATCATTCATATATAAAAAAAGACTCTATCCTCTCAGTAAACATAAATGAAATATGCCACCTTTATTAAGTCAAAAATGGCTCACTTAGACTTTTGCCTTGATCTCATTGAATGTAGAGGGTTTTCGATGGTGATGACAACTAAATTAACTCTGTGAGGGAGGGCTTTTGAGACAGGATCAGTCACACCAGTGTGTGGGATGACACCTAGCAGAGTTTTTAGATTAAACTGTGGAGAGAACAAAGCTAGGCACACACTCTCCCAGCTTCAAGTAAACAAGGTGACTCTTTCTCTTCTCTGCTGCTTGGAATGAATACCATGCTGTAAAGCTAATTGCGGCTGTAATTAGGAAAGGGAGAAAACCATGAAATGAGTGTGCGTGAAGAAGCTATTCACTAGAGCTGAAATCTCAATCTCAGAGATCCCAGTTTCCCTAGGGGGAGCCTTTGAATGGTGAGTTGAAATGTGAACACAATATTGAGAAAAGTGCTGTCCGGTGTGGAAGGGAATGGGCAGTACTTAGTAAGATGGCTGATTGGTGTCTAACATGGACTTCAGATGATGAAAAAGACCAAATGTGACCAGCTGAAAGTTTGCCCTCTCAGAAGACGCCTCACTCTGCACCCAGGCTTCCCCCACAACATTTCATAAAATGCCACCTCCCGGGTGTGGTTAAGAAACTCTTCCCCGTATCTAGCATTGCTCTATCTGTTGTGTAGCAAACCAGTTTCCTCACATCCTCAGCAACATCTCTCTAGCCTGTACTGACAGACATCTCACAGAAACAACGGAAACAGCAGGCTGACTCCAAATCCACAGGGGAGGGTTTGCAAAACCTTTCCATTATTCCACACACTGTGATCAGATTATTTAGTTAGTTTTGATTTTTAAGAGGAGCGATGGGAACCCATGACTGTTTAAATCATGGGTTCTCACCTGGAATTTCCAATGTGAAGTCTTGGGAAGACAGACTTTCTAGCTGCCAGCCTAGTTAAAGCAGACAGGTTAGCAAGCAAATGGTCCAGCAGTCAGCTAGTACCATCCTGTGTTATGAGAAAAGCCAAACATTGTAAAGATTTTAATCCTGTCCCTGAATATGATGTCTCCTGACCCCCATGAACATCCCTGACAATGGGAATAATTATGATTTTTTTTTTCTGCTTGCACAAAAATATCTTTCTACCCTAATTAGATTTAAAGGAAAAGTAAAGAAGACCTTCCATAAAATGCCCTCACAGATTCCCTCGGAGACTTCTTGCCTGTAATTAAGTTGCATTTAAAGATCTGATAGTCATTCCTTAAAAGAGGCATTAACATTACAAAGACCAATTATTCATGGTCAAACAAAAGATTCAGGTTCCCTGATCAAAGCAGTAATCTCGTTTACAATTGTTATTTTTGAAGTATCTTCAGACAGAACAAACACACCTTGACTACGTAAACAGCTTCAGCTGTGGGCTAATTTGCCGCTCCATGATCAGATGGTTCGCCAAAGGGCTCAGTCGAGGCCTACTGTCCTGTCCATTCCCAACGTTATGCTAAGGAACAGCTTTTCTTTTTAGAAGGGGAAAACTTAACAAACGCAGTTTTTAGTAACCAAAGTGTTGCAAGAGAAGGGTCAGCCTATATTTTTCATAGAGCTCTGTCCTGTACCCACAGCTGCTTGTTTGACAATTGTTTGAAACAACGGAAGGCAAAACCCCAAACATACACATCACATGAAAACCAACAGGCTTTGGTTAGGGAAAATCGGAATTTGCCTTTAGTTTGAAGTTCTCTTAGGTAAAAGGCACTGAGAAGGTTCCTAACAACTTTAGAGCTTTGCCTGCACATTCCAGCAAGCTTAACAGCGCCTCCCAATGACACCCCAGGACAGGAGGAGGCCTTCTGTATTTACTGAAGCACTAGATGATTATGTCTGAATATAAATAAGAATTCATATCTTTCAACCTGACTGAATCACTAAACAACCAAGAAGACCAAACAAAAACCATCAAGGAAAAAAAAAAAAAAAACCAAAAAAACCAAAAACAAATACTCTGCCAAAACCTTTTAGTATCTTTTTATTGCCTATACCAAATATGCATGGTGAAGCAAATTTTGTGGCTCAAGATAGTTAAAATTTTTTTCCTTTTGTCCAAGCTCTTTAAATCTCCACAAGACTCACAGAACAGTATGTTCATATGTCAAACACTGGACAGGAGAAATACCTTGTCCTGAGGCTAGTAGAGGAACTAGTTTGCTTTGAAAACACTCTGGGAATGTTCCCTTCTGGTTAGGCAGTGCACACTTGGGTGGGTGGAAAAGCCAATTGGCTTTCTCCTCAATGCATTTGGTACTAATGAACAGTCAAGAACAGTAGAGTGCCTAAAATACTATAGCATAAGGAGTTTGGGGGGTGGGGGGGGTACCATTCTGAGACTGTATGTTTCACCACTGAGTACTTGTGTTGTTTTGTTAAAGTTGAGCATCTCCTTTTCCAGCCCCTCACCATCCCCTTCCTTTTCCTCATGTAATCTATGTTGTCCTCAATCACTGTGGAACCACCGCTGGCCTTCAACTCTTGATCTTCCTACTTCAGGAGCGGGAATCGACAGGTTTGTTCGGCCCTGATTTGCTTCAAGTTTAAATTTTTCCAAACCACAATATTCTCATCTGTAAGACAGAGAGAATCTTTTTGCATAGATTGTGGCAAAAGTCAAATAATGTAGTGACCACAACAGTTAATAACTGCTAGTTTTAATTTTCTTTCTCCTTCAGAGGAAACACCTCTATTAGAAGCACGCACGTCCTTAGGTTAGGTAGCAGCTCAGTGATGTTGTCTGGAAGGGAGCAGATTCGGCAAGCTGCTCCTTATTGAGTCCACCTGTATGGAGCTTCTAGAACAGACGGTTAAAGAGTTGGGTTTTGTTTGTGTGGGGTATGGAGAATTGAACCGTGGGCTCTGAAATTGCTTGTGAAATTGCCGAGCTCCTCCTCTCCTGCCCCCACCCTCCCTTTCTGCAATGGAACTTAGACTTGTAGCTCCAGGGAACGCCAGAGGTATCAGGGGGTAGAATGTCTTTAGTTCCTCTGGTGGATAAGATGGTAACAGATGAATTAGTCCACAAGCCACTAAAGTTTATTTATAGTGATTTGGAAAAGTATGCTCAGGGATTGATTGAGTTTGAACTACAAGACATCCTCAACATTTTTTCTCTCTCACAAGAGGTTCTGTTATTATTCTTATTCATGATCTGAAAGAAAACACAGGAGGTTCACACAGCTCATTTTATTAGTTTTGTCAGTTAATTTTGTTTTCTGTTTGTTTGTTGGGGGGGGGGGCGTTTCATGTAGCTCAGCTTGGCCTCAATAGGACCGAACAGAAGCGGTCATGTTGACCTTGACTCTCTGATCCTAGCATTCCACCACACTCTCAGGATTACAGGTACTTGCCACCATATCTAACTTCACAACAAATTCTATCTAGAAAGAAAAGTTAGTTTGGTGGGAAGACAAAATCAAGAATAGGCACCTGATGTGGCAGTGTATGCTTTTAATCCCAGAGGCAGAGGCAGACAGAGCTCTGTGAGTTCTGGGCCAGCCTGATCTACAATGAGCAGTGGTGGTGGCACATGCAGCACTGGGGAGGCAGAGGCAGGTGAATCTCTGAGTTCAAGGCCAGCCTGGTCTGCAGAGCAAGTTCCAGGACAGTCAGGGCTACACAGAGATCAAAAAATAAACACCACCACCAAAACAGTGAGCAGAAATGAACCATAGTAAGAGAGAAGGTTGTTTTTTTGTTTTGTTTTTGTTGTTGTTTTTCAGAGCTGAGGACCGAACCCAGGGCCTTGCCCTTGCTAGGCAAGCGCTCTACCACTGAGCTAAATCTCCAATCCCTTGTTTTGCTTTTTATTCTATAAAATCAATTTGGGATTTGATTCCAGCTCTCTTACTTTTTAAGCCTAGTGTCTTGACTACTCTGCCCCCAGAGATGTAGATGGGTTGAAACAATGCAAGTGCAGCCTGGATCTAGCGGGGACAAATCAACAGGCAGCCATAGTAAGGATGGTGACAATCTTGACAAGGGTAAAGGGTTCAGCAGGAAATGTCTCTGCTGCTTTGACTGAGCACAGGGTGAGCAGTAGTGAGCAGTTTGATGGTGTTGCCAGCTACTGAGCCTAGTCTCATGAGTTCTAGAGCCCGGGTTTTAGAGCCACCTGGTGTTACCCCTTGACCCATTGGTAATAAAGAACTGAGAAACAAAAGCACGTGAGAAACGAGTGCCCTTGCCATGCGTCGAGTGAATTCTTTTTAAATATATCGCTCTCTTGCTTACTTTCCTCTTCTTCCTAGCTTGTGATGTAGGTATCATCATCCCTCTTGAAGGATGAAGAACTAAAGCTGGGGTGCTTCTGTGCTCCCTTCTACGCAGAGATAGTGCCAGAAGAAGGCATACAAAGAGGAGGACTTTATTCACATAGCTCCAGGAGACAGAGGGAACGCTGGAGGAGAGGGATCAAAACAATATGTGACTGAGGACAAGTTTACAAAATAACTCATCTGAGCTCTACAGAACAAGCCATGGAAGATAAAGGAAAACCGAGGAACTGTCCTAGATTAGAAGAGATTGGAGGGCTTGGCAGGCTCTTTCATGAATAATCTGGAGTTCTCTTGGGCAACATAGGGCATCAATAGGACAATGGGTGAAATCTGAAGAACATCTTGATTAGATAATAGTATTGTACCAATGCTAATTTCCTGTCAACCACCTATGCACCTGTGTAAGAAAATGTCCCTTTTAGGAAATGTTTATTGTAACCTTCAGCAGCAGCTTTTGTGAGATAGCTCAGGGCATAAGGGCATTTGCCAACCCTTGATGCAAGCTCCATGACCTTAGTTGGTTCCCTGGAACCCAGGTAAAGGACAGAGAGAACCTATTCCAGAGTCATTCTCTTGTGTTCACGAATTCACTACAACATGTGCTTACCCGCCCCGGCCCTCCCCTTGGGGGAAAAAAATCCTAATAAATTACAAAGGTAGAAACCTTTAGCAGAAATAGAAATTCGGAGAATCAGGGCAAAGGAAAAGCATTGCTTTCGAGGTTCTTCCAACTTTTTGCAAAGTGTGAAGTTACATCAAAATAATTTTTGTGTGTGTGTGAGATCTTGTCCCAAACGCCAAACAAACACAAAAGGAAAATAACTAGAGAAGTCGTTTCTTTCACCTGTTTGTTCAGAAAAATACTTGGAACTTACAAATATATACAGTTTCACTGTTGGAGCTTGCCAATACCTTCTGAGCTCTCAAAGTGACAAGGACTTTCTGCTCAAATACTTTGGTCTTCGAAGTCTTCTGGGAGAAGCAAGCAAGCTCTCTCTGTTTGAACAAGGGCTGGAGAGGAATCTCAGGGCCAGGAAAGGTAAAGGACACCAACACATCAAGATTCCAAGATACATAGAGATCTCGTTTATCACACACAAAAAAGGCAAAGTATTTACAATCGTGGCCATGTGAGGGGCTCAGTGCATCCCCTCATTCCTCTCTCTTCCAAAGAAGCCCGGTCTGATACATAGATAAGGAAGATAAGAGAGAACAGTTTTAAATACCACCTTTCTTAGTAAGAAAGTGCTAAATTGGAGGACATAGTTTTGTGTGAAGGTCAGATGGATCTTAATCCTGCTCTCTTCCCCTGCCCCCAGTGTCCTAGACTTACCTATCTAGTCACAAGGTGGTGAGTAAGATGTAACAGGAATGGCAGGGATGTTCCAGGAACAGAATATGCTGGTATTCGCTCTCTCCCTCCTTCCCTCCGTCCCTCTTTCTTGCTCTCATTTTGATATATAAAACCAAGTTGCCTTAAAATTATATCAATCTCCTTGCCTCTGCCTCCAAAGCACTGGAATTAGAGGCTATATAAGCTTTTTACAGTATTTTAAATTAATTAATCATCGAGAAGAGAGCTAATGTGTCCCAGGCTGCTGGGCCTCCTGAAATGGAGAGGTGACAGTTATGTGCCATGTGGTGACGAATCCTTTCTGCATGCTAGCTGAGCACTCTAGCAACTGAATTGCACACACAGTTTTGTTTATTTAGCTATTTTTTTTACAATGTGTTCTTATCATAAACTTTAAAAGAAATTTTTAATATATATTTTTTAATATTCACAATGTCTAGTCCATTTGTATTAGGCAAATTCAGAGAAATTTGATGAGTCCAAAGTTTTTTGTTTTTGTTTTTGTTTTTTTTAACCAGAGCTGAGGACTGAACCCAGGGCCTTGCGCTTGCTAGGCAAGCGCTCTGCCGCTGAGCTAAATCCCCAGCCCAAAGTTTTGTACCTAAACCACTTTCTATCATAATTTGTATTACCATCCAAAAAATATCTCTTTCGACCTTAAAACATTTTCTTAGATAAGCAACTTAAGCTTTTATGTTTCTTTTTTTCCCCACTTAATTTTTTTTTAACATAAAAACAGGTTATAATTTCAAAGCCCAGAGTTATTTGAAACTGGAAAATATTTTCTCTGTAGAAATAGTGAAAATGAAAACATTTCCCAATAAGCCCCTTTAAGCCAAATAATAGCTGAATTATACATATAAATATTGGTTACATTCTGGGGTACAGAAGAAACCTATCTTCATCTGTTCAGAGAGCTATGTTTTAATTAAGTTGTGGAAGTGAGATTCCTATTCATCTTCCCCTTCACTGTTTAATTTACGGCAGACATTTTTCTACAGGCTAATCCATAATCTAAAAAGATTTTCACCTCCCCTCCTTAAAGGACAGCCAGCATATCCTTTCATCCTTAGCTATTTATTTTGAGACAAGTGTCCACCATGTAGCTGAAGCTGACCTCGAACTTAAAATCAGCCAGCCTTAACTTTTCAAGTGCTGGAATTGTAGGCCTGCACATATGGGGCTTTGTTTTTTTTAAATATAATATTTTAATTAATTCTATCAAGAATTTCACACATAAAAACAATACATTTCAATCATATTGACCTCCAATTGCTCTCAGGTCTATCCACTATGCACATATGAACACATATATACACACTTGGAGGATTCTTTTGTGGAAAAAGAAATGGGCAGAAAGCTGGAGAGCTCTTCAGACACAGTTCCTTACATAAAACGTAAGGAACAGATCACCAGGAGGAGGAAAAGGTAGCAAACCTGGGCTCGTGACAGGGCCCAGAAGGACAGCCCTTTCTTCGAGGCTGGGGAGACATAGCAAGTGAACAGAAAGGGGTGAGACACAAAAAAAGCGCCTGCAGCTAGCCATGGTTGTTTTAAAGATGAGACCCTTCAGCAACCCGGGTCTCAGGGGTAAATGAGAATGGGAGGGGAGGTCTGTCCCCTTGGCGGTCTGTCCTTTTCCTGTCCTCCAGTGTAGACACTAGCAAGAGCGGACCCCCATGTGGAGCCCAGCACAAAGTCAGTGCTCAGGTTCAGTCAAGTCGGACTTGGGAAAAGAGAAACTTTGTTGTTGTTTTTTCTTTTGTGAGCAGGTGTGTCTCCGTAGCCCTGGCTGGCCTGAAACTTGAAACATAGACGGACTGGCCCCAAATTTATAGCAATCCCACTGCTTCTGTCTCCAGAGCTGAGAGTATAAGGTTGTGCCACCATCCCCAGTAGAATAACTTCCTGAGTTTGGAGTAAGACGTCATGGTACAGAGGTATTTGTGTACCTGTCAATGAGGAGATAGGAAAATGGCCCTGCCTACTTTCTCAGAAACATGGAAGAAAGGTTTATCTAATTAGTTACTAAAATTCACGTACAATAAAAATTAAGTATGAAAATATCAGAAAGCAATTGTTATTTTGTATTCTTTTCTTCCTACCATTGTTTACAAGTTTTGGGGGGAGAGAAGACTGAAAGCAACTGGTTCCTGCTCGGCACTGCAGGTACTTTGGGGGGTGGAATAAAAAAAATACTTTTATGTCCTTAGCACTGGGGATGAAGCCTTCGTAGAACACATACTCTATTTTGGAGCCATAGACAATGAGCAAATAAAAGAGAAAGAACTTAGGGCAATGTAGTCAAGGAAATAAAACAGGCATTTAAAATTATAAGTTTAGAGGGCCTGGAGAGATGAGTCAATGGTTAAGAGCGCTTGCGGCGGCGGCGCACGCCTTTAATCCCAGCACTCGGGAGGCAGAGGCAGGCAGATCTCTGTGAGTTCGAGGCCAGCCTGGTCTACAGAGTGAAATCCAGGACAGGCACCAAAACTACACAGAGAAACCCTGTCTCCAAAACAAACAAACAAACAAACAAACCCAACCAAACAAACAAAAAGAGCCTCTGTAGAGAACAGGGGTTTATTGTAAACACCCACAAGGCAATAACAGACTTCTATAACTCCAGTTTCAAGGGCTCTAGTATGGTTCGCAGCATATGTGCCGGCAAAACAGCCAAACACACACACACACACACACACACACACACACACACACACACACACACACAAATAAACCAGAAATAAATCAGTCTTAGTCAGGCATGGTGATGCACATCTCTGACCCCAGCATTGGGAAGGGAGGCAGAGGAGGCAGATCTCTGTGAGTTCAAGGCCAGACTGGTCTACAAAGCGAGTTCCAAGACAAGCAGACCTACACAATGAGACTCAGTCTCAGAAGATAAAACAAAAGAAAAATAAATGAATAAATCTTTAAACAAACAAACAAACTTAGGTGTTAAAGAGATGGGTGATGGGGTTGGGGATTTAGCTCAGTGGTAGAGCGCTTGCCTAGCAAGCACAAGGCCCTGGGTTCGATCCTCAACTCCACATACAAAAAAAAAAAAGAGAGAGAGAGAGAGAGAGAGAGAGAGAGAGAGAGAGAGAGAGAGAGAGAGAGAGAGATGGGTGAGCAGTTGAGAGCACTTGCTCTCTGGCAGAGGACCCAGATTCAGTTCCCAGAACTCAGATGGTTCCCAACTGCCTGTAAGTTCCTAGGAGTCTGACATGGTCTGCTGGCCTCGGCAAAGATACCTGTTCCCGCAGGTACATACTTATATACATCACTAAAAATAAATATGTCTTAAAAAATAAATAAGGGTCTCACTAGATGGCTCAGCACTTAAGAACACTGGCCAATCTCTGAAGGACCCAGCTTCGGTTCCCAACACCACGTGGTGGCTCACAGTCTCAGGAAATCCAACACTTCTCTGGCCTCTGAGAGCACTGCACACATGTGCTACTTAGGACATACATGCAAGCCAAACATCCAAACACAAAAAATAATTGTGGTGATACATTGTGTGTACCCTAATAAAGTTTGCTTGAGGGCAGTGGTGGCGCACACCTTTAGTCCCAGCACTCGGGAGGCAGAGGCAGGCGGATCTCTGTGAGTTCGAGGCCAGCCTAGGCTATAAAGTGAGTTCCAGGAAAGGAGCAAAGCTACACAGAGAAACCCCGTCTCAAAAAAACAAAACAAAACAAAAAACAATAAATAAATAGAAATAAAAATTATTTTAAACAATCATTTTAAGCTCTTCATAGAAGGCAAGTACTGTGTTGCATATTGTGTTTAAAACAATACAATGATAAATAAAACAATTACAATTTGAAAAAAAAAAACTTGCTTGAGAATCAGAGGACAGAGGCAGCCATTAGATTAGACATAGAGGCCAGACAGTGGTGGTACACACCCTTAATCCTATCTCTTGGGAGACAGAGATCGGTCTGGAACTCTGTGAATTCAAGCCCACACTGGAAACAGAGCCAGGTAGTGGTGGTACATACCTTTTTTTTTTTTTAAATTATTTATTTATTTATTTTTCATTTCACATACATTGGTGTTTTTGCCATGAGTGTTGGGTCTCAGGAACTGGAGTTACAGACAGTTGTGAGCTGCCATGTGGGTGCTGGGAATTGAACCAGGGTCCTCTAGAAGAGCATTCAGTGTTCTTAACCACTAAGCCATCTCTCTAGCACCCCCCCCCCTTTTTGTTTTTTTTTTTTTTTTTTGGAGACAGGGTTTCTCTGTGTAGTTTTGGAGCCTGTCCTGGAATTTGCTCTGTAGACCAGGCTGGCCTTGAACTCACAGAGATCTGCCTGCCTCTGCCTCCCATGTGCTGGGATTAAAGGCGTGTGCCACTTTTTAATTCCAGTTCTGGGAAGCACATACGCCTTTAATCCCAGGAAGTGATGGCTGAATGGAGAAAGGTATATTATAAGGCATGAGGAAACAGGAACTAAAGAGTTCAACTGAGACCCTTCAGGTGAGGACTCAGAGGCTTCAGTCAGAGGATTTGTAGAATTAGTGAGGTAATAGGTGGTGGCTGTGGCTTGCTCTGCTTCTCTGATCGTTCAGCTTTTACCTCAATATCTGGTACCAGCTTGTTTTTATTATTATTATTAAAAGACCATTTAAGGGCTGGAGAGATGGCTCAGAGGTTAAGAGCACCGACTATTCTTCAAGAGGTCTTGAGTTCAATTCCCAGCACCAACACGGTGGCTCACAACCATCTGTAATGAGATCTGGTGCCCTCTTCTATATAAATAAATAAATCTAAAAGAAAAAAGAAAAAAAAAAGAAGAGAAATAAATAATTAAAAAAAAAAAAAAGACCATTTAAGATTCTAACAACAGGGCTGGAGAGATGGCTCAGAGGTTAAGAGCACTGACTGCTCTTCCAGAGGTCCTGAGTTCAACTCCCAGCAACCACATGGTGGCTCACGACCATCTGTATTGAGATCTGGTGCCCTCTTCTGGTCATGCATGCTGTATACATAATAAATAAATCTTTTTTAAAAAAGATTTTTATTTTTTATTTTTTTTCTGAGACAGGGTTTCTCTGTGTAGCTTTGCACCTTTCCTGGAACTCGCTTTGGAGACCAGGCTGGCCTCGAACTCACAGAGATCCGCCTGGCTCTGCCTCCCAAGTGCTGGGATTACAGATGTGTGTCACCACCGCCCGGCTCAAAAAAAAAAAAAAAAAAAAAAAAGATTCTAACAACAAATAATAAAATAAGAAATTGTAAATAAAAAATTTGGTAGAGTATTACAAGCCTCCAATTCTATCACTTGATAGGTAGAACCAAGAGAGTCAGGAGTTCAAGGTCATCCTCAGCCCCAAAGTGCGTTTGAGCCCTGCTTGGGCTTCATGAGAACCTATCCAAAAAATGTAATTGTGGCTGAGGAGACAGCTGAGGAAATACGGGGAGAGTGGAAGAGTATCAGACATCCCCCTGTGGATTCTGTGTACACACTTGTGCATAAACCACACACACACACACACACACACACACTCACAAAGCATCCAAATAATAATTTTATGTTAGGGATGTAGCTCAGCCAGCAGACTGGATCCCTAGTATCAGAAAAGCAGACATGTTATGCATGCTTATAGTGCTATCACTCATAAAACATTGCTTACACAGTGAATTTGAGGCTAGCCTTCACTATATAAGACATTGTCTGGAAGAAAATTTGCTTAATTAATATTAATACACAATTAACAATATTAATATGTGTAAATTAATTAATGTCAACTATGTTGTCAAAGAAAGTGTAACAATTTGTAATTCTGTTTCATTCTGCCCAAACCATTGACCTCTGATCCTCTAAAACAACATACACACAGAATTATTAAGAATGGTCAGGCAGGGTAGTACATGTCTTTAATCTCAGCACTCAGGAGGCCAGCCTGCTCTACACAGTAAGTTCCAGGCTAGCCAGAGTTATATAAGTGAGAACTTATCTTCAAAATAAAACAAAACAAACGAAAACATTACTATAGAGAACTCTGGTTGCTTGTTTGTGTAGATGTTTGCTCCAACAATCACATACTTTTGTGTAGTGGGTAGGCATCCCAGCATTGGCCTGGAAGTTCCAACCCCCACTGAGGCTTTGGTAATGGTCACGCCCACAAGGCGGGGCAGAGGAGGAAGCGGAAGACCCAGGATCGGGAAGAGCTCTCTCTCTTGGTTCCCGGACTCTGGACGCTGGAGGTAGACCGAGCAGAGTTCTCCAGAGAACACCGCCGGACTGCGCTATACCCTTGCCAGACCCTGTATACTACCCCTTCATTTGTAAGTACCCCACAAAATAAACCTCCCTTTTAACTACGTGGAGTGGCCTTAATAATTTAACCAATACTTTTGTTTCACTTTTTTCCCCCTGAAACAACAGTTAATAACAAACCCATGACTAAAGATCTTATATAATAAACATTTTCCTGCTTTATTTGGTAACATAACTGATTTGATCAACTGATTGAACACAGAAATTGACTCTTTTTTTTTTTTCCTGCTAGTGAGTGCATGGTGCAGGAGATAGACCCATCAAGAGTCCTGTACATGCTAAGCACACACTCTTCCAATGAGCTACATCTCTAGGCCTGTTCTACAATCAATTAAAATACATACTTGTGAGGATTATTCTGCAGAAGAGCCACAGAAAACATGGCCCCTACTCCTGCTCACCTGACTCAGCAATCCCAGTCCTAACTCTGACCCCCAGGACTCCGCCAGAGGAGACACAATCTTTTCTCTCCTGGAGTTTGATCCATGCCACCAAGTCTAGTGACCTGAGTTGGATTTGGGGGAGCTATATGGTGGAAAAGTGCCAACTCTTGCTCAGTTGTCCTCTGCTCTCAAGTGTACCACGATGCACACGCACCCACATACATGTGCATTTGAGCTAGTGCATTCATGCCCACATGTGTTCACACCCACATGTGCATGAAATAAAAACTAAAGTAACTATGCCAGGTGGGGTAACATGTGCCTTTTGTTTGTTGTTGTGTTTTTTTGTTTTTGTTTTTCAAGACAGGGTTTCTCTGTAGCTTTGGAGCCTGTCCTGGATCTCACTCTGTAGACCAGGCTGGTCTTGAACTCACAGAGATCTGCCTGCCTCTGCCTCCGCCTCCTGAGTGCTGGGATTACAGGCATTCGCCACCACTGCCCGGCTTAATACGCACCTTTAATCCCAGTACTCAGGAGGCAGAGGCAGGTGGATCTCTGTGACTTCAAGGCTATCCTGGAACATTTAGAGTTCCAGGACAGCCAGAATTACATAATAGAGAGACCTATCTCAAAAAAAAAAGTAACTATAAATTAATCAAAAAAGTAAATGTTTTGAAAATCAGAAAGGCAAAGAGGGAGAGGGGATACAGAGAGGTGTGCCAGCTTGACTGTGTCTGACAGGCTCAGAATTTGAGCACCTGGTCCCTTGTTGGCACACTTTGAGAAGGGACCTTTCCAAAGTGGAGCCTTGCTGAAGGAAGTATGTCACCAGGGGTGGGGTTCAGAGTTTCCGTCCTTCCCCTGCTTCCTGTTCACTTTCTCTGCTTCCTGTATACACATAGAAATGTATAGATGACCTCTTGGCTTTGCTCTACCCATCTGCTACTCCGCCTTCTTCAACATTTTGGAATGTCCCTCTGGAACCATAAGCCAAAATCAACTCTTTCTTAATTTGTCTCTGGTCATGGTATGTTATCACAGCAATGAGAATGAACTAATACAAGAGAGGAGAGAGAAAGAGAAAGAAGGAGGGGCGATGGAGAAGGAACACAGAGAAATGCCATAGAATTCCTGAAAACTGTGTAATGGAAGAAAACACAAATGGCATAAAGAAATTCTGTGGTGGGTATTGTGTTCCCTGAAATATTGTGTGTTCCCCGAAATAAACATATCTGGGGTCAGAGAACAGACAGCCACTAGAACAGAGCCAAAAATGGTGGCTAGAAAATGGGAAGAGTAAGCTATAGCAGAAGTTGGGTGGTGGTGGTACACGCCTTTAATCCCAGCACTTGGGAGATAGAGCTAGCTGGATCTCTGAGTTCAAGGCCACTTTAGAAACAGCTAAGCATGGTAACTCACCCCTTTAATCCCAAGGAGTGTGGGCAGAAAGAGAAAAGTATATAAGGTGTGAGGACAAGGAACTAGAGGAAAAAGCACGTAGTTAGTTAAGCTTTGGAGCAACACAGTCCAGCTGAGAGCCATTGGGATGAGAACTCAGAAGCTTCCAGCCTGAGGAAACAGGATCACCTGAGGAACTAGCAAGGTGAGATAGCTGTGGCTTGTTCTCCTTCTCTGATCTTCTAGCATTCACCCCAATAACTGGCCTCAGGTTTGAGTTTCATTAATAAGAACTCTTTAAGATTCCTACTACATCTGGCGCCCAACATTTGTGGTACCTTGAATTCATGACAAAGCCTCTTGCCTGTGGCCTCGTGAGCCCTAGCTCAGGCCCAAGCTACACTCGGCCGGCTGTGGTGACACTTTCGGTAGGATTTACTAAAGAAGGCAGAGGCAGGAGGATCCCGAGTTGAGGCCGGCCTAGGAGAAGCTTCGGCCGGGGGGAGCCACAATCAGAGTGGTGGAAATATGGAGGCAGCAGCTGCTGCTCCAAGTTGCTGGCTGCTTCTCATCGTGTTGGTGACTGCGGTGATGCTGCCACCTGGAACAAAGAGTTTACTGCTGCTGGTTCAGAGAATTGCCAGGACCATCGTGTTACAAGAAATCATCGACAAAGGTCAGTTTGGAAACGTTTGGCAAGACAAATGCTGGGGAGAAATTGCTATGAAGATTTTCTCTTCTAGGGAAGAACGTTCATGGTTCCAAGAGGCAGACATTTATCAGACTGTGATTGCTCCAAACCACAGAGGAGGCACAAAAAAAAAGGGAACCATGATCATGCCTAACAGTGACTTTGAAATCTTCAGAAGGATGATGGGACTCCACAATGATGATGCCACATGGACTATAGTAAAGCCATTAACACCATGGAAAGATCGACTCTGGACTACAAACTGCTCAGGACAATTTCAAGATGGCTAGCTGAGATAATCCAGGCTGACAGACTACCTGAACAAGGACTTGAAACAAGCCCTGCACTTTCTCACAATGCAGCGGCGGGACAAATGATACAGGACTTGACAATTAACCCAAAAATTTTCTTTTCAGGATCCCCTAAAGATGGAAGTAATTTTAAGAAGATGACGCCAACATCCCCAAAAGGTGGGATGGGAGGTTTTTGGTCGTTTAATGAGTTTTGGATATTGTCATTGTTTATGATGATTGGTTACAAGTTGTTAATTGTTAATGGTCAGGAAAAAAGCTGAACATGAAGATTAGATTCAGAGGTTTTGTTAAAAAAAGAAAAGGAAAAAGAGAAAATAGATATAAGGTAGATCATTGAATCTACCCTGAGAAAAAAGATAAAGAAATAATAGGATAAATGGGAAGATCACTGAATCTACTCTAAAAAGAAAAAGGAGAAGATATAAAAATGACAAAAGGTAGACAACTGAATCTATTATGAAAAGAAAAGATAGGATAAGTACTGAAAAAATTTTTGTCTGCGTTTATCAAATGTTACTGGACTGGACATTATTATAGATAATGGAGTTTTTCACCTGAATCTGTCAAATGTTAATGGACTAGACATTAATGTAATCTTGACTGTGTATATTGTATATACTTATTGGATATGATTTTTCTTGTATTAGTTATAACCTTTTTTTAATTTTAGACAAAAACAGGGGAAATGTGGTGGGTATTGTGTTCCCTGAAATATTGTGTGTTCCCCGAAATAAACATATCTGGGGTCAGAGAACAGACAGCCACTAGAACAGAGCCAAAAATGGTGGCTAGAAAATGGGAAGAGTAAGCTATAGCAGAAGTTGGGTGGTGGTGGTACACGCCTTTAATCCCAGCACTTGGGAGATAGAGCTAGCTGGATCTCTGAGTTCAAGGCCACTTTAGAAACAGCTAAGCATGGTGACTCACCCCTTTAATCCCAAGGAGTGTGGGCAGAAAGAGAAAAGTATATAAGGTGTGAGGACAAGGAACTAGAGGAAAAAGCACGTAGTTAGTTAAGCTTTGGAGCAACACAGTCCAGCTGAGAGCCATTGGGATGAGAACTCAGAAGCTTCCAGCCTGAGGAAACAGGATCACCTGAGGAACTAGCAAGGTGAGATAGCTGTGGCTTGTTCTCCTTCTCTGATCTTCTAGCATTCACCCCAATAACTGGCCTCAGGTTTGAGTTTCATTAATAAGAACTCTTTAAGATTCCTACTACAAAATTCGAATTTTCATTTTCTTATTTTTTTAGAGACAGGGTCTTGTTATGTAGTCCTGTCTGGACTGATACTGGCTGTGTAGACCAGGCTGATCTCAAGCTTGCAGTGATCCTCCTGCCTCATCTCCTGAATACTGGAAATGCAGGTGTGAGCCACCCCACCTGCCTCATAAGACCAAGAGACAACGTGTACAACGTGAAGAGTGAAGTGGTGCTTCAGGTACAAATGTATTTATTTTTGGTGCTGTGGATGGAGCCTAATGATACATTGTCTTACTATAGGAGGCCCTGGTTTCCATGCCCACAACATCAACAACAAACAAACCCCATAAAAATAAATTCATTACAAGGAAAACTGGTATTCATTTTGCCATATGAGACAAAACCAGGGCTTTTTATATGTTAGGCAAATATTCTAATATTTGCATATACTAAATAAATGACTTTGGTAATCCTTACTGTTGTTGTTCATTGGGATTTGGTCTCACGAATATAGTTCATGATGGCCTTGAACTCACTCTATAATCCAAGCTGGCTTCAAACTCATGACCATATTGAGTCAGCCTCTCAGGTACAAGGACTGTGGTTTATCTCACACTTAGCAGCATATTAGAGGTATACTATCCCTTAGAGAGGGATATTAAAATATCAGAATTAAATGAGGCCTGGTGGTTCATGTATGTAATTCCAGGACTAAGAGCCTGAGGTGAGTCGGAAGTTGGCCTAGGCTACAGGTGAGTTACAGGGTAGCCTGGGCAAGAATGAGCAACAACACCAATAAATCCAAACTGAGAATGTCATCTAACAGGTGTTATCTCGGCACTCAGGACATAGAGGCAGCAGGATTCTGTTCAAGGTCATCCTCGATTACATAGTGAACTTGAGGTCAGCCTGGGGTTCATGAGACCCCCATTTCAAAACACGAAACAAAACAACAGAAGGATGAGGGAGAAATTGGTTGCTGGGTGTGATGCTCCATCTTGATTGTCAACCTGGTAGGATGTAGTATCACCATGGAAACAAGCCCCTGGACCTGTCTTGGAGGAAGTTTCTGGACTGTGTTCCTTGGGGGTGAGAAGACCTTGGCTACATAAAAAGAAGAGAGCGAACTGCATGCCAACATCCCTACACCCCTGCTTCATGACTGTGGATGCAATGTGCCCAGCTGCCCAGGCTCCTGCTTTTGTGCTTTCCATCACCGTGAAGGACAATTTCAAAGCTAGAGCTAAAATAAGCCTTTTCTTAGGCTTCCCTTGTTAGGGTTTTGTTTCATGCCAATAAGGAAAGTAACCAATGATGTAGTAGAGTGGAGAGGTGTGACATCAGCTCCAGTGAAGCCTCATGGACTCCAGGCTCAGCTTTATGTGTGAGCTAAGAGAAGGAAACAAGAGGCAAGGTGATGGTAGGCAGGGGCAGGGCTGTCCACCTGAACCCTAGGAAATGAAACGTTGCATTGGCAACTCGCATCCTGGAGACAGTGCTTTGTAAAGCCTGATTTTGATCAGACGTGTTCTACGTCCTTCCTATTCTCCCATTGTGTGTGTGCTAGGGCAGCCTGAGACCACAGGAAATCAGATGGAAGGCAGGGGGTGGCATTCTCTGCAGAAGGGGCAGAAGAACACAGGGAAAACAGAGACTGAGGAGTTTAAGGAATGAACAGTGCAGAGTGGCTGACCTGGAAAGGGGCTTGGTTTTGAAAAGCAAGTTGTCTCCTGGAGTCCAGAAGCTGTGAGCTAGGGCAGAGTGCACTGTGCCCATTGACGCCCAGCTCTACCTGCGTGGCTGGATGCTGGTCATTGTGAAAGCTGTTATTACACCTCACCATGACAACCTGGGTTCCCCATATTAGGAAATCAGCACCCGTCCTCTGGGGAGGTGGCCGTCAAGTGTTCACAAACACATGCCTTTATGTTTGATATACTTTTTTGTTAGGACAAGAAACTGCCTCTATCAACTAGGTGCTCTCCCAAACAAAGACTGTCTCCCGCCTTGCGTTCTAAAAGAGGCTGCCCCTTAATACTAGTTCATTGTAGCTTTTCTTGAGGAATACTAACCACTGCTTCAAACAGAAACAATGAGTCTAAGCAAAGTGTCTACTGGCCTAAAATTTTTGTTAATCAGACTCTCAGCCAAACAAACAACGACAGCTAACAAAAAAGGAAACTAAGAAAAGAAAGGAAATTTGTGGGGGCGTTTACACTTTAGACTTAGAATGACCCCGAAGCCCATCCCTTTCCCAATGTTTTGTGGACACATGACGTTATTCCTCCTTCTCAGGAGACTTTCAGGCCCCAGGGATTCTTCCACAAGAAATAAAGTGACACCACCCTATCCCCTGATGGCAGCAGATGAAGAGCAGAGGTCACATAAGGCACACCTCCAAGAGCAGACTAGAGCAGCAAGCATTGTCCACGGGCTTGCCTGGGAGAGGGCATCCACACAAAGGTGGTACCATGGCCACTGCCATCCAACCATATTGAGCTGAAAACGTCCCTATTATCTTGGAGAGTTGGACATGTTTTACTGGAAATATGATTTTCCCTCCACATCCTGCACAGTAGGTTGGTTTACCAATAAATATGTGAAAACTTGTTTGGGGAAAAAAAAAAAAAAGAGGCTGAGTGTGACAGCATACACTATTAATTCCAGCCCTCAGGAAGCCACGGCTGCAGCACAGGATCACAACCACTGCTGGGCCTGGAGGAGGTGGTATAAGCGTGCAATCTCAGTGTCTGGGAGGGGGAGGCTAGGGAATCAGGTGTTCAAGGTCATCCTTGGCTTTGTAGAGTTTGAGACCAGCCTGGTCAACACAGGGACTTGTCCCTCCCTAAAAAATAAAAGAAATATGCATATGAATAGGGTTTTGTGAATGTTTTTGGAAGTTGTGACAGAAATACTGACCTGGGTTTGACCAAAAATTCTGTGAACTGAAAAGTGTAGTATATTTAGATAAAATGGCAAGGTTTATGGCTCTCTCGCTCTCTCTTTTTCTGGTGGAGCCTGTGGAGCTTTCTACATACTAGGCAAGTATTCTGCTACTGATAACAGGCAAGCACACACTCAGGTTTTGTGATCAAATTTCTAATGTTCTTTTTCAACTCAAAGGAGAGGGGTCCATAGCCCAGAGGTAGAGCACGTATCTTGCATTCTCTGGAGCTGGGCTTCAGTTTCAAGTATAGGAGAGTGTGTACAGCATTCTTTTGGTGAGTGTGATGACCCAGCACCTACTAATTCTGCACTCAGAAAACAGGAAGGAGGTTTGGAAGTTTGAGGCCCACATGGCCTAAATACACGACTCTGTTCCCTGCAAAGTCCATTTGGGATGCGTGCTCATGATTTGTTTATTTCAATATGATAGAGCATGTCTTTCACAGTCTGAGCAGGAGTGTAGTTAGCAAGCTAGTACTTCAAAGAGACTGGAATGTGCTCCCTTAAAGCAGTCTGACAGCATTTTTAAAAACAAAAGAAAATTATTCTCTCTCTCTCTCTCTCTCTCTCTATATATATATATATATATATATATATATATATATATATATATATATATATATATAATGCTTGAAAATTCTTGATATTAGCAGACTCCCCACCACCCCTGTTTGTTTGTTTGCTTGTGTTACTGAGAGGGACTCTCACTATGTAGCTCAGGCTGCTCCAGAAATCAATACACCCTGGCCTCAGTTTCCCAAGTGTATACGTGATTCCTGGCTTGCTCAGCCTGCTTTGTTCTAGCACCCCAAACCACATGCCCAGGGTGCCACTGCCCACAGTGGGCTGGGCCCACCCACACTGATGATTAAGAGAACCCCTCACAGACTTGCTTACAGGCCAGTCTGATGGAGGAAGTACTTTCTCAGTTCGAGTTCTTTCTTCCCAGATGTCCCTGGATTGTGTCCAACTGACAAACGAACCAGTAGCAGAACTTTGAGAAAGGAGTTCTCTTCTTCCATCATTCAGGACTCCAGGGGCTCAGTAGAGCAGCTCATCCCGGCCTTGGCCGCAAGCACCTTTAGCCAATGAGTCATCTCATGTGCCCTTGCTTTGATGTTTGAGACAGTGTCTCACTGTAGCCCAGGCTGTCCTCATCCTTGTACCAGCCCTGCCTCTGTCCCCGGGGTTCTGGAATCACCCTGGCTGACGGGTAGAACACTGACTGTAATCTACTTGTTTAGAAGGATCAGGCTTCCCCGGCACTTCAACTCTGGAAGGGAGAAGGGAATTGTGCAGTGCTGTGGAAAAGTGTTAACTGGCCAAATAGTGAGTGAGTTGACAAAGTTGTCACTGATGTACAATTTAACGCCAAGACTGCAGCAATCACACCAAAGAAAACCAAAGCCGGGGGAAAAGCCAGGCTCATCTGTCTGGTCATATACAGATTTTTTTTTTAAACTATGTAGCCCAGGCTGGTGTTAAACTTGTGATCCTTTTGCCTCTGCCTCCAAAATACTGAGATTACAGGTGTGTCTACCTTACTTGGCTAAAAAGTTTGAATTTTATTTATTAAAACATGACCCACTGGCTCTCATCCCATAATTACTTTGATTGTATTTTTTCTATTTTTCAAATTCATTTATTATAATGAAAGGCAGTGTAATCTGTGATTATATGACGTTGGGAGATCATGTTGGAAAGATACTGGGGGAGTTGGAGTAGGGGGTAATGATGATCAATATACATAAATATATTTATTTATTTATAAGTATATATACTTTTCGAAGATTAAATACATTTTTATTGAAGATATTTTTTTCCATACAATATATTCTGATCAGGGTTTCTCCTCTCCCAGATCATCCCCAAAAATATTAGTTAAAAAATAGTTAAGACCTAAGGGGGTAAAAAAGTAGCTAGGCATGGTGATATAGTGCTTATAATCCCAGCACTTGGGACATAGGTTCAGGAAGATTAGGGCCATCTTCAGCTGTATAGAGAGTTCAAGGCCAGTAAGAGCCACATGAAACTTTGTCTCAAAAAGTAAACAAAACTCAAACAAAGGAAACACAGAAAAGAAATGTTATAGGCTGCAGAGAATGTCATGGACAGCTCCAGAGAGAACACTTAGAGACAATTATGGCTTAAATTTTAAGTCCTAGGTGCCCCACTCATACAGCGAGTAGCATGTCAGAATCATCAGATTTAAGTCCCCAAATGGCATGTGGTAAAGTCTGACTGCCAGCCTGTGGCAGCATTGGGGGATAACGGCACCTTTAAGTAGCGGGGTCTGATAGCAGTAAAAGTCACCTCACTGAGGGAGGGACTTGAAGGGATAGTGACCCTCTCTCTGCTTCCTGGCTGTGTTGAGGTGATCAGCTTTGCTCGGTCATGTGACCCCACCAGAGTGCTGGGCTCACCACAGGCTCAAAGCCAACAGTGCCAACTGACCATGGCCTGAAGGCTCTGGGACCTGTGAGCCAAGTGACCCTTTCTTCCTCTGAGTGGATTTCTCTCGGGTATTTTGTTACAGTAAAAGAAAGCGAACAGAAACTTTTGGGGTAGTTTAGGGAGGAGTATGTGGTGGTATGGCCTGGGGTAGTGATGGGAACTCACATGTAGGAAATGAAGCACACATATAAAACCCAAGAGCTGGAATCTTTTCATATTCAATTAGAATTGGATATATCACTAGGAACTTGTGATTTTCTCCTCCCCGTTAACTAACAACTTCATTATCTCATAGCTCTGCCTACTGGAAAAGACTGGAAATAAGGAAATAAAATCAGCATTATCACTGCTCAGAATGCTCCATGGTCTGTATTTAATAAGCTGCCTCCTCTTAGTATCTTTTAGCTTGGTTTTATTTTCTTTCTCTTTCCTTTCCTCCGCCCTCCCTTCCTTTCCTTTAGAATAGATAGAACTCATATCTATTCCAGGCTGACCTTGAACTCCTGATCCTCCTGCCTCCACTTCCAGAGTGCTGGGATTGCAGCAGCACCACTGAGCCAGACTTCTGCACGGAGGGGCTAGAACTCAGGGCTCTGTGCTTGCTAACCAACCCTTTACCACTGAGGTCCTGCCACTTACTTGGCATTTCTGTTTTCTGTTCTGTCTGAAGACTGGAAGTTACATCTCACCTGAAGAATTGATGAGATCCCTCTGCCTCTGCCTCCCAAGTGCTGGGATTAAAGGCATGCACCACCACCACCACCATCACCACCACCACCACCACCACCTGGCGATTTGTACCGATTTTAAACTATTTTGCAAAGATACTTGCAGGTGCTATTTCCAGTTGACAGTATCCAACCCAGAGTCATTTCTGGTTGGCTCCTTTCCAGTGATGATAAGATTGACTGGAAGTCAGGTGACAAAGTCTCTGATAGCCTTTATCTAATTGTTCTAGCATTCCTGGTAATAGTTACCCAAATCATTTGCTTTGTCAGGACTTGATGGATTGTGATTGCACCAAGAACTTTCTCTTCCTTTTGAAAAACATCCTCATTGAGTAAAATAATGCACATTTTTAAAAGGTGTGATCTAAGCCACGGTGGCAGGCGCCTGTAATTCCAGCATTTGAGAAGTGAAGGTGAGCCACAGCTAAGGGTTACATGAGACTCTGTTGGGGAAAGAAAAAGTTATAATTTAGGGTCTGGGGATGTGAGCCTGTGTACCTGTGTGAAGCCCTCTCCATCCCCAGAGGCCTCCACCTCAAACAAGGACCATTTGCTGAGCACTGGTGATTTTACCCCACAAAACCATCATGGTAATTGAGACAGTGATCCCGTCTCTCCAGATTGCCCTTTACTCTTCCGTGTATTTGGAAATACTCATTCGTCCATATTTTAAAAATAAAACGAAACAAGATTGCGGCTGGGGCAGTTGTGAACACTTGCTGGAGGACCTAGGTTTGCTTCCCAATGTCAACATGGCTGCTCACAATTTGTGTACTTCCAGTTCCAGGGGTTCCTATACCTTCTTAGGAGCTCTGTGAGTGGCAGGCATTCATGTGGTACACACACACACACACACACACACACACACACACACACACACACACACACACACACACACACACACACACGCATCCAGGCAAAACACTAATAAAACATACAAAAATGAAAATAAATAAATCCTTAAAAAAATAACCATTTTGTGAGATAGACCAACAGGGCTTGGGACTTGGGTCCTGAGGGCTGAGGCTAATGGGGGGGCGGGGCTACAGGAAGGGTCAGGAGTGACCCTAGCGCCGGGCATTGGTGGCACACGCCTTTAATCCCAGCACTCAGAAGGCAGAGGCAGGCCGATCTCTGTGAGTTTGAGGCCAGCCTGGGCTACAGAGTGAGTTCCAGGAAAGGCGCAAAGCTACACAGAGAAACCCTGTCTCGAAAAACAACAACAACAAAAAAGAGTGACCCCTAGGCTGTGGATGAGTCACAGGGAGAGGTAGGTCGTATGGTTTATTGAAAAGGGTGACACTCGAAGGCAAACTTGGAGAATTCAGCTTTGTCCATGTTAAGTTTAAGGAGCAACGGGACACATGAGCAGAACCACCAAAGAGGCAGGTGTTAAAAGGATCAATTTGGCTGGGCGGTGGTGACACACGCCTTTAATCCCAGCACTCGGGAGGCAGAGGCAGGCAGATCTCTGAGTTCGAGGCCAGCCTGGTCATCAGAGATCCAGGACAGCCGTGGCTACACAGAGAAACCCTGTCTCAAAACAACCAAAAACTAACCAACCAACCAAAACCTATCTATCTTTTTCTGTACACTATTCAGTATCAATAGAGGGTTGTGAGTCCACTCTTTTTTTTTTTTTTTTTTTTTGAGACAGTCTTTCCTGGCTCAGCTCCCTAAGTTGTACAAATCGCATTTTACTATCATAATGAAAAGAATCCTGGGTACTTCAGACACAGCAGCTTTTCATTTTGTTTTGTTTGCTGTTTTCCTTTTGGACGCAGGGTCCCACTGTACAGTCTCCAGCCTGGAGGCCTGGCACTCACCGTGGAAATCAGGCTGGTACACCACCAGGCTTGGCCTCTTGAAAATAAAGTTAAAAATTAAATATTTTCAATAGACAAGGTCTCACTATATTGCTAATAGAATCCGAGGCTTAAGTGATTATCCTGACTCAGGCTTCTTGGCCGGGATCAAAGACATCAACAACAGCGAAAGCAGTTTTTTAGGCAGAAGTATTTTGACTTACGAGCTGTTGGGAATTGAGTTCATGATGTTATACACACTGGGCAAGACAGCCTCAACACAGTATAGTTTTGTTTATTTGGTTTTGTTTTTTGAGACAGGGTTTCTCTATGTAGCCCTGGCTCTTCTGGAACTGGAACTCAGAGATTCACCTGCTTCTGCCTCCCTGGTGCTGAGATTATAGGCATGTCCCACCCACCTCCAGAGACAATATTTTTTATTTTTTAAATAAAAGTGAAGTGTTTTTTCAAAGCAGGGATTTCTACTTCATCGAGCCATAGTGACAAGGAGTTTTCTGCTTCAGGATTTCAACATGAAAGGAACCTGGTTCATTACAACAGATGACCTGGGTGTGTAGCTCAGTGGCAGAGTGTACACCATGCTGAAGACCATAGCTTCACCCTCAACATAGCAAAAATAAGTAAGTAAAAATCCTCATGGGGTTGGGGATTTAGCTCAGCGGTAGAGCGCTTGCTTAGCAAGCACAAGGCCCTGGGTTCGGTCCTCAGCTTTGAAAAAAAGAAAAGAAAAACCTCGTGGACTGAGAAGATTGCTCCTTTGGTAAGTGCTTGTTGGGTACACACAAAATCCTTGGCACTATCCTTAGGACCCATGTAAAAAGCTGGGCGTAGTGGTGCACATCTGTATTCCCAGCACTGGAGGATCCCAGAGGCTGGTCTAGTCCAATCAGTGAGCTCCAGGCCGAGACTCTGTCTTAACAAATTAAGGCATAAGGTGTGGTGGTATTGTGTTCCCAGAAATATTGTGTGTTCCCCCGAAATAAACATATTTGGGGTCAGAGAACAGATAGCCACTAGAACAAAGCCAAAAATGGTGGCTAGAAAATGGGAAGAGTAAGCCATAACAGAAGTTGGGCGGTGGTGGTGCACACCTTTAATAACCAGCACTTGGGAGGCAGAGTTAGCCAGATCTCTGAGTTCAAGGCCACTTTACAAACAGCTAAGCATGGTGACCCACGCCTTTAATCCCAGAAACCCAACCTTTAATCCCAGGGAGTGGGGGCAGGAAGAGAAAGGTATATAAGGCGTGAGGACCAGGAACTAGAGGAGAAAAGCATGTAGGTAGTTAAGCATTTGGTTGGTTTAGCATCAGGCTTTGGAGCAACACAGTTCAGCTCAGAGCCATTGGGATAAGGACTCAGAAGCTTCCAGCCTGAGGAAACAGGATCAGCTGAGGAACTAGCAAGGTGAGATAGCCGTGGCTATCTCTTCTCTGATCTTCCAGCATCCACCCCATGTGGCAGCTCACAACTGTCTGGGCCTACAGTTCCAAGGATTCAAATGCCCTTGTTTGGCCTCCTTGGGCACCAGGCACATATGCGGTACACAGAGAAGCGGATAAAATACCTATGTACATAAAATAAATAATTAAAAGCCCCTCACCAGTATATACACTGAATCTGGAACATTTTTCTGTCACTAGATGACAGTTCTTCTTTCAAGAAATTACCATTTCGAAATGATTAGGAACAAACTGCTTGTTGGTTTGAGACCTCCCTGTTCTTTGTGTTTTGAGATGGGAGTCTTGCCATGTTGGCCAGGTACATCTTTAACTAGCTAGGCCGAAGACTGTCATTTCTGAGCTTCTCCAGTAGTTGGGCTTATAGGCATGGACCACTACAGCAGGTTTGTGAAGTAATTTTTCAGAGTGTCTTGAGAAAAGGGTAAAGCTAATTCATATTTAATACATGTACACAGTTTCTGTTATGCACTGGTTGTGTGTGTAGGAGCTGATGGCATCATTTAACCCAGAAGAGCTATCGGAAGAGTTATGGATTCCTTATCAGACACTTTATCGCTGCCACGTTCTTTTTTTTTTTTTTTTCCTTCCTCTCATGTAGGCCAGGCTGGCCTCAGAGTCCCAGTGTAGCCCAGGGTGGCCTGGAACTAAGGTAGCCAAGGCTGACTTTGAACTGATCCTCCTGCCCCACTTCCCAAGCACTTGGATTAGAGATCTGCACCACACCTGGTTTATATGGTGCTGGAGATAGAAGCCAACGCTTCCTGCTTGTTAGACAGGCACTCAACCACACTACCTCAGCTCTGTAGAACTGGGTCTGCTTGCTACCCACGAATTTGTCTTGAACCAATATACTGCTGTGCCTGGTCCCATGAGTACTCCTAACTCCCCAGAGCTGGTCAAGATGTTTTGGAGTTGGGTTTGGTGGTGCTTATCCACAATCCTAGCACTCTGGAGACTGAAGCAGGAGGATTACAAGTTCAACCTCTGGACCAAATGGCTCAAGCCTATATCATCCTAGCCCAGACAAGACAAGAGGGTCACAAGGTGGAAGCCAGCCTGGGTTAGAGTGAGGGCCGGCTTAAAAAGTAAAGAACTAAAGAAGACTCACAGAGCAGCAAGATCTTCCTCCCATGGCTTCCAGCCCATTGAGAGTGGGAGGCCTGGAGGGAGCAGGGTCTGGGAAGTGCTGCACTGCATTCCAGCAGCAGGGCCAGTTCCACACCCAGTTCAAACCCTGGCCTAGCTTTGACTTTTGTTGTTGTTTCTGTTTTGTTTTGTTTTTCGAGACAGGGTTTCTCTGTGTAGCTTCATGCCTTTCCTGGAACTCGCTTTGGAGACCAGGCTGGCCTCAAACTCACAGAGATCCGCCCGCCTCTGCCTCCCGAGTGCTGGGACTAAAGGTGTGTGCCACCACCGCCCGGCTCAGCTTTGTCTTTTGTATATTTATTTATCTATTTATTTGTGTGTGCACATGCCACACACACATGTAAGAGGACACCCTGTGGGAGGTTTTTTCTTTCTACCATGTAGGCTCCAGGGATCAAACTCAGGGCATCACACTTGGCAGCAAGCCAAGCTGAACCTCAACTCCACTTTTTGATCTTGGGCCATTAACTCACTCTGAAAATTTTTTTTTTTTTTAATTAAAAAAAATGAGGTTAGTGGTGCCCGATCTCTCCTGGAGAAGCACACAGTCATGCTCTTGAGAGTGTTGTTCTTTCTGAGCATCCCTCTGAAGGAGAACACTCACACAAGGCTTCCTCCTGGATCCCCGGTTAGGCACAGACCACACCCAAACACCTGTTTTCCCAGACGTCCTTTATTTCAGGAAGAAAAGCTAAAGTGGCCGCTTCCTGACTCAGGCAGAGAAGCAGCAGCAATGGCCTTGCAGGTGCCGTTGTTAGGAGGAGGAAAAGGGGAGGTCTGGGCTCAGATGGGGCAGTGGTGGTAAAGGTGATGGGGGACAAGAGAGAAGGGGAAGGGATGTTTGCCCCAGAGGGACAGAGGACGGCCTCTGGATAGAGAGGAGACAGGGCGGCACATAGGCAAGCAGAGGTTTATAAGGTAGAGGAGGAACACCCCCCCCCCCCCCCCCCCCCCCCCCCCGTTAGGATGAGGTGTTTAATTTTAATTGGGCGTGTTAATTTTAGATGAGCCAAAGAGGGCTTTTGATTGCTGGACCTTGGTGGTCAGCCTCAGGAGGAGGAAGTGACAATAAGGGAACAGATCGTGGTGGCTAGCTTTAGGGATGTAATCTAACTTTTTAGCAAGGCAGAAGGAATGGGGGAGAAGGGCAAGGCCTGCCAGAGCCACATGCTTGAGTGGGCTAATGTCCCTCTACCCTCCAAGATTTGTTTGTTCTTCATATAGTCATGTTTTGCTCATTTGTCTGTGCGGCACATTCATGCCAGGTGCCCACGGAGGCATTGGATCCCCTGGAACTGGAATTATGGCTGGTTGTGGGCTGCCACACGGAGGTTGGGAATCAAATCGGGGTCCTAAGCAGGAACAAGCACTCCTAACTGCCAGGCCATTTCTCCAGGCCCCTGTTGCTCTCATGCCCTCAGTCTTAAATCTACACTAAAATATCTTTACTAAGCTCCCCCAAACAAACCAACCCAACATAAAACAAATGAAGACAGGGCTGGGGCGTGGCCCAGCTGGTAGCAGTCATGTAGCCTTGGGTTCCAGCCGCACCACCAGGTGACAGTGTTGGGTGGTGAACACTGGTAATCCCAGAACTGGGAGGTAGAGGCAGGAGCGATCAGAAGTTCAAGGTCATTTTCCATTCCTCATTCCATAGAGTTTAAGGGAGGCCAGATGGGGACGCATGAAACTCTCTCAAAGAGGCAAAACCCCAAACCAACCAAACAAAAATCTCAACAACAAACTCCCAATCCAATAGTTCTCAACCTGGGGGTCTTGACCCCTTCACAAGAGTGGAATATCTGATACCCTGCACATCAGATATTTACATTAACAGTTGGAAAACTGCAATTACGAATTAGCTACAAAAATAATTTTACGGTTGGGGTCACCACAACACGAGGAACTGTGTTAATGGGTCGAAGCATTAGGAAGGTTGAGAATCACTGTTCTAATCAAACAGGTACTGTGAAGATTAAATATTAATACACAAGAAAGCAGAAATCACAGAACACAGCTCCTAGCTGGAGGGATGAGCCTCAGAATGGTAGGGAAAATTCTTACATTTAGGCGATATTTTGTAAAATATTCACCAGGAGGTAAGGGTTAAGAGGTAGGAGGTCATTTTAGATCAAGCCTCTTTACTAGGCCCTAAAACCAACTTTAAAAAAAAAGGTGCATGGTTTGGAGATGTGGCTGAGTTGTAGACTGTGAAGGAAGCCCTGTGTGTGGTCCCCAACCCGGCATAAACCAGCTGTGGTGGACACACTTGCAATCCACACCTGAAAACACTCAGTAGACAGAAAGGAGGGTCAGAAGCTCCAAGGCAGCCTTGGGTTTGAGGCCAACCTGGGCTACATGTTACCTGTCTGTCTGCTTCTCTCTCTCACACACACAGCATTCACAGGGTGCTGCCAAAGGCTGGTTTAGTGTTTATCATACTAATGTTCTAGGTATCCAATGTGAATTATGTTATTTGATCTTCCAGGGAACTGAGAGAAATTCTGCTTTCTGTTCTCTTCGCTTTAATCTTTCTTTACAAGATAATAAAGGTAACCGGAAGTTAAACATCGGACTTTTGATGCTGGAGGTACATGCAGAGCACGATGCACCATGGCCGAGATGCACTTGCGACCCCCAATTGAACTTGGAAATAAGACCAATCTATCTTTATGTTACTTTGAGTGTTTTTGAGGCAAGGTCTTTGAATGCCAGGGTGGAGACCTCTTGCCTCTACCTCCCAAATGCTGGCATTACAGGAGTGTGTTATCACTCTCAGTTTGATATTTATTTCAGCTGCCTTCGGTCTATAAAACCAACCTTTTCTGTTCAGTCCATTGGAACACTGGCTCTACAGGATGGAATAAAAGGGTCTATCTCTACAGTGAAAAGTAAAGTCAATTAAAGTCCATACTCTGAAGCTAGGGAGGTAATTCAGTTGAATGCCTAAGATGCACAAGGCATCAACCTCTAGCACCTGAGGGGGTGGGGTGGGGAGACCTTTAATTTGTTGTAATCTTGGCTTATGACACATCTATGTCCAAAATGTACGTCGCAGGCTGGGGATGCAACACAGTACTGGACACTTGTCTACCAAGCTTGACTCCCTAGCTTCCATGTCCAGTCTGTTCTTTCCTGCCGCTGTCTCAGGTCCTTCTCTGTGGTGCTGGGGCTGAACACGCAGGCTGAGCCTCCACTCCACCACTGAGCTCCACACAAGCCCAGACTGCTCCTTCTCAACCACACAAGTGCTAGGACTTCAGGCATGACCACACACCTATGGGAACATGTATAAGACACATGAATCCCATTGCTTCCTTTCCCACTGAACAGATAGCTACATGGCTGACCCTGCACCATGACTCACAATGTTAAGACTTCACAGCAGACTGTTACCTCACCAACAGAACAGCGGACTTCTTGCCGGACTTCACTGGTTAATGAGAATATGAAATATAAGGAAAAAACACCATCAACAGGAAAACTGAACCCACAGTACCCACATGGTATTTGTCACCCATTGTATTATGTTAGGAACATCCTATAGTGCACTTTACCACATTCTTTTGTTTGTTTGTTTGTTTTTCAAGACAGGGTTTCTCTGTGTAGCTTCACGCCTTTCCTGGAACTCACTTGATAGACCAGGCTGGCCTCGAACTCACAGATATCTGCCTGGCTCTGCCTCCCGAGTGCTGGGATTAAAGGCGTGTGCCGCCGCCGCCGCCGCCGCCGCCGCCACCGCCGCCACTACCCGGTCCGGTTTACCAGATTCTTTTTTTTTAAGATTTATTTTTTTATTATGTATACATTATTCTGTCTGCATGTATCCCTGCCAACCAGAAGAGGGCACCAGATCTCATTTCAGGTGGTTGTCAGCCACCATGTGGTTGCTGGGAGTTGAACTCAGGACCTTTGGAAGAGCAGACAGTTCTCTTAACCACTGAGCCATCTCTCCAGCCCGGTCTACCAGATTCTTAAATGTACTTTTTAAAGAGCCCAGTGGTGTGGTAGCACGTTATCTTCAATCTCAGCACAGTGAGTTTGAGGCTAGCCAGGCCTACATAGTGAGTTCCAGAACAGCCAAAGATACACAGTGAAACCCTGTCTCTAAAACAAACAAATGGAAACCCCTCCCCACAAAAGAAAAAAAGAGTATGGTTTATCAGTTTACACACTTGAATGTCTTGTCTGTATGTATGCTGGTGTATGTGTGCCATGGTACACATGAAGAGAGCAGAGGAGCTTTTGGGAGTCAGTTTCCCCCTTTTGTCTGGGTTTCCGGCATGGAACTTAGATTGGATGGCTTGTATCTACCAAGTCATTTTGACAGCCACACAAATGAGTTTTTGTTGTTTTGTTTTTTGAGACCGGGTTTCTTTGTGTAGTTTTGGAGCCTATTCTGGAACTCACTCTGTAGACCGGGCTGGTCTTGATCTCGCCTACCACTGCTTTGAGTGCTGGGATTAAGGGTGTGTGCCACCACCGCCCAGCCAAGTAACAGAGAATGTCAGGTGTTTGGCATTTGTGTCATGTGATTTCAGAATTTATGTAGTTCAGGAAGTTTACTCTAAGAAGAACTCTCTATTCATGAAAACTCTACAATCTAGTCAGAGGATGGATATTTATTTTATAACAAAATACATAAAACCAAAATATAAAGCATACAACTATTTGTACTTTATAGGCTGATTATACTGAAATTGTTAATTTAACATTAGTTAAAATAAACATTAAGTTACTTATATTTGAAAATGTCAAGTACATGATTAAAACATGTTTCTCCCCCAAAAGAGACAGCACTTCTGGAGTACACGGTGATAGAAGGACCACTCCAACACAGCAGCGGCCCTGGCTGGGCATGCAGTGTGGAGGGAGGCCCCGCTGGGTTAGGCTTAGGCTCTGGCTTTCTCCAGCACCAAACACTAGGCCTTCATCTTTTGATTCTTGGACCATCCTTGTGCTTCCTTTTTAGTCTGAAAAGAAAAAAAAAGTAAATTAAATAAAATGCTTACAAGGAGGAGGTGATGTAGAGAACCACATACTTACATCTGGGGCACTTTGTGTAAGCTAGACAGCCCACCTCTCTTTAATTCACCCAACTCTCAAGCATCTGTCACAGAACTTCAGGTTTGGGTTTGCTGAGTCCTTGGTAAGAAATGAGCTCCTACGTGGTTGCTGTGGGATCCTTTCATGCTTTTACCTCAGGGTGGTAGGGCACCAGGCAATTCATGGCCACTAAAGCCACCCCAGTCACTGGCTTCCCAGCACCTGTCTCAAGCCCAAACAAAACAGGGAAACTGAGCCTGGACAGTGAGAAAGAACTCTGGGATGGGAAAGTCCGAGGGAGGGCTGTCACTGTGTAGCCTTTCCCTCCTCTAAAGGTTCTGGAATTGGATGGAGACAGAGGTGATTTTTATTGAGAAGGCTGAGTTTTGAGTGCGTATGGGGCTGAGCTGGTAAGGAGTCCACAGGCTTGTACAAGTTCCTTGCCTCAACAGGAAACTTACTAATCTTTTTTTTTTTTTTTCTCCTGGAGTTGAGGATAGAACCCAGGGCCTTGTGCTTGCCAGGCAAGTGCTCTACCACTGAGCTAAATCCCCAACCCTGAAACTTACTAATCTATTCAGGGGTGACTGTCAGGACACACCAAGGCCCTGGCTGCCCTTGAACTCATTATGTAGCCAAGGATGATCCTGAACTATTTCCTGAGTGCTGGGATTACTGGGACAGGTCTCAGTTCTTCCAATCTGACTTCAGTTATGCAGATTTTGTTCAGGACAGGTTTTAGTGCACAGCAAAACCAAAAGGCAGGCATAGATAAAGACCTCATGCAGCACATCTGTGGTCTTGAACTCTAGACCATCTCTGTCTCCCAAGTGCTCAGATTATGCATACATACCACCACGCCCTGTTTACACAAGGGCGGGGTTCAAACCCAGGACTTCCTGAATGCTAGGCAAGCACTCCCCCTACTACAGTGGCACATCTGTTATAACTGCTAACTGACACTACTATGCAAATTCTCTGGCTTTGGGCAAATAGCTAAAGATATGTATAAGTCATTACAGTATGCACAGAATAATTTTACTGCCCATGAAAATCATTATATATTTTTTTTTCATCTAGGAGAAGGGTCTATAGTTTTCTTATAATATTTTTGGCTAGTTTTTGGTACTAAGCATTGTTAAGGCTGGCTTTGTAAAACATGTTGGGGCCGGGCGGTGATGGTGCACGCCTGTAATCCCAGCACTTGGGAGGCAGAGGCAGGCGGATCTCTGTGAGTTCGAGGCCAGCCTAGTCTACAAAGCGAGTTCCAGGACAGCCTCCAAAGCTACAGAGAAACCCTGTCTCGAAAAAACAAAACAAAACAAAAACATGTTGGTAATTCTCCTCCCTCCCTCCCCACCTCTTCCTTCTCCAAGGTCTCCAATATCCCAGACTGTCTTTAAACCAACACATAGCCCCAAATGACCTTGACCTTCTGATACCCGGCTAGATCTCCCATACTTGACTTGTGTGATGCATGCCAGGCAAACACTTTTATCATTCTATTGACCCCCAAACTGGGAACTGTTTCTAACTTTTGAAAGAGATTGTGGAGAATTGGTATAACTTCATCCTTAAAGGTTTGGCAGAATTTACCAGTTAATTTATTTGAGCCTAGTATTGTTTTGATAGATATATCATTTTAAAAGATTTTTACTATTTTCCAGTTTGTATGTGTGTGTCTATGTGTGAATATGTGCACAGGAGTGCACATGCTTGTGGAGGCCAGAGATGAAGGGTTCTCTGGAGCGGGAATTACAGTTGTGAGCCACCTGACTTGGCTAGTAGGACCCAATCTTGGTTCTTATGCTGAGCCATCTCTCTAGTTCAATTCACATAAAAAACTTACATAGATATAATAAAATATACTACATATGTTATATCATATAACATGATCAATATTGTTTTGTGTATGGGCATATGTGGAGGTCCGTGGGCAACCTCGGACATTGGTCCTTACCTTCCCACTTTGATTTGAGCTAGGATCTTTTATTTCTAGCTGGAGCTTAGGCTAGGCTCTCTGGCCCCAAGGCTTCTATGGATTCTCCTGTCTTTGGCTTCCATCTTGTATAGGAACGCTGGGACTATAAATTGGATTTACATAGGTTCTGGGGAACAACATTTGGGTCCTTATGCTTTCATGGCAAGCACTTTGCCCCACTGATCCAATCCCCAGCTCCAGAGTCTCTTCTGGTGGATGTTATGGTAGACTGCATTTTCCAAAGTGATTCACTTCACTTGGCATTGTTCATATGTGAGCATGGAGTTCTTCACAGGATTCCGTTATTATCTGTGAAAATGTCTGTGTACTGCCTGTAATCTGACACTCGGATGGACAAGCTAGGAGAGCTGCAATGAGTCAGGGCCAGCCTGGGCTACACAGTGAGTTCAAGGCCAGCCTGGTGGCTGTAGTAGTTATTTGGCCCATCCCCTATTTTGTGGTTTGAGTACAGAGTAGCACAGTGCTTCATCACAGGCTCTTGCTCCTTACTATATTTATTTTGTTTGGTTTTTGAGACATTGTCTCCTTACATAGCTCTGGGTATGCTGGAGCTCACTATGTAGACCAGGTAGGCTTCAGACTTGCAGATTTGCCTACTCGGCTCCTCCCAAATGCTTGGATTAAAGGCATCCACCACCATGTCTGGCTACTTACTATCTTGGTAAACCTGGTCAAACTGGCCCCTCATATACTGAATAAGTAACATGAGGAAAAGGGTGTGTGTGTGTGTGAAAGGAACTGTGTAGGACATTCTTGGCTGCCTCTGATCTACCCTTCATCCTTTTCTACCCCCACTGTGTACCCAAAGAGGTGGCTGGCTATGACCGCTAGTTTCTGATTAGGTTCATTAATAGGAAGCAGACAGGATTCGCAGGTACAGAGAGAGCAAAGTTGAGCGTTTACTTCACTGTTCTTTTTGTCTGGTTATGGTCTGACAGTGGCTGAAGCCTGTGAACACCTATGTTTCCACAGAAAGGCTATCACGCCTACCTGGTGAGTCCTGGGTATGGCTGTAGTTCTGCAGTTTCTGTCCTGTTTGATCCCTGCTTTCCACATGCTTTCCGTCAGTCCCCTTAGACTTTGTCACATTGCCTCCAAGGGACTTAATTGTTATAGTAGTAGGCCCCAGAGGGTTGTTGGGAGAGTAAATGGCATATTCCATGTAAAACACTTAACCCTCAAAATAAGTACTACACATTCCTCTCTGTCCCCTCCGTTTTTTCTGAGACAGTTTGCTGTTAAGATGAGCTGGTCTCAAACTGGTGGTCATCCTGCCTTGGGCCACAGTTCAAAGTCACCCCTACCTACTCTAGGAGAAATCCACTGGCACTCTTTTAAAGACCTGAAAGTCGTTATAATGGACTTTCAATTTTACAATGGACTTAATAAATTAATTCTGTTGAGACAGAGTTTCCCCTGAAGGTGGGAGGTGGAAGCAGGAAGACCGGGAGTGGAATCACGGGGACACAGTGAGTTCAAGGCCAGCTTATACTACATCAGACCACCTCTTCATCCCAAGCAGATGCAACAAGAATCAGCTATGCGGCAGGATGATCTTGAGGTGCTGATCTCCAGGAAGCCTCTACTTCCTCAGTACTAGGACACCGGCACAGCCACCATGCCTGGTTTATGTGGTGCTGGGACTGACTCCAGGGCTTCATGCATACTAGGGAAGTGCCCTACTAACTAATCTACACAAGCAGTCCCAAGCCCTGTGCTTACCTAAGTTATTACAGTTGTTTACTTGAATCATCTACTTAATAAGCTGTGCATGCTCTGTGGGAAGTCATAAAACGGTGTTCAATAAAGGCTGCATTAATGACTAAATACATCTCTCCTGTTCACTTTCAATCTAAATACGATCTGTATTAACGAGAGTACTTGGTAGCTGGCCCTATATAAGCCTAAGCTTTGACACTGGGTAAAATTGGATACTGGATGTTTGGATATCTAACTAGTATTTCTCAAAAACTTTAGTTTTTAAAGGTGGAACAGATTATCTTAGAACAATTTTTGACTAGGATTCAAATCAAGCTTTAAAGATTACATTTTAAGATAATTTCTGAGTATTTTTGATATTGGATCATAACTACTAGTAGGAAGAATTTAGTTTTACATGTATTTCTATACAACCTTATTTTTTCCATATCTTAAAAACCCAAACACCAGCTGGGCAATGGTGGTGCACACCTTTAATCCTTCACTTGGGAGGCAGAGGCAGGCGGATCTCTGTGAGTTTGAGGCCAGCCTGGTCTACAGAGCAAGATCTAGGACAGGCACCAAAACTACACAGAGAAATCCTGTCTTGGAAAAACAAACAACAAAAAACAAACCCAAACAGCAAAGCAACACAAGCCAAACCGCCCATCCACCCAAAGCCCTTCCTCATGTGTACTGTGCATGTGGACGGGCGGGAGAAAGCCCTTCCTCATGTGTACTGTGCATGTGGACGGGCGGGAGAAAGCCCTTCCTCATGTGTACTGTGCATGTGGACGGGCTGGAGAAAGCCCTGCTCCCACAGATCTTGGGCAGGTACTCTTCCTTCCAGGCTCAAGCATCACCTTTTCAGGAGGCTAGACCTTCTCAACCCTCATGCTCTTTCCTGTTTCGTTTTTCTCCACAGAATATGCCATGCTTCCCATTCTACACAGCAGTTCATTGTGTGCTGTGCAGAAAGGGGCTCCCTCGGAAGCCCCGACTTGGTCTTCGGAGGGCTAGGACTATGGTTTGTCAGGCCCAGCTCTTCAACACAGCTCTGAATTTTAGGCAATAAAAGCTATTTTTGTTTGTTTCTTTTTCTTTGTGATCCTGAGGATCAAATCCAGGCAGGGCCTGGTGCACGCTGGGTTAATGTTCTACTGCTGAGCTATATCCCTGCCCCTATTAGACACACAAAAGCTGTATAAATGTAAGGGATCAGTGTATAACCTCTCAATATATAACTGTGTAATGTTCAAATCAAAGTGAATCCCCTCAAACATCAATCTGCTTTTGGGTGTTGGTTTTTGGTTCTGTCCATCTGGAAAGTAAAAAGGAGCACTAGTTTTAGAAGAACTGCCTATAACATACTCGGCACGGAGGAAAGGAGTACACACGCTTGGATCTGCCATGACAGAGACTGCTCGGCTCTATGGAAGACTGGCGTGAGGTTTGAGAATTCAAACCTAAGTGGTTCCCCTAAGCAATATGAAAGAGCACGCAGGCCAGTAGGGTGAGATCACGGCTGGAACTAACCAGGCAGAGTGGTTCTACCAGAAAGAACTACGGGCAACAGTCACAACTCTAAGTAACCGCCAATTCGCAAGGCACAGAAATACCACATTCAGCTTTATAAGCTTGAACTGACGTCTGTTTTAGACCCTCTGGAGCCCTGGTTGGCTGGAACTTGTTGCAATCTTCCTGCCTCTGCTTCCCAATTGCTGGGATTAACAGGCATGTGGGACTACATTCAGTTCAGCCACCTCTACCACCCAGAGATGGGTACGCAGAGTCTTTTGTGGGTGAATGGATTTTTTCAGATGAGATTTTGCTCTGTAACCTAGGCAGGCCTTGAACTTGTGATCAGGCTTCCTACAGGCATGCACCATGTTTGGCTCTTGGCCAACTTCTGCCCTTGGTCATACATTAATTATAATTCATGCTACTCGGAGCTACATTAGAACTGAGCATGTGATTTCTCACCTCCCCTAGTACCCAAGTCACTCATTTGTCACTACCAAACGGGAACAAATGTCAAGTAACTAACTGTGCTTTTGAAAGCTTGATTTCGGATTCCCGTGAAATGAGTAATTCTTCATTTCCATATATTTCATCTAGTGATGAGCTATTAGTAGTATGCTAGTATAGCTTAACTTCTAGATACTAGAAGTTTCTAATCCATTACCAACTCTTAGTTGGTATGGAGTGATTTGTCTAACATGGAACACAGATCAACAGCTATCTGTTTATATATGAGTTAGATACTGAAATATATATATATATATATATATATATATATATATATATATAGTTTTCTTTTTCCTTTTTTTTTTTTTTGGTTTTTCGAGACAGGGTTTCTCTGTAGCTTTGGAGGTTGTCCTGGAACTCGCTTTGGAGACCAGTCTAGCCTCGAACTCACAGAGATCCACCTGCCTCTGCCTCCCGAGTGCTGGGATTAAAGGCGTGTGCCACCACCGCCCGGCTGAATTAGATATTTTAAAAGAAATATAACAATAACAAATGTCGTAGAGACTGTATGGGGCTCACAAAGGCAAATTATTCACTGTCTGACCCTTTAAAGACTTCTCTAACTCTAAACAGACCCCAGATAAAATGGGCGCAATGATTCAGATATACAGTTAGCTATTCTTTATTTTGGTAATTCTACCCTTAGGTGTTTGAACAGAGTGTCTCTTTTATTCTACCATCCTAATAGTTCTTGGCCCTTCACACATACAATGGTGCTGTGTACTAAACTTGATATTCCTCCTTCACTTATTAGCATAATTAACCTTTAAGTAAGGAGAGTCCTTAACCATCTCCTCCCTGCTGCCTCTGCGAGTAGGGTCTCTCGTGTAGCCCTGGCTGTCCTGGAACTCTTTCTGTAGGCCAGGCTGGCCTCAAACTCAAGAGACTTGTTGCCTCTGTCTCCCAAGTGCTGGGACTGAGGGCACAGGCCATCACTGCCAGCAGAGTCCATACTTTAAATTCACATCTCACAGAGGTTCTTTCGGATGAAGCCAGTTTTCATTTATTTATGCATGTAACATTACTGACATACTTAATGATTACCTTTTATTACTATGAACACTGCCATAATTATTATGTGCTCACTTAAGCTAATTATATTTATAATTTTATAGAGAAACAGTACAAATTAATAAAGACACTTTAATTGTAGTACAGTGTCAACAGGTCCCACAAACTACTGCAGGTTTGTGAGGTCCCCGAAGGCTGCTGCAGAAACAAATGTCTGGTTAACTGGGACTTTGGGAGAAGTGATTCATTAGGTATAGGGGATCTTGGAGAGGATTAACTGATAAGATTGATTGATTTATTTATTATTATTATTATTATTATTATTATTATTATTATTATTAACTGATAACTGCTGTCCACAAGTAGCCATCTAAAACACTAATCTATAACTTGGGGACTATAAGACGCTGAGAAAGTCTGTTAAACTTAGAAAGAACAGTGACTGATAAAGGCAGACAAAATAAGCCTGGGGGATTGCTCTTGGGATCTAGAAAAAGAGCTGGACATCAAGGCTCTAGCAGTGTTTAACCAGCACAGCTTCTAAGGAGGGAAAGGCTGTATTTAGTCGACATAATTACTCTGTTTTCCAATGCTGCAGGCTGAGACACAAATCCTGATTTCTTTTTTTTCTTTTTCTTTTTTCTTTTTGCTGGAGCTGAGGACCGAACCCAGGACCTTTTGCTCTACCACTGAGCTAAATACCCAACCCCACAAATCCTGATTTCTAAGTCCTCACAGGTGGACCCAACTTCAGTGATCTGCCAGCTGGTCTGGACTTATAATGGACAAAACATAACACTGTCTGGGATCATTCGCCCCTCATTCCCTCATGCCATGCTCACTCAGAAATTCCTTATTTCAAATGGCTTATTACTAAACTATATATGGAAGAGGCTGTAATATTATTCCTGACTGAAAATACAAGTTTAATCTTTTTTTCTTTTGAGGTAAGTTCTCTCATTCTGTACTCCAGGACAGCCTGAAACTCACTATGTAACCCATGGTCTCAAGCCCATGGCTCACCTCCTGCCTCAGCCTCCTAGGCTCACACTGCCTCTTTCATTTCCCAGAGTTTTAGTTCTAAGAAGATAATCAAATTGGAGAGAGAAACAATTCATTTCTTCCCCTTCAGCGAGTGTGTGCTGAAGCAAACAGGAGATGTGGGAAGAACCACAGGAAGGTGTGGAGACAAAGGTGAGTAAGTCCCAGGAAGGATGGAACCTCCAAACAAGCACCACTAAGGGCGAGGCAGAGCCGTGCATGGGGAAGCTCAATGAGCAGGGCTGCCGAGACTCCCAGGTGCCTGGGATGGAGTCACCCCCATGAGCTGCCGCTTTCCTCACAGTTAGCCTGGCCTACATTACTGCAACACGGACTCTCCCCATAGATTTCCTCTGCGGACACAGACAGAGGTTTGCTGTCATTTGAAAGTGGGAAGCTGATGCTGGTGGCTGCACGGATCTGTAACCCCAGCACTCTGGAGGCAGAGGCAGGAGTGTGAGTTTGAGGCCAGCCTAGCGAAGCCTGTCTATGAGTCCTTTCGAAACACCCAAGATGGAATCCTTGCCAAGCACAAGTGCAAGGAGGGGGTTCAGTCCCTAGCACGGGAGGAAAAAGAAAGGGGGTTTGATTATACGATCGTAAATGTCAAGGACTTACTGAATTGCAATATTAAAGACCAATCTTCTGATTCTAAGTCTTGCAGGACTGGAAGTTAACCTCATGTTTCTTTTCGGGAAAATCATGTTGAAGTCGACTCATCAATAATGCCACTCTTTGTCCATTGCTTTTTTCTTTTTGTATTATTTGTTGAAACATACAATTTTCAATATTTTCTAGATATTTTCTTCACATTTCTCCATCCCTTTCTTCCAGAGAGGGTTTCACTATATTTCAGGCTGACCTCCAATTCATGATACAGCTAAGGCTGGCCTTCAATTCCTGATCCTCCTTTCTCCACCTCCCATATTCTGGGAATTCAGGTGTGTTAAACAACCCTTTTAATTTTATTTTAAAAGCTATTTTCAGATAGGGTCTCATCAAGTTGAGCACACTGGTCTAGAACTTATAACCCTCCTGCCTAAGCCTCCCAGGTGACTGGTATATTAGGCACATACTGGTACATCTGGCTCCAGTTAGTATGAACTGTTTTTATTCGTTATGAAAGATCCAACACAATCGTGTATAACTAAGTGGGAGCAGGTGCTACTTCTCATCCTTTTCGTTCTCATGCAAATGAAAACATTGTGGTCTGGGGACATGGTCCAGTGGGTCCAGTGTTTGCCACACAAGCAGGAGGACCTGACTTTGGATGCAGTAATGCAAGTCTAGAGTCTCAGCATCCTATGGATGAGATGGGAGGCAGAGACTGAAGGATCCCAGGGAGCCTGAGGGCCAGGCACAGCAACCAAGGACCCGAAGTTATCCTCTCACCCCTTATATGCATGTCACTCACATGGTCCCTATGAACATGGACAGACACCCACATCATGTGCATACACAAAAGATAAAAATCGTGCAGAATACATTTCTGAGCCCGTTGTAATTTGTTCCTGTCAATGTGGGAAGGAAAGGTGTAGATTTAGGATAATTTCTAGGTAAGTTCAATATGCTAATTAGAGACATAAAATCCAATACTCAGCTAATGTTCATTAGGAAAGAGATTAATAGAGACATTGCAAGACCTTTGCCTAACACCATCCAAATTAATTTAAAACAAATATGAAGGAAAAGAAAAAATATATTTAGTGAGGACTACAGCTTACAATTCTAAATATTTTTAGTTATACTTACAAACAGGGTTGGATTGGGTATAAATATATTGTCTTCATGTTCTCTTGGCATGTTCAAAATCTTGGATGCTTGATTTTCTGTCATGCTTTTTGATTCCATTTTAGTAAGTAAGCTGTTCTCAGAATGTTTACTACACATATTAATGATAATCTGTTTCATGGCTGCAAATTCCTGTTGATATATGAAAACAAGAAAACCGCAAGTGTGATTTTGGCAGACAAATAATGGTTGACACTAAACATTTATTTTAAATAGATAAAATATTTGAATAATTATATTACATATATGAAGAGAGTTGAGAAAACAAAATATTAACGTACAACAATCGTGCACATGACTCTTAAAATAGTAAATATTACTTTTAGCATTACAACTGACTTTTTTTTTTCTGAGACAGGGTTTCCCTGTGTAGCTTTGTGCCTTTCCTGGAACTTACTTTGTAGCCCAGACTGGCCTCGAACTCACACAGATCCGCCCGGCTCTGCCTCCCGAGTGCTGGGATTAAAGGCGTGCGCCACCACCGCCCGGCTCTGACTTTTTACAGGCTAGAGGTTGCTACTTTTTCTACACATTAGAGTCACACTTGGAGCTTCAAAAAACACCCCATGATACGTGTGTGTCTCACCTATGGACTGTGACACAAAGGTGTGGACTGTCTGGAGTTCTACTGCAGTTTTCTGCATGTTTGTTGAGTGGAGTATTAGCAACAATTGTTATTTAATTGCTGGAACTCAAACCCCGGCCTTGTGCATGGCAGGCAGCTTCAGCCTGGTCAGATTTCCCCCCTCTTAAACCGTCCTCTTACCTTATGAAGTCTAAATGAAGAAGGTAGAGAATAGATCACAGAATGGTTTTCCGTGACTACTAATCATGGTTTACTTCAAACAGGAAGTTTAATATAGCTTTAGCATTTCTTCAGCTGTAGTATTTCTGTAGCCATTTACACACGGTAATGGAGCTGGCATGAGTTGCCATTTTTAATTTTTCCAGTCCTGGGGATTGAGTCCAGGGCCTTGTGCATGCCAGCCAAGTACTTTACCACCGAGCTACACCCCATCCTGTCCAGTTGCCTTTCCAAATATTTATTCCTTACTTAATTTGAGACGGTGCTATGCTATGTAGTCATGGCTGGCTTGGCTTTTACTTTGTAGCCCAGGATGGCCTTGAACTCAAGACAGCCCCTCTCCTGCCCCCTTTGGCCTTCAGAGCTTTGTCACCTGGATTTTAATTTGCCTTTTGAGTGAAAAATGAACTCCGCTTGAGTTTTTGAAGAATTTAGGGTAAAATTTGCAACCACATCTTCTCAAGCCTATTATTTTTCCTAACTTTTGGCTCTTCATTAGTGGATACTCTGATTACTTACTAGACTGATGCATCAAACACAGACATCCAGGGAGATGGCCTGCTACTGGATTTATCTGTGCAATAATGGTGGGCTCTGTACTAGGTAATTCTTTCCTATTACTTCATCTTCATGCCAACACACAAACTTAGGGCAACAGAACGATGCCCCGATCCTTCTACTGCTCTGTTTATAGATGTCAGCTCCGTGTCAGAGCAAGTCCTTACAGGCCTCTCTTTTCTGGCTGTCATTAGTTCTATTTAGAACCACCTAGCTGGAGTAGATATTTAAAAACAGACTGCAGAGTTTGAGCCATGCCGCCTTACTAGATTCCCGGGCCAGGGCAGAAGCTGGAAACCGAAGTGCTAGGATCCATTCTCCTTTCTTGCCCAAAGCACATAGACTGCACACAAATACAGTCATACAGTTATCTGGGCCTTTAGGAGACTCATTTGGTTTTCAAGATAGCGTTATTTAATTTGTGGTAAAGAATGCAGCCACTGACCTAATGTTAAGCTTATTCAGTTACATCAGATTTTATTTTATTTTCCTTGACAAGGTCTCTGGTAGCCCAGGCTGCTCTAATTTTCTTTGTAGTCAAGGATGACTTTGGATCCTCCTAATGCTGGAATTACAGGTTTGTAAATCCGTTTATGTGGTGAAGGGAATGGAACCCCAGTGCTTTGTGTATCGAGGCAAGCATTTTACCAAGAGAGCTACATCCTCAGCTTCATGGCATAATTGAGCTCTTGCAGTACTTAATGGGAAAGGGGGAAATGATGGCTTCCTAGTCTATCAAAAACAAAATAATTTTTTGATGCCTTTTGTTGTTGTTGTTTTTCAAGACAGGGTCTCACTGTGTAGCTCTGACTGTCCTGGAACTCACTATGTAGACCAGGTTGGCCTGGAACTCACAGAGATCCACCTACCTCTGCCTCCCAAGTGCTGGGATTAAAGGCATGGGCCACCATGCCCAACTTCAACAAAACAATTTTTTATCTGAAAAAACATTCACTAACCATAAGTATTTTTAATATGAAGATATAATAAAACATGAAAAATGACTTCCAAATTAACCTCCCAACTTTTACGAATATATATATGGTATCTTGAGGGCTTTGGCCCCTTTAATTAATAGTCCCAGAGACACAGCTACTTAAACCTTTTCCTAATGCAACCCCATTCCCAAGAACTTTTTAAAAATGTGATTCCTGAGTGTAAAAAGTATGTAAACAATCAAGCATTTGCTAATAAGGCATATTTACTATAAAATATACATATACCCTTAGCATTTATGTAAAGAAAACTCTCTAATTTAAATTAGAAAGCAACAAAGTAGCTCTCAGTTGCAGGATGGAGCATCTTCACTGTTTTGGGATGTAATCTACATCTTGGTGTAGCTGCTGAGACTGCAGCTTTAGATATGAAGTATAAAATGGCAGGACATAGGTCCCTTTCAGAAATTACTTGAAATTCTCTCCTAATTGTAAGCTAAAATTCATTGAGTAGTTTTTCTTTTCTTTTTTTTTTTTTTGAGACAGGGTTTCTCTGTTTAGCTTTGCACCTTTCCTGGAACTCACTCGGTAGCCCAGGCTGGCCTAGAACTCACAGAGATCTGCCTGGCTCTGCCTCCCAGTGCTGGGATTAAAGGCGTGCGCCACCACCGCCCGGCTTTCACTGAGTATTTTGAAAAAAGAATCTCCATTCAGGAACTCTAACAGCAATTTGAAAATTCCAATACTGAAACACAATACAATGGAAAGATGTCCTAAGTGTGCACATGATGAGGAGGGACAGCAGGAAATCCTAACAGCTGTTCCCACCATTACTCTTCGGTTTTGGTTAAGGGCAGAGAGCTCTGCCCAGTCAAATCACTGCAGTTCACCCTCACAGTGGTCTCGAGTGTGAGCTGGGTGCTCCAGGCAGTGTGGGTCAGCCCTGAGTGGCGTCAGGGCATGCCCAGCGCAGGGCTGTCATGTGAGAGGCTGCAATGAAGCAGGAAGAGGCAACAGGGAGGAACTCTGAAAGGAAATTCAATTTGAGTTTTGAATTAATTTTTGGTCATTTTTGGGCGAGAATCTTGTAGTTTCATGATGCCATATGGGGTTGTAACTCTGTTTAATAAGCTGGAGCCTAAAAAAGGAAGCTGGTTTTGTTTCTCCTTGGCCTTTGCTGGCGTACTTATAAAAGCAGGTTCAAGAAACAGATTACGCCGGGCGGTGGTGGTGCAGGCCTGTAATCCCAGCACTCAGGAGGCAGAAGCCGGTGGATCTCTGTGAGTTCGAGGCTAGCCTGGTCTGTAGAGCTAGACCAGGACAGACTCCAAAGCTACAGAGAAACCCTGTCTCGAAAAACCAAAAAAAGAGAGAAAGAAACAGATTTCTGCTGGAGAGATGGCTCCATGGTTAAGAGCACTGACTGCTCTTCCAGAGGTCCTGAGTTCAATTCCCAGCCACCACATGGTGGCTCACAACCATCTTCTGGCCTGCAGTCATACATGCTATATACATAATAAATAAATAAATCTTAAAAAAAATTCTTAAAAAAAGAAACAGATTTCCTTGATGCTCATCAGGAGATCAGAAGGGAGATGAATTGTCTTTGTTTCATCTAGACTATGATTAATCACCTCAATTTTGGAAGCTTAAGCACACAGTGCCACTTTCATTCACCCGAGAGTATAACTAATACTAGCATGCTCTCTGAAACCCAGGAAGAATGCATTAAATGCAGCAGGATCTGCAAAACCCTATTAAGATCATATTGCAAACACAGCAGTGGTGGTGCAAGCCTTTAATCCCAGCACTTGGGAGGCAGAGGCAGGTGGACATCAGTGAGTTCCAGGCCAGCCTGGGCTACAAAGTGAGATCTGGGACAGCCAGGACTGTTACACAGAGGAAACCCTGTCTTAAAGAAAAAAAAAAAAAAAAAAAAAAAAGAAAGAAAGAAAACAGTAAAAAAAAAAGATCACATTGTGACCATGTACATCAGAATAACACAACACGTTTTCAGCTGTTTTGTGTTTGGTTTTTATGCTGATCCCTTATTAATATAAATAAACATATTAGCCGGGTGATGGTGGCGCACACCTGTAATCCCAGCACTAGGGAGGCAGAAGCAGGTGGATCTCTGTGAGTTCAAGGCCAGCCTGGTCTACAGAGCTAGTCCAGGACAGCCTCCAAAGCTACAGAGAAACCCTGTCTTGGAAAAACAAAAAACAAACAAACAAACAAAAACATATTAACATACAGCAACACAAATGTTTATATTACTTACATATATACATATAATGTTTATTTCAAATAGGGACTCACTGTATAGCTCTGGTTGGCCTAGCACTTGCTATGTAGATAGGCTGGCCTAGAACCCATAGGTATCCATCTGCCTTTGTCTCCCAAGAGTGCTGGGATCAGAGGTATGCTACCACGCCCAGTTCTTTTCTTTTTTTGTTTGTTTGTTTTTTGAAACAGGGTTTCTCTGTGTAGTTTTGGAGCCTGTCCTAGAACTTGCTCTGTAGGCCAGGCTGGCCTCCAACTCACAGAGATCTGCCTGGCTCTGCCTCCCGAGTGCTGGGATTAAAGGCGTGCACCACCACTGCCCGGCTTCTTTTAATTTTTAATTACACTTACTTATTGTGTGTGTATGGGGGGGGGAATGCTTGTGCCATGGTTTATGTGTGGAGGTCAATGTTGTCTAATCATGTGGTTTTGGGGCATTAATTTAGGTCCATCTTGCTGGCTTCTGGGTTTTTTCTCTGATACTTTATCAACTACTCAAAGCCATGCCAGTTATTTGGGTGTTTTTTTTTTTTTTGAAACAAGGCCTCACTATGTAGTAACTATGTACCTCAGGCTAGCCTAGTCTCACAGGTGGAAAAGTGTAAAGTGGTGTCTTTAGTATTTTTGAGACAGGGTCTGCCTGCCTCAAATTCAACTGTGACTCCAAGGCCAGCCTTGAACGTCTGATCCTCCTGCCTGTCTCACAAACACCACAGTGTCTGGCTGTTTTTCCTTTCTTCTGTAGGGCCTACGTTTATCTGGGTTCTTAATTATGCTCTTCTTTCAGTTTTTTTTTTCTTTTCTTTTTGAGGCAGGGTTTTATTGTGTGGTCCAGGGTAAACTAGAATGTTCTACATAACACAGACTAACCTCAGGATCCTTTTACCTTAGCTTTCTCAGTGTTGGGATTATAGGCTTAAATACCAACTTTAGTTAATAGGACTGATTTCTACTCACTGCTTTTAGGGCTGATGCCTAACTATTATCCTGAAGTTTATTTATTGGGTATATTGACAAATTCTATCCTTTCTCTAAAGTCTTTTTTTGCACTTATTTTGTGTATCTGCATGTGTGTGTATGCATGTGTGCCTCAGTTGGAGGATAACGTTCAGAAGTCAGGTCTCTCTACCATGTAGGCTCAGGGATCAAGCTCAGGTCTCTAGAGCTTAGAGGCAGGTGTCTTAGCCCACTGAACCATTCCATCAGCCTAGTTTTATTATTTCTCCAAACCATTTCTTTTTCTATTACCTGTCAATAAATACTTTATTAATACCAACCCCTACCTTCTTTCTAACCTTTCCAGTTGTTCTATTGTATAGCCCAGGCTGGATGTGGTGTCTCCGTGTAGTCCAGGCTGGTATGGACTCTTGATCATCCTGTCTCTGCTTCCCTGATACTTGAACTACAGATGTGGATGACCCCAGCTGGCTTACTTTATTAATCTTCACAGTGTTATGGGGAAAAATGTACTCTGCTGTGACAGTATAACTTCTGTGTCTTATGAATCAAACTCAGGAGGTCTTGGAGGCCTCTAATTCTTTTTCCTTGAAATGTTATTTCCCTCTGGAGTCTTCTGTTGTTTAGTTCTAAGTTTTAACAGGATTCCTTCATGTTTCCTCTGTCTTTCTAATGTCACTTTTATTTAAAATAATTTCCAGTCTCTGAATATTTTAGTTCTGGGACAGGATCTCACCCTGTAGCCTCTGCCCCAGCCTCCCAAGTGGTGAGATTACAGGCGAGCACCATGGCAGCCCAAGTGCAGGATATTGTTTGGCTTGAAAAACATCACAATATTTTGCTACTGTGTTATGAAAAGATTACTTTCTAAACTCTTTGGAAAGAAATTAATTGTCATAGTTTGCATGCTCTTCTCTGTTCCTGTTCCTCACCACTGCCCCACAATGAGGGAGGGAGTTAATATCTGTCAGTTCTGAATTTTTCACTTTGTGCTGTTACTTTTCTTCTAGTTCCTTCTAGTTGTTTAATTTTGATTTCTAACTTATGAATAAAGTACATCTTACACGGTTTCTTTCTGCTGCTAGGGACTATCTGCCAGAAGGACACGGTTCATCTGACAAAGACAGCAGAATGAGTGTCTACCCGTCCACGTAGGTCTGATGACCTTTCTAGCAGCTCTCACTCCAGGGTCAGTGTGAAGAATGCAGACTTCCTCCCAGGGTTGGTGTCCCTTCTCTTCGTCTAACTTAGCTTATTCTTGGTTGACGACTAATTTAGGAAGTCATTTCCAAAAATTAAAAAGTTCTGTCTGTCTGGTATGTAAATACATAAAATGATTACAATTATGAGAAGGAATAAACCATCACTAAATTAACAAATGAACTATTTCATTACACAAATAATGCTAAGGCTAAATCAACAATAAAACAAAACAAAACAGCCAATAATATAAGCTGGGTATGGTAGCAATCCTAAATACTCAAGAGGCAGAGGAAGAAGGATTGAGAATTCAAGGCCAGCCTGAGCTACCTTTGGAGACCCCTCTCTCTCCCCCTCGCCCCTGCCTCCCACACACCCCTCTCACTGTAGTACAGTATCTAGAATGCAGCGTGAAAGGAAAAGACCTGCTTATGACATTTCCGATGGTGGTGACTGTTATTACCCACTCTCCATGAGAAGCTGCTCTCTTGAGTCCCCAAGCACACATCTTGGTCATTTACTACCAAGCATTCACATAGAAGGGTGGCATGTTAGCACAGCTCAACTGCCCAGCAGCTGCTTTATGGTATTGCATACTGATGCCAATAAATCGCTCAAAGCTGTAAACTCTGCAAAGATGCTGGCAAGGGGACACATAGATAGCATTTCTCGATGAAAATAGCTCTGAGAAGTATAATGCAAACTATGTGCTCCCCTGGAGTGCAAGGAAGCGTTTTTCATATATGAGAAACAACATGCCAGGAGCAACAGGCCAGACAATTCTGTACATCTTTGGCCTTGGGTTATACAAGACAGAAACCAACCTGGCTTTAACTCAAGAACATAGTTTGCATAAATTTCATTTAAAGAGATATTTTAAATTATATTATTTATTTTTATTTTCCTTTTTTTTTTTTTCCTGAGTCAGGGTCTTTCTAGGTAATTCCAGAGGATCTCAAACTTACAGTGTAGCCCAGGCTAGCTTTGAACATGTGGCAATCATTCTGCCTCAGCTTCAGTATCCCAAGTGCTGGGATTATAGTTGTGAACTGCCATGCCTCCCTTTAAAAAGAAAACATTTTGCTATAGAAATTTTCAAAGGCAAAAGAGTGGGCTAGCTGGCCATGGTGGTGCACACCTTTAATCCCAGCACTTGGGAGGCATTAGGAGCTGGATCTCTGTGAGTTCAAGGCTAGCCTGGTCTACATAGTGAGTTCTAGGACAGCCAGGGCTACATAGTGAGACCAAATCAAACTAAACAAAAACACCAAACACCAACCAACCAACCAACCAACCAAACAACCAGCAACCAATCAACCAACCAACCAGCAACCAACTAAGCAATAAGCAAACAACAAAAAGGAGAGAAAAAAGAAACCAGGCCAGTAAGATGGCTCAGTGGGTAAAGGCACTTGCTGGCAAACCTAAGGACCTGATTGTGATTCCCAGGATTTGCATGGTGGAAGGAGAGGATGGTCCTCTCACCTCCATACACTCTCTATAGTATCTGCACCCCCCACACAAAATCAATGAACACAAAATTAAAAAAAAAATTAGATGGGGCTGGAGAGATGGCTTAAAGGTTAAAAATGCCAGCTTCTCTTCCAGAGGACCCAGGTTCAATTCCCAACACCCATATGGTGGCTGGTAACTCCAGTTTCAGGGGGTCTGACTCCCTTTTCTGGCCTCCATGGGCACCAGATACATAGACATACATGCAGGCAAAGCACCCATACACAACATGATTAAAAATTTAAAAGAAAGTGATAAAGATAGAAGAGTATAGTGTGTTGGCTAGGGTTTTTATTTATTTATTCATTTAGTGTGTGTGTGTGTGTGTGTGTGTGTGTGTGTGTGTGTGTGTGTACACTTAACACAAGCTAGAGTCATTTATGAAGAGACTACTGAAGAGGTGAGTCCTATGGGCAATCCTGTGGGAATTTTGTACATTAGTGATTGTGAGAGGGCCCAGCCCATCAGGGGTGGTGCCACGCAAGGGCAAGGTGGCTGAGGTTGTATAAAGAGGTAGGCTGAGCCATGCAGACAGTAGCCATCTTCCATTCTCAGCATTCGTTCCACCTCCAGACTTCTGCTAGTTCCCCGGATGCTGGAGTGAGACCTGAGAGTTGTAAGGCAGAACAAGCCCTTGCCTCCCCAGGTTGCTTTTGGTGATGGTGTTTCATCACAGCAACAGCAAAGGAACTAACGTAGCCTAGCAAAGTCTCTTTTCACTACTTAGCGTCTACACCAGTTATCATTTTCTCAATTATTTATCAGCTCGTGTATTCATTTACTGTGAACGACTGTGCACGGCCTGGGTGTTGGTCCTTGCCTTATACCCCTGCATGTATGTGCCTGGCTAGCTGGCCTGGAAGTTTCTGGGGAGCTTCCAGTCTGAGTGATGACAGACTTCATACACGTTCCGGGGCTGACTTGGGGCCTTATACTACAGCAACAGGTGCTTACCCACTGAGCCATCTCCCCAGCCTCAACCTTTTTTCCCTACCCTAAGACAGAATTTCACACTGTAGCCATACTAGCTTGCCATTCACGGCACCGTCCAGGCTGGGGGAACTTGTGGCACTCCTCCTGATTCGGACTCCCGAATGTGATCCCGCAAGGCCAGCTTTCAACGCTGTTTTTTCAAAAGCTTCATTGAAATAGCTTTCATATGCTACATAATCCTTTTATTTAAAGTGTTCGTCAGGTTGAGTACATAGAAATCCCTTAGCTTGCAATGGCTGCACATAGGGTTTTCAACTTAACAATGGTGTGCAAGGGATAAGACTTCAGGAATACTATGTTCAGTTTTCCATCCGATACGTGGTATAACCTGCTCTTCCCTCTCCCCACCACCTCTCCCTCCCTCCCCTACTCTCTGTAGACAAGGCTAGCCTGGAATTAGTTAAGTAGCCTAGGCTAGCCTAGAATTTACAATCCTCTTGTGACTGCTGCCTCATGGGTGTTGGGATGAGAGCAAGCAGCACCATGCCTGGTGACAGGCAGCATGGTCTTCAGTGACAGTGGGCACCGGCTGTTAGCTGGGACTCTGTCAGCTGTGCAGTTGGGCTGTGTGATTCACATCCCCCAGGCCCAGTGTATTTGCAGTGATGTGTGTCCGTGGACAGGACTCAGTCATTCTGTTCTGCACTTTCAGTACTAAACTAATTACATGGGGCCAGTGAGATGGCTCAAAGATGGTTTACGACGGAGCTAACCACCTGAGTTCAATCCTGGGACCCACACTGCGGCAAGAGAGAACTGAGTCCTACCAACTGTCCTCTATACCTACACACACACACACACACACACACACACACACACACACACCCCTTACATTAGATAATCAGTACTTTAACATAGCATAGGCTTTACGTGTGACACTTTTGCACAGGTGTGCTTAGCACATTTAAGGTGGCTAGGCTGTCAGGCTTGATGAGCTGTTTCAAATGCATTTCCACTTTGTATATTTTCATATTACGGTGAGTTTACAGGGATATAATCCACTGTAAGTCTAGGGGTGTCTGTATTTACAGGTACTAGCATAGCCAATTTTAAAACAACTGATACATTAAAAGAAATCTGATTTTTTTCTTTTAAGGAAAGAAATTTGATTGCTGGCTGGCCATGGCAACATACTCCTTGATTTCCGTACTTAGGAAGTGGAGACAGGAGACCAGGAGGTCAAGGTTATTCCTGGCTCCAGAGCTCCATGCCATAAGGCTGGCATGTGCCAGCCCTGGGTTCCCCAGCCTGCCCTTATAAATGAAATTAAAAGTCATTTATTCCAGGCTGGCTGTGGTGGTGCACACCTTTAATCCTAGCACTTGGGAAGCAGAGGCAGGTGGATCTCTGTGAGTTCGAGGACAGCCTGGTCTACAAAGCGAGTTCCAGAATAGCCTCCAAAGCTACAGAGAAACCCTGTCTCGGAAAAAAAAAAAAAAAATTATCCCATATTCTAAGGCCTGAGTAAGAATTTTAAATTGCAAAAGGAAACAACAGGCCGACTGTCAGAAAACACTATCAGTCTGCCATCTCCACACTTGGTCTCACTTGTACGGCAGCTTCCTCTTAGCACTGGCTATGCCTCAGCGGTGTATGTGAGAGGTGGAGGAAAGAAGGGACAGGGTTAGTTAGCATTCACTGGACATTTACTATGTGCTAGGCTTCATGTTGTCTATTGCATAAGATTTAATTTTGTCCATTATAGAAAAGAAGTAGCCGGGCGGTCGTGGCACACGCCTGTAATCCCAGCACTCGGGAGGCAGAGCCAGGTGGATCTCTGTGAGCTTGAGGCCAGCCTGGGCTACCAAGTGAGTTCCAGGAAAGGTGCAAAGCTACACAGAGAAACCCTGTCTCAAAAAACCAAAGGGAAAAAAAAGAAAAGAAGTAGACAGATCTCAGGTTTTAAAACGAGGATTAGGCTGGGGAAGTCTAGTCAAATTCATCAAGTTACTGAGAAAACAGAATCCAAATACAGGACTGTCTGGCTTCAAAGTGTCTATTATGTATACAATAATACAGATGCCTTTTGAGAGCACCAGGCTTGAAAGGTAGCTTCAAGTTATTTAACCCAAACCCATACACAATTAGAATATTCCCTCTATACACATTGTTTACATGTATTGAGTTATTACACTATAGTCTACAAATATGGACAATTTTATGAGTCAATAAAAATAAAAAAGACATCTCTTCTGACCACATGGCCACTAGCACAGGCTTGAAAAATAAAGACAAATGAACCATATCAATTTAGCTTTTCTCTACTGAGCTACTAAATCACCCAAAATCAGCACCCCCAGCCAACAAAAGCAAAAGAGTCAAACATGGCTGGCATCTTCAGCCCTGAACAAGCCTCCTCCTTTCAACTGTCGGTTGTTCTTTACGCCCTGTCTTTTCTAAACACCCTAGTCCATCCATCTTCCTCAGGAGAGAGCAGGAATGCTTAACCATTGTTTCTTTACATCACCTCCTTTGTATCACATGTCTCAGCCTCTGCCTTCTTCTAATGTTTCTGAGATGACAGAACAGAATGCTATGTGCTGCTATACTCTGTACATGACGGAAGGCTCACGGAGAACTCCAGTGTTCAGTTGAGTGATCGCAGAGGTGACTGGGTTGTTGTCATAGCTTTCAGGACATAACTAACCAGAAACCTTCTTTCTAGAGCCTGGATGATCTCAGCGTCACCTTCCCCAGTGATGGAGGTGGAGGATGCTAAAATGAGCATTCTGAAATCTGAGGACAGAGAAGTATGGCCACACTGAAGTACAGAAACACTCAATGGGAACACACCAAACTAAGAAGACACTGAAATAAGAAAACATAGAAGAATGTATACACTGAAGGATAGACACACCAAAGTATAAATACACTGAACTACTGACAAACTTGTGGACACACCAAATATGCCCACACTGCAGAAGTACAGCACACTGAAGAAGTGTGGACACACCAAAGTATGAAAACCCTGAATATAAACACACTTAAGGATAGACACACTGAATTGTGACCACATTGAAGAGTAAACATGCTGTATGTAGGAAGTATGGACACACATTCCATTCTTCTCTTGGTTTTAGCTTCTTGATATGTGAATAACAAGATCAATGACCTGTTAAGCTGACATCAAAATATCACAGATATGGTTAATTGTGACCATAACCTAATGACTGTGCTAGTATTTTCTCTTGGCTACTGCATATTTCAAGAGACTTAGAGTTTTTTAGCTGTGTAGTGTGTGAGTGTGCATGTGTGTCTTTATGTCCTAGAATTCTCTGATTTGTCATAAGCTACTATTATTCTAAGGGAGTCATAAAAACAGAGGATTAAAAACGAGAACAAGGCCGCTTGGTAGTGGCGCACACCTTTAATCCCAGCACTCGGAAAGCAGAGGCAGGCAGATCTCTGTGAGTTCAAGGCCAGCCTGGGCTACAGAGTGAGATCCAGGAAAGGTGCAAAGCTACACAGAGAAACCCTGTCTCGAAAAACTAAAAAAAGAAAGAAAAAAATGATAACAAGAGGTTATTTACTCTTTTTTTTTTCTTAAAGATTTATTTATTATGAATACAGTGTTCTGCCTGCATGCCAGAAGAGGACACCAGATCAAATTATAGATGGTTGTGAGCCACCATGTGGTTTCTGGGAATTGAACTCAGGACATCTGGAAGAACAGCCAGTGCTCTTAACCACTGAGCCATCTCTCCAGCCCCTATTTACTCACTTCTTACTAACAAAGATCAGGGCTGACAAAATGTCTTAGTATGTAGCAGTGTTGGCTATGTAAGTCTGACGATCTGAATGTAATGTTCATAAGCCATGCGGAAAGGCCTGGCCCGGTAGTGCACACCTGTAAACCCAGTACCCCTATGGCCAGATGGGAGGCACATCTAGAAACTAAGGGCCAGCTAGCCTGCAGGACACAGGACAGCAGAAAAGAGACAACTAGGCATAAGGCAAAAGTGACTCTCCAAAATCGTCCCTTGACTTCCATAGATGCACATGTCATGTATATCCCCCCGCCCAAACCTTAAAAAAAGAAAATCCGGACAAGTGGACTTACTATTTAAAGAAAATATCAGGGTTGGGGATTTAGTTCAGTGGTAGAGCACTTGCCTAGCAAGCGCAAGGCCCTGGGTTCGATCCTCAGCTAAAAAAACAAACAAACAAACAAAAAAACAAAACAGAGGTATTTAAGAATGTCAAGGAGGCATTGGAAAGACTAAAGGCAGCAGACCCAGAGCAGAACAATTGGGACCTCTGTCTGCTAAGTTCTCTACAGTGTAAACAATGAAATTCAAATGGCTGGGCATGCTGGTGCATGTCTGTAATCCCAGCACGTCACGACTGAGGCGGGAGGATGCTAAGTTTGATGCCTTTCTGGAATTCATAGTGAAGTCCTGTTACAAACAAATTTAAGTCATGCAACTCAAAATTCAAGGAGAATTAACTCTGAAGCATGGCAACTGAGATTAAGTTGTTACTCCTGCAAAATATGCATAAGCCCATTACACAGCTCATGTGAGGTCTAAAGGCAATGAACAAAGACAAAGGGACTACATGGTAAAATAGAAATATTAAACATACTTCGATCAGGCCAGGCTGGCTGGCAGGCAGGCCCTGAGATGGACCTGTCTCTGCGTGCTCAGCACTAGGATTACAACATGTGCTACTACATGCAGCTTTTTATTTGAGTGCTAGAAACCTAACTCAGCTCTTCAAGCCCCTAAGTATTAAATAATGTTTAGAAAAAGATGCTTATTTGTGTGTATGGGGTTAATCTTTTTTAGTTAAGTTATTATCATTATTTTGTGGTGGTGGTAGGGATTGAACCTAGGGTTTTATGCATAGTAGGCAAGTACTTTGCAGTGTGGTTCGAGGTTTAACCAACAGGCTTAGGCTAGCCCGGAACTCATTCTGCAATCCATGCAGGCCTTGAACTTGTTCCTCTTGTCATCTCGAGCAGATGGGGTTCCAAACTGTGCTACCAGCAGTGAACAAAAAAATCTCTTCTTTTGAGTTTTAGAAGGAGTACGCAAAAGGCTTGTCTTTTAAGCTGACTCCTTATCCCAGGTATACCTGGTTAGAAGCAATCTATAACTGTCCCTGAGTAGGACAGCTAGAACAATATCCTTGACTTCATAGCATTTAAAACAGTATACAAGAAGAATTTGTAACAGTTCAAGATATATTTATCCCTTGAATATCCTCAGTCATGAATTCACAAAGCTTCACATGGAAAAAAAACTTTCTAAACCTCTGCCTGGGCCTGGGGATGCAGCTGAGTGCCAGTGCATGCACACTGCTCAGCCTCCCACCCAGACCAGCAACAAGAACAAAACAACAAAACAACAACACAACCAAATAACCAAAGCAAACAGAACAAAACTGGACAAACACAACCCAAGTAATCTTACAGGCAACCATTAATACTGGATGTGTGTGTTTTATGTTTTCACTATAGCAATTCTTTCCTTAACACTCATTTATATTTGTATTTAATTTTTAATGTTTTGCATATGCTCTACCACTGACTTAATATTTAATTTGTAAAGCACACCACCACTGTTGATTAGAAATGTACAAACCTGAACAGCAATTACGTTTTCATTTTCGGAAATATTAGCTTACCTACTTCGTGGTGTCCCCACCCCCATCCTAGTCACATTGTGTATAAAAAGTAACTGAATAGGTGTGTAAGAAAAAAAAATGTAAAAAGCTATTCTTAAGAAACTTTCCAAACAGTTAGGTTTAGGTACGAACCCAAAAGGGTGACACACATGTAGAAATATGCAATTTGTTGGAACCCGTTATGAAGTGGATTGCCTAAGGGGCACTAGGGATGTGAAAAGCCCCTGAAATCTTCCGAGAAATCACAAAGAATATATGAGTTAGACTCCAGGAACATAAACACACCATCAAAGAATGATAATTATACCGTGACTTCACTTTTGAGAAAGCTGCCTAACTGCAGGGTTTGCTGCCTTCTGCTAGGTGACATGCACTCCGGTAAGAAGTGGGTTTTCTAGGCCAAGGAAGTCAGCCCAGTTCTCAAGGGAGTGTGGCTTTGTACATCCTAGGGGCTTAGTAAAGAGTCCTTGATTAATTCGGGTTAAATACTAACTGAAGTGACCATGGGGAAGCGACAGGAAGGGACAGCAGACATGCTAGGTCGTAGAAGCAGATGCCTCATGTTCTAGAAATGCTGAGTATTCATCAGAGGTTTGATAAGCAGGGGCTGCTGCTGCTCCAGTTATCAGGTCTTGGGTTTTCGGAGTAGCTCTATGCTAGACAGACCTTCCAGACAAGACTTTCTATTGGTTACTTTCAGATAGAACTCTGAAATTGTTCTAGGATTTGTCAGTCCGTACTTTTCCAGTTAAAGGGGTACTACTAATCAGAAAGAAACAGTTTTGGAGGGGGAGGAAATGAGATACATATTAAATGCCAGTTTCTAAAGCTTTGATAGCGGGTAGTACAATTACTATGAAAAGATAGGAAAGAGGCATAATTACTTTAATAGGCATTCAAATGGATAGTTACCATGTGCTAACTACTGTAGGAAGAGGAATGTGGCACCCTACTGGGATGGTAGAAGGCTGAGTGCTAATAGAAATACTAGCAGGCAGGAGGCTGTGCCAAGTGTGGGGACATGTGTAACCACAGCCCGTGGAAGGATGGACAGCATGATCAAGGTCTACTTGGACTACATGACAACTTGTCTCAGGAACAAACAAACGAACAAACAAACAAAGCAAAACCAAGACTTCCTTTGTCCTGTTTTGGAGGTCTAAGTGTCAAAAGATAGTATTTAAAATGGCTTTGAAATGGAAAGGAAAGAACATCTGCCATCCTCCTGTAATGCCACTCAAAACACCACCTTCCTTTGTAGGCGAGGAAACTGAAGAGAGATGGGTCATCATCTGGACTGGTAGGTAGAGCTCAGATAGGAACCTAAGTCTTCATTTAATGTTCCATTTTAGTATTCTTTTTTTTTAAAAGAATGTCTCACTAGGCAGTGTTATTGGTCCTGAATTTGTGACCTTTCTGATTTAGTCTTTTAAGTGTTCAGATTTATAGGCCATGCCAACCACACCCAACTCGAACCCAAGTCTTGTTTATCTGACTGTTAGCATTTTTTAAAAGGCATTTAAAAATGTAAGATAAAGAATATAAACACAATCTTACTTTTACAGTTTCTGTTTCAGATAGGAACTCACTGTAGACCAGGCTACTTTCAAATTCCCTGATCAAGGCTGTCATCAAGCTTCCAGTCCTTCTGCTCTATTTCTCAAGTGTTGGGACCACAGACATAAGTCAACACATCGGGTCCAGCCTTCCATTAAGGGCAGAGAATGTGTGCACAGTTTAAGTAGGGTAGCAGGCAGAATGTAGTCAATAACAGCTGCCCATCGTCTTCACAATCATACCTAGGGTGCTGAGAGCTGGCAGAGAAATATGACAAACACTACTATAAACACATAACATTTTCAGCACGGCAATTCTTTTATGCTGCTATAACATACAGCATTCCTTCCTTATGTAGCTATTTAACAATTCTATTTTAAAAACTCATATACTATTGTGTCTTTTCCATTAGAAAATCTCATCAGAAGCAAGGTGTGGGCTGGCAAGATGGCTTAGCAGGTGAAGGCACTTAACTCCAGGTTGATGAGCTGAGTTGGAGCGCCAGGATTCATAAGGTAGGGGAAAACCAATTCCAGAGAGTTGTTCTCTGACCTCCAAATGCATGCTGTGTGCTCTCTTCACAAAATAAATGTTTTTAAAGAAGCAGCTGAGTATGGTGCCTGTAGTCCTACCACTTAAAAGCTATCTCAAAACCAGGCCATCCTGAGTTATAATAAAGAGTTCTAGGCTAGCTTGGGTTGCAGAGAGAGAGAGAGAGAGAGAGAGAGAGAGAGAGAGAGAGAGAGAGAGAGAGAGAGATATCGATCGATCCTGTCTCAAAACAACACAAAAAAGCAAATCATTATTAGATAGGAGCTTGGGCGCTTCTTCTTCTTCTTCTTCTTCTTCTTCTTCTTCTTCTTCTTCTTCTTCTTCTTCTTCTTCTCCTTCTCCTCCTCCTCCTCCTCCTCCTCCTCCTCCTCCTCCTCCTCCTCCTCCTCCTCCTCCTCTCCTCCTCCTCCTTCTTTTTGTATTCTGAGACAAGGTTTCTCTATATAACAGTCCTGGCTGTCCTGGAACTCACTCTAGATCAGGCTGGCCTCGAACTCAGAGATCTGCCTGCCTCTGCTGGGATTAAAGGCGTGTACAACCACCGCCTGGTGGCGATGGGAGCTTCTTAAACTCTTACTATCTGTTATGTTTTGGACATTATCCCTCAAAGGTCTACGTGTTTAGAGGCTTGGCTTTGTGGTATGGGAGATGGAAGGGTCTTTGAAGCCAGGTGTAGTGGGATTTGTTTAGGTTAGTGAGTGTGTCTTAGAAGAGGGTAGGAGGACCCTAGACCTTTCTTCTTCCTCTTTTTCACTTCCTGGCCGTGAGGTGTGAGCAGTTCTACTTTGAATCAACTCCCAGCACGACATGCTGTCTTGCCACAGGTTCAAAGGCAATGGGATGGGCTACTTATGGGCCACAACTTCTAAAACTGTGAGCCCAAGTTAACTCTTTTCTTCGTAAGTTGATGATCTTAGGTATCTGTTATAGTGATGGAGGGCCAAAACCACAAGCCCTCCAAATTAACTTTTATCTCCAATAATCTCTTTTCTCTTCAGAACAGAAAACGGCAGTCTCTTCCAAAGCTGCCTACAGGTCATGCACTGGCCTGAAGCCTGAAGCCATCAGGCTGTTGCTGAGTCCCTCCTCTAACACTGCCTCTCAGACCCTTAATGTCTGTACTTGGCTTCTTACTGTCAGCACTTTAAACTCCAGCTCGGGAGATAAAGCACCTTTTCATTTTTTCCATTTTTGAGACAGGACCCTACCACGGAGCTGAGGCCACCTTCCTACTTGAGATCCTCCACTTTAGCCTCCCGGGTATTGGGCCGTTATGTCCAGCCAAGAGGCGGAATCTCTTTCCTCTGGCCCTGCATACTTGTGTCCTACTCTCTTACTCCCAGAGCTCAAGGCTTGCCCATTTCTTCTCCGCTTTTCACTTTCCACTGCTTATATCATTGCCATTTGCCGTCTGGTGCTTTTGAAACTGCTATACAAGTTTATTACAGGGCTGGAGAGATGGCTCAGAGATGACTCAGAGATGACTGAATGCTCTTCCAGAGGTCCTGAGTTGAATTCCCGCAACCACATGGTGGCTCACAACCATCTGTAACGAGATCTGGCGCCCTCTTCTGGCCTGCAGGCATACATGCAAGCAGAACACTGTACACATAGTAGTAAGTAAATAAAAAAATTTTTTTTTCAGAGTTGAGGATTGAACCCAGGGCCTTGTGCTTGCTAGGCAAGCACTCTACCACTGAGCTAAATCCCCAACCCCAAATAAACAAATCTTTATTTTTTTTAAAAAAAGGCATTTATTACACACAAAGCAGAGTCTTACTATATAGCCCTGGGTAGCCTGAAGCTTGCTGCTAGATAAAGTGGGCTAGCCTCAAACTCACAGCAATCTGCCTGTTTCCTCTATCTCCTGAGAATGGCATTAAAGGTTTGTGTACCACTCCCAGTCAAAGAACATTTTTTTTTTTTTTTTTAAAAGACAGTCTTACTATGTAGCTCTGGCTGTCCTGGAACTCCCTAGGTAGGCCAGGCTTGAACACACAGAAATCTACCTGCTTCTGCCTCCCAAGTGTATAAAGTTGTGTGCCACCATACCCAGCCCCTAAAGGATACTTCTAAACCTATATTTGGCTTGACTTCTCTTAAAGATATATTATTTAAAAATGAGTAAACATAATAAGTTTAGTATTTTACTTTTCAATTGCTTAATGAACTTATAGATACAAATGTGTGTACGCCCTTCTCCATACATTTCCTGTTGCTTTGACACAGGTTTCACTCTGTAGTCCAAGCAAGCCTAAAGCTTGGACTTGTGACCCCCTTGCTTTGGTCACCTAACTACAGGTATGTACCACCAAGCCCAATTATAAACTGTTGTTGTCTTTTGATGGTGCTGGGATTGAACTCAGAGCCTCATAAATGCTAGGCATGTGCTTCTACCAGTGGTCTAAACCCCAGCTAATGGATATATTTTAAAACCTTTTCTCAGTTTTAGTGTTGATTATGTTATCTTAAATGCCAACAGCTCGATTCTGAGATCAAGTCTTAAAAACAAAGGCTGATGTAGTTCTAGTCCTTGGGATACTGGGGCAGGAGGATGCTCCAAATGTGAGGCCAGCCTGAGCTGTCATCTGCTGCTGCACTGAGATACCCTCTAAAGTAAACACGTGGCTGCCGCTTCTACCCCCAGCTGCCTTACAGAAGGGAGCACCTTTCTTTTTGGTTTGGTTTTTTGTTTGTTTGAGGCAAGGTCTTGATATGTATACCAGGCTGGCTCTGAACTCATGGCCATCTACCTTCCTCTGCCTCCTGGGTACTGGAATTAAGGCATGGGTCACCATTTTTTTCCCTTAGTTTTTTTTCTTTTTTGAGATATGATGTGAGAACTATGTACTTCAGACTGGCCTCAGACTGAGTTATGTGGCCCATCCTGGCACTGAACTCTTCCATCCTTCCGCCTCAGATTCCTAGGAACTAGGACCGTGGCTGTGTGCCACCATGGGCAGCTAACACTGGCACTTCACAACTCCTGAGTGATGGCCATGTCAGAAGTTTCAGTCCATCATGTAGGGACGACGTAATGGAGTCTGATGTCAAGGGAGACAGCAAACAGTCCAGAGCCTGGCCTGGCCTCCTGACAGCATTCACTCGTGCTGACTGACATAGTGTGGCTGTGCCCCCGGGCTCTGCCCGCGCTTCCCCAGCTTCCCTTCCCTCCTGACGCTCTTGTCACAAGCCACTCTTCACTCTTCCTTGTGTGAACAGCCTTGCACGGTCCTCACACTTATTTTGTTCTCATTCTACACACTCTCATGAGTTAATCTAGTTGCATGTTAAAAAAAAAAATGCTGTTCTGGGAGGTGGTGATGCACGCTTTTAATCCCAGCACTTGGGAGGCAGAGGCAGCAGGAGCTCCCAGTTCGAGACCGGCCTAGTCTACAAAGTGAGTTCCAGGACAGCCAGGGTTACTCAGAGAAACCCTGTCTTGAAAAACCAAAAAACCAACCCAAAGAACAAACAAACCATGCCCCCCCCCCCAAAAAAAAAAACCAAAAAACAAAACAAAAAACCTTTGCCGTGACTCAAATCTTTATTTCTGAATGAGGTCTTTCTTAGGCTCAAGAACTCATGTTTTAACTCGGAAGCAGATCTATCCACTTAGATATCTGCCTTTCTTCCCCAAGCTTATTCTTCCTTCTACTACCACAGACCTAGGATCAAGCCAAATGCTGGGCCATCAGTTCTCATTTCTACCTCTTCATCGGTCCCGAAATCCGATTGCCAGGCCCTGCCATTCTGCTTTGCAATCAGCCTACTTCTGACTCATGCCATCCATCATCAGCAATCTAGTTCCAGTGAAATACAGGAATAGCTTCCCGGGTGGGTTCTTACCACTGTCCTACTGTGATCCCCAAGGCTGTGGGAAAGGGGCTTTTATAGCAGCACCTTAAGTTTGGCTAGCATTAAAACAGACATCTGGTCAACTAAAGAGTTTATTTCTGAGGGCTTGTAATCTGCCCGCTTCAATAAATAAATAAATAAACAAAGGGAGGGAGACAGAGAAGAGTTAGAGGTTTGGTGGTGTAGCTTAGCTCAGTGGTAGAGCACTTGCCTAACATGTGAGGCCCTGGGCTTGATGCCCCACACCACAACAAATATACAAGCACTCCAATAATGAAGAAAAGCAGAATTACAATTTTCAGATGCGATTGCAAATCTCCTTCACTTAAGGCAAATGTGAGTGGAAAGCTGTGGGGGGACAGTAAGGTGAATCCTGAACCCAGGACAAGCTGGGAGCAGTTGGTCCAGAAGGTCCCAGTTCCTTCACCCACAGTGTTTCTGGCCTCCAGTTTCCAAGTCCTGCTGCTCTAAGAGCAACAGCACATAGTCAATTGTTTCCTTCTTCCTCTTCTTGAAAACCTAACTGTTTAAGGTTTCCACTTTATCTGTGCATCAAGTATCAATCTTAGTGCAAGCGAAGGTATTTAAGAGGAAAATAGATAATAATCTACTGGAAAGGAAATAGAAAAGAGTACTTACCATAAGGCATCAAAAATAAAAGAAGGGGAAAAAGCCTTTAACACCTGGATAAGACATTCAGCTATGAGTTTTTTGGCAACTAAGACAAAAATGAAGCACACTGAATTACAGTTTTCATTTTCTGACAGAAAAAAAGGAAATGATATAACTTCATTTACAGAGGCAAAACTTTCCTGGAACTAATGTAAGCAATAACTCATAAGGAGTTGATTTTTTTTTTTTTTTTTTGGTCTAAACAGGACTAAGTTGATTTGACTTTCTTTTAATGAAAAAATGGATTTACTCTTAATTTCAACAGTATGCAATCTGTAAGCATGGTAGATTTGCTTCACTTTTACCACAATCAATTTCATCTGTACCAACAGGGCCAGTGAGCTACCAGTGGACTGCAGAAAAGATTTAAATACAGAACATATGTGGCTGTGCTTACATTCCTTAAGTAGTCTTACAAAACAGAGAGAGATCACATTGCCCTTGAACTCACAGAGATCCACCTGCCTCTGCCTCCTGAATGCTGGAATGCTGGGATTAAAGTCGTGTGCCACACTGCCTGGCTCCAGTATACATTTTTATGACACTCACTTAGAAAAGGACAACTCCGTATGGCCAGACTCCAGACGTTTTAGGAGTGACAACGTGGAACTGTCCTACTCGGAGCCTTTTTCATTTGCCAGCGTCTGACTGGGATCTAACTCATGGTACATCAACACTTACTGCTGCATGAGAACTCAGTGGTCTGCCTAAGAGGTGGAGCTGGAGCCCTAACTCAGAACAGGGTCGGAGGGACTTCAAAGTGTGCATTTGTTTTCTATCTGAATCACTAATTTAAGCTTTTGGAATTCAGCTGATTAAAACCATGATTTACATGAAATGATATCCCCAGGCCTGGAAGTTGTATGGAGTAAGCCAGTAGTACCCTGGGGTGCCTCTAGTCAGGTCTTGTCTCTGAGAAAACAGCAGAAGAAGGATGGGTTATTTCGAGCCTCTGAGCTATTATTTGGACTCATGAATAATGTGGCTTTAAGTTTGATGTACAAAATGTAGAAATAAAATTGCTTCTATAATTTTCAAAGTGTAGCATAATCCTTTAGAATTAAATAAAACTTGCCATTCTGAAAAGAAAAAGTCACACAGCTTTACAATGGAACAGAAATCTTTGGTTTTGATTTCTTAAATATTCAGATTTAAAAACATACACCGCATAAGTCAGGCGTCCACAGTGAAGAAACAATTACTGGAGGGCAGACTTCTAGGACGTAGGTGATGTCTGTACCGATGGAGACAGCCCAGAGCCAAAGGCCGAAGAAAGAGTAAGCCCCTGCTCTGTCCTAGGCCTGCCACTTGTCCCTGACGGGCTTATCTATCTCCGGGTTAGCTAAACTACACTCCAGTTGCTTGAGATGGACTCAGCCGAAAGCTCACCTAGCACAGATCAAGTCCTGCGTTTGGTCTCAGCAGCTTAAAAATCAGGCATGATAGACATACCTTGAAATCTTAGCCCTTGGTAGGTGGAGGCAGGAGGATCACAAGTTCAAGGGTTGGCTACATCTGGGGCACATGTGCCTGTACTAAAAAGCAAGGGGAAAAAAAGTCAATTCAGGACTACCTTCTTGACCCTTACTTTGTGCGCGTATTTATTTATTTATTTATTTATTTATTAAATTTATTTATTTTATGTGCATTGGTGTTTTTGACATGAGTGTTGGGTCCCCTGAATCTGGCATTACAGATAGTTGTGAGCTGCCATGTGGGTGCTTGGAGCTGAAGCAGGGTCCCCTGGAAGAGCAGTCAGTGCAGTCTTAACCTCGGAGCCATCTCTCCAGCCCATGTGTATTTATTTTTATTTTTTGTGAGTTTCACCATTTAGCTCAGCCTCCGCCTCAGGGTCTAGAATGTTGCCTCAAGGCCAGTGATGCCATGATTGCCCCACTTTACTCTTCTATGCATTAGAGAAGGTGATATAAAAGAGACCTCTAATAGAGCCTATTCTAAAAGCCAGTTCTTCTTTGTTTGAATGTGATTTTTAATTTAGGTGTACGTGTGTGCCTGCTTGACTGTATGTGCACCATATGCATGCCATTGCCCAAAGGGGCCAAAGGATGTTAAAACTCCTAGAACCAGACTTCAGGTAGCTGTGAGCTCTCCCTCTGGGTGCTGGGAACCGAGCCCAGGGTCCAAGCAGTGAGTGCTCTTAACTGAGCCGTCTCTCCAGCCCCTTCCCTAATTCCCTAATTCTCGAGAAGACCACCTTCCAACACTCCCACAGCACTTCTAGGACATGCACCTTTGAACTGTTTCCAGCAACAGCTCCAGTTAATCTCTCTCAACAATATTCTCCCAGTCATTTCTTCCCAAAGAGTTGACAGACTTCTTCCAGACCAGACAAAAACCTTAGTAGTCTCATAAATCAGTGATTTCTTTTGAAACTTTCTGTTTTAGAAAAACAAAATTATAAGAAATGTGGCTAGAGGAGCTGGAGAGATGGCTCAGTGGTTAAGAGCACTGGCTGCTCTTCAAGAAGACCTGGGTTCAATTCCCAGCAACCACATGGCAACTCACAACTGTCTGTAACTCCAGTTCCAGGGGATCTGACACCTTCATACCAATGCACATAAAAACAAAGTTAGATAAATTATTTAAAAATGTGGCTGGAAGAAGCAATGATTAAGACAGTACACTGGAAAAATGTTTGGACAGAAACATTACCCTTAGCACAATTACCTGTTAGTGAGGATACCCAGCTCCTGGCACTCTTATCACTGCACATAAAATGCAAAAGCACCCTCACTCAGGAAAGTCTGGCAGTTCCTTACCAACATATGCTTACCCTGAAACCTAGCATTTGTGCTCTAGTGCATACTAAGAGAAACAGAGGCCCATGTTTTGCACAAGTACCTACACACAACTGTCTAGAGCGGTTTTATTTGTAGATTTTTTTTTTTTTCCGAGACTGGGTTTCTCTGTAGCTTTTGAGGCTGTCCTAGAACTCACTCTGTAGACCAGAACTCGAATTCTGTAGACCACTCTGTCCTCGAACTCAGAGATCCACCTGGCTCTGCCTCCCGAGTGCTGGGATTACAGGCGTGCACCACCACTGCCTGGCCTGATTTTTTTTTTTTTTTTTTTTTTTGAGCTGAGGATCGAACCCAGGGTCTTGCCCTTGCTAGGCAAGCGCTCTACCACTGAGCTAAATCCCCAACTCTTATTTGTAGATTTGATAATATATTTTAAAATGAAACAAATAAGAAACAACAAAAATCATAAAACAGCTACAAAATTATAACTAGTATCTTACACTGTAATATTAATACAAGAGTAAACTAAAAATTAAATGCCATAGTATGACCCAAGTAACTATCAACTGGTGAATGGATTAGTGGACTGTGCTGCAGCCATATGATATGACATAAATACTCAGTTAAGTGAAAAAGTGAACAAAAGGCTACATGTTGCTATGCTAATTTAAATTATCTGACTTTCTGTAAAAGGTGAAACCACAGGTAAAGAAAACAGGTCAGTTGACAGTAAGGACAGGACTGGGGAAAAGACAAGAAGTCACCTCAGAGGGGCATGAGGGAGTTTGGGGGTGGTGAGACTATTTTACATATTGATGGTGGTAGTGATACAATGTATTTGCCAAAAGAAACAAGCGAAATTAATGTCCTCAAGGTTAAAATCATATTGTTTACACACACACACACACACACACACACACACACACACACACACACACTCTTGAGGTAGCATCTCATGCATCTCAGACTAACCTCAAACTTCCTATGTAGCCAGCTTTGAATTTCTGACCTTGCTTCTCTTGGCTGGGTGCTGAAATGATAGGGCTCAGCTTTATTTGGTACTTGAAATGAAATCCAAGACCCTGTGCATGCCAGGTAAGCAAGCTACAACGGAGCTATGTACCTGCTCCTGTTTATCTTTTCTAATAATGTGTAAAGCACAAAATAATCAGCTAGCATAGTGTGGACTGGATGGATTTCAGAGAGAGGAATGGTGGGGAAGGGAGAAAGAGCACAAAGTTAGTGGTGGGAGGCGTGGCAAATCTGAGGGAAATGTGACTAAAATACACACCACGAAAGTTTTATAATAACGTTTATAAATTAACAAATTAAATTTTTAAGAATTAAAAAATTTGGTGAGCAATAATTAAAAATATAAAAGAACCTTAAAATCTGCACCAGGTGGTGCACACCTATAATCCTAGCACTTAGGAGCTGAAGGTAGGAGAGTCAGAAGTTCACAGTTATCCTTGGCTGGAGGAGAGATGGAGGCCAGCTTCAGGCTCCTGAGACACTCCCCCTTCACCAAAATATTTGAACTTGAAAGCTCAATATACATATTGCATATGAAGACTGGGCATACAGTGATAGGTAAGACAGAGGTACACTAGAGAAATGTCTTATGGCAGAAAGAAATAAAGCAGGTAGTGGTTAATGTGAAAATCAGTGACTGAGATATAAGAAAGGCATTCCAGAAATGACAGTTAGCTCTAAAAATAAAGTATATCACAGATCAAATGTTATAAAGATGGATAGCTCACAGTGAGCTACAAACAGAAGTCACTGATGAACACAGGACACCAGAATCCAATCATCTTCACTCAAACATAGATTTGGGAAATGCTCAGGAGGACAAACTATTACAAGGTGGGAAAAGTACCTCGCGGTGATTTAGAAGTTGCTCCAAATCCAATGCCATTTGGTTCTTCGTCTGCAGCAGGGCTGACTTTTCTTTATTTAAATTGCTGTTAAAAACCAATGTTAAAAAGTGACCATGTTGTGTGAGCTTAGAGACAGTAAATACAATGACTACACATAAATTTGGTGGTCTGAACTGAAGATAGATGGGGTTTGTAGTCGATAAACACAGAAGACAGAGCAGACACTGTCATGTTAACTGACAAGTGGTGTAGTTACTGTTCGAGGGGAATGTCTGCCAGTGCACTGCCTGCCTGCTGTGGGCACACAGAGTTTCACTGACTGCTTACTCCTGAAATGTTAAAAGGAGGTAGAAAAGAAGGATATAAATACATGGACATACTGAAACACAAGATATCAGAAGTCAAATTGAAGCAATTATCCCTAGGACTTACCGTAGTTTTTAATTTGTCACATAGTAAATTACGATGTATATAATTTAAATAAACCAGTCTATTGTAATTTGCAAAACAATTTTGTCTCCGAATTCTTAGTTCAGTATTAAATTTCCATGTCTACATTGTGATTGTCTCACTGGTAAGTTCTTGTTTATGACAGTTTACTGTAAGGTCATATTAGTATTCTAAGAAATAATCGTGGACTGCTTTATATTATCTGAAATTTTACTATTTGATGCACAGAAATTAATAGGAAGAATCAAATGAAATATTCTCTATAATGTTATCTGTAAAAAATCTATATGACCGCCTCTGTAAGAATTGAGAAAAGCGGCTGGGTGGTGGTGGCGCACGCCTTTAATCCCAGCACTTGGGAGGCAGAGCCAGTCGGAGCTCTGTGAGTTCGAGACAAGCCTGGTCTACCAAGTGAGTTCCAGGAAAGGCACCAAAGCTACACAGAGAAACCCTGTCTCAAAAAACGAAAAAAAAAAAAAAATTGAGAAAAGCAATAATAAATCAAAATAGCATAGTTCCTCAAATGTTGAGACAAAAATCTGTGAGGGTGAAGTTAATGAGAAGCATTTTGTTGTAAGACAATTTTAAGTTATATTTAACAAAGAGTCACCACACTTTATAAGTTTTTTTGAACTTAAATGAGCGTTCTGGAAGAACTGGCAAGTCCAAAGACTCACAAAGGAAAACTCCCACCTCCTCCCGATTAAGTCAGCTTCCCCATGAAGCACCTGTCCTGAGGAGAGGCCGGTGCAGTCTGACTGTTTCCTTCTGTGCCATTCAGTCAGCTGTGCAGTGCAAAGCAGAACTTGGTTTCCACATCTATACAAGTGTAAACTACCCATGTATGTCAAAGGGATATGTGAATTACCTAGTGAATGATTACATAAAGCGCTGAACACATAAACCTCTACATAAATGCTGCACACTATTACTAACTTAGATGAAAACCAGGCATCGGAGGAAAACAGTAATTAAGTGCCAATAAAGCAAGCAGCTCAGCAGAAAAACAAACTGACACGCAGAGGTAGGCGCCAGGGATCCTACTAAGCTGAGCAGTTGAAAGGAACAAAATGAACAAAATGGTGTCCAGGACAGAGTGCCATGTTCCTCCAGGCTCTAAGGCATGGTAAGCATCAGATGATTTGGAAATGCTCAAATCTGAAGCTATTTGTATTTTATCTGAAGATATATACTTCTTAAAATGAAAGTAACACCTGGGAAACAGAACTAGGTCTTTTCAAGGTGTAGTTATGTTCATATGTAAGCATAGACATACACAATGCACAAACATTCGCTCATGTGCAGCACACACACAGACACGGACACACAGACACACAGACACACAGACACACACACACACACACACACACCCATTAAATAAAATACAGAGCAATGGGAATGGAATGTTGAAGTAATTAAAGGATTCTGACCGGATATTCTCTAGAAAGGCTTTGTATATAGTATTTAACTTTTCAAGAATAAAGCAAGTGTTCCTCAATTAAACAGTACCACAGCCACACATGCTATAGAATCCAAGTTGGGTAGATAACAGAATAGCCGTGTTGCATCTGAAAGACAGCAGTTTACACAAGCAACATGGATGCTTCAGACCACATTCTGTGACTGGAAGATCTGGGATATACTTTCAAAGTCTTAGTCTTTGCTATAACATATCTAAGTCACAAGGGACACTACTGTTAGCATGGGCATTTCTAAAACTCCACTGTCCTGATGGTGTGTACTTTTTCAACAGAAATGCTGTCTTTCTAAGACACAGTTTCTACCAATGGAAAGTGACTTTGAAAATATAAAGTTTCCATGGGTGACTCATAAAGATAGGAAACAAGCTTCCCTCTGAACACATCTATCTTGAATGTTATATTACACCCATAATTGTTCAATTCACTGTTAATTATTACTTAGAAACTCATGTTTATGGCTCTGTCTCACCTGCTATATGAGAACATATTCCTGATATAGTGTACCATAACTTCCTGAATCAATATACTCTGGCTTAGCCTTGTAAGAGAAGTTGACAATGTACTCTTCTCTTCTCTAACCACCAGTTAAGAATCAACTGAGAACTGACAGCAGAGAAAGAGAACTTATGCTAATTATTCTCTTATGCTCCCTCACATCCAAAGTAGAGAGCGCACTGCATTTCCAGACTGACTGTCTCCTGTGCGTGGTGGAGAGTTAACGTCCACTTTTAGACTAGATTACTACTTTAATGACAGGGGAATTCAAAGCAGTTATTAGCAACATCTTACTGTGAGCTTTCCAACAGCGTTTGATGATTTTATTTCAGTACATATTGATTCTAACCTTTCCAGATACTAAGCGCTCTGTGTAGATTGTCTGGGAGTAGAGCACAGCAGTAAAATGCTTGACTGAATAAATTGTATGAATAATTAAACTTGCAAGGGTTGACATTGTATGATGGCATTGTTTAATTTGAAAAGAAAACAACACATTCCCTCAGTTCTTATGTTAAGATAAGGTCTCATGTATCCCAGGTTGGCCTCTAACTCCAGCAGAACTGAGGATGACCATGAGCTTAAACTTACGAATTCATTTGTCGTGTGTGCGCGCGCGCGCATGTGTGTTATATGGACCAGTGTACATGTCCACGTGGAAGTCACAGGAAGACAGAAGCTTTCCTCTTCTATCATTCTGCCTTATATATTCCCTTGGGACGGTCTTGTACTGAATGTGGAGCTAGGCCGGCAGCCCAGCAAGCCCAGGGATCCCCCTTTCTGCATTACAGGTGTGTGGCCACATCTAGCTCTTTCAGTTCTTTTAGAGGGGTTCTGGGATCTGAACTCCAGTCTTCATGGTCCCACAGCAAGTACTCTTCCCCTATGAGTCATCTCTCCAGCCCTGTAACTGGTTTTTTAATGTTACCACCACACCTTATCACTCAGACACGAACAGAGGCAGAACTTAGGACAGAATTCCTAATGCCTCATTTACACAACTTTGATCTTCCACAATAGATGACAGTTGCTTCACCTGGAAGCAAGGTATCATATCCCATCAAATGTTAGTTCAGAATCTATTGAAATACATTATGAACTTAGGAAACACTACTTTGGTAATGAAGTAATGAACTTCTTGTTTTACATACCTAATTCATATAGTTGTCTGAGGATTAAGATACAATTTTTTAATATGTATAGCATAGTATCTAAACACTTGAATCCCAGCACCAGGAAGCAAAGGCAGGTAGTTCTGTGAGCTCAAGGGAACCTGGTTTAAGTAGCCCGTTCCAGGACAGCCAGAGCTACAGTGAGACCCTGTTTCAGATATCTATTCTGATAGTTAATTCCACATTGACTTATGATTACTGTTGCTATAATTATTGGAGTTTTACTTTTTGTCCAAATCCAAAATGAAATGTTATTTCTCATTTTTAAGATTATTATCAACACAGATTTGTCAAGAATTTGATGAAAACCAATAATTGCAATTGTTTGTGAGTGCTTATGATGTTTAGATACTATGCTATACATATTAAAAAATTGTATCTTAATCCTCAGACAACTATATGAATTGGGTATGTAAAACAAGAAGTTCATTACTTCATTTATTACGGAGTATTTTAAATGAGAAAAAATATAATCCTATATATCTGCTACCCAGCTTCAATATTTATCATCTCAAAGCCTTACATGTAATAAATATTCTATACTACCAAATTCTCTTTCTTTGCTATATATTATTTAGAGAGAAATTACCCATCCTCCAGGGCAGAACATAGAGAGGCAGTATAGCATAATGGCTAAGACTACAGAATGACCACATAGAACATGGGGAGACATGGAATCAAATTTTGGTTCTACTGCCAAATCATAAGTTCTTAGAGGACAAGCTGCTTACTTTTTCAAGGATGAATTTATCTATACAATCTTTTCAAACAGTTATATATTTTTCTAGGTTAAATATTTCTGGCCACTTTAATTATTACTATTTTTTTATTTAGTTAACCTTTTTTCATTTATTTTACATACCGAATAGTTTCCCCCCTCTCTTCTCCTGCCCCCTCTCCATTATAACCCCTCCCCACTCAGAAAGGGGCAGGCTTCCTCCCATGGGCTTGAACAAAGCAGTGCACATCAAGATGAGGCAGGACCGAGCTCCTCCCCCTGCATCAAGGCTGCTCCAAGTCATCCAGCCTGAGGAACAGGCTCCTAAAAGCCACTTTAATGCTTAACAGAAGTATTTAAAAACTATTTCAAGGCAAATGTAAAAGAGGTATTTTTCTTTCTCTCTCTCTTTTTCTTTCTTTCTTTCTTTTTTCTTTCTTTCTTTCTTTCTTTCTTTCTTTCTTTCTTTCTTTCTTTCTTTCTTTCTTTTTTCTTTTTTTTGAGACAGGGTTTTTCTGCGTAGCTTTGGAGCCTTTCCTGGAACTTGCTCTGTAGACCAGGCTGGCCTTGAACTCAAAGAGATCCACCTGCCTCTGCCTTCCCAGTGCTGGGATTAAAGGTGTGTGCCACCACCACCCGGCTTCTCTAGGGTTTTATATGTCCTTTCTCCAAGTTTATAAAAGTAAAATAATAGCATTATAAAAATTTCAACAGCTGGGCAGTGGTGGTGCACACCTGTAATCCCAGCACTCAGGAGACAGAGGCAGGTGGATCTCTGTGAGTTCGAGGCCAGCCTGGTCCACAGAGCTAGTCCAGGACAGGCTCCAAAGCTACAGAGAAACCCTGTCTCGAAAAACCAAAAAGATAAAAAAAAATTCAACTATAATAAACATATAACAAGAAAAAGTCCCATCTGAGGTTTCTTCCTCGGTTTCCCTAACATAACTATATGCATAATAGATGATGAAATACATAATTTCTGTTGTTTGCAGCATGTACTTATAGTCAAATCAATCAATTAATTGAATCATTTTGTTAGTAATTACATTTAAGAAATATTTTAAACTTTACATTAGTTTTAGAATTAAACTTATTTATTTTGGTGTTTACTATACACATGTGAATTTATTTTATCATAACACCAAAACATTAAGAGCAAGAGTACAGTTCTGGGGCAATGATTCTGCTGTGGTAGGAATGGCAAGAGATGGAGATCGAAAGAACACTCAAATTTCAGAATTAAGCATGACAGTTCAACTTTTTCAGTCGTACGTCTTAGGAAACCTATTTCCTACTTTTCTCTTGTTTCACATTTATGGTGGTTTAATGATTATTCAGAAAGTTAAATTTTTATATCAACCTTAAATTTAATAACTAAGCGAAATAACCAACTACTTATGAGTCAAAACCTTGTTCTCAACATGCAGCGCCACTTTTTGTTTCTGTTTAGAAAACTAGGAATGGGCGCCAGCAAGAGGGCAAGAGGGCTCAGCAGGTAATGCTGCTTGCAGCCAGGCATGACACACACCCCCACCCCCCCCCCCCCTCTCTGTCTCTCTCTGTCATGCAAACCCAAACTCAAAACCCCCAGACTCATAAACAAATAGGTTAACAAATGTGAATGACAGAGCTTGGTGTGGTGGCGCACGCCCTTAATCCCAGCATTTGGGAGGCAGAGGCAGGCAGAATCTGAGTTGGAGGCCAGCCTGGGCTACAGAGCTACAGAGAAACCCTGTCACATAAAAAAAGAAAAAGAAGAAGAAAGAAAGACAGGAAGAAAGGATGTGTGACTAATAAAGGGAGCAAATCTATAATGTTTGTTCCCTTAACACAGATTCAGTTTTAAATTAAAGTGTTGGGAAGGAATTTATTTCTTGACGCCAAGGTAATTCTTGGGTTACTTCATGTAAAGGATCAGAGGCAGATAAGCCTAGAATTTTCTTGGCAAAGTCAACATAAATCTAAGCAAAAGTCTAAACTCTACGGTTTAAAAAGCCATCTTAACTGCAAAATGACATGTGGTTACAGTCTTTCCCTCCTGACCATCCCATAGCTCAGTAAGGAATCTAGGGGACAAGAACAAGCTGGCTCGTGGGCCCTTAGAGTGCGCAGTGTCTTGCTAAGACTTCTGATCCTAAGGTGAAATATGAACAGCTCGTATGATGTAATGTGTGAATACAGATGCGTGTGAGCCATGCTGCATACAGCGTGAGCCATGCTGTAATGTGGAGGGCCAAGAGTCCAGCATTGCTTTCCACCTTTTTTAAGACAGTTTTTTTTTTTCCTGTTGCGTCTGCCATGATAGCTGGTCTGTTAGCCTCAAGGGATCCTCCTGTCTCCACCCCGATCTTGTTTAGAAGCACTGGGGCTCCAGATGTGCACTATTGGCTTTATGTGGGTCCTGGATTTACACTCAGGTCCTCATTCTCGCGCATACACTTTACCCAAGGAGCCATCTCCGCAGCTCCTTTCTGTGAAGTCTGAATCCTTAGATAACTTAAGACTGTGTTCATAATTAAGTGATTTAAAATGTACAATTCAAATTAATCTGCAGCAGCATATTAACCATGCCTTTATTATTCCAATAAAAGATGTGTAGATGGTTTACCTGATGTCTTTCTCAAGTTGAGCTGTACTCTTCATCAGTGAATCAATCTTGGAATCCCTTTGCCGCACAGACTCTATGAGGTACCGGTAGGGTTGCTGAGTCTGGTTTAACAGTGAATTGGCTCTGTCAAGCTAAAGACATACACACGGCATTAAACTGCAGAAAACTTGACAGCAAACTGAAACCACCCCAAACACTTTACTGTTATAGCACATTATCCTCCTGATGTGACTTTTCCTAAGCATTGGAAATGCTCAGGACCTTGTGCCTGCACTGAACTATATATACCACATACCCAAGACCTCATGCCTGCACATAGCTACATACCACATACCTCGGACCCCAGGCCTACACTGAGCTGCATATCACATACTCAGGACCTCAGGCCTACACTGAACTGCACACCATATACCCAGGACCCCAGGCCTACACTGAGCTGCACACCACATACCCAGGACCTCATGCCTGCACTGAGCTGCATACCTCATTAAACTTTTGCACATGAACTATTCTGAAATGCTAAATAAATCTGTATACATTTGGAGGTTAAAAAAAATGACTAATCAGGCTGGAGAGATGGTTCAGAGGTTAAAAGCGCTGCTTGCTCTTCCAAATTCCCAGCAACCACATGGTGGCTCACAACCAACCATCTGTAATGTGATCTGGTGCCCTCTTCTGGCCTGCAGGGATATGTGCAGACAGAACACTGTACACATAATAAAAATGACTAATCAATAAGTCATTATAAGTAATAGTAATTATGATTATAAACAATAAAGGAAAATGTAAAATACTAATAGATATCAATTTGGAAGACTGGTCACCCACATTTTCTATTTATTTATCTGAACAACTACATGACATACATACATACATATATTTTCCTTTTTTTTTGAGCTGAGGATCAAACCCAGGGCCTTAGTGCTCTACTAAATCTCCAACCCCATATATTTCCTTTTAATGAAAATTCATTAGATAAAACAATCTTTCTAAAAATAGAAAGATTTATTTCTAAATATTGGACTTTATTTCTAAAAATATTTATCATTTAATAATTTTATTTCTTCATATATCTTTTAGTTTTTAAAACATATAACTCATGCACCTGAATCATTTTCTATAATTAAAAATAACAAAACTCCAAAAATTCAAACCCATAAAAAGTTACCAATCAACCAGGAGGTGGTGGCCCATGCTTTTAACCCCAGCACTCGGGAGGCAGAGGCAGGAGGATCTCTGTGAGTTCGAGGCCAGCCTGGGCTACAGAGTGAGATCCAGGAAAGGCGCAAAGCTACACAGAGAAACCCTGTCTCGAAAAACAAACAAAAAGTTACCGTTTAAAGCAGTTTTCTTTTCAAGACAAGGTTTCTCTGTGCAGGCCTGGCTCTCCTAGGACTTGTGTTATAGTCCAGGTTGGCCTCTAATTTAGAGATCAGCCTGCCTTTGCCTTCTGAGTGCTGGGACTAAAGGTGTGAACCACCAGGCCCTGCCCATTTAAACCATTTTTAAGTATACAATTCAAGGGCATTAACTATGCTCACAATGTTCTTAGAACCAGTATGCTGAGGACTGAAGTCAGGGTCACATACATGCCCACCAGAAACCCTCACCATTAAGCTATGTTCCCAACTCAAAGAACTGGCTGGGCTGCTTTTCAAGATAGAGCCATGGTTTCGCTTCAGCCTTGTGAGTGGGGGACCACAGGCACATACCACCACACCTGCTAACATTTTCTTTCTTAAGTCTATTTTAAAATCTACATACTTGCAAATTTTAAGCTTTATATGCAATTTACTTTGGTATTTCAATTTTTTTGAGGAGGGCATTCCATTCATTTTATGAAAACAGGAAGAGAAGCCAGGCATAGTGTTGTATTCCTTTAATCCCAGCATTTGGAAGGCAGAGGTAGGAGGATCTCTGTGAGTTCAAGGCCGGCCTGGTCTACATAGTGAGTTCCAGGACAGGCAGAAATACAGAGCTACATAGTGAGACCTTGTCTTTGAAAATCTAACCGACCAACCTGTAAAGGTGAGCAGGTGAGTGGAGCAATGACAGACAGCTCAGCTAGTAGAGGTCCTAGCGAGGAGGCTGGTGACCTGGGTGCAAAGTCATGACCATACACACATGCGGAAAGAGAACCACCTCCAAATGTGTTCTGTGACCTCCCCATCTGTGCCGCGAAGTTTGTCCATGTGCGCGCACACACACACACACACACACACACACACACACACACCACTGAAAAGCCAAGGAAACAGTAAGTGACAGCCTCCCTGACACGGAGGGGAGGGAGCAGTGAGATGGGATGGGTGTTAGATGTGCGGAGTGGAAAGACTAGGCAAATCTGGGCAGCAGACAGCACGGGGTAAGAGCAAAGGCTTGATGAGTGAAGGAGACACTGGAAGGGCACGGTCCCTCTAGCCAGGGTGTTGGTGTGCTTTTCTTTTGTTCTGATGTTCATTCTTTACAACCCACTGTGATGTCACAGGAATCTTACCCTACTAAATTACTTTAGGAACATTCAAATACACAGGCGAGTGAAGTTCTACTAACCTGTGTAACCAGTTTCTTTAGTCAATTATATCAAACAATCGCCTTGACTTTGTTTTCACAGGACTGGCTGAATAAACTCAACTGACAAGTTGCTGCTTTGGGTTTCAAAGTGCAGTCTTCTACCTGTGCCTGTGAGGGCGCGGGCCAAGGTGGAGGGAAGGCTGAGCGTTTACAAATCGAGAAGGAGCAGTCTAAACTTACCAAATCTAACTTTAATTGCACGAAGAGTAGAGCAGCCATCCTCCACATTCCAGCTCACTCTGCTTTTCACAACAGCAACTACATGTACTTGACTTTAAAATAGCAAAATGAGCCAAAAGCCTTACATGTGTCAAATTTACACCCTGGGACTCCCTCACATTCATGGAAACGACAGCATTACTGTCTTAAGGATATATTTCTTTACAAATGTGTGGAGGATTTCAGTCTCCTCTTCCTTTCTCTAGGGCCTCATAGATACTTGTCCATACTACCTTACCGTGGCAGGCAAGTTCGCTCCCACTAGTATAACAGAACCTTCTCCACCACAATCTGGTTTCACTCCCCAGGGGAGAAGAATACAACTGTCAATGAAGTGTTGATATTTTTATTTGTGAAAAAGTTAATTGAACAGAATTTAATTCCTCTGATTAAAAACGAATTTCCCCAATACAGCTTTAAGGCCTTTTTCTAGTTACAGTAATAAGTATTCAAGAAGTTTCACAATCACTGCAGCCTTCTGTTAGTAAGCTTTTCCTTATAGGAAGGGTTAGTAACTAATGACTCAGGCACCACACATCACATGACTCAGGATTAAATCCATGACCAACAGTTTATAGGATTGTTATTGCTCCTTTGTTTCAAACACTTGTACAGATGATTCAGAGGAAAGCAGTGCCTGCTTAAAATATAATTATATTTTGCATTAAAAAACTAATTCAAATTATACTGGGATGGTAATTCAAAATTATTTCTCTTAAGATTTACAAAATATAAATGTGACCACATTTTGTATTTTTCTTTTTAAATTTTGATACAGGATCTCTCTACATAGCCCTACCTGTCTTGGAACTCACTATGTAGACTAGGCTGGCTGTGAACTCACAGAGATCTATGTGTTTCTGCCTCCCAAGTGCTGGGGTCAAAGGCTTGTACCATCACACGTGGTCCGTGTGTTTTTCCCCTTAAACGTAGAATCTCGTTCTTGTGGAGTCTCTTTTTCACAGGAACTCCTGGAAATGGGGATGGACTGTACTGCGTTGTTCTACTCAGTAGACTTACTACATGTGATATATGTAGAGGTGGGTTACACTGAGCTACTTGCTTTTCTTTGCATATGAAATACCTACTTGATGTTCAACACTAGGCAAAAATCTATGTTCTCAATCACTTGGGAAAATATTACATAAAAACAATGAGTCTCATCCTGACCAAACTCAATCAAAATCCAACAGGGCTCTGATTCGGATGAGTGCCAACACCCACTCCCACTCCGCCCGTTAAAGCCAGCTCCATTTTGTATGTTGAGACTTAACTATCTCAAGCAGTTGGTGATTTCGTTGTTAGGATCTGGAAGGGAAGGTGACACTGCTGGGTCAGGTGTGCCCTGGTGCTTGCTGGACTGTAGGCAGGTCTGGAGGCTCAGGCAAGGGACAGTGTAGACAGGCTTGTGGTGGGAGACAAATGGGCTTTAGAACAGCGGTGTTCACCAATGCTTCTCCAAGTTTCCCAGGACTCTAATTGTCAAAAGCAAGTGCCTGTTGACTGATTATCAGCTGTGCTTCTGGTCTTGGGTTTTTTTTTTTTTTTGTTTGTTTGTTTGTTTTGTTTTGTTTTGTTTTGTTTTTGTTTTTTAATTTCTGAGACAGTCTCTATGTGTAGCCTAGGGTGGCCTTGAATTTCCCATGTTATTGGCCCAACCTCCCAAGGGTTAGATTCTAGGTCAGCACTATGGGCATGGCTCCAGCCCCAAGTCTCAAAATGTTGGTATGAAGGAAAAAGTCACAGGGAGAGATGTTAAAGTATGGGATAGCCAGCATGGAAGAGATAATTAGCCTTACTTAAGTATACAAGACTGTAAAGTATTAGTCATTCAAATGTGGTCCTGCATCATTTTTATTAGGACTTGTTAAAAATAAAGATTCTTAAGGCTTCATTCTACACCTCCTTGATCATAGTCTGAGGGCAGGATTTAGAAACCTGTATCTTACATAAGAACCTTGGATGATTCTTATGTGAACTAATGTTTGTTTGTTTCAGACAGGCTCTCACACCATAGCCTAGGCTGGTCTGCAACTCACAACTTAGCCATGCTGGTCTAGAGCGCATAGTGATCTGTGCCTGCTTTAGTCTCCCCAGTCCTGAGATTACAGGTAGGAACAAACATTATTAGTATTTTAGAATCCCTGTTGAGGTATGTGAGTGGAGCAAAGGGCAGATGTGAGAGGATCAACTCCATTTAAGAGGTAGAAGAGGCCAGGCGGTGGTGGCGCACGCCTTTAATCCCAGCACTCGGGAGACAGAGCCAGACGGATCTTGGTGAGTTCGAGGCCAGCCTGGGATACCAAGTGAATTCTAGGAAAGGCGCAAAGCTACACAAAAAAAACCCTGTCCTGAAAAACCAAAAAAAAAAAAAAAAAGGTAGAAGAGAGTAGAGAAGGTTCAGTAAACGAAAGGGTAAAGGTGCTTGCCACCCAATGGGGTGACCCGGGTTTGCTCCCTAGAACCCACACAGGAAACCCACTATCAGGAAATGACAACTCCTGATAGCTGTCCTTTGTTCATCATACATTTCAGCACAGACACATGCACAGACAGACAGACAGACAGGTGTGTGCGTGCGCACACACACACACACACACACACAGTAGAAGAAGATGGATACCAGCTAAGCAGACTAAAGAGCTATCTGAGTTACACAGTCAGAGTTATAATAGTCTCTCTGGAAAGCAAAATGAAATGATTTCTAGAATATCTATAATGTCATGTCTCAGGTAGATCAAATTTGATGGATACTGAGAACACTGGTGATTAGGAAGTGATTAGTGACCAAGAGGACCGGGCATAACTGATGGAGGATGAAAATATAATATTAATATAGTAAATATATTTGAAGGGAGAATAAAAAAGATACTGACCCCCCTCTGGTAAGAGGGCTCAGTGAGAACCAGCCCAGATGATGCAGCTATAGTAAAATAAGTGGACATGTGACATAATTGGTTTGGGGAAGCCGACGTTAAAATGCTGGGCAGCAGTAGGCAGAACCTGATTGATCCTCAACAACATGGATTGGCAATGCTTCCACACTGCTGTAAAAAGAACAGATTTCCTTAAGAAGTCTTTAGTACATTTTCCTAAGGCCAAAGGCTTCTCTCTCTCTTTTTGTTAAATCTTATAAACTACCTCCTATGCTGTAAAATACTACACATGCTCAGAAGCACCTCATGGATGCATTTGGCAGCAGGAAAATGGGGCTTCAGTGCTCAGGTGCTTGATAAGGTTCAAGGTTCCATGGACAAACAGTGAGCCAGAGGGGCTTGAGAAACTGGAAAAACAGAGTCTTTATGATACTGTGCCTCGAAGAGTCCAAAGTCCAGATGTAATGGGAATGAAAGGCCCTGAAGAGCTGAGAGGAAAATGTCAACTTCAACTGCTAAAAATTTCCTTCTCTTTCAAAGCTCCTCCTGAGAAATTCATGTTTGGAGTCTAGAAAAATTTTAAATTATTACTTATATGTACACCACATACATGCTTCTTGTCTGAAGAAGTCAGAAGAGGATATCAAGTTCCCTGGAACTGGAGTTACAGATGATTGTGAACCACTATGTGGGTGCTGGGAATTGAACCTGGGTCCTCAGCAAGAGCAACAAGTACTCTCCATTTCTCTAGCCCCAAGAAATTCATTTTTAAAATGGTTCACTGTATAGCAATCTTAGGTTTGGGTGTGTTTATATGGAGAATCTGCATAGTGCTTTGCAAATGGCTCTTGGCATATTGCCTTGGATTTCAAAAAACTGATATTTTTCAAGAATGAACCATAATCAAGATTTATTTTTTGGCATTGCTATTGTTTTTATTTATTTATTTAAAAACAACTGTCTTGCTATATAATCCAGGCAGTCTTTGAACACATAGTTTTCCTGTCTTAGCCTCCAGGGCTGGGATTGTAGGTAAGTGCCACCATATCCGCTTAAAGACTCCTTGGTTTAAACATTTCACCAGGTTTGGCACAGACCTGCTACTGCAGTAATGGTGAATGCTTTGTCCCCATATTAACCACTCACACGGAAGATAAGTACATGTGCCGATCCTTAACTATTAGTCATTTTAAGGCAGGGTGGCCCAGGCTGGCCTCGAACTTGGGATGTAGCAGAGGATAGTCTTGAACTCCTCATCTTCTTGCTGCCACCCACAAGTGCTGGGACTACAGGGGGGTGCCATCATGCCTGGTTTACGGGGTGCTGGGGATCAAAGACAGGAACAGGTACATGTGAAGCAGTACTCTACCACCAGAGCCACATGTCCAGTTCTGTTCATCATTAGAGCAAAGGGTATTTTTATAAAGTTTACAGCAGAACAGTCTCGAAACACAGGAGACAGAGGAACAATGGTTAACGATTATATAACCTTGTTAAAAGCTGGTTCTGGTGCTGGGTCACAGTTCCTGTGAATTTTGTTCTCTTGACACCCTCTTATTTCACAAATTCTTCTTCAAAACTTGTCATGAGTCACCAATTTAATAGAGCACTCATATCTAGTTACACGACATCCCAAATGCCAGCTCCATGAGGATGAAGTGCCACATGCAATACATTCAGACAGAGGAAACTTGCTCCCGAATTCCTTCCCAGGACAAAAGCGGAAGTTCTGTTACTCTTGTTAAGATGGTCAGTTAGAATTTCTCTCTGGAAAAGTTGCTTTCCATACGCTTTGGGAGAAAGTGGCAGCAAGGATTTTTAAAATCACAAGCAACAGAAATTAGCCATGATTGTCTCCCCAGAAAGAGAGTCCCCACACCCCTGCCTCATCCTCTTTGCCCTCTTCTTCCCTTGTCTCTCTCCCTGCCTCTACTTACCTCTCTCTTACTTTCTTAGACAGTCCTTCGAATTTAAACCCAGACTGCTTTAAATTTGTGGTTCTCCTGCCTCCACCTTCCTAGTGGTAGCCCTAACCTTTTTCTAATCTGGTCTTCAGATTCTATTTGCCATCTCTCCCCAAACCCTTCTCTTAATAGATTTTACATTTATGTGTCTTCTTAAAGGCAGGGTCACAGAAGCCCAGGCTGGCCTCAAACCTGCCACATAGGAAAGGATGAACCCCTGTTGCTTCTACCTCCCAAGTGCTAGGATTATAGGCATGGGCCACCATGCAGGCAATCTACTTAGAGAAGATAGGACCTTGTTGTGTTGTTTTAGGTTGGACTCAAATCCCTGGGCTCAAGTGATTCCCTTCTTCAATGCCATGATTAAGTAGCACTGCCAGTGCATCATTTCTGTAAGTTTGGCTATACTTTTTCCAGAAATTTTACATTGACATCGAAAACTGAACAGAAAATAGGTCTTTCTACATTGATACCTCACACAGAATTCAGGCTCTACTCTTATAATATTTGGACTGGGACAAATGTATTAGGATATATATCCACAATTACTGTAACACACAGCTCTTGATCTGCCTTAAACATTTCACCAACATCAGGCTGGGGAGATGGCTCAGTGTGCCTGCCCAGCAAATGTCAAAACTCACAAAAGCTGGGAGCAGTAACATGTATCTGGAATCCAGTTCTTCCATGGCAACACAGGAGAATCCCTGAAAGCCCAGGGGCCAACTAGCCTTATATGACCAGGGGCCATATGCAGCAGTGGACAATAAAAAAGGAAATGTGTCTCAAACAAGGTAGAAAGGTGAGGACTGACATCCATGGCTATCCTTTGATATTCATATGTGCCATGGCATGCATACATCTGCACTTACACGCACATATGCACACATCATACATCCATATGCATACACCAATTTACTATATGCAAAGAAGGATGGCAATGATTCATGAAGTAAATGGATTTAACTGAATCCAAATAAGAAATGACAAAATATTAGAACCCATACACAGATATATCCAAAACAATATTGGGATTGTATTTATGCTCAAGAAAATGAAATCTGAAAATAGTCTAAGGACAGTTTTATTTATAACAGCCAGAAACTGGGAACAACTTAGATGTCCCTCAACTGAAGAATAGATAAAGAAAATGTAGTACATTTACAGAATGGAATATTACTTACCTGTTAAAAATGGCATCATGAAATTTGCAGGCAAATGGATAGAACTAGAAAAAAAAATCATCCTGAGTGAGGTAACCCAGACCCAGAAAGACAAACATGGTGTGTACTCACTTAAAAGCGGACATTAGCTGTTAAGTAAGGGATAATAATGGTACAATACACAGACCCAGAGAGGCTAAGTAACAAGGAGGGCTCAAGGTGGGATGCATGGATCCCCCTGGTAAAGGGAAATAGAAGAGATTTTGCAGGTGGACTTGGGGCAAGTGGGGATGGGAACAGGAGAGATTAGGCATTGGGGGAGTACTGGGAAGGATGACTGGAACTGGGGAGGGCATTTAGGGGGTGATATGGAACCTAGTGCAGTGGAAACTCCCTGCAATCTACTAGGGTGACTCTAGTGAAAACTCCTAGTAATAGGGGACATGGAGCCTGAACTGGCCATCCTTTGTAACCAGGCAAGGCTTCCAGTGGTGGAACTGGGACAACAACCCAGCCACAAAACCTCCAACCTACAATCTGTCCTGTCTGCAAGATGTGCTGAGGTAAAGGTGGCACAGAACTTGTGGGAGTGGCCAACCAATGACCGGTCCAACTTGAGGCCCACACCCTGAGAGGAAGTCCATGCTTGACATTGTCTGGATGGCCAGGAATCAGAGGCTGGACAGCCCAGGGACCCAGGATAGAAGCAAACACAACTGGCAAAAAAAGAAAACAATCAATAAACTGATTCCTAATGATAGTCTGCTATAGTCATTATCAGTGCCTAGCCCAACTGTCATCAGAGAGGCTTCACTTAGCAGCTGATGGGAGCAGATGCAGAGATTCACAGCCAAACATTACGCAGAGCTTGGGGAACCCTGTGGAAGCGGGGAGGGGAGGATGGGTTGTAGGAGCCAGAGGGGTCAAGGACACCATTGAGAACATGGCTCACAGAATCAACTAAGCATGGCTCATAGTGGCTCACAGAGACTGAATCAACAGTCAAAGAGCCAGTATGGGTCTGACCTAGGTCCTCTGAATATTTGGTTAGTGGTGTTCTTGAGGGCATCTGAACATTGGGAGTGGACTGTGTGTCTGACTCTGTTGCCTGCTCTTGGGATTCTTTTCCTCCTACTGGGTTGCCTTGTCCAGTCTCTATGAGGGTTTGTGCCTAGTCTTACTGTAACTTGTTATGCCATGTCCATTGATATCCTGGGAGGCCTGCTCTTCTCTGAGGGGAAACAAGAAGAGTGGATCTGGGGGAGAGGAGAGGTTGGGGGAGTACTGGGAGGGTGGGGAGGGAGCGGAAACTGTGGTTAGAATGTGCTGTATAAGAGAAGAATAAAGCCGGGTGGTGGTGGTGCACGCCTGTAATCCCAGCACTCGGGAGGCAGAGGCAGGTGGATCTCTGTGAGTTCAAGACCAGACTGGGCTACAGAGTGAGTTCCAGGACAGCCTCCAAAGCTACAGAGAGACCCTGTCTTGAAAAACAAACAAACAAACAAAAAACCAAAAAAAAAAAAAAAAAAAAAAGGTGGGGCTGAAGAGATGACTCAGAGGTTAAGAGCAGTGGCTGCTGTTCCAGAGGTCCTGAGTTCAATTCTCTGCAACCACATGGAGGCTCACAACCATCTGTAATGAGATCTGGTGCCCTCTTTTTAAAAAGGCTATGGAAATGGACAGAGAATTCTCAATAAAAGACACACAAATGGCTAATGTTTAACATCTGTAGCCCTTAGGAAAACACAGACTAAAACTACTTTGAGATTCATACTTAGTGCAGTAGGAATGGGATTCTGTCTCACTCCATGAAGGAAATAAATGACAATAAGTGCTGGTGAAGATGTAAGGAAAGAGAAGCACTTACACATGTTGGTCAGAGTATAAACTGGTCCAGACACAATGGAAATCAGTGTAGAATTTTTTCAGCAAAGTAAAAATGACACTATTGTATGATCCAGGGGACCACCCTTGGGCACACACCTAGAAACCCATACTGTTTTACAGAGATACTTGTACTCCATGTCATTGTAACTCTATTCACAACAGCTCAGAACTGAATCAGCCTAGATGACCATCAACAGATGAATGGAAAGTAAAAACAGACTACCAATATACAATGGGATTTTAGTCAGATGTAAAGAAGTTTGCAGGAAAATGGATGGACCTGGAAAATGTACTAAGTGAGGTAATCCATGTACAGAAACAAATGCCACGTGTTTTCTTCCATGTGTGGATCACAGCTTCCAATCTTTAGATTCCAGTGTTTAATCTGGAATCTCTATAGAGAGTATAAAGCCAGGAAAGGGCTGTGAGGCGGAGCCTTCAGGAGGGTGGGAACACAGAACACATGTCACATGAAAGAAAGAAAATACTGGGGGCAGCAAGGCTTAAACAAGGATGGGGTCAGAGCAATGGAGAGAGGAGGGATTATGTGGAGGAGGGCTAACCAAAACTAATGATGTATGAAGAAGCCATTTGGAAATCTAAGAATCTATGGGCTAGTTTAACAAAGCAATTTGGGTTTGGGGATTTAGCTCAGTGGTAGAGCGCTTGCCTGGCAAGCACAAGGCCCTGGGTTCAATCCTCAGCTCAAAAAAAAAAAAAAAATACAGGGGTTTGGGATTTAGCTCAGTGGTAGAGAGCTTGCCTGGCAAGTGCAAGGCTCTGGGTTCGGTCCTCAGCTCTGGCAAAAAAAAAAAAAAAAAAAAAAAAGCAATTTAAAAAGGTGTTTGGCCGGGCAGTGGTGGCGCACACCTATAATCCCAGCACTCGGGAGGCAGAGGCAGGTGGATCTCTCTGAGTTCGAGGCCAGCCTGGGCTACAGCGCTAGTCCAGGACAGGCTCCAAAGCTACAGAGAAACCCTGTCTCGAAAAACCAAACAAAAAAAAAAAGCTGTTTGAATGTAGGTCATCTGAACAGGGGGATGATGCGGACTCAAGAATCTGTGAGAGTAAGTGAAAATCCCAGTGCCAGATGCGGGACACTTCCCTGTGAGTTGTTCGTTAAGAAGCCCTCAGAGGGCCTCAAACAAGACAGGCCATTACACTGCTGTGGGATGCCCACCAGACCTAAATGGGAAGACCGTATTGGTGAATACACAGCACTTTGGTTGCAGGATATGGAAAAAATCAAACTGGAAATGATCCCTCCCTTGCTGACCAGCTTCCATACTGCCAGAGGTCCATGTGCATAGACAGAGAGAAGCCATCTTATCCAGCTGCATACCTTGTGTGCTACAACAGTGACTTGTAAGACAAGATCTGCATGCTACTACAGCAGCAGCAAGACCCTTGGATGAAGGCAAACAACTATGTTCTGACTGGACACGAGGCTGCTGCACAGGAGGGAGGTCATGATGGTGCTGTGGACCTGGGTAAAGGCCGTGGCTGCTGTCTTAGGGAGGGCTACTACTGCTGTGATGAAGCACCATGACCAAAAGCAAGTTGGGGAGGAGAGAGTTTATTTTGCTCACAGTTCCATATAGCAGTTCATCCCCCAAATTAGTGAGGGTAGGAAGTCAAGCCTCGAGGGCAGGAAGCTGGAGACAGGATTCGATGCTCAGGCCACAGAGAGGTGCTGCTTACTGGCTTGCTCAGTCTGCTTTCTTACTGATTCTAGGACCATCAGCCCAAGGACGGCACCGCCCACAATGGGCTGAGGGTCCTCCTCCACTAATCACTGATTAAGAAATGTCCTACAGGCTGGCTACAGCCTGATCTTATGGAGGCATTGTCTTAATCAAGGTCCCCTCCCCTCAGATGACTTTAGCTTGTGTCAAGTTGACATAAAGTAGCCAGCACAGGTGGAGTGGGTCACATGCCTTTGCTTTGCTAAATAGGTTGGCAAGCTTTCTCTTGGATAACTGTCTACATAGACATAGCTGGTGCTGTTCTAAGACATGTTAGAGAAGCCTCTTCATGAGGTGAACAGGTGTTGTTAATGCAGAGTCATGGCTGCTCAAGGCCCTGAGACTTTTGAGTGACTTTTTTCAAACTGAAAATAGATTCTCCTCTCAGACTCCCCCCGCCCCCCGTTTCCCTTCAGAAAGGAGCAATTGAGTATGGAAGCACTGAAGGAGACAGTTCTATCATCTACTCTCAAGCTCAGGGAACACGAAGCAAGCTGGAGCAGAGAATGTATGAGGGCATGTGGTAGAGGGCTGTGAGTGCTGTGTTCTGGGCAGGACACGGCTGTTACACTCATGGAATCACAGCAGCTACAGCTGTCAGTGCAGAGTCTGCACAAGACTGTGCCCAACAATGTTTAGTCATGGAGAAGGGGCTCAGGAGTCCTGTGCCTTCCCGAAGAGCTATGGGTAAGGGATGGCTAATGGACAGGGCGTGTCTTGATCTTTAGTCATAGTCTCTGATGAATCACCCACATCCTAATGGAGAGCTCCCCATCCATCCATGCCCATGCAGGTAGTTGTGGTTATGCTTAGTGTGAGGCACAAGTGCACCTGCCTGTGTGCGTGTGTGCGTGCACACATACACACACTCACACATTCACACACACACATATGTACACACACACACACACACACATACACGAATATGAAAGTAGGAAACCTCTTGTCAAGAAGAGTATCAGCAGGGATGGGAGCCAGTAAGGGGAATGAGTGTGATGTGAATGCTTTATAAACATGTATGAAACTGTCAAGTACTGAGAAATTCTATTTGAATAAAACTTTCAGAGATAAAAGTAAAGTGAAAAAATTATTGGGTTGGGGATTTAGCTCAGTGGTAGAGCACTTGCCTAGCAAGCGCAAGGCCCTGGGTTCGATCCTCAGCTCCAAAAAAAAAAAAAAATTACAACCTCTCCCCCAAGGTTGGTTTGAGAATGTTAATTAGGGACTTACAAGCTCCATAAAGGTGCAAATTGGACTCTGAGAACTGTAAGTTAGTATTTGAGATGAGAAGACACTAGGCTACATTAATGGCAGTTTGCAGCTGTGAAGGAACAGTAGAGGATGACACTACAGAAGAAATTACATACCATCAAAAGTAGAACAAAGATTGAAAATCTACATTATAGCATTAGCTCTGCCTTGGATAACTTAAATAAGTAACCATACATGCTACCTGGAGTTCCCGAAAGAAACCAAGGACAGGAAAACAAATGGGTAAATTTACTGAACTCACATAAAAGAAGCCAACCAAACCCAAGCACAGCAAACAAAGAAACCACAGCACACCTACCACCATCAAACTGTTCAGGTAAAGGACAGAAAGACAATCTGCAAAGCAGTTAAAGAAATAATATCACACAACCCAGTGAGGGACAGTGGTCAGGAGAACATGTCTGTACTGGCTGGTTGTGTGTGTCAACTTGACACAAGCTAGAGTCGTCAGAGGAAGGAGCCTCAGTTGAGGAAATGCCTCCATGAGACCCAGCTGTAAGACCTTTCCTCATTTAGTGCTCAAAGGAAGAGGGTCTAGCCCATGGTAGATGTCCTGAATTCTACAAGGTGGGCTGAGCAAGCCATGGGAAGCAAACCAGTAAATAGCTCCCTTCCATGGCCTCGGCATCAGCTTCTGCCTCTAGGATCCTGTCCTGTTTGAGTTCTTGTCCTAACTTCCTTCAATCATGAACAGTAATGTTGAAGTGTAATAAAAAACCCTTTACTTTTCAACTCTCCTTTTGGTCATGGTGTTTTGTCACAGGAACAGAAACCCTAACTAATACAAATTGGTACCAGGAGTGGGGTATTGCTGTGACAGACCCGGCCATGTTTTGGGGAGGATTGTGGAAGGGATTCCAAACGTAGGGCTCACTGCATGTTACAGCCCTGTGGGATGTTCTGTGGGGACTTGGAAGGCAAGAATGTTAAGAGCAGTGCAGAACACGGAGGCCTGGCTTGTAAAATTTCAGAGGGAAGTTAAAGACTCCACCAAGGCCATTTGTTATTTTGAATTAAGTTTCTGTGTTCTAGTTCACTGGGGCTGAAGACTTAGTTGTGATTAACATATCAGAACTACTAAGGCAAAATTTTGCTTTGCTGAGATACTTGATGCTAGTAGGCTCAAGCTAAGAAATTAGCCATGATTAAGAAGAGACCAGCATCACGATGGTGAAATCTTTTGGGAAGTGTTTCTGGAGAGCAGAAAAGCTGTGTTTTAGAGGTGGTCAAGGTTGTACCTCATGCTGGCAGCCTGACTTGCTAATGTGCAAGAGTCACCCAGGTGGTACTGGTTTTGAAGGCATGAAGAGGTCATAGAGAGCAGCTGAGGCTTGGCACTGTGAAAGGCCAGGAAAGGCCACTGGTGAAGGTGCAGCCTCAGAGGCAGCTGAAAGCCCAGGACTGCAGGGGTCATGAAAAGAAGGTGAGGCTTGACACCATGAAGAGAGCCTATGAGAGGCTATTGGTGAAAGTGCATCCCAGTTGCAGCAAGGGACCCCAGCAATTTGGAGATGCCAACCAATACCATGGGAAAACCACCAAGAACAGTAGCATCACTGGAATGGAATCAGCCAGAGCCAAGAAGATAAACTGCAGAGGGCAGAGCTGGAGAAGTGACCCAAGCCCTTTGCAGGAGTCCAGGATGTCATGAGTGAATTCCAGAAAATTGGCATTGAGTTATTTATACAGTTGGAGTTTGGCTTTGCTGGGTTCAGATTGTGATGGTGCCCTGGTTCTTCCTCTTGAAGATGGTATTTAATTTTGATTTTTAAAGGAGCCCACAGCTGAAGGACAAATTTTTAAAAGAGATTAGATATTTTAGAGGGACTGAAATTTTAATGTGTTTGAAGGTCAGGAGAACATAGTGTTGGCAGATATCCCAAAAATTACACAAGATATATAGACATAGAGAAGTCAGATTCACACTCACCGACTTCCCCCAATTTCCTTCTTCTCTCCACTTTCCTGGATGGGAACTGAACTTGGGGCCTTGCACATGTTAGGAACATGCTTTATCACTAAATTGTATTCCCAGTCCCTTTCTTATGTCTTTAAATGTTTTAGACACAGTCTTACTAAGTTGTTGAGTCTGGCCTTAAACTCTCTCTGTAACCCAAGTGGCCTTTACTTTACAATTCTCTCCTGAGTAGTGAAACTATAGGCCTGAATTGCCAGGCCCAGCTAACTTCAAATTTTACCTTGGCAAAACATCTTTCCCAAAACAAAAATGAGTCCAGCAACCCATTTTTAAATGTACTGAAAAGGGGATTCAAACATTTTATTGTTCCTGAATCATAATCCACAACAGCTGAATGGTAAGGAAAGCCCAAATGTTTAGCACTGAATGAATAAACAACCTATGGTAAACATATAAATGCATGTAATAGAGTGTTATTGATTGATCAATTAGCACAAAGTATAAGGTATATGCTACAGTGTAGATAGACCTAGAAAATAATACATTCAGTAAAAGAATCTAGAAACAAAAGGTCAGCTCCTGTATGATTCCATTTATCTGACTATGCTAAATAGGTAAACGCACAGAAGCAAATAGACTGCAAATAGAATGAGGATTGGCAGAGCTGGGGGAGAAGGGGAGGGAGAATTGATTGCTTAGTTGGTACAAGTTTTAGTATATAGTGATAAAAATGTCTTAGAACTGGATAGAAGTGATTGCATCATACTCTGAATGAATATAAGATGATTCACTTTACAATGATTAATTTTATGACATGTGAGTTTCACCTAGGAATTAAAAAACCAATGATGAATCATAAAACATAAAACTAATAAATTGGACTTTATCAAAACAAAAAAAATTTGTACAAGTCACAAGAGGGTGCAAGACAACATGAGTCTTGAATGTATTTGCAATCACTTATCTGCTAAAGGTCTGCAGTCCAGAATACACAGAGAACTCCTGCCAATCAACAATGACAATATCAAGCCCCAAAGATGCAACTAAGCAGCAGAGAAAGTGAGCTGTAAACACATTCCTATGGTTGAGAGCCCCTTGTTAACTCACTGCGATTAAGTTGTCACTGTGACTGTAGTGAGAGGTAGGATCTGGGTCAGGGATGTAGCTCGTGGTTCTATCCTCCACATAGCAGCAAACACATGAATAACAACACACACACACACACACAGAGGGCAGGACATTCAAGAGGTGATGAGACCACAGAGCATTCATGAACATATTGCAGTCCTTACCCCAAGAGTGGCAGAGACAAACAAGAGAGTAAATATGCTTCCTTCTACCCTCTGATGCCTTTAGCCATGCCACCATGTAGCAACAAGATGTGGCTCCATGATTTTACATTTCCTAGCCACCAGAATCATGAGCCAAATACACCTTTATTAGAAATAAATTACCCAATCTGTACTATCCTCAAATAGAAAATAGACTAAGACAGGCATTTCTCTATAGATACAGAAATGGTCAAGAAGAACTCAAAACATGCCTGTCATTAGTGACACTTCAAATCAAGGTTACAATGATCTACAATTTCATACACACAAAGAGGGCTAGAATAACAAAAGCAACTAGCAAACATGGCTAATCATCTTTGTCAACCAGATGACATTTGGAATCAACTAAAATCTAAGAAACTGAGAATGCCACTGAAGGATTTTCTTAATTGGATCATTTGAGATGGGAAGACCTACTCTAAGTCTGGGCCACAACTTCTGGTGGCAGTTCATATAAAAGGACATGAAGGAAGCTTTTGCTTTTTGCCTGCTTGCCCTCACTCTTGCTGGCAAGTTCACCTATTCTGCTGCTGAGGCACTTCTTCACTGATAATAGAATCTATTTTGAGACTCCAATGTATACTAAGAGTCAGCAGCTCTCTAGGACTCCACTGGGATTCCATCAGATTGAGAATGATAAGACATCTAGTCTCATGGACTAAACAACTCCTGGAGATATCCACTGTTAGATTACTTTCCATCAGGAGATATCCACTGTTAGATTACTCAGACCACAGCCTGTAAACCACACTAGTAAATCCATTTATACACATGGGAGAAACAGAAACCCTTGACATGGCTGGTATAATGTAAGATGATTCCAATGTCAATGAATCTTGAAGGTGTTATACAAGGGTGGTGACAGATTGTGTAATTCCACTTATATGGAATCTATAGAATAGGGAAATCTATGGAGAAGGACAGACACGAAGTAAGTGCACACCAGAGGTGGGCAGAGATCGGCAGAGGCAAGAGCGGCAGGGTGACAACTCAGGAGGTATAGTCTCAGTCTATGGTGGTGAGATTGGTCGGTAGTTAGGTAGAGGTGATGGACATCCAACACTGTAAACATGCCGAAGCTACTCACTGAATTTACAATTGTTGAAATGATGAATTTATGCTATCTCAATTTACCACCACCAGCAGCAGCAGCAGCAGCAGCAGCAGCAGCAGCACCACCACCAGCAGCACCAGCAGCACCACCACCAGCACCAGCAGCACCAGCACCAGCACCAGCAGCACCAGCAGCACCACCAGCACCAGCAGCACCACCAGCACCAGCAGCACCAGCAGCAGCACCAGCAGCACCACCAGCACCAGCAGCAGCACCAGCAGCAGCACCACTGACTGCAGGAGTTGGAGGCAAAAGTTCCAGGAGTTTAGGAAAGTGGGGACAGGGAATTCAAGGACATCTTTGACCACATATTGAGTTTGAGTATGTCTGGGAATAACTGAATATCTAGGAAGAAATCTGTCTCAAAAAAGAAGTGTGTGTGGGGCTGGAGAGATGGCTCAGAAGCTAAGAACACTTGCTATTTATTTTTCCAGAGGACCTAGGTTTAATTCCCAGCCCCCACATGGTAACTCACAGCTGTCTGTAACTCCTGTTCCAGGTGATCTGACACCTTCACACAGATATACATGCAGGCAAAACACCAATGCACATGAAATTAAAAAAAAAAAAAGTGTGGCCGAGCAGTGGTGGCGCACGCCTTTAATCCCAGCACTCGGGAGGCAGAGCCAGGCAGATCTGTGTGAGTTCGAGGCCAGCCTGTTTTACAAAGTGAGTTCCAGGAAAGGCACAAAGCTACACAGAGAAACCCTGTCTCAAAAATCAAACAATCAAACAAAAAACAAGCAAACAAACAAAGAAAGTGTTTATGTGTATAAGGGTGGAGAGCTAGCTCAGCAGTTAAGAGCCCTTTTTTCTCTTTGAGATGACCCAGATTTGATTTCCAGAACCCACATAGTGGCTCACAACACCTGTAATTCCAATTTCACGGGATCCCGTTCCACAATGAACTTACATACATGCAGACAAAACATCCATACTCATAAATAATTAATTAAAAATTAGCAATATACTGTGCAGTTCATATACATACAAATAAAATATAAGACAACAAAAACATCAAGACAAGGATGGGATATATAATACTATTTAAAACAACTATAATCATTACAAAATTATAAGCAACAATAAAATAAAATGAAATGATAAAAATATTAGCTCAATGAAAGTAGGAAGAAAAAAGGACAAGAAGAAAGAACAAATAGTATAGAGAAAGCAGCAAGATGGTAGGTCACAACTGTATCAATAAATATACTACGTTATAACTCTACTTATAGTAAGCATACACTTTATTTTCTGGTTAAAAGTAGGATAGAAAACATACCTTGCTAACACTAATCAAATGTTAAAGGGCGACAGTGCTAAAGTCAATGACCTGGTAAATTAGAGCAAATGCACAGTGTTCATGGGGCAGAGTACCCCGCAGTTCTAGCTTGTCAGGTCCTTACTTCTCTTCTCCCCTGACCACTCTCGGTTTTTTGTTTTTTTTTGTTTTTGTTTTTTTCGAGACAGGGTTTCTCTGTGTAGCTTTGTGTCTTTCCTGGAACTCACTCTGTAGCCCAGGCTGGCCTTGAACTCACAGAGATCCACCGGGCTCTGCCTCCCGAGTGCTGGGATTAAAGGCGTGCGCCACCACCGCCCGGCTCCACTCTCGTTTTTTTAAACCATGCTGTAAGACTGAACATAGGGATCTGTCCATGCTAGGCAATCTGAGCCACATTCATAGCCCATTTTTCTCCATTTTATTTATGGATTCAATGCAATCTCAGCATCGTAGCGACCATTTTTTTTCCCAGGAATTAACAGAGTCCAGACATCAGCTCATTTGTAAAGGACTGACTGATCTTCACAAGCACTAGAACAGTTGGTTTATGTGACAATCTGTGAATTTCATTCTGTTCGAAAACTACTTTACATAAAAAATAACCACAAAATTGCCAGGTGGTGGTGGCGGTGGCGGCAGCGGCGGCGCACGCCTTTAATCCCACCCAGCACTCGGGAGGCAGAGGCCGGCGGATCTCTGTGAGTTTGAAGCCAGCCTGGTCTACAAATCGAGTTCCAGGAAAGGCGCAAAGCTACACAGAGAAACCCTGTCTCGAAAAACAAAAAACAAACAAACAAACAAGCAAAAAGTCATCACAGATTTGTCTGCAGGCCATTTTCATGGAGGCAGCTCCTCAGTTGAGGTTTCCTCTCCTCAGGTGTATCTGGTTGACAGCCATGATTGGCCATCACAGAAACATAATGGGACTATCTCAAGAAAGGCCAGTCTCCCAAGGGGAAAAAAAAAGATCATTTATTTACTTACACATTAGACCACTATATGATATAATGAGATCCCTTTTGTTTTAATTTCATAACCAAGACTTTTTCAAAATGAAGCATTAAATATTCATATAGCTGTACATATGTGCATTTTTATACTGTAAAAACCACCTTCTTGAGACTTCTGTTAATTTATATGGTCACCTTTTTACTTTTATCCATTTTAATACGTGCTCTGGTATCACTATAATTTCTTACTTTGCATTTCTCTAATGTTTACTGATATTGAGCATTTACTCAATTGAGATTCTTTGTCCTGCATTACTCTTCCTGGAGAAAGTGTCTGTTCACATTTTTGTCTCCCTTATCAGATTGTCTTCTTATTGAGTTTTGAGCATCACTTATGCAGTCTAGATACAGGTCCTTTATCACATACATGGTTTGCAAAACTTTCCTGTCTCCAGGTTATCTTTCTGTCCCCTGATGGTATCTTGTGAAGAGATGCTTAGTGGAGTACAGTGTATTGCCACATTCCTCTATGGGCAGTTTTTAGTGTTACATCTAAAATATCTTTGCCTAAAAGTATCACAAGGACTTTTGTCTACATAGTGATAGTTTTAGGCCTGTGATCCATTGTGGTTTTTTTTTTTTTTCTTGTTTTTTTTTTTTTTTCCCTCACAGCCTGGCTGTGATCACTTTCTTGATTGAAAACTGATCCAAAGGGGTCCAGCCTACTGTGGCATGCAGGCCTGGGTTGTGTGAGAAACATAGCTGAACACAAGCCTGGGAGCAAGCCAGTGAGCAGCACTCTCTTGTGGTCTCTGCCTCCCAGCTTCTGCTTTGGTTTGCCTCAGTGACAGACTGTAACAGGTAAGCCAAACAAGCACTCCCCTCTCTCAGCTGCTTTCCATCATGGGGTTCATCACCCCAGCAGGAAGGAAACTTCAACAGGAGCCTTGGCACTTGCCATCTAATTTATGCTGCTCTCAAACTCACAGAAATCTCCTGACTCAGCCTCCCAAGGGCTGGGATTTCCTTCCTCTCTTGATTATTTATTTTTTTCCTTGAGAGGGGTTTCTCCTAGTGCTCTAGCGTCGCCCAGGCTCTTAGTGGTCTTCCGGCCTTTGTGTACTGAGTGCTGAGGTTACAAGTAAGCTGCCATAGCTAGTTCCCCTTATTTTATTCATTTATGTTTGTATCTATGAGTGTGCTAGAAATGGTAAATTTGCAGAATTTTGTGAGGTATTTGTTAAATGCAACCAACATTAAAATTTAAACACAAAGATCAATTCTATTCAAGACAAAGGGGCACAGTCAAATGTTCACCAACACTTACTTTATATTACCTCTGTGTGAGTTCACAGATGTGTACTGAACCTAGATAATGTATGTGGTGGTTCAAAAGAAAATGGCCCCTAAAAGGTGTGGCACCATTAGGAGGTGTGGCCTCATTAGAGTAGGTGTCATCTTGTTGGAGGAAGTGTGTCACTGTGGAGGCGAGCTTTGAGGTCTCATATATGCTCAAACCATGCCCACTTCCTATTGCCTGCACTATATCTGCCTGCATAACACCATGTCACACCATGATGATAATAGATTAAATCTCTGAATGTGTAAGCCACCCCAATTAAATGTTTTTCCTTTATAAGAGTTGCTGTGGTCATGATGTCTCTTCAAATCATGCTAAACTGAAACTTCAACTGAGTTGGTACTAGGGACTGGGGTATTGCTGTGATAGGCTTGACCATGTTTTTGTTTGGAGGAATGTGAACTTTGGTACTCTGGAATGCTTTAAGTGCTGCTTAATACAAGTAGGAGCATGGAAGACAGTGGTGCTATGAATGATTTGAACTGTGGGGGGCTGGCTAAAAGGTTTCAGAGGAGAAGAATTTTAGTGTGTTGACTAGAAATTGTTCTTGTGATACTTTGGTGAAGAATATGGCTGCTTTTTGGCCTTGTCAGAAGAGTTTGCCTGAGGCTAAAGTGAAGAGTTTGGATTAATTCCATTGGCAGAGGAAATCTCAAAACAGCCTAGTATAGACTCTGTCATGTGGTTACTGGTATTAACTCTGATGAAGATTTATAACAAAAAGGAGCAAACTGAGAAAATAAAAATACAAAATGTACACATTAAGGGGAACCCAGAAATAGAACAGACCTAAATGGACTTAAAAAAGGATTAATGGAATAAAGGAAGTGGTGACCTCAGGGCAAGATCCCACCCAGCTAAGTTTCCAACTTGTACAAAGTAATTAAAGAAAAGCTTCACACCTGTAATTCCAGCACTCTGAAGGCAGAGGCTGGTGGGTCTCTGAGTTTGAGGCCAGCTTGGTCTTCAGAGCAAGCAGCAGAACTTAGCAGCTTTGGCCATGTAGTTCTGGCTTTAGAGTTAAAGACAGAAGAAAGGGGCTATGGAATTTGCCCCCAAGGCTAAGGAAAGCCGCTGAGGCCTAGGTATCAGGAGTGTTCCTGAATGGAGGCCTAGAGAGGCCATTTATTTTATTTTATTATTATTATTATTATTATTATTATTATTATTATTATTATTATTTTTGAGCTGAGGACTAAACCCAGGGCCTTGGGCTTGCTAGGCAAGCGCTCTACCATTGAGCTAAATCCCCAACCCGAGAGGCCGTTTTGTGAAGCTGTGAAGTTGAAGCCTGGATTGTCTTGGAGACCCCACGATGTTGGAGACAAACGCCAAGGCCATGGGATACCTGCTGAGGTGAGCTGCTAACAGGGAATGGAACTAGCCCAAGGCAGACAAGTATGTCGCAGTCAACAAAGCTGAAAGGAGTTGGAGATCTGAGGGCAACTTTGACATCAGACATGAAGATAGAGTTTGGAGTTTGCCCAGCTGGTTTTTGGTGTTGCTTTGGTCCAGTACCTCCTCACTATGCTCCCTTTTCTATGTTTTGGAATGGTAATGCACATCTTGTGCCATTTTATGTTGGAAATATGTGATCTGTTTTTTTTATGTCAATTTTATAGGGGATTACAATAAAGAGACTGCATGAATCTCAGAAGAGACTTTGAATTTAGACTTTTAATTATGTTTGAGAGTGTTATAGACTATGGGACTTTTGAAGTTGGACTCAATGCATTTTTGCATTATATCACTATAAACTTTTGGGGGCCAGGGAATGGAATGTGGTGATCTGGAAGAAAATGGCCCCCACAGGGAGTGGCACTATTAGGAGGTGTGGTCTTGTTGGAGGAAGTGTGTCACTGTGGCTTTGAGGTCTCATATGTGCTTAAGCCATGTCAGTGAGACAGACCACTTCCTGTTGCCTGCTTATTAAGATGTAGGACTCAGTTCCAGCACCATGTCTACCTTCACGCTGTCCCGCTGCACCATGATGCACTGACGACCAATGATGTGGAAGTGTAAGCCAGTTTTCCTTCCCACACTGTTTTCGACAGTGTCTCATCAAAGCAACAGTAACTCTAAGAGTGCCCTAGCCCTAACCAAGAAACTATCTGCAACTGAACACACTGGTAAAAGGAAAAGGGTTTCTCTCTAATGGGGTCTCACTGGGTATACCAACCATACATTGCAGGCCCCAGGCCCTATGCCAGGAATAATTGGCCAACACAAAAGAAACTCAATGATATCTTTGGCTTCATTTTGATTTGCATTTTTTTTTTTTTTTTTTTGAGAGACTGAAAAGATAAGGTTGGGTGAGTAGGGAGGTAGACAGGATCTAGGAGGAACTGGGGGAGGGAAAAACATGACCAAAATATATAGCATGAAACTTTTTTCAGTACAAAGTAATGAAAAGCCAAAAGTCAGTGAGAAACTTAATGTCAGTCAAGTTTGCTCAGCTTGTTTTGCAAGTTGACATTCTCAGAAGTTAAAGCTTTGTGTGTGTCTAGCCTGGTTGACACTTCCTCATTCTGGGCATTCAGTCTCCCTTCTGTTCTGTTTTGCCATCCACTCTAAGTTGTCTCCTAAAGTTTCAACATTCAGTGAATCTCAGAAATTTGAAGTAATTTTGCAACCAGCTTAATTTTGGAGTGCTCAGCAATTAACTCTAGGTATTCGCAAAGAATGCAGACAAGCAAGCACCATGTCTTCTGATCCAGCCACTCACCTCTTGTGAAAGCTGTCTCACTTGGTCCTTTTGATGTTCCAGATCTTTTAAAATTGATGAATTTTGTTTTTCTAACTGAAGAACTCTTCTTGCCAAATGGACACTAGGTGAATAAATGAAAAGCATTCATGCATACAAAAGTAGAATGCTACCACACTCAACCGATAATTGTGTGCTGGACAACCCACTCCTTATATTAACAGAGAGAATGATAATACAGAGTGAGAAAATAAAACAAAACACTAGAAGAGCAATAATTTGCCAACTCAGAACTCTGAAAGAAACAACCTACCATTTCCATATGATAATTGTCATATACTGATTACCGTGATCATGGCTTCTAACCCTTCCCTACCAAAGTAGGTTTGAACACTTACATTATGTTACTAGCTTGACAGAAAAAGATAGCCATTTATAGCTTTATCATTTTAACAAAAGTTTCCCAGTTACAAAGCAGCCAGGAAATTCGCTATTATGCACAATAAGCTTACATTTTGGCAAGTGTTTATAAAGGCCAATATTATGAATTTTAAAAAAACAAAACATAATCAAACAGGTTTCCTATTGCAAGTACAGGTGGAAGAGGTATGTAAAATGTGAATAATAACCGTAGTACAGGCAAAGAACTTCCCTTCCTTCCAGGGATTTGCGTTACTACAATGCATACATACCCTCTCTCTTGGCAGGCTCTATCCTGTAGCCAGGCTAGCCTCAATTCATGATCCCCTTATGTCAGCCCAAGTGTTAGGGTTACAGCATACACCATCATGCTCTGCAGTCCATCCCATTCCATTTTTAAGAAACAATTTTTTAGGGAAAAATGCTTCATCTTTTTAAATAATCCCAATGACTCAATGAAAACACAATTTTTAAAGAAGTGCTGCTGAGAAACCATGTTCTCAAGACTTGCTCTGCATTTCATGTTCTACATAGTTTAGTTATCAGTTTAACCCATGAATATAGAATTCATGGACTCCAAATGGACAGAACTTTTTACAATGATAAGATGGGATAATTTTTTTTTTTAATTTCTACCAAATAACACTACAGAACAGAATGAGCCCCATTGCATGTATATTTCCCAACCAAAGACAAAAGAATTCTTGTCAGAGTATTCATTTATGTATAATAACTGCTCACCCAAGTAATAAATACAAGTTCTGAGAAACGTTTATACAGTGATCTCAACAGTATGTCTACACATCATCATCTTTGCTCTGGCATGCTGTTTGTTAATCAGCTGGAATTAAAGAAGAAAAAGCAGCAGCCTTCGCCCTTTAAAATCATTCTTTAAAAAACCTATTACATCTGAAATACACAATAATATGCAACTAACACAACACATCCCAATTTAAAGTGTAGTTAGAGTTGTGCAAGTATCAAAACAATATAACTTGAGACCATTTTTACTACCTATGAACAGGCAGCCTTTGTCTTTCTCTACTCTGTTGAATGTCTTAACCCCTCCACTCCATTTGCAGGAACCTCAACCACTTTCTTCTTTATAGGCTGAAAAGGAATTTATAGTTTCATTTTATTATTATTTTTTTTACTCTAAAAACCATACTTGATGTATGGCAATGCAATTTACATATTAACATTGTAATGGAATTTGAAATAGTTTTGTTCAGAAAAAAATTCAGGTTATAAAAAAAAATCACATTTCTCTGTGAGTCAATACAACAAACGTACAGTTTGGGTTTTTCGAGATAGTGTTTCTCTTTATAGCTGTCCTGGAACATAGTTCTGTACAAAACTATGTAGACCAGGCTGGCCTTGAACTCAGATATCTGCCTGCCTCTGAGTTTGAGTGCTGGGATTAAAGGCATGAGCCACCACAACCAGCTCCAATGAAATATCTTAATGTTAATTTGGGATTAAATCTGTTGGTTTAAATGTTGCTTTTAACTATATTTGTTAACTATTTTGGGTCACTAGCTCCACTTCTGTTTAGTTAATTTAAAAAATCCTGATTATTATCAACCACACTTTCATCTTCTTTCTCACCCTTCATATATATACATACAAACGTGTGTGTGCACGTCTGTGCGTGTGCATGTGCGCTCGTGTGTGTGTGTGTGTGTGTGTGTGTGTGTGTGTGTGTGTGTGTGTGTGTGTGCTGGGTATAGTTTTCCATATTTTTGCTTCTCACAGAACTTACACTTTAGAGTTTTTTCTAAAGAACAATTTCTCAACAAATGTATGCTAAAGCTATAGACAATATTTGAGTAAGAATGATTGAAAAAGCATGAACACAGTCAAGTTCAATTACAAAGAAGTACAGATGAGAGAGGATTTTTATGCAAATATAATTCTGTGTTTTCTGCTAAGAGATGAGAGATGCTTGAAACAATGAGATGCAACAGTCACCTTTAAACAGCATTCTGAAGACGATGGTGACTTGGCAATGTCAAGTGAAGTACATTACACTGCAAATTTGGTTTGGATAATCTGTTTTAGCATAATGCTCTTATGCAGACCCGGTGACAAAATGAAAAAGATCATATGACGTAAACACTGAACTAGGAGACTGTGCCAGTGCTTTAGTGTTAACACAGGGACAGTATCCTAATGAGTGTCCCTGGCTTGAATTAAGGCATTTTGAGAGATACAACACTCAACGCAGAAGAACGGTACTACAGCTCAGGTACAAAATGCCCTAGAAATAGTCCCAGGGATCCCACACCTCCCACAGCCTCCTCCATAGGCACTGGGCACACATATGCAACATGCACATATGTGAAGGCAAAACTCTCACATGCATAGAGTAAAATAAGAAAATAAAAAAAGAATTTTATTTATTTAAATATTTATTTATTTATTATGTATACAGCATTCTATGTGCATGCATACCTGCAGGCCAGAAGAAGGCATCAGATCTCATTATAGATGGTTGTGAGCCACCATGTATTTGCTGGGAATTGAACTCAGGCCCTTTGGAAGAAGAGGCAGTGCTCTTTTTTTTTTTTTGTATGTGGAGCTGAGGATCGAACCCAGGGCCTTCAAGCGCTCTACCACTGAGCTAAATCCTCAACCCCAGGCAGTGCTCTTAACCTCTAAGCCATCTCTCCAGCTCCAAAAAAAAAAAAAAAAAAAAAAAAAAAAACTACACTAGGCAGTAAATATTACAAATTAAAAATGTTCTAAAAACGTCTCCCAGCATCCAGATCAGCCCAATCAAAGCAATCAAAGACGTACACACCAAGACAACAGTGCCTGGGTGTCACCTGTGTAGTGCCTTAGCATTAGCAATACACATAACCAGAAAAGCTTGTTTGCTACTTTCAAATAGTTGCTACTCAAACAAACATATTACTTCAGATTTTCAAGTTTTGTCATGTCAAGGAGTTAATTTTATTTTAACTCACTCTAATTATATAAGCCTCTTTGGCTTTCCACAATTGTGTACCAGAAAGAGTTTTAAAACTTTTAGTAATTTATTTATGCCTACTCGAACCTTCACAGTGTGAGTTGCCTTACTGTACACTTCCACGTTGGTCAGATAGCCGTGTTTCAGGTGAGAGACACGAGGGTACTGCTCCTGTAACCTCTCAGGAAACTGGCACTAGCGTGAGACAGTCCTTCAGAGACAGTCCACATCAGAGAAAGCACAGGTCTGCTTCATGTAGTGTAAAGGGCTTCATTCAAAGTTTAAAACAAAAGCATTTTAATTCAATAATTTTAATTGGTATCCAGGGAGAAAGTTTGGAACCCTGGCTTTTCTAACTGTACAACTGACTTAAGAATGTACTAACTCATATAACCACCTAGTGCTTACTGGACACATACTCTATGCCAAACACTGTGTAGTGACCTTCATATACATTTTCTCAATTTAACTTTTAAAATATTCTTTGGATAACAAGACACAATTATTAAATTTTTTCATGGGCTTTACTACTTATTGACAGTAACATAGTACTCAAAAACAAAAAGCCTAAAAAAAATCAAAGTTTTAGGTAGTTATTGAAAATGGTTTTTGACCAGGCATGGTGGTGCACACTTTAATCCCAGCACTTGGGAGGCAGAGGCAGGTAGATCTGTGAGTTCAAGGCCAGCATTATCTACAAAGAGAGTTCTAGGACAGTTCTCTGATGTTATACAGAGAAACCCTGTCTCAAAAACCCAAGGACAAAAATGAAAATGATTTCTAACTTAGGTTTAAGGTTAGCATACAATGCAATAGATATCAGCAGGCTATGTCCCACATACCTGCACTATACTTTCTTCTCATGCTCAGCTCTCCTTTCTCATGCCCTCTTCCCACTGCAATTATTCATTATTTATCCCCCAGTTAGTATATTTTGAAGAATACTCATTGATAGGAAAATATTCATGATGGAATGCTAAAGTGAAAAGCTAAACTACTAAAAATGTATAATGTCCAAAAAGTGCAAGGAAATTAATGTTTGTATAAATTTCTGATTGGTTATTTTGAAAAATAGGATTAACAGCAATTTAACTAATTTTTAAAATAAAATATTTATAATCAATTAAATGTTAACATAAAATATTTTTATTGGCTGTTAAATATATAAAATTTTAAATCAAATTAAGTATGAATGAGATACATCATATAGCAGTTGAGAAATACGTTCCTTTGAATTTTTAATACACTTTTGCATAAGCTGATATATAATGACAACTTTATTATGCAAGCACTCCATTTACTGCTATGAGTCATTTTATATAACTCACTTTAAATTTGCATTGCTTTAATTTCAAATGCCAAAGACTAATAAGTATAGATTCTCTAAAGGCTACATTGCTCATCTTAAATAAATTTCAAGAGGGCACAAGGTAATTGCTTTCTATATAAATAGCCCTTAAGGAACCAATGTTGATTGTGCAATCTCCAAAAGTGCATCAAATCCTAAAATGGATTAGGTGTCAATACTCAAATTGTGCACATAGTAGGCATGCAATAGGAATTGTTGAATGAATAGGTGTAGAGATGCATACATGTCCTCTTGGATGTCTAGACTCACACTCTCTTCCCTCAGTTTAGATGACCTGAGAAGCACTTCCTCAAAATAGCCCTCTGGCTCACCATGAGAAGAATGCCTGGCACCAGCTGGCAGGGTATTAATAGCATACCCATTAGGCACTTGTTCAGGCTCACAGATAGCTCGGTGATAGAATCTTCAGAAATATTTGGACAGTGAAGATCATTTGGACTATGAATCACTTGTGATTCTTTAAATCTCTGGGATTTCAAATTCAAAACCAAACCAAACCAAACCAAACCAACCAACTTCTGGTTTTAGAAACTTCTTTAAAACACAAGGTACAACAGCAACAATCCGAGTTAATTTCCAAGTTCAATGTTCTGGGATATGGAAACTTACAATAGCGAGCTTCTCTTTCCTATAGAAACATCTATAGGATTCAGAGTGACCTTCTCTTTCCCTATAGAAACATCTATAGGATTCAGAGAGCAAACTTCTGTTTCCCATAGAAACATCTATAGGATTCAGAGAGTGGACTTCTCTTTCCTACAGAAACATCTATAGGATTCAGAGAGTGGACTTCTCTTTCCTACAGAAACATCTATAGGATTCAGAGAGTGACCTTCTCTTTCCTACAGAAACATCTATAGGATTCAGAGAGTGACCTTCTCTTTCCCATAGAAACATGTATAGGATTCAGAGTGTGGACTTCTGTTTCCCATAGAAACATCTATAGGATTCAGAGAGTGACCTTCTCTTTCCCATAGAAACATCTATAGGATTCAGAGAGTGGACTTCTCTTTCCTATAGAAACATCTATAGGATTCAGAGTGGACTTCTCTTTCCTACAGAAACATCTATAGGATTCAGAGAGTGGACTTCTCTTTCCCTACAGAAAAGTCTATAGGATTCAGATGCTAAACACTCATTCCCATTAAGCTTCAAGTTTGAATATTTTACCAAACATTTTTCTGCTAATAGAGAAGTCTCTTACTCATGAAACTACCCACATTTCTCTTCTTTTCTAGGGAACAATGGACTAAAAAAGAAAAACAGATGTATTTAAAATTGCAAAATATCCTGAATCAGTCACATCAGCCTTTGAGAGCACCAGGAAGGGATGGGACAGGAACCAATTTTTCAAATAATATATAACTTAGAAGCACCTGAACCTTTACTAAACAAAATTACTCATTCTAGCTACAAACTGACACTTTCTATTCATCTATTTGTGATCTAGACTTTCCCAATATTTGATCAATAAACAACATAAGTTCTTAAGCATTCCTTTTTACTTCCTTTAAAGTGGTGTCCCAAACTACCTTAGATAGTCATAAATTATTCTCTTTATGCTGTTACATCCACCACTTCAAACTATCTACAAAGGAACTAGAGATAATGGCTAGGTGGTTAAGAGTGTACCCCACTCTGTAAAGACCCATGCTTTGTTGCCAGCTCCCATGACAGGGGGCTGACAACCACCTGTAATTGCAGCTTAGGAAATCTGATGGCATCTTTCAGGTGTACACGTGCACAGACATACACACACAGATTTGATACCCCTTTTCCTACTTTGCAGGGACCTGAGCTCACATGTGCACAGACATGTGCATAAATACATGTATGTGCATACACACATACATTTAAGACACAGAAATCTTAGCTGGGTAGTGGTAGTGCACGCCTTTAGTCCAGCACCTAGGAAGCAGAGGCAGGACAGATCTCTGAGTTCAAGTCCAGTCTGATCTACAGAATGAGTTCCAGGATAGCCAGTATTATACAGAGAACGCCTCTCTTGAAAAACAGAAACAAAACAAACAAAATCTATTTTTTTAAAAATTGAAAAAATCTTCATAAATATCAAAGGATAGATTTTCTTATGTTGTATGTTTCTTAATTTCCAAACTAGCCTTCATAAAACAATAGACTATTAGTTTTGAGACCTTGAACATTCAGATAAAAAATGTTTTTTGAACTAGGTATTCTCCACTGAGCTAGGGAACATCAGAGAATAAGATGTGGTTGCTGACCATGAAGAACTTCTATCTAGGTGAGGAAATTACAAGGGCAATGATGCTTCCTGAAGAAAGGGCATGTTACTGTGACGTAGAGAAAATAGATGTTTACAAGTGGAGATGTAGTATTATTACTGTCAGTTTGAGTAGAGAGGCAAATAAGGTTGCTGATGTGGGGCCACACTATGGAGAGGCTGGCCAGTCTGGTAGAGGTGGAGCAGTGGGACATTTCTGTACAGCAGGATGAACTTAGGGAGCAGGAGGTAGCAGCACTCACGGCTGCAGGTATCTGCTGGTGGAGTGGAGACAGCTTTCAAGCAGAACTGCACCATGTGCTTAGGACATCCTCTAACCAGCTCTCGGGGTCTCCACAAAGCCTTAGCTGTAAATGCTCCTTTTCTCTCTCTTTCCGTTCCCCTTCCTCTCCCCCTACCTGTCCTTCTACCCCCTTCTCTTCTTTCTTCATTTCTTTTTCTTCCTATGTAGGCCACAGACTGGCCTAGAACTGATTATATGGCTCAGGTAGAACTTGGGACTCAAGTTTTAAGACTGCCCTGCCTGGAGGTGGGGATCAGGTGTGCACCGTCTCATGTGGCTAGCCTTGTATGGTTTATGTTTTATATGAATTGGCAATCTCACAGGATCTAGAAACATCTAGGAGACAAGCCTTAGCATGTCTGTAAGAGATTATCTAGATTAGATTAACTGAGGTGGGAGGACCTGCCCGAAATGTGGGTGGCACCATCCAGGAGTAGGCATCCTAAAATGAACATAAAGGAGAAATGGAGCCATTGACAGCATTCATCACAGTCTGCTTCCTTACTGTGGATGCAGTGTCACCAGCTACCTCCTGTTGGCACAACTTCTTCATCAGGATGGACTATGCTCCCCTGAAACGTGAGCCAAAGAAACCACTCCTTCTTATGAAGAAACCACTCCTTCTTATGAAGAAGAAACCACTCCTTCTTATGAAGAAACCACTCCTTCTTATGAAGAAGAAACCACTCCTTCTTATGAAGAAGAAACCACTCCTTCTTATGAAGAAGAAACCACTCCTTCTTATGAAGAAACCACTCCTTCTTATGAAGAAACCACTCCTTCTTATGAAGAAACCACTCCTTCTTATGAAGAAACCACTCCTTCTTATGAAGAAACCACTCCTTCTTATGAAGAAGAAACCATTCCTTCTTTTGCAGCCGTAGTCAGGTGTCTATCACAGTGACAAGACACGTAACTAAAAACTCTGTATAGGTTTGCTGCAGTGTATATGCTTTCTCCATATTTCCTTCTTAAATAGACATCTTACTTACTATATATGTCACAAACAATGTATGTTATACACATGAAAATACATACATAGGCAGATGAACAATAAACAAGAGATATAAGAACTGATGGTAGCATAATTAATTAGGTCTAACTTGAAAATTACTGCTACAAAGCATTTATATTTATCTGAGATTAACGTGAAAATAAAATGGCTTTTAAAAAGTTACTGCATCTAATACCATGAAAGTTTTAATGTACACATCTCCTAACCATGAAATTCGCTTACATATTGATGAAGCTCATGGTTATTATCATGTCCTACTTTGTGAGCAATTCAATATTTATGAATATTAAGAACAAGAACTTTACCACTCAACTCAGTACATTATCAAAATGTACTGCATAATTCCACTTAGCTGGAGCAGATAAGGTAAACCCGCACTGATTTTACCTTTGCTTCAGTACATTATCAAAATGTATAATTCCAGTTAGCTGGAGCAGATGATAAGGTAAACCCGCACTGATCTTACCTTTGCTTCAGTCGTCTTCTGGCTGTCGTGGGAACATTAGCACCATAGCCATAGGAGTAAAGAATCCGTTCAGCCTCATCCTCATTTTCAACTGAAAAATGTTAAAATATGTGACGTGAACTAGCGTTTTCCTTAAAAAAGATGATAACAGATTAAGAATCCCAGGAACATTCATCAGGGCTAATGCATAATTTGAGAGAGGTGAAGCATATTAAAGTGTATCCTTGCTTGGGGTTGCTGAGTATATTTTCAGAAGATGTTAAAGGATTACATCACCTGATAGGCTATGTTTTCTTATAGAGCAAAATAACTCAGTTACGGTATTCTAAAGGATTCAAAGGCTTTTAACATGAACCATACATTATAAAATTCAACAAAATTATAGAATCAATTTAATAAAGGTGAGTTTTGTTTTGTTTTTGAGCCATGTTCTCATGTAGCCTAGACTTCTCTTGAACTTACTAAAAGTCAAGGATGGCCCTGGGGTACTGATCCTCCTGCCTCTATTTCCAGAGTACTGGGTATATTTCTGATTACAGTAATATACAACCATGTTGGGTTTACATGATGCTGAGGATTGAATCCAAAGCTTCCTAAATGCTAGGCAGAAAATCTACCCTCAGAGCTAATCTCTAATCCCTGAAAGATATGTTTGGCATTAATTTTGTAACTGTAAGACAATTTCATGGAAAGTAACTTAAAAAATATTGCAATTGTCACAGAACTGCCTATAAGGTATTTGAAATAATGCACTAGCAGCTGCTGCTGCTGCTGCTGCTTCTTCTTCTTCTTCTTCTTCTTCTTCTTCTTCTTCTTCTTCTTCTTCTTCTTCTCCTTCTTTTTTTTTTTTTTTAAGATTTATTTATTTATTATGTGTACAGTGTTCTGCCTGCATGTTTGCCTGCAGGCCAGAAGAGGGTGCCAGATCTCAATACAGATGGTTGTGAGCCACTGTGTGGTTGCTGGGAATTGAACTCAGGTCCTCTGGAAGAGCAGTCAGTGCTCTTAACCTCTGAGCCATCTCTCCAGCCCCTGCATTAGCTTCTTAATGGGTAAAAGTTTAAATGCAATGCTATTTTTATTGTTTTTTTTTTTGTGTGTGTATGTGTGTGTCTCTGTGTGTGTGTGTACGTCTTTGTGTAGAGGTCAGAGGACAACTTGTAAGATTTGGATTCTGAGTGCTGAACAAAGGTGATCAGGTTTTGTGGCAAGTGTCCTTATCCATTGAGTATCTTGCTGGCCTGTAATGATATTTCATTGAAAACAGGGACTAAAAAACAGTCACCAAAGGCCATAAAAATTAATTTTATCTTTTTTGGTTCTAACTAAAATAGCCAAGGTCATCTCTGACACAATGCTAGAAGTAGAACTATCACTGAATATTTATTTGATTATTGTCTGTCTTAAATGGCTCAAAATTCAGAGCAGAGAGAGGTCAATTTAGTTAGCATAGTTGGATATTGATAGAAGTACTAAATCTGAGTTTAATGTTCAATGATTAATAACTCATACAGTAACTATTCTAGGGATTCCATTAGAAAAACAAAGTACCGTACAGCATGGGAAGTGATACTAAAGAGACTGACTATAGCATGCCTTAGAAGCAGAGCACAATGCAATGCATTTGAGCGCCACTATTTCTCCTAGAAGTCATTAGCAAGGCATGTGGAAACTGATATTCAGAGATGGCACAGCAGAGAATTATATTTGCAGAGGCATAATCTTGTGGAGTATACAGTTTTAGTAATTGTGACAAATATGGCTGGGATGTAGTCTGGAAGGAAGGAAGGAAGTTTAGTTCTAACAGTGACTGCAATGAAACTCTTCCTAGACCAAGGATTTTCTTCTATGGTAAGTAAGAAACTCATAGATTAATGTAAGATGACGTAATGGATGGCTTATTGTTGTTGATGCTGGCATTGCAGTAATAGAGAAAATGGCTCAGAGTTTTGTGACAAAGAGAATTCCTGACAAATTACAGTAATACTCCACAAAATTAATACTATCCACTCCAGAAATGGAGTAAGAACTTACTCTACTACTACGATGGCTGAGCAGGAGTTGGGGTGATGAGGCAGGCACCCCAGAGAGAATGCGGGAGATAGCAGTGCTGACAAGGGGTGCTCAGTGATCAGATAACAGTGTAGACTTAGGACACAACACGAACACAGGCACCCCAACTGTAGGGAGGGGAGAGGAAATAGAACCAGTGCAAGCAATGCTGGGGGACAACCTGCAGCTGTGGGGGTCCAGCTAGTGGTGGCAGGTTTGGTTGTCTGTGGGGCCGTTTCGCTGTCCTCCATGTTTTAAATTGGACTATTTCTTTTTTTTTTTCAGAATTGCATGGACTCTTTAAGTATTGAATTATTAAATTCTTATTTCTGCTATTACCTATAGATATTGCTAGATTTTATAGCTTAAATAATACCATTTTATTATCACATAGTTCTTAGAAGTAGATCAGCTGCTTATTCTCAAAGATCCCTCCTCCCCAAGTGCTGGGGATGGAGTTCAGGGCCTTACGCACAGAAGGTAAGGCCACCAGGCCATGCAGGGTTTTAAAGTCAGAATGTTGATGGTTTTGAGGGAGCTCTGGGGAAGATCCTGTTTCCTTGTCCTTTTCTACTTCCAAAGATGCTGTTATGCCATAGTCTAGTCCCTTCCCCCAGTTTCAAAGTGAACAGTACAGTATGTTAGATTTCCTCCAAGCCCTTCCTTTCCCTGCCTCTCTCTTTTCTCTTGTGATTTCACTGAGCTCAACACATAACCAGGACAATCTTGGCCATAGAGCCTTAACTCAGTCACAACTGCAAAGTCTCTTTTGCCGTCTAAGCTAAAATATTCAGAATCCAGAGACTAGGACATAGACGGCTTTCTCCTGCTACCACAAATGGACACCAACAGTTCTTTGTCTGATTTACATTTGGTATTTTCCCTGAGGAATCTTGTTTTGGATAGCATTCTGTTGTCAGATATAAAACAGTGGTCTGTGTCTTGGGTAGTCATTATTAATCATCCTTTTTGAATGATTTTGATGATGTCTGCCCCATCTCTTTTTCTCTTATGGCAATTGCTTTCAGGCTGTATCTTCAAGATCTTCCCCAATTCCAAGAGGGAATGACCCTTTCCTTCTCTGCAGTAGGCTTGAAGCCTCGGCTCCTCCACAGAGTCTCTTTTCAAGTTAGTATTGGTACGCTGAGGCTCACTGGCGTAAGGATGGCCAAGGCTTAGCACCATTTATTGAACAGTTTCTTTTCTCCTGCTCTGCTGCTTTTTTTTTTTTTTTTAATTTTTTTTTATTTTGTTTTTTTGAGACAGGGTTTCTCTGTGTAGCTTTGCGCCTTTCCTGGATCTCGCTCTGTAGACCAGGCTGGCCTCGAACTCACAAAGATCCACCTGGCTCTGCCTTTGAGTGCTGGGATTAAAGGCGTGCACCACCACTGCCTGGCTTCTGCTGCTTTTGTTGATGAGCAAACACACATGTGCACATGGGTCTGCTTCCGAGCTCAATCTCTGCCTCACTGTTGTGTGCATCTTTACATGACTACTGTCTACTAGCCAGACACCATAGTACAATAAATATTAAAGGCACACAACACTACTCTTGTACTTTTCTCCACCCCTTTTTTTTTTCAAATTAACTTTGACTCTTGTTTTACAGTGTTTGAATTTCCATAAAGTGAAATATAGAAAGAGCATGATGGAATTGTCTTTGAGACAAAATCAGATCATAAGGACAAAATTCATGATAGATTTCTTGACACTAAGGGAGAGGTCCCTAATTTTTCTTATGTGGTGATGTTTTATTTGTGCTCTAACAAATAAAGCTTGCCTGGAGGTCAGAGGAAAAAGTCAGCCACTATATTAAACATAGAGGTCAGGCAGTGGTAGCACACGCCTTTAATCCTAGCATTTGGGAGGCAGAGATTCATCTGGATCTCTGTGAGTTCAAGCCCACATCAGGAACAGAGCCAGGCGTGGTGGCACACACCTTCAATTCAAGCACTAGTTAACCATAGAGGTCTGGAGGTCTGTACAGACAGACAGGAAATGATAGATCTGTGTGGGAAGAGGAACTGATGTAGCTGGGCGGAGAGAGGAAGTAAGATGGCAGGGCACAGAAAGGTATATAGGCATGAATATACAGGAACCAGCTCTCTCTAGGGCTGAGGATTTCCTAAGCGGTAAGAACTCGTGGCTTTGCTTGTTCTATTCCTCTGATCTCTCAATTTTCACCCCAGTATTTGGCTCTGGGTTTTTTATTAATAAGACCATTTAGTAATTCGTGTCACACTCTTAGTATTTTGTGTCTTTTTAGTGTTTGTAAGTTGACTCCTAAGTATTCCGTGGTTGTTCTTTTTTTGACACTACTCAAGGAAATTATTTTTATGTTAACTTTTCCAGTTGAGGGCTTCTAAATTTGTGTGTGTGTACAATGACTATATATTTTGGTACATTTACTTAGATGTAGTAGTCATTGTAGTGGGTAGCCATCCCAGCCTTGGCCTGGAAGTTCCAATCCCCATTGAGGATTCGGTAATGGTCACGCCCACAAGGCAGGGCTGAGGGAGGAAGCTGAAGACCCAGGATCGAGAGGAGAGGGCTCTCTTGGCTCTGGGACCCTGGACGCTGGAGGTAGACCGAGCAGAGTTCTCCAGAGAACACTGCCGGACTGTGCCATACCTTTGCCAGACCCTACAACCTATCCCGTCATTTGTAAGTTAGCCCACAAAATAAACCCCCCTTTTAACTACGTGGAGTGGCCTTAACAATTTCACCAATAAGTCATTTCATTTGAAAATGTAAAGGCCGTCTTGTCCTTTCTGGTCTCCCTGCCCTCATCCTCCCCACTCTTACCCACCTTAGACTTGGAGTCTGCCTGCTCCAGCTTCGCCTGCTCCAGCTTCCTGAACAGCATCTAAGGTGCTGCACTTGACTTTGTCCTTTTTGGTAACTACTAGGACATCCAAGTACCTAAGTCTGAGTTAACCCAGCTCTGATCTTTATAAGATTATGTCTTCCTTCTGGCCTTATTTCATCAGTATGTGCAAATGCAGTTTGCTCTGATGAGAAAGTAGAAGTCCTTGCCCTGTTCTCTTTGTAATGGGGACACATTCAGTATTCACTCTACGGACTTAACAGTAGCCATGGCTTTTCTGTAGCTATCCTTTCACAGAGAAACACTTCCATTACGAATCTGCTTAGACAAAATGACTTATGTCTAGTAAAACCATTATAAGAATATGGAACATTCAGATAATAATGTGACATGAAGGGGAAGAGCGAATCATGAAAACTAGAAAGATAAGCAAGAGTCTTATAAAAAGTCATACAAGCATGTCCGACTGGGTGAATTTAGTTGTTTTTGAAAAGAGGGTTTTGCTATGTAGTCCATACTGGCCTTGAACTTCTGATCCTCTTACCTTAAAAGTACTGAGTACTGGGACTATGAGTGTTCAGATCCTGCCCAGTATATTGTGCTGTTTTAGTAAAGCAACAGAGAGACATTAAGCAGGCAGATGAAGGGTCAAGTCTGTATTTTACAAAGATCACTGGATGCCACTGAAGAAGCTACAGGGAACTCTGGACTCTACCGCAGTTGTCAGACACTGACCATGACAATGGAAGATAGGACAATGGTAGGAATGAAAAAAAAAAAACATATCTGTAAAAATATAACCCTCCCATGAAGAGTATCCCATGTAACTGGAGCCGTACCTAGATTCTATTCAGTTCCAGTGAAGTGTAAAGGTCCTTTTATAAGAAAGCCAATTCTGAATTTTGAACAGAAGTAAGTACAGCTATAGTAATTGCTAATTTGAATGCTAATTTAAAAACAACCCTTAAAATTTGAGACAAGACAGATGAATATGGTGGCACAAACCTGTTTTCCCTGCTCTTGAGAGGCCAAGGCAAGGAAGATCACAAGTTCAAGATCATCCCGGGCTAGTATGGGTTGTGAGAAATCTGTCTCAAAATTAAAACATACAAGAACAAAAAGAACAAACCCCGACAAAGTTGGTTGCTAGAGTGTTTAGCTTGTAATAGAGCCCAAAGTTCAATATCCAGTCCACATGACATAAGCAAGGTGCAGTGTGCTATGATCATCAGCAACTGGGCTGGCAAAGGAAGGAGGTTCAGGAGCTCAAGGTCATCCTTTACACAAAATAAGACTGAACATGTTTGAAGCCTCTCTGTCTCAAAATATAAAATAAAAATGAAGACAGTATGATGGGAGGGGTAAACACATGAAAATTAAATATCAAAGACTGTAATCCAGTATACTACTGAATTTCAAAACTCATGTATCATCTCCCTTTTTAGTTATTTCTCATCTCCAAAGTTTAATTAATACATAGCTGAGGTTGGCTTAGAAACTGGACATCTTTCTGCCTCAGTTTCTCGAGTGAAGGATAACAGGACTGTGCCCCCTGCCCACTGTCAGCTTCTGGTGATGCTGGGGCTTTGGTTTTCACTGCTGTGCTAGGATCCAGATCCAAAGCTTGCACAGAATGGAAGGGCACTCTCCCAGTGAGCAACATGGCTTGTCCTGAGGTAGGTAAAAAGGTTTGCTAGCTTTCTATTCCTAGCTCCTGACACAAAGAAAATTTAATACTTACAGAATGAGTCAATTACACACATCAAATCTATCAAATTTAACCTAGTTATTCTTTTGGTTTTTCGAGACAGGGTTTCTCTGTGTAGTTTTGGAGCCTGTCCTGGATCTCGCTCTGTAGACCAGGCTGACCTAGAACTCACAGAGATCCGCCTGGCTCTGCCTCCCGAGTGCTGGGATTAAAGGAGTGCACCACCACTGACCAGCTCATATTTACTTTTTTGATTCTAACTAATGAAAATTTATACCAAGTGAACAGAAAATAGAGAACACTCTTTACAAATGATCAGCACTGACATTTTAAATCACTATATACCAAGGTATTTTTAGAAAGGATGCTAGCTTTCCTGTCATGGTCTAAGCAAGGGGGTGGGGCAGACTTACTCTCTGCTGTTTGCATTATTATCTCGTCAAGCTCCTTTTCCAGTTTCTCGTAAATGTCTAACCTTGCCTGATGCTCGGCGTTCTGTGCTTCGAGTTCAGTAATGCGTTTTTCAGAAGAGGACTGGAGACTGTAAAATTCTTTAGTTAAAACCTAGTAGTGGAAGAAGAGAACGACAAAAGTCCAAAGAGGTAAGAAGTCCTTGGCTCACAGCTAAAAGAAAGAGATGATGCAGAGATACATTTATGCTTTCTCTCCTTTCAGCGATTCCAATGTTAAGAAAAAGCAGCTCAACTGAGAGGACTGATGAGGAAATCATGAATTTATTGCCCAGTAAAAATTCTGGTGCTTTTAACAGAAGGTTATGAAATGCTTTGTCAATAATTATACATGCTGAATATAAACGAATTTAGGGACAAGACGAACACTTGCTTGTTAGAGCTCAAACAGATGCAGCCGTGTGAAATCTACCTGAGATCAGTTAGGAGACAGTCAGCACAGAACTGTACAAAGACAATATAAGGAGCTCTCCAGCTTTCCATTACTCAGCCCGCACTGTCCAGGCTTTTAGCATTTTTGGTTTCCTAACAGGCTTAAGTCCAAATCAAAAAGTAAATGTAAGTCCCACATAGGGCAATAGCAGAAATGCCTTTGCAAAGAAAGGGCTTCTTAAAAAATTCTTTAAGAAGGATCAAGAGATGCAAATTCTTTGATTATTATTACATAAGTACATGACAACCTGCTGAGTCCATTTACCAACTTTTTTTTTTAAAGCTAGTGTGGGTCTTGCCAGACAGCGTGGCAGATAAAGGCACTTACTGCAGGAAGTCTGGTGCCCTACGGAGTTCAGTCCTGTGACCATGTACAGGAGGGAGAGAACCCACACAATTGTCCTCCGATGTTCACAGATGTGCAGTGGCACAGATGTCACAGAGACACACTTCATTCACATACACAATAATAATAAATTCAAAAACTTATTTTGCCAGGCATGGTGGTACATGCCTTTAATTCCAGTATTTGGGAGGCAGAGGCAGGTGGATCTCTTGAGAGTTCGAGGACAGCCTGGTTTATAGACTGAGTTCCAGGACAACCAGGGCTGTTACGCAGAGAAACCCTGTCTCAGAAAACAGAAAACAAAAAACAAAAAATTATTTTATGTTTATTTTATGATGTCAGGGATTGTGCTCACTAGGCAACAGCTTTGCCACTGAACTACATTCACAACCAGTAATAAAATTGGTAAGAGTCAGTGTATATAGTTATATGAGGAACTTTATCCATCTACTATGAAAAAAGTACATTTTATACATTATGAAATCCTAAACATCACTTGATTCTATGACACAAAGCTGTTTTAAATGTGACCATAGTGAGATTTATAGTTCTACACTACTATAAATAACTCTGTGGTGAGTATCTGTTCATGAAGCATTTTACATATTTAAAATACAGCATAACAAATACACAGTGCCAAACTGTTTTCCAAAAACAATATGCTCATCTAAAATGTACAGATCTTTTAAAGTAGTGCTGAAATGACAGATCAACAAATGGCTAAAAAAAAAAGTATTTATTTTAGTATTATATATATATGTATATCTTTATATCTATACACAGAAAACCCATATATCTAATAAACTAGAAACAAATTTTATAATTGCTTTAATACTTGATTAATTTTCAATTCTGAAAGGTTTAAGGTTTGTTTTAACCTTAAAAATTTATTTTAGATTTTATTTTTATGTGTATGAGTGCTTTGCCTAAGTGTATGTCTATACCAGCAGAGGCCAGAAGAGGGCACTGGATCTCTTGTTACTGGAGTTATACATGGTTGTGAGCCACCAGGTGGTGCTGCGAATAGAACTCAGGTCCTCTGGAAGAGTAGCCAGCATGGTTACATACTGAGCCATCTATCTCTTCAGGCCCCAGGAAAGGCTTTTAATAGACTAATCTTCAGTTTCATTATCTTCCATTTTGTATTGACCTATAATTGTATGTTTTCATAACTAAGTACATTCATATGCAGAGAAAAACTAGAAATGTAAAATGCTTAGGTTTAGCTGGCATCCAAATATCATGTATTTTAAAATGTAATAAATATTTCCTCTCATTTCTTTAGAAAATTCTTAAAAGATACTGACTTGTCTCTATTCTTCCACTTGTACCATAGAATTAGCTTGTTGGGTTAAAAAGTACGCTGAAAACTGGCCCAGTGAGACGGCTCTGCTTCCCAGTTCCACACTGCCTACCGTCAGTTGTCCCCTGACTTCCAAATGCCCTCCACCTTGCACACAAGCATGCACACACGCACACACAAGTAAACAAGTGTAAAATTTTAAATGCTAAAATAGTAGAAACAGTTTTCTTCATGAAAACTGGAAACATAAAATACCAACTATCTCCTTTCAGAAAGACTGTGTTTTGTCTCAAACACACCATTATATTTCTCATTTTCTTCATAGCGACTTCACTTTTCTTACATAAGTATTCCCAGTAATTGAAAGCTTTTGGTTGTTAGTATTAAAGAAATCATTTCTAAATTTCTTTTGAAAAATAATTTTAGTCATTTTTGGTGCACATATTTCTGCTATTCAGATATCTTTTCTTTCTGTTTTTGAAACAAGGTCTCATTACATAGCTCTGGCTGGGTATGTGGGCCTCAGATCTGTCACCCATCTCAGCCTGCAATGTGCTGGGATTCCAGGTGTGATAACTCCTCCTGGCTCCATTTCCTCATTTTCTTATGAGGATAAGATAGATTTCTCTAGGAAGAATGAGGCTCTATGTAAATCCCATACTTTGGAAGCTTACACACTCTGCTATGTCAAGGGAAAATTGCAGAAAAGTACCTCCAATTTCTTCTGATATTTTTCACATTCCAACTGGCACTGTGTGAGATTCCTTGCAGTTTCCTCTTGCAGGAGTTGAACACGTTCACTTTCAAAGGACTTCAACTTACTCTGATGGAGAAATTCAGATATTTTGCTTTCTGTACTTAGTTGGAGTTCTCTGTATCTGAAAGAAGAGACCGTGATGGGCATCTAGAGTAGCCTCGAGGGTTTAATGGGAGCACCAACCTCACTTCTACTTTCCACACGACCATATTATGATTACACAATTAATAATTTATCTTTGTTCAGAAAAGCTTTTATAATTTAGTTAGGCATATGTATGGGAATATGTACTAAAATATCTACTTGAATATTATATGGAATTTATGTGCCAATTATCAAATGGTATATTTAACAACACAGATGGGCCATTCTCTTTATTTCATAAGTATAACTGTAATAAAAATAATTCTAATTAACATACAAGTATGCCACTGCCACAGCATATAAGTTTAAAAATATTCCATGTTGACTGTGTTCTAAGAGAAAGCAAAGCAGACACTGTACTTTTTCACAGAACCCCTACGAATCTAGTAAAATGTTATTAAAATTCACTTACTCAAATAGTGAGCTAGTATTATCTGTAAGAGATAATGGGACTACACTAGACAAAAGGTTGTTCTTTTTCTCTTAAGGAACTTACAATTTTCTGAGGAAGATAGGAAAATAAATATGAAAATACAAGAGTGGTATGATTGATTCAATATGATAATCTCAAGGTTTGATGGGAACACACAGAAAAAAGACCAACTTTGTCTCTCTCTTTGTGTGCGTGCGTGCGTGCGTGCGTGCGTGTGTGTGTGTGTGTGTGTGTGTGTGTGTGTAATCTAAGAACACGGGCTTTAATGCACATGCTGAAGACCACTTCACTCTTGGCGCACCATCACCTTTGGAAATGGTGTCTTACATGCAGGGTAGAGCAAGTTCCAGGCAGTGCATATGCTATACCTTGTAACAGCAAGGGTTTAGGAAAAAGTCAGCTTTTATGCTGTTTGGGAAAGCCCTAGCCTTATATATTTGAAAAGTTCTTTCACTTCCATTAGAAATACTGTTTTAGGGTTGGAGGGATGGTCCTGCAGAAGCACAAGGACTTGAGCCCCCATCCCGAGCATCCCTAAACAAAGCCATGATGGTACACATCCGTCATCTCAGCACTGGGGAGACAGACAGGAAGGTCTCTGCTATGTGCTTGCTACCCAGTGCAGCTAATTAGTTCCAAGTTCAGTGAGAGACCCTGCCTCCAAAGAAAAGTCAAGAGCGACTCAAGAGGACACTTGATACTGACCTCTGACCTCCAAAGCCATTACAAGTGTACATCATGCCCTCAATACATGTGTACACAAACGTGTACACACATACTTTTTTATATGGAGAAGCACATATAGATAAAATTGTATGTTGAAATACAGTTCATAAACCACAAAGTTCACCCTTTTAAGTAAGGACAATTCAAGAGTATTTACTAAATTCACAAAATTATGCACCTGATACAACATTTGTAGTATGTATACATGTGTGTGCACATGTGTGTGAAGGCCAAAGGTAAAGCATGCACACCATTCCTTAGGAACTGCCTGCCCACCTTGTGTTATGAGACCAGGTCTCCCTGAAACCTCAGGCTAGGCTGGCCGGCCAGCAAGCTCCACATTCAGGGATCTTCTCGATTCCTTCCCAGTGCTGGGGATGACAAGCGTGTCTGTCTCTCCATGCCTGGCTTCATGGTGTGTGGCTTTTGGAGTCATTCTCTACCCATTCTTTCTCTGACTTCAACTACTACTAATTTTTTTAAAAATAAATTTGCTTACTGTGAATGTCTCAATAGATTCATATACTTAGTGGTGTTTGATGTTTTCAACTTTCCCTCATATTGTAGCATGAATCAATACTTCATTTCTTCTTATGGCTGAATAACATGCTACTTTATGGATATACCATATTTGTTTATCCATTTAACAGTTGATGAGCATCTGAGATGTTCCTGCTTTTGGGCTATTATGAATAATGCCACTATGAACATTTGTATGCAAATTTTTATAAATATGCTTTCATTTCTTGTAGCCAAAAGGAAACACTATTAACTATTTGAGGAATTGTCAAAATATTTTCCAATAAAGTTGTATCACTTTATATCCCATCAGCAACAAAGAGCATGACAGTTTCACCAATCTCTTTTAACCTTTATCAATGTCTATGTTATTACAGATATTCTAATGGGTTTTGAATGATACATATTTATCATGCTCAAAGATTTATTAATTCAGTGTTGTACTGTAGTGGAAATGTCTCTTTACTCTTTAGGTCAGGTTGTATTGCAAATTTAAACACATAAAACACATGAAATCATCTGGCATGATATCACACACCTGTGATCTCATGTTGGGGCGCATGAGGATAGGGAACTGAAGGTCATCCTAGCCTACATAGCAAGTTCAAAGCCAACCTAGGATTTTTTGAGACTGTATCAAAAAAAAAAAAAAAAATCAACCCATGCCAACCAATGCCACACCAAACCATCATGTCAACACTTTTGTCTGAATGCCAAGCTGTAGGGCACATATAAACCACATAACTCAAGTAGATTTGGAAAAGCAATTGGGATTGAGGTGCTGACCTTTAAGGTAATTTGTTTTGGAAAGACTCATCTGGGAAACTGGCCTTTTATAGGTTGAGAAGACTTTAGGTGTTTTGACAGAATGGCAGCTTCAAAGGGACAGTTAGGTTAGCTCTATGCACCACTTGCTCTCATCTACTACCTGGCACCTGAAAATTTAATTCAGCACTCACGTTCTTTCCCTATCTGGAAACACAAAGCAGCAGACACCATTCAGACACTTAGAATATAGGCAACTCAACACAGAAAACAAGAAATGTCTCCTAGAAATCTGAGTCCAGTTTAGTAACGGAGCTTCTCCAAAACCAAATGGTAATTCTCAACACTAATTGATTTTCATATTGTTTAACCAGGGAAAGAACTTGCCTTCAGCCATGATGTCTTTGTAATGGTCTTGATGGTTTTAATTTGCTAAATTGGGCTGAGAACCGCTGAGCAGACATAACAGCTACAAGAGCAGGTCTAACCCTGAGGAACTGGGTTCCTGGCCTGCAGTTTCTGGTAACTCCCACTTAACTTGTTTTGCTCACACAGCCTGCTGCGTTCTCCACTGCTGACTCAGACCTCTCATCCTCTCCTCTCACACTGCACACTTACTTGAACCAAGACTGTCCACACAACTTCATGCTTGGCATTCTACTTGAGCAGAGTAACTGTGAGAAGTCAAATTTCCTATGAAGCTCAATCAGAATCTCTACCTCTCCTCAGAGCCATCCTGTCCTGAGCCTGGTACCTGGCTACATTTGTCCTTATGATGTATTTGTAACTGGTTCTAGTTTTCATAAGAGCCACCTAGACATTAAACACTACTTCAAAGCAGGAACAGGAAGTCCTAGAGTGAACTGTTTAAAGAAATATTCACTGCAACAGAAACTTAAAAGCTAGAAGAACAAAGAACAAAACGAAGAAGCAAAAATCTGCTGTTACATAGGAAGTTACAAGAAAGTTAAATCTTAAAAAAAAATCTTCCAAGTTGGAGCCGGGGGAGAGCTAGTGAGTAGTGTTTGCCTTGCAAGCATGAGGAGGCTAGTGGCATTCCTAGAATCCAGGGAAAACAAAGCTGAGTGAGTGGTCTGAGTTTACAATCCCAGTCCTGGGGAGGCAGAGACGGGCAGATGTCTGTGGCTCCCTGCTCAGGCAGCTCCACTAATACTGTATTATGTGGAGTAAAAACCAAACCAAACCCATGGAACACCAGAAGAACAACACTTGACTTTGTCCTTTAACCTCGAGAAGTGCCTGAACACGGGTGTGCACACAAGCCCAGACAAATTAGGGGGAAGTGCTGGCAACGAGATCACAATGCTAAGTAACGTTTATTTTCAGACCTTCCCCCTGGTTTTCTTTTCTTTTCCTTTTTTTTTTCTTTGCCTCTGGACCCCAGCTCTTTGAGATAGGATCTTCTCCAGGTTAGGCTGGCCCTGGGCTCACTGTGTAGGGCAAACAAGACCTTGCATGCTGATCCTCCTGCTTCTTCCTCCCCAGTGCTGAGATTACAGGGGTGTGCCACTGTACCAGGAGTCATTTTTTTCTGCTCCTTCTGCCTCCCCTACCTCTCCTTCTCTTTTTCCTTCCTTCCTTGCCCTTTTCCTTCCTTGTCGGCAACTGAACAGACACAAGTGCTCTGCTTCTAAGCCTCATTCTTCCCATTATGAAACTGATTTCATCTCAGTTCTTCATTCAAATGAGAAATAACTGCTTTTACAACTTGGTCTACAAAATATTTATGGCTCCCCCTACATTAAAACTGGACATGTATTCAGAACACAACTACCTAATCTCATTTTGTAGACAAGCAGTGTATGGCAAAGTACCCAAAATGTATTGTATTCAGTGGTAATGTTCATGCAATCACCAGAACCAGGAAATGATCCGCATATTAGGAAATGTACCAGCTGCTCCTGTTTGGAAGTAGGACGATGAAATGGTTGAGGCAGAGCATTTGTCTGAATACAGCAGGACAACAGAGTATAGAAAAGGGAGGCCGGACCTCCTGACTCTAGGCAGTTTGGCAAAAAGTTAAGCACAGTGGCAGCATGAGGGAGGGGTTCTCAGGAGCTGCAGGAGAAGCTCCTGCAGACAAGGGAATGATGCTACAGAGCTTTAAGATGGGCCAGTACAAAGGATCCTATGACTCCAGTCTGAGCGGGACTGGGAGACCCTAACTGTAGGGCATTTTCCTTCTAATTCTACAAGCGATGGGGCAAAGGCTTCTGGAAACCTTTCTGTACTTGAAGGCAATGCTTCAACACAGAAATGTCCCTGGACCTCCAGCCTTTGGTGCATTTAGCTGTAGGAAACGGGAGCTGGCAAGGGCAGAAGCTAACGGATCTAATCAGATGAGAATTAAATTTTGCTCATAGCATGATTGCTGCTTATATTTCCATTTATTTCCCTCTTCCTTTGCACAAGTAACTTATCAAATTTCTTTTGAATTGTGTGACTAATTAAACCAATTCTTAGGGTAAAACCCACTACTTTCAACTCTATTTCTCCTTGTAGACCCAACAGAATACCACTTTTCTTTGTAACTTTCTGCCTCCTGAGTGCTGGGAGTAAAGGCGTGTGCCACGGCCGCCCAGCTTGACTCTTTTTTTTTTTTTATCTACAGCCCCTTTCCTCACTTTACATTCCTTGGACTACTTTATTTGGCTCACATTAGTTTATTCTTTTTATTTGGCTCACATTAGTTTATAGTGTGAACACAGTCATGATTAATTCCATCTCACTGACTAATTTTAAGCTGAGAAACATTTAGATGGTGCTTGGACATGCTGCTGAGTATTTATGCTTTTTTCAAGGAACATCCTAATAACTTCCTGCTGTGGACAAGTGGATGTTTCCATCATGGAGTAGCATTGTTGGATCACATATTTAGAACTCTGGTATGCTAGCCAGGCGTGGTGGAGGTCACCTTTAATCCCATGACTAGGGAGGCAGAGGCAGGTGGATCTCTGTGTTTGAGGCCACCCCTGTCTACAGAGAGAGTTCCAAGACAGTCAGGGCTACACAGAGAAACCCTGTCTTAAAAACAAACAAATAAACAAACAAACAACCTCCCCCAAACAACCCAACCAATCAAACAAAATACCCCTTTGGTATACTGTCCAATTTTATTCCTTAAATAGTTATATCAACATAGGATGATACTGGAAGTATATAAATTATGGTTTTTCATATCTTCACAAAAATTTTCATTACCTAGAAAATATTTGCTATGTATGTTTTCTGAATTGACCCTTTAAATATTGCTTTCTAGCTTTCTCTTTGATATAATTTGCAAAAATCTTTTTATGTGCTAAGCATAAATCCTCCACTTAGTAGTGGAGGATCTGCCTAGTGTTTATTCAATCCTCAGGAAAACACACACACACACACACACACACACACACACACACACACACACACACGGCAAAAGAAAACTTTCCATGTTATTAAGTATCCTTATCAATGTTATTTTCATCTGTATCATGATTTTCTACTCTATTAATTCCTCTACCATTAGACATTTAGTCTCCTCTCTCATTTCTTGCCTAATCCCTCCCATCAAACAATCCCAGTTTACTTGCCTAACATAATGAGCTTTCTTCTGAATCACATTTGAATTTCCAAAAGCAAAAGACATGCTTTAATGAATCAGGTTGCTCTAAAGACCCTATTGAGCAATACCAGCATAATTTAAAGTTTATGGGTTATTAATGTTCTAACTTTGGTAGAGAATATTCTCATTTGTTTTCCCATCCTCTCATACACTTCTTTTCAAAGGAGCAGACTGATTCATCATTTTCACACATACTTAGATATGATTTGTGGGTGTCACTAAATCACAAGAATTTATGTTAGGAGAAAGATCCTAAGGAAATGATAGTGATTGGGAGGGGAGATCTTGGAAAAGGAGGGGAGATGGGAAGTTTTACCTCTCAGGGTTTGACTTAGAAGTAATTTCACTAATGGCAACTCTAAATTTTGATAAGACAAATTTCAACACTTAGCAGGTAGAGGAAGGAGGGTCAAGAGTTTAGGGTCATTCTCAGCTATATAGTGAGTTCAAGGCCAGACTGGGCTATTTGAGATACTATCACAAAAACAAAAAACAAACAACAACAACAACAACAAAAAACCCTCCCAAACAAAAGCAAAGGAATAATTACTATTTATTAGAGATTCATTTCATGTTGCTGTTAAAATAGAAAATACTATGTGAGATTGTGTTTTTGTCCAAACATACCTAGAAACCAAATCAAAATTCTTTTAAATGAAAAGTGGGGCAGCAATTACAGGAGCTTAAGTATATCCCCATAAAGTTATACACAAAGCGCTGGTCATGTGGGTCTTTCCTTCAGCACTGTGGACTTTTCCAAATTGAAAAGCAATCAGGTAAGGAAAACAGAAAACTCCCATCAATGTGGAACAATGATTACCATAGGGCGTGAGAAAAGAATGTAAAAGGCAGTGGATATCTGTGCAAACGTTCCTGTCATTTCGATTTCTTCAACCAGTTAGCTTTGCAGCTGTAACACTACATCTGTCATTTTTGGCTTACAAGCTAATTCTTAAATGAATGTGAGAGATGTTCTTTTGCTGAGTTAAAAACGCTGAGTATGTTTAACAACTGTACCATGGATTTATGAGAATTTCAAGCATGCGTTTAGAGTAATTCAATGCATCTATCATATCATGATCAAATAAAATTGTAAGGCCATTAATAAAATAAACACTATGTAGTAATATTTGGCAACTTTGTTAAAGCAAAAAGTAGGTTTTCCAGGTATGTACTTAACTGATAAAATAAAAGTACTTAACTGAAAGAAATAGAAGAAAGGAATGCTGTCTTAAAATAAACCAGAATATGCAGGCCAGAAACTTTCAGAGTAAAACATTTTCTAACAGTGCTGTTTTCCGTTTTGTCTTTTCGGGAAAGCTAACAACACTTAAGATTCAGCCTGACCTATCCTTTAAGCCAGGAGTATGTACTGTATTTGTGTTTCACTGCACTCAAAACTCCATCCCACGCTCCTTTCACTGTTTGTGTGTACAAAGAAAAGAATGAGATATATGAACTGCACCTAATAACATCATTAGAAGAAGCACCCCCCCCCCGGGGGGGGGGAACCATGTGCCTATGAGGCTATCTATGTATGACCCCAGCTATCCCAGTTACGCAGGAGGCAGGAGGACTACAGGCTTGAAGTCAGCATGGTGATGCCCTGTCTTTTCATAACAAGACAACACAGCAGGTGTGTCGAGTTCTGTGGCTGTTTGCTTGCCCGCCATCCTCGATGCTGAGTCTTAGGTTCAGTCCTTAGCACTCCATCAAAAGAAGAAAGGAAGAAGAAGGAAGCCCCTCTGGAGGCTGCTTTGATGGCAAATAGCATGAAGCAGTGACAGTAACAGGGTGGAGGTAAACCACAGAAAACAAAGTCCTGTAAAATTAAAAGGGAGTAAAGAAGTCACTGGTGCTGAGTTCTGGAGAAAAGTCATGTCCTGAAAATCTTAACTTGCAAGAAATAGTTCAGAACTGCAGGAGAACACTTCTCAATGTGGATTTAGAAATGAGAGTCCTGGGTTTTCAAACCTCTTAGGTTTGGTAACCTGGATCATTCACAGGATTTCTTTCCAAATCAGCATGGTTTTATATAGTCTAGTCTGGGAAGATCACCTGAATTATCTGTACAATTTCTAAGAATTCAAAATGCCTTAGGCCAAATAAATCAAAATCTCTAGGGACCAAAAATTTTTTTTTTACTTGAGTTGGGGGCAATTAAAGGAGCTAAGACAAGCAAAATGGCTACAGTGGTGTTTTACACAATGAAAATATTTGGATGCCTAGCATTCAGTATATTAGTGGATATACTCGAAATTCATAATGAAACCTTACTGAAAGAACTAAGACTTTCAGGTGTTGTGAACTTTAAATTGCTAAACAGGTTAATAACAGGCCACAAAACAAAACCCCAGAAGCCAATCTGATAAGGGATGATTTTTTTCTCTATAGGATGACAAAGCTAGTGAGTTAAGATGATTACTCGTAGGGTTACGTGTCAGTGTGAGATAAAAACAAATTATAGGGAAGGAAGAAAAGAGAAAGCAAAAATGATTACAGGTTAGGTATGACTGAGCTATAAGAAAGATCAAAGTTTCTAAAAATGTACAGTTTGGATAATGATAATGATGGTAGAAAGACATGACAACATTCTGGAAACATTTAACAAACAGAAATGCAAAAGAAAGACCAATGCAATATGACAGACTCTAGGTTCTATAATGAGTTACAATTACAAAATTTAGACAGTTTTAGGAAGTGAAGTGGCCTACTCACAAGAACATAATGAGCCTTGTCACGAGGGTGCTGTGGATATCACTCTGTGTAAATAAAGTTCTGATTGGCCAGTGGCCAGGCAGGAAGTATAGTAGGGGACAAGAGAGAAGAGAATTCTGGGAAGTAGAAGGCTGGAGGGAGACACCGCCAGCTGCCGCCATGAGAAGCAACATGTAAAGACACTGGTAAGCCACAAGCCATGTGGCAAAGTATAGACTAACAGAAATGGGTTAATTTAAGATAGAAGAAGTAGATAACAAGCAGCCTGCCACGGCCATACAGTTTATAAGCAATATAAGTTTCTGTGTGCTTTCCTGGTTGGGTCTGAGTGACTGTGGGACTGGCGGGTAAGAGAGATTTGTCCTGACTGGGCCAGGCAGGAAAACTCTAACTATACTAGGGGAAAAAAATCGGCTGCCCCAGCTGCCGGCCGGCAGGGAAGACTCCCGTGGGCAGGCTACCCCACCAAACCCCCCATCAGACTCTGCAATCTACAAGACCCACACCTACACCAACCATACCCATCCCCTGCGACCCCACTGGCTTCCTGAGACGCAGAATCTGCCAGCTCAGACTGGACCAAGAGGTAAGTGACTCCTCTTCCACCCAAGTCCCGCCTCTAGGACATAGGCCCCGGGACACAACCAGTGCCCAGGAGCCCCCACCATTGCTGCCTCAGCTACAGGCCAGCAGGGACAACTCCTATGGAAAGATTCCTCCTTCAAAGTCCCCATCAGACCCTGCAGTCTACAGGACCACGCCCACCCCAAACCTACTCATGCCCTGCAACCTGAGCGGCTTCCTGAGAACAGACTCGGCCAGCTCTCATTGGACCAAGAGCCCTGATAGGACCAAGAGTGGTTCCCTGAGACACAGAATCGGCCAGTGCAGATTAGACCAAGAGCTAAGACTGGACCAACAGTGGCCCCCAAGACACAGACACAGCAAGCACAAACTGGATCAAGAGCAGCTCACTCAGACACAGGCACCTCTTGCACCTATTGGAGGAAGAGATGGGCAGATGCCAGTGCAAAAATACATACATACATACATACAAAAAACAAAAAACAAAAACAAAAAACCAAACCAAACCAAAACAAAACCATAAAGAACAATATGGTATCTCTAGAACCCAGCAGTTCTACAACAGCAAGACCTGAATATCACAAGGTAGAAGCAGAAGAAAGCAACTTTAAAAATAACCTTATGAAGATAATAGAGGCCTTTAAAGAGTAAATAAGAAATTCCCTTAAAGAAACTGAGGAAAAGACAAAACACAAACAACAAACAAACAAACAAACAAAAAGAAGAAATAAAAAACTCCCTTAAAGAAATTCAAGAAAACAATGAAAAAGCAATTAAACTGGTGATGGAAACAGTTCAAGACCTAAAAATTGAAATAGAAACAATGAAGAAGACACAAACCAAAGGAATGCTGGAAAGAGAAAATCTCAGTAAACGAACAGGAACTATAGATGCAAGCATAACCAACAGAATCCAAGAGATGGAAGAGACACTATCTGTTGTAGAGGATACAACTGAGGAAATAGATTTGTAAGTCAAAGAAAACACCAAAGCCAAAAAAGTCATAACATAAAACATCCAGGAAATCTGGGACACTATAAACAGGCCAAACCTAAGAATAATAGGGATAGAAGAAGGAGAAGAATATCAACTCAAAGGCACAGAAAATATATTCAACAAAATCACAGAAGAAAATTTTCCTAACTTAAAGAAGGAAATATCTATGAATATTCAAGAAGCTTATAGAACACCAAATAGACTAGATCCCTCCCCCCAAAAGGCCCCTTGCCACATAATAATTAAACCACTAAACATACAAAATAAAGAAAGACTATTAAGAACAGCAAATAAAAAGGTCAAGTGACTTATAAAGGCAAACCCATCAGAATAACACTTGATTTCTCAATGGAGACTCTGAAAGCCAGAAGGTCCTGGACAGATCTAATGCAGACACTAAGAAACCATGGATGCCAGTCCAGACTACTATACCCAGCAAAACTTTCAATTACCATAGACAGAGTTAACAAGACATTTCAAAGCAAAACCAGATTTAAATAATACTGATCCACAAATCGAGCCTTACAGAAAGCACTAGAAGGAAAACTCCAACCTGGAAGTCAGATGCACCCATGAAAACACAGGCAATAGATAACCCCACAACAACAAATCCCAAAAAAGTGAAAAACACATACACTACCACCAAAAAAATGACAGGAATTAACAATCACTGGTCATTAATATCTTTTAATATCAATGGACTCAATTCGCCCATAAAAAGACACAGGCTAACATAATGGATATGAAATCAGGATCTATCCTTCTGCTGCATACAAGAAACATACCTCAACTTCAAAGACAGACACTACCTCAGAGTAAAAGGTTGGGAAAAGACTTTCCAATCAAATGGACCTAAGAAACAATCTGGTGTAGCTATCCTAATATCTAACTAAAATCAATCAAAAGAGATCAGGAGGTACATTACATATTCCTCACAGGAAAAATCCACCAAGATGAACTCTCTGAATCCACCAATTCTGAACATTTATGCTCCAAATACAAGGGCACCCACATATGTAAAAGAAACATTACTAAAGCTTAGATCACATATTAAATATCACACATTAATGAGAGACATCAACACCCTATTCTTACCAATGGACAGATCTGCCAGACAGAAACTTAACAGAGAAATAAGGGATTAACACCTGTTATGACTCAAAGGACTTAATAGGTATCTATAGAACATTCCACCCTAACAAGAATTTACCTTCTTCTCAGCAACCCATGGAACTTTCTCTAAAATAGACCACATACTCAGTCACAAAACAAATCTCAACAGATACAAAAAAAAAAAAAATTGGAATAACCTCCTGTATTTTATCGGACCACCATGGCTTAAAGTTAAGATTTAAACAACAAAAATTATAGAAATCCTACAATCGCAAGGAAACTGAACAATGCTCAACTGAATCACCAATGGGTAAAGAAAGAAATAAAGAAATTAGAATTCCTAGAATTCAATGAAAATGAATGTACTACATACCCAAATTTTTGGGACACTATGAAAGCAGTGCTAAGAGGAAAAGTCATGGCTCTAAATGAATTTATGCCCACATAACGAAGGTGGGGAAATCTCACACTAGCAACTTACCAGCACACCTGAAAGCTCTAGAGCAAAAAGAAGCAAACTCACCCAGAAGAAATAGATGTCAGGAAATAATCAAATTGAGAGCTGAAATCAATGAAATAGAAACAAAGAGAACAATACAGAGAGTTGGTTCTTTGAAAAAAATCAACAAGATAGACAAGCCCTTATCCAAATTAACCAAAAGGCAGGGAGAACATCCAAATTAACAAAATCAGAAATGAAAAGGGAGACATAACAAAAGACAATGAGGAAATCAAGAGAATCATCAGGTCATATTTCAAAAATCCATACTCCACAAAATTGGAAAATAAAAGAAATGGACAATTTTCTGCATAGGTACCACATACCAAAATTAAATCAAGACCAGATAAACAATTTAAATAGACCTAAAACCCCCAAGGAAATAGAAACAGTCATTAAAAGGTCTCTTGACAAAAAACAAAACAAAACAAAACCAAAAAACCCCAGGAGCAGATGGTTTCAGCACAGACTTCTACCAGAATTTCAAAGAAGAATTAATTACCAATATTTTTCAAATTGTTCCACACAACAGAAACAGAAGGAACATTACCAAACTCTTTTTATGAGGCTACAGTTACCTTGACACTCAAATCACACAAAGATGCAACAAAGAAAGAGAATTACAGCCCAATCTCTCTCATGAACATTGATGGAAAAATACTCAATAAAATACTAGCAAACAAAATCCAAGAACACATCAAAGAAATTATCCACCACGATCAAGTAGGCTTCATCCCAGAGATGCAAGGATGGTTCAACATACGAAAATGTAATACAGCACATAAATAAACTGAAGGAAAAAAATCACATGATCATCTCACTGGATGCTGAAAAAGCCTTCAACAAAATCCAACACTCCTTTATGATAAAGGTCTTGGAGATATTAGGAATACAAGGAACATATCTAAACATAATAAAGGCAATTTTCATCAAGCCGACAGCCAATGTCAAATTAAATGGAGAGAAACTCAAAATGATTTCACTAAACTCAGGGACAAGACAAGGATGTCCACTTTCACCATATCTCTTCAATATAGTACTTGAAGTCCTTGCTAGAGCAATAAGACAACTAAAGGAGATCAAAGGGATAAAAATTGGAAAGGGAAGAACTCAAACTTTTGCTATTTGTAGACGATGTGACAGTATACATAAGTGACCCCAAAATTTCTGCTAGGGCACTCCTACAACTGATAAACTCCTTTAGTAATGTGGCAGGATACAAGATACTAAAAAAACAAAAACAAAAACAAAAACAAAAACAAACCACTAGCTCTCCTATATACATATGATAAATGGGCTGAGAAAGAAATCAGAGAAACATCACCCTTTACAATAGCCACAAATAATATAAAATACCTTGGGGTAACTCTAAGCAAGTGAAAGGCCTGTAGGACAGGAACTTTGAGGCTCTGAAGAAAGAAACTGAAGAAGATATCAGAAAATGGAAAGACCTCCCATGTTCATGGATAGGCAGGATTAACATAGTAAAAATGGCGATCTTACCAAAAGCAATCTACAGATTCAATGCAATCCCCATTAAAATATCAACACAGTTCTTCACAGACCTGGAAAGAACAATACTCAACTTCATATGGAAAAACAAAATATCCAGGATAGCTAAAACAATCCTGTGCAATAAAGCCACCTCTGGAGGCATCACTATCCTTGACCTCAAGCTCTACTACAGAGTTATAGTAATAAAAACAGCTTGGTACTGGCATAAAAACTGACATGTAGACCAGTGGAATCAAATTGAAGACCCTGACATTAACCCACACACCTATGAACACCTGATTTTTGACAAAGAAGCCAAACTGTACAATAAAAAAAGAAAGCATCTTCAATAAATGGTGCTGGCATAACTGGATATCAACATGTAGAAGATTGCAAATAGATCCATCCGTATCTATCACCATGCACAAAACTCAAGTCCAAGTGGATCAAAGACCTCAATACAAAACTAGTTACACAGAACCTGATAAAAGAGAAAGTAGGAAGTAATCTTAACCACAATGGCACAGGTGGCTACTTCCTAAATATAATGCCTGTAGCATGGACACTGAGAGCAACAGTTAATAAATGGGACCTCCTGAAACTGAGAACCTTCAGTAAGGTAAAGGACACAGTAAATAAAGTGAAATGATAGCCTACAGAATTGAAAAAGATCTTCACTAACCCCATATCTAACAGAAGGGTGATCTCCAAAATATATAAAGAATTCAAGAAACTAGACATCAAAATACCAAATAATCCAATTAAAATATTGGCTACAGAGCTAAACAGCGAATTCTCAACAGAAGAATCTCAAATGGCCAAATGACATTTAAAGAACTGCTCAACATCCTTACTCAAATACAAATTAAAACGACTCTGAGATACCATCTTACACCTGTCAGGATGGCTAAGATAAAAAACACTGATAACAGCTTATGTTGGAGAGGAAGTGGAACAAGGGTAACATTCCTCCACTGTTGCTAGGAGAGAAAATTTGCACACCACTTGAAGAGAGAGAAGAGGGATTCTATGAACAAGGGGCATCAAGATCATGATGAAGAAACCAACAGAGACAACCAAACCAAACTAGTGGGAACTCATGAAATTTAGACTAACACCTATGGATTCTCCACGGGACTGGAGTAGGCCCTCTGTATAATCAAGACAGTTCCGTAACTTGATCTGCTTATGGGGCCCTTGGCAGTAGGATCAATATACATGCCTGGTGCATGAGCTGGCTTTTTGGAGCCCACTACCTATGATGGGATATCTTGCACAGCCTTGAGGCTTGTTGGGGGTGGGGAGCTCAGGCCTTGCCTCTACTCAAAGTATTGGGCTCTGCTGACTCCCCATGGGAGCCTTACCTTGGTGTAGGAGGGAATGGGGAGTGGGTTGGGGAGGAGAGGCTGGAGGGGCGGAAGGAGGTCAGAGGGGTATCTGTGATTGGTGTGTAAAATGAATAAAAAATTTCTTAATAAAAAAATAGACTTAAACAGCACCTGGTGAATAAATATGGAAATTCAATCACATCAGCTAGAAACTGAAACAGAGAAAAATAAAGAGCAGCAAGGATAGCCCATTTTAAGACAACATTAGACAATTCAAAACTACTCATGCCATCTTTTCAGTTGATGAGATTTAAGTATTGCTTCATGTCACATGATTTTAATATTTGTATGTCACTATGTTAAGCAAGAATGCTAAGGGCTGGACTGGACAGATCTGCTTTACTACCTGTTTGACTATCTCTATAAAGTGAGAACAACGACAGCAATAATACTGCTAGGTTGTGGGTAGAGGAAATGAGTTCATATTAGCAAGGTGCTGAAGAAAGGGGGAAAATTGAACATTCACATTTGCCAAGAGCTTTTACAAAAACCAAAATCTCTCATGAGAAAACTAAAAGGCAACTTTAAATGTTTTTCTGGCCACATAATTCCAAGTTTTACTTTGGTCAACATGTTTCCTTCTATGTATTTCCTATGACGTCTAATTACTTAGAGAACTTTGTTTTGTTTTTCCGGAGCTGAGGACCGAACCCAGGGCCTTGCGCTTGCTAGGCAAGTGCTCTACCACTGAGCTAAATCCCCAGCCCCCCTTTTTTAGTTGGTTTTTCTTTTTGTTGTTTGTTTGTTTTGTTTTTTGTTTTGTTACTTAGAGAACTTTGGAAGCAGAGTTTTGTTTCTCTTCTGGCCAGTGGAATGCAACATCTTCTCCTCACTGGGAAAGATAGCTCCTCGCTCAGTCATGGTTTTCTAGTGCAGTTAAAGAGTTACATGGTAAAGAGGTGCTGATATTTGGCGAGCATTTATGAATGGTGCCTGACTACTCAGACTGTGACTGCTCTGAGGGGAGAGGATCAGTGATCCCTGCTACTTATAAGGTGTTGTTGAGAAGCTCACAGTAACACTTTATCTGTAGAAGGCCAAGAGTAAACATTACAGGCTTCTAGGTCATGAAGTCTCAATTATGAGACAACCCAACTGCAGATATAGCATAAAAGCAGTCATACATGACATACAAATTTGAGTATTCCAATAAAACTTTATCTAGAAACACTGATATTTACATTTCATAAAATTTTAAAGTATTATGAAGTATTATTGTTTTGATTTCTTCCCAACAACTGAAAAATATAAAGATCATTGTTAGTCTGAATGCTATAAAAAACAAAACAAAACAAAACAGATGATGGGTGGGATTTGTCCTGCGGAACCTCATCAATCTCTGATTTTAATTCAGAGAATCACTGGGATGCTCACTGAAAGCAGGCTGAACAAGTCCAGGATGTCAGACTTATTTGGAACAATTTTATTCAAATCTATACATATGTGGTCATCCTAAGATCACCCTTTTGTTTTTTATGTTTCAGTTATCTCTAAGTTTTAATTCTTTTGAAATATCCAGCAATCTGTCTTCACTTCTAGCTATGATTCATCTGCTGCTTCTCTTGTAACTTTCATGTAGAATGTCATTACTCACAGGTCTCTTCTTTATTTATTTGGGTACTTTGTCATACCAGGAGAGGGCACCACAGGCAGTTGTGAGTTGTCATGTGGGTGCTGGGAATTGAACTCAGGACCTTTGGAATAGCAGTGAGTGCTCATAACCAGTGAGCTATCTCCCCAGCCCTGACAGGTCTCTTCTGTATTACACTCCTTACAATTGTTAGCTTTTGTTTCCTTAGCATGTTGAACCTGCACCTTCAATAGGACAAAAACATGGCAGGGAGCATGCCTATCTCATTCTAACTTTCTTTTGTGTATGTTGTGTTTTAGTATCCACAATGATGCTTCATTATGGCATTATACTGTGTCTGCATCCCCACATCCCTGATTTCCTCTCACTGGTCTCTTGCCTGCTCCAAACCGCCCTCCCTTTGCTGTCATGCCCCATGAATTCCATTACTCTCTCCTTTCCTACCCTGTCTCACTGAAGAGCTCCTCTCCTCATGATCACTTCACACACACACACACACACACGCACACGCACACACACACACACACACACACACACACACCCAAGTCCCCTTTCTACAACCTCCCAAAAGCACTCCTGCACTCACAAATCTTAAATCTGCATATTGAGAGGAAACAGCACTTGCCTTCCTGAAAAACTGTCTTCTTTTACTAATATTCTTAGGGTATGCAGAGTCCTTTTCATTTAGTGAACCCATTTTATTTGATTTTTTTTTTTTAAACCAAGGGCTAGGATACAACTAACAAGGACTTCTTCTAATTCCTTCCTGTCTACCATAATACAGTTTTGAAAGATCTTATAGATTTCCATTTGATCATAAACAGATTTAAAAGAAATCATATACTCTTATATGCTTTTAAATCATATGGAATTACAATATGAAACAGAAGTAGAAGGATGGGAAATTCTGAGCTACAATATACTTTAATTTTTTTTCCATTTTATCTTATATGTATATGTGTGTTTTGTCTGTATGTATGTCTGTGCACTGCATGCATGGAATGTCTCTGGAGGCCAGAAAAGGTCACTGAATCCTAAGGGATTGGAGTTAGGGTTGTGAGTGGCAATGAAGGTGCAGGGAATCAAACCTGGGTCCTCTGGAAGAACAATCAATGCTCTTAACCACTGGGCTTTCTCTCTAACCCTAATATATACTTTTATGTAACACAGTGACCAAAGGAGAAGATTTAAGGCAATTTATTAAACAATTTTTTAAACTGGAAATAAAAATATAACAAGAATATGTGCAGGATTATAGCAAAGTAATGCATACATGGAAATCTGTAGCACAGGCAGTATATATTAGAAAATCAGTCACCTGGCTTCCTACTTAAGAAACCAGAGAAGAGTGAATCAATCTCAAGAGAGCACTAGAAGAGAAATGCTAAAAATAAAGATGCCAAGAGCAGGAAAGTCATATAGTAAGAATGCTATATTTGGTCATATAATGTAGTTACAGTTGTAGGCTTTTTTAGGGGGGGACTTCCACTCTAATTTCCACGAGCACTTGCATCTCTCTCTATTTTATGTGGATTTGTGTGTGTCTGAGTGTGTATGTGTGCACCATGTGCAGTCAGTGCATGTGGAGACCAAGCAGGGCACCGGGGCTCCTGGAGCTGGAGCTTCAGGTGGTTGTGAGGCGCCTATGTACTGCTGGCGACCCAACTTGGGTCGTCCCAAAGAGTAGCAAGGGCTCTTCACTGCTCTTTCTTCAGCTCTTGTCTTTCTCCTTTAAGGAGGCATCCACACATCCTTTGGCCAAGTTTAACTATTGGAAGTAGCAAAGTGTATTATGTACTTAAATTGCAAGAGTTTTAGATGCAAGGCATATATTATCCACATGCTTTATATTCAAATATTTTCCTAATTAACTTCCCCTTGTAAAACCTTATTGTTAATATTGAGAAACAGTCAAAATTTACATGATTACCTTGTATCTTGCTAATTAGTTTTAGTAGTTTTCTTGTAGATTCTAGCCATGGCATTCTAAGAACCAAGATCCATGCATCTTTTATTTCCTTATATAAAAGCAGCAGAGAGATGAGGTGAGTGAGAGTGTGTGTGTGTCTGTATGTGTGTGAAAGAGGGAGAGAGAGACAGAGAGAGAGAGAGAGAGAGACAGACAGACAGAGAGAGATAGACGAGAGACAGAGAGAGACAGACGGAGAGAGAGCGCTGCATGTTCTTATCACTTCTTAAATCTCTTCTGGGGTTTCAGAGCTATTATTACTGACTTACTTCAGGATTGTTGATATGTATTATTGTCTTATTGTTTTGTTTTGTTTTTCAAGATAGGGTTTCTCTGTTGTGTAGTTCTGGCTATCCTGGAACTCAGAGATCCGCCTGCCTCTGCCTCTGCCTCTGGAGTGCTGGGATTAAAGGCGTGCGCCACCACTGCCCAGTCTGTTAACAAGTCTTACATCTTTCTGGACCCTTCTTCCGCAGTGAAATATTTATTCCCCTTGTACTGTATTTCTACATGTAAACAGTGCTCTAACATTTCAAGTAGAAGTCCTAGGAGAGATGAAAGGGCAAGATGTACGCATGCTTAGAATTTTTAGCTAGAAAAAGTCACAAAGTTAGAAACATGGTCCAAACTCTACTGCTGAATATGATCCCTACGTATCAGAAATGTTTTTCTTAGCCATAGGCGTAATGGCACATGCCTTTAATCCCAGCACCTGGGAGGCAGAGGCAGATGGATTATAGTTCGACACCAACCTGGACTGTATAGTGAGTTCCAGAACAGCCAGGGCTGTTGCACAGAGAAACTCTGGCTCCTTATGATACATTTTAGGGTTGAGAGCAATGGCTCGGTCAGCAAAATCATGCCCAAGCATGCTGACCTGGGTTTGAGATCCAGAGCCCATTAAGAACTAGCTGAAATGGTGTGTCTGCAATCCCAGCATTAGGAAGGTAGAGATGGGAGGATCCTTGTGGCTTGCTGGCAAGTCAGTCTAGATGAATCTGTGGGTTCCAAGTTCAGTGAGAGACTCGGTCTCAAAAATATAAGGTGGACAATGATTGAGAAGGATGCTGAATGTTGACCTCCGGCCACACCCACACCCCACAGATAAAATATTTTGATTTAAAACATTAATATGTATATAGATTATATTTCATCTCTTTGACAACATACTGTATATTATTTTTCAGTCTCTACATTGTATTGCTCACTAAGGTTCAAAGGATATTCAGTTCAACATTTCTGGCCCATCCATCCCAGGGAAAGTCTAGAGAGCAGTTCCACTTCTTTATTGCTCTTTCCATTGCCCATAGACCAACAGAGAAACCGGAGCATAACATACATATTTTTCTCTACATTCTCCTCTGAAATCATGGGGAGACTTATGTTGCTTTTATGACTTTTGATGTACTCAGTAAGGTGTAGAGTTCATAATGTTGGCTCTTATCTAATATAAAGAGACAAAGCAAGCAATGTTAAACATCTGGAATTGACAGGAAGGTAACCTTAGGTTCATCACACATTAATGACTAAAAGAAGCAGAGAACAGTTCATAAACTGAAGCTACAAAGCCTCATTTCTCACCAGGAAGAGGCAGTCACAATGATTCATTTCCACTGTGTTGTGGTATATACAGTTAAAGGATGCTGGGGATGTGGCTCAGTGGTAAAGTGCTTGCCTAGCATACAGAAAATTCTAAGTTCCATCCCCACCACCAAAACAAAACAAAAAATGAAAAGGAGTGCTCATAAAATAGCAAAGAAAAGTAAGTTTAGCTACATGGGATTCTACTTCATGTACAATGACATGGAAACACATTTATAAATTTTGTGGATTTTTGTGTGTGTGTATGGTAGGTGTAATTGCTTTGCCAGTCCATGGGCATGTGGAAGCCACAGGCTGACTTCAGCTATCTTCCTTTACTGCTCTCTGCCTGATTCTTTTTGAGACAGGGTCCCTCACTGAACCCAGAGCTCATCATTTCAGCTAAACCAGCTGGCCATGGAGCCCCTGGGACATGTCTGTTTCTACCCTGGTGGCCCTAGGGTTACAAGCATGCACCATCATGTCTGGCTTTTTATGTGGGTGGTGGGGATCTGAACTCAGGTCCTCATGTTTTCACAGCAAATACTTTACCCAGTGAGCTATCTCCCCACCCCCAAATTTATTAGTCTAACATTACTAAGGAATCTCTAACATGTGGGGCTAGAGAGGTGTTCAGTGGTTAGGGGCACATACTACTCTTGCAAGGACCTGAGTTTGGCTCCCCACATCCACATCTGGGGACTTACAACCACCTGCTTCTTCTGGGCTCCAGAGGCGTTTCACTCATATATGCATACTGCCGCCCCCCACATATACATATAATGAAAAATAAAACATTTAAAAAAGAGAATATTCCAAGTGATGTAATAGTGCAAATATTATCAATTTTTTATTTTATTTTATTTTTTTATTTATTATTATTTTTTTTTGTGGAGCTGGGGATTGAAACCAGGGCCTTGTGCATGCTAGGCAAGCACTCTACCACTGAGCTAAATCCCCAACCCTTAACAAAATGTTTTTAAACATAAATTATAATTTTTACAAATAAAAATTCATAAAATGAAAAAAATGTCAGCTGGAGCAGTGGTGATGCATACCTTTAATCCCAGTATATGAGAGGCAGAGGAGGGACGATCTCTTGAGTTTGAGGCCAGCCTGGTCTACATAGAGAAACCCTGTCTTGAATAAAAATCAACAAACAAACAAACAAAACCAAAACCAAAAAAGGGAAAAAAAAATCAAAAACAAATGTCAAAACAACTTTCCACACTTCACAACGTTTTCATAATTATAAATAAATAAATTCTAAGAGTTACTGTAGCTGTTATTCCACTGAAAGTTTAGAAAACATTTGAGCCCTTAAATTCAAAACTACTCTAGGGGCTTGAGAGATGGCTCAGTGGTTAAGAGCACTGGCTGTTCTTCCAGGGGACCTGAGTTCAATTCCCAGCACCTGCATGGCAGCTTGCAGCTGTCTGGAGCTCCAGTTCCAGGGAATCTGACGCCCTCACACAGACATTCATGCAGACAAAAAAATCAAAAATCAAAACTACTCTAATGTTCTCTATCATTAAAGATGTATGGCAAGAACTCATAACCTTTAGCTCTACAATGGTATAATATATAAGCTGTAAGTGTTATACTATCTAAAATAAGTGAAATAAAAACTGGCATACCAATGCAGAAAGGCAATAAGGACTGTCTTAGGGTTACTATTGCTGTGATGAAACACCATGACCAAAAGCAACTTGTGGAGCAAAGGGTTTATTTGGCTTATACTTCCACATCACTGTTCATCAAAGGAAGTCAGGACAGAAATTCAAACAGGGCAGGAACCTAGAAGCAGGAGCTGACACAGAGGCCATAGACAGATGCTGCTTACTAGCTAGCTCCTATGGCTTGCTTAGCCTGCTTTCTTATAGAATCTAGGACCACTAGCCCAGGGGGGACCCCTCTCACAATGGACTAGGCTCTCCCAACAGGCTTGCCTGCAGCTGGATCTTATGGAAGCGATTTCTCAATTGAAGTTCCCTACTCTCTGATGACTATAGCTCATGTCAAGCTTACACAAAACTAGCCAGCACAAGGGCTAACACATTTCAGGTAAGTAGATGCTTAACGTGGTTTGAATGAGAATAGCCTCTAAAGGTCCCCGGGGAGGGGCACTATTAGGAGGAAGTGTGTCCCTGGGGTGGGCTTTGAGGTCTCAGTTGCTCAAGCCAGGCCCAGTGTCTCTCTCTTTCTGCTGCCTGCTGATCCAGATGTAGAACTCTCAGCTACCTTTCCAGCACCATGTCTGCCTGCATGCCGCCAAGCTTCCCGCCATACTGATAATGGACTAAACCTCTGAACTGTAAGCCAGCCCCAGTAAAATGTTTTCCTTTATCAGAGTTGTGGTCATGGTGTCTCTTCCCAGAATTAAACCCTAACTAAGACACTCAATATTTCAGTGGGCTGTAAATGGTGAATAGTTTTCTACAGATAAGAGAGGAATTACTAGTTAAATTGGACTCAAAAGAACACAGCAACTAACAAAATGGAAAACTGGCTGAGACACTGCTTTCCTTTAAAAACATGCACTTCATAGCTTCCATTTCCAGAAATTAAAGATTTGGTGTCTCTTGTTGAAGAAACTAATCTATGTTTTATAAGTGTTATTTCTTTTGGCTTATGGAAATCTATATTTACAACATGCAACCTGTGAATTTCATAACATGCCTTTCTCATTTACCATCTGTTTACTTACTTGAAGATCAAGTACACAATTTAACTAACAGCAAAAGAAGACAAATAAGAAAGAACATGTTTTGTGGCACTAATACACAGAACATTCTATTCTTGCAAGTGAGAGGCCACTTACAATAGCTTGATTTCCCTGACAGCTACTTCTATAAGCTATTTCAAGGCTCACATTTCATTATATTCATTATATGTATATGAATTCCTTATAGGCTTACACTGGAACAGACTACTTGATTAAGATGACCTGGGTGTACTCTTTCATGGAGTCAGAGATATATTCTCTGGAAGTACCTTTAGTCTTGATGACTTTAAACAAGAGTTTTAGACATGACGGCTGGCGAGGCAGCTCAGTGAGTTAAGGTGTGTGCTGCCAATAAAGTCAATATAGCTTGCCTCAACATTTATTTCAGTACTGTCTGTTCAAAAGGTCTGACTCTGTTTCATGAATTCTTGGTACTACAGTTATAAGGTCTGCAACAAATGCATTAAAAGCTATGGGAGATGGGGCTGGGAATGTAGCTGGCATGAATGGCAGGCATGCACAAAGCCCTTGGTTCTATCCCAAGCACTGCACAAAACTGTCTACCAGATGGTACACACCTATCATACTAGCACTTGGGAGATAGAGGAAAGAGGATTAGAACTTCAAGTTCATCTTCAGCAATACAGTAATTTCAGGGTCAGTTGAGGATACATAAGACTCCCCTCTAGAAATGAAATTAAAAGTTGGAACATGTGCTGTAGAATAATTCTTTTGAACACTGTGAAGATGTGTTGCTCACATTGTTAATAAATGGCTGATTGGCCAATGGCTAGGCAGGATTTTCGAGGAAGAGGGAACGCTAGGAAAAGAAGGGCAGTGTCTGAGTTGTGAGCGAGACACCGAGAGTAAACAGGAGGTGCAAGATGAAAGAGAGGTAATGCTAAGTGGCAGAATGTAGATTAATATAATTAACTAAAGTTGGAAGAGTTACCTAGTAACAAGGCTGAGCTATTGGCCAAGGATTTATAATTAATATTAAGTCGCACAGTGGTTATTTAGGAGTGGCTGCTGGGACAGGAAAACTCCACCTACAAAGGTGACTTTTTATTTTTAATATTTATTTATTATGTATATAGTGTTCTGCCTGCATGTGTCCCTGAAGGCCAGAAGGGAGCACCAGATCTCATTACAGGTAGTTGTGGGCCACCATGTGGTTTCTGGGAATTAAACTCAGGACCTCTGGCAGAATAGTCAGTGCTCTTAACTACTGAGCCATCTCTCAAGCCCCAAAGGTGACTTTTAATTCACTATATGCTGTAAATCACATGAACTGGAGTCAAAGTTTCTAAGGTGTTATTTTGTTCAAGGGTTTATAAATAATTTGTTAAACAGTATATTACTAAAGTTGAAAAGATAAATTATAGAAATATAGGATTTAAATAACTACTCAAATTAGCTGATGAAAAATTTTGGTTAAAATAAAAAATGTTATTCCAACTAATGGATCCATCTAAATATAACTCATGTGTCTTAAAAGGTTCATGTGTTAGTTGAACAGAGGGTTCTTGAAGGTTCTATCCATGTCCCAGCTCCCAGAATATGTGCATGCTGCCTTATTAGGAAAAGATTTTGGCAGATGTGGTTAAGATCTGAAGATGAGGAGCTTTGTCTCCATTGCTTGAATAGGCAGTCAATGCCATCACAAGCATCTTCTAAGTACACAGAAAGGCAAGAGCAGAGACTGGATGGAGATGTGACTATAAGCCAATGTTCTTGGGTTCCCAGAAGTGGGCAGCAGTAAGAAGACTTTCCCTAGAGCTTCTGGAAGGAGAAAGCTGGCACAAAGCTTGCTTTGGAATTTTGTTGTTTTTAGGAAGTATATATATGAGAGTACAAATTTATCTACTGGTGTTGTATGACATCATACATACTATGCTTCACATACTGTTTACATAAGTATAACATAATATTATGGCAGATGGAACAACTGAACTAGAAATAAAAAGAATATTTGTTTATACTGGAGTCAGTGGTGTAGAACTCTTAATCCTAACACCTGGAAAGTTGAAATAGAGGGATCAGGAATTCAAGGGCAGCATTGGCTACAAGCAAGTTTGAGGTCAGTCTGTGCTATAGGAAACTGTATTCCAAACAAACAAAATCAAACAACAACAAAAGCAACAAATACCAGATGTTTAATCCCAGCTCGGCTTCTAGAAACAGTGTAACTCAGGACAAGTTAAATAGTCTTTTAAATGTCTTCCATCATTTGCAAAATGAGTAGAATACATTCTTTTTAATTTTTTCCCTTTTATTTGAAATAGATTTTTTTCATACTAATATATACTATTTATAGTTTCCTCTCCCTCTACTCCTCCCAGTTCCTCCCCACCCTGTCTTCTATCCAATCCATCCCCTTTCTGTTAATAGAAAAGAAATAGACATCTAAGGAACCACACTATACTATGATAAGATAAATAAAAAAACTAACATCTGAATAGGACTAAACAAATAAACAGCAAGAGCCCAAGAGCAGGCAAGAGAAACAGATACAGACATAGAGATGCACTTGTTGCCACATTTAGGAATCACATAAAACTCTAAACTGGAAACTAAAATATATATGCAGAGGACCTGGTGTAGACCCTTGTAGGCCCTGTGCATGCTGCCTCAGTCTCTGTGTGTTCATATGAGCTTTGATCTATTTTCAATGATATGTTTTTTCCAACTCTAAACTTTTATGAACTTGAAATGTTAAAATTAATAAGACAGTATAAAGGTCACAACAAAAAGTATATTTAAAAATTAATAGTAGATGGGTCAGCCAAATGAATATGTTAGAATATTCATATGGCTCCAATAAGTGGTAATTATAAAATAACCCTGAGGTAGAATCCTCCACATACTTGTTGACTTTTTTTTTTTTTTTTTTGAGATAGGGTCTCATTGTGTAGACCAGACTGGCCTCATAATCACAGAGATCTGCCTGCCCCTGCCTCTTGAGTATTGGGCTCAGTCATAGCTTTTTTTGTTGTTTTTCGAGACAGGGTTTCTCTGTGTAGTTTTGTGCCTGTCCTGGATCTCGCTCTGTAGACCAGGCTGGCCTCCAACTTACAGAGATCCGCCTGCCTCTGTCTCCTGAGTGCTGGGATTAATGGTGATCACCACCACTGCCTTCAATCATAGCTTTTACATTTATGTAGCCCTCTGACCAGAAAGACCAGGTGCTATGTTTTTTAACCAGAATGGAGCCTGAACAAGACTAAACTATTACCTCCAATGTCATCAGCATTACCAAAAAATTAATCCATGCAGAACAATTAACTACTGTTAACCATAGTGAAGAGTTACCCAAGGTAAATTATACTTCTTTTCGATTTCTTCTTCCACTAAACACAACTCTACAAGACACAACTACAGCTCTTTCAGATAATGCTTAGCATTTGTGTATAATGAAAATTTAAAAATAGTACTTTTTCCTTCTCCAAAACATACAGTTCCAATCAATGCTACTTCCTTCTTACTGAAAGAACTCTTCATGCTGGCTGCAGAACTGAAGTGTAATTTAGAAGCAGCTTCTAAAAACTGGAAGTAATGTTCATCTAAATATGCCTGCCAAGTTTAAAAATGTATTAGGAGTTAAACTGAAACACGTTGAAAATGACTCACTGTGGACCAGAATATACACCGTAGGAAATAAGAGCTCATTTACAAGTGGGAGAAATATACTCACACTTCATCTGTGGTAATTCTCTGGACTTTACTTCCAGTAAATAACGTATTTTAAAATAATCGTGGAAAATATCTTACTTTTAACTTTAGTTTTTATGAGTTGATTTAGTGAGCCGGCATTTCAACTTTTTATACAATTTTTTGGTGGTGGTGGTATTTATCAAATGTAAATCTATGAAAATTTCTCCAACGAAACAGAGCAGTAGCGTTTGTAAGGTGAGTTATGTAGGTGCATGTTCAACTTCTCTGGTTTAGTTCACATTCAGTCAATGACCATGACTCTAAGTTTCTTAGAAACACCTTGAAAAATGTGTACACAGACCATGTGCTGCCTTTAACTTTCAAACCCGATGTCACTGCTAAGAGGCTGCCAGGAGAACCCGGGCCTGGCTGCTTTTGTGGTGCTCATGCATTCATATTGACCCAGCTCAGGTCCCTGTGATCCACCACACATCGCTGTTCAAGGGGTTTGGCTGGACTTGGGCCAAAAGAGGAGGACTACGGGATGAGGGGCTGAAATGTGGGCCTCGCCACCAACACAGTCCTCTTAAGCTAACTGGGGCACACTTAAATCCATACCTACAGTCTGAGGTTTCGCGTGCTCTGAAGCTGCGCTCAATAAATCAATATGGTTCGCAGTACCAGTGCAGGCTGTCTCAGTTTTCTGAGTTATTTTTCTTGTTTCATCAATTTTGGATTTAGCAGAAATTGTAAACTAGTTTGTAAAATATTCAGTACTCAGATAATTAGCTAGTAACACATAATTATAAATAGATAATCTAGGTAGTTCCCTTCCCCCAGACTATTTTGATTTTTTTTTTTTCTTGAGAGTGGTCTTGCTCATAGCCCATGCTGGCTTTGAACTCACTACCCTCCTGTCTCAGTCCTATGAATGTCTTCTGAGTGACAGGTGTGTGCACCATGTCTAGCTTCAAGCCACGTTGTCAACTGTGACCCTCTTCTCTGGAAACAAGTGAGCTATCATGGCACATCTCTGGCACTCATGCTAGGACACTTAAACATTTCTTTCTTGTGTATTAGGCAGACAAGGCCCTACTTCCCCCTGCTTTTGTGGCAGGTCTGGGGCTCGATCTAGAGTTTCTTACAGAGTAGGTAAGTACTCTAGCCCTGAGCTATCAATTAGGTCTCACACACTGCCTCTTGAGCATATCTTCACTGCATACGTAGTGTCATTGAAAGGGATTCCAATGCCCTAAATAAAGATTTTAAAACAAATATTATTAAGCAATTTTAGAATACCTTTAGATTCTGCATTATTTAGATCCTGCCTTTTATACTAAGTCATTTTTAATTATCTCATGTCATTTACAGACATAGAAAGAAGACTTTCTTACTCAAGCTGTATTTCTTTCCCACAGACACCTAGTGAGTGTCACACTTATAAGTGTTAGAAAAGTTTTTGTTCGGTCTTTCTTTTTAAACACATCTTTGCTGTTTGCTTTGCTAGCTGCCTTTTACTGTATGATCCGGGCTTGCTTTTTTCCCATTCTCTTTTGGTTTTATGCAAACTATGTAGGTTATAGGTCACAGTTGCGGAGCAGGCAGGGCAGCAGGACTTGAAACGGTTGCTCATGGTACATCCCTAGTCAAGAGCAGCCAGGAGGGGAGGCCCAAGCCTTTATCCCCAGCTACTCTGGAGGCTGAGGAGGAGGATCACTTGTGTCCAGGAGTTCCAGGATGTAGTGTGCTACAAAGATCAGGTGTCTGCACTAACTCTGGCATCAATATTGTGACCTCCAGGGGTGGGGAACATCAGACTGTCAAAAGAAAAAAAGGGTGGAAGCAACCCAGGTTGGAAATAGGGCAGGTCCCAGGTCCCAGTCAATGAATTAACACGCAGTATGCTTGTCCTCAGCTCGGCCTTGCCACTCTCACACAGCTCAGAATCCCCCGCAAAGGGAATTTGGCCACCCACAGAGGGGATGTCTGCTTACCTCAGTGAACATAATTTGATAGTCTCCCATAGACAAGCTCATAGGACAAGAGGATCTAGAGAGTTCTTCCTTGAGGTCCTCATCTTAGGTCACTCTAGACTGCATCAAGCTGACAATTTATACTAACCACCACATTCTGTGATGGACTGAAAACATAACTATGACGGAACTATTTGGCAAACAGTAGTTCACCATGTCCTCTTGCCATCGATTCCCTACAGTTAGCTGCAATTTCCATTTTGTCTCTATTTACATTACATTAATATGCTGATAGCATGTGTTTCCCTTATCAATTTACATGTTTTTTTTTTTTTGATAAATAAAATAATAATGGCAGTCAGGGTTTCATTTTATACTAAAGGTTCCCTGCTGTTCTTTCGTACCTTGACATTTTGATTTATGAGTTCTCTGATACTTCCCTGGTTGTTGGTAAAGCAACAGTTTCAAGCAGGTTTTCAGGGTAATTGGCTTCCTGAGTCCTCACTAACTGGTCCCTTCTCATCACCCAGAGTACAAACTTCTCTGAATCACAGTCTGTTTTATGTTTAATATTTATGTTTATATGCTGCTTATTTGTGTACTTTCTAATTTCTACCATAGGACCGTTGTTACGAAGAAGACAAAGACTCTTTCATTTTTTCAAACCCAAAGTCCTAGTGCCTAGAAAGAGTGCTTGGCTCCAAGCGGATGGCCACAACACTGCTGAGAATAATAAAGTGTACTATGGAGGAAGTCAGCACACCCACATTTGTCAGTGAAGGCCTTCCACTGCCCTTCAGTCCTGTTCCTTAACATTCGTGCTGGAGTTACAAACCTGCTGTCTCCTGTCTTCTCCCACCACCTTGACTTCTCACTCAGAAAAGCCGTTTCCTTGGCAACAAGTTCAATGTTTTTCCCTCCTTCAGCAATTGTTTGTTTTCCCTTTTGTACCTGCCTTTCTGTACACGGATATACGCAGTTTAATTCCTATGTATAATGCCTTTCCGCTAGCTGATGTTCTCACGGTCTCCTTTTATTTGTTATTTCCGGTTCCTAACTTTATCTTTATTTACCAGTCTGGTTTCCTGTGCCCCAGTACCTCACTATTTCTCTTTCATTATTTTAAAACTGCACGATCATGCATGATCATGCTTCTATGTCATGTGTCTTAACATTGCCAGCTTTTGTCTAACCTGTTGTCTTGTTCTGTTACAGGTTTCACCAATCTTACACTTTCTTGAGTTTCTTTAGTTGTGACTATATTATAATCTACATTTCTTTGTTTCCTTGAATAAATCTTTCAAAATTTTCTTGCCATCTATTACAGCTTTTATATTACCCATGTTATTTCCCTTCATTAAAAAAAAAAGATGACTGTCTAGATCCGATCCCCACATACTAATCAACAAACACAAACTTACCTTTTAGACTTGTCTTTCTCTGACACATCTATTACCATCCACGTATCTCTGAATGAAGGCACTTTTAGCTAGGTACACACTTGTCTCAATATAGTATGAGGGATGAGACAGGGCACAGAAAGAATGCCTCTACAATTGTAGAAGGTTCCACTGGACTGTTAATATAGAAGGTATTGGTGGAGTTCCTTCTTTCCTCCCTTCCTTCCTTCCTTCCTTTCTCTCTCTCTCTCCTTTTTTCTTTCTTTCTAAGTTTTTTTTTTTTTTTTTTAACATTTTGTGAATGTGTATATGTCTGTGTTAAGTGTATGCTATGTGTGTGTGTATGTTCCATGACAGGCAGCTGGAGTCCCAGGCAACTGTGAGGTGTCTGATATGGGTGCTGGGAACTGAACTCAGGTCCCCCAGAAGAGCAAGTACCTTGAGGCATTTTCTCCAGTTCTATTCATGGAACACTTTAAGAATTTCTTCTAGGACAGGTGAGATGGTTAAGTGGGTAACAGCAATTACCATCATACCTCATGACCTGAATTTGATGTTTGGAGCCCATATGGGAGAAGGAAAACCAAATTCCTGGAGTTACTGAAAGGACACTGGCCCACTCATGTGGCTCTGGCAGGCCTTGCCCTTCTCCTCCATTCCCTTTGCATTGCTAAAAAGTGTTAGATTATATTCCTAAAGCTAGTCACCAAGGTCTATTCTCTTATTTAGCCACTTCCTCCTCCTGAGGCTGACCACCAAGGTCCAGCTATCAAGTCTCCTTTGGTTCATCTAATTAACACACCCAATTAAAATTAAACACCTCATCCTAACACAAGGGTTCCTTCTCTACCTTATAAACCTCCATTTGCCCATGTGCCACCCCAGAGGCAGTCCTTTGTCCCTCTGGGACAAACACTGCTGCCCCCTTTCCCTTGTCCCCTTCTCCTTCATCCTCTATCTCTGGTGTGGTCTGTGCCTAATCCAGGGTCTGGGAGTATTATCCTCTGATCTTCAAGTGATACTATGTGTATGTATGTATATACACATGTGGGACACACACGCAAGTAAGTGTAAAATTTCCCTTAAAATGTTCCTTCAAGGATGACTATGATGGCATATCCTTAGAATTCCAGCACTCAGGAAGTGGAGGGCAGCAGGATCATGAATTCAAGCTCACTACTGGCTGCACATCCAATTCCAGGCCAGTTTGGGTATAATGATATACTATAATTTTAGTATAGATACACAATGATCCCTGGAACTCACTAGCTAGAGAGTCTAACCAAATAGTTAGCCCCAGTGAGAAACCAATGCTGTCTCAAGGTAGAGAAGCAACTGAGGACATCTGAAGCTAACTTCTGCCTCTACTGTAACTGGGTAACCTGTTATCCCAGCATTTGGGGGCTAAGGAAGGAGAACTAGCATGGGTTTCAGATCAGCCTGGGATACATAGGCTGTTCCATGGTTCCAGACCAGTCAGAGCTACAAAGTTAAAGAAAATTCTTCTGTACACTGTTTACCATCTGTATAGCTCAGTTGAACTGCAGAATTCTCCCTCTCTACCCTGGTACTGGTGACAATCGATATGATGAAAATTCTTTGAAATTCTTCTGACATCATCCTGAAGCTTCCCTCAGTTTCTGATATAGTAAGTTGTTGTGGAATAATCTTTTTGTACACTCTAAAGATGTGTCTTTGCTAAGATGCCTTCTTATTGGTTTTTTAAAAAAAAGCTAAACGGCCATTAGCTAGGCAGGAGGTATAGGCGGGACAGCCAGACACATAGGACACTGGGAAGAAGGAGGGTGGAGTCACCAGCCAGATGGAGAGGAAGTGGCATGGGCTTTACAAAGTAAAGTGTATGGAGCCATGTGAAATAACATAGACTAAAAGATATGGGTTAGTTTAAGTTGTAAGAGCTAGTTAGTAACAAGCCTAAGCTATTGGCTGAGCTTTCATAATTAATAAGTCTCCATGTGGTTATTTGAGAGCTAGCAGGTGGGACGAAAAAGTCTGACTACAGTAAGTTTCTCATTTTGTTATTCTGGTCAATATAATATGGATTTGGAAAGATGCCACAAAATGCCTTACCAAATTTCTAGTTCTTGGAGGCTGGGAAAACAGATAGCTTAGTGGATAACATGCTCGCTATGTAAATTATAAGAGCCCAAGTTTGGATACCCAGCAACCAGGTAAAAGCCAGGTTCGATGGTGCACCTCTAACTCTAGCACTGGGTGGGTGGGGAGACAAGTGAATCTTGGTGGATCCCTGGCCAGCCAGTTTAGCTGAAATGGTAAACTCCAGATTCAGTGAGAGACCTGTCTTAAAAACTTAGGTGATAAGGATAACTGAAGTCTACTTTGGCTTCCATACAATCACATACAAATGAGCAAACATGAATATACCATACACACTTACAGTTGTTCCCCTGCTGTAGCATGAATTTTAAAAGGTCTTATTAATAAAAACAAACCTAGAGCCAGGTATTGTAATGAATGCTGGAAGATCAGAGAAGCAGAACAAGCCACATCCACCTCACCTTGCCAATTCCTCAACTGATCCTGTTTCCTCAGACTGGAAGCCTCTGAGTTCTCAACCAGAATTAATGTCAGCTGTGCACTGTGCAAACAAGATGTAGCACATCCAATGTGAACTGCAGACTGACTGAAAAACAAGTCTGTAGCCACTGAACTGCTAGTACTCTTCTAAGTTTATCTACCAGTCAAGCTTCTCTGGAAATTTATATTTATCTGCTCTAATTGAAACTGTCATCTCATATGTGTCAAACAGAGATATTTCTTCTCACTTTGCTTGTTTCTGAAGGCAGAGTTTCATTAGGTTGGCTGTGAATTATGTACCTCAGGCTAGCCTTGACTCCCCTGCCCCCATTTCAACCTCAGTTTCTTGAGGATTATAGGTGTGTAGCTGCACCTGACTTTAAATCTTGACACAGTGTTGGGACTGAAGTATCTTCTCCTGGAGATCCAACCAAATCTTTCAAAAAGAAGTAAAAACAGTTTGTTCCAACTTAAAGAATGCTGGGGCTGGACGGATGGCTCACTTTTGGAGCATGCACCACTTCTGCAGAGAACCTGAGTTTGAATTTCAGTACCCACATCAGGCAGCTCACAAACACCTGAGTCTAACGCCAAAGCACCAGGCATTTCAAGATTCCATGGGCCATGACACTTACATATCCACACACAGATATACACAGGATTAAAAATAATAAAATCTCTTTAAAAAAGAAAAAAGATTTAATGAATGGTGACCATAAAAATATTTTCTTGCCGGGCGGTGGTGGTGCATGCCTTTAATCCCAGCACTCGGGAGGCAAAGCCAGGAGGATCTCTGTGAGTTCGAGGTCAGCCTGGGCTACCAAGTGAGTTCCAGGAAAGGCGCAAAGGTACACAGAGAAACCCTGTCTTGAAAAACCAAAAAAAAAAAAAAATTTTTTTTTTCTTATCTAAATATTCAATATCTGCTTAATAATCTGCTTTAGAATTTTTTTTGGGTTGCATTCAAGTTTACAGGTATATCTTCAGGACTCATTCTTCAACATTTTAGACGCTAGGACTTGAGTCCCGACTTTTCTGATATAAATGTTTGAATGGCAGTTAACCAAACTATCTCAAAACTAGTCCAGTACAGTGTTTCCTTTTTTTTTTTTTTTTTCAGAGCTGAGGACCAAACCCAGGGCCTTGCGCTTGCTAGGCAAGTGCTCTACCACTGAGCTAAATCCCCAACCCCCCAGAGTACAGTGTTTCCAAGTGTGTATGTGAGGAAAGGGCACATCAGGAGAATCTGGAGAACACTGAAAGGGGTACAAATTCTGACCCTCTCTATAGAAATCTTCACTCACTAGGAGCAGTGGATGATAGGCAAAGGAATGTTTTCTGAAACATAAACAACCTAAGCATAGAAAGCCTCCAGGAAACAGTGGTGGTAATAAATGCTGTATGTAATCTAAGCCCTTGGGAAGTAGTGGGAACAGGATTAGGCTTTCTGCTCCACAAGACCCTGTCTCAAAATAACAAAAACAAAACAAAAACCCACTCACATAAAAACAAACAACACCATCTCCAAAAAAACAAAACCAAAACCAAAAACCAAAAACCAAACCCATAAGTAACTGTGATTCACCTACATTGGGGAAAAATGAGTTAATAATCTTGGGTACTCTTTTCAGCATTCAAGCTGAGTTACGAGTGTACAAAGTTGTTTAGTCAAAATCAATACAGAGAACTTCTGAGAATTACATGACTTACATCCAAAGATGGTGAATCCAAAGCTCGGTAAAGAAGCAAGAGAAGGGAGCTACATAATCTCTGACCTCAATGGGCATAGTGGCCCAAGCCTGCAGCTACTTTGCAGTTTGAGGCAGTAGGGTAATGAATTGAAGTTACCCTGGGGTACACAGCAAGTTGCAAGTTTGAGGCCAGCCTGCAATATACAGGAAGGTCCTGTTTCAAATAAATAAATAAATAAATAAATAAATAAATAAATAACAAATAATGTGGAGGACAGGAGAGGGGAAGAGCAGAGTGGGGAAGAGAGGAGAGGCAAGGAGAGAACTCAAAGGCTCAATTCTTCAGAGGGGCTTGTCAATAAGCACAGAGCTATAACTAGTATTAAAAAACTAAAGGAAGACTCTTACATCTTTTTGGATGGAAATTAAGATATGACAGGTTATCACTGAATTCAGTCTTAATAAAAGAAGGGACATCTATTTACTTGGTAGATAAATGGAAGACACACACATGTGGAGAAGGCCATTCTTTGGAAACAGGCTATACAGAAAGCATGATAAAGGTAGAGACTGACAGTGTGGTGCATGTGGAGTCACAAGAAGGGGAGACTGGAAAGATCTAAGGACTCCAGAGGACTGTAAATGCTAAACTGAGCAGTGTGCATGGCGTTTCCTGAACAGCACATGGAATGCTTATATCCATGTAGACTGACGGGACTAGAGAGACCAAAACTAAAAGCAGAAGCATAGTTTAAAGAGATAATTAGTTTAGCAAAAGGAAAATAAAGGCTAGACTAATGCAGTGCTATTCAGGATTAAGAGGTAGGAAACAATTAGATATATTTAAAAATTAGAATTACCCTATCATGGTATCCTTTTACCACCACCATAATTTGTTATTACACAATTTAATTTGGAACAATTACCAGACTTCACAATTATAATCAGGCAATTATACAATTGTTTGTTTTTGTATCCTTAAACTAACTCTTAGCAGTGGTAACGTCTAGTGCATTTGCTAACATATCCCTAAGTATACAATAGTGTAGCATAGTACCTGGGTCATAGTATTAGGTATCAATAAGGATTTGTTGGTTGAACCAATGATAAAGTGAGCATGAGAAATAGCAGTTGCAAATTACCAGTTCTGTTCAATTACCTGGGCAAATGATGATGTCAGAATGTAAAACTAGGAGAGGAAGAACGGGTCTAAGCAAGAGGATTAACTGACTGGGGAGAGATGGAGCAACCAAGAAGATCATGTGTATAATACAAAAGCAACCAACAAGCAAAGGCAGGCTGATTCAGGATGATAGCAACAGGAGTGAAGATTTCAGAGGCATCACAGGCTGAAATCTGACAAATGTTTAAATACTGGAGCAAAGAGAAAGGCCTCTTATTCTCTAAGATTCCCATGGAACTGACTTCCAGGCAGTAGAGTCATTTACAGAAATTAAGTCAACAGGAGAATGTATATTCAGAGGGTTGGCCATGAGAAGATATTTCATAAATGCCGAGTTTAAAAGTTCTAGATAAGCATCCGGATAAAATGCTTGCTCTGCAGTGTGGTGGATATCTTTCTGTATAAATAAAATGCTGTTTGGCCAGTGGCCAGGCAGGAAGTATAGGTGGGACAAGAGAGAAGAGAATTCTGGGAAGTGGAAGGCTGGGTGGAGAGACGCTGCCAGCCACTGCCATGCCAGGGAAGATGTAAGGTAATGAGTAAGCCACGAGTCACGTGGCAAAGTATAGATTTATAGAAATGGGTTAATTTAAGATAAAAGAAGTAGATAACAAGACGCCTGCCATGGCCATACAGTTTGTAAACAATGTAAGTTTCTGTGTGTTTACTTGGTTGGGTCTGAGCGACTGTGGCCCTGGCGGGTAAGAGAGATTTGTCCTGACTCTGGGCCAGGCAGGAAAACTCTATCTACACTGCAGCTAATCAGAGTTATGAGACATAAGGTACCACTGAGTTTTAACCACTGTTGGTAGTAGTGTCTTATGGCACTAACGCCCAGTAGAGGGGTCCAACAGAATACCTGTAACATGAAATGAGAAGCATTAAATGTCATGAAAACAAAATGAGCAAGGTAAAGAATCAAATTCCAGAAGAATTTGAGAATCAAGAAGGCTGAGGAGGCTGTCAAGAAATGCAAGCTTCCGGGCTGGACTCTGTGCCATGCACATAGTAATATGAGGTCACTGAGTGACTTAGCCACAAAGGCACCAAGCATGATGCCTGGAACCCACATGGAGGAAGGAAAGAGCCAACTTCAGAGGCTATCTTCTGATCCCTGTGGTTTTTTTTCTTTTTTTCTTTTTTTGAGCTGAGGATTGAACCCAGGGCCTTGTGCTTGCTAGGCAAGCGCTCTACCACTGAGCTAAATCCCCAACCCAATCCCTGTGTTTTTTTAAAAAAACAAATTAAAGGTACTATGAAAGAACATTGGGACAACTGACAAAAACATGTCAAAAGCATTACTGTAAGCATACTGCTATCAAACGCTCTTGTATTAAAAAACGTATTACAGCCAGGCGGTGGTGGCACATGCCTGTAATCCCAGCACTCGGGAGGCAGAGGCAGGTGGATCTCTGTGAGTTTGAGGCCAGCCTGGGCTACCAAGTGAGTTCCAGAAGAGGCGTAAAGTTACACAGAGAAATCCTGTCTTGAAAAACCAAACCAAACCAAACCAAACCAAACAAACAAACAAAACAAAACCAAAAAACCAAAAAACCGTTTTGCAGTTGTATAATAACATTTCTTAAGAAATACACCCTGAAGTAAGAACATTCCTTGAGAAATACACCCTGGAGAGGTTTGGGAGTCTGTGGGAGACCAGCTCCAACCTGCTCCCATCTATTGGAGGGTTCTTGGGTGGAAGATAGAGGAATGAGGAAGTATTAGATAGAAAGATAGAAGGAGACAGTAAGAAAGACAGAGGCACAGGATAGCTTCAGGAGTGCCCTGGGTCCATACTCAGCTGCCCAGAGCTTTATTCAAAAGGACTTTTTATAATATGCCAAAGGGGAAAGACAAAAGACTGTGCTTTGTAAGATCAAAGCATACCGTAAAGCCAAGTGGAGACCCTTTCAACACCTGGTAAACACGCCAGTGGCCAAATCATCTCCTTATGCACCTTTTTGGGGAAAGCAAGCTCAGATTCTCTGTCCTTGAGTAAGGTCTCACTAGGAAGTCTCTGTAGGACACCACAAAGATGCAGCCTATTCTGAAATTACTGAGAAATAAACCACAGGAGCATATGAATGTGTGTGTGTGTGTGTGTGTGTGTGTGTGTGTGTGTGTGTGTGTGTGTGTGTGTTTGCAGGCATGTGTTGGGATAGAGAGCAAGACTTGGAAACAATTTATATAACTTTTGTGAAAAGCTGAAAATGTATGAAATACAAAACTAAAAAAATATAAACCAAAACAAAACAGTAGAGCACAGGACTCATTTCATTCACTGGTTTGAGATTAAGTCTTATGGCAATATTTTATTTATGCTGAAATGTGATTTTATTTGTATGTTAATAAATAAAGTTGCCTGGGAGTCAGAGCTAAAAGCAAGCCATTTAGCACACACCCTTAATCCGATCACATGGCAGGCAGATCTCTGTGTGTTCAAGAACATAGCCAAGTGGTGACCCGAACCAGTACAAAACATAGAGACCTGGAGGTCTGTATAGACAGGCAGTGATGAGGAAATCATGTGGTTGGGTTTACAACCAATGAGAAGGTAGAACAGAAAGGCAATAAAAAGACAGGTCACACAGGAGAAGGTCTCTCTCAGGGGAAGGACAGCAGCGACTGCTAAGTAAAGGCTTTGCTACTGCTCTGATCTCTTGGGGTTTTAACTGCATTTGGCTCTGTGTTTCTTATTTAATAAAACTGTTTACAATTACATCTACAAAGTCTCAAGTAGCTCAGGCTGGTCTTGCACCTGATAGCCGAGGATGACCTTGAACATCTGTTCTTTCTGTCTCCCACCTTCCTTAGACCTGAGATTACAGGCAAGCACCACCACACCCAGGCTTTGGATTAACCCAGGGCTTCCTGTGTCTAGGCAAGTGTTTTTACCTTGAGCTACATCCCTAGTGCACAGGCCTGATTTTAAAGACCTGAACAAGGATGATAAAAGACATGCTAACAGAGGGAAATCTCAAGGTGTTCTAACCCTAAGCAAAGAACTACAGGCAACCAAGGAAAGCTGAGAGTGGAGAAAGAGTCATCCCCAGGGATAAATCCCCTAACTCATTACTCAACACAGTGATCAGCCTGCAATAACACATATACAAGTAACACTAAATGGACTTGAGCAGGTGGTCTTTATGTATTTATACATTTACATATACATATGTAAATGCATAAATATATGTACATATGATAAAGAAAATGAAGCTATGAATTTGAGAGGAAGCAAGTGTGGTTGGGGGATTTGGGAGAGGTTGAAGGTAGGAATGGGGGTAATGATATAATGTATTTTAATTTCAAATTTTAAGAAACTAAATAAAAAGCATTTGACAAAAACCATCAATAATTGTTAGAAATTCTCAACACTTTGATATTATTAGAGGCCATCCTTGATCTGTTAATAAGTTCTTATTAAAAACATGATTCATGAAAGAATGAAAGCTAATATAATATACTCCTAGCCCTTGCCCCAAGACTAGAAGCAAGAGCAAGCATATCTTCTCTTACAATCATATACTCCACCGAAGGTTTTCAGAAATATAACATTCTAACGGTGTAGAAACAAGGTCAGTTCGATGTATAGACTTCCGGTCTGGTTCATTTCAGTGTGTGATATTTTCATAGTAAGAATAATGATCATATATATATATATTCATCCTTTGAGAGTGGCAGATATCTGGTAATGTGAAATGGCATGAAAATGTTTTTCTACAGCAGTTTATATCACAAATGCACAGATAACTGTAGTTTCTATATCTGCATAAAGTTGTGTTGTCTCACAGAATTGCAGGTTAACAACAATAGCTATCACTATTTCTGATACAATACTATCTGAATCACATCACTGTCCTTTAGAGAAAAGACTGACAGAAAAGATAGCAAATTGCTGGGAGTATGCATACTTTTAACTTGCTAGACAAAAATATTCAAGATACGTTCTTTTCAGATATGGATGTGGGGAGACATATAAACTTATAATTAATGCTGCTTATGAACCCAGGTATAGGTAAAAAGTTATCTGTCAAGATTAGTGGATTCCCAGGTCACTGTTTTCGGTTGGAATGGGGCATTTAAGTTTAGATTCATGCCTCGTAAGGAAAAGGGAGAACACATGTAGGGAAGGTGTAAGAACAGACGCCATAGACTGTACTTGGAATACGAGAGTTCTTACCATTTCTGTCCACGGCCTTATGTTCAGACTGAAAGGAACAGATATTCTTCATCAGGCACCATATTTCTTAATGTCTTCACATTCCTATGTTACTACAGATTCTAAAGCCTTTACTGGGAGGAAACTGAATCACTTGTGCTAACTTAGGAAGTAATGAATCCAGACTGAGACCTAAGTTCATCTAAATAAATATATATCAAATGGATTAGCAACTTTAGAGCTGAGAGGAAATTTAAGAAAAAAACAGGGGCTTTTGACTATGAATACTCTATTTCAACACGAAGATGGTGGATCTAAGAGAGACAAAGGAGACTGCCATAAATAAGAGAAGCAAGTAACGACATTCATTTTACAAACCCCCAGAGACTAATGAAAGTGAGTGGCCCAGCAACAGAGAACTTTGTAAAAGAGAAAACAAAATTCAGACACTAATATTTCATTTAACAACACATTAATATATATTTAACAAAGTGTTAATGTATATTGGGTCCTTTAGGAAGAAACACAGATAAGCAATTTTTCCATTTAAAACAAATCACGCAAATTACTTTACAAGCCATAAGATTTAGGGATAATATAAATAAACAATCCATTTTATATAAAACAAAGTTTAAATATGATATTACCACTTCTCTTTAATATCTCAATAGGCTTGCTCCCACTAAATTCATCTTGTAAGCCACACAAACTTTTCCTTGCTGAAAAGTAGTAGCAGATTAAAAGACAAATAAGCACACAGAAACAGGAAAAGAGGAGAAGGAAAGCGCATCAAACATCCTCCTCTTGTTAAACTTGAGAGTCGTTTCCTTATCAACTGTTGGGTCTGTTTGTGAGACAGCTCGATTTGTGGTCTCAGGCTGGCCTCAAACTCACAACCTTGCTTCTGTCTTCCAAGTGTTGGACTGCAGGCATGCCTGGCTAAACTGACTTTTAAACAAGTTCAGTAAGGTATTAATGCCACTCGGATCACCTGCTTTCCTAAGCACTCTATCTTATATCTTCTACTAGGAAAATGGCACCAAGAATCCTACCATTATCAGAGACATAGTGGGGTGGGTACTGAAAACGTTCCCATTAATAGTCCTTTGAAAATACTTTTAGGTAAACAAGATGTTTAAAACACAAATCTCCCTCCCCAAAACATACATTACTTTTACTTTTTGAGACAGTATCTTTTGTCCCTCATGTGGGCCTCAAACTTGCTATGTAGCTGAGGATAGCCTTGACTCTTCTTCATCCTGCCTCTACTTTGAAAGTGCTAAGATTACAGGCGTATGCCATCATGTCCAGACAGCAAATATTCCCCCCCCCATTTTTTTTGAGACAGGGTTTCTCTGTGTAGCTTGGCTGTCCTAGAACTCACTCTGTAGACCAGGCTGGCCTCAAACTCCCAGAAATCCGCTTGTCTCTGCCTCCCGAGTGCTGGGATTAAAGGTGTGCACGACCACTGCCCATCTTCTCTTCCTTTTTATCTATTTTTCTCTCGTATATTACATCCCTCCCACAGATCCACTCCTCCTCCTTTCTCTTGAGAAAAGGGCAGGCCTCCCAGGGATAGCAACCACACACGGCATATCACACATAGGCACAAACCCTCACATCAAGGCCGCATGAGAAAATATTTTTAAAACAAGATGAACTATAGCTGAAAATATTATCAATGTAAATTCATTTTAAATTGCATACTTCTATTGTACTTCAAATCCAGGCTCTGTAGAGAGTTTCCATCTTTCTAGTGCTCCACTGACAGACTTTTAAAGTTTCTTGTTGGTGGGTGGAACCCTTGGAGTCTACAGAGATTCAAAGCAACAGGCCAGGTTCTCAAGTGCTGCATACTTGATACTTAATTTTAGAAACTTTATTGTGCTAGAAATAGGGACATATATAGGTCTTCTATATACCTAAGAAAAGTCCTTTTCTTTGTAGGAAATTAAAGTCTTTAAGTAAAAAGCCTTTTTCATTCATGGTTGAAAAAGGCTCACTGCTTCCTTATGCTTGTTTTTTTTTATATAATGACATGGGTTGTTTAATCATAAACTGAGGCATTTGAAAAAAACCTTCTCATATAAAAAGAAAGGGTACTAATTATACATGATGGGAACATGTTGCATGCTGGATTCAGCAAAGCCACACTCATTGTAAAGATCAAAAACCACTGTTTATTCTCATTTTGATAAAAAGGAAGCCCAAATTACATATCTGGGCATTAAAAAGCCAATCTCCAAAGAATGAAAAAATGGTTCACCTTTGTGTTTTACTACACACACTAATATAACATCCCCAAACATGCCTGGAGTATGCCTTATTGGTGAAGTGTCCATGTGGCATATACAATCCTGGGTTCGATGCCCCAGAATTACAAAATAAGAAATAAAAGGTATGCAAAGTGCATTAGGTCAAGCATCTGGGAATCCATACTGAAGGCCTTCAGTTCATTAAGCACGAGCGCACACACATGCACACCATTGTTGTACTATGATGAAGTCCAAGGCCTCACACTGAACACAAACTCAAGCACTTGCTTCATTCCCACTTACATGCCAGCATTCATGGTGCTGTGCACAGACGGCAGTGTCTTTTCAAGTCATGGTCCCAACTTTTATGTTTTTTTGAAAGAAAAATAAGAAAAGGAAGAAAAGTGAATGTGAGCATCCTCAAAATAATATGGTTAAATGAGTGGATCATCATTCCTTTTATGTGGTAACTTAACCAGTGTATCATTCTTTTTTATTCCCTTCGAGACAGGGTTTCTCTGTGTAGCTTTGGTGCCTGTCCTGGATCTCGCTCTGTAGCCCAGGCTGGCCTCAAACTCACAGAGATCCGCCTGCCTCTGCCTCCCAAGTGCTGGGGTTAAAGGAGTGTGCCACCACCGCCTGGCTTCAGTGTATAATTCTTATAAGCAACTGTCACAAATAACGTAAGGATTAAAAAAAGGGACTTCATGTATGATATTACATAAAGTACCTAATAATAAAAATAGTACATTTAAGGGTTTTAAAATGGGGACTTCACATTCCTCCAGGCACCCATCTGAATCCTCAATCAGGACATATACATTTTGCCTGGAGGCCCTGCCGGCTTGTCTCAGTATCTTATTGGGAGAGAAGTATCCGAGCCCAATTGGAAAGTGTTTCTTTACTTTTAATTAAGACATTTATCCACAAATCTTTATTTTGCTGCTTTAGATTCTCTCAGGTATAACACCCAGTTTTCACATGTGAACCGTTTAAATGTATGTGGGTAGTTTTAATTTACCACTAAAAGGCATCTTTGAATTTTCCCAGTTTGGGTCATTTTTCTCCTGAAGGTCTCCTGGTCTCAAGCTCAGGATTCTGAAGGGTAGATCATCACAGAACACACTCTCCATCTGACACTATTCTCTCCAGCTATTTCTGTATATCATCTAAACCCAGAAGTCAAGTCTAACTTGGATTTTCTGGACACAAGCCCATGTTCTTATATATATTCCTATTAAATTCACTCATCTTATCAATAATCAATAAATCAAAACATCTACTAGATTCAAATTCTGTAGTTCAATTTCTATTACTCTTCTCTGCTTTACATCAATTTTCCAGTGTGAGTTTTTTTTGTTTGTTTGTTTTGTTTGTAAGGTTTTCTAGGTCTGTAGATCCAACTTAGGGCCTTTCAAATGCTCTGCAATGCTGGTCCACTGAACTATATCCATGGCCCAAATTTTAGTTGTTCATATTGCTTAAATTACAAATTAGGAGCCAGGCAGGGTAGTGGATCCCCATAGTCACAGCTACTTGGGAAGCTGAGGCAGGAGATCATTTAGGGCTAAGGCTTTAAGGCCAGTCTGGGTAACAGTTAGACCTGAACTTTTAAAAAAATAATTACAAATTAATCTGTAGGGCATCACTGTGGCTGAAAGTTTTCCTGTGTCCCATCAGTCTGGCAGCTGCTCAGACCCAAGTAAGCACACAGAGGCCTCTAGTAATGAAAACTGCATGGCCATGGCTCAAGCCTTTTGCTAGCTAGCTCTTATATCTTAAATTTGCCTGTAACTATTAATCTAAATATTGCCACATGTTCTGTGGCTTTACCTGAGTCCCATTACATGTTGCTCCTTGGGCGGCTGGCTGGTGTCTCTCCCCATCTTCTTCCTGTCTCTCTCTTTGAATTTCCTGCCTGCCTTTAAGCTGCCTTGCCATAGGCCAAGTGGCTTTACTTATCAGCCAATTAGAGCAACACATATTCACAGTGTACAAGAAGACATTCCCCCGTCACTTCATTTATCAATGAAAGAAACACTGAGCTTAATTTCAAAGGCGTATTGCTTTGTGAAAGGCGTATGTAAACTTTCTATACTATTTCACCAACTCTTCTGTCTAAAATTATTTCAAAATAAAAAGCTGAAGAAAGGAAAAATAATGTTCCTTACTCTACATGTAGTCAAATTATTTAAAATTGAAAGTATCTCAGTGAAGTGATTATGTTTTAACTTCATGCTTACAATTGATTTCCTTTTCATTGGCCTAATAAAAATCTGTGTAGTAACTGAAGACAAAGCATTCTCTCTTGCCTTCCCTACAAAAACCACTCTAGAAGACAGAGATTTTGACAAATGATTCGGGAGTGTACAATGGTATAACCACTTTGGAGTGAGTTTCACAGAAGTTTTTACACTAAAATATTATTTATACCTTAATGACTGGCAATATCACTCCTAGGTATCTACTGAAGAGAAACACATGTGCTCACACATATATACACATAAAACTGGTGCTCACACATACATATACCCAAAACATGTGCTCATACATACATATACATACAACATATGTTCACACATACATACATACAAAACGTGCTCACACATACATACACACAAAACATGTGCTCACACATACATATACACAAAACATGCTCACACATACATATACACAAAACATGCTCACACATACATATACACAAAACATGCTCACACATACATATACACAAAACATGCTCACACATACATATACACAAAACATGCTCACACATACATATACACAAAACATGCTCACACATACATATACACAAAACATGCTCACACATACATATACACAAAACATGCTCACACATACATATACATAAAACATGCTCACTCATATATATATACAAAACATGTGCTCACTCATGCATATACACAACAATTGACTAAGAATGTTCACAAAGCTGCCACTGAAAACAACTCCAATTTTTTTTTTTTTTATCAACAGGAAAATACGCCAACAAACTGGTATGTTCAGACATATAAATAAGGAATGATCAATATCAAAATGGACAGAACACAAATGCTGAGTCAAGGAAACTAGACCCAGAGAGCAGCTAATGTGTGCCTCTGTTGGCGTGTTGTCTGAGAACGCGGCTGACGACATTGGTAGGAGTCAAGGCTGCTCTCTAGAAGAACAGCAGATGAGCGGGACAGTGGTAGGAGTCAAGGCTGCTCTCTAGAAGAACAGCAGATGAGCGGGACAGTGGTAGGAGTCAAGGCTGCTCTCTAGAAGAACAGCAGATGAGCGGGACACACAGGGCCGAGGGAACTCTCTGGAGTAACTTACCCGTTCTAGAGCATGGTTTCCATATATGCTAACAATTACATAAAATATGCATTTCAATATATTGCAATAGAAACGAAAATCATAGTTCTATTACACACACACACACACACACACACACACACACACACACACACACTCCCTACACTGGATTTTTGAGACAAGAGGCAGTCCAGGCTGGCTTCCAATTTCCAGCCATCTACCCGCCTCAGTGCTGGAATTATAGGCATGCTCTACTATAGCTGGCTTGAAGACAATTTTTTCTAAGAGGAAAATGCAATGGGAACAAGCACTGACGAATTCTAGCATTTCCATTTCCTTCTTACCTGTCAAGGAGCTGCTCATGCTTTTCTAGAGCATCCTTTTCTGCTGTCACTGCTCGGTTCTTTTCAGCAAGAGCGTTATCCCTGGCTTCTCGGAGATTTCTAAAATTCAAACATGCATCTCAGTTATTTTAAATGCACAAGTATCTATCTTTTAAAGATTCACGGATTTGCTTACAATGTGTAGATGACTATCTTAAAGACTTCCTAAAGGCTGATGTCGAGAGTCCATTACAGGAAGCTGCCTGGCTTGGAGAGTATTCGGACAGTAGGCTATGGTGCAGGTGCAAACACAACTGCCCTCAAGGTTGAGTACTTCCCTCAAAGCTCATGGGTTGAAGGGCAGGCTAACAGCTGTGTACATGCTTATCTCATTTTAACCTTACCATAATCCAGTAAGGTGGAAGTAATATCCACAAGAAAACTGAGGTTGAGGGTACTTACTAACACTTTATGCAATACTTTAAGTAAAAGATGTATGAGCAGAAGTCACCGGAATCAAAGTGAGAAGGAAGTCGGAGACACTGGCAAAGGAACAGCTGAAATATTGGGTCCTAGAACCTTAGTTGTGCAAGAAAGCAAGTTAACACAGAAAGGCTGATGAATTAGGACAAAGGAGAAAGGACAGAGGACTGAAAGAATGTCACACATATTACTACTGGAGAACAGCTCTTTGGGGACCGAGTGGTATGCTCCCATCCAGTACCAACCCAGCCTGCCCCTGCTCAGCTCCTGAGATCACGTGAGATGGGGCGTAGTCAGGGTGGTTGGTATAGCCTCACACAAAAAAGCATTTTCTGTGGTCATAAGTCAGGGTGTCTCCACTAGAATGGCTGGGTGGAGCAAAGCTGAGATGATGGCCCACAGTATTACACAAGTCATCCACTTATGATGACAGCAGGAATGGAAACTGTTGAAAAGGTTCCTTAGTGACAGCTAAAGAGGGCACTCCACTGGGAGAAGGAGCAGCACTGAGTACTTAGGAGATAATACAGCCAGGCATGAACTTCTTAGAACCAATTTTCTTTATGTCTTACTACAGATGAAACCTGGGGTCAAGACAAATACCAACTAAGCTTCTTCCAGATAGTCACTTAACTTTAAATAACATTCTACTTCCTTAATAGTTATGATATAGAAATATAGGGCATAACACAAGTGGTTTGCTCACAAAATGTCTACAAACCCTTATGATGTATTTCCAGTGCACTGAAGTATAGAGCGTTTGTACAAATGGCCTTTGGACACAGTCTGAAAAAGATCAAACTTTGCATCCAGGTAATATCTACTCTGAAGCCCATGCTTCTTACATCATATCACAGAGTTTCTCATAAAGAGCTGGGCTGGATACTAGAAGTAGGTTTATCATTAATAGAAATGAAAATTCAGATGGCTTGTATACATCTATGTGATACACACTGGATAGAAATGCCAAGTGATCACACTTGCGATCCCTATACTCAGCGCAGCCTTTCCGTACAGTGTGATTCAGTACCAATTTACAATTTAAAGCATGCCAGTCACTACAGAGAGAGTCATCAGCCAAAGTTTAAGAGCCACAAATAAAATAGTTTTAAAAATCAAAAAGGTCATTCTTGTCAAAAAACAGTAAGAATAATTTTTTATGTTATTCTCTAAATAGAACTGCTTTCTTAAATAGCTATTACAAAATTATTTTTGATGTCATCATGATTGCAATGACCTTAAAAATTATTCTATTATTAACCATACAAAACACAAAAAATAAATTTTAGAACACAATTCTCTAAGTATCTTAAACATTTATATATTTTTACTCTAAGATGCCCTACATATTTTAGCCAGTAAGTCACAAATTAGTTCCAATTTTCTTTTCTAAAAATGGCCTCATTATTTCAAAATGTGATTTAGTAGTGAAATTGGAAGTAGGTTACATTTGCAATACTAGTTAAATACAATGTTTAGCTAGTAGATGGAGAAGCCTTGCTCCCTAGCTCTACGTCCTTTCTAGTCACAATGAGTATTAGAAGGAAAGCCAAGCTCAGAGAATCAAATAAGAAGAGGGATTAGTAGAGAATAATAGTATACTTTGCCATAGACAGTCTGCAACATCCAGCTAAATAAATTCCAGGGCCATAGGAAGAGGAGATAATCATTCTTAACTGCAGCAAAGGACAGAGAATGAAGGGGATGTTTTTCTAAAGAGCAGCAGACACATGAGAAATGGTCAAGGACACGTAGCTAAGACAACTCTGAAAGAGAAGACCAAAGTAAGTAGGAGTTCTAGAAGCCCAGGCTTTTAACTTTCGCATTTCTGCTATTTGTCTGCATAAGATTTCCCTGTCAATTTGTTCTTTCTCAGCTGTCATACCTTCTATAACTTGTCTACAACTGACATAACTCCTTTAAGAGTTACCAGTTGACATACTTCAAATTAAGTTTGAGAGCGATAAACTGACTAGATTCGTCCATTGACAACAGTATTGTAGTAAGCATACAGTGTTCACCATACATCATGGCTGTTCATATATTTACTTTATATAGAAATTGTTGTGGTAGGATGTGAAATGTCTTCATAACCTCAAGTGTTTGAACACTTGGTCCCTAGCTGGTTGCACTGTTTGGGAAGGCTATGGAAGTGGGTCGCTGGGGGCAGGTCTTGAGGTTTTATGGCTGGCCCCACTTCCTGTTCGCTCTCTGCTTCCTGATGCAGATCCTCAGTGATTAGCAGGCCTCTTGCTCTTGCTGCCACGCTCTGGTAGTTTGAATTAGAATGGCCACCATGGGCTCAGTGTGAATATTTGATCCTCAGTTGGTGGAACTGTTTGAGAAGGATTAGGAGGTGTGGCCTTATTGGAAGGGGTGTGTCACTGGGGGCAGGCTGTGAGGTTTCAGAAGGCCCACATATTCCCAGTTAGCTATTTCTGCTTTCGACTTGCAGATCAAGATACAAGTTCTCAGCTACTACTCCAGGACCATGTCTGCTGCTATGCTCCTTGCCATGATGGTCATCGGACCCTCAGAAACTTTAAGTGGAAATTCTTTCATCCATCAGTTGCTTTAGTCATGGATTTTATCACAGCAACTGAAAAGCAAGAACAGTCAGTGCACGTCTCCTGTCTCCGGTTATATTGTCTCCCCACAATGTAATGATCCCTTTGAACTGTAAGCCGGAACACATCCTCCCTGAAATTGCTTCTTGTCAGGTATTTGGTCGCAATGAATGAGAAGAGTAACTAACACAGAACTTGTCACAACAATGCTATCAATCATAGGCTGTATCATCTCCATTTTAAAAATACGTTTCAAGACTCAAATACAAAGACTCAGTTCAAGGTCACATCCTAAGGTACACTGTGGAGTCCGTGTGTCAATCTAGTCTCTATTGAGAGTCTATGCTCTGAATCACATTATGCTGCCTTTCTTGGGTTTCTTTTCTTTCACAGACATTTCCTCCATGGGATAGTCTGACATTATGAGATTTGTTTTGCATGACCATACCACAGTACAGATGCCAACTCAGAATTATCCTTAAAAGGATTGTGAACATATTATGTATTTGTTTCTATGGACCACAGTGTACATGTTCTTTTAAAATTAGACTGGTTTGACAAAACACCAGATGCACTCCATCCCTGATACAGATAAAACAATAACTTCCCCATAATTAATGAATAATCCATTTCCAAATGGTAAATACATTAGAAGATATAATAAATATAATTATAGAACAAATAGCAGGAATTCAAATGTTCATCAAAAGAGAAACTTGAAAAATTGACAGCGGCTCTCTATAGCATATGTAAACTAAATGGGGTTGAGATTTTAAAAATCCAAACCGAATGTAATAAAATATAACTAGAGTAACACTGAAATACGTCAGGAGCCGCCCAACTGGCTAATCTTCAGGAGCTTGGTTCCTGAACATCCTTTACTGGCTCCACCCCACCAAACCCAGGCTGATCACACTCAAACCCGAGGATGCTAAAATCTTGAATATAAAATGGCATGCACTTTACAAATGATTTACAATAAGCCCCCTCCCCCCCATACAGTACAACATGAGCTGTACTGTACTTCTTAAGAAATTATGACAAGGAAAAGTCTCTACATCTTAAGTATAAATACAATCTGTTTCCAAGTAGTTTTGATCTTCAGTTGATTAAATCAGTAGATAGGGAACCCACAGATAGGGTAAAATTAATTACCTTTAAAAACAATTATATTAAAAAACATTTTTATACAGCTAAGATTTTACCACCAAACTGTTTTTCATGATTCTTCCACGTTGTACCAAGCAGGAATTCTTATTTAATAAAATTTCCCTTTTTTTGTTTTGTTTTGTTTTTTGAGACAGAGTTTCTCTGTGTAACAGTTCTGGCTGTCTGGGGACTCACTTTGTAGAACTAGACTGGCTTTGAACTCACAGAGATCTACCTGCTTCTACTTCCAGAATGCTGGGATTAAAGGTGCGCACCACCAATGCCTGGCTTCATAAATTCTCTTAAGAAAAACTATGTATTTTAGGAGAAGAAACGTTTTAAGATCACTGTTGACCAAAAATGCTATAATTTCCTATTCTTCTATTACAATTAGTTCTAGTGTTTGAATGTCTGTCCCTTCCAAAAGTCATGTTCAAACTGAATTAGTGCTGCACAGGAATAGGAAGAGAGACTTAGAGATGAGCAGGCTCTGAGGGGGAAGCCTTTCTGAGGGGAACTGATGCTGTTAAGACAGGTAAATCCACCTGTCTCTTGCTCTCTCAACGTGTGCTCTGGCCTTCTGCCACGTAAGGATGGAGGAAATAGGCCCTTGCCAAATACTAGCACCTTGATATTGAACTTCCCAGCTTCCAGAGCAGTAAGATAATAAATTCCTGTTCATTACAAATTATCTAGTCTCCAATATTCTGTTATAGTAGGAAAAATAGGTTAAGTCAGCCAGTGTTCACATGGACTTTTTTCATTTCTGGCCATTTATATGAACTCAAATTAGATAATTATCCAATGCACATCAAAATGAATACAGACTTGGAAAGTCCATATTCATGAGAAATTTACAAAACAAAACACTCAGTTAAGCTCCATCAAGATGCTGAGGTTTAAAAAGTGGCAGCAGTTACTATAAAAATGACACTGAATAAACAGGGTGGGTGATCAGCTAAGAAACTTCTGTGGCATCCTCTAGGCTCAGCCTGATCAGTTAGAAACATCTGTGTAGGCTTTACTATAACAACCTAGCCCATCATACTTCCTCAGCACCATAACCCCCAGAACGATGTACAAAGCGTGTATATGTAAACTCCTGCGCAACTGGAACTGACAGCCTTATGTGGGACAGCCTACACACCCAAAGTACTTAAGTATTAATGAAGCAAAGAACCATGCAGAGGAATACCCAGAGGAGTACGGGGTAATAACAAAAGAGAGCTTTGACAAAACCCATCTACAGCTACTTCACAAGATGCCAAGTTACCTGCAAACCACCTACTTGCACAAAAATCTAGCTGAAAAGACCAAAAAAGAAGAAGAAAAAGACAAATCTTTTCCTAAGGAGATTATCTGCTAAGATAGGAAATAAGATAGGAACAAGAGGTTTACTAGCTGGAGCACCAATGAGGACACTCACTTGTGGAATGGCAACCCTGTAATCTAGCTCCAAGTTCATCTGCTGGGACGGATTCAGTAGATTCACCTGACTCCACACGTAAATCCAAATTCAAGATTTAAAGCTGTTTAGCACCACTAACATTCTATGGAAACTTCACAGGTGTCACTGAGGCCTCTCAAGTACTTCCGGAAGACAGTACATTGCGGTCTCCACAGCACTGATGGGGAGGGAGATGAAATCACCAAAGTGACCCCACACTGATGACCACACTGATGACCACACTGCAGAGCATCTCTCCACCTCCTTTGTGCTACCCGGCACTTCCTTCCAAACAACTGTGAAGCTGTTGGATTTCCAGATTCTGGGCTGCAGCAGGAAGAGCCTAATGAGTGCTCCTAACAAATTCATACCCCATATCACCACAGTGCTGTGCTAGTGAGAGCCTGTCACATTAAAGGGAGCTTTGTGTTCCGGAGAAATGCCATCACCTGAGTTTATTTCCCCTTTACTACCTCTCAGAACCGCTTAGGGAACAATAAATAGTCAAGTGTAGACCCTCTACATTTTCTAATAGTGGATTTTAAGGTAATACTTTCGTGCTACCAGCTAGCCTTTTTATAATAATAACTTTATTCAAATTGTCATATAAATAAAATGATTTTTTTTCCCTCGAAACAGGGTTTCTCTGTGTAGCTTTGTGCCTTTCCTGGAACTCACTTGGTAGTCCAGGCTGCCTCCCAAGTGCTGGGATTAAAGGTGTGCACCACCACCGCCCGGCCATAAAATGATTCTTATTACAGTAGACAAATGGTATAGATAACTATTTACATACATATATCATATAACTTATAATGCACTTTTCACATGTACTGTCTAATTGAGACCTCCTGGGCCACTCTCTGAAGCGTTACTATTGGCTCATTTTTATAAAAGAGGAAACTAAAGTGGCTTCTTCACCCCACTAGCATGTGCTGTAAATGGTGGTGACAAGATTTTAGTCTTTCGCTCAAAATCTCTTACAATATGCAATATTGTCTTTTCTTTTTTTCAAGGGCTTAGGCTGAGAACCTGCAATGCTCCTGTCTCTGCCTCTTGAGTATTGGTATTGAAGTGTGCACCTTGCTTTGGAAAAATATCTTCTTTCTAAACTCTACAGAGGGACCATAAGCTTTCACATAGACCTACTTAAGGAAGTGATTTATACAATAATTCTTGACACTGGCCCGAGTTTCCCTCATGCTGTCTCCCAACTCCCAAGGTATTTCTCTACCCTTAGCTTCTTTCTCTCTTCTGAAAGTGCTTATTAGGGAAAGGCAAGGTAACTGTAAACATGCAAGTGTAGTTGCTACATTTTAACTCATAATGTTAACTGAATACTGATAAAACACACAGGACAACATTTTGTACCTAACTTCAAAGCAAAGTTAACTCACAGATTCAAAACAAAAGGAAGTATGTAAACATTTTCTGAATTTTGTTTTTATACCTTTCTTTACCCATTCTAATTCATAAGATTCCCAAAGCACTTTCTATTTATTTGATCTTGTGAAGAACTGAAGGGGACATCAGTTATAACTATATTTCAGTTTTGCCATAATGAAGATCCAGTCACATAAACACAGGGGCCGATGACTGTGAAGTGAAAAACAAAAGCAAGCTTGTACAACTGGCTACTGCACAGCCCTGTGCAGCAACAGGACTGGGCTGCAGTCTGGCGCCATCTGGTGGCAACTGTCTATCATAGTGTTAATAGCAATGGATCAATCTAAAACCCCATGGATGCACCTAGGTCTAATCCCATCAATTTTTTGGTTAAGTAATATGATGGTTAGTTTTAATTGTCGACCTGACAAAGCCTAGAACCACTTGGGAGGAGTCTCCAGGAGCTGTTGTCTAGATCAGGTTGGCCAGTGTGGCAGATTGTCCTGATTACTTTCATTGATGTGGTAACATTGCCAGAAAGGGAGGCACCATTCTTAGTTTAGGGTGCTGAACTATTAAGGGTGGAGAAAGAAGGCTGAGCACTAAAAGTGCATACCTTTATTCTCTTTGTGCTCCTAACTCTGGATGTGAGTAGTTGCTTATGGTCTTGCTTTGACTTCCCAACACGATGGACTTGTGAGCAGAAATGTAGCTTGAATGGATGGCATCATTTCGTTGTGAGCGTGGGTCCAGAACAGCCCTGGGGATAAGCAAAGCTGCTTCCAGCTTTCCTTCTTCGAGAAATGACTGTTGCCTCTTTTCCTACACAACTTTACCATCCTACTTCTACTATTTTGGAGAGGTGATGTTGTTTGTTTTTGTTCTTTTTGAGGGGGCATCACCCAGCTCCCAAATCAATCATATACAGAGACTTATTATTACTTATAAATGCTTGGTCTTAGCTTGGCTTGTGTTGTTAATTGCTTTTTGGCTCTTTTTGGGGGGGGCACCACCCAGCTTCCACATAATTACACAGAGGCTTTTTCTTACTTATGAATGCCCAGCTTTAGCTTGGCTTGTTTCTAGCCTGCTTTTCTTAACTTAACTTAGCCTGTCTACATTTTGCCTTTGGGCTTTTCCTGTTCTTGTACTTCTGTAAATCTTACTCTGACTCCGAGGCTTGATGGGTAGCTGAGTGGCTGGCCCCTGGAATCCTCCTCCTCCTCTGGCTCCTACACATCCTCTCCTCCCAGATATCCTCTTTGCTTGCCAGCCCCGCCTCTCTCTCTCTCTCCTGCTTTGCTATTGGCTGTTCAGTTCTTTAGTAGATCATCAGGTGTTTTAGACAGGCACAGTAACACAGCTTCACAGTTAAACAAATACAATACAAACAAAAGTAGCACACCTTAAAATAACATTCTACAATAGAGAGGGAGTTAACATACCCAAACTTATGCTATGATAGGATGTGTTTTAGAGGATTCTCTTTGTTCTTGTTTTGTTTTTAGATGAAAAATCAGGAAACAGTTACAAGTGATTACATAGCAAAGTATTTGTAGTAATGTGGACTGTTAGGAATAATCATGCACTGTATTATAAAATGATAACATCAATTTTAAGGTTAGGTGAACAAAAACCTACAAAATGTGTAACAGAAATAAAGTGAGCCAGAAAACTTATATATAAAAAGGAATCTTATCCCTGGCCCAGTTCTCATGTGCAGACCCTTTCTCTTGATGAGGCAGGGACTCTTGAATTCACTACTCTATTTGTGTGTCCCACAGATACTTCCAATGGAACTAAATTCCTCATGTGTTTCTATTAAAGCCTTAGATGTTTCTCATGTTTTCACAACCCTAATTTGCATTCTTAGCTTCTTCTCACCCCTTAACCCACCAGGTCTTGCTGAGTCCATCCTAAACACTGTGCCAGTCTGGGCTGGGGAGTCTTTGGTTGGTAGTGTTTGCCTTGGAAGCATGAGCACATGAGGGAAAGGAGGGAGGGAGGAGTTGGAGAAGGGAGGAGTTGGGGCAGGGTGCAAGGCAGGCAGTCTTTCAAGAGCCACAGTAGCTGTAAAGTTAATCCATGAAAACAACTGTCACTGGAAAAAGTAGACTTATTTAATCTTCTTTTTAACTATTAATTAATTAATCTTACATCCTGACCACACCCCCTCCTTCTCCTCCCAGTCACTCTTCTAATGCCACCAATTACTAGAGGAACCTAGCACACAACCATTCAAAAGTAACTGCGTGGATAAAACTATTCTTCAGTGTTAGCTAAGAGAACATCCTTCAGAACCAGTGGTTAAGTTTATATTACCATTCCAGTTTTTACAAAGATCCACGGGAAATGCTTGGTAGAACAACTGCTGTCTTAGTATCTTCTAAGGGTTCTCTTACTCTTGTCTTTGGTCTGAACTAAGGTAACAGGAAACAGACACACTATCTAGTAAAAAGACCTGCAGTAGAATAAGCTCTGTTGTAATTAGCTATCAAAGATTATAGAACTTAACATTCTCATTTGTATTTACAACTATTAAAAAAGACATCTCGGGTTAGCTCAGTGGTAGTGCGCTTGGCAAGGCCCTGGGTTCGATCCTCAGCTCAAAAAAAAAAAAAAAAAAGACATTTCAGAAATGGCATTTCATTTCAGTAAAATTCTTATAATTTCCAAACAAAGAAAAATATAACTTGCTCAGTCACGCTCTCTCTCTCTCTCTCTCTCTCTTTTCTTTTCTTTTTTTTTTTACCTGTTTTCTCGTTCATACATTTCCCTAGAGGCATTTCGAAGCTGATCAATTTCCAGATTAGTTTTCAATTTGATTTGTTCCAGTTCATCATGTAGTTTATTCTCATATTCTGTTTTATAATGGTCTCTGCAAAGACAAAAGGAATAGTCACACACAAAAAAAATAGACTATTGTTCTTCAGGAAAGATTTTATTATTTTATATGAAGTATGCATTTATACTATGTTTAGAAAACTTAGCCGTTTTAGATGTTTTTTTGAATTCATAAAACCCAGCACCAGGCTCTTGACACATCACTACTGTTCCATAGGCTTCATTCATTACTAAGACAGATATTAGTAATCCTGTCGGGTGCTCATCTTCAATGTCATTTCAATGCATAGGGCCAAGGCCTGAAGACCGATGCACATAGATGTTGCATGTTGAGACAAAGAATAAAAATGTAATACCAAGATAATTCTGACTTTAGAAAACATTTCCTTTTCAGCACAGCAAACAGAGCCACACATGAATTTTCCTTTTTTTTTCAAAGGTAAACTCAAAGTATTACATAGAGCACTAGTGGCAAGCACAGCACAAACCAATAAAAATAAACAGGCTGGGGAAAGTCAGAACTGTTGAACTGTTAAAGGCAAAATTTTAACTTGAAAAGTTTTTACTTTATTCTTATGTGTATGGATGTTCTGCCTGCATATATGTGTACCACGTGCATGTAATACTCATGAAGGCCAGCAAATGGTGTCAGATCCCTGGAGACTGGCCTTACGGATGTGACACAATGTGTGAGTCACCATGTGGTGCTGGAAACTGAACCCAACTTCTCTGGAAGAGCAGCCAGCACGCTGCAGCAGGCTTTTTCTTTCTGGGTCACCAACCATCTCCCAAATCAGAACAGAGATTTCTTATTAGTTATGAATGCTCAGCATTGTCCTAGCTCGTTTCTGGCCAGCTCTTTTAACTTCAATTAACCCGTTTCTCTTTATCTATCTTTCTCCTCGAGGCTTTTTACCTCCTTTCTTTCCGCATATCTTACTTTCACTGCTTCTTGTGGTCTGGCTTCTGACCCTGGGCCTCTCCTTCTTTTTCTCCCTCATTCTCTTCTTCTTTTCTCCATCTTTTTGAGCCATGATTTCTCCTCCTATTTATTCTCTCTGCCTGCCAGCCCTGCCTATTCTTTCTCTGCCTAGCTATTGACCATTCAGCTCTTTATTAGACTAATCAGTGCCTTAGGCAGGCAAGGTGAAACAAATGGAACATATCTTTACATCATTAAACAAATGCAGCATAAACAAATGTAACACCTTCACACAGTTAAAGTCATATTCTGCACCATAAACAAATGTAACACATCGTTACCTAGTTAAAATAATATTCCAGAACAGTGCCCTTAATTGCTAAGCCATCTCTCTCTCACCAAATTTTAACTTTTTTAGTTTTTGGCATGCTGATGAATATAAAAAAGCCCAAGGATTTTGAAGGCTATTAGTATAAAGGAACTCTATAGCACAAACATATTTAGTAGAAGAGAGAAGGCAGACTTGAGATGCAGGGAGCCTGAGACCAAGACCTATGATTTGAAAACATACAATAAGTACCTTCTCATTATTCTTTCATGTTTCATCAGGAAAATCCAAGTATGCTCAGACTTTCTTCAAAATGGTATTTCTATAGATGCTTTCAGACTTTCCAAAACTACTAATAAGAAATCTTAGCCACAGGGTCACAGAACATTTTTCTTCAAAGTTGTTAGAACTAAACCCAGGGCTTTGTGTATGTTAAGAAGTACTCAGCCACTGAATTATGCTTTCCACCCAGCAATAGGACATTAAAAATATTGTTAAACAAAAAAGTTATGGGCTGTCAGTGGGACTCAGCGGGTAAAGGTGCTTACTACCAAGGCACACAACCTGAGTTCTGTCCTTAGAACCCATGACGGAAGGACAGACTGACTCCTGAAAGTTGTCCTCTAACTGCCACATGAAGGCCACAATAAGTTTAAAAAATGAAAGAGAATAAATTATACACACATCCTCCCGAAAAGACATGGGCTTATCTTTTTAACAACTGCGGGTGGGAACTGGATTTTCACAGGCAGAGTGGAACCAGGCTCTTACCTAACAGCACAGAAAGAAACTGAAGATGGATGGAGATGGGTGTAAGGCACAGAACTTTGAAACTACTACAGGAAAATATGGTGAAAACGCTTCTAGACAGAGACACAGGCCATGATTTCTGAAAAGAGCTCCAATAATCCAGGAAATAAAAAGAACTGACAAACAGGATGACATGCAATTAAAAAGCTCCTACACAGCAAAGGAAACAATTAACTGTGAAAAGAAAGCCCACCAAGTAGATGAATTTGTCAGCTATACAATTGATGGGGAATTAATATCTGGAATCTGTAAAAAAAATAAAAAATAAAAAACTATACAAATTAAAGAAAAAAAAATCCAAGCAATGATTCAATTGAACAGTTTTCAAAAGAAGTACAAGTGGCCAACAAATATATGAAAGATACTCAACCACTCTGGCCATCAGGGAATTGTGAATTAAAACTGTATCAAGATTCTACCTCATTCCAGACATGAAAAACAAAGAGACAAAAATCCTAGCAAGAATTGTGGGTGGAAATTGAGTAGACACGGAACACTTACATAGGCGTGGTAGTGTAAATAATGCAGCCACTGTGGGAATCAGTATAGAATTCCCTCAACAAAATGAAAAGAGCACCCCCATCTGATCCAGCTATACCACTCTGGATTCTAAGACAGCATACTGCATACACAGCTGTACATCCATGGTTACTCTGACACTATTCACAGTGATCAAGATATGGACTCAGCCTATGTGTCCATCAATAGGTGACTGGATAAAGACAATGAGATGGGCCAATGAAATGACTTGGCAGGGAGAAGCGCTTGCTGTGCCAGCTTGATCTGCATCCTAGATCCCAGAAGAGAACTGAGTCCTCACAGTGCTCCTCAGACCTCCGCACATGCCCTGTGGTACACCACACCACCAACCCCACACAGCATACAAGCAATAATCAAAGAAAGAAAGAGTGGTATATCTGTATACATATATTTTGGTCATTGAAATAAGAGAATGAAATTATAGCATTTGTGGTAAACTGTGTAAAAACTGGAGATCACATTAAGTGGAAAAACAGGCAGATTCAAAAAACAAACCCTCTTGTGTCTTCTCACATGTAGAATCTATGTTAAGGAAATTTGTATAATTTAAGGGGTGAAAGTAGAAGTGGGGATACTTGGAACGAGCGGGAGAAGAGACAAGAGAGTAATGGGAGCTGGAGAACATGAGCACAGAACAAAATGTACACAGAGGAAACTACATGCCCATGATTTTTATATTAATAAATATGTGATAATTAAATTTTTTTAACTAAAAGAAGAAAAATAGGCCTTTGTGGTTATTGGAAAACCACAATTTCTATACAAAGGTCAACTAGACAAAAAAACTTAGAAAGGAGACAAAATGAAAAGGACCTGTAGACCTCAAACCGCTGGCGTTCCCGCAAACCAACTCTCACCCACCACAGAGTGCTCTTTTCTATCTATTACAACAAAGTAACGGGTCTTGCCTGGATGATACGTATTTTTCATACATGTCTTCTCTAGCCTTTTTGCTCTCTTCCAGCTGCACTTGCAGCCTTTCAAGGCGGTCCTCTTCGTGGGCACAGCGGACACTGAGCTCCATGTTTTGGCGATTGAGGTACTCCTTGTCCTTCTGCAGCAGGGTGACTGTCTGCTGCAAGGTGGTGACCTACAGAAATTCAGAGACCCGCCCAGAGCGAGGTGTTACTTCTCAAGGTTGACTTTCACTGTGTGGATCACAGAAAAATTCTCCTTTAGTAAGCGAAAAACTTAGCCTTGTTTATGCAAAATTGCCTGCTAAGTTTCCCATTCTTCCTGGTCACTACATAAAAAGGAGAAAACGATGATTTCTCCCATAATTTTACCCTGGGCTATTTGTCGGTTAATATATAATAATCACGAGTGAGCTTACCTCTTTCGATAATTCACTTCTTTCTTTAGCCTGAGTGATGTGAGAGACTTCAAGTATTTCATGTTTTCTTCTAACCTCGAGCACTTCCTGTTCAAGAGCATCACGTTCACTATGAAAATAAAATCAAATACACATGGAAATACAGAAACCTCTTTCACAGTTGAAAGGGGCTGAGTGGCAAGAAGCTGACCAGAACAGTGGGGCTTTTGTGTGTCTACTTTTCAAATTCCGAAGGTTCAAGACCATGTTCAGGGCAGTACTATGCACATTTAGTTAGTGTTCCATGCATCAACTACACTACGCAGTACAGGACACAGTTCTTTCTAAGGTTCAGTTTTACTTTCCTCACTATCGTTGAGGTTTTGTTGGTGCTGTTGTTGTTTTAGACACGGTCTCACTTAGTCCACACTGGCACTGTACAGCAACACACAGGCAGGCTTTCAGGGCACGGTTCCCTCCACACAGTGCTTACCATTAAGCCAGGTAGTTTAAGTTTCTCCTTCAGACTAGCTCTCTCCCAGAACAGTGAGACTAAGAACTGGACCAAACCCTTCAGCAGGCATCTTTACAACTGAGCAGAGGAACACTTTTGCTCCTAACTCCTCTTCCCTAATCACAACAGCCTTGGGACTTTACTCCATGGCTCCTGGACTGCCAAGGAGAATTGTTTTCTTTTCCCTTGCTTTTCAATATGCCACGTAGATGAAAGATACGTCCTATTCTCTGACAGATTTTACCCGAGGCTGCAGATTCCATTGATGATTCAGAAGAAAGTATGATTACTGAGGCTATAAGGCAGCCATCCTGACATACTCATGCGTTTATTAGTTGAAATGGTACTGTTCAGATCTTCTTCCCTCCTTTAGTGTTAGCATGCCCTTGTAGGTCTGTATTCTATCAGTGGGTTATAACTCATCATTGTCAGTATTTATTTTTATACCCAGGTATACTATATTGTATTTAGTTGCCTGGAGGTGCTTCAGTTTCTACTGTGGTGTTAACTGGAACTACAAGTATCAATATAATTTCGTCCAGTGTGTCACACTTTGCTGGCTTCCCTCTCTCCTATCCTTGCCAAAGAATAATAGCTGACATAGCAATGATCACAGCCCAAATACTAATTTTGAAATACCACTTCCTGTCACTAGAAATCAGAGCTCTTTAGAGAAAGGGTCAAGGAAACACAATATTCTGCCAGAAGCTGTAGAACTGTTGAAACAAAAGTGACTCCAATATAAATTAATGGTTTTAACTGCCACATAGAATTTTATGTAGAAACAAATCTGTTATTCAGAAGCATTTGAATTCTAGAGATAATGTAATATCTATATGTCTATATATTTGTGAGAACTTATCAAGGGGCATATCCCCCAGGCTACCTTATATTTTCATGGCTTGTCCTTCTCTTTTTATTCTGTGTCGTGCTGGTGGCTGAACCCGGGCTCACAGTGCTCTACCAGTGAGCTACATATAGTTACCTGGCTTGGTATTTGAATCAGGACTGTTGTCAGCGGCCATGCCGCACTCAAGAACTCATCATCTTCCTACTTCAGCCTCTCAAATGCCGGCTGGGATTGCACACCTGTTACCACTATATGTGGCTTGTCTATACTTTTTTTTTTTTTAACTTATTCACGAACCAAAGGTTTAGTTGAAACCCTTTCCCCCTTTTCTTACTGTCCTATTTTTAACATACAGAAGTGCTTATACTTTTGAATCAGGTTATATTTTTCTTTCTAGTTTTTTTGTTTGTTTGTTTTGGTTTTTCGAGACAGGGTTTCTCTGTGTAGCTTTGCGCCTTTTCTGGATCTCGCTTGGTAGACCAGGCTGGCCTCGAACTCACAAAGATCTGCCTGCCTCTGCCTCCCGAGTGCTGGGATTAAAGGCATGCGCCACCACCGCCCGGCTCTTTCTATTTTTTTATTATAAAAAATAGAAACATAAAAAATAGAGATACTATAATGAATATCCATGATCCTATTATGCAGCCTTGATAATTATCAACTACAACTTGTTTCATTTACTGATGAGTGAGACAGGGAGCTGTGGATTATTGTGATGATTATAATTTTTCTCATCTTATTTACCATTTCTGTAGACTGAGAGGAAGATATGAAATCAAAATACCAATTGTAAATATCATCTTACCATCTCAAACTGCTTCATTTTAAAATGCTTCTTAGGGAATAAGTTGGAGGGAAAGGAGGTTCAGTGGGAGTGTGAGGGAGACAACAAGAGTGGTAGGGTGAAGATGATCAAAATGTTTCATATATACGTGTATATGAAAATATCATAATGAAACCCATTATTAGGTATTATTATGATAACAAAAAGTTAATTAAAAATAAATGTTTTTTTCAAAAGTTAGCTTTATTCAGGAGTTCACTGATTATAGCTCTCATAAATTTCAAGGTCAAATGATTACCATATTAGAGAATAATGATAAATACTATTACACAGCACACACCAGTCAAGGTGGGAATAGAAGTACCAATATATTGACTAGATCTCTGTAAATTCACTTAAAACATTCCAATGTTCATTGACTGACTGCTGAACTTCAAGAATTCTAGCTGTAGCCGATACACTAACTGAACAAGTAAGATAAATCCACTCTATCTGCAAAGATACAGTACTTACATTCTCTACAATGTTACAATCGTCCTTTGGTTAATCTTTTCTTGTTGTTTTGTTTTGTTCTGTGTGGTGCTGGCTATGCCTGAACTCAGCCCTGGACCAGGCTGGCTTTGGACTCAGAGATCTGCCTGCTTTTGTCTTCTAAGTGATAGGACTAAAGGTGTGCACCACCGCCACCTGGTCTCCTTTGCTTAATCTAACACTTAAATTGACATTACATGAAATTCATCAAACAACACTTAGCAAGTATTCATTCACACAAAGCATTTTACAGGGGTCCTATTTCTCTTACATCTTAAAGGGTGGCAGCAACTTCTACATAAACTAAAAAAAATCAGAAGAAAACCACAGCTGGTGCCCACCACACTGCATATTTTTACACAAGGAAGGAGGAAATGGAGAAACAACTATGTGGGGGGTACAATTCGGGTGACTGCGTTGAACACTAACAGCGACAGTCCCCATGGCCACCTTTACCTCTTGACTTTGTCGTAGTTCTCTTGACGGTAATCACCTTGCTGAACTAACTGTTTGGTGTCTGCCAATTCCAAGGCCAAGCGCTGACATCGAATTTGAAGTTCAGAGTTGCTTTTTCTATCTTCCTCATATTTCTATAAATCAAAGGAGGAATTACTCATTTCAAAATGAACATAGTAGACTAAATTTTGTATTGAGTTCTTCTATTATGCTATGAACTGATCTTATAACTAAACTAAAACATATTCAAATTATTTATAATAGTTAGTTACTCAAAGACAGGTCATCCTGAATTCACAAGATTATTTGTAAATTAAATCCAAAACTATTAAATTACTTCTACGAACTGGTTTGGGCTAGATATTCTACATACAAAGATGAGTACACAGTTTATTCCCAATACAACACTGAAATAGCAGCCTCCAAATTTCTATCAGGAGCTGTTTGAAAGACATAATTGTGGGAAACCTGAAAACAGTGTTTTGCTTTGTTTGAACATCATGGCCAGAACCCTACACTGGGGTTCTTTGTGAGAATGGAATGCTACTGAGCTCATTATAGGATTTAGCTGAGGATGCTGTGTTACTTCCCAGGGATCATCCTGTACATCATTTAATACCTATATCCTAAAAGAAGATTCAGTTCTGCCAAAGAATGCTTCATCTCTAAACACCATTAATCATATCACTGTCTTGGGAGAGGGTGCAGTTCTGTGATTAGGTAGGTAGGTTCCAGATTTTAGTTTCTAGAAGTGAGTTAACTTAACATATGACATTTGTTTAAACATCAGTGTTTACCTCATGGAATTCTTGTAAAGATTATATCAAACAATACATGTAAAGTACTCACAAAATCACAACACATAATGAGTGTTCATTAACTATACATTAATATGTTTATACCACTTCCTCTTGGCTTTGACTTCCTGAAGGATCACAGACATATCTGTAGTTTAATAACTGCAAAGACTATGACATAATCCAGGAGTATAAACATGAGGAATACAACCATTTAAAGGATGGGCAAAAGATAACATGTCCAAGGAACCTAAAAGAATATCAAAGAAGCAAAGGGTTCATAGATGTGTGAGTCAGGAACAACAGGAAATGGTACTCTAAGGAGATGGCGCAGTAACAGTATTGAGCTCCTGAGGAAAAAAGCAGCGAAACTCTGTAAGGATTCAATAGTAGGGACAAAGACAGGGAAGTGGAGACTGAAACAAACATACGTGAGTACTTACTATGGCCTTGCTTTATGACTTTTCTGTTGTTTGTTTGTTTTTGAGACAAGGTCTCATTACATAGTCCTGATTGGCCTGGAATATACTATGTCACCCAGACTAGCCTCTGCTTCTCTACTGCTGGGATCAAAGACATGAGCCTCCTCCACCACCACCACCATTATTATTATTATTATTATTATTATTATTATTGTTATTATTATTATTTTAAGACAAGGTCTCATGTATATCCTCTCACTGGCAATGAACTCACTATTTAGCTAAGGGTGAACCTAAACTTCTGATGCTCTTGAATCCACTTGGATTAGAAGGCATTTACCATAATGCCCAGTTTATGTGACGCTAGGAACTGAACCCAGAGCTTCCTGCATACAAGGCCGTATTCTACCAATTGAGCCATAGCCCCATCTCATTTTGTGGTATTTTATATCCAACAAGGTAGTCTTTTTCTTTTTCTTTAGTGGGCACACAAGTGTATCAAAAAGCCTTTACTACAGCCCACAGTCTATCCCTTACTATGTTTTATGATGTTATATTACACACTTGGTTGCTGTCCTGGCTAGTTTTTAATGCCAACTTGACTCAAATTGGAGTTATCTGAGAGGACAGAACCTCAATTGAGAAAATGGCTCCGTAAGGTTGGGTTGTAGGCAAGCCTCTAGGACATTTTCTTAGTGATTGATGTGGAAGGCCCAGTCCATTTTGGGTGGTGTCATCCCTGGGCTGGTTGTCTTAGGTTCTATAAGAAAGCAGTTTGAGTAAGCCATGGAGAGCAAGCCAGTAAGCAGCACCAATCCATGGCCTCTGCATCAGCTCCTGCCTCCAGGTTCCTTCCCTGGGTGAGTTCCTGCCCTGACTTCCTTCAATGATGAACAGTAATGTGGAAGCAAAAGCACAATTAACTCTTTCCCTCCCAACTATGTTCATCGTGTTTCATCACAGCAATAGTAACCCTGACTATTACTAGACAGTTCCTAAAGGTATGCATTTTCTACTCCTTATGGGCCTCTTCCCAATAAAACCAGTAAAAACAAACAAATCAGAATGGGTACAGGTAGGTATTTATAGGCTTCCTGACAGAGAACTGTAAGAATTCTCATCTGAGGATTTCCATTTTCTTTGTGAAATGAAGCACCTAGTGACCTGATAAAAATGAGAACTGAAAAGCTGGAGACATGTAGACAGGGAGGAAGTCCTAAAACAGCTTCCAAGGAAAATGAAAGGACTAGAAAAACAGAGCGTGCAGGTGCTCCATGGGAGGCCGCTAACAAAGAATCTGAAGAATTAGGCTGCTAATGTGATCTCCAGTAATGCTCAGCCAGACAGAGCTGAGGTGCCTCAGGCTAGCTTGATAGAAAGAAAATTAAAATTAAAGGCCATCAACAAGAGAGAGGTTGAAAACGAATAACGTAGTGAAGAGGAAGAACACACATTTCAGGACTGATTAAATCACATGCGTCAGAAATTTCGTTACGATTACAAGCACACAACTGAGAACTGTGGGTGAGTGTTCAGATGATGCACACAAGCAAAGAAGCACAAAGAGGCACCTGTCACGGAGAAGAGTTTGCACACGTGTATACACACACACACACACACACATGTTATTTGTTTTCAGTATAAAGGCCACACGAACAAACATAGCCAGAAGTTCAGTGTAGAAACACATACTTTATATTGAGAATTTCTTAAGACTTTTCAAGTAAAAAATGTCCCCTTAGATCTATGCAGAGGAGGAGGCAGAAAGATTTGTAAGAGCCAGAGGTGATGGATGACTCTAACAAAACAGTATCTTCTAGACACAACACGACGTTTGCACATACAGAGTCACAGAGACTGTGGCGGCATGCACAAGGCCTGCACAGGTTCAAGCCAGATGGGGTCCCAGCACTGAGATGGGGCTTTTTGTCTCATTTTGCCTCTTTGGGCATTTTTTTTAAAAATTTTGGTCTTTTGCTTATTTTGAGGTTCATTTTTGTGGGATTTTGTGTATGTGTTTTTTGTTTTGCTTTTTTATTGACTTTTTAAGGGGGGGACAAAGTTGGATGGGTAGGCAGTTGGGGAAAATCTGGGAGAAATTGAGGAGGAGAAAAAAATGAACAATATAATGTATGAAATGTTTTTCAATATAGAAAGTTAAAAAAAAAAAAATCTCCCCTTAAAGTTGTAACTTGTGTACTGTGGGGTAGGGATTTGCTTTGTTACTCTAAACTACAGGCAAGAGCTGGCTACATTGGTACAGTTTGTGAGCCCAGGACTTGAGAGGCTGAGGTAGCTGGACTTCAAGTTTCAGATCAGCCTGGGTGATGTGGGTAGACCTCATTTCCACTTTAAACAAAGATTAATGCATAGGGCTGGAAAACAGAAAATAATGTATTGTCTCAAAAATGAGCCAAACTTTATGGTTATAGAATTTTGTGGATAAGGCAGAAAAGGCACTAGACTATTTTGTATCCTCCACTTTCTTCTCTGTCTTCTGTGGGAAGATACTGAGCCCCAACTCTTGAGTGAAGATGTCTACTTTATGTTCTCTCACTGTTAGAAAGTGGATTTCATGTGCTATGAGCTGCCATTCCTTTGCCTTCCACAAGATAAGCAAAAGATTGAGAAAGTTTCTCATAATCCTAGCAACTACTACAGAAGGTTTGTAAGTAATGTTTATGGAAAAGAAGCAAGACAGGACATCGAATAGATTGAAAGACTACCTGCAAAACTATCTCAAGGCTGGGCGGTGGTGGTGCACGCCTTTAATCCCAGCATTCAGGAGACAGAGGCAGGTGGATCTTTGTGATTTCGAGGCCAGCCTGGGCTACAGAGTGAGTTCCAGGAAAGGCACAAAACAAAACAGAGAAACCCTGTCTCAGGAGAAAAAAAAAGAAAGAAAGAAAGAGATGCAAAAAAATGTAAATCTTCTCATACATAAAGAAGCAGACCCAAACTTTGCATTTACTACCCTTTTCAAACTGGAAATTTCTAGATTAACAGTAAGTGAATCAATCGCCAAGTATCAATTTCTCTTTTGACTTGAGAAAACAAGTACAGTCTGAGGCACTGAAACCGTCTCTGCTTGAGAGCGCTGTACCTGGAAGAGAACACACTCTGACTGTGGGGTTAATGCGACATTCTCTTTCACTTCAGTTGTGTGCTGTCTCCTGTAGAATATGTTTTATCTGTAATTGTAACTGTATGTTTTCTTGTCCTATCTATGGCCCTCTCCTTCCCTATACCCACATATGACTCTGAGCTCCTTAAAGACATACCCAGTAACCCCAGTCATTGCACTAGAGATCTGTAGAGTAACTGATTATAAAAGACGGATGCTACAGTCCTAGCATTTAAAACAGGTAGCTCATAGACACATTGACTTCAAAATGAATGTGCCTACCAAATACTAGTTTTCCAGCCAAATTTCAAGATTAAATATCACCTCTTAAGTGATAATATTGTATGTAGCATATATGGTATATGTGGGGTGTGTGTGTATATGTGTGGTGTGTGTCTGTGTTGTGTGTCCTGGAGAGGCAGTATAAAGGAAATTTCTATTTCTTCATCTATTCTTAAATGGGTAAGGTTTGCTTCAGGAAAAATTGAGCTGCATCATTCAATTTCTTTATATTTCATGAGCTTTTAAAAACAGGCTTCAACGGGGAAATATTACCTGGGCAGAAATTGAATGTATAGGAATGGAGAGGGAGATATGTGTAGGGGGTCATGATATGTGTAGGGGGTCATGATATGTGTAGGGGGTCTTTATATCTTTCCCTGCTGTTTATTTGACCCAAGACACTGAGAAAAGTCTTGCCCTACAGTGCTTTCTTTGTCCAAGTTATTAACTACTAGAGTTTTCATTATAATATGATGCAGCCCCACCATCCATTTTTCTTGATTCCAAACAGCAGGTATTTTTAGATACTCAGCATTTCAGAGGTGAAAAATACACTGGCGATAACCTATTAAAACCTCATTTTCAAGACAAGAGCATGACAATACACTGGAGGGGCACTTGAACATTCATGTTCATTGCTTCACTATTCACAACAGTCAGGAAATGGAACCCGTTTCGATGTCACAGATAAATAGAGAAAATAAGACACATGCTTATACATAATGAAATTTCACAAAATGGCAAAGAATAATTAAATCATGACATTTGCAGGAAGAAGTATAATTATACATTAATGTTAATTGAAGAAAGTTATATCCAGAAAGACAAATATTACATGTTTTTTTTAATGTGTAGAATTGAAATTGTGTGTGTGTGTGTGTGTGTGTGTGTGTGTGAGATTGTATTTGTATTTATAAGTGTGGAGGTGTGTATGTCACAAAACTAGAAAAGAGATCATCAGAGGTAAAGAAAGAGCTCAAAGAGAGTGGGAAACAGGGTAATGTAACAAGTGACTAAAAGCAGATGAAAGTTCTAACTTGAGGAAGAAAGGGACCAGCTGGGAGAGGAGGGATCATGGTGACAGGGAATAAAGGAACAAAAGGTAATGACACCCTTGTATAAAATGCCATGATGAGACACATAAACCTAAGAAATTAAAAAGGAAACAAAACAAGGTAAAGAAACCTAGAAGGGCTGAATGGTTTGTATAGGATTCCAGATTTCGAATCCAGGATTTTGAAATCACAGGTAGTTTTTCCTTTTCCTAATTTCAAGTTATTTTTTGAAGGATCTATTTTGAACTTAATAACTATAAAACCACTCAACAGAAGTTAATTTTATTTATTGCTCAAATTCAATTTTAATTATAGGTTTCATGGCTTCAAATATCACATATACATATAGTTAATTTTGAACTCTCCCTCTTAAAACAATCACTATGATGATTTCTTGAACACATTTAAAAATCATTTGACACTTTAGTGTAGTACACAACTGCAATCCCAGCCCTCGGAAGGCTGTGGCAGGAATAAGTTCAAGGACAGGCTAGACTACATAGATAGACCCTGTTTTAAAAGCAAACCTAACTAACAGAAAATCATTTGGTAGAGTGACATCAAGTCTAAATGTTCCTATGGGAAGTAAGAAGTACTCAATGATGAAACGAAACAGGCACATTTAAACAGCAGCTATGCAACCAAACGGCAATTAGCCTGGATGCAATGAATTTCTAGGCATCTGGGCAAATCTGCAGTCTCTCACATCATGCCAAATGAAAAGGAAGTGGCAACCTATGTGTCACAATCAATGGTAACAAATGAAGGACTCTCCTGGCTGTACAAGACAGAGCAACCAAGGAGGCTGGAAAATGACACCATCCAAACTGCCTTGAGGTTAGTGACTCCAGTCAGAAGCAGTTTACATCAGAAAGACATTTAGTGAATGACCAACTACATTTTAACTGTTCTAGGCAAGTGAGACTTCATTTCTCAGAATTCCCATAAGTGTCACATGATCAACACTTTAATTGAAACAATTAATCATGAGAAGAACAAGGAACCTGACTCATCTTTGACTGGCATAGACTGCCCTTCCTACCAAGGGTCTACTCTGCTGCCAGAGTCTACTCTTTGTCCTTGGTAAGTTCTTTAAGAAATATATTATTAGTTTAAAGTTGAAGACATTTTTAAAGGAAAAAAATAATCTAGATGAAAAAACACACTTTCATCAGATATGGACACTGGATTATGATAAGAGTTCAAATCTGTGACTGCTCTAGGTCAACTTTTCTTAATTTACCTAGCCCCGAAAAATGAGTATAGGAACTAACCAACAGCTCATTCATTACTGGGTAATTTCTCTGGCAGAATCTGCATGGCAAAACCATCATGTTGATACTTTGAATGACAAATTTTATAGCCAGGGTGCATATAGTTGAGACAAACCCGAAATACTGGCTTTTAAATAGATACTGATCCAAACATAATTTCTTTTCCCTCTTGAGACAAAGCCTAAATATATAGCTCAGGCTAGCCTTGAACTTGCTGTCCTGTGGCCTTGGCCTCCTGAGAGCTAGAATTATAGGCATGCACCACCATATCCAGCTCAAATTTCATCTTAACATTTAAGAGGCCAAATTTAATATAATAGCATGTATCAATCAAAGAATGTGAGTATATCAATGCAACAAAAGTGTGGCTTTTTAGGCCTTCTGTGCCTTTTGAGTCACTGAGATTAGCACTGTATCAACAAGTATAGATAGGAAAAAAAATTAAGTTGATCCATCGATGGGAGTAAACACCATGGTTTTCACTTTTTCTTGTTTGGAACTTTTTGAAGCACACGAGAATATGTGGAGCAATGGCAGATGACTTATAATCAGCACATGGAGTCATTTCTGTTTTGCTAGTAAACTGTCATATATTCAATGTTTCATTTAATGTCTTTAAGCATACACTAACGGGCTGGAGAGATGGCTCAGTGGTTAAGAGCACCGACTGCTCTTCCAGAAGTCCTGAGTTCAATTCCCAGCAACCACATGGTGGCTCACAACCATCTGTAATGAGATCTGGTGCCTTCTTCTGTATACATAATAAATAAATAAATCGTTAAAAAAACATACACTAACATGGTTTACATAAATAAATGAATATACACATATATAAGAGTTATCATATAGATGGCATTTAAAGTAAGGCTAAAAAAATTTAATAAAAAGAGAAAATTCTTCTCCTTCCCTCTGACCCCCATTCTTAGGACAATGAACAGGTGTCTCTCCATGTTGTTACTCAGATACCTTAGACTCACAAAGGCCAAAGTGGTTATTTCTCTCCTTAAGAACAATAACAAACTAAAACAGGCAAGTTCTTTTGAGCATTTAGCCATACATGTGGAAATCCTAATGCTCTCTAGTTTACTCATGTTTGAGGTTGCATAATGTTTCATGGATAGCCTGTACCACAGCTTATGCAACCATTTCCTTGCTATTATATTGATGGCTTTTACTTGGTTTTTGGCCTCTTTCTCCTCCATGTTGTACAGATAAGGCCATAGTAAACCTTGTTAACCCATAATGCTACAGACTGGTACTTTATGGCACACAGAGACAACAGTGGAGTCCTTCTGTTGAAGGATGTTTGTTTTCCATTTTAGTCAGTGTGGCTGGTTATCTGTCCAACAGACTGCATCACATTCTCACCAGAAATGGTTTATAGTTTTAGTTACATTCGCATTAGTTATTGGATCTCTGTGCTTTTACAGCCTCAGTTCTCATTGTTACTTTAACTGTATTTCTCAAAATGTTAGTGTGCTCCTTAGCTTTTGTCTGCTTGACACAAACTGCAGTCGTTGGGAAGAGGTGGAAGCTTCAGTTGGGAACTTGTTCCCATCAGGCTGGCCTTTAGGGTATTTTCTTGATTAATGTCCGATGTAGGGCCCAGCCCACTGTGGGCACTGCTATCTCTGGGCAGGTGGTTCCAGGCTGTATGAGAAAGCAAATTGAGCAAGCTCTGGGGAGCAAGCCAGTAAGTAGCTCTTCTGTGGTCTCTACTTCAGTTCCTATCCTGAGATCTGAGAAAGTGTAAGCCAAATAAAGCCTTTCTTCCCCAAGTTGTTTTTGGTCAGTGTTTTGTCACAGCACAGAAAGCAAGTTAAGACTACGTTAAGTTGCAGCATCTGGACATGTGTGGTTTACTTCTTGTGAAACATTTGATGTCTTTATCCATTTTTGTCTAGTTGTTATTATAAGAACATTTAAAAATGGTACTGCCATTATATTTTATTATCTGTGTTCCAAATATCTCCCCAATTTATACTTTAAATATCAAGCTTTATATGCAGAATCTTTTTGATCCTTCCATCTAAAGCTTTTGGGTTCTTCGTCTTGCTAAAGAGTTTACCCTGACCTCTAGAACAATGCTACCCAATAAACTTTCTGCAATGAGAGAAATGGTGTAAGTGGAATATGCAATACATTGATGACCAACCAGCTGTGGCTCGTGAGGCAGATCACGTGACTTTAATCAGCCTGAGTGTAACTGGCTGCAGGTGGACTATGGACTGGCATACACTGGGACATGAATATCCTGAAGTATGTTAAAGATACGCCACCTTCGCTTTCTACCAAAATATGTGCATCAGATTTCAGGTCAACAAGATCTCCCTAAGTCTCACATCCACATTCACTTAGAGCTTGTTCATAACAGCATAAAATGAGGAATTCTTAAAGGGTTTTTTAAAATGTGGATTCCACTAGCATTCTTGTACCTTTTGCGAATGTCTTTTGAGAGTATTATTTCTAAAAGCTTATTTGAAAATACACAGAATCACGAAGCAAATAAAGCTATCAAATTATTTTAATTATGCATGTCTTCTTTGTAAATGCATTCAAGTTAAAACCTAGTGTTGTCTACAGTCTAAGGACTACAGTCATGTTCAAGTAGCAGTGAGCCTAAATTCTAAGCACTTAGCAAATGTAATTCCCAATGTTAACAACCACAAGAACTGGTAATCTTTCTGAATTTTTTTCTTATATTGCAAAAAGAAAGAAGAACCTAAAGTCCAGTTATAAATGGAAACAATTTCTTTCCTAGAATTCCTAAAAATATGTGGACTGTAAGATAAAAAGCTCAGTGACGGTTAAAGTAATTGTGATTTTTTTCTCCTAACATTTTTGACTTACATGGAATTAATTTCGTGCTATCATATAAAATGTAAGGACAAATTTGTCCCATTTACATTTATCTGTTTCCATGCCAACACCACACTTAGCTGTCTATGTAAGCTTTAAGGTTTACACTGAGTTCTTGGTTGGCCTACCATATCTCACATTCCCTTAACTACATCTTCTCTTTCATACTTCTCTTGGAGATCCTGGAGCACTCATTTTTCACAACTATCAACTAAAATAAGTTCCCCACACTTAATTCTGTATTATATTTCTTTCCTCTGAAACTCCCAAATGATCAAGGAGGAAAAACCTGGAATATAACTTAACTGCCTTAATATATTACTCAAAGAACTTTTGGAGTTTTGGGAGATTTCTAAGATATGGTATTCTCATGCTCAACAATGTGATCTCATGGTGTTTTTTTTCCTTCTTTTCTTGTGTCTCTGTGGCACAAATGCATGTATGTATGAATGTTTGAATATGTGCAGGTACATGGTTGAATGTGGGAGTGTGTGCACACACACTGGTAAGGAGGCTGTTGTTTGGAATCTCCGTTGACTGCTCCTCCACTTTATTCTTTTGAGGTGAGATCTCTTAGTTAAGGCATAACTAGTGGACACACACAGACTCTAGTCAGCTTGCTGGGGAACCCTGTCTTATGCTTCAGAGGCCACCACCCCCACCTGGCATTTTCAAGGGTTCTGGGGATCAGGACTCCAGTTCTCTTGATTGCACAGCAAGTGCTGGGACAGCTGAGCCATCATGCCAGCACAGATTTGATAGCTTTCTTCATTGAGTCCATTACCTTCCTTGCTAGAGATGCACATGGGCAAAATAATGCCTTCAAAAAGGAGGTGGGGGACTCATCATGTACAAATGCTAAACACTACCATCAGTTGTTACAGATCCTAAAACATTCACCTAGCCATTCTCCTTCAACCTAATAACACAATTACTCTCTATGTTTGGAATATACTTTAATCCTATAAAGTATCATTACTAAAGGGACTCTACCCAGCTCAAGCTTGGCAAACATGGAGCTGACAGGTCTTGTCCTTCTCCCCTATTCCCTTTGCCTTGCTAAAAGCTATTAGATTACATTTCTAAAGCTAGCCACCAAGGTCTATTCCCTTACATGGCCACTTCCTCCTCCTGAGGCTGGCTACAAAGCATTGAAATTCAGCAATCAAAAGCCCCCTTTGGCTTACCTAATTAACATGCCCAATTAAAATGAAACACCTCAGCCTAGCTCAGGCTTTTCCTTTTACCTTCATAAACCAGCATTTGCCTATCTCCTCTCTACCCAGAGTTAGTCCTTAGTCCCTTTAGGGACAATTATTCCTGTCCTCTCTCCCTTGTTCCCTTCTTCTTCTCCCTTGTCCTCTATCTCCTGTCTTTGTCTTTCTGGGGAAAATAAATCTCCTTTGTGCTGAGAACTTGGTCTTGGAGGTCCTTAGCTAAAACCCATCCTTCCAATTAATTAGTTTGATATAATGACAGAATTCAGGCTGGAGAGATGCCTCCACCTTTCTGAGCGTTTATCGCTCTTGAAGAGTGCCCTGGTTTGGTTCCCAGCACCCTCACTGTGGCTCAGTATAACTCCAGTTACATAACTGCCAGATGATCTGATGTCTCTTTTGACCTTCACAGGTACCTGCATACATATGTGGCACACACATTCAGACATACACACACATAAAATAAATAAGTAACGATAGAATGCATTTTGTGAACATTTTATTTTGAACTTGTTTCCATAGGATAAAAAAAATGAGCTTATAAATTTACTTTGTTTTGCTTTTACATTACATCAGAATTTTCTATCCTTTTCAGTACTCTGAAGTAGTAGCCTTAACTTTTCTGATGGAAATCCACTTTGAACCCAGCTGGGCTAATCCCTCTCTGAATCTGGCAGTAACCAGACTAGAAGGAGACTCTCTCTCTCATGGTCCTAAGATTCCTATGGTAAAGGGTTCAGGGCTGCACTTCTGTTTACTTCACAAGCTACATTTTGTTGGTACCCTTCACTCTCTGTTTCCAGCTTGTTACACACACACACACACACACACACACACACACACACACACACACACACCTTAATTTCCAATAGTTTGTTTCTCGTCATTGTGTGGTTTTGTGTTGGTTTTAGACTTTTTTGAGACTGTCTCCCTAGGCAGCCAAAGCTGGCCTCAAACACGAGGTCCCCTGGCTTGAGCTTGGGAAGTGCTGGCTTGCAGGCATGTCCAACCATGCCTGGCTCTCCTGCTTTTCTCACATGGGGAATTGCGTATCTTTATTTTTGTCTTTCTGTGTGGTAGCAAAGAGATTTTTTTTTTAAGGCCATAGGTTTTTCTCTGGTATAATTTTAAATATGCTTCGAGAACTCTGACATAACTATTCTTGTTTCCATTGCTTTCTTCTCAAATTTTTTTGATCCAAAAGATGTATTTAACTGCCAAGGAAGTTTAATTCCCTTCACCCTTTGTCTTTGTTTTACTAACTTATGATAAAAATAGAAACTATAAAACTTGTTCCTAAAAATATATTTGTTTCCTACGTGATCAAGTACACACAGCAGCCTTGCAGACTTTCCACTTATGTGTAAGAATACCATTTTCTCTGGTCAGGGGCAGTTAGGCTCTCTTTACAACAGCTATATCAAAACGGATACAATTAGTTCTTCTAGGCCTCATTTATTTTATCGATCACATCTACACCAGTTCTCACAGAAGCAAATTAAACTTCCCAAACCTTATTGTGTTTATTAAGCTCTCATGACATTCACTATATAAAAGTTTCTGTCTACAACATCACGTTTTACCATAATACATTTGTTATTCTGTTGTATGGCTTTAATTTTAAGTTTTACCTTATCTGATATTAATATTGTCTTCCTGCCTTTTCCCATAATTCCTTTTTTTTTTTTTTTTTTTTTTTGTTGTTGTTTTTTCACGACAAGGGTTTCTCTGTGTAGCTTTGCGCCTTTCCTGGAACTCACTCTGTAGACCAGGCTGGCCTTGAACTTACAGAGATCCGCCTGGCTCTGCCTCCCGAGTGCTGGAATTAAAGGCATGCGCCACCACCGCCCGGCTCCCATAATTCTTAACCTATCCTTTTTCAACGTTGGCACTAAGGAATTCCCATTAAGCCTATTCATTTTTGGTTGGTTTGTTTAGGTTTCTCTTGGTGGTTGGTTTTATGACAGACTTTCATCATGTAGCCCTAGTTGGGCCTCAAGCTCACCATACACCTGCCTCAGTCTGGCACTGACCTCACATGACAATACAAATTATCTATCCCCAACTGAACACACACATCTGCTAATGACTGGACTATTAAAGAAATTAAATTATAAAATGTAAAACAATGAAAAGGGGCCAGTGAGATGGCTCAGTGGGTAAAGAGGCTTCTGCCAAGCCTAATCACCTGAGTTCCATCCCTGGCACCCACATGGTGGTAGGAAGAACTCCCTCCCATAAGTTGTCCTCTGACACACGTGCACAGATATGCACAGACACCATAAATAATATAATACATATTTTTAATGATCATAAATATGCTTTCAGATTCTGGGTGAGGAAACACTGTATTTTGTATGAAAGAAAGCTGAGCTTGTGAATGAGTAGAAATGCAGAACTTAAAACCGTTATCAGGGAAATGCTATACAAGTAAGTGAAAGTTTATTACTGACCAGTTCAAAATCTAATTAGCCAGATGGGTTTACAGTTGATTTCTATACAGACGGCTGAGTACAGTTACTTTTCTCTACCTAGTGAAAGAGGTGGAAAATTCAGTACCAACAGAATGAAGTGGCCATGGGACATCGGAGTTAATCCAAGGTATTTATAAGATCTCTCCAGAGGGGGTTTCCCCGGATAACTATGTGATGATCATCCTCTTGGCCACTGGGTTCAAAATTTCATCTAAACACCAATTAAACTACTCACAACCTGCCCCGAAATTAAAGTTCAAAAGTGCTGATGGGTTACTTAAGACGTACAGCAGGAACAAATGTAAGGAAGAGAAAAGGGCATGTTAATCTTTAAAAGCCTGTTTCCTCATATAGCATGTAGGAAACAGAGTTAAATGAGGCCTCTACTCTGATGGCAGACTGGAAGCTGACATTGTGTTAGCTAAGCCAGTCAGTATGGGTAAAATTTCAACAGGTTCTGGACAAAAGCAAGATTTTAAATGCATAGGTCAGAATGAAATGTAGTAATAACAAATTATAAAGTGTGACTCCAATCTTATCTTCATGTGTTAAATAATAAAATATTTAAAATGTTACTTTTATATCAAAGACAAAAGTAAAAAAATCAAAGCACTGAAATTTGACTTTAGAATGCAAAGATGTCATCAATTAAGTGAAGAAACAAAACCTGTTTTATTCTCAAATGATTCATGTTCAGGGTCCACGTACCTATCTCACTAGAATCTTGAGTTTTATTGAAAATGAGATCTTTAGTTCTACCTCAGACTAAAATTGGAATCCATGTGGCTGTCCATGATTTGAAAGTTTAATCAGTTACTTAATTTAATATGAAGAGGCAAATAAATTGTTATTTCCTAATGAATATGTTTCACACTCTAGGGTAATTGTGTTTGATGGGTAGTGTCTTAAGCATGTATTCTATAAAGGAAATTTAAGCTTATAAACTGAACAGAATAAAAAGAATCTAAGAAAACAGTTTATAATCCCTGTATGTGTCATTAATGAAACACCTCATTTTCATACAAATTAAATTAGCTGTCTTACTCATCTATAGATACTGATGATTAGCCTCTAGGTAATCTTGCAGGGTTTTTCTCAAGAAATGTACACAAGGTTCTAAACAAGGAAGCTATGTTAAACAAAACATACTTGAACTTCCTAGTTACAAAGCTCTCATGAGATGTGTTTCACCATATCCTCATGAACTTAAAGCGTTAGTAAGTGTAGACTCCCTAAGGCCTTACCTAGTACAGTTCACACTGCTTCCTTTGGAATGAAAGAAGTATGTAGCATTCACTGTACAACAGCAAAGCAGCTGCACACAGCTTAGCTGCACTGCATATGGCTCGCTGGACAGAAGGGTTTTCTGAGCAAGCACAAGGCCCTCAGTTCAAAGCCCAAGCAAACATGTAAAATGCTGACAATGAGTGTACCTTTAACCTCAGTGATATGAGAGGCAGAAGCTGCAGGATCACTGGGGCTTGCTGGCTGCCAGTCTAGTTCCAGGTTCAGTCAAAGACCCTGCCTTAAAGACATGATGCATGGAATGATAGAGCAGGACTCCCAACATTCCCCTCTGGCCTGAGTGCTGCACATATGTGTGTTCTGACACCAATCATACACACACACACACACACACACACACACACACACACACACACACACACACGAAGGAAGTTTATAATGAAGATACCTATAAGCACTTATACATTAAGTGCCACAGACAAGTTTATAAATGCAGCACAGCTCAAAGTAGGCTAGAATTCTACTACACTTGAAATCTCAGACTCAAAGTAAAAAGTCAATCACATTTTGCCCTGTAGTATCTACATATTCCAAATAATTAAGATCTAGAAACAGATACACAAGAAAATCCCAAGAGTCCATTAAAGTTGGCATTTTAGGAAGTCATTTCTTTTTTAAAGGTCAAGAACTATGTTATTAAGTATCTGGGACTTTTCTCACCTTCCTGCCATGAATGAACTGATTACTTGAATGAGGCAGGGCTACGTTTACTATAACTGTTTGGCTTTAAATCTCTCGATGCTTTGGTAGGCAGGGTTATGAAGTCAGTGTAGTAACTGAAGGCCCTTTGATCTGAAGAGCATGTATCATGAAAGAAAGGGTTTGGTTTCATATTTCTCATAGCTACACAACAACTGAACTTTACTAGGAAAAACAGCAGTTAGTGTGGTAGGCAGACGACTGGAAATAAGAAATACAAATAGAAGGCAAGTCAGCACCGTGCTGGTTCAAAAGCCAGATTTTCCAAATAACCTAAGTTAGTTTTGTTTGTCTTAAAGGTAATAGTTGGGTATATACTGCCACCATGTGGCTAAATACACACTAAGGCCATTTCCGATCTTGCAAGTTGAACAGTTTTAAAACAACAAAGTTTAATTCCTTAATTATCAGCCTCAAAAATTCAGAGACATAGCAAAGAAATGTCCAAGCCTCTCTTAGGAAGTCACTACCAAGCTGTTGTCGCTGAGATGTCTCCAGTTCTTAGCTGCTGCCTTCACTTCTAAGTTTCCCTGTGCTTCTCAGCTGCAGTCTTTGTACTTGAACTTGTATTTATTGAATGCCTTCTCCTTTTTTGGTTTTTCGAGACAGGGTTTCTCTGTGTAATTTTGGTGTCTTTCCTAGAACTCACTCTGTAGACCAGGCTGGCCTCAAACTCACAGAGCTCTGCCTGCCTCTGCTTCCCGAGTGCTAGGATTAAAGGCATGTGTCACCACTGCTCGGCCTTTGAATGCCTTCTCTTTCAAGTCAATAACTCACTTGATATTTTTCCATTTCACTAATTGTTCTTAGCTGTTTGTGTCCACTCATTATCCCCCAGTCTTTCTGTATCTTTGCTAAGCTTCCCAACGACCTGACTTTCATTTCTATGCTCCCAACTTCACTGCTTCCTTGGGGATTAAAAATGACTAATGGTACGTAAGGAGTCTAAACTACTAAAGCACCCAATAATATTTTAAAACTTTCTTCAAGTTCTGGACATGCCTTTTACAAGTTCTGCTTCTAGTACATTCTTTCATATGTAATGATAAAAAATGTGTTATCATTCATTCCTATCAGTAAACCCCAAATAGTTACTAATGAAACTAAGTTTCTTTCTACAGAGATCTCAAGGCCAAATGTTCTTCATCCATACAGAATTTTTCTTCTTGTGTGTAGACAAGCTTACCCGCACTCTACCTAAGGTAGTGGAGAAACAAGCTCCTGTCTCAATAGTCCTCTGGCAGATTCAAGGATGAGTGAGGCCCAGGCAAGCCAGAAGCCAGGCCCAGGCAGAGGGTGCCTCAACTAGTGAAGAGAGCAGCACTTGGGTGAGTTTCCCAGCTCTATCTGTCTGTTCTCAATGTGTTTAGCACGAGGGCAGGCCCTTCTGGGCCATGCTGGATACACAACGGTGGAGTACAAGGTCCTCAGTCTCTGTACCTGGCAGAGTCAGAAGACAGCCACACCTGCAGCAGAGGGAGGAAGGAATTCCAGAGACAGCCGAAGAAGGGGAACTGGATTCCATGGGTGATCTGCCTAGGCTGTTGGCCCCCGATCAATACATATATGGGACAGACTCTCTAGACCACAAAGGTCAGAACAGCAGAACTGAAATGTGTCCTGCTACCAGATGGACACAGGAGAGAGTTTGGGCCTGGTGAAGCTAATCTCCTAAAATAAAAACATCAGTTCTGTCCAGAAGGAACTTCAGTCTCCTCACCCTAGTCTCACCTAACTGTACTCTCTGATGAATTTTTAAAAAAGAAAGTTAATAGGAACATGTGACATATGCTTAAAGGAAAAGACAAACATAGAGACACACCGCGGTGACCTATGCACTGGAACTAGTAGCATTATCCTAAGCAGCTATTACACTACCTCAAAGGCATAACCGATGACATATTTATAATAAGTAGCCTGGAAGTAAAAGCTTTAATAAAGTATCAAATAAAAATACTTGAAGCAAAAATTTCCACACTTAAAGATTTACCTAAAAGAAATGAGAACATATGTGCATATATAAATCCATGTGCAAATATTGTAGCAGCTTTATTCATGTCTCTAAAATGGAAGCATAGCAAATGCCCATCAGTTAATACATGCAGGAATATACACAATGGAATAGTCTTCCCCAGAAAGTGAAGACACTACCCATACTTGAAGAGTCCAGAACTTTCTCACAAAATTAAATACAACTGAGGGACAGAGCTGTATATCCTATAACATATATGTATAACGTGAAACAAACAGAAATGCTAATGGCAGAATTATGTCCTATACACACTGGTGTTTACTGTGAAACCCTTTCAAGTTACTGTTCCCTCAGGATTGGGAGTGCGCACAAAGAACCATGCATAGGTACAGTCTGCTTTGAGTTTGCTTCTGGGAGCTGACGGGAACCTTTAAGGATCTCTCATGGAGGACTCCAGGGGGTTTGTTCTCATAGGGGTTGTGGAATCTGGCTGTTCCCCTCTCTGTTTCACTCTGTTACGCACTCCCAACCATGCTGTGTAATTTTAAACCAGGCCCCTAAACAACAGGGCCAACCAACCATGGACTGAAACCTCAAAACACTGGGGGGTCAAAGTAAAGCATTTCTCTTATAATTTGATTGTATCAAGTATTTATTGTAGCAATGAAATACTAATAGTCAGCTAATAGTATTTATGTTTTCACCTTTCTATAATAATGTGAAAGTTTTACAGTCTCAAGGGCTGGTGGTCAATTTTGCACATGCTCATTTGGATATGTAAACTGACAGCTTACATAAAAAAAGGAGAACCTCCAAGTCATAATCTGAAACAGTCCCCAACTTGCCTCACGAGTTTGGTATTCCATGCTCGGACAAATCTTGCAAAGCTTGAAATCGTAATTTGTTCTTCCTCATCAATGTAATAAATTAAACGATTGAATATTTAATAACACTAGACTTAACAGTTGTCTCTAGAGAATGTTTATTTTATTTTACTTTTGGTTTTTCAAGACAGGGTTTCTTTGTGTAGCTTTGGTGCCTTTCCTGGAACTCACTCGGTAGCCCAGGTTGGCTTCGAACTCACAGAGATCCACCTGCCTCTGCCTCCTGAGTGCTGGGATTAAAGGCATGTGACCACCGCCCAGCGAGAAGGTTTATATTTGAGATCTTTTTCTTTCCTATATTTTGGTTCTTTATCCTTCACCTGCTAAGGAGATAAGCAATTCCCTCAGAAATCAAAAAAACAATTCTTAAAAGTCTGTCAAATATTGTCAAGAAGTTTAATCAACCCAGATGTCCACTGTAGATGAATAAAGAAATGTGGCAGATGCACATATTATAAAAGATCTTCAAAAAGGAAATTATATTAAAACATGAATGAATCTGATTATATACTAAATGAAATAAATAGTAACACTGCATGAGTCCATTCACATGCAGTGTCTAAAGTAATCAAAACCATAGAAACACAGTGGAAAAGTGGTCCTCAGGGACAGGGAGAGCAAGGGCGGGTTAGTGTCTAAGGGTTTGGAGCTTCAGTGGTACAAGACAGAAAAGCGCTGAGGTACAATCGAATACTTCAGAACGGTTGGCATGGCTGCATCAATGTGAAATGTAACTTTACTACAATTTTTAAAAGTGTCAAAATTTAGTAAAAAATTTGGAACCTTATCATTAGCTTTTTGAAAAATTTATAGATTTAATTCTGTATGTTTTATACACATATGGCTTAAATGAAATCTCATCACATACTCATTTAAAAAACTGGTGGAATTCTCCAGAGGCTTACACTATTCACCAATCCTACCTCTCACACCTTACACAAGCTCAGCTAAGGCTCAGTTTGTGCGTTTACAGTTCCTGGGGTCTCTAGTCAGGCATTTGTTAACCTCGAAGATTAGTCCTGCTCTCCTCGCCCCATTAACACTGGGATTACACATGAGCTTACATGCAAGTCTGCCATTGGCATACCCTAAAATTCCTCGGCCATGTAGCTATTACACTTCTCAAAATCCATATTTCATTGAATTTTCAAATTAGGCATTTATAAGATTCATTCCCTTTAAAACACCCAGCCTTAACTATGAGTAAGTTGGACACCAACTAGTTACTAAATTGTTGTATGAGGAGATCATACACATAATATAATATGAATATTCTGGTCACACTTACTAAAGCTCAGTAAGTTTACTATGGTTGCAGCCGGTAACAGCAGCGTCTTGTCCTAAGATCTATCGAAGTCATTCATCTCACTGTTGAACCAAGCAGCACTACCTTTTCCTCACACTTGCCAAAGACAGAAAAACAGGAAAACATTTTCAGGTGGTCTGCTACCAAAAAAAAAAACCCAAAAACCAAACCCAAACCCTTTCTTTGCCTGCTGAATGGTAGCTTGGAGCAGGGTGGGGAGGAACACAGAGTGTCTGAAGCCAAAGACGCCTTTCAAGAGAACTAGAATAATCTCTGCCTTGCACCCTCCGGCTAGGAGCTGGGCCCCAGAAAGGGAAAGTGCCCTCACCACCACCCTGCCTCCCTCAGCAGGCCACAGGCCCTAGGAAGTCTGACTTTTTCTGACTCTGGCTTTCTCCTCTCCTCCTCTGAAGATGTCAGAAGTGTATGGCTCTACATCTAAACAGAAGGAATGCCAGGAAGAGAAGCCAAGAATCTGAACCAGCAGGCCTGGCCAGGTGTCCCTCAGCCCTCCCAGCTCCTCTGCCCAGGCTACTGCCATTAAACACAGCCCTTGTCCTCTAACACTTACAACGAGTGTCCACACAAATGTAGGGTTCTATGGGCCTTCATTTCTGAAGGCTCCTGTGTTCCATTAAACTGAGGTTAAACAAACCTGCAGTGCTCTTCTTTTGTTAATATGTCTTTTTATTACAGGGGGCTCAGCCCTTGCAACAGATGAATAAAGCTTGTTTTCTTTCCTGAATTGAAAGAAACTATATTTTGTCACAAAAAGGTAAAAAGGAACATTTACTTTTGTAGTGATCAAGAAATTTTAAATGATCCATCTCTAGAAAAGTAAAGATTTGCTATTACATTTGTATTTAATGGGAAATTCTATGTTTTCATTGGATAGATATATAGATAGATAGACAGACAGACAGATCCTACATACTAAAGAGGAGAAGAATATGAAATGCCACCAAAGCACCAAAATGAAAACATTTCAAGCAACAGAAGAAACACATCAGAAACATCCAATTGAAAAACTGGCCACTTCACTTAGTATTTGCAGTAAACTAGGAGCTGAAGACTAGTTCTCATTAGTAATTGAATCCCAGTAACCTACCATCTCCAGGGGATTCTTCAGTAACCCAGATCTTAACACCTTACCTTATAGATCATAATAGTCTCTCCAGTCCTTACCTGTTGATAATCTCACTTGATTTTTATCTTAGTCTGAACTTTTTGTTTAAAAATCACACACTTCAGATTCTAATTAATCTTGGTTGTCAAATTGACACATGTGGCAGTTTGAAGTAATTGGCCCCCATAATTTCAAGGGAGTGGCACTATTAGGAGGTATGCTTTGTTGGAGTGGGTGTGTCCTTATTGGAGGAAGTGTGTCACTGTGGGGCGGGCTTTGAGGTTTCCTATGGGCAGGATACTGCCCCGTGTCTCAGTGGACTTCCTGTTGCCTGCTAGTAAGACTCTCAGCTGCTCCTCTATCATCTCATCTGCCTGCATGCGGCCAGACTCCCTACCATGATGATAAGGATCCGAACTTCTGAAATGTAAGCCACCACCTCAATGAAATGATTTTCTTGTAAGAGTTGCCATGGTTGCCAGGTGGTGGTGGCGCATGCCTGTAATCCCAGCACTCAGGAGGCAGAAGCAGGTGGATCTCTGTGAGTTCCAGGCCAGCCTGGTCCACAGAGCTAGTCCAGGACAGGCTCCAAAGCTACAGAGAAACCCTGTCTTGAAAAACCAAAAAACAAACAAACAAACAAAAAAACCCAAACAAACAAAAAAAAGAGTTGCCATGGTCATAGTGTCACAGTGTGGGGCATTTTCTTGACTGCTAATAGATAGAGGAGATTCCAGTCTACTGTGCGATGCCATCTCTCATCAGGTGGGTTAGGCCTATATAAGAAAGACGGACTGTGAGTCTCAGAGCAAACTAGCAAGTAGCATTGCTCCACAGTTTCTGCTTCAGTTCCTGCCTTCAGGTTCTCACCTGAGCTTCTGCCCTGGCTTCCTAGATGAGGAACTGTAATGTATAAGATGAAATAAACTCCTTCCTCCCCAAGTTGCTTAGGTCATAGTGTTTATCACAACAGAAAGCAAATGAGGACAGATATAAACCATCTTGCTTTAATAATAAAATTACCATTATTAGACAATAAGTGTTTTTTTAAATGCTCAACATCCTCAGCAATCCTGGAAATACAAATTAAAGCTGCTTTGAGAGTCCGTCTTATCCCAGGCAGAACGGCCACGGTGAAGAAAACAAGTGACACCCAATGCTGATGAGGATGCACAGGAAGAAGAACCCACACTCACTGTTGTGGGAGTGCAAACTGGTGCAGCACTTTGGAAATCAGTGTGGAAGTTTTTTAAAAAGCTAAAAACAGAACTTCCATATCACCTAAACATATGCCAAAAGTACTCTATATCTCACCACAGAGATACTTGCACATACAAGTGAGCTATTTACAATAACAAGGAAATGGAATCAGCCTAGATGTCGATCAGCTGATGACTAGATAATACCAAGTGGAATATATTCATGATGAAATTTTATTCATGTTCTAAGAGAAAATGAAATAATGAAATTTACAGGAAAATGAATGGAACTGGAAACTATTAAGTGAGGGAACTCATGTAGAGAATGACCAATACTGTATGTTTTCTCTCATGTGTAAATACTAGCTCCTAACTTTGACATACATGCACTTACATGGGGATGAGTGTGTGTAGAGGCATGGGAAGAAGAAAGGGGCCATGGGGTGGCATGGAAGGAGAAAGGGGAAACATTTAAGGGACAGGGGAATGGTGCAGGGTGATGGAGGAGAATTGAGAGGATGGTCAACAAAAACTAATGATAGAAGAAAATGCCATGAAGAAACTGATACTTGAAAAAGTTAGCAAACAATTCAAACCAACAGAATGACTTGATTACAGGCACCATGTGTGGTGGGATAAAGCTGCATCCAGAAGCCACTGGTTACTAAACCATCCCAATGTCACCTCCCAGTGAGTGGCTGGCCACAGAGTCCCAAAACACTCCAGGCAATTGCCAGGGCTGTTGCTTGTCCACTAGACAAGATAGTAAGAGACCTGATTGCTGAAGATGCCACAAGCTTATGCAGCAGGACACAGAGATCAGGCTGGGACTGGGCTAGACAGTTCCTTCCTGCTCAAAGTATCAAAGTACAGTACTGAAAATATATACTAAATATAATGACTTACTTCTGGGTAAGAGCATTGAAAAACCTACCCTTGAAATAGGACATCACATAACTATTTGTACAAAACTTGGTAAAGACAACATTTTCCTACCAAATAGAAACAGGGTGATCCAGTGGAAAAAAAGGGCAAACTATTTTCTTCATTTGAAAAGAACTGTTAAATGACTTGGTCAAGATCACAGAATAAACAGGAATGTTCCAACCTGACACTTTAGTGTACTCGAGTTTAAACTCCCTGAGGGCAGTTCACGTCTCTCACTGTTGCTGGCATGAGAACAGCATCATACATATTAATGACATGCAGGGCAAACATTAATAACAGTCCACATGCTCCGAAGAATTACTTGCACTTGATGAGGAATGACTGACACATGGACAGTGCAGCCACCTTTCATACCATGGACAAGGATAAATCTACAATGAACGACAGCTGTAGACTTGACTTATAAATTATAAGCTTGTTTCCCTTCTAGTTTGATGGACTTTTTGGAGAAAACACCAAACCCGTTTTTTTTTTTAATCTGTTACAGCATATAATGAATCAATCCACCACTATTTTTTATTTAGCTGATTATAAGTACATGATGGCATTCTGATGACATTTGACCAACGTTATAATCAGACTATTCATCAGTTCACCCTTCTGCAAATAAAGAGTTGTAAGCATGATAGCCTTATAATTCATCAACCAGATTAAGATACTTCTAAAAATGAATGGGGTGCTATTAATTCTTACACGCCAGAAATAATGAAGACTGTTCTGCCACAGAAGAACATATGAGTCTCTAGTAAAAAAAGTCAAATACATTCTTTTTCTTCCTACCATTGGAATCCATATCTAGCCTATATTTTATCTAAGGCTAGAGAAATTATAAACTCCTTTGTGCATATTTCTTGCATAAGAACATTCGGATATGGCTGGTTTGTGATCTCAAAAGCATTTGATTATGAAAATGAGTTACAACAACAAATGTGGATTATACGTTAAAAGCATATTTATCGTGCAGCAGTCAGTATCCCAGGCTCATTTTCTAGCCCTTTTGTGCTCCTTCCCACAAACATGGACAAGTTCTTGTGGGAAAGTTGCAATGTCTTTAATAATAGAAATCAAACCAACCTCTGTCAGCTGCTTCAGCTGGCCCTGGTTCGTACTTAGTTCTTCCGACAGTTCATTCTTCTTCGCTTGTAGTTCAGAGATTTCCTTCCTTAGTGGGTTTACAAGCTCATAGAATCGAATCTTGAAAAAACAAGCAAAGGAAAATGAGCACTCTTGAGTCCAATCAGAACTAGGCACTGCCGCTCTGCAGCGCAGTAGGCTGCCCTGGCCGCTTTCTGCCATTTACTCTCATTCACTTGCGGTAAAAATAGTAACTGGAAAATTTTGGAAATCTGTCAAGTAATTTATTAAGGTATGTTAGTATAATTGTTTTTGTTAGCCCTGTTGACAATATCTTATATAAAATTCACCACAGATATACATATACAGGAAACACAATATGCTACCAAGGGTTCCTACCAGCAGACTTGGAATACATTCTCCACAGATAGAGCAGTGATAAATCAAATTGAATTTATAATAACAAAGTAACCTGCAAAGTTAACTGAACTCCTTATTCTCCATCCCTGCTTGCTTTCTTGGAGCACTTGGGAGACATTCCACATAAAACACTTTAAGTTGCTGTTTGATAGCTTCTACAGCAAGGTAAGCTCTGTGAAGGCAGGGATTTTATACACTGCTCTGTCAACTGAAATCTCAGTTTGATGAAGAGATACATTTTACTCTTTGCTCTAATCCCAGGCTCTTGGCAACAATCTACAATGTGGCTTCCCCTGCAGTGTTAGGAGACCTGGGAGTGAATCAGAAGGTACCTCTTCTATCACTATTCCCACTCAATTCAGACCTCTCCATTCTTCACTTTCCAGTCATCACCCAAGTATTCCAACCTACAGGGTTCTAAGAACCTAAGAAGCCATCAGTGAGTCAGGAGAGAACAATTCAGGATTACTTATTACATAGGGATATAATCTAAAGTCCTTAACATATGAGCATATTGCAAAAACACCCTATCTAATAAGCGGCCATGTGCTAAGGTTGGTCTTTAAGGCAGTGAAATCTACATCAAACAGTTAGAATAATATTCCATGCAAAAGTGTGAAAGAATACTAAAACTCAAAAATGTATATACTTTATATGTACTATGAATGAATTTTTAATGACAGCACTTACAGTATTAGTTTTAGACAGTATGTGTTGGTCAGAAAAACTATAACAGACCCCCTTCAATCAAAAGCTGGACAGAAAGCTAATGTCTGATTTTCTTTCAAGTCACTGATCCAGAAACCTTAACCCATGGAGAGCCAAGAACAGCTCCCACTCCAGCAGACAGTAGGGAGAACTGCACATTCGCCAGGACACAGTGAGCACTGTGCTAAGCACTGAACATGTTTTAGACACTCACAGTCAATCTTTCCAACAGAAATATAGGTACAGTCTTAGCTATTTCACAAATCGGGGAAAAAGTAGGCTCTTGAGGTAAAAATCATACCCAACACATCAACAGCTGTCAGGGTGTGCTTTAGGGACTCCTGGCCTTGGCCTGCCACTCTTCTCAATTCTTTTAGGGAATCACAAAACGAAAAGTATTTCCTAGTGATATTAAGAATGATTCTGTTTGAGTCCATTCTCATTGATAGATGATGATGACACTGATTTTTAAAGCAAATAGGGAGTGTATCTAAGTCTGTGTTTTTATTCATATTTTTAGATAAAGTCTTGCTATATTGTTCAGGCTGGCCACCTTGAACCCTTAGGTTCAAGACATCCTCCTGTCTCAGCCTTCTAAGTAGCTGGGACTTTAGACAAGCACATCGTACCCAACCCTTCTTGTGCCTAAATTGTTTCTTTAAGGTTTAATTGCAAATATTGCAAATAAAATGGATATGCCCATACAAACAAAAACTCTTTAGGCCAGAAGGAGGTCCTGATACCAAAATGACTTGAGACTCACGCCAAAGATTAGGCCTAAGTACAAGTTTATTTAGGAATACTAGATTCTGAACTAATCTATCACCAAGACTCTGCCCCATCTTTACCCCTTAATAACCATAAAAACTCCACTCTCCCCCCATTATTCCTAATTAATCCCAGACAATACTAATCTGGTTCAGTCTCATAGTTTTCCCCTTAGAGAATATTAAAACCACCAGAAAATGATTCATTTTATGGACTATGGAGTCACTAAAATTTTGGTCTTAAAGGTACTCTCCATTTTCATGAGGGTCGTTGGGTGTTTCAAAAGCAATACCCTTGGGGTGAGATAGGTTTCACTTGGCCCTGGATGAGCCAGAGGAGGAGACTCAGAGTAAGACAAACAAGGCTACACCAAAGACAGAAAGGGTTCAGGAATCCACAAAGGAAATAAAAGAATACTTGAAAGGTACAGAAAAAAGACAGAGCATGGACTGGTAGGAAGTGAGCTGAGGGGCTTGGGTTGGTCAATGTCTCCCAGAAGCAGGAGGACTTGAGCTCAATACTCAGAACCCACATAACAAAGCCAGGTGTGGTGGCACATGATTAGTACCCAGTGCTGGGAGGGTGGGGCAAGCAGATTCCTGGGGTTCACTACTCTAATTAATTGGCAAGTTCCAGGCCATTGAGACTCTGTCTCAAAAATAAATGAGTAAATAAATAAAAATAAAGCTATGCCTGAGAGACACCCAAGGCTGTCCTCTGGCCTCTACACACATGCATATCCATGTGTACATACAACAGTACACATACATAACACATACAAGCTGAATCTAGTAGGACAGGGTGGGTGACCAAAAGTGGCTTTCAAAAGGTACACCAAATGAATGCCAGCAGTTCCAAGCCCAGAGCCCCCAGGAACCTCAAATCTAGTTAAAAGTTTTGGTGTGACACTCATTCCTACAGGAGTGGGTCAGCAGTGGAGGGAAATCTCATTGTTGTCTTTTCACGTGACTTAGTGGGTGGCAAGCAACAGCCATCTTGAGACATAAGCTACTGTTGCAAACTGAACTACCCTAGGGGCCCAAGAACCTGGAACAACCACAGGTCAGTGAGTCTCAGTTTGGTCTGCCACAACACCAGGGTGAGGAAAAGCCCAAGGGGGTGGGCAACAGTGGACAGCAGGGTGACTGGAGGAAAGCACAAGCAGCTGGAGGCTTGGTTCAGGCAGAGAAGTGTACAGAGAAGTACAGTGCTGCCTTCAGTGGCCAGGACCTATCTCAGCTAAGAACAGGCCTAGAGTCGATAGCCCTGGACCTGATGTCAACAGATGCACCAATCAACTGTTGAAGCTACCAATGTCCCATTCCCTACTACAAAGCCCAAGAACTCTGATTACCATAGCTGCATCCTTCCAGCAGGATCAGAGCCTAGAGGTTAGGCAAGGACAAAGACAGGTTCTCTTCCTACACAGATCTGCTGTGGATGCTTCCCACACTACTAACACCCGTGGGAAACATCTCCAACTAACTAGAACACGGGCCACACCAAAAGACTACAAAGTTTAGTATGGCCAGCAAGGATCTATGGCACATAACACTACCACAGTCAAGGAGGAGACACCTGGCATGTATCCAGTAGAGTATCCTAAACAGCATAAGCCTCAGGGAAGCCTAGAGCCCACATGAATAACTAATTGTGTCTCCATGGATATAACTGGCAACCTCCAACTTCTGAGGCCCAGCAGGAAGCTGCTCTGATACTTCATTCTTCTTGGGTTTTTTTTGTTTGTTTGTTTGTTTTTTGTTTTCGTTTGTTTGTTTGTTTGTTTTTGAGACAAGGTTTCTCTGTGTAGCTTTGCTAGCCTTTCCTGGAACTCACTCTATAGCCTAGGCTGGCCTCAAACTCACAGAGATCCACCTGCCTCTGCCGCCCGAGTGCTGGGACTAAAGGTGTGCACCACCACCGCCTGGCCCTTTCTTCTTGTTTTTAATCTTTTTTAATATTATGATTTTCCCCCTTTGGTGCACTTTTTAGCATTTTTAACTTTACAGCACTAAAAATTGTTTTTATAGTCTATAAATACACATCTAATTTTGTTTGCATACATTATTCATTAGGCCATATATTTTCTTTGTCTTCTTTTCCCTCCATGTTTCTCCATCTCTCCCTTTATTTTGTGCTACTTGATTGTACCTGCTTCAAATACTCGTATCTTTCTGTCTCTGTCCCCTTCTTCACTTATCTGACCTGGTTTTCGAACTTCCTCATAATCGAGAGATCTATTTTCTGTTCTAACTTCTTCCTCTTTTCTCCTGTAACAGTCCTTCACTTTTTCTTTCATTTAAGCTTCTTATCCTTCATGCATCGCCTTCTCCTGCCTCCTTTCTTGATCCAGACCGACTCAGAAGACAAACACTACGTTTTTCTCTCCCATGTGGAACCTAATTTAAAATGAAACATGTGTATTTCTGAACCCAGGAAAGGGGTCATGAGGAAAGAGAGAGGGTCCCTGATGACATGTAAAGGAGAGCAGAGGAGGGGACCTCTCACGGGGAGGAAAGGAACCAGCTGCAGCGAGGACAGGCAGCATAGGGGAGACTCCAGAGAGGACAAGAGAAAACAACCCATAATGTCACATATGCATCAAAATGGAACTCATTACTTTGCATGCTAACTTAAAACAGAAAAATAAAAAACAAATATATGAAGAAGGCCTCTACATAAATGCCCATTTCTGTCTGAGAATGGATGGAGCTTTATGTTTTTTTTTTCCTGTGTGTGTGTGTGTGTGTGTGTGTGTGTGTGTGTGTGTATTTTGAAACAAGGACTCCTGTTGTAGAAGATGGCCTCCAATTCACTACATAGTTGTAGGAGCTGATCCCTTGTCCCATGTTCCAAGTATTGAGATTACAGCATGAGCCACTCCTGCTAGCTTTTGAGTTTTGCACAGATGACACAGACACTTATAGACACATGTTCAGGGATAGAGAGCTGGTCCTCAGGACACTTACACACACATATTCAGGGATGGAGAGCTGGTCCTCAGGACACTTACACACACACATATTCAGGGATGGAGAGCTGGTCCTCAGGACACTTACACACACATATTCAGGGATAGAGAGCTGGTCCTCAGGACACTTACACACACATATTCAGGGATGGAGAGCTGGTCCTCAGGACACTTACACACACACTGTCAGGGATGGAGAGCTGGTCCTCAGGACACTTACACACACACATATTCAGGGATAGAGAGCTAGTCCTCAGGACACTTACACTCACATATTCAGGGATGGAGAGCTGGTCCTCAGGACACTTACACACACATATTCAGGGATAGAGAGCTGGTCCTCAGGACACTTACACACACACACATATTCAGGGATGGAGAGCTGGTCCTCAGGACACTTACACACACATATTCAAGGATAGAGAGCTGGTCCTCAGGACACTTACACACATACATACTCAGGGATAGAGAGCTGGTCCTCAGGACACTTACACACACATATTCAGGGATAGAGAGCTGGTCCTCAGGACACTTACACACACACACATATTCAGGGATGGAGAGCTGGTCCTCAGGACACTTACACACATACTGTCAGGGATAGAGAGCTGGTCCTCAGGACACTTACACACACATATTCAGGGATAGAGAGCTGGTCCTCAGGACACTTACACACACACACATATTCAGGGATGGAGAGCTGGTCCTCAGGACACTTACACACACATATTCAGGGATGGAGAGCTGGTCCTCAGGAAAGGATTTCAGCTTCACATACTGCTCTTCTGTCAGCTCCAGCTCTCGCAGGTTTCGACGGACATCCCCAGCTTTCTCCCTTAGCTGATGATTTGTCTCTTCTAGTTGTTTCTGTCTCAATAAAATGGTTTCCATTTCTTGTTTCATTAGTTCTTGATATTTCCTACATTGAGAGAATTCATGGCAAGCTTTAAAATCACTGAGATTTTTCTCAGAGTTCCATATAGTATTCTTGGCTATCATGAGTGCTGATTTATCTAATTAATTAAACATGAAGTGACTAATCCATACAGATTAGTAAACATATAATCCCAAATAATTAGAGAACCAACATTTTTAAGTAGTACCCAAAAATTCAAATCACAAAATCATACATTTAATCTGCTGAAGTCGTAACCCTTATATATTGGCTTTGGATTCTAGTTTTTAATTTCCATTTCTCTTTGATCTTGGTACTGCAAGACATATCTCTTTAATAGAGTTAACACTGAACCCCATAAGTATTCATTCAACCACTGACCCATCCCAGCAGTGTGGAGGCCAGAGCTGACGTCAGAATGTCTTTCTCAGCTGTTTCTTCACCTTACTTTTTTTTGGATTTGAGGATCGAACCCAAGGCCTTGTGCTTGCTAGGCAAGTGCTCTACCACTTCGCTAAATCCCCAACCCTCACCTTACTTTTTAAAAATAGGAGCATGCACTGAACCTAGTGGTCACCATCCTAGACTGGCTGGAGTGAGCTCCTGCGATCTTCTTGTCTCCACCCTTGCTGTGCTGGAGTTCTGGGAACATACCACCACTCTCAGCTTTTACTGGGAATTCAAACTCAGGTCTTCCAGCAATCATTTACCTCTGAACTATTTCCCTTTCCTAGAGGAGACCTTAAAAGACACTGGCAGAAATCTAGAAGATAATATTCATTGATGGTTTGTTTTTTTTTTCTTCTTTTTGGTATTTTAAGACAGGTTTCCCTGTGTAGCTTTGCGCCTGTCCTGGAACTCACTCTGTAGCCCAGGCTGGCCCCAAACTCACAGAGATCTACCTGGCTCTGCCTCCCAAGTGCTGGGATTAAAGGCATGTGCCACCACAACCCCTCATTGATGGTTTTGCTTTGTCTTTATACCTATCTTGCCTCTGCTGACTTGTTATTTATTTATTTGTTTATTTTCAGACAAGTCTTGCTATGTAGCTCTAGCTGGCTGGAACTCACTCTGTAGACCAGACTTGGCTGATAGAGATCTGCCTGCCTTTGCCTCTCAAGTGCTGGGATGAAAGGCGTGAGCTGCCATGTCTTTATTTTTTGTGTATACAGGTGCTTTGTCTGCATGTATGCCTGCACACCAAAACAGTACATTAGATTGTGAACTGCTCTGTGGTTACTGGGAATTGAACCCAGGACCTCTGGAAGAGCAGTCAGTACTCTTAACTGCTGGGCCATTTCTATAACCTTGCTATTCACTTTTATTGAGTGCTTCCAATGAACTTATTTTGGTTTTTATAGAAACAATACAGATTTTTCTACTAAAATGTCATTGTTTATATCACTTCAAAGTAAATTACATAGGTATAATTGACATAGGTACATTTGAGAGTTAACAATAAATTTTTATTTTGTTTCTTTGCCTGTTTGTTTGAGATAAGGCCTCAACTAGCCATGGCCTTCAACTCACTATGTAGCTAAGGATGAGCTTGAACTCCTTTTTTTTTGTTTGTTTGTTTTTTGAGAAATGGTTCTCTTGTGCAGCTCTAGATGTCCTGGATCACGCTCTGTAGCCCAGGCTGGCCTCGACCTCACAGACATCAGCCTGCCTCTGCCTCCCGAGAGCTGGGGTTACAGGAGGGAGCCATTACAGCAGGCTAATAGGTATCTATCTACTTGGAGATATGCACAGGCACAGTAATGGTGTACTGAACAGCTGTGGCACTGCAGAATGTTTTACAAGTGAAGGAAGAAAAAAGGTGATCTGCACACCCACTTGTGCTCAATTCAGAAAGCTCCTTACGCAACTTATGGATTGCTTACAGGGTCGGAATTTGTTGAATTTTAACTGTGCATTTATATACTGCTATAAAGCAACCTACCCTTTGGTGGTCTGCATGTGAGTATAATAAGCATATCTAACTTAAAATTTCCCTATTAGAACCTATAACAGCACACATAAACAAGAATAAAATGACTTTTCATTGATAAATAGATGTTAGGCTTTTGTGAAAAACATGTCTTACTTGGCATCTTTCTTTTGAACAGTCAACTGATTGTCTAATCTCAAAGTTAGCAGCTGCTTCTGGTGAAGGGCGTCATTCAGTTTTTCCTCCAGCTCTTCAATCTGAACAGAGAGAACACATTTACACACTCAGCTTTCATTAACGTAACAACAAACACTTAGAAGAAACAGAGTAAGAGTCTTCAAAGAATCTGGGCTGAAGCTACTGTCTCAGAAATGTTTGCACCAGGCTATCATTGAGATGGCTTTGCCCTTAATTCACATGCACCGCTCACTCAGAGGGAGCTTCATGGATGGACTCTGCTCATACTGGTAAGGTGCTACACACCTTCCATTTACTGCCACATGGCTGATAGCAGAAACACCCAAAACAAAATGAGTAACGGCCAAACTCACTCACCCTGTGGCTTCTGAGTAAAAAAGGAACGAGTTTCTTGTGACATGCTTGCCTGGGCCACTACAGGTTCCCCATCAATTTCCTTTCTTGATAGGTCTCAAACCTCCACATCTCCCTTTAGTTTACCTTTAAAATGTGCTAACAAGGGGCTGGGAATTTAGCTCAGTGGTAGAGCGCTTGCCTAGCAAGCACAAGGCCCTGGGTTCGATCCTCAGCTCTGGCAAAAATAAATAAATAAATAAGAAAATAAATAAGAAAATAAATAAATAAATAATAAATGTGCTAACAAATGTTCACCACTTTCAAGTAAGTGTCTTTGTAAAACCTTCTACACTGTAGCAGAGTACACTTAAAGAGACCGCTGCCAACAACTTGCTCTGTGACTAACTGAAGAAGACAGGGCTCCAGCCCAGAGAAATCTTCCAGTTCCCCAGTATGCTGTGCTTTCTGTAAACCCCTGCACAACAGGTCCTGTGTTTGTCTACTGATTCCTTCTCCCTTCCTTTCCCTTCTTGTTTCTCCTTTAAAACAGACGAGTCTAACTGCATTTTCTGCTTTTTCTAGAGAGGCATCATGAAGAGAATTGTTCTAGCTTCCTCATGGGCAGGGCACTTGTGCAGCAGGCTGAAAGCTCTGGGTTTGATCCCTAGCACCTTCAAAACAAATAAACAATAAAAATTTAAATCAATCTTTTATTTTATGGTTTACTGAATTTTTATGTGTTTGAATGTTTTGCCTGTGTTTATGTATGTGTACTATGTTTGTGTCTGGTTCCCTCACTGGCCAGAAAACAGCATTGGATCCCCTGGAACTGTGGGTTCTGGGACTCAAACCCAGGCCATCTGTAAGAAGTGTTGATAACTGCCTAGTCATCTCTCCAGCCCTTCCTTGTGCAAGTGCGTGCGTGCCAAAGCAACTTTCAGGAGTTAGCTCTCTCTTTTCACTATGCAGCCCGTGGATGGTCGCCAGGCTTGCATGCTTAAGCATCTTTACCCACCAAATCATGTCACTGGCCCCAAATAAGTATAGTTTTTCTAGTAGAAGGCCACTGTAGTATCTTAGTATACACAGCATTGAACTAAAATAGAAGAACAAGTTAACCAGAGAAAGTACAAATGAAATGAAACACTGCTGAACAGAAAGGCTAATGCAGGAAGAGCTAAGAACAAGAGCAAAGTTAGTTCACAGTCAGGAGGAAATGATTTTCTTAGGAACAGAAGGAGTAACACTAAAGAAACATGTCTTGTAATCGCTCACTATTTCTTAGGGCTAGTTAATCTCTACCGGGTATTCCATGAACTACCCTGGGATTAAATAAGCACACAAGGCAGAAATATAAGAACCAGGCCATCCTTCTCTACACAACACACTTGCTAAAGACAGCGGTCACTTCAGCCTGACTTCTGTGATACAGCAACTCTCAGACACAGTAACAGTGTAGGAAGGAAACAAGGAAATCAGATTTCTAGAGAAAGGACAACTCAGATTCAACAATACAATTACGATCTTGATTCTTCTTATCAAACTAGTCAGTCACATCACATTTGGTAAAGCACAAAACTTGGCTACAAATTACTCCTATGAAAATACATATTATACTAATGCTGCACTTTAAAAATTAAGGCTACAAAAGTAATTCATCCACATTCACATTTAAAATACCCATTTTTAATATGCAAAGTATAAAAAGTCAGTACTGGAAAAGTAATGTTATCATTTAAATTCTGATTTCATATACTTTTTTTGGATACAGTGTCTCTTTACATAGCCCTGGCTGTCCTGGACCTCACTATGTAGACCAGGTTAGCCTAGAACTCAGAAATCCACCTGCCTCTGCTTCCAGAGTACTGGGATTAAAGATGTGTGGCACCACACATGACCTATATACCAACTTCTTATTTATCTTCACTTTAAATACAATAACACAAGTAAAATAAAATTTGCATTTGTTCTTACCTTTGTAAGATAATCCATTTTCAAATTGTCGATCATCATATTTTTTTGGGATAGCTCGATTTTCAGTAACTGAATATTATGAAGTATTTCTTTTTTTTCAATTAACTGCCTGGTAATTCTGACTTTACCCTCTCGTTCTTCTGATGAGGAAATATCATCTGTATGAATGGTTGTTTCTAAACTAATATCTTCAGATTCCAGAGAACTAGAGATGTTTACTTTTTTTGACTCCTTGGCAATTTTTCGAGACATTTTATTATTCTGGGTCAATCTTCTGTAGAGTAAAAAGAAAAAAGCTTAAATATATCAAAAAACCACTATGAGCATATTGTGCATTAATGAGATACTGAAGACTGCCTAGACCATTAGGCACTGAAAGATCTCAAATCTATGCCAGATCACTACCATGAATTACTGCTCAAATAAAATATTGAGTCACTAAATTCTTTTTTTTTTTTTTTTTCCTTTTGGTTTTTCTAGACAGGGTTTCTCTGCGTAGTTTTGGTGCCTGTCCTGGATCTCACTCTGTAGACCATGCTGACCTAGAACTTACAGAGATCCGCCTGGCTCTGCCTTCCGAGTGCTGGGACCAAAGGTGTTTGCCACCACGCCCGGCTTCAGTCACCAAATTCTATCATGAACTCAGCCAGCCCTCTGACTCTGTGTGTGTGTGCGTGTGTGTGTGTGCGCGCGCGCGCGCGCATTATGTATACATGTATGTATATTGTTGTTGTTTGTTTGTTTTTCAAGACAGGGTTTCTCTGTGTAGCCCTGGCTGTCCTGGATCTCACTCTGTTACCAGGCTGGCCTTGAACTCACAGAGATCCGCCTGCTTCTGCCTCCCGAGTGCTGGGATTAAAGGCATACGCCACCATGCCAGCAGAGCAAGAATTTTACTGGAAGGAAACGGCAAAATAAAGCCGTGTAAAAGAGGAAGGATAAAGCCCATTAATACCAAGAACCTCAAACTCAAGGAGAGAACGCCTTCTGTTTTTGTCGGTATAAGATTGCACAGAAGTTAAATCGGGAAGGATCCTTTTTAAGGGGAAAGAAAGGTGAAATCAAAGACAAATCCTCGCGCGGGTTACAAAGGACCAGGGATGGGCTTCTCCCTCTTTGGCTAGGATTTACAAATTCTACACTTGATGCATTTCAGCATCTTTGCACCACGCGTGAAAGAAAGGGAAACAGATTCCTGGGAGCTGTTTGAAGCGTCAGTAATTCCGCATACAAGGCTAACACCAGCCTCACCTCGGACACTTGGAGGAACCAAAGGCGTCTTCAGTCAGCAGCTCAGGCTGCAAAACCTCTACGAGTATCTCCGGGCCACCAGACCGTTAGGGAGCCGTCACCAAGACAACCATCCGCCCTGCCCCTGAAGAAGTCGGAAGAAGCCGGGGCGCGCAGGTGCCCAGGCCTTCCCTCCCCGGAAACCAGTCCGAAGCGGTGCAGGCTGGGAGTTGGAGTCCGGAGAAGAGCCCCGCCCAGCTGCGGGCGGAAACGACCTACTCTCGCCCAATCGTGACGACCATCAGGGACCTAACATCACCAGTCCGACTTGATGTTTTCTCGCGAGACCTGAGTATTTTTTCCCAGCTCGCGGGAAGAAGCGGAAATGCAAGGGACAGCTCGCTGAGACGCCTCGGTTTCTGACCGGACGTGTTTTCCGCTGGAGTTCCGTAGCCGTCCGGGTTCCGCTCCGGGTCCGGATTCTACGCCGGGAGACAAGATGCTCAAGTCCAAAACGTTCTTAAAAAAGACCCGCGCGGGCGGCGTGGTGAAGATCGTGCGCGAGCACTACCTGCGGGATGACATCGGCTGCGGGACCCCGGCCTGCGCCGCCTGCGACCGGGCGCACGCCGGCCCGGCCCTGGAGTCGCAGCCCCGCGACCAGGCGAGCAGCCTGTGCCCGTGGCCGCACTACCTTCTGCCGGACACCAACGTGCTGCTGCACCAGGTAGGGGGTCCCGCGGGCCGCGTGGTGACGAGGGGGCGTGGCGGGTAGAGCAGCGGAGGGAGGCGGGGCTCGGGATGCAGATGCACGCACCGCGGCCACCCTGGCTTCCAGCTTTCCAGGCCGAGGTACTTTTCCCTAACGTGGTTTTCTTTCCGTTTTTCGGTTCTTGGAGTCGTAGTTTTAGACACGTTAATTTGCTAACTCCTGGTGTCTCTTCTACTTTAGATTATAAGTGCCTGGAAGCCGGGGACCTGGGCTTCTGTGGCATCCAGATTGCGACCCCCAGGCAGCTTGTAAGTGCCTACGAACAAAAACTGTGTGGGCCAGCATATTTATTTGTTCATAGCTTCAGTATTGCAAACTCTCGTGGTCCGTTTGCGGGTGCTCTTCTCAAGCCGACCGGGCCCAAGGGGCTGCTGTCACTTTTTCTACAGCAGAGTAACGCTTTGGCCTAAGGGAGAGTCAGTGGATTAAACTGTAAGAGAATTTTAGGCTTGGCAGAAACAATTTCTAAGTGAACATGGGAAGGTTAACTTCGTGCTTTTGTTTTAAAGATTGATGTTCTGGAGGACCCTGCTATCAGGAATGTAATCGTGCTACAGACAGTCCTGCAGGAAGTGCGAAACCGGAGTGCCCCTATCTATAAACGAATCAGGGATGTGACGAATAACCAGGAGAAGCATTTCTATACGTTCACCAATGAGCACCATAAGTAAGTATCAGAAGACCATGGAGCTACCGAAATTTAAAGGGAAGTACCTGGGAGTCATTGATCAAAAGACAGTCTGTAGTTTCATGTGCTGTTTGGTGGTTACTTAGCTGTGTAGAAAACATTGCTAAGTGAGGCTCAAGTAAGATCACAGTGTCAGTGAGGTCACACCTTAAACTGGGATCTGCTGGCTGTAATAGTACTTTTATGTCAGAAATACTCAACATTTAAGTTGTGTATATTGGGTTGAATGATAGGTTTTTTGGAAATGAGGGTCATTCAGTCTCCTGCAGTACCATAATGTGTGAATAACATATACAGGGTTAAAAATGTGTGTTTGTGAAAGAGAGTTTTAAAATATGAATTTATGATTAATGAGTTTTAAAGTTTAATATCTTACAGCTGATTTATTGAAATTGGATTTCTAAAAACAATTCTTCATCATAATTTAGGTTCATGACCTTTGAATTCAGTGTGTGCTCTGAGAACATATGGGATTGCCTGTTAACGTAAATATTTTACGATGGATATCTATGATAATTTCTCAACCTTGGCATTATTAACATTTTGGACTGAGTAGTTTTTGTTGTGTGAAAACTGTGTTATAGGTTGTAGGTGCTTAGCAGCATCTTTGGCCTATGCCAGGTGTGTTTCAGTGGCATTCCCCTCTTAGTCCCAAGTGTAGTGATCTTAATGTTTCCATACCTGTCAAGTGTAGCCCGTTCTTATATCTTGAAACTAAGTATTGCTTAAACTCACACAGAGAGGGTAAAAGTGTCTGTGGGCTGCTTTCTCATTGCACCTCCTTAAACTCCAGAAACACATACCACTCGTTTGCTAGTACCAGAAGACCAAGATTGTGTGGGACATGCTCATCAGATTGCTAACGTAGGCTTAACAGGATGTTTAGCTAAGTGTTTTGAGTAGAACTTAGCAATATAGGGACCGATTGGAAGACTTTAGAGCACTAAGCAAATCCCATGTAGATTTTTGTTACTGAAGACAGTCGTGTTAAAACCAAACTCAAATTTTATGACCATGTCTTTTACTGATAAGCTTAAGTTTATCAGATTTGTAACCAGAAGACCCCTGTGCACCAGACGAGTTAGGAATGTGTGGCCCATTTGTAGATGCCCAGAATTATGTTGCAGTGTCCAAAGGCTGGACACCCCTGGAAACATTAGTAAGTACAGTGAGTGGTAGGGAATAAAGTAATGCTAAGGATATGGCTTTAAGAACAGACTTAAAGAAGTATGTAAATGTACTTTTATATTTGAGAGCTGTGGCTTTGTAGGTTCTACATAGTCTGTGCTATGTATTTAGTGTTGATCATGGATGATCTACATGGATCATGGATTGAGTGGCCATTGAATGACGTGAACATACAGTGTGACAGTTGGTCACACTGTGGAGCTTAACAGTTGACGGTTAATCTATGGTTTGTTTCCTCCCACCCAGGAAACTATTACTTAACACCCCAGTTTGAAGTCTAAAGTCTGGTCTAACATTTTCTTTTTGTGAAATGAAGCTATTTGAACCTCTGTATTTTTTCATTAATAACATAAATTTCTTCTCCAGAAAATTGTTGTCTTGAGAACTTAAAAGGATCTTAACAGAATTGTTTTGACCATAGAAGTTCAAGTTAAATGTGTATACCACTGTCTTTTCACTTCAGTGCCTGACAGACCACTCAAGTTTGTACACATCCTTGTTTCTGCTGCTTACCTTGTATTTTGTGGTTTCCTCCTTTGTTTAGAGATACCTACATAGAGCAAGAACAGGGGGAGAGTGCCAATGACAGAAATGATAGAGCCATCCGAGTAGCAGCAAAATGGTACAACGAACATTTGAAGAGAATGTCAGCAGAAAGTCAGCTACAAGTGATCCTTATAACAAATGACAAGAAAAACAAAGACAAAGCTGTAGAAGAGGGAATACCAGCTTTCACATGTAGGTCTGAATGTAGACGCTTTTATGCATGCTTGCAACTATATATAAAAATTAGTATCAGGCCAAATGTTCACATGACTCATTATCTCACTGTCCTGTATGTATAATTTCTTACGATCTTTTACATTTGAAGCAAATATTTTTCAATTTTTAATATGTGGATCTTTTGCCTGCATGTATGTAGTATGTGCATCACATGCATGCATTGACTGGAAGTGCGAAGCGGGTGTCCAGAGCCGTGGAACTGCAGTTAGGGATGGTTATGAGCCGCTGTGTTGGTACTGGAAACTGAAACAGGATCCCCTGCAAGAGCGCAGCTGATTGTCACTGCTGAGCCATCATCTTTCTGTCTGCATTTTATTTTGAAGATTTCTTTTTACTGTGTTTATTTACTTTTGGTTTTTCGGGACAGGGTTTCTTTGTATAACAGCAACTCTGGCTGTCCTGGAACTCATTCTGTAGACCAGGCTGTCCTGGAACTCAGGGAGATCCTTCTGCCTCTGCCTCCTGAATGCTGGGATTGAAGACATGTGCCACTACCGCCTCACATTCTTTTTACATTTTAAATTTCTCAGCTAGTGAGCTAATAAGAAGTTGTAAATAGTGGCTGTTAATTTTTCCTCACTATTTGATTAGGTTGACATAGTAAAAAGTCATGTATGCTGAACCCATTGTGTCTTTTTAGTTACGATCACATCAACAGATTTAGTTGTTGTTTCATGTACACCCATGTTCTCTCATGCTTAGATAAATCATGGATGCTTAAATGTAAAAATAATCACTTACTTTTCAGGTGAAGAATATGTAAAGAGCCTGACTGCTAACCCTGAACTTATAGATCGTCTTGCTTGTCTGTCTGAAGAAATGGTATGTTTCAGTATGTTCTGTTTTTGAAAAAAAGAAAATATAAAAATAGCCATCTTGGATATTAGACTTATAGTTACCAGATTTATAAATTAGAACATGCCAATAATCTAGAATAGAAACAGAGTGAGGTTATAAACAAACAAACAAAGATAATTGTGATTGGCTTATTGAAATGACGTTGCTAAATTAATTGACTTTTTACGTAAGCTAAATAGCAATAACTATGCCATTATTAGCAGAGCTGAATGAAGTATAATTGGAAGCATCATGCAATTCTTGTCTCGTTGCTTGGCACATAGCTATGATAAATGTAAATGGTAGCTATTGTTTTACTTTATTAAAAATGTTATCTTAAGACCTCACAAATTAAAAATATGCAGTATTATTAATAAGACGCAAAGTCTTACTGACTTTCTGTACAGTTAGCAACCATTCTGAAGCTGTGGAACTTCACATTGAATTTCACACTTTGACTATCAAATATATTTTTAAGTGCTTAATCAAAAAGTGCTTATCAAAAAGAAAAATAGTTGACTTTGTATCCTCTTTTGTGACTCAGGTGTTATTATTACTTGGTAATAATGATAGCTGTTGTTACCAAAGTAGCTGTATCTAATAGGACAAGATACATAAATCCATTCTGTTTCTTTTCTTTTTTAAAGAGATTTTCTATCCATTTTACATATCAACCACAGATCCCCCTCTCCTCCCTCCTCCCACCCCTCAGCCTCCCCCCTATCCCACCCTCCATTTGCACCTCCTCCAAAGCAAGGTCTCCCATGCATGGGGAGTCAGCAGAGCCTGGTCCATAAGTTGAGGCAAGTCCAAGCCCTCCTCCCTGCACCAAGGCTGTGCAAAGTGTCTCAGCATAGGCCCTAGGTTCCAAGCCATTCTGTTTCTTTAACTAGCAATTTTTCTTCCATCCTGTTTGTCTTTAACTCCTTTACAAAACTGGAAGAATGCCAGAAGATGCAAGCTGGACTGGCCTTTTGGAATACGTTGTTTTGGAGTACCCTCTCTAATAACTAGTTACTAGTTACATGTTGATGCTTAAATGTAATTTAAATTTTAAAATCTATTTTCTCAGCTGTATTATACATATTTCAACTATTCCAGAGAATTTGTACGTAGTGGCTACCATGTTGAACATCATTAAAAAGATAGCACTTTCATTACAGCAAGTTGTTTTAGAGAGCAGTGCCCTGAAAATATATTCCTCGTAGTTTAAATTCAGTTGGGTATTTCATAAAGTAGATTTTTAACTTGTATGATACTCTTCAACAGTACATTAAATAACAGACTTTTGATTTGCTTCTTTCATAGAATGAAATAGAAAGTGGAAAAATAATATTTTCAGAGCACCTTCCCTTAAGTAAGCTCCAACAAGGCATAAAATCTGGTTCATACCTTCAAGGAACATTTAGAGCTAGTAGAGAAAATTATTTAGAAGCTACAGTGTGGATTCATGGAGATAGAGATGATGAAAAAGAGGTAAGCATGTGTACCAGCTGGTTTTGTGTGTCAACATAAGCTGGAGTCAACAGAGAGGGAGTCTCAGTTGAGGAAATGCCTCCATGAGATCCAGCTGTCAGGCATTTTCTCCAGTCACGATCAGTAAAGAAGGGCACAGCCCATGGTGGATGGTGCCATTCCTTGGCAGGTGGTCCTGAGTCCTAGAAGAAGATGGGTTGAGCAAGCCTTGGGAAGCAAACCAGTAAGCAGCACCCCTCCATGGCCTCTACATCAGTTGTTCCCTCCAGGATCCTGTCCTGTTTGAGTGCCTGTCCTGACTTCCTTTAGTGATGAACAGCAATGCTGAAGTGTAAGCCAAACAAACCTTTTCCTCCCCAACTTGCTTTTTGGCCATAGTGTTTCATCACAGCAATAGAACCCCTAACTAAGACAGTATGTAAATTTGCCTTTTAAAGTTTTTAAAATTTTGTTTTTGTGTATGTATATGTGTATGCACAATATGTGTGGAGGTCAGAAAAAAACTTGAACAGGAGTTGGTTCTCTCTTTGCAAAGAGTGGGTCTTAGGTAGTGAACTCAGAAATCTTAGGCTTGCCCCTGTATAAATTCTTTATACACTAAAATACTTTGTGCTCATTACAGTTTTTGTATGAGAATTTAAATTTGTCTCACTTTTTATTTTTAATTAACATGTGCATGTATGTACCTGTGATTGGAGGCCAGAAGACAGCTACATGTGATATCCTTAAAAGCATGGCCTATTTTCTTGTAGATAGACTTTTTTTTGACGTAGAGCTCAGTAGTTAGGCTGGACTGACTGGCCTATAGGTTCCAGATATCCTCTGTCTCTACCTGTTTATGGCTGGTTGACAGGTGAGGACCACTGTACCAATGATTTTTCTGTGGTCTGTGGTCTGTGGGCTTTTTCAGATCTGCATGCTTCCAAAACACACCTTATGACAGAGCCGTTACTCCATCTTACCTTCTTCTCTTCCTAGTTGGTAAAAGAGTAATAAACACTAGTACAATAAAGGACCTTTTTTTTTTTTTTTTTTTTTTTTTTGTCTTGGCTTGTTTTGATTTGGTTTGGGTTTTTTTTGAGACAGGGTTAATATGCTTAGCCATGCTGTCCTTTAATTCACCCTGTAGATCAGGCTGGCCTCGAAATCACAGAGCTCCCGCTTGCCTCCCAAGTGCTGGGATTAAAGGTGAGCACCACCATTGCTCAGCTAATAAATGACTTTTATGAGACTGATTATTTAAAAGTTTCCTACTAACTCACCTTTTAAGAGAATCATCATTAAATACTATAAAATGAGATATTTGTGTTTTATGTATCTAATTGTAATAAATAATGTATGTACAACCAAAAGGAGGCTTCACAAACACATGATAGCAGTTCTAAAGTGTTTTATTTCCTGAACTTTTTTTTTCTCCTTGAAGTTTAAAAATTAAGAGTATTGGCCGAGCGGTGGTGGCGCACGCCTTTAATCCCAGCACTGAGGCAGGTGGATCTCTGTGAGTTGAAGGCCAGCCTGGGCTACCAACCAAGTGAGTTCCAGGAAAAAGGCGCAAAGCTACACAGAGAAACCCTGTCTCAAAAAACAAAAACAAAAAACAACAACAACAAAAAATTAAGAGTATGTAATGAATAGTACTTTATTTTAATTTTTAAAATGATTCAGATTGTGTATATATGATGTGGCTATGTGAGTTGGGAGTGAACTGCCAAAGTGTGATGGGGAAATTAAGGACAACTTTCAGAAGTCAGTTCTCTCCTTCCTTCCACCATGGGTTCTGGGGACCGAATTCAGATAAACTAAGTTTGTGTAATACAATTTTACCCAATAAGCCTGACATAGCTTATTGTTTTACAATAGGAAAACCATTAAGAGAATTAGATATTCTATGCAATGATTAGACAGAATATTGCCTTCTACTAGATGAGTTTTTATTATTGTCATTAAATCTGTTTCAACACATGCCATGCCACTTGTTGGCTTACACAGATCCTTATACAAGGACTTAAACATCTAAACAGAGCTATTCATGAAGACATTGTGGCTGTGGAGCTTCTGCCCAAGAGTCAGTGGGTGGCACCGTCTTCTGTGGTTTTACATGATGAAGGTCAAAATGAAGATGATGTGGAGAAAGATGAGGAGAGAGAACTCATGGTATGAGAGAATGCAAGTTTGGTTTTTTGTCTGTATTGTTGTACTGCTTAACATGCCATTGTTTCCATAGTTACTGAATGAATCACAGTCCAGAACTTTTTTAAAGGTTGATTCATTTTATTTCACGTGTATGGGTATTTTGCCTGCATGGATGTCCGTACATCATGTGTGTGCATTGCCTGCAGAAGCCAGAAAAGGATGTCAGATCCCCTGGAACTGGAATTACTGACAGTTATGAGCTGCCATGTGGATTTTGGGAATCAAACTCAGATCCTCTGGAAGAGCAGCCAGTGCTCTTAACTACTGAGCCATCTCTCCAGTCTCAAGTTCTGTACTTTGAATTTTAATACAAGTTATGCAGGTTATATGCATAGTTTATTTATGTTCTAAGTATACAAACTCATGTTCTTTCAGTGACATTTTACTCAAATGGGTTTAAGTATTTAGAGTTGTTTAGTATGAAAGTGGAAGTCTGCTAACATTCAGTATATGATCTGAATTCATGAAGTTTAAGTAAATAGAAATGTTAAATTTTCTGAAACTTTTTTGCAATGTTATAATTTTCTTAGAAAACATGCTTCTGGGTCTTTGCATTTGGACCTGCTTAATTATTCCATTTCTACTAATACATTTATCTGGTAGGATGAGTTACTTCTCATGTGTTATTAAGTCTATTAGAAATGACCTACTTACCCATTTTATGAGGACACACTTGTATTCAATGTAGCATATGTAGCTCCTCTTTTTATAACTTACATTTAATTTCCTGCAGTCTTACTAGAACATTCTTGCAGAATCCAATCCTTTGGTATTGTTAGAAGTAGAATTTTATAGGATCCATTTCTAGTGGTTTACATTCTTTGACTCTTAATTTGGGATAGGATAGAACTGTCGAAGATGCATTTATTTTGTAATGGATTAGATCCAACATGACATGTACACTGTAATAACTATATAGTACCTAATTAGTAACTACATATTTTGTAATGGATTAGATCCAACATGACATGTACACTGTAATAACTATATAGTACCTAATTAGTAACTACATATATCTAATTAATCTAAACTGGTACTAAGTCTCAGTCTCATAATCCTAGACTTACATGTGTTTTTGTCAGTAAATCCTTATATTAAATTGAAAAACACAAAGTTCTGACACATTTATTCAGCTGCGTGCTTCTTGACATCATTTATGGAGTGCTTTATTATCATGGAACAATAAGCATTGTGCAGTTGGTACGCTCATGCCTAGAACTTTGAGGCATAAAGGTTCTGAATTTCATGTCATTTGCTACCTGAAATGCATTAGTGTCCATGTGCATATTCTAAGCTGGAAGAAAAATTACTTCATTTTACTTAGGAAAATAATGGAAGATTTTTGTTTTTATATTTCAGCTTAAGACTGCTGTAAGTGAAAAAATGTTAAGGCCTACAGGCCGAGTTGTAGGAATAATCAAAAGGAACTGGAGGCCGTATTGTGGCATGCTTTCCAAGTCGGACATTAAGGAGGTGAGTAAAGCACTTGTCACCATGACTGGACACTGGTGGTCACTGTTTTCTAGTCACTGTCTAGAATGCAAGCTTGCTCTATCCTGTCTCCAGACTGTGTAAATCAGTCGCTTTTCCCCTGCTGGGGTGTAATTCACTGGTACAGGACTTGCGTAGCATGTTCTAGGGCTACTATGATTGATCCCCAGGATGGTAAATCAGTTTGTTTTTAATTTTCTCTAGTCAAGAAGACATCTCTTTACACCTGCTGATAAGAGAATTCCACGAATTCGGATAGAAACCAGACAGGCTTCTGCATTAGAAGGACGGAGAATTATTGTCGCTATTGATGGTTGGCCTAGAAATTCTAGATATCCAAATGTAAGCTTAAAATACTAACTTTAACTTTGTGTATTTAATTAAAGTTTGTGACAAATACTGTTGATTTTTTTAGTGAAAATGTACACAGCTATTTCATGGTTACCTAGTAAGTAGAATAGATACATTTTATCTAATTCTAGTGTTAGTCATGGAGTAAAAGTGGCTACTTTTGCTCAAATCGCCAAACAACCTTTACTGATAAACTTTAGGGAAGAAACATTTGTGTCCTAAATAAATTTTAATCAAATTTTGAAGGTATTGCTTTTAAAGTAAATTTTACATTGAAAATTAACAGGAACTAAACATAGGCATTGTGGTCTAAGGACCAGGCTCTCAAAGGCAGTTGAAAAATCTTGTCATTTCCACCTCTAATTTACCAGAGGCTTTTTTGCTTTCTTGTTTGTTTGCTTTCCTGTGTATGGGCATTTTGCCTGCATGTATGTCTGTACCACAGTACATGCCTGGTATACATACAGGGAGGTCAGCAGGGGCTGTCAGTTAATCTATTTGCAGTTACAGATACCGTGAGTTATCATGTGGATGCTGGCAGTCAAACATGGGCCCTCTGCAAGAACAACAGTGTTCTTAACTGCTGAACCATCTCCCCCGGGCCCAAAAGATGTTTGTTTGTTTGTTTGTTTTTCCTGAAGACAGGGCTTCTCTGTGTAGCCCTGGCTGTCCTGGAACTCACTCTGTAGTCCAGGCTGGCCTCGAACTCAGAGATCCACCTGCCTCTGCCTCCCAAGTGCTGGGAGTAAAGGTGTGCGCCATCACCACCCGGCCAAAGAGTTGTTTATAATCTGTTAGCAAAGATTTAGAAATACTGAGACAATACATAGAGTGCTGGAAGATTTAGTATAATAAAATATTAATTTGTTGCAAAGTGTGCCTTTCTGATAATACCTTTTGATTTCAGGGACACTTTGTTAAAAATTTAGGTGATGTTGGAGAGAAAGAGACAGAAACTGAAGTTTTGTTGCTTGAGCATGATGTTCCTCATCAGCCTTTCTCCCAGGCTGTTCTTAGCTTCCTGCCAAAGATGCCATGGAGCATTACTGAGAAGGTAAGTTGGAAAGAATTCCTAGTGACTCTACGGATTCTCCATTATTTTAGGGAGTTTTGTTTCTTTGTTGTTTGTATTGGTGATTGATCATAGGGCCTTTGTGGGTTAGTCAAGCACTCTACCACTGGACTAAGTCCTCAGCCCTATTGCACATTTTGGTTTTTCTTTTCAGTTGGGTCTGACTACGTTGCCCAGGCTAGTCTGGATCTTAACCCAAGTAGACCTTGAACTCATTTCTCCTGCCTCAGGCTGCTGAGTATCTAGAGTTACAAGGACTGAGCCATCAGACCAGAATGCAGTTAATGTCTTTGTTTTGAAATATGTAAAATCCAGGCTGGGGAAATGGTTTGCCATTAAGAGCACTGGCTGCTCTTCCAAACAAATGCCTGAGTTCAATTCCTAGCAACCACATGGTGGCTCACAACCATCCATAATGAGAACTGGTGCCCTCTTCTGGCCTGCAGGCATACATGTAGACAGAACACTGTATACTTAATAATAAATAAATCTTTTAAAAATATATGTGGAGGTGAAGAGATGGCTCAGTGGTTAAGCGCACTGGCTGCTCTTCCAGAGGTCATGAGTTCAGTTCCCAATAACCACATGGTGGCTCAGAACCATCTGTAATGAAATCTGGTGCTCTCTTATGGCCTACCAGAATACTATATACATAATAAAAAAATAAATCTTTAAAAAATGTAGAAACCATGGCTCCTTCACATTTAGTTAGTTACAGAATTATTAGGTGTTTACTGCTCTAAAGGTGGTGGAATCTGGGAGAATGGAGCCTAGAAATGAGGCAAACTAAACTCGCATGCAATAGGCAACTTTATTCAAAGCATCAGACAGTTTATACTCTGAGGGTTAAGTAGAGTCACATAAGTAAAGTGTACAATCACAAGGATAAGCTAAACATGGCAAAAACATATTTCTGAGCTGGAGAGATGGCTCAGTGGTTAAGAGTACTGACTGCTCTTCTTAAGGTCCTGAGTTCAATACCCAGCAACCACATGGTGGCTCACAACCATCTGTAATGAGATCTGGTGCCCTCTTCTGGCCTGCAGCCATATATGCAGGCAGAACATTGTATACATAATAAATAAATAAATCTTTAAAATAAAAACATGTTTTTCTTTTGAGGTGTATAAGCAAGTAAAAATAGCCAATTGTAATAAATAAACAAAAGTAAACTCACTCCTATCCACAACACCTGGGACGGACATGAAAGCCTAATCCAAGAACAATTCAACTCCATTCTTGGACCATGTTCGACAGTTAGGTGTTACAGAAATCATTTGCTTTTTCACTGAAAGATGACATCTTCCAGGTTGTAGAACTAGTGCATATGTCAAGTTTCTCAATAACATGGAAAGCTGACTTATTTTTATGGGATATTTATTTCCTAAGAGCTATGTTGCTGTTGTGTTGTTCAAGTTGTTATTTTTTTTCTTTTTAACATGGTATTTCTAGGACATGAAAAACCGAGAAGACCTGAGACATCTGTGTGTTTGCAGTGTAGACCCTCCAGGATGTACTGATATAGATGATGCCCTGCATTGTAGAGAACTCAGGAATGGAAATTTGGAGGTACCTATATTGTCCCAGTACTCTTAGGTGTATGTGATTCATTTCTAGGGTTCATGGTTGTTTTTTTTTTTTTTTTTTTATCCAGGCCAGAATATAAAATTATACCTACAAAAGCTAATGGGAATATGTCAGAGGTTGAATTATTAGCTGTGACTGCGTCCATTTTCAGCTTAGCTATGTTTTTTTCTCATCTAAATTCCATTGTAAGTCTGTGTTAGTAATAATGCAGATTGACATCCTTTCATTTTAATCTTTTTAAGGTTGGTGTTCATATTGCTGATGTTAGTCATTTTATCAGGCCGGGAAATGCATTGGATCAAGAATCAGCCAGAAGAGGAACAACTGTGTATCTTTGTGAAAAGGTAAATGTATTAATATAAAATCTTTTACTGATCATAGCACCTTGGCACTTTGTTTTGATGGGCATGGGGTCTTGATGTGTAGGCCAGAACTAGCCTCAAGCTCTTTATTATCCTATCTCATCTTTTTGAAGGCTGAGCCAGGCACTTCTGTTTTAATGAGCAATCACAGTTTGAAGTAAATACATGATATATTTAGCTATAAGAAATACATGGGTGAAGGCGTCCTAAATCACAAGAAAATAATGCCTATTTTGGCCTGGTACAGTAGCTCAATTGGTAAAGTACTTACCACACAAGCATGAGGTCCTGAGTTCAGCTCCCTAGAGCCAAACAGAAACTACCACATCTGAGACCCTAACATTGGTGGGTGGAAACAAGCAAATCCCTTACGATCATTGACCAGCCAGCATAGCCAAATCAGTGAAGTCCAAGTTTAGTGTGAGACCGTGCCTCAAAAAATACAGCGGGGTGTGACCAATGAAGATGCCTAATTTCAACATCTGGCCTCTCCATACATGAACTTGTATATACACCATACTCAAACACAAAACAAAAATTATAATTAGGTTTATTTTGATATCTAATGATCCAAATAGCGTTTAAATTAGCTGATATACATTATGTAGCATTGATTCATTATGATTTTGGGTGGAGATGGTGGACTGAGGAGATGACTCAGAAGTTACAAAGACTGACTTCTTCCAGAGGACCTGGAATCAATTCCACATGATGTCTTAGAGCCGTCGGTACCTCCATTTCCAGAAGATCTAGTGTCCTTTTCTGGCCTCTTTAGGCACCAGGCATGCACATGATGCACAGATATGCAAGCAAAACTTGCATACACAAAAAAATTAAAATCCTTTCAAGTATGGTTTTCATAGACTTACATAGACCAGATGATAAGGAGGAAGTTAATTTGTTATATAGATCATGCTCAAAGTAAACCATAAAGCTTTTCCTCAGTTTATTTTTTTCTCTCATCTCTTAAGTATACTAAAAGTACCATGTCGTTTTGAGTTTAGCAGTGGAGAAACTCTCAGTTGGTAAGGGTTTGTAAGTTACCAGGTACTAACTTACAAATACCAGAAATTTCAGATTTTGAGAGGACAGGAAGGTGCTTCATGTAGAGGACTGAAACCTCAATCCACTGGCATGAATGCCACCCTTACTGCCTTCTGTAACAGTTTTGTGTCTTCCTACAGACTTTGTCATGCTCTTATTCTCTAGTCCAAAGGACAAGAATATACCACCCTTTCCTGCTCACTTGATGCTATTTGCAGATGGAAATTAAGGCACATTGAATGTGATTGAGTAATCTAAGGTCTGTCGCCATCTTTTTCAGAGGATTGACATGGTTCCAGAGTTGCTTAGCTCTAACTTATGTTCCTTAAGATCCAACGTTGACAGGTATTTCTGCACTTTTTTTGATAAGAGTATCTTGTTAACTATAGTAATTGATTCCCATAAACAAATACCGTCTCTTTTTCCCTGAAGGTTGGCATTTTCCTGTATTTGGGAAATGAATCATAATGCTGAAATCTTAAAAACAAGATTTACCAAAAGTGTAATTAATTCAAAGGTTAGTGTTATGATTCATATCTGACATTTCAAATTTTTGGTACTTTTAACAATTTCTTAGATACTTTTTAAAAAGTTAGGTTCAGTGTTGTAGTCCCTAGTTTGTTTCAGAATTTAAACTTTGTTTAATTGATGTTATTATGAAATTATGTAGTAATTGTCCTGTATTCAGGAACTTAGAACTGACATACCTAAACTAAAGGGCTTTATGCCCTAACTCAGTAACCCTAGTAATTGAGGCTATTCCTACTTAAAAATAGTAGTGTTTGAAAAACCACCATGTGCATCCTGGCTACCATAAATTATAGTTAGAGTCAGTAAACTAACCTGAGATTATGTTCAAACAGTACAGCCAGATTTTCCTTATTTTTGTACCTCTCCCCATATTCTCACATTCATTCTCATTTTGTGCTTAATAGACCTCCAAAGTATGCTGGATTCTTTTTCTTATAATGATGTTTTCAGAAAGTTAGCCAATGTTTTTCTTTCAAGTTAGTATCACTGTGTTCTGATGACTAGTAGAAAGAATTGTTAACAAGCAAATAGTGATGTGGGAATTATTTCAACTTTTAAATATAGTCCTCTGAGATATAGTTTTAACAACATTTTGTGAATTGAAATTAATGAACATATAAAACATTTTTCTAAGGCTGGGCGGTGTTGGTGTACACCTTTAATCCCAGCACTTGGAAGGCAGAGGCAAGTGGATCTCTGTTAGTTCGAGGCCAGCCTGGTCTACAGAGTAAGTTCCAGGACAGGCTCCAAAGCCACACAGAGAAACCCTGTCTTGAACCTCCCACCCCTCATTTTTATTTTATTTTTTATTTTAGAAAGGGAACTCTTAGCCCTTAGTAGATAAAGGTGCTCCCAGAAACTTGACTCAATTTATGTTATGTTACTCCCTTATGCTGTTTTTGAATTTTAATTATAAAGCTACTTTTATCTTTTAATCTGAAAAAAATACTAGTTTTTCCATCTAGATAGAAGCAGAAACAGCTGTTTCCATATTTGGATTATCTGTTACTAGAGATTGCTTTAAACTTACCTTTTTCATCCCATATTCTAGTCCATTTTTTTGGTTAGTGTCTCCTATAAGATATTTCTAGACTCTTATTTGCCAGTGAAAAGGGAAGTAATGATCTTTGCAAAGTTTTTCAGAGAATAGGCAGAACCTGCTTTGTAATTTATTCAGATATTACCTAAAAATACACCAAAGTGAAAGTATTAAGGAATATTCTAGTATTACCTCAAATATACTAAAAATTAAAGTATCAAGGAAACTGCCATTTTCCTTTACTTTAATGTAAATTTGCTTATGTTATATAATGAATGCCGAAATTAAACCAGAAATCCTAGTGTAAAGTTAAGAATCTCCGTAGATTTCTTGTTACTTATTTTAGGCTTCTTGAAAGTGTAGACTATGAGATAAAAGACGAGAACCCGGTCTCAGCCGAGGAAGAGGAAGGACTAGCATCTCTGACCACCATATGTGCATGGTAGCCTATGTGGTCCAGTACTAACACATGGATATACACATTCATAGTATGGTTCATATAGTAAACACGCTTTTATCTGTTGTGAGAATTATGTTAACCTAAGGTTTCTTTCTTAGGCTTCTCTTACGTATGCTGAAGCACAGATGAGAATTGATTCAGCAGCTATGAACGATGATATCACCACTAGTCTTCGTGGATTAAATAAACTAGCTAAAATTCTAAAAAGGGGAAGAATTGAAAAGGGGTATGTTCTTAAAAAAATCTAAGACAGGCCTTAGTTTATGATTATGATTAATATCAGTTATGATATAACATTTGGCTTCTTTAGAGTATTTTGTTAGAATGGTGATTAATTAGCTGGTAGACTATATTTAATAGATTATATCATGGCATTCGCCTAACCTTAACAGGTATAAGAGTGTCAGCTCAAACTTGTTAGAAAGAAAGCAGTTAAAAGTAGCTTCAGGGTTGGGGATTTAGCTCAGTGGTAGAAAGGCCCTGGGTTCAATCCTCAGCTCAAAAGAAAAAAAAAAGTAGCTTCAATTTTGAAAGACTGCTGTAAGGGAACCAAGTACAAGAGCCTTTCAGAGGTTGGTCCTTGGGTTCTCCCTACTTCTTGACTAGTGCCAATTATGAAAAGTGTTTTTGCTGGTGATGCAAATGCTACCTCTGGAGTAGTCATGCAGAGTGCCTAACTTAAGTTCCTGAATGCAAGTGAGCATCCTTCTGTACTCCTTGCAACCACAGATAATTATGCTCTGCAGCCAGCTGTGGCCAGTGACTACCATATTTGAATTATTAAATATGAAATTTAAAACTCTTTACAGATTAGGAATGTACATGAAAACAGAACTATTTAATTGGAATAAAGTTGTTCAAGCTTTTCACTTAAGTATAAGGTTAACATTAAATTGTTTTTTGTTGTTGTTTTTAACTTCCCCATGATTGTCCAAGATTGCCCAGTTTCATTAAACTTACTTCTAGGCCATGCCTTTAATCCCTGCACTCAGGAGGCACAGGCAGGTGGATCTATGACTTCTATCCAGGTCAGCCTGGTCTAAATAGCCAGTCCGAGTCCATCCAAAGCTAAAGTTAAGACTGTCTCAAAAAACTGAAGGAAAAAAAAAACCAGAAAAACAAAACAAGAAACAAACTTTCAGATTGAATTGGAACTTGATGAAAGTAGCATCATATCTGAAAACACTTTAGATTTTTCTATGTATCCTTGTGAAATCTTTGCAAAGGAGAACTAGTCCCCTCATTAAGAACCACACACACATTCTGAGACCACGGCAACCTAATATGACTAGCCATCAGTCCTTTTGATGTATGAGTGGGAGTAGTTTTATCAGTCTCCACTCAGTTGCCTATGTATCTTCTCTGATTCTCCTACCTATGGAAGAGCTGGCCTTGTCCTCTCCGTCATTGCCCATCACAATGTATTGTTTTCCATGGAAAATGAAATACCAATTGGCCTGTTCTTTTAGCCACTTAAAAAAAGTAGTTGCAAGTTTATGTAGCTTAATAAAAATGTAAGAGTTAGGCTTTATATGACAATAGAACATCAAACTTAGTAGATGATCATAAAAAAAAATGCTCATGTACTTGGTATACTCATTTTTTTGTTTTAAAGGGATTGCTTATAGATTGTTTTCTCTGTCCTTGGCTTATCTGACTAATTTCTCTCATTTTCACTCAGGGCTTTGACTCTGTCTTCTCCAGAAGTTCGTTTCCACATGGACAGTGAAACTCATGATCCAATAGATCTACAGACCAAGGAGCTGAGGCATGTGATTTTTTTAAGTTGATATTAAATATTAATTTTAAATGTAATATCTAGTGTAGATACTAATTCACCACAGCATTTATATCCAAAACAGTTGTTACAGTTAGGATAGCTGTGAAGTTTCTTGGCTTAGTAAATGTGATCTTACTTTTTAACTTTTCTTATACAAAACTGGGGTAAGGTAGTAGAGAAACCTCAAACTTACCTTGGTTTGATTTAATGTATGTTAGAACTTGAGTAGTGATAGTTACAGAGAAATAAAAATTTGTGCACTGATTAATTTCTTAAGTACTTAGTACAGCATACAGAGGTTGAGGGACCACAGGCTTTGCAGGGAGAGATCACTGCCTTTTGAGAGGACCCAAGGTGGATTCCCAGCACGTACTGTAGTTAGAGTTTTCCTGCCTGGGCCACAGTCAGGACAAATCTCTCTTACCCGCCAGTCCCACAGTCGCTCAGACCCAACCAAGAAAGCACACAGAAACTTATATTGCTTATAAACTGTATGGCCGTGGCAGGCTGCTTGTTATCTACCTTTTCTATCCTAAATTAACCCATTTCTGTTAATCTATACTTTGCCACATGACGTGTGGCTTACCAGTGTCTTTACATGTTGCTTCTCATGGCAGCGGCTGGCGGTGTCTCTCCCCAGCCTTCTACATCCCAGAATTCTCTTCTCTCTTGTCCCGCCTATACTTCCTGCCTGACCACTAGCCAATCAGAACTTTATTTACACAGAGCGATATCCACAGCAACGTACATCTGATGGCTCACTTCCACCTGTAGCTCCAGCTCCAGGGGGATTCAGTGCCTCTGGCCTACAGTCTTGTACACACACACATACACACACACTGCAACATTGCACATAACTAAAAAATTAATGTCTTTACTAAAAAAGTTTTGAAGCTAATATCTTAACCTTGGATCTTACTGTACTTTAAGAAGTTGTAACAGTCATTTGACTTCCCCATATGGAGGGGTTCCTAATACTTTAATAGTTAATATACTTTAGAAATGTTAAGAAATGGATTATTTTAATAACTGAAACATGATCGAAAATTAATAATCTGTGTTCAGTGATTCCAGAGAAAGAAAACGGTAGGTACAGCATGCAGATCGTTTATGAAACTAGCTTAGAACTTAGAAGGAATAACTGGAAAATGAAAGGTGGGTCAGATTGTTATAAGAATTGAGAAGTCAAACTGAATTCAAGTTTTGACACTGGTGATAAAAATGACCTCTATGAAGAGAATAATTCTACACATCTGTCAGCTAGAAATCAGATTTGTCTGTTGTGTATGTTACTATGTGTATGGATGTATAGAAATCAGATGTATCTGTTGTGTGTGTTACTGTGTGTATGGAGTTATAGCAGAAAGTGTCACCTGAGATAAGCACCCAGATTGTGTACTGAAAATATATTAGTGATTTATTGGAAAAAATTTGGGGAGTTTAAATAATATTGTGTGACCTAGCTTTTAATTCTCCCAGTACAGTTTATTTTCATAGCTCTGTTTTTGAAAGAGGAGGTAAAAATGTTGGTTTTATATTTATGTTAAAGTAAGGGAAGCTTCCAACCCCCACCTCCACCCCCCCCCACCCCCCCACCCCCGGCTTGAATACAATTTGAAATGATTCTAGCATACTCGATTTACCCAGGAGAGACACAGGTAAGACTATTAGTATAGCAGCTAAGGTATTAAAAATAGGTATGTGACACATGTGAATGTTTTACATGAGAAATACTTCCATTATCACTAGAAAAGTTAGCTTGTGAGTAAATGTGATGACAGTTGTTTCTGCTTCTCTTATTTACTTAATGCTTTTCTAACTGGCAGAGAAACAAATTCCATGGTGGAAGAATTTATGTTACTTGCAAATATTTCTGTTGCAAAAAAGATTCATGAAGAATTTTCTGAACATGCTCTGCTTCGAAAACATCCAGCTCCACCTCCCTCCAATTATGAGATTCTTGTTAAGGCAGCCAAGTCCAAGGTAAAGTCTTAAAGATTGAAAAGTCACATGTACTTGTATTGTAATCTATCCATTGCACTGAAAAATTAATATTCATGTTTTCATAAAGTTTAGTTGAGGGCTGGAGAGATGGCTCAGAGGTTAAGAGCACTGGCTGCTCTTCCAGAGGTCCTGAGTTCAATTCCCAGCAACTACATGGTGGCTAACAACCATCTGTAATGAGATCTGGTGCCCTCTTCTGGTGTGCAGGGACACATGCAGGCAGAACACTATACATAATAAATCTTTAAAAGAAAAGTTTAGTTGATGTAAAATATACCAGTAGTTCTTTTTAATATTAAGATAATGTGATTTGGGATATGGACTTATCTCTTGCTACGTATACATTGACACCAGCTACATACTAAAGTCCTTTATGTCTGATGAGGAGCACCTAGTCCTAAAGCCAAATGATTTAAATGAAATAATTTACAGTATCCTAGACAGAGTATGCTCTTCCATCTCTTCTATACATGGTGTACTGGCTAGTTTTTTTGTCAACTTGACACAGCTAGAGCCGTCTGAGATGAAGGAACCTCAGTTTAGAAAATGCCTCCATAAGGTCTCCTGTTGACAAGCCTCTGGGGCATTTGATTAATGATTCTTCGCAGCCCATTGTTAACGTGCTATCCCTAGGCAGGTATAAGAAAACAGGCTGGGCAATCCTTGGATAGCAGCCAGGAAGCAGTGTCCTTCCATGGCTTCTACTTAAGTTCCTGCTTCCAGGTTCCTGTCTTGGGCGTCTGACCTGACATCCCTGGATGATGGACTGTGATATGGAACTGCAAGCTTACATAAACACTTTCCTCTCCAAGTTTTATTTGGTCATGGTATTTTATCGTAGTTACAGAAATTCTTAAGACACATGGCTTCTCTGAAAGCCTTAGCTTTTAGAGATTTACAAGCAATTTGTTTTTTCTTTAGTTCACTCAGTTCAGCTCTCTCTGTATCGTATCTACACAAAAGGAGGCTGTTTATGACTTACATGGAAAGGGGGACATTACGTCAGCCCTTTATACCCCTTTGTCTGGCTACTAGGCTTTTCTTTTGTCATACTTAGGCTTGGCATGACTCTAGCTTACTTTGGTTTTCTTTGGATCATGAATAGGCTCTTTTTTTCATATTGAAAGCACATAAGGAAAAGCACTATTGGAATAGTATGGTAGGAGTTTCTGATTTTATAGTTCACTTACCCTGTCCTCATTCATTGGAACTGGACTAGCTTCCCAGTCCCAAGGATTACTGCATGTTGGGGATTTTCTGAGCTTGTCTTATTTCTTACCAAGATATGGCAGAGGAAGGAGGATTCAGTTTGTCTTGTTAAGGTAGAATTCAGCAGCTGAGTTGGATGCCCCAGAACGTTGTTCTTACTGAACTTTGACTAGCTTGCTCCTGGCCTTTACTACTTTCAGTGGAAGGAGAGACTCTGCAGAGGAGCCAGACATACTGAAAAGTGTCCGTCTCGTCTTCATTTTCTCCACCCTCAGATTAGCAAGCATAAACTGGACAGAGAAAGAAGGCGCTGCTGCCACCACTGGCCTTCTCTTCCTTGGAATTGCAGGATTCCAGTGAGGACTTTAGGACTGTCCAATGAAGTCAGGAATTTTCAAGCTTTAGTACTGCACAAAACAGCCATTATTTAGTTATTTTTAGTGCCTCTAGTTAAGAGATAAAATCTATGAACTCTTAACTATCTGTAACAAACATTATGTTTATTTAATGTATTTATATTTTAAAGAGAGGATACTAATTCTGGATGTTAGCATGCCTTTAATCCCAGTGTTTGGGAGGTAGAGACAGACTAATCTCTGAGGGTTCCAGATCATCCACAGCTACACAGTGTGACTCCTATCTCAAAGAGAAACAGAGGGATTGGGAGAAGGGCAAAGAGAGACAGGAAGGATAATACTACTAATTTTGAAATGTTTCATTTCGTGCTTCTCTTCCTTTTATTTTGACAGAATTTGGAAATTAAGACTGACACAGCTAAGTCTTTGGCTGATTCTTTGGACCGGGCTGAATCCCCTGACTTCCCATACCTGAACACTCTTTTAAGGATACTGGCCACTCGCTGTATGATGCAAGCTGTCTACTTCTGTTCTGGGATGGACAATGACTTTCATCACTATGGCTTAGCCTCCCCAATATACACACATTTCACTTCTCCCATCAGAAGGTATTGTTTTTTTCAGACAAAAGTAAAAGGAGATAGAAAATGGTTAACTTTTCATTTAAAAAATTTAAAACTAATTTGCCATCATTCTTATTTTACCTGTATGTAGATATGCAGACATCATTGTTCATCGGCTGTTAGCTGTGGCTATTGGGGCTGATAGTACTTATCCAGAGCTGACAGATAAACACAAGCTTTCAGATATATGTAAAAATCTCAATTTCCGGCATAAAATGGCTCAGTATGCTCAGCGTGCATCAGTAGCTTTTCATACCCAGGTATTTGCCTTTTGTCTGAAGTGCTAGGAGTGGGAAATTTTGTTCATTTGGTATTTTCAAAATTATTTTTGTAAATTTCAAAATAAGGCTTCTAACAAGATTGTATGTATTTTACAGTTGTTTTTCAAAAGCAAAGGAATAGTAAGTGAAGAAGCCTATATTCTTTTTGTAAGAAAGAATGCAATTGTGGTGTTAATTCCAAAGTATGGCTTAGAAGGTACGGTTTTTTTTGAAGAAAAAGATAAACCAAAGCCACGGCTCACTTATGATGATGAGGTAAAGTATTGCCAGTTCTTGTTTTCTTGGGGAAGAGAGGAATATTTTCTCTGACAGTTTCCAAACTATAGCTATAAATTGTTAAAACTTTCCTGTATTCATGTAGGCAGTTTCTCTGTGTCATGGCAGCTGCTCCCAAATAACCACTCAGATACTTATTAATTATAAATGCTTGGTTGATAGCTGAGGCATGTTACGAACTAGCTGTTACAACTTAAAATTAACCCATATTTCTTATCTACGTTCTATGTGGTCATGGCTTGTTACCTCATTTTTTACATGTCCTGTTTCTTCTGCCTCTTTGTGACTCCTCTGACTCCGCCCTTCTTATTCCCAGTGTCTTTAGTCTGGTTTTCCCACCTAACCTTATCCTGGCCAGCTATTGGTCAGTCAGCTTCTTTATTAAACCAATCACAACATAATTTACACAGTGTACAGAAGGATTATTTCCACAGCATATTTGTATCCTAAATCTCAAAATACATGCCAGAAAATCTACATCTCATCAACTAAACTTTTCTTAAGAGAATATTTAAATGGTGTGCTGTGTTCCTTTACTGCAGACAGCTAATTCACTAAGATGAATGATGTATATCAGGACTACCTTAGTGACAAGATGAAGTGTGCACATAAATAGACTATAGTTGAGACTATTAGGTTAATGGGGGGGTTTTCTGTATTCAATACCTGGATGCTTACTAATATTGTGGGGTTTTTTGTTTTTGTTTTTCGAGACAGGGTTTCTCTGTGTAGCTTTGCGCCTTTCCTGGAACTCACTTGGTAGCCCAGGCTGGCCTCCAACTTGCAGAGATTCGCCTGGCTCTGCCTCCCAAGCGCTGGGGTTTTTAATTCTTTGAAAATTTTATGTCTTCCCCATATTTACCCTCTCACTTCTCCCCCCAACTCCCTCTAGAACCCATCACATCTCCCAGCTTCATGTCCTCCTTAACTGGGGAGGAGTTAAACTTTCAAATGACTGTGCAAGGTAAACTGGAAGTGGAATTGAGATTCGAGTTTAAGAAGTAATGTCAATAACATGTTTTTTTCAAGATACCTTCCCTCAGAATAGAAGATACAGTGTTCCATGTGTTTGATAAAGTTAAAGTGAAAATCACATTAGATTCATCAAATCTTCAACATCAAAAAATCAGAATGGCCCTTGTAGAACCACAGGTAAGACCAAACTTAACTGAATGGTGTAGAAAAGTTAACATCTAGTTGGTAAGGTCTTAGGTATTCCAGGCATCAGGGTTCTCTTGCCCATTCCTTTACTCCTATGTTGTAATATATAAGTTAATACTCCTGTTTTATAATGTACAAGTTAAATGTAGGTGCTTCACTCAAGTTCCTGGTTTTGAACCTTTCGGCTTTTGATGCTTGCTGTCTGCTGCAACATAAAGCCCCTAGGGTCAACTGGACAGGAGGAAGAATTGTTACATTATAAACACTGTCAAAGTTGAAGCTTCTCAGTTTTCTTGCTATGTAGACAAGGCTAGCCTTGAATTTGCAGTGATCTTCCCAGGAGCTGAGATTGCAGGTGTACAGGTCCGTTCCCTCTGAAAAGCCTCTCACTGAGCCCACTGGTTACTTCCCAACCACGGTTACTTTGTGTGCCCGGCCGTGTGCAGTGCAGCCTTCCATCCCCTCCATTGGAGCATCTGATTCAGTGGAAAGGGAAGGTGAGGTAAACATTTCTTCTCTGATGCTTCTCATCCCTTTGTTTTTCCCATTTACACTGTTGTAGATACCAGGAATAAGTACTCCTCCTGATGTTGCAGACACGGATCTCAGCGGGCCAGGGGGGAAGAAGAGGAAACTTGAGAAGTAGCTACATGCAACAGAAAACATCGAAGACGGATTACCTTCAACAACAAAATAGATAGCACACTTACAAGCTTGTGTGCATGTTAGTGACTTTTAAGTACATTTCAATAATTTTAAGAAATTTGCATTTTTATTGAGTTGCCGACTGAATCTGTCTTACTGTGCTTCAGCAACAACACAAGTTATGCAGAAACATTCAATTGACTATCCATCACTTAAATGGCAACAGGAGAGTGACGTCAGGGGTCTGTGGTGATCATTTAAATGGAGTACTCATCTGCTCATTGAAGAGCACCGCATTAGTGCTTCATTGAATATGGGGGAAAACTGTCAATTTCTGAGGAAAACAACATTTTAGAAGCAAAGAGCAAGCCTTTCTAATCTTGAGCTGTCAGTGTACTTGATCTTTTTACCATTTTAAATTGCCTATCTGCAACACTGTGTTCACATATATTTTGAAAAGCCTCCTGTACTTCACTAGTGGTCCTCAAACAATTGTGAATGTTTTGGGATTATAAGAAAACAAAAACTCAGGTAACTTGGCCTGATTGGGAACATTGTGATTTTTGTTAAAAGGTGGCAAGTTCAGTAATCATTATCTGTAATCTTTGTTGCCAATGTTTGTCTCAAGCAAGGCATTACAGCTCAGAGGAAGAACAGATGAGCAAATGTCTGCTTTCTTACAAAAACAGATAATGGCCTTTGAATTTTAGTTATATCCAATTATATAGGAGAGGAGGGATTGTATTAAAGACATCAAAAGGACCAAATGAAGTCTCATTTGTTGTACCTGATTGACTTCTTGTCTTGAAAATCCCAGATTAATAATTACATTAGGAATTTTTTTTTTCTTCGTTTTCTTCACAGAGACAGGGTTTCTCTGTGTAGTTCTGGTGCCTGTCCTAGATTTTGCTCTGTAGACCAGGCTGGCCTTGAACTCACAGAGATCCACCTGGCTCTGTCTCCCTAGTGCTGGGATTAAAGGCGAGCACCACCACTGCCTGGCCAGAAAATTTTAATTCAACTTTGCTTAGTTTCCAGTCAAGTGAAGTACTTCTGTATGGTAGAAACCAGCTGACAAGTCCCCAAGTATATGATGTGGATATAGCTATAGTCTTTACAAACACAGACATTCAGTATTGTTGATTTTTCCAATTTCCTATTACAGCAGAAATATCCATGTTAAGGCAGAACTTGATTTAGCTGAAGGAAGACCGTCTTAAGTAGTGTTTGGTCCAAATAAAATGGATCAGTGACTGATACCAGAGCAGGAGACAGCAAACCTTGTTTGTAAAAGGCCACAGCACTTCAGGCTGTTGGCTGAACTATAACTAGCACAGCTCTGCTGTAATTGTAGTTTATAAGCACTCAATATGTAAACAGGGATGGTTATGTTCTTTAGAAAAAAAAGTCAAGTTTTCCAAGGAAACAGGCTTCAGTCCTATGTTTAACAGATATTCCTGCGCTTTCCTCACCAATCACTCAGTTTAAACTTTGTACTGTTGAGTTGGGCATGTAGTTCGGTGGTATAATGACTGCCTAGTATGTACAAGGCCTGGGATTTGATCAGACTATTGCAAAACACAAGATAAGAACTGTTTGCCAGGCACTGGAAAGATGGCTCAGCAGTTAAGAGCAAGCATCAGCTGCTTTTCTGGAGGACCTGGTTTGATTCTCGGTGCCCACATGATGGCCCTTAGCCATCTGTAACTCCAATTCCAGGAGATCCAATGCTACTTCTGGCCTCCAACACTCAAGGACTGTGCAAACATATGAATACAGGCAAGAACAAAGTTAAAAATGTTAAACCATTTGCCATGTTTTACCTGCAGTAGAAAATGGGTTGTCTTGGTAATAGCCAATAAGTTATGTGTGTTATCTGTGTGCACATGCATGTTCTCACCTATGGGTACTTATAAGGCCAGGTACATTGGACGTCTTCCTCAGTTTCTCGATGTTAATTTTTTAAAGCAGGGTCTTTCACTCAACTTCAGAGCTTGTCACCTTCAGCTACACTGGCTAGAATCAACCAGTCCTGTCCTCTCCCCCCCTCCCCCGAAATCTGGGGTCACAGCCACATGCTACCGTGCTTAGCTCTCATGTAGGTTAGGTTTTCATGCATGTACAGCAAGCACTTTACCTATGGAACAGCCCCCATGTCTGTTACCATTCTAATTGTCTAGTGATTTTAATAAGTACAGGCTTTAATCTCAATTGAGCAAATTATGATCAAAAACCTATACGCCCCAAGGCCTCTGCTTTGAGTCTTGTTTTTTCTCTAGTGCCAATTATGAAGCTAAGCAGAGTACACAGAACATGGTCAGCCTCCCAGTGTCCAGGCTTTGTATCTCCAAATTGAAAGTACTTGGGGGAGGGAAATGCATCTGTGTATTAGACGGTATTCCCCAAGAATATTCTTTTCATTGTGTTTACATTGTAGTGGATAGAATGAAATGATATGCATACCTTATATGCAAAGATCATGTCATTTAATGAGGGACATTAGCATCCATTTTTTTATTTTTTAAATCCATGGAAGGTCCTAGAACTAGTCCTCTTGGGATGGTACTGAGGATAACTGGATTGCAGATGAAACTCCAAAAAACAACACACCTTTGATCCTCACATTCTAGTGACTGAAATAAGACAAAATTCAGTGCCAGCCTAGGCTATGCTGTGAGACCGTCTCAAACTGAAGGAGCCCTTTAAGACTCCCATTTAACAGATAAAGGCAAGATCAAGTAGTGAGACAAGTTACTTACTTGAGTTAATGACTATTACTTTAGAAAACTGGAAGGTAGCCAGAGAGGCTGCTCGTCCCAGACTCAGAACTCTTGGTTGTCTTTAGATAAGATGAAAATGGCCAGTCAACTTCACATTGGTTAGTGTTGGAGCAGGTGAGGACATGAGTGTGCACGTGTGTGTGTGTGTAAGCAATAAGCATAGTAAGGATGTAATAAGGACATAATGGTAAATCTTTATTTTCTAGGACTAATAATCATTTTGAGTATGTCAGTTTTTATGAAATAAGTAAATACAAAAACACAGTCTTTGATATTTCCAAACACATTTTTTTTTTTTTTTTGGAGGGGGGGGGAGGTTCGAGACAGGGTTTCTCTGTGTAGCTTTGCGCCTTTCCTGGAACTCACTTGGTAGCCCAGGCTGGCCTCAAACTCACAGAGATCCGCCTGGCTCTGCCTCCCGAGTGCTGGGATTAAAGGCATGCGCCACCACTGCCCAGCTCCAAACACATTTATATCTATCTTTTTCTAATACATATTTTTTAAATGTATTTTATTTAGCTGTTTTCCCAATTGTTTCTTCATGGTTCTGAGCCCAAGAGGATTTCCACTGTTGCCTGATGATTCTGATTCTTCCATGTTCTGTTCTCTCTGGCCAAGACTGAGCTTTGAGGGATGTCCTAGGGAATGGTGGTACAGACTACTGTGGCATCCCATACTCAGCCCACACATGGCAATGTAGAGGATGGGGACCAGTCTGTATCACCTTTCTAGCATGTACACTTAAGAATATTAACTTGAGTGGTTATACCAAAAACTAAGTCATTTCCCCACAAATTTTAGGGGGTCTTTCTTTTCTACCTCTTTAGTAAGTTTTATATCTCAAGATTTCCTTCACACAGTTTTCATGTAAAAATATATAGTGTATTCAGTTTTAACAGTTTTATCACGTTCTAAGAATTGCTAAATTCAGGACTCATTCCAAGTCTTAACAAGTGGTTCAGTGACCCCATAGGACAAGAGAAAGCCATCAGCTGTCATAATTTTTTGTTAAACAAACCACTCAATGCAAATACAAAAATATTTATTGGTTAAAAAATAAGCTTGTACTTTAGTAACTTGGAGCTTCTGTTCCTGTCACTAATTTCCTGTGTGGACTGATTTTTCACATTCTGGAGGGGCTAGGCATATTACTTGAAGCAGTTCCCAGTCACCATCATGTTAGGTTGTGTATAAAAACACAAGGCTACTGAGTGGTAGTCTGGTCCTGAGACTACGGGCTGCTGCACTGAGATGGACTTGCAGTTTTCATCCAGCACCTCTGCACTGTGTGGTCCTGCTGTGAAAAAGAAGAAAATACCTTTTTTTCAGTTTAGGACTACTCAAAAGTGCAACTATTATGTGTTTTTGGTTTTTTTTTCTCCCCTGTTTTTTGGGTAGTGCTGGGACTGAACCCAGGATATTGGACATGCTAATTAATGCTAATCAAGTACTCTACTTACTGAGCAATAGCCTTAGCCCAAAAGATAGTATTTTAATATTGTTTCAAAAGAATCTTTCCTTTAGCTTAGGTTTTGAGGGATAAATGAAATGCGCTGGATTATCAGAATCAACTCTGTTAATTTGTTAGACTTGTTTTGATATTACAAATAACAAGGGAAAAGGTAGATTTCTTAGTGAACTTTACTTGGAGAGGTTTTCTTGCACAGTTAATCTCATACTGTATAATAATAAGCTAGTAAGAGGCTATCCTATCTAGTTCCTAAGATGATGGGTTTCAAATATGAGTGTGTAGTTGTAACCATCATAAGATGTTTACATCAGAAGTATACTATATTAGTACAAATATCTGACATCTAAAATACATTTACTTTCCTTAGAACATGGCTATTGAATTTTAAGAACTTCAGGAAAGAACAGGAGAGCATTAATACTTTAAAAGTGCTTGATAAACATCCAACAGTGAAGATATTGAGACCATTATTTTGTATGACTATACATACACAAAATCTTTAAGTGCTTTTAACTTGATATGTAATCAGTTGTACTATTTCCCTAATAGTAGCTATTTTTTATATTTAGGTTTGAGCTGCCTGAAATGTTTAAAAGACAGAAAAACCAATTTTAGAGGCAAATGTTTCTGCCTTTCCTGTTCCCCTTTACAGATAAAGTTTACATGTTGTCTATAATAGAGCTAGTTCTCCCTCTCCAACTCATTCTCTCCCATGGGAGAGTGAGGAACTTTGGAGTGTCTGGTTTTAAAACATCTACCTAATTATAGGACAAGATGGGAGCATAAGCATGGTAAAACTATACAGAATGGTGAGAACATGGGTCGATAAAAGTCATCTAGTAAATATTACAGTCTACATTCTTATCAAGCTGTTTTCTCCATACCTTTACATTACAGACTTGAGGTTTCATTTCCACTTCTAAGGACTGCATGACATTTTCTTTACAGTAGCTTTCTGTCCCAGCAATATCAGCAGTGATATTGCTTCCACAAGTCTGTGTGTGGTAGCCACTGTCCATCTTGTAGGAATGAAAAACACAAACACCTAGTCATAAGACTGCAAACTCAAGTCATTTTTCTAATTTACATGAAATACTGTAAGAAATGTAAAGGCTAAGTGAGCATATAATATGAACATCTGAACAATATCATAATGATCATAGCAAATTTAATACATAATCATAAAAATTGCTCTTGTCTGTAATACATTGTCATATATTTCATGGGAAGGAACTATAATTCCTTTAGCATCAGTAGACAAGTCACCAAGTGCTTTCTGCTCTTCTGGGATTACGACCAAAATGAAAGTAGACTACCATCAGTTCCCTTTCCAGCTTGCTTTTCCAAGCTTACCTCTAAATGGCTTGCTTGTACAATTTCTAAATACTGTTTGGAGTATTCAAAATAATACAAAAGTAAAGGTAGCCTGCATGATGTTCATAATGGTACATGTGTAAGAAAAACTTCCATGTTAAAACATACTGGCTTGCCCCCAAAGAAAAAAAGATTTGCACACTTTCAAGTTGGTGGGTAGTACCCTCTTATAACGGAGTATTACCTTCCAAGACACTCCAGGCAATGCCTGAAACTGCAGGTAATACCAAACCCTGTCTACTATGTTTGTCCTACCTATACATACCTGTGATAAGATTTAGCATACAAATTAAGCACAGAAAAGTTCAACAATAACAACAACTATAGCCTTTTTTTTTTTTTTGGTTTTGTAACACTGTCTAACCTAGTTTGCCTTCAAATTCACAGCTCTGCCTCAAACTCAGTACTGGTATTACAGGCATGTTCCACTATGCCCAGTTTTTAAATATGTTATAAAAGTTATAAAATATCTCAATATTTTACTGTACTTTTGTACTTTCAGGAATTCTCTGGCTCCTCTTTGACATACACAAATGGCCAGTATTATGATTTTAGTGCTACAGTTTTTAAAAAGCTCTTTGGATGCAAATAATGTTAGCCTAGTGGTCAGTCTGATAACTGAAATGGCTGCTGTATGAAGAATGGGTAAGTAGGATAGACAGTTTGAGAACATTAGTCAAAGGGTTGTTTAACATCCTGGTGAGAGACGGTTCAAGATACCATGATGTGCAAAATAGCATGGATTTTGAAGCACACTTTATTTTTAAATTTAAACAACTGGGAACCACAGGTATCTACAGTACTGTAAAGAGCATTTACGGAATGAAAATGCTTGGTCCTTTGTGGCACTGCAGTGACACTTTTATTTTGTCTCTAAGTGAGGAAGTGAAGACTCAGAAAGATTAACTCAGTGTCACACTGTAAAGAGATGAATATCAGAGGCTCAAGGTAAAGTTCTAACTTTACAAGAGCCATTTACTTGCAATAATACTGAGTGCCAAACACCCCCTACCCTACCCCCCCCCCCCCACACAAAGCATTGGCCTAGTCCTTTACCTTTCCTTACAAATAAGGAGCAAGGAGAAGTCTGTACTACTTTGCTCCCCTGACCAACATCTAGAATAGTGTATAAGGCCATATATACTGTTACTCATGATCACAAGAAAAATATTCTAGTTTTCATGTCTATATACCCATTTGCTGGTTACTGGGAGTCACACTTCATTAAAGCAAAACCCTTATAACAAGTAAAATAAAATTTAACATTACATCCCAAGGGGAATCCCTAGTTCTGTTACTACTCAATGGATATTTGATCAAAAGTGTAAATATCAGAATGCTTACTAAGAGTCTGCCAATTACTCTTCCTTCTGATATCACTGCCAAATAACTGGTTCATAACTCAGTTCTAATATATAAATGTTATCAAGGCAAAACTAACCCAGTAGTACAGGAGAAAGCAAGGTACACAGGGAGCTAATCCTATTCTATAGTAAGAGGATAAACAGCCAGCCCCATGCAGGCAGTGACTGGCCTCACTGTCTTTCTCTAGACCACTCCCAATATCAGAGCCTATGATGTGCCAGCCAGACAACACATCATCTTGCTAGACAACCATTCCCTGCTAGTATTGAGTGCAACAGCAGCACTTTGAAGTGAAGGATGAAATGTCCAAAACCAAAATATGCCGGGCGGTGGTGGCGCACACCTTTAATCCCAGCACTCGGGAGGCAGAGCCAGGTGGATCTCCATGAGTTCGAGGCCAGCCTGGTCTCCAAAGCGAGTTCCAGGAAAGGTGCAAAAGCTATACAGAGAAACTCTTGTCTTGAAAAACCAAAACAAACAAACAAACCAAAACACAATTTCTCTTCATCAGTGTCAAATGGATCTTAGAGATGGCTCAGCATTTAGGAGCACTTGCTGCTCTTCTAGCGAACCTGGGTTTCACTTCCCAGCACCGCCCCGACAGTTCACAGTCATCTGAAATTTGAGTACCATTGTATACCAGGAAAAGATCCCACTAAGCAAAAAGCGTGAAAAGCAATGTTTACAGAAGATTACACATGAAAAGTTTTGGCTTTCTTACCACCAATAACTGAAAAATAGTCAATGAAGTATGCCTTTCAGTTCTAAAGAGTAATTATGTCTAAGCTCAAAATAGTCATCACATCACATTTTAAAAACTTTGAAAAACACACTCTTCCTTAGGAAGCTACCAGAAAATGTGTCCCAGTAAAAATGAGAAGAAGCCCAGAAAAGAACACAGAAACAGGTGGGTAAGGGGATTCATAGGACGAGGACAAAGTGATAGTGTGGGATGGCAGCTGTATACCGTGGGTAAAAGCCAATGAACTAAATCAGAAGGTTATGAGAAAGCAGAGTTGTGTCTGAATGTTTGAAAGATAATTGTGTGGTAGAAAAATAATGTATACAAACTTACACTAAATTACACTAAAAAAAAAATCTCTGCAAAAATTAAGCACGATACCGTATAAAGTATAAAACAGACCTACATTTTAGCTCAATATGAGAAGGAAATGTGCCAGGCGGTGGTGGCGCATACCTTTAATCCCAGCATTGGGGAGGCAAAAGCAGGTGGATCTCTGTGAGTTCGAGGCCAGCCTGGGCTACAGAGTGAGATCCAGGAAAGGCACCAAATACCCATGAAGGAATCAGGTGACGAAGTGGTAACTACAATTATAGGATATGAGCTTCTAACAGGTAATTCTAGATGATAGTAAGGTATATTTCAACAAAAACATCCTGTCACTCCTCTATAAATGCTTTGCCAACAGAGAAAGTGAAAATGAAGAGAGAAAAAAGTTAACAATACTGTTAATAGCTACTTGACTAGTGTGCTTAGGGTACCAAATTAAGAAGCTAAAACATGGAAAAGAAAATGTAGTATTTTTAAAACTAAGAATGCAGAAGCCAGGATAGGTACTACAGACATACAAATCAGCAAATCTGTATGCAGATGCCATGATGAAACCAATTTTTGTACTTTTGTACAAAAGTCTGTATGCTTTTGTAGTAACAAACCAAACTTTGTATACTGACCTAAACAATTAAGACAATTTAAAATGAGTGCATGGTTCCATTCTATTTCAGTTGTTCTAGCCTCAGCATGCCCAGAGTTAACCAGAACACACGAGGGGGCCTTCAGTGAGTCTCTCAGCACACTGAACCAGCACAGTTTGCTGCTCCCGACTTGGCACAGACTCGGATTAGAAACCATAGACTTGGGATGCAAAACTGCCGGAATCAATACCAGCTCTGCTGTTTACTTGCTTTGTAAACTTGAGGGATTTACTTAGCTCCTAAGGCACAGCTTTCTTAGAAATTTGGAAATATATGATTACATCAAAAAATGTTTACCGTTTCATGTATATAGAAAGTCACATAAAAGTGCTCTAAGTTTTCTTTCTCCCCTAAATTACATTAAGAAAAAACAAAACTATTCAATTTTTAGAATACAAATACTAAGCTAGAAACTGCATTCTTCGGCAGCAGATTCCCAGGAAACAGGTGTCTCCTGAGAGGTTGTATGCAGAAACAGCAACCTAGTTTCTTTTCTGTTCAACATTACTATTCCAAGCAGGCAGTGGTTAATAGGAATATGAAATATGAATAATTAATCCTCCTGGGTTTTTTTTTTTTTTTTTGGTAATTTTGTTTTGATTTCTTTTCTTTTAAAGGCAGGTTTGTACTATAGAGTCCTAGCTGGCCTGGAACTGGCTTTGTAGAGCAGGCTGGCCTTGAACTCCCAACAATCTGCCTGCCTCTGCCTCCCAAGTGCTAGGCTTGATGGTGTGCACTCATGCTCAGCACTCTTGGTAATTTTTAGAATATCAAATGCTATAGTTCTCACATTTAGCTTTTTATTGTTCTGACACTGTAAACACCTCACATTTAGCCTACTCTCTTTCTCACGTCATAACACCCAGAGTCAGAGACTATAATAAATATTCAAAAGCCTTACCTGGATATTACTGCTTTCACAGGGCAGAACACTGCTTTCTGCGAGAGGCCACATGCACATGTGAGACTTATCAATACTGAAGGCAATTCCACTCACAAAATCACTCATGGGTAAGTTTCCATCATTCACTGGCTCCTTTATCCACGTGCTTTCTTTTACTATGTCTATGGGGTCGAACATATCCACGGTCTCATTTTCCCTCTCGCTTTCAACATCCTCCAACAGCGCCAATTCTTTCTCAGAAGTACTAGACTGACTTTGTGTAACCGACATGGCGGTGACACCCAAGGGCTCGCTACATGCCAAAGTCTCACAGTTCAACTGCTGAAGGGCTACTGCTGCATTTGTACCTCGTGGAGAGACATCTGTGGAGGGAACAGTGTCTTCTTCATCTTCACTGTGAGTCTCAAGAGTAAAAGGGATCCGAATCAGTGAGGACAAGTACTGAGGACCACCTCTGAGTCTCCCAGGAGACCAATTTTTAATTGGTGAGCAGCCATCTATGTACGGACTCCTGATGCTCGGATTAGTGATCCCAGTAGAACCGGCTCCAGATGAAGCTTCAGGAGAATGAAATGTAAACTTCCTCTGTTCTGAAGGAACAGAAAAAGGAGGGAAAAATCACATCGTAAAAGCACAAAAACAGAATGGTCATTTTAAAATGATAATCGCATTCATGTCAGAAAAAAAAAGAAAGAAAAAAAGGATTCCTGTAACAGTTGTGAAATTTTATTGTTAAAAAATAACAGCAAAAGCCAGTGTTTGCCTCAACCTCAAAACTTGTTTCCATGGCTCTTTCCAAATTTAAACTAAAATATTTTATTTCTTGTGAATTATTTCTTCGTAAGTATACTGCATTATACCAAAACTGTTCATAAGCAAAGAAGATCCCTTACAAGTTGGCATTAAGAAGCTACAATGTAACAACTGTACTTGGCAAATGTGTTGGTTTTATGTAACATACTTGTAACAATACTCAAACAAACAAAAACTGCAAAGTAGTATTTGTAATAGTAAGGCCTCTAACAATAATTAAAATGATAAAAATGCTTTCACTTAACATTGTTTGCAATGAAAACTTCAAATGACATAACCTTTTGTGAAAAAAGTAAGTCCAATCCATCAAAAGCCTTAAAAATATGGGTAGAGGACACAGCTCAGTGGTGGAACACTTGTTTACCATGTGTAAGACCTATCTATGTTCAATGCCCAGCACAACAGCGGGGAAAGCGCCCTCTAAACATCTGCCACTTTTGATGAATTCTACTTCTGAGAAATTAACCTAAGGGGTTTCAGCCCCAGGACCACGAAAAACAAAACAAAACGAAGACAAATAGAATGATACATGTATGAAATGGTTCAAAAGCATGTTCTTGAGGTAACAATAAATAATTTGAATGATTTGAATGACCTGTGAAAATATCTGAAATAAATGCTTTGTGAAAAAATTAAGAACCAGGGATAAATATGTATAAGTTTGATTATCTACATATCTATATCCACATAGACAAAAGCAAAGTTTATAATTTTCCAAAGTTTTACTATATATTGATTTCCTAAAAAACATTAACTTAAAATTAAAATTGGTAAATATACATTTCTGAACATATTTATTTAAAAAACCTTAACCAAGTATATTTTACGATTTGAATACCTGACTGTCAAATCTACTACTGTCAGAAGGCATATAAATCAACTTATCTCTGAAACTGCCATCTCTTTGACAGAGTGAAGTAAATGCTGCTGATTAAAATAATTAGATTAGGAAAGTTTTATGGAGGGTAAATTACCTCTCCAACCTTTTTTGCACTGCAAAGAATTAAATTAATGTAGCCATTACATAGCATAGACAAGTATTCTACACTCAACTATACCACCAGCCTTTCTGTTTTTAAATGTGGCATATTTATTTGACCAGGATATAGTTTATGAAGTAAAGAGTGGTTCTGTGTGGGTGAGGAGCCTGACATTCTATTATATTTTATATTATCCTGTTTTCTTTTTGTTGTTGTTAAATTTTGGGTATAATTTCCCCCTGCCCATTCTTTCTTACAAACACTCTCCACTGCTTCATTCAAATCCATGGCTACTTTTTCTTTGTGTGACATTCATGTGTGTTCCCAAATACATAAGTTCCACCTGCTCAGCATGTATGTTACTGTGATATACATATTGTTAGAGCTCACCACATTAGCATGTCTACTGGTGTTGTCCTTGTTCAGGACATGTTTAGGCAGCTATAATGGTGAGACTTCATGGATGCAGCTTCTAACGTTTCTAGGAGACACAATCTCACATCACAGCAAACTCCCTGTTCCTCTGGCCACATTTTTATTTTATTTTATATTATTTTATTTTATTTTATCTTTGAGACAGGGCCTTTGTTTTATTGCTGTGAAGAAACACCATGACCACTACAATTCTTGTAGAAGAAAATATTTAATTGGGGGCTTGCTGAGACTTTCGGAGAGTCACTCTGTTATCAGCATGGTGTCGTGCAGGGTGCTAGAGCTATAGAGCTACATCCCGGTCAGCAGGCCCAGGAAGAAAGAAACTGGGCCTGTCACAGGCTTCTCAAACCTCCATCAAGACCACAACTCCTAACCCTTCCAATCCTTTCAAAGAACTCTATTCCCTGGTGACTAAGCATTCAAACGCATGAGCCTATGGGGGCTGCTCTATGCAAACCACCACAGCCTTACTAGATAGCTTGGGCTAGCTAGGAATCTTCATATTCCCAGCATGACCTTGAATTTATGATCCTTCTGCCTCTGCCTCCCAAGTATTAGAATTTATAGCATAAGCCACACATTTGACTTACTCTGTTCCTTTTATTTATTTTTTTTAAATTAAGTTTCTACAAATTAACATCAAAGTACTCATTCCTAACTGCTAAAAGAGCCTTTTTAACAATAAATGTGGGCAATACAAATTTTAGCTATGTCTATCCTTCTGAGACATACCTGAGAGTGGGGTCTTTCCTACTTGAAGTGCAATTGGTGAGAAAGTGGGCGGAGAGACAGCCGATGGGCTGGTTATGCTCCCCAAACTGTATTTTCTTGTACCATTCTTAATGGGGCTAGAAGAAAACTGTCCCTATGATTAAAAACAAAAATTAAATTAGAAAATAAAAATCAAGTCACTAATCAGGAATGTTTAATTTCTCTTTGTCACAGTTATAATGCATATTCCTTGTCTTCTTCACAACATACTTACAAACTAGGAATTCATAAGAACCAACCAATGAAAGGCATCTTGGAAAAAGACAACTAAGACTGCCAGAAAAATCTTGAAATAAAATGTCAGAGTATAATGAATTGGGTTTCAACCAATCATTCATTATATTTCATACCAAGTAGCTACCTGTGAAAATATCTATAACAAATTTATTTTCTCCATCAATGAAAACTCAGTTGTTACACTGCTAATCTTTGGATAATTCAGTAAGTAACCCAGGCCGTGATTCCTTGAAACAATGATCAATTTGCTCACCCTGTCTACCTTAAAAACAAAACTGAAGTCTGACTGAAATCCTATCTACGAACTTTGAAAATGCTTACGAACTATAATACCCAAGGGTGATATGCCTGGCTGTGACCTGAATATCTACCTACATCCAAGTATAGCTACAACACACTAACCACCACTTGCTAGCACACTTCTCACAGTAAATGCCATCTACATAGGGCCCTAGGATATATGGAGAGAAATCGATTGGATAAAACACCTCAAGAGATTCTCGAACACTGCTGGGACTTCCAGGAGAAGCTGAAGGGAAGGAGTCAGAGATGCTCCCATTCACATCCAAAAAGAGCTTTCTTCTGAGAGATGAGGAACTGAGGTTGCCAGGAGATTGGTCTGCAGAGTCATCAGCTCTAAAATAGTCTCCTGCATATAACAATAATAAAGAGGAAGCTGAGCAATGTAAGAAGTAACTCCACTTATAACACCCAAAATGTCATGAAACATGTTTCATTTTTTCTAATACATGTATGTGTAATGTTTAAAATTGTTATTATTTATTTTTGGAGTGTTTATTTATTTGGGTTGGTGTTGTGAGTCAGGGTCTTACTATGGACCCAGGCTGGATTTGAACTTGTGGCAATCCTTCTGTCTCAGCCTGCTGACTGCCAGGAGTGTGCCACCACACCTGACTGGTCATTAGCAGTATATCTGCACCAGTAACGTATTTATCTTTCATGCCCACAGTAAACTTCACTATGATAAAAACACTAACTCTGGCCACGTTTAAGAAACAGGAAAATGCAGGACAGTTTCCAATTTAAAGAAAGGCACCATTGCACAGCCATTTACAAACAGCCAACCAAACGAAAAGCTTCCAGTGGTGTTATTAAAGGGTAGTCACAGTATTTACCCAATATGGCTTCCAAATTAAAATCCACAGGAAGAGACAGCAGAGTCTGACACGCAGCTGGAAATAAGCAAACAGATGTAAGTATGCACACATCAGTGAAGGCATGTGACTGCCAACCACCACCTCCCAGCATGCTCCAGGAAAGTCATTCTACTGGTGCATTCTATTACATCGCATGCCACATTTCTGATTGGAACCCACTAATGGTGGAAGTTAGCTCCTGCCTCTGAGACTGGAACTGCATAAGATACCAGCAGACACTAGGGTATTTCTCAGATTAACAAATCATTCGTGTTTTCTTTAAGTCTTTCCCAAACCAGAAATCAATTCACAAATCACACACACACTTTAAACGGGAAAGCAACACATGATTGCTATTTCTAAAACATGAGTTTTTAAAAGTCATTTCTCTTAGCGCACAGCTCATTCACAGAGCAAATAATGTCTAAGTTTGAAGGTAAAGTAATACTATGGGAACTAAGTTTGGGTCAAAATAGCTGACTATGCACCAAGTCTTTTCTAGACCCTGTTCATACCCACCATTGCATTTCTCTGAGGGACGGGTCAGCTTCTGCCCAACAGGAGAGTCATTGTTGCCATTAAGGCCTAGAAAACAGTTTAAATAGAAAATCATAATTTTATATTTATTTAATTTAGGGTAAAACTTTACACACTGGAGGCTTTCATATTTTAAAGTAAATATCTGCACTAATAATTTTGGCATGTTTCTGTTGGATTATTTAATGAAAAATAAGAATAAAACTAAAAGATTATTATAACAAATAATTTACTATGTAATTACTACTTTTTTGTTCCCCAGACAGTTTCTCTGTGTAGCTTTGCGCCTTTCCTGAAACTCACTCTGTAGACCAGGCTGGCCTTGAACTCACAAAGATCCGCCTGCTTCTGCCTCTGCGAGTGCTGGGATTAAAGGTGTGTGCTACCACTGCCCGGTGTAATTACTAATTTTTGATGACAAACGATTGCATGTAGTTTTGGTATACAATGTGATATTTTGATATGTACATATATTGTTGAATGAGCAAATAAGGCCAATATATCTCAAACAGATTCCGTATTTAATTTTCCCAAAATGGGTTTAGATACATTCAATTAAATATTAGATTATTTTGACCAAATAAAATCTGAAATGTGGTAAATGAAACTATACTCACTTTTATCAAGAGTCAGCAATACGTGTTGCAGGGCATGGTAGTGCACACCTTTAATCCTACAACTTCGGAGCCAGAGGCAAGAGGATCTCTGTGAGTTCGAGGACCAGGTGGTCTACTTAGAGTTCCAGGACAGCCAGGGCTATAAAGAGAGACCCTGTGTGAAAAGAATGCTCATGTTTTTGAATCTTCTGTTTTATAAGATCTAGTGTAGGATTACTGAGTTGACCAATACTAAATGAGAACAGGCATGGGAGAGTGGGCCAAAGACTGAATAAAGGTCTCCTGCTAAATACTGTCAGAATGGGGAGAGGAAACGCAGTCTGGGTTCCGATGCGCTCTTCTGCTGTGAAGCACAGTGTTTCAAGAGGAAATCCAGACACCGTAGTGCCTTACAGACCCTCAGCTTTTGTCCCTTTTCTGGCACTGGTGCAGCTGTCTTCGTGCCGTCCTCACTCTGGGGACCAGACAACGGAATGATTTATGCACATTTCACCACAGCAGTACAGAGCAGAAGAGGGAGGGGGAGGGGAGGGACAAAGTACTCCCGAGTACTTGCCCAGTGACCTACTCCTCTCAGGCCCCACCTCCTACAAGTTCCAAACTCTGCCAAAATAACTGGGAGACCAGTGCCTAAGAACCAGGCATTCTGCCACAGAGGCTTCCCATTCATCTGGACCCCATACGTGAAGGAGCTACCACAGAATAGCCCTGTCACACATGGTGCATGCTTGACAGACAATGATGCTATCACTTGGATCTAGAATGTCTCCCAGTGGTCCATGTAGTGAAGGCTTTATCCTCAGCTTAGTGCTACTTACAAATACATACATCTTAAGGGGTGAGGTTTTGCTGAACGACTGACTTCCCAGCCAACAGGGTATCCCCTTGAAAGGGCCAATGGGACCATAGTCCCCCTCTTTCCTCTCTTTCATACATGGTCATGATCAGAACAGGGTTCCTGCATCATGCACTGCTACCATGATGCATTGTGCTGCTACAGGCCCAAAGCAAAAAGGCCAATCAACTGAGATGAAACCTCCAAAAGTGAGCCAAAATAAAACTTGTTTACCTAGCATGTATGGCCCTGGGCTGGTGGTCCCCAGCATGGCATCCCTGTGTTTACCTAGCATGTACGGCCCTGGGCTGGTCCCCAGCATGGCATCCCCTAGGTATGGTGGCCTACCAACAGTAACCCCAGCATTCAAACGGTAGAGGCAGAAAGATCAAAAGATCAAGCCTTGAACATGAGACCTCATTCAAAAAAGAAAAGAAAAAGTAGAGAAGGAAGGAAGAAGGAAATAAATCCCGTTCTTCTATAATGAGTCACAAGCAAATCTGCTACAGAGGGAAACTTCCTCTATATTATTCTGGACATGAAATAAATCTACTCTCTTTAAAAGGACACACTATTTCTGTTGTCCAAGGGTGATGTGATGAAAACATCTTTGAAGATAAGGATGTGCAAACACACACACACACACACACACACACACAAACACACACACACACACACCTATGCACAAGCACATATGTCAACACAACTTTAACAAGGACACTTTGGACCAGTACCATCTTTTCCTATAACCTCCTGTAGTACGTGGAGGAATATGACAGTCCTGAGAGCTTGTCTCGGCAATACCTTCAAGAGCACAGCTCTGTGGCGCACCTGTCAACTGCTCTATTAGCTGCCATCATCTGAGTCCCCTTTATAAGGACTCTGCTGCTCTGCATTTTCCTGATACTGCCTCACTTTAGCAAAAGAGGTGTCTCAGAAGATAGCTTATATTAAAAATTAAGATTATGCAGAGGTTTATTCATCTGCAAAAATCTAATATTTAAAAAATGGGGAGAGGGAGAGAGACTAGTATTTATCAAAATGTCAGCATGGACACAGAATTTCAAAGTTGTGAGGATTATTCTCTAGCTCAAACCTTTCATTTCCCCAACAGAAAACCAGAATCAAAAAGGACCGAATAACCAGGACTACTCCTCTGGCTAATAGAACCTGGACATTTACAACTCAAGTCTCTATTCCACGCCACTTCAGTTTGTACGGCTGACGACACACTGTATGATCTGAGATACCTGGTTTTAATCCAGGCTTTATCACTTGTACTATCTCAGCAACCCTGGGTCAGTGTTCAACCTTCCTAAACTTATGTTTTCTCACCTGTGGCAGAGGCCAACAACTGCCCCTACCTCCTGGCTCTAAGGAATTAGTGAACACATTTAGTACTGTCCTTGTTGAGCAAGTGCTCACCCCTGTGTATCGACCATTCCTGTGGTTTCATAAGGAATGTTTTTCTTGTACTAAGAGCACACCTACACTTCATTGCTCAAAACACAAAGGGAGCAAATACAAGACAACCACTGCCTGGTGGGAAAGGGAACTTGGAAGGATTGTGGCTTGTCTTTAAATTTCTCTGTTAAATTTACAGATTAACAGCCATAATAATGCTGCCCCCGAGTCGGTTCATCATCAGCCTTTGCAAGGAACAGGCAAGTTATCAAAAACCCCAGCAACTTAGGGATTTTATTTAACAGACCTTCCAACATTACCTTCAATGGCACTCATAATTCAATGCTATATTCAAAACCAGCTATCTACACTGAGGAAGCCAATCCAGGCATCCTTAGAATTATTATTCACTATGGTCATGAAGACAAAAATGTTTTCTGAAGAGAACAGCAAAAAACAACAGAAGAAAACCCAAATGTTTTTCAATTAAGTTTTGATCTTTACTCGACAAGGAGTTAATCTGGTCATGTAGAAACTGAATTTTAGGCAGGCTCCTAACCAAAGCCAGTACTTTGCTGCCTGGCAGTCACTCGTTTTGGAGATGCATGCTGAATACTCACATTTACTGGGATGAAGCTCTAAGGGCTGTTTCCCGTCATGCTCAGTCCACGGAGAGGGTACAATGACATCTTTAGTGAAAAACTAGGAAAATTAAAATTGTTCAATTAGGCATAAACTCTCCACATATGGGAAAGAGCACCTTCATGTTTTCAAATACCCATCTAGTGTGTCATATATACTAACTTACATTTATTTTAAATGTTCATAGTCAACATAACTGACCAGAGTTAAAGGGGAAGAAATATAAAATACACATATGGAGAAGTCTTAATACTTTAAATCAACCATTTAAATTTGAAACTTATAAATTAGGCTAAGGGTAAATTCATAGGTAAATTACTTTTCATTTCTCTGCCAATTTGTTTTGGGGTTGGTGACAAATGTACGTTAGGAGGAAAGAAATAACTGGAGAGAAAGGTACACATAGAAGTAAACGGTGTGATGGACTTAGCCTGTACTAGCTCAAGATCTGATCACCAAATTTTCAGGAATTTGGATTACCTTTGTTAAAGCCAATACTAAAATAAAATTACATAAATTCACAATTAAATAAATTATATGGAATCTTTTAAAAAAGTATTACTTCTGAATTATTTTACATTTGCCAGTATCTATGTTCTTGAAGTTAAGATCACTTTGTATATATATGTGGGGGAATTTGTCTCATTGGGGTGTGCAACTACCCTTTTCCCATTCAGAGATAGTGTAAGAGTAGCTGGAAGCTGGCTATAGTTGGCGTATTTACATTAGGGTAGCAGCAATCACAGAAACCATACGACGTCTACAAAGAGGGAGCCAGTTGTTACACATGTACCTCTATGTCGGTCGGTTGATCGATCTATCTATCTATCTATCTATCTATCTATCTATCTATCTATCTATCTATCTATCATCTGTCGGTCTGTCTATCCATCTTTTATCTATCTGTCTGTTTATCTATAGCTATGTCTTTTGCTCCTAATGAAGTATTTTTCCCTTTCCTCTATTTTCAGGGTAAAACATTTTCTTATTTCTCTGCTACAGATAGAGAGTTAATTTTCTGAACTAAAGCAGTGGTGAGTGGTAAGGAAAGCATGTGAAGTAGATGGAATGGGAAAGCAGAACACTATAGGGAAGTTGCAGAAGAACTGTAAAGGACCCAAGGCTTATGAAGTGTCACACCTTTCAACAGTAACTAGCACCCAAATATGATGGCATTTAAAATAGTAAGTAGAGCAGGGACACTGGAAAGACTGGCAATAATCAGTATGGCAGAGAGGGAAAAAAACAAGCTGCATCATGATAAACAAGAAGCATAAATGGTTCAGTCTCTTAGGAAGGCAATATAGCAAAACCCACTCAGACTGAAAATCCACAAAGCCTCTGGCTTACCAGTCCACTACAAGTCCACAGGAACAGACTACAATACTGATGTAAAGACAATGAACAAACAGATCTTAACATCTGTCAACAAGTCATGTTTATGCATTCTTACTAAAATACAAAAATCTGTACAGGTGATTGTTTCTAAAAATCTAAGAAAGATCAAGAAAAAATAAAAAAAATTAAAAAAGAACAGGATAAGAAGCAAAAGGATGAACCTGCGTGTCTAACATTTAAAGGATGCTACTGTGTATATCCAATTCAGCCCCACTCCACGGGGAGGGCTGCAGCAGCTCCTGAGGGACTGGTTGAGAATGACAGCTTTTGTTTTTCTTTACACTTGACAGGTTCGCTTTCAACATGTACATATAAAATACCCCCTGTAGATCACACTAGTCCTGACCTTCACTCTGATTTTACTCCCTATGTTTTACCTGCCAGGCTTTCCTTGAAACAGCTTCCAGGGTTCTAAAACGACAAGGTATTTCCCAAAACGTTGGAAATTAGAAAGGCCCTGAGCTATTCAGCTGGAGAAGAATTAAGTGATAGCGTTAACGGGGGAATTAAAGGCAGAGATGAAGAGGAGCGCACGGTTTGTCAGGATTAAACATCAGAGCATTCCTTAAAATAAGCTGTAATCTGAAGCACAAGGGATACACAAAACCTGTGTTAGCAAAATGAAGGAGGGCCAGTCACCTGACTCCAGAACAGGCCATTAATACAAATCTTTTGGGGCCCCGAAGAGCCAAGTATTGCTAAGGAATAGAAATGCGTAGTGGAGACGAGAGGGAAAAATGAAAGCTCAAAAATGTCACCATGACACAAAGCCTTTCTGAAGAATGAGCTAGGTAACCCTTATACTCTAGGAGAAGGAACTTAGGAAGAAAAAAAAAATCAGAAAGTCAAAAATGTGGCTTCACTGATTTTACTAAAAAACAAACAAACAAACAAACAAACAAAAAAACCCTTACCTTTGTACTTAGCAGTAAGCCATTTTATGAAATATATTCTAAATCCTAAAAATCCTTAAGTATTAACAACAAAAGACAAAGTCATTGTGAATGTGGAGGACTGAAACCACTTGGCTTCCTTGACATGAACTCCAACTTGAATCGGAAGTGTGCTAATCAGTATCCTGAAAGCATGAGGAAGACACACTCTGTCTAGGCAGAGAATGCAACACTGGCCAACTCGGTCTAGGCAGAGAAGCACTAAGCCAACCACTAGAAGAGCAAAGGAGCACTGAGAGACCCCGAGACAGCTGGAAGCCACGGGTCTTGTAAAGAGCTCAGGATGGCGCGGAAATAGATGGGGAGCAGAGCACCGGGGACCAGAGGGGAGCACCGGGGACCAGAGAGGAGCACCGGGGACCAGAGGGGAGCACCGGGGACCAGAGGGGAGCACCGGGGACCAGAGGGGAGCACCGGGGACCAGAGGGGAGCACTGGGGACCAGAGGGGAGTACTGGGGGGACCAGAGGGGAGCACTGAGGACCAGAGGGGAGCACTGAGGACCAGAGGGGAGCACTGGGGACCAGAGGGGAGCACTGAGGACCAGAGGGGAGCACCGAGGACCAGAGGGGAGCACCGGGGACCAGAGAGGAGCACTGGGGACCAGAGGGGAGCACTGAGGACCAGAGAGGAGCACTGGGGACCAGAGGGGAGCACTGAGGACCAGAGGGGAGCACTGAGGACCAGAGGGGAGCACTGAGGACCAGAGGGGAACCGTACTAAGGACCAGAGGGGAGCTGTGACAGTACAGAATTTCAAGTCTTCCTAAAGGAGATGGAGCACATGCAGAATCAATTCCTGGCTGGCTTAATGATTGTAACAGTGTGGTTACCTCTTCAATGGCCTTTTGTCTTTTGTCTTCCACATCTTTATCTGTTCTATACAGAGATAAAGAAGAAAAATAACCAGGCCATTACTTCAGCTTATTGAACATTAAAAAGAACCTTTCAAAGAAATAATTTCTCTTCATTGAAAACTGACAATTTAAACTCATTTCCAAAGAACAACTGGCATCTTGCACCAATTAGTTAATGGCAGTATTCTGAAATTCACCATTAGCTAGCAGGCTCTCTTTCCTCTCACTTGAAGTTTAAATGGAATAACTTTCTTTTCAAAGGCTTATGTTGATATATCAAGTTACTACCAACAACATAATTTAAATGAAGGGTTTTAAGCAACAAAATGAAGTATTTCATTTGATAGAAAAGCTAACAATTGTTCAAAGTCTCTTTTTTCAAGTATAGCAATTTCATTATAGTAATTTTAGGATATTCTGAAAGGAAATTAACAACCTACTGTTCTGAATAGACAAGTAAAAATATTAATTCTGAAATATAGTAACAATATAAAAATTTGTCCAAATAAATGCTTTTTTTGTTCTAATACTATACAGAATTACAACACAAATTTCTCTGCTATAAAATTTAATACAAAATGTTGGGTCTCAAGCACAAGGCATCACTTGCCAAGGATGTGGCAATTAGCCTTGTAAGACCACTTCTTTATTTTGTTCCTGGAAAGAATTATTGCAATCCATCCAAAAATTGGTAAATAAGTTTTAAAAAAACAATTTCAAATTATTTTCCTCTGTAACTGTTCATGTACATGTCTGCTCCTGCATTAAAGGAAAGAAAAAAGGGAAGTTTGTATGAGGGTGTATGCATTTCAGAAATTTAAGCTAGGTGAATTTTTCCAGTAAGGAAATTATGAGAGAATAAACTATGACGGTCATCCACAAGTCCTGGCTTGGGTGATAAGCATTTTGAGTCTAACAACTCAGTTATTGTCACTATCATGGCCACATCATAACCATATCAAAATGACAGTACATGTGTTAATTTTAGTTTACAGTAAGTTCCAATCTAGCTTCATCCCATTTCAAACTGCTATTTCATCAGAGGAGCTTGAGCCTGAAATATTCAGCTGATTGTTGGAATCAGTTAATTGCTGGAATTGAGAACCCAAAGGGGTCAGATAGGGCAAAGTACCCTGACTAGTACACTACTGCACACCAACGACACACACAGTTGGCAAGTGCTCTGAATCCTGATGTGTTCGTCTGTGCTAATATTCCTGTGTGTGCTACAGCATAACATAGAGGGAAGGCCTGAGACGGCTTGGTTAGTTAAGAGGTATTGGGCCATTGCTTTTTCTAAGAATGAATCAACGTCGTCTGCCGAGAGAGTTTTCACTCCCTTTGGGAGAAGCCTTATAAGCATTCAATGAATTACATCAGTGAGCTATCATTAGACTACATTCCCACTTTTCCCTTCCATAGCAAATCTATCTACTGAAATATTCCAAAATCCTTTCTAAGCTCGGCCAGACAACACACCCCACTGTGGTCTAATTGTCCAGTTAGCTCTTCAGGGCAGGAAGAACATACAGTGCTTCATGGAGCTTGGGAGTATCTTTTAACTGATGATATCACAGTTGTCTATAATTCAATATATTGAAGAGATAAGGCAAAAATTACAGTTCACAACTTGTATACTGGAATTTACAATCCTGGATGTTTTCTCTTCAGCCTAATTCTCTTTGTAAAGGAATTCAGGTGGAAGCTAACTATGAGTAAATGGTCATCAGAAGACCAAGCAGAGAAAAAGGGAACAGAGGGGTAGAACTATTTGGAGGACCATCTCAACATGTGCCTTTCTGTGAATGAATTCTAAAGTCAAAGCAGAAAGGACCCTATTGCTTTGGACTAACAATACAACTATCTTAGGACAGAAAAGTAAACATTGGACAAGCCATCTATTGGATTCTTTTTCACATATTAAACAAATCGACTATAAGCCTTACTGAGCCATCATCTGAGAAGCTTCCTCCTGCATTAGATGGGAACAAATACAGAGACACCCACAGCCAGACATTATGTAGAGAGTGAGAGACCTTGGAACACTCAGCCCTAAATGGGATGTCTCCATCTCAAATCCCTCACCTTAGGGCCAGAGAACTCTGCATAAGAGAAGACAGAAAGAGTGAAAGAACCAGAGGGGATGGAGGACACCAAGAAAACAAGGAAGGCCCTCTAAATCAACATGAGCGAAGCTTATGAACCCACAGAGACTGAAGCAGCCTGCACAGGGCCCACACGGGTCTGCACTGGTCCTCTGTGTGTATATACCATGGCTTCCAGTTTAGGTTTTTGATGGGATTCCCGAGTGTGCGAACAAGCAGGTCTCGGATGCTTGTGCCCTTTCTTGTGCTCTTTCCCTTCTGTGTGTTTCATCTAACCCTGATGTGTTAAGTTTTGTTTCCCTTATTATGTTTTATTATTATCCCTGAGAAGCCCGTTTTCTAATGAGAATCGAAAGGGAGTGGGATCCAGATGGGAGGGGAGGGGAGGAGGAACTGGGAGGAGGAGAGGGAGGGAAAAACATCATCAGGATATATTATGTGAGAAAAAAAATCTATTTGTAATGAAAGAAAAAAGCAGAGAAAAAAGTTAGACTATAAAACAAAGGTTCTTTAAACTCTAATATTGCCTGCAATGCGTTCATCAGAAACCTAGCTATGGCCCACCGGGAAAATGCACGTCATCACTACACCGAGCATCCCTGAGGAGCACAGACAAACTAGTGTGGAAACACCCAGAGAAGCGTGAACTAAGCAGGTGACCTGAGGAATCAAGGAAACAGAACGTGCAGGCCCACCAGACAGCTCCATGGGAAAAGCACCTGTCACAGTACATCTCTCTACCCAAAATCCACCTCTGCCCTCCAAGGTGGAACTAGAGGCCAGCTCCCAAAAACTGCCCTCTGACCTCCACACTGACACCATGCCATGTGCACACTCACACATGTGGACATTGTAGTAAATGAATAAATACTGTTTTTCAAAAAGAACTGCGATTCCTTGATGAACCGTGTTAAAGCTGAATGACGCCTATAAAAGCTCTCTGTTGCCAATAAATGCTATGGCATTCGGCAAGTTAACTTGTTAGATTTTAGACTTCCCCAGACAGGCAGCAACTGAACAGAATCTTTTGTTATCCTGAGACACCAATCAAATACATCAGAAGCCACACTATAGAGAAACGTACAATGTTAAAGTGCTTTTCCATCTAACCAAGTGCTGGGGAGGCCGTGTTTAGGAGTCAGGGGAGGAATGAGGATATGTGCATGTGTATGTGTTAGCTGTACAAGAAAAGGATTCCTATTCTGATTGGAATATCTTTCTAGGTATAATTCTTTAAATTTACTCACTCGGAAAAGAAAAAAATCTACATTAATTGTTTTTTTTCTTGACATATTTACATATATAAATAATCAGCTCTTGGAAGTTTTCACTCTTTACTTAACAGTCTGTTGTTACACGTAAGTACAGGAAAGGACAACTTACCGAGAATGACTTAAGTAGGAGGCCTGTCGATGAATCTCCTCTGGGTCTATTTCTACAGGATTTATTACAGCCAGCTGGTCGATAGACCACCTAAATTCCCCTGGAGTCTAGTAAAAGTAAACATATATATGAAAACAAATTAAAATAGTTCATCAAAATTCTACCCAGTGTTACCTTCACAACTGTAGATGGCTGTAACTTAAAAATCGGTGGTGGTGGTGGCGGCGGCGGCACACGCCTTTAACCCCAGCACTCGGGAGGCAGAGGCAGGAGGATCTCCGTGAGTTCGAGGCCAGAATGGGCTACCGAGCGAGATCCAGGAAAAGGCGCAAAGCTACACAGGGAAACCCTGTCTCGAAAAACCAAACCAAAGCAAAACAAAATAAAAAAAAAATCTTTTAAAGCTTGTATTTTTAAATCTGAGTTTAATCACTCTAAATTAAATGGCAAGTGGTAAGCAAATCACACTAAAGTCAATCTGATGCACATTATCCTTTAAAATATCAAAATCTTCTGAGTAATTTAAAAAATGGCACAGTATTTTAGGAATCAGAATAACAAAGGTATAGAAATACCACAATTAGTACTCATGCCCATGAGTAAACAAAAACTTTAATTATCAAAGGCTAAAAGCCTTTATTGTCACTATGAATGAACTACAAGTCTTAGCTATAGCAGAAGCTCCAACGGTTCATGAAATAACTGATCCTCAAAATATTTAAGAATGGCATCCAGGGCTTCTCCCATATTTTACTATCCAGCTGATCCCAAACCTTACTCAAATCAGAAACTATAATTACAAAGATATTGGGGGAGAAGATGCTATATTTTCTGGCTTTGAAGCTCAATTACAATTTAATTGATGCCGGGCAGTGGTGGTGCACACCTTTAATCCCAGCACTTGGGAGGCAGAAGCAGGCAGATCTCTGTGAGTTCGAGGCCAGCCTGGTCTACAGAGGTAGTTCTAGGACAGCTAAGGCTGTTACAGAGAAACCTTGTCTTAAAAAGCCAAAATAACAAAAAACAAACAAACATAAAATTGCATTGAAATCATTATTTTACTATTGTGTACATATACACATTCATGTTTGTGTGGGTACAAGTGTCTGTAAGTGCACATGCACACATACACAAGGAGCCAGAGGTCAACTGGGGGCATTATCCCTCTTGGTTTTTGAGACAGGGTCTGTCACTGACCTTGGCATATGGCATATCAACTTAACAATCTAGGCTGGCTAGGCAGTAAGCTCCATGGATCTGCCTGTACTTACTTCCCCTACAGTAGGACTGGAAATATTCATCACTAGTGGCATTTTTACATAGGTTCCAGGGATCTAACTCGTGTCCTGCTGCTTACCCGGCAAATGTCAAGCATGCTACCAACTGAGATATCTTCTCAGCCTCCATTATTCACTTTTTTTTTTTTTTTCTGGAGCTGAGGACTAAACCCAGGGCCTTGCGCTTGCTAGGCAAGCACTCTACCACTGAGCTAATTCCCCAACCCCCATTATTCACTTTTGATTAAGACTAAAAATAGCTAAATTTTATCATAAATCAATTAATGTTGGGAGGCCAAATTAATGGTATGACACCATGTGAACTGTGTATGGCTCCTGCACACCTTCTCACTGTCCAGGCTGACATAAAATGCAGCAGAAACAGTCACTTGGTGTCTTAGTTAGGGCTATTATTGCTATGATGAAACACCACGACCAGAAGCAAGTTGGGGAGGAGATCGTTTATTCGGCTTACACTTCCACATCACTGTTCACTCTCAAAGGAAGTCAGGACAGGAACTGAAATAGAGCAGAAACCTGGAGGCAGGAGCTGATGCAGAAGACATGGAGGGCTGCTGCTTAGTGGCTTGCTAAGTCTGTTTTTTAGAGAGCCCAAGACCACCAGCCCAGGGATGAAACCACCCACAATGGAGAACCCAAGACCACCAGTCCAGGGATGAAACCACCCACAATGGACTGGGCCCGCCCTCCCTCCCATATCAATTATTAATTTTTAAAATGTCCACAGGCCAGCCGTGCAGTGGCAGCGCACGCCTTTAATCCCAGCACTCAGGAGGCAGAGCCAGGCGGATCTCTGTGAGTTCGAGGCCAGCCTGGTCTACAAAGCAAGATCCAGGACAGGCACCAAAAAAACACAGAGAAACCCTGTCTTGAGGGGAAAAAAAAATGTCCAACAGGTTTGGCTGCTGCCCAATCTTATGGAGGCATTTTCTCAACTGAGGCTCTCCGCTTTAAGCGGATACTCTCTGAGACTCCAGATTGTGTTGAGCTGACATAAAAGTAGCCAGGACACCTAGTTTTACAGTTTTTCTAGGTAAGTGTGGCTAGCAAATTAAAAGAACTTTGCCAGTTTAGCAAGTAACAGTAAAAACAGCTAAAGTGATGAAGGCTTCTCTAATTTCCTAAAGAGCACATTTTCTTCTGTACCATCTTTCTGAACTATAGTTATCAGAGTACGTATTTCACAATTTTGAAATTGCTCATTTTTGTCAAATTTACTCTGATAGCACAGAAATCGACTCTCTTTTATAACACTCTGCAAGTTTTAGTAGGGCTCGGTGGTTTTGTTTTTTGGGTTTTTTTTTATTTTTTATTTTTTGAGACAGGGTTTCTCTGTGTAGTTTGCTGCCTGTCCTTGAACTCACTCTGTGGGCCAGGCTGGCCTCGGACTCACAGAGATCCGCCTGCCTCTGCCTCCCGAGTGCTGGGATTAAAGGCGTGCTCGGCTTTTTTAAATGGCTGGGTAAAAGGAAACAGGGTTCTCAATATTTCATGGCAGAAAAATAGCATGATTTCAAATTTCAGTGTCTATAATCCCTTATTGGAACATGGCCATATGTGTCCCCAAATTGTCCTCGGCTGCATCTTTTGACCCGAGGTTCATGTGAACAGTTCAACTGGGACCAGGTGACTTGAAAGGCTTTCTGGTTCCTGAGTAAAAAGTTAGTTGCTTCTGTGTTGGTGAGGAAGTTCCTCTCCACTCCTCGTCCACTCTATCCGAGGAATAAAAGCACTCACATTATGTTTGCTGAAAGAACTATTAGAAAATTAGGTGACACAGCTTCTTCTGTACGATATTTACATTTAAAGTCATTTGCAATCACTTCCATTTAAAATCCCCTGTAAACATTAGGCAAGAAAAACTTACTGGTAGTTTTGTGGATTTAAAGACAGAAGGACTGGCAAGGGTTTGTTCATGGAGATTAGAATAATCACTAGGACTTTCAAAGGGATTTAAAATGGGGATCCTTCCTGGAGTTTCCGGCGTTATTTGCATTTTTAATTCGCTTACATCTCCCATAGCCCAGGCAGCAAACTAAAAAAGAAACCATCACAAGTATACATATTAAAATTATTGAGTATCATAGATATTAATCCTGACAAAATATACCTAACATTTCACAAAGAGTTCGCTCCAAACCTAATCCTTTGTGGGTTATTTTTTAGTTTACAAGAGAGCATCCTGTATGTTTCCTCAGATGATCCTGAAACTAACCTTGTCAGTTGGAGAGGTAAAAGCATGAGTGCTATCATTTTTCGGAGGGCGGAACACATGCAGCGAAGTTACATACACAGCAGTCAACTAAGAATTCTGGCCCAGTTAGAGGCAAGCAATTTACACTTAGCACAAGTACCCTTCCAACCAAAGGGATTCTATTTGTAGTTTTCTTGATTCGTGATCTGAAGATTAAATAGTATGAACATCCTCTGGATAGCCCAGTATCTATAATTCTATACAGAACTGCAATTACTCCTGGCACGTTAGCCCTCACTAAAGCAGGGGTGATTGACAGGGTCCAGGTGGGGATTTAACTAGATTTCCCTAAGACCTCCACCCCCACCCCACCCCCGCAGGATACAAAACCACAATGCATTCCTTCCAAAGAGGGTTATAGGCAGAGGAAAAAGAAAGAAAACAGAATTTACTTCTGGACGAGCAAAGTTGAGCCGGCGAACAGCAGAGACGTCACTTCCAGCGGCCACTCAGTTTCCAGGTGCCCCTGTCCCTGCTCCCCTTCCTCACCTCTGGGCGAGCGCACAGGCACGTCGGGAGCCAGGAGGCCAGGGGTGTCCAGTTCCAGGGGGAGGTCAAGGCCTGGGGCCACGGAGGACGCAGCTACACCCGCGGGCGACGAGGGAGTTCGAGCTCGCCGCGCTGAGCCCACCCGCAGGCGCCGACTCTTTAACTCCCTCCGCGCTGTCTCCGGCCAACCAGGGCGCGGGGCGGGGCGAGGCGACGGGCCAATGGCGTGTCACCGCCGTCCGCGAACCAGCCAATGGCGTCGAGGCGGCGGAGTGAATTCGAACGCCAACTCCTCGCTCTACGTTCCGCGCTGGGGTGGGAACGAGGCTCCAAATTCAAATCAACGCGGTCCGGCGTCGGCGCCCTGCGCCAGGGGGCGGGGCTTGCCCGGCGTGGGCGGGGCTTGGCCGGCGGGAGCGCCGCCGCGCGGTGGGAGCGCGGGCCGGAGGGGCGGGCGCTGCGTTTCCGGGTCAGGCCCTCCTCCCTTACCGGCCCGGGCTTGTTCTTCTCCTCCATGGCTAGCGGCGGCGGCGCGGGCGCGGCGGCCTCGGCCAACCTCAACGCCGTGAGGGAGACCATGGACGGTGAGCACGCTTGGCGCTCGCCTTCCCCCGGCCTGCGCTTCCCGGTGCCGAGGCCCCCCCAGATGGAGGCGTCCGGGAGGGCCCGGCGGTTCCCCGCGGCGACCCCAGCGCCGTCCGGCGGCGGAGAGTTTGGGGAAGGGGACCGGCGGCGACCTCGGAGCTGGCGGCCCTTCCCCTGGAGCTCTGGCCCTCGGCGGAGGCGTAGTTTGGCGCGCGCGCCGGCGTTCTGGCCTCGCGGCCGCCCGTTGCGCGCCCAGCCCGGGGCCACGCGACCCGCCCCCGTCTCCCGCGTCCACCTCCCCACCCCAGGCATGTGCTTGGGGCGCCTCTGGGCGTGGACCCTCAGTCCCGGGGTCCGGGCGTTTCAGTCGGGAGCTGTTGGTGTCCCGCAAATCTCGCCGGCGTCCTTTCCCAGTCCTGTCTTGTAGACGGACCGGGTGACACGGGTGGCCGCTGCTGTGGGTGTGCCCGCACACACGTGCACCAAGATAAGTTGCCTTCTCTGCGCTCCGGTTCTGCAGCTTCGTGCCTCTTGGACCCCACACTTAGCTTTATAAGCCGTAGTTGATCTTCTTTGTGAAATGAAGCTGTAGCTCGGAGGGCGAGTGTGGGCATTTAAAAATTAGACAACCAGGTAAAGTGTGTATCAAAAATGACCAGGGTTGTTTGTTTCTTTTCCATTAGCTGACTTCCCGTTTGCAAGTATCTTCGTCTTCATTTTACTCGTTTCCATGCACGTGCGGTGTGATACGTCAGTATTGGCAGTGGCCTTGGTGGTTTCCGGGGGGGTTACCCCCTCAGCGTCTTTTCTTAAAAGATAACCCTGTTGAGCCGGGCGGTGGTGGTGCACACCTTTAGTCCCAGCACTCGGGAGGCAGAGCCAGGCGGATCTGTGTGAATTTGAGGACAGCCTGGGCTACAGAGCGAGATCCAGGACAGGCTCCAAAACTACACAGAGAAACCCTGTCTCCAAAAAACAAACATTTATTTTTCCCACCTAGTTGGTGTTTGTTAACATTGCTCCTTTTCTGAAAATTCTGTTATAAATACCGTAAACATCCAGTGTTTTCATCCTTTTGTGTTCCATGGCTTACTGTTTTGTCAAGAGAATTTATAGACGCAAGGAGTTTATCTGTGTAACATTACTGTCTTGCTGTGGGTGCCATTGTGGGTTTGAGAATGTGTTGTACTGAGACAGGGTCTTGCCGTATAGTCTAGAGTGACCTAGACCTCAAATGCTTGATCCTTCTCCTTCTGCCTCTGGAGTGTCCTTGGAGTGCTGGGTCTCTAGTGCACACCCCTTGCATCAGTGAGTATTTTGAATACTATCTGAAGATAAGGCCTTTCCAACCACTTTTCTCTGAAAGGAAGACTCTTTGATGGGACTGCTGTGAGAACTAATTTTTTGCATTGGTTACATCACCATCATCTTTTCTGAGAGAACTTGATATACAATAAGAATTAAAGAATATAAGAACAAAAAAAAAAAGTAAAGAGCAGAGGGATTTATTTATTTATTTATTTTGGTTTTTCAGGACAGGGTTTGTCTGTAGCTTTGGAGCCTCTCCTGGACTAGCTCTGTAGACCAGGCTGGCCTCGAACTCACAGAGATCCGCTTGGAGCAGAGGTGTTTTTGTTTTCAATGGAGAGAGAGTATATGTGATGTTTTATTGCATTTAAGTGATTTAAACTTTTGATGTCTGGGTTGCCAGGGTATCAGGACTCAACCTGTGCAGTTTTCATTATAATTGTTAAATGAGTAGACTTTGTTAAAGTGAGATTATGCATGGGGAAAAAGCAAGTGGGCTTTGTGATTTGTCTGCACACTCTGAAAGGAACACGATTTACCCCAACCCTGACACAGTGTAAGAGTTGTGGGATAAGATACTGTACTCACATCCCTGTTACATACTCAGCATTCACTTCCAATATTTCCTCTTAAAATCACCAGATCTTTCAACTACCCATTCCTCCCTTTTCAGTATAACTCCTCAAATTTTAATTTTACTACTGGTAATTGTAGTTTTGATAATCTTTCTCTCCAGAGGCTTCAGGGGAGAAGCTTTTGTAAAGAAAGGTGTTGGGCGCCATCAAACTAGTCATGACACCGTTGCCATCCATCTTGTTGCTCATTTTGAGAAGGAATCCTGGGGTCACTCTGATTTTCTTTTGTCTCTCCTGCCTCCTACTCTTCATTCACAAAGGCATTAAAATTCATCACTAATTTGATGTTTGACAACTTGACTTTTTTTTTTTTTTCAGGCTATCTCATTTACCAGTCTTTTACCAAAATTACAGCATTATAGATTGGTTCCATATCATACATGACCTATTTGAAAATCAAACCCATATTTAAAAACTCAAATACAAATTCACATTTTGTATCTACCAATAGCATCTCAAACTTCTGAATTCTTTAATAGGGCCTTACTGGATTTAAATGTCTCCTGTTTTCTGCTCGTTTGTCCCTTACTAACATTGCCTTGACACTGGCTGTTAGCATCAGTGAATTGATAAAGTTCCCTCCAGTCTAGGACCATCGCACCTCCTCCTGCCTCATGTTCTTCTCACACTTGAAGTCTCGGGCAAGTCTTTCTGAAATACTGTCTTCAAATTCAGTTCACTTACTTTACATGGAGTGGGAACCAGTCTTTGTTTTATCTTGCCATAACAGATTACCTGAGTCTGCGTGATCTAGAGAACAGGGATTTAATGTTTGTAGTTCTGGACCCTAGCAAGTGTCAGGGGCCTATCCTGGCAAGAGGGCCTTCTAGCTGCATTATCTCCTAAGAAAAGAGCACATTGTGCATAAGAGAGCAGGGTGGGGAGACCAAGTTGAACAGATAACAAAAATCTCTCAAATACAAACTTCAATTTTATATCTGTCAATAGCTTCTCAAACTTGTGAGGAATTTTTATTTGTTTGTTTTCTGAGACAAGGTTTCCCAATATAACAGTCCTGGCTGTCCTGGAACTCGAATAGGCTGGCCTCGAACTCAGAGATCTGCCTGCTTCTGTCTCCTGAGTGCTGGATTAAAGGCGTGCTCTACCCTCCCAGTTAACTTCTGAATTCTTTAATAGGGCCTTACTGAATTTATATGTCTCCTTATCTCAGTGTATCAAAAGTAACCTTGGAATCTCCAAGGGTTAAGTAGACTCTTCTGAAAACAATCAGAGTTAAAGAAATTTCATTTGCTTAGGGATATAAAAATTAGGAAGTAATGTTGAAGTACAATTACTAAATACAGTCATACTTAAAAACAAGAAAAGGAAGTCTTCATTGATGAAAAACAAAGATTTTCCCCCATAAGAAAGCAGAAGGGAACCACAGCAGGTTTTTGAGGATAGAGCCTAGAGAAGTATTCTGCCCTGCCAGCCTACCAGGCAGAAATGCACCATCTGCCATTGTGGAGATGGAGAAGCATTATCCATGTGTTCTCTGAGTCTTGATCCAAGAAGCTTCTATAAAGCTTTGTCCAGAGAGCTTGAGGCCAGGGTGAGAGGAGCATCAAAGAGCTTGTGAGCAGGATGAGCTTTCCAGGGGAGATGAAATCTCATCCAAAAGTCACAAAGTACCTTGGTAGAGAAAGCAATAATAGCTTAATAATAATAGCTTAATAATAATAGCTTAGCTAAGCTCTTATTGAGTCTTACTATGTGTTAGGCACCATTCTAAATGTAGCCTTAATCCTTATACTAACCCTGCTATTTATAGAGTGGTAAAGTAAAAGCAAGGTGAGATTAACTCATTATAGTAATAGAACTAGAATTTGAACTCAGGTGGTCTGGCTCCAGAGAGTACACTCCTGACCACTCTCCTTCACTGTTTGCTATGCTTCACAAGTCACAGAGCAATCTCCAATAAACAAAAACACTGGAAAATAGAATCTAATGTGAAGGCAGGAACAATAGACAAAAATAGGAAATCACTATAAATAAGCATTCAGTTAGAAAACAAGAACAAATGATTGTGGAAGAAATTGAAGTCAAAGTACAATCACTGAAATCATCAGGTAACATGAGTAAAAGAGCAAAATATTAGAAATTGAACTATCAACCCTGAAAAAATGAAAATGAGTACTTCTCGCCAAAATGGAGTAACATGCTGAGCATACACTCCTACTTGGACAAAACAAAAACCCATGTAAAACATACAAAGATTTGCAAGAGACTGAGTATTAGTCATCTGAAGATTGTGATTTTTTCCCCCCGAGACAGGGTTTCTCTGTGTAGTTTTGGAGCCTGTCCTGGAGTTCACTTTGTAGACCATCAAACTCACACAGATCCGCCTGGCTTTGCCTCTCGAGTGCTGGGAGTAAAGGTGTGCACCACCACCACCTGGCTAAGATTGTGATTCTTAAGACTCCAAGTCACTGTCTTCACAGGTGTCATTGCACAGACATACGAGGGGGACCTGGTGGACAATTGGGTTGAGCTGAGGAGCTTGGGAGATGGAGGAGACTAATGCAGGAAGAGTTAGTACAAACTGAAAGGGAGAGAGAAAGGATACTTGAGAGCTGCAGAAGGGATTCTGCAGGTCAGTAGCATAGATCAAAGAGCACTGGCTAGTTAACACATTCACACCCAGAAAACTGGGAGCAAAACACTCAACATTAGAGGTTCACAACACGATGTTCCCACAGAGCTAAGGACAGCGTTATCCTATAAGCCAGAATGGAAAACACAACTTGTGAAACAGTCATGGAGTACTTGAAAAGGACTTACCTTAGCATAATCAGCTGTTTACTACAACTGATCTGACCGTTCAGACCTGAAAGGATCAGTTTCCAGGTAACTATATTTATTATAAGCTCAAGAATATTTATAGGAAGATAAAGATGTCCAGTACCAACAAGGTAAAATTTACAATATCTGGCTACTAACTAAGCACTGGGCATATAAAACAGGAAAATATGAGTTATGATGAGAAAAATTCAAACCATTAGCAGAAAGAAAGAAGAAAACCCCACAGGCATTAGAATTTAAACTGGAAATTCAGAACTGTACTCCATATTCAAAAACTTTAATACTGACATGCAAAGTATACTTTTAAGATCCACATTGAACTATGAGACATGAAAATAAATAATAGTGGGAAAACTTTCATGTTAGCATGAATACTGTGACAGTTTTCAGTACTTAAAACTGAATTAAATTAGTGACTAAGTATTGTTTATTTATTTTATGCATACAAGTGCTCTATCTGCATTATGCCAGAAGAGGGCATTAAATCCCATTATAGATGGTTGTGAGCCACCATGTGGTTGCTGGGAATTTAACTCAGGACCATCTTAACCTCTGAGCCATCTCTCCAGCACATGACTAAGTATTGTTAACTTGTCCATTTTTCCCAAAATAATCTATAACTTCATGCAGTTCAAGCAGAAAGCCTAATAAATTTGTTTTGGAAATTGATTAAAATACTTGACTTCACCCTGAGAATAAAAAGGCTTTTTTTACATGAAAGTGGCAAAAGAATATTTATTTAACCTACTCTGTGCAATATAAAATTAGTAATTAATGATAGGGCTAGGATACAACCATGTAGTAGAGATCTGAGAACTTGTTATGTGGTAAAGGCAGCAATTGCAGTATAATGACAAAAGGACATGTCATTCAACAAATTACATTGTGGCAACTGGCTTATTTCTGGGAAAAAGATATTTTCTAACTACACTCCAGGAATTGTAACTGGAAGTTTTCCTGTGTCGTGCCCCGGCCACAGCCGCTCAGACCCAAGTAAACACACAGAGGCTTATTTTAATTAAAACTGCTCTGCCATTAGCCCATGCCCACACTGAATAGGTCTTACACTTAAACTCAGCCCATTTCTTTTCATCTATATGTTGCCATGTGTTCCTTGGCTTTACCTGTGTGCCATTATATGCTGCTCCCTGGATGGCAGGCTGGCATCTCCTGACTCAGCCTTCCTCTTCCCAGAATTCTCCTTATCTGCTTATCCCGCCTGTATTTCCTGCCTGGCTACTGGCCAATCAGCGTTTTATTAAACCAGTGTACGAAAAGCATTATCCCACAGCAAGGAGTCAAATATTTAAATGTTTATGGAAGGGAGAAATCAACTCTCAAGTGCTGGATGAAAATAATGATAAATCTACTCTACATGGGAAATACTATCCTAAGCATAATGCAAAGGAAAAGTATACAACAGGTAATATGCTATCAGTTGAATTCTAACACATGTAGGAAACAACCACCATTTAACAAAGTCAAGGGAATTGTTGTTTGTATGTCCTATAAGGAATCCTATAAACGATTCCTGGAAGAGTGCTTAAATAACCTAGGTTCTCAATGCTGCTGTTTTTAATGTAAAAAAGATGCTTTAATGAACTACCATGAAATGCAGTGCTATAGAAAATGAAGTTAAGGCCGTAAGTTAAGTAAGTTGTTCCTCAGACCTCTATTTGTACACTGTAGCCTTTGGGTACCCACATTAATTAATCAATCAATAAATGTGGAAAAAATAAGCTGAGAAGCAAGTGCTGGTTTCTGAATCCTGAAGTGTTGGTTCCTTGATAGATCCATGCCCTGCTCAGCCATCATCAGAGAAGTTTCTCCTGCAGCAGATGGGAACAAATAGAGACAACCACAGCCAGCCATTACACAGAGAGTGAGAGGCCTTGGAACATTCAGCCCTAAGGGGTGTCTCCTAAGGGGAAATCCTTTCCCTCCAAGCTCAGGGAACACTGCTGTGGACAGGCAGCAGGAGTGTTAAGAGCCAGAGGGGATGGAGGACACCAAGAGAACCAGGCCCTCTAAATTACCATGGGCAAAGCTCATATGAATACAGACTGAAGCAGCCTGCACAGGGCCCACATGGGTCTGCACTGGTCCTCTGTGTATATACCATGGCTTCCAGTTTAGGTTTTTGATGGGATTCCCGAGTGTGCGAACGAGCAGGTCTCGGATGCTTGTGCCTTTTCTTGTGCTCTTTCCCTTCTGTGTGTTTCATCTAATCCTGATGTGTTAGTTTATATGTATTATATTATCCCTTAGAAGCTTGTTTGTTTTCTAATGAGAATGGAAAGGGAGTGGGATTCAGATGGGCGGGGAGGTGGGCAGGTCCTGGGAGGGGTAAAGGGAGGGGAACACAATCAGAATATAGTATGTGAGAAAAGAATATTAAAATTTTTTTTTAAATATGTGAATGAATTAATTTTCAAATGATAGAAATTTTTGAAATTATAATTTCTTTCTTCCTTTCATGCCCCTCCATATTCCCTCCCCTGCTCTCCTTCAAATTTATGATCTCTTTTTTTTTACTAATTGTTATTGCATGTATACGTATATACATAAATATGCCTAAGTAAAACCTGTTCAGTACGTTAAGAAGAAAAGAAGTGCTGTATGGTGATATTTTATTTGTGCTGAAATGTGATTTTATTTGTATGTTAATAAATAAAGTTGCCTGGAGATCAGGTCATAGCCATTAAGCAGAAGTCTGGCAGTGGTAGCACACGCCCTTAATCTGATCACATGGCTGGCAGAGTCTCTGCGTTCAAGGACACAGCCAAGCGTGGTAACACACCTTTAATCCCAGTACCAACCATAGAGACCTGGAGGTCTGTATAGACAGGCAGTGACAAGGAAGTCACGTGGTTGGGATTAGAGCCAATGAGAAGGCAGAACAGAAAGGCAATAAAAAGAAAGGACACAGGAAAAAGGTCTCTCTCAGGGGAAGTGACGGCAGCAAGTGGTAAGTCAGAGGGAGTCGTGGCTACTGCTCTGATCTCTTAGGCTTTAACTCTGTATTTGGCTCTGTGTTTCTTATTTACTAAGACCGATGAGAATTTCATCTACAGTGCTGTGTGCGTTTTTTTTTTTAAAGTGTTAAAACATGCTTCTTAAAAATTGTGTCTGTATCTTTTTCAGTTCTACTTGAGATTTCAAGAATTTTGAATACTGGTTTAGATATGGAAACGCTGTCTATTTGTGTACGACTTTGTGAACAAGGAATCAACCCGGAAGCCTTATCGTCTGTTATTAAGGAGCTTCGCAAGGGCACTGAAGCACTGAAGGTTAGGTTTGCATATTAGGTTTCTGGTTTTGTTTTTGTTTTTCTTTCTTAACATTCTTTTTACCTACTCTTGTGTCTTTCACATCATGCATCCCAATCCCATGCATCTCCCATCCTCACATCTACCCTCTGCCCCTGCAACAACCATCCCCTAAAATAAAACAAAATAAAACAAAATAAAAATTAATCACATCATGGAAGCTGCAGTGTGACACAGTGAGTCACACAGAAAATCCCTTTATCTATATACATCATTACATGTAGGCATTAATTGCAAAGAATCATTGGTCTGGGCTCTCACTGAACTCTTCCTGGGCATCCTGTTGCTGCCTGGGGTCTGCAAGCCACCCCCACCCCTGTGTTCCAGCAGATCACAGATGGGGTGGATTTTGGGGTGGGCCAACACATAACCCTGGTTCTGGGCCTGGATAGTTGCAGAGTTGGTCAGCCTGGCAGCTAGAAATGACCAAGAAGCTCTGTGAAAGATCCTAGCTAAACCAGATTAGCTTACTTTTGACACCATCAGGAGAAAGTCTCACGACCAGAAGCTAAGTTCAGACCACAGAAATTCTGACAAACCATGTTACCTTTTCTTAGGAATCTCACAATTTTTAGAATTTTTCTGAATTGGGTAGAATTATGCCTCCTGCCAAAAAGTTTGTCCTAATCCCTTGTACCAATGAATCTAACTATATTTGAAAATAGTATGTGTGTGTGTGTGTGTGTGTGTGTGTGTGTCACAGATTACAATGCGTTCATCCTGAATTAGGGTGGCTTCTGGTCCGGCAATTAGTGTCCTTATTAGCTATTTGAATACAAATCAACAGAAACAACACATGTGAAGACAGCAGGAAAGAAAGCTGTGTGATGGTCAGGCATCCCTCTAACCACGAATATTGAAACTTCAAGTGATTACAGTTAAACTTGTCCAACAGCAACATGGCTTTTTTTTTCTGAGATAATGGCTCTATATAAAGTATGCAATGCAAGTTGCTTGTTTTTCAGATTGTTTTTCAAAGCAACCCAGCGTTTTTTATTTTATTACTCTTTGTTTTTGAAACTTAACACAGAAAGGTGAACAAAACATTTACAGGGTTTTAATATTTAATTAAATATTTAATATTATAAGTACTAAGAGGGCTGGGAAGATAGCACCTCAGTGAGGTGATTCCCATTCACATGTACAAACAGGAATTTGATCCCCCCTGGGTTCAGGATGCATGCTGTATTCCTAGAGCTAGGGAGATGAAGGTGGAGGTTCCCTGGGGCTTGCTGCTCCGTTGTGGACAAGTCAATCAACTCCAGGTTCATTGAAAGACCCGCTCTCCAAAGCTAAGGTGCAAAGTGACTGTGGAAGACACCTGGTGTTGACCACACACACAGAGGACTAAACACCCATAGGATGATCTCTACCAGCAGCTGAGAAAAACCAGTCCCTCCTCTGTCACTCTTCTCTTCCTCCCGCTTCCCCCAGTCTCCTGAGTTCTGTGGTAGACATCCACCAGTCTCCCTAACTGAACTAGAAAAGGCTACGTTAACTCGGTCAACGTTACAAGCTTCATTTCAGGGGAATCTTGCACGGTTTCTACTGGTTCTTTGATTTACTGTCGTGTCTGTGATGTTCACTCTTTTCTTGCAAATAAGTTTCCTTCTACAAACATATGTACCCTATTTAATTGTTTCCAGGGTAAGACTGTTGTAAAAATGCTACTCTGAGCATTGTAGCCCATGTCTCCTCGTGCTTCCATATGTGCACTTGGTTTGGATCTAGACCTAGACACAAAATGACTGAGCTGTAGGGTGTGTGTGTTATCAACTTCATTGATGATTATAGCGCCAAGCTTTCACAAAATAGTTGTCTTCATTTCTAATTCACCACAGCATGTGAGTTTCCTTTGCTTCATGGGTGTCAGTGTTAGTTACTGGGAGCCTCGGTTCCAGCCATTTCTTGATACGGGACACTTTTTATTTGCACTTCTGAGTGCATTTCACAGGGTTTTGGCCCAGCTTCTTTTCAGTCCATTTACCTTCTTTGTCATCTTTTTAAAACCTCAGCTTCAGCTTTCACAGCAGGATGAAAAGGAACTGGAAAAGTAGGGATAGGTGATAGTTAAGTGAATACTTTCCTTGTGGGGAGTAGACCGGAGGCTCTGCTGCACTGGTGTGACTTCCTCCAGTCCTGCAGGCCAGGAACTGCTCCTACTGTTGGTGACATGCTGCCACGGAGACGGAAGCTTGTAGTTAGGAAGCCCAGCTACTGAGAGTGATGTAGTTGGCCTACAGTTTCAATTTGCACTGTCTGACAAAGAATATGGAAGCCAGCTTTTCTAGTGTTGTCTTTTTTTGAGACAGAGTCTCATGGAGATCATCCTGCCTCTGCCTTCAGGAGGGCCACCACACCTGGCAAAAATTTTTGAACTCTGTTCTAACTCTTTTGTGTGCTAAACCCTGAGGAGAGAAAAGCTAGCTCACACTATATTTGTGTACTGGTCATTCTGAGGAAAACAAAGTCAGTTCTTTTGCCAGTAAGGAAAAAGAACTTTTATATTATTGCATTTTTAATATTTTTGCCAACATTTTACCATATTTTCTTGAAATAGCTAAAAAGGAAATTTTAATTATTAAGTACAAATAGAAATATATCATGTATTTTTCTTAGATTAAATTCATCATTTTCAGGGTTGGGTGGTGGTGGTGTATGCCTTTAATCTCAGCATTCAAGGCAGAGGCAGGCGGATCTCTGAGTTCAAGGCTAGCTTGGATTATAGAGTGAGTTCCAGGATAGCCAGGACTACACAGAGAAACCCTGTCTCAAAAAGCAAACAAAGTCTATCATTTTCATATTGGCATTAAGAAATGATATTAAGTCTTTGGTTGGTTTTTCTTCCCCATGGAGCTCAAGCTGACCTTCAGCTCCAGCTCTTTCTGGCTCAGCCTCCCAAGTGTTGGGTTGCTGGTAGATGCTTAACTGTTCAGTTTCTTCTAGAAATACATATCAGATCGGGTTTTGTGAATGATCAGACACATCTGGGAGGTGAGGTTACCCACTCCTAGAAACCTGAACATCCTCCCTCCTACGCAGAGCCTAGCCTATAATACGTAGTACATGTGGAACAGCTGTAAGGGTACTGCATTCTTTAGAAAGGAGACCAAGAAAGGGTCACACTAGATGGTGAGGAAGGACAGAAATGCAGGCAGTTACAGATGAATCATGAAAGATGAAAAGCTAATTGTTTGTCTAGTTTTAACTGTCATGCTATTTTCTCCCCATCCCTCATCTGTCTGTGCGTGCATGTGTGCGCGTGTTATACATAAAAATGTAATTGGTAGTGATGTATAAAAGCCTAAATGAAAGGACATTCTAACTGTATCATTGAGATGTATGGAATTTGGGACTAGAAGTTCAAGTGTGATGTTTTTGGTTTTTTTCTTCTGAATTCGTTACAATAAAATTATTTTTATTTTTTTAAGTAAAAAATACCACAAGTAATGCCTTTCAGCAAAAAAAATGAATAAGAGAGAGAGATTAAAAACATGTTCACTGTTCTATTGCTGGTGTTCTTCCTTCTTTGTTGCTTAGTAAGTCTTCCTCATTTTTAATTCTGCCTTTGTGCTACAATAAAACAAACGAATGGAGACTGGAAAAGAAAATTATGTTAACTCTTAAGTAGTACATTTTTACATGCTCTTTTTCTGTTTGTAGTCTAGCAGTAAATTTAAGAGATTTTCTTTTGTTTTTCCGACACAAGTTTTCTCGGGGAAAAAAAAATGTTTTCTCTTTATAACAGTCCTGGCTGTCCTGGATCTCACTCTGTAGACCAGGCTGGCCTTGAACTCACAGAGACTGCCTGCCTCTGCTTCCTGAGTGCTGGGATTAAAGGTGTGCACCACCCAGCAAAAGATAATCTTGTTGATACAACAAAAATAAAAATCACAGTGTTTTCCCAATAAGAGTAATTCAGTTATGTGGGGAATAGCTAGCCATTTGTTCAATGTAGTTGAAAACTGACAGATTTACCTCCACCGTGTGTCTTCATCGTGGCTTCTGAGATCACAAGTCTTGCTCTCTTGTTCTAGGCTGCTGAAAATACAAGCTGACTTCCGGAAATCCTGAACACATACATCAAGCTCTGAAAGAAAATTTGAAGATTGCATTGTAGTCAAGATGTACAATGATATTACTGCTTGCTGCGTAGAAAATGTTTTCTTTTTAAAAGAATTATAAAACCATGGCTGTGTGAGTCAGTGGGGAGTGGTTTAAGGGAGACCTAGCAGGCATGTTTACATCACAGCCATCTTGTTAATGGCCCCAATTCCATGGCACTGCTGTGCTCTTATTTACGTATTCCTTATTTATAGCTCTGCTAGCTGTAATTTTCTAAACAGTGTCTCTCAGAGTACACAGTTGCTGCGCCTCGTTGACGTTAGTGGAACACATCAGAGGGATGAATAGTAGTTATGACTTGTTGACATTTCCATTAGAAACCTTAATTTTGAATTGTTTATGCATAATAACTGGCTATATGTTCCGCTGGGCTGAAAGTTGATGGGATTTCAGCTGCCATTTGTGAATTTTGCCTTTTTTTTGTATTTCACAACTTGTTTTTTTTTTCTAAAACAAAAAACAAAAAAGAATCAAAGGCATATCTTCTAATCATATCTTTAACAAAATATTTAGATTTTTAAGCAGTCTTTTGGCAGTTGAAAGTATTGACTAAAACTTAGAACTTTTAGAAACTTAAGATTTTAAAAATAATGCCAGGACTTGGCTTAGCATTATTTGTAGTTTTGAACCATTTAAACCTAATGAGAGTAGCTGAGAATGCTTTTCTTTCTAAATTTTATACCCAAATAAAGGCCTACATAATAATGTATAAAGTGAAAACAGCAAACACACAAAGTTCATTTTTAATTTTATTGTCTAAAAATAATAGGAATGCTAACTATTTAACCCTGAGTGGCTGTTTAATCAGTACATAGGTGGTGTATTTCAACAAATTGATTCATAATACTTTCTGAAGTAGAATTTCTACTTGTTAAAAAAACTAATGAAATGTGTACTAGTAATTTTAAGTATGACTTTGCAGAAAAAAAATTGTGTCATTATTTTTACCATTAAAGCTTAAACTCATGAAAATGATGGTTCAAAAATAAATTTTAAAAAATTTATGATGGTATTAGTTCTGTTCCTGTTACAGAATCTTTTTGTTTATTTGTTTGTTTTTTGAGACAGGGTTTCTCTGTGTAGCTTTGCACCTTTCCTGGAACTCGCTTTGTAGACCAGGCTGGCCTCGAACTCACAGAGATCTGCCTGTCTCTGCCTCCCAAGTGCTGGGATGAAAGGTGTGCGCCACCACCACCCAGCTTCCTGTTACAGAATCTTAGTGGAAAATTTTTCACAATCTTAATACAGATTTAATCTGAATTTTTGCTTCTTAAATTTTCGTTTTCTCTGACATTTACATGGTGTACAAGCATTCATTTTTCTGAAGCCTTTTTTGTAGTTCAGACAAGTGGAAGTGGTTTCTAAGAGATTTAGTAATTAAGCAGCTATCCTCTCTGCTGCCCTTAAACTCATCTTAATCGTTGATGAGTGTTCTCTGCGACCAGAAGACTAGGGCAGAAGAGTTTGTTCACTGCAGGCCATCTCAGGCTGTATAGGCAACATAGTGAGACCCGATCTCCACAGACAAAATCTGGGCTTGTGGCTATTTGGACTTTGTAAATGCATGACATCTTTACTAAGAAAATTGCAAGGTCTACTATGGGCAACTCTTCCAAGTTGGGAGAGAGTAAGAACTTGTAAGAATTTCATGATTGCTGATACACATATTGCATGTTATTTATAAAATCAAAAAATACTTTCTCAGACTCCACATCTTGTATTTACTTCTAGACCATAGAGTTGATAGTTTTATTTATGGTTTTGTATATTAGGTTATTTATATGTGAAACAAAGTAGAAAAATATATTGAGAAAGGATTATATTTATAGAGAACATATTGTGTCTCATGTTTATAGGGAGCTATATTGTGTTTTGTTTTTAAATGTAAGCATGTTTTTAATGAGCTCATAAGAAATAAAGAAACCTATAGTGATACTTTATTTGTACTGAAATGTGATTTTATTTGTATATTAATAAAGTTGCCTTGGGGTCAGAGCAAGCCATAGCAGAAGCTGGGCGGTGGTAGTGCTTGCCTTTAATCCCAGCACTTGGGAGGCAGAGCTAGACAGGATCTCTTGTGTGTTCAAGGACACAGCCAGTATGGCGACACACGCCTTTAATCTCAATACCAACCATAGAAGACGAGGTCTATATAGACAGGCAGTGATGAAGAGGTCATGTGGCTGGGTTTGCAACCAATGAGAAGGCAGAACAGAAAGTCTATATAAAAGACAGGACACAGGAAGTAGCTCTCTTGCGGAGAGGAAAGACAGAGCAGTAGTGAAGGGTAAGGTTTTCAGCTCTCAGCTATTGCTCTGACCTCTTGGCTTTTAACTCTGCAATGGCCCTGTGTTTCTTATTTAACAAGACGGTTACATCTACAGAAACTAATAATACAATGGCAGTATCTTGCATGTTGTCAGTGACAAAAATAAAATGATTTCGGTATTATTGGCATGTCCTTTTTATATAATATATGCTTCTGTGAGTCCGGTTCTGTTTCTGAAGGTAGTCAACAAATATTAAGACATTTACGATGTATAAAAATTTTAAGATAGGTTATATATATTTAATTTTATAATTACATATTAAATGAAGCTTTGGGTTGGGAGTGGAATTAATTTTTCCTGATAGTGAGAGGAAATAATCATATTAGTATTGGCTTGGTTTTAAAACTGACATTCAAATAAATGTAACAAATAAGATCATCTTTATGTGGAGATTGTTATAAAAATTATTTGTACATTGTCCAAGTATATGTGAACATTTCCCAATAACTGAATCAAATACGTTTCAAACATAATTAAGAATGTGATTTCTTGGTCTCATTGACCATTCTTTCGTGTAGTGAAAGACAACGTAAAATTTGTGGGTTTTAGTGATTAAAATTGAGCAGCTTAGTGACATGAAGAACCTGCCACTGTTTTGTAACTCTCACCATCTTTAGAACTTGGTCATCCTCTCAGACTGGAACGACGTGCTAATTAGTGATTCCCCATCCCTTCCACTAACCCTGCCAAACCATTTTCTGCATTCTGTCCATGAACTTAATTCTAGGCCTCTCCTATAAGTTGAATCACATAATAGCTGCCCAGTAAGTCTCGATATCCATTGTAACCAATGTCTAAGCTGTTTCCCTTGTTCTTTCACCGGCCACTGGGGCTGTTGTGAGTGATGCTGTGAACACGGTGTGCACGTATTTGTGCAGCCTCGTGCTGCGTAGCACTCTGAGGCACACACTCCACAAATGGAAGAATAGATGAAAGTAAGGAGAGACTAGAGAGGGGGTTAAGATAGCAACATCATCCTGAGTGGTCAAATCAGGGTAGATCCCAGAAACGTTACAGAAAGACGGAGTTTAGTGGAGAGTTCGGGAGAAGTGCACCAACTGACTTTGTTTCTAAATGCAGGAAACCAGATGGAAACCAAATGTCCTTTACTTTCTTTTTTCTTTCTTTTTTTTTTTTTTTTTTTTTTTTTTTTAGCAGAGCATATGTATCCTTCAGAGAGCCCTCAACTGTGTCTTTTCCATTGTACAGCACTTATGGCCATTTCCAAGTATAGAGTTCAGTGACTTAATTCCCACCCACTTCGATCTGAAAAAGTCATACGAGGGTAGGGGTTTTCTTGATTTTGTTCACTGATGTAGCTCTCATTTTGAGCAATGCCTAACACACAGTAAATGCTCAGCAAATACATGTAAGACTGAATAGATAAACTGGGCATCTAAAACTGCATCCATCCACCATATGGTTGAAATTTTTTAACTAATGTATAGAGAAATTGCTACTTACAAGGCAAAGCCTTGTGCTACAACACATCTAGTTGTTTAATTTTTACCCTTCCAGCAGCAACTGTAAGAGGTAGCCCCTTCAGCCTGTGCCAGATAATTCAAGAGACAAGGTGTAGCTTAACTGGGAGCTAAAATATAGAATTAAGAACCTAAATGGGAAGCCAGATAAGCTGGCTGGAGAGCCCACAGACCTTAGTGTACTCACTGGGAATCAGGTATCTATAGCTGTAATTAATGATCTGGAAGGAGACATCATAACAGAGATGCTTACCTCTCCTGGGCTGCCATAATGAGCCTGCTATGGATGATGATGGGCTCATGCATTTCTGTAGCATCTCAGAAGATCACAACTACTGTCTTAATTAAGATAACAAAGAGAGAAGCTGTGCCTATATCCTGCCACTTGGGAGAGTGAAGCAGGAGAACAGCAAGTTCCAGCCTGCCTGAGCACTTTAGCAAGGTCCTTTCCCAAATTTTAGAAGGGGGCATTGGGAACTTCTGTGTCAGATACTAGGTTCCATCACTGTCCAACCTCAAAAAGTGGGAGCGATGGAAAGAACAAGGGAGGAACAGCCTGAAACATTTGTTTGCTGGAAGTGTAGGTATGAATTGACCTCTGATAACAAAAACAAATAAATTGTGCAATTCACAGCCTCAAGTGGCAGCCTCAGTCTGTTAAAGACAATGACCATTAAAACAAAGTGGAGTATTGAGGTATCTTGGAAATTCAGGTGTTGAAAGCAGTTCACATTATCATGTATAACCACCGAAAGCAGTATATCAGGTGTACCATGCAGGGTTACATCAGAAAGCCTTCACAGAGGTTTTTCTAGTACTTGTACTTTCAGAAAGGAACACTTGAAAACTTTCACCTGTTAAATAGTTTAGAGGCCTGCCTTTCTACTCTGCTATCAGCAGATGGCCCTTTTATTGTCAGTGTCACAGCTTACACTTGAATTTGCTGAACATGATACATTGGGGTATCCAAGTAATATGTATATAAAATGTAATATTTAAATTAATCTGACTTAATCTAAATACCCAGTTAAACTAGTCTAAAGTAAGGCCTACTTGAGTGTCATACCATTCAGCAAGAAACATGACTGCTCTGGAATGGGCCATAATTTCAGATTTCTTTAATTCTAATCTGCATTTGTTAACCAAAAGATCTGATTTATCTCCAGGAAAATTTAGAGCAGCAGTGGTAACTAACTTGTTTCTGGAGAGATCATAGAACATTTTGAAAAGTAGAGATTCACAGCTCAGATCCGTAGCACACATGGAAAAGCTAGGTTGATGAAACACACCTGTAATCCCATTGCTGAAGGGTGGAGATGGGGCAGGACCAGGGTTGGGAGCTTGCTGGCCAGCCAATGTAGGGCATTCCTCAGGTGCAGTGACAGACCAAGTCTCAGTGCAATAGAAGAAGATAAATGATGTCTTCTGGCTCCAAATAAATGGGCACAGGCAAGTGCACCCAGATGCATGTGCGCACACATGCACAAAAACGAGCAATACAGAACCAAGTTGTGCTTTGATACTATCAAAAGATTGAAAAGAGGATCGCACAGAAAGTTAATTATGGGATTTTTTTTTTTTTTTTTTTTTTTTACATTTTAAATGCAGCATTCCCATGATGCCATCGTTGGTGCCCCTTCTACATGTTTGTAGCCACAAGGATGGTCTCATTTAGACAGGTCTGGTTTTAGGGCCACAGAAACTGGATTCTGGGTGTTCCTTCTAAATCTGTAGGATGAAGGTAACATACAGCAGCTCACAGTGTTAGGACACTTAAATGGAGACAATAAGTGGTTGTTAAATCCGTAGCACAACACCTGGCACATTATAGGAACTAAATTAATGGGAAATTCTAGGTCTCGTGTGACTGGAACTAGCCGCTCAATTTCAGCGGTGGCCAAGTGATTTGGTGGCATTATCTAGTGTGCATTCTCCTCTATACTGTCAGACCTGTTTTCAGGAGTTCCAGTTTTACAGGATCTTTTTCAGAAATAAAATGTATTTAAATACAAGCATATGCTGTGTTTGTACAGTGAAGATCAAGACACCGTACTAATAAAAAAAACGGGAGATTAATATGTAGCCAGGTTTTAGTGTCAAGGCTTGCATAGCTAATTAGAGAAAGGGGCCCGTGGGGATGAGAATGTGTTGAGAGAAAAAATAACGATTATGAATAAATTTTAAGTCTCTTTTCCACATAAAAAGAGCCATTGTTCTCCGTTGCCTCTGATGGACCCGACGGGAATATCAGTGATCTTTGTTCTTGTTGAACACGGAGAACCATCGTGTAAAAGAGGAGCTAACAGCTGCTAAATGAAAGCTTCCTTGGAAGTCTACCCATAGAACGTTGTGTGGCAGGAGGGCAGCCAGGGAGAGAGAGCAGCACTGTAAGGTTTCAGTGAAGCTCTTGGATAGCATCATCTCTGCTTTCATCTGTTTTACCTAACAGAAATGGGAAGGGTTTTTGCCAACCAAGACAGAGTTCAGAAAACAAGAGGAAGGGAGAGACTTTGGCGCACACACAAAAGCTCTTTGGAGTCCCCCCAGAGGACCTGGCCAGGCAAGGCATCAACCATCAGCATGACTTCATTACAAAGGAGTTGATGTGATGATGTTTTGACCGTCCCCTGTCACTTTGCTCAGTTCAGAAAGCCTTGAGAATCTGGGGGACTTTTAGCAGTTAACAGGGGTACCTAGGTAGCCCAAGGTGTGGAGGACAAGGCCATCTCCTCTGAATTTCTCAAGTCATGCCTTCTCGCACTCTGTTTTCGCGCCATGCTTCCTTGTTTTACAGATGTGAAACACACCCAAGAGCCCATTCTAAGCTGTTTCTCATCAGATATGTCTCCTCACTAGGGAAGAGGCACCTCCTAGTGATTCCACTGAACTCTGCTCAGCCAGCTAGGCAGCACAGGCTGATGGAAGAGGGGAGGCTGGTGAGTGGAGGGTGCCTGTAGGTGGCTTACAGCACTGGACCGCTGGACCCAGCACTCTCCTAAGCCATCCAGTGTGCGGGCAGTTCTTCACATCAGCCTGGCTCATGATCCAGGAATGATACAAACCAGACAGAGCACTATTTTGGCCTTGTGGTAGCATTCCGTCGTTCTTATCTTCCTACTTCAGGTGCAATATATGTGCCTTTTTGGTTAGCCCACTTCATGCAGCTCCTATACTGCTGCCCATTCCTCACAAGCTAGCCAGGTAAGTAGATTCTGGACAAATACCCTGTACAGGAAATAAGGTGGGGACAAAGTGCTATTACCATAATGCTTCCAGGAAATCAACTGGAGTGGTCTTTTCCAATATTATCCTAATGCATCTAATTTAATAGAGTGGTTAAATTATCAAGTCCCATCACCAGAGCAGGGGATGATTTTTATAACTTTGTCACTCAGAAAAATTAACTTTTATTTCTATGAGATCTGAAGCATATAAGTAACTGTAATAAAGCAAATGTGATTGTGTATAACTTTCATAGACTAAAAGGAAAAATTGAGCTGGCATGGTGAAATACATGTGTAATCCCAACATTTGGAAGGTGGAGGCAGGAGGATCAGATGTTCAGGGTTATATTTAGCTACACAGTGAGTTCAAGACCAGCCTAGGATACATGACACCACTCTAATCCTATGTAGATCTATGTGAACACTGGCTTCTGAAAAAGCAGTCCTTGTCTCTTGAAGCTAGCCTGCCCTCAAGTGAATTTTTGCTCTTGAGTCTCAAAATTGCTACACTTATCATATACATGGTATGTATTACTGTTCAATATTATCACATACATAGTTAATAATAAATGAGGCAATAATGTTCATATGAAATATTCCTGCTGCTGTTACTGATACTATGTTTTCAGTTTGGTCTAGAAAAATGTCTGCTGATCCCTGCTGTTTTTATTTTACAATTTTGCTCCTTTATGTTGCTGTTTTCCCCAAGCCTCCTAATCACATGGAGTTGCAAAACTTTGAAGGTGTACCCCTGAAAAGTACAATGTAGAATCAAGATAATTTTGCCCTCTACATCTCCCATTAAGTAATTATAAGCTTCACACAGGCAGGACTGGTGTTTAGCCTAGTGACTGCCCCATAGCAAGTTCTCAGTGTATGAGTCCTATGTGGATTAAACACTCTTCTTCCCTCTTAATATTGGGACATTCCATATGTCACAGTCTATATGTTCAGAAGGGAATTAAGCTGGGTGGTGGACTCAGGAGGCAGAGCCAGGCAGATCTCTGTAAGTTCAAGGCCAGCCTGCTCCACAGAGTGAAATCCAGGGCAGGCACCAAAACTACACAGAGAAACCCTGTCTCAAAAAACAAAAAACAAAACAAAACAAAAAAATCATTTCTATCTCCTTAACAGACAGTGGTGGCTCACAGGTTTAATCCCAGCACCCGGGAGGCAGAGGCTGGATGGAGGATCTCTGAGTTTGAGGCCAGTCTGGTCTATAGAGCAAGTTCCAAGATAGCCAGGGCTACATAGAGAAACCCTGTCTCAAAAAAAAAAAAAAAAAAGCAAACAAACAAAGACCCCAAAAAGAAGGGAATTAAATAAGCGACACTTTAGCACCCACTCCACAGAATCCATTAATAGCATAGTTTTCATATCCTGTGAAATATTAATAATACAATTTTACATATAAACTAAGAGTTAGATTCATCATGGTATAAATACATGCATGAGTTCTTTTTTGGAATATCTCTTCCTTTTGTTAGAAAAACAAATCACACTCAGCTTGTGAGTTGGACTGTTGGACTGCCATCCCTGGTCCTCTTCTGAGGAATGCCACTGGTGGATTTGTCTGGGGAAGGTATTTTAATGTTGTGCACTTAATGTTGTGAATGCTTGTGCAGCAAACATCCAAGAAACAGTCCTCCACCACTGCACAGGGCAAGTCTGTTTTCTGGGTAGACTGTTAAGGATAATGTCTCCTTCATAAGGAAAGTGGACAGGTTTCCTATCAGCTTCTGTCTTAGGGTTTCTATTGCTGAGATGATGTACCACAACCAAAAAGCAAATTGGGGAGGAAAGGGTTATTCGGCTTACATTTCCACAGCACTGTTCATCATTAAAGGAAGTTAGCAAACAGGAGGAACCTGGAGGCAGGAGCTGATGCAGAGACCATGGAAGAGTGTTGTTTACTGGCTTGTTCCCCATGGCTTGTTCAGCCTGCTTTTTTAGAGGACCCAGGACCACCAACCCAGGGATGGCACTACTCACAATGGGATGGGGCCTCTTCTATCAATCACTAATTAAGAAAATGTCTCACAGGCTTGCCCACTGCCTATTCTTTTGGAGATGTTTGCTCAAATTGAGACTCCTTCCTCTCTGATGACTCTAGCTTGTGTCAAGTTAACATAAAACTATCCAGCACAATTGACCCTCTGTCAACTTGACAGGCAAACACATCACCAGTAAGCCACAACCTTTCCTTTCTCATTCATCCCCAAGATCTCACATTAAAAACAATAACTTTAAAAGGCCCACAGTCTTCAGAAATTTAAACACATTAAAAGTTCGGTTTCTGTAAAATATCCAGTCTCTTAAAAAAAAAAAAAAATGAAATCTCCTTTTAAAAAGAATTGAAAATCTCTTAACTGTGGGCTCCTGTGAAAATCAAAATTAAGTTAAATACTTTCTTATTTCAAGGGAGAAGAACCAGGACATAGTCACAATCATTTCAAAGTGTAAATAATGCAATATCCAATTTCTGGGATCTACTCACGATCTTCTGGACTCCTGTAAAGGGCTTGGGTCACTTCTCCAGCCCCGCCTTCTGCAGCACACACAGTGTGTGTTCTAATCTCTGGCTGGCTCCACTCTACCACTGCTACGGTACTGGTGGTCCTGGCATCTCCAAAATTCTGGGGTCTTCTGCTGCAACTGGGCTGCGCTTTCACCAACAGCCTGTCCTAGGCTTTCTTCGTGCTGCCTAAGTGTCAACTTCTCTTCGTGACCCCTGCAGTCCTGGGCCTTCAACTGCTACTAAAGCTGTACCTTCACCGATAAAGCTGTACCTCTCCTGGCCTGTCACAGTGCCAAGCCTCAGTGGCTCTCCCTGACCCCTTCATGTCTTCAAAACCAAGACCACCTGGGTGACTCTTACCCCACAAAATTCTGCTGCCAGCACAAGGTACGTACAGCCTTGGCCACCTCTGGGATATGGCTTCTGTGTGCTGACTCTCAGGAAGCACTTACCAGAAGATTTCACCTCAGTCATGCTGGGCTCTTCTTAATCATTGCTAATTTTTCAGCTGTAGCTAACCAGCATCGTTGTCCCAGTAAAGCAAAGGTTTCCCTTCAGTGGTGCTGGTCTCTCGTTAATCATGGCTGATTCTTCAGCTCCAGCTGACCAGAACTACAGCATCCTACACTTTCAACACTGAAGGAAGTCAGGGTAGGAACCTGGAGGCAGGCGCTGATGCAGAGGCCACGAAAGGGTGCTGCTTACTGACTTGCTCCCCATAGCTGACTCAGCCTGCTTTCTTAGAGAACCTGGACCACCAGTCCAGGGGTGGCCCCACCCACAATGGGCTGGGCCCTCCCTTATTAATCATTAATTAAGAAAATGCCTGCAGGCTTGCCTACAGCCAGATCTTATGAAGACATTTTCTTAATTGAGGTTCCATCCTCTCGGGTGAATATTCTGATTATAATGTTTTACACTTAATAGACATTGAATGTATTTTGCTGAATTAGTGAAATTAGAGCCGATTTCTAATTCCAGGAAAAAAAAGTTAAGTGTGTTAGTTTGTGTCAAGTTGACATAAAACTATCCAGCAGAGCCTCCCTTAGAGAATTGGGGTTTTCCTCGCTAGAGAGTTCTGAGCTGTTATGTAACTTATAACAGGGACAAAAATCTCAGGGCTGATTTTAGACACTTCTATTAGACTGGACATGAAGAGAAAATATAGCCAAGAAGCTCATGGTGTTGGCTGGGCGGTGATGGCATGCTTTGTCTCTGATGCAGGAGTCTCAATTTTCACCAGTCTTTATAAAAATGTGGCTGGTTTAATGTTCACCTTCCAAAGAGGGGAGATCTTAGACTGTTCACAGTTCCTGAAAAAACCCTCTATCTTTGGGACATTTTTTACCACCTCCCTTTACTGTGGTTTGTCTACGAGTTTGGCAGAAAACATAGCTCTATGAGTAATGTTAAGAATTGGTGCATGGGCTGGCTGTTTGGAGCCTAGGGCCTATGCTGGAACACTTTGCTCAGCCTTGGTGCAGGGAGGAGGGGAGTGGACCTGCCTTGGCTGAGTCTGCCAAGCTGGGCTGAATCCCCAGGGGAGACCTTGCCTTGGAGGAGGTGGGAATGGGGGTGGTGAATGGGGGGTAGGGCTGGAGGGTGGGAGGAGGGAGGACAGGGGAAATCCGTGGCTGATATGTGAAATTAAGTTCATTATAAAATGAAAATACTATAAAAAAAGAATTTGTATGTATTTTTATGGTTTCACACTTGATTATTATGCCCCCAGGGGATAGAAAATTATTTGTGTTTCTTTATAAACATTTAACTTTTTTTTCTGGAAATAGAAATTGGCTCTAATTTCATTAATTCAAAAATATATATTCAATGTCTATTAAGTGTAAAACATTATAATCAGAATATTCATGTAATTACTTCCTTAAATGCTGTGTATGCTCCTTAAGCATGGACATAATATCTAATACTTCTTTTTTATCCTCTGTAATTGTTTCTCAAGGCAAGTCAACAAATACTTATTTACATCTGCTATATGCAGATGGTATGTTAATTGCTGAGTATACAAATGAATAAGAGGGATGCCCTACTCAAAAGGAGCTCATGAAGAGAGATCCTCACAGTCTGAGGAGGGAGAATAGGAAAAGAAGGAAGGATCAACCATGTAGAAATATGGAGAATGGTCATTGTCAGGGCCATCATTGCACAGTTGTTTTTTTTTTAAAGATTTATTTTTTTATTATATATACAGCATATATGACTGCAGGACAGAAGAGGGCACCAGATCTCATTACAGATGGTTGTGAGCCACCATGTGGTTGCTGGGAATTGAACTCAGGATCTCTGGAAGAGCAGTCAGTGCTCTTAACCTCTGAGCCATCTCTCCACCCCTCCCCTTTTTAAAAAAAATTTTTTTGGTATTTTTAGCATTATGTAACACATAGTATAAAAATGATTAGGGTAGACTGATAATTAATTCAAACTAGAAAGTTTGTTGGATCCCAGCTCTGAAATTCATGAATATAATCCAAGATAGCCATCTAAGACTTCATTATATTTTCTGTATTAGAAATAATTGTTACTGAGTTCTGATTCTGTGTATTCAAAACTATATGCCCAACAAGTGTGTCCAAGTAAAAGAATGTATTGTCCACATCATGCCACAGACTAGCAGTCTAATGTGGGGGCAGTAGAGTATGTGCAAAATATGGGGAACTGGAGTTTGACATCCAACACTAACATTAGAGAGCTGAGCACAACAGCTGGAGTCTGTAATCCTAGAGCTGATAAGGCTGAGTTAAGAGGATTCTTAGGTTTCCCTAGCCAGACAACTGGCTCTAGCTAGAACCTGATCTAGTTGAATTGGTGAGAACTTGGAGCTCAAAAAATAAGATGGAAATCCATAAAGGAAGATATTTAACATTGACTTCTAACCTCTACATGCTGGATATACATCTGTATGCATACACACTTAAATAAAAATATAACCAATATATGCCCCTATCCTTTTGTTGTTCACAGTCAAGTGTTGAAATATTTCAAATTGGGCCAGTTGGTATAAGCACTGGATAAAAAAATTGAGTTCCACACTCTGAGGAGTGGATGGGGGTAGAGTGGGAGGGAGCTGAGGAGGTGGGAGAAGGGGAGGGAGGGGGAACTGGGGTTGGTATGTAAAATGAAAAAAAAAATTAATAAGTAAAATAAATAAAAAGATAAATAAATAAGACTACCTTAAGAAATTGATTTCCAGTTAACAAGCTAAGAATTCATGCCACTAGGAATCCAAGGGTTTCTTGCAAGGGAATTGCAGTTGAGCTGGCATTCAGAGAATGTCCATAGGCAGAAAGAGGAAAGGTAGGAAGAAGGTTCCTTTGGTGACCTTCAAAAATATTAAACATTGACTGGGACAAATTCAGTACATTTGAAAAGAAAAAAAAAAAGACAAGAAAAGTGAAGAGAAAAAATGACAATGATAAAGTTCTTGCTGTTCATAACCTAAAAGTGAGAGCCTCTAAAATAATTTGTTTATATTCTCTCTGTGTGTGTGTGTGTCTATGTCTGTCTGTCTGTCTGTCTGTCTGTCTCTCTCTGTGTGTGTGTGTGTGTGTGTGTGTGTGTGTGTGTGTCTATGCATGGTCAGATTACATGTAGAGGTCAGAGGACAATTTATGGGAGTCCTTCCATCATATGGGTCCTGTAGATGATGCTCAGGTTGTCAGGATTGAGTAGCAAGCACCTTACATACTAATCCATCTCACAAGGTCAAGATCCTATAATTTTATCATCATCATCATCATCATCATCATCATCATCATCATTATCATCATCATCATCATCGTCACCATTTGAGACAGGATCTTACTATGTAGCTCTTTCTGGCTTGCAGTTGACCACATAGACCAGCCTGGCCTCCCAAGTGCTAAAATTTAATTTTTAAACAGTAATTCTGATGAAGCACAAAATGAAGAGGGTCTTGTGTAAATGGAAAATTTTCTGGTCCTACCTTGCCCAGCAGTCCCGACGAGTCTCTCCCACCCAAAGTCCCACAGCCGCTTATAAAATAATTACTCAGAGGCTTACATTAATTACAAACTATATGGCCTAAGGCTTCAGCTTCTTGCTATCTAGCTCCTTCATCTTAAATTTACCCATTTCTATAAATCTCTATGTTGCCACATTGCCTTGGCATTACCGGTCTGCTGACCTCTTGTTGCTTCTTTGGCAGCGGCTCTCATCTTTCCCCACTCTCCTTTCTCTCACTCTCTCTCTCTCTTGGATTTTCCCACCTGGCTCCATTCTTCCCTGCCATAGGCCAATGCAGCTTTATTTATTAGCCAATGGGAGCAACGCCTATTTACAGCATACAGAAAGACATTCCACAGCGGTCTTGAATGCCAACTTAGTGGCATGAACTCTATACTTTAGACAAAGTCCGTGATGAATGATGCAATCAGACCTGTGAGAAGGAGGAGGATTCTTGGCAGCTGTGGGAAGGACAGATTAAAGGGGAAAAATAGGGTCAGAGAGAGCAAAATGGAGGCTTCAATGATCTTCCAGGGGAAGAGATGGACAGAGACAAAAGAGAAGGAGATGAAAAGGGAGAACAAGAACATGAAATGTGGCTGGAAGAGAATGGACAGAACTCCATGGCTGACTTGGTGCGGATGAGTGATTCTTGTGAAGATGACTCTGAACCTTCTGGAGAGAGAGAGGAGGATGCTGATAATAACAGCAAACTGGCCTCAGATACTATAAAATACCTTAAGCTGGGAGGTCACAGCTTTGCATAACTAGCCAATCTCTGATGCAATTTTTTAACCTTTCATTTTGATAATTTGACTTACTATCATGTTTTTTTTCTTATTTTTATGTGTGTGAGTGTTTTGCCTACCTGTACATTTGTGCATCACATGCATGCAGTGCCCTTAGAAGGCAGAAGAGGGCAGTAGATTACTTGGAACTGGAGTTACAGATGGTTATGAACTGCTATGTGGTACAAGGAACTGAATCCCAGCTCTCTGCAGGAGCAGCAAGTGCTCTCAACCTTTGAGCTGTCTTCCAACCCCACCCCCACCCCCATAACAGGTTTTCTTTGGGCTGCCAGCTCCCAAATAATGACACGAGACTTCTTGTTAATTATGAAAGCTTGACTTTAGCTTAGGCTTGTTACTAATTAGCTCTTAAAATGTAAATTAACCTGTTTATATTAATCTACATTCTGCCATGTGGCTAGTTACCTCTCTTCAGTACCAAATGTCTGACTTCCTCTATGTCTTGCTGGCAAATTCCCTGTCTCTCAGATTCTTCCCAGAGTTCCAATCTCTGCCCAGAAGTCCCCCCTATCTTCTCCTGCCTAGCTACTGGCCACTCAGCTTTTTATTAAACCAACCAGAAGGTGCCTTAGGCAGAAGAGGTAAAACATCAACAAATCTTCACATAATGTGATCAAATATCCCACAACATTTCCCCCTTTTTGTCTATGTAAAAAGGAAAGGTTTGAACTCTAACACAGTAAAACTATATATCCAAAGAACAATCATTAGGTAAGAATTATATTTACAATGTCCAGTCCATTTGTATTTGGCAAATTTAGAGAAAGTACTCTATTATCTATTCTATCTTGGTGAGTCTAAAGTTTTATACCTAAACCACTTTCTATCATAACTTGCATTACCAACCTAAAATATCTTTTTAGACCTTAAAACATTTTTGTAGATAAACAACTTAAACTTTTATGTCTCTCAACTTTATAAAATTACATCTCTTTTGTGAGTTTTTTTTTTTTTTTTTAATTTGGTAACAAGGAAAACTGTAAAACTATAGCTATCTATTTTTCAGCCCTGTCAGAGACCTGTAAAGGATAAAATATTACCTGAGTAAATAGGAAATGCAGAGCAAGCAACTTCCAAAACTATAGAAATAACTGAGAACAGCTGGCTGCCTAGACAGTTACCCAGGGTGCCTCTGCAGTGTTGAGGCATCCATCTTGGGCTCGCAGACCTAGAATATCTGACAGACAGCAGGAATTTTGTAGGACTGTCCTACTTTGTCTTGACAAAATTTGGCAGTTGGCTTCCTTTGTGTTTTGCTTGTCTAATTTGGACAGCATACTGTCAGCAGTCAAGGCAAAGGCAGCTTCTTGTCCAGTGCCTAGCTTTGCCACATTGAAAACAAACTCCATATGAAGATTCTTCTATGCCCATCATCTTCTGTAAAGTTGATTGGTGTTGCGAGGAGCAGACATATCTCAATGTCATGAAAAGCCTTATGTCATTAAAATATTTTAAATGTCATATTCTGTAGATCTCTGAAATGTTTGAAGACAAACTATCTATCTAAAATATATCTGTTTATCCTTGAAAACATACCTAATATGACTACAAGTTTGATTCTTATAGATGACTATTAACCTGCATTTTCTAATTATCCTAAAGAATTTGTAATAATAGCTTCCAAGGACTAGAACTTTACATTTTTAAATGAGCTGCATAGGTACAAAACTTTAAATAAGAGTAGAAACATATATGCAGTATATTATAACAAAAATAACCTTAAATTTGCATCAATACACAAAAATTCATACCAATGTAGAATATTTGAGACTAGCAATTGCTTTTTAGTTTAAAATTAGATTCAATAATCTACCTTTTTATGATTATTCCTAAATCCCCCATTTTCTTTCTTTTGAGAAAGAGATCCCTGAATCTAACCTCCTTTGCTTAGTTTTTTCCCCTGGTCACAATCAGTAACAACTTTCAACCAACCCTCCTAAGGGATGATAAACATCCATAACCCACCAAATGACAAAAAGTCACCCATTTCACTTCTTGGAAATGTCATGTTTCTAAAATTACTCCCTGTTGTCTGGGGTAAATGGCATCTTTAGGGAACCCTGAGAAAACTGGGACAATGGCCAAGTCTTGGGAGAGCTGTGTCATTTATTGTCCCGTCTCTGTGTCATGGGAAACACAGGGCTTATCTGAAGTCCTGGATGGAGTAGTCTGTGAGACTGGACCATCTTATCTAGCTCCTTTAAAGGTTGTTCTGGATGCAGATTTTTGAGGAAATGGCAACAGAGGCATTCTGAGAGGCTAGATCACCTGGGCTACTTGTCTTATCTTCATTGGTGTCTGGTCCTTTTTGTTCTGAAAACACACAGACTTTCAGAGGTAACATACGTAGCTGCATTAATGTTTGGGTCCAAACATCTTGTGCTATATTTCCCATCCTTATGTGGCTTATTCTTTATTATTACTTTATCTTTGAAGACTTTATTATTTTAAACTATTTATTTTTTTCTATTGGTGTCTTTACACATTTTCTTTCCCTTCTTCAACACCTAAGCACATTTTTTAAGCATACTGTACTTGTTCAAAGATTTTCTTGGTGTGGACCTGGCTTTCTGTACTCTGTGGCTCCAGGAAACTATTGCAAAGCCCTTGTGTGTGCATCTATGTGTCCCTTCTACAGCTCTGCTTAGCACATGGCATTGGCAGCTGCTTCTACCCCCATTGGGTCCTTGAGAGCCAATCCTCATGCCTGTAGGCACTGTCAGGAGCAATATCTACCCATACCAACTCTGGGAAGTTGCTGGACCATGCTGTACCAGGTGTTTTTCCCTAGTAAAACACCTGGTAGTGTGCCAGCTGCTCCCAGGCCCTATGCTTATATATACAGGCTATAGCTGGAAGTTTTCCTGTGTCCTGCCCAGTTCCATGGCCACTCAGATCCAAATAAACACATAGAGGCTAATATTATTTTTAAACTATGGCCATGGCAGGCTTCTTGCTAGCTAGCTCTTACATCTTTAATTAGCCCATTTCTACAAATCTATAGCTTGCCCCGTGGCTTGTGGCTTTCCAGGACTTTATATCTTGCTTCTCCTGGCAGCGTCTGCTTCACTCTCCTTTCTCCTCCCATTGTCTCTCTTGGATTTTCCCACCTGGCTCCATCCTGCCCTGCCATAGGCCAATGCGGATTTATTTATCAACCAATCAGAGCAACCCAAAGGGTTGGTTTTAACTTTAACATAGTAAAATTACATATAATAGAACAGTTAGCAAGCAAGAATTACAGTTACAATATCTAGTCCATTTGTATTTTGTAAAATTAAAGAAAATATTCTATTGTTTATCCTATATTCGTGAGTCTAAAGTTTCATTTCTAATTTATCTTTTATCATAACCAAGGAAAATTATAACTATTTAGCCTTCAACTACATCAAAGACCTCAGAAGGATATAATATTACCTAAGTAAACAAAAAGAGCATTGTAAGCAACTTCCAAAAATCTAGAATGACAGATACAGCTGGCTACCTGGATAGTCATCCAAAGTTCCTCCAAAATATTGAGGCATCTTCTTTAGCCTAAGGGCCTAGAGTCTCTCAGTCGCTTCTCTCTGTGTTCTGTAGAATATCTGGCAGTTTCTTCTGTGAAGCAGGAATCTGAAGGACCATCTCGCCTTGCAAAGTTCAGTGGTCACCTTCCTATGGGTCCTACATGTTCAGTTTATACAACATTTTGTTAAGCAGTCCAGGCAAGACCAGTTTCTTGCCCAAATGGCTAACTTTTGCCATGAAGAAGATAAACTCCTTATGGAGGGGTCTTTGGTGCCCATCATCTTCCTTGAAGTAATTGGTGCTGCCAGAAGCAGATATGTCTCATTGTCCAGAAAAGTCTAAGTTTTTAAAACATTTTAAATGTCATATTCTGTAGGTCTTTGAAGTATTTGAAGATTACCCATCTAATTTAATTATATCTATGTACACCTAGAAAACTTAACTAATATGACTATAAGTTTGATTATCATGGAAGACTAATTATTAAGCTGTATTTCTTAATTATCCATTACAATTTCAAATGAACTGCAAAACATAATACCTTAAACAAGAGTAGAAATATACATACAGTATATCAAAATTAACTTTAAATTTGTATCAATAAACTAAAATCTATAGCAATTTAAAACAAGTTGCTCTTTAAACGTAGATTCAATAATTTACCCTTTCAACCTATCATACCCCTCTCTTTTCTTTCAGAAAGATATGGACTATGACCAATAACAATTTGTAACCAATTTCTAACAAAGACAAATATGTATAATCCAATTTTTGGGAATGTGGGCTTGGTGTTCTAGGGTACTTTCTGCTGATTGAGGGCACTATATTCTTATGGGGATCCTGAGAAAATTAATAATTATGGTCAAGTCCTGACTGGAATAGTCTGTGATGCTGTATTCTCTTGCCTTGAAGCTGTTCTGTATGTTGGATCATCTGGAGACCTCTCAGGGGGTCTTCCTTGATCAAATGATATTAGCCTGGAAGCAATCCATAGGTTCTCATCTTCTGTGGAAACAAAAGCAGAACCTCTTTTCCAAAGCAACATATTCTTAGACATAAATTTTGAAATCAAGATACCTTTAAAATATACATATTGATTTAACTCAGCAGCTTTTACAATCAAATGTTTCTCTGCAGTTAAAAATCCCAGACAACATAATCCAGATTCTCTGTGTAATATCCATTTTTACGTGGCTTATTATATTTCTTTTACTGTCTCTTTATTAAAACTATTTCTTTATGTAACTTTCTATATTTATTTTCTTCTCTCTTCCAAGCCTACATACATTTTTACACACATTGTAAACTAAAGTCTTATTCCATCTGAATCTGGAGTGACAATTGTAGACAAATTTCTAAACAGCCTAATTAAATAAAAAACACTGAGCCAGATATAGGGGTAAAAACCTGAGAGATCGGGGAAATAGGGAAAGCCACAGTTAACCTCACCTCACCAACTCTGCAGCTTCCAAAAGCAAGCTACTTCCTGCCTACCCCTACCTATATGCCTTTCTGTTCTCTCATTTGCTCTCTCAGCCCAGCTACAACACTTCCTCTTCCTGCACAATTCTGTCACTTTCTGTCTGTCTGTACAGACCTCCAGACCTCTAAGGTTGGTGTTGAGATTAAAGGCATGTGTCACTATGCTTGGCTGTGTTCCCCAGTATGGCCTTGAACTCACAGAGATCCAGCAGATCCCTGCTTCCCAAGAGATAGGTTTAAAGGCATGTGCTATCATTGCCTGACTTCTATATAGTGGTTGGCTTTTTTTCTCTGATCCTCAGGTAAATTTTATTGAGGAACACAGATAAAATATTGCCACAACAGGCCCCACATTGGGTGCCAAATGTAACAGGTCTTTCCCAAATAATGACATGGAGACTTCATGTTAATTATGAAAGCTTGGCCTTAGCTTAGGCTTGTTCCCAACTAGCTCTTATAACTTAAATACCTGTTTATATTATTCTATGTTATGTCATGTGGCTCATACCTCTCCTCAGTACTGACAGACTTCCTCTCTGTCTCACTGGTGAATCCCTCTCTATCTCAGATTCTTCCCAGAGTTCTAGGTATTGGCCATTTAGCTCTTCATTAAACCAATCAGAGGGTGCCTTAGGCAGATGCTATAAAACAGCAACACATTGCTGTGGAATAATGCATTTGTACACTGGTTTAATAAAATGCTGATTGACTAGTAGCCAGGCAGGAAATATAGGTGGAATAAGTAGACAAGGAGAATTCTGGGAGGGAAAAACAGAACTAAGGAAGAGACACCAGCCAGCTGCCCAAGCAGCGGCATGTAATGGCACACAGGTAAAGCCATGGAACATGTGGCAACATATAGATTAACAGAAATGGGCTGAGTTTAAATGTAAGAGCTAGTCAGTGGTAGGCCTGAGCTAGTGGCCGAGCAGTTTTAATTAAGATAAGTGTCTGTGTGTTTACTTGGGTCTGAGCAGCTGTGGACTGGGTGGGACACAGGAAAACTCCAGCTACAACACATCTTCACATAGTATGATTAAATATCCTGCAAACACCCCCTTCAATTATGTATTCTTAAAAGAAGAAAGGCAAACTTTCAAGATACTTGATTACACTGTGTAAAGATATGACACTGTGAGTGGTTTGATAAAAGGCTAAATGGCCAATAGCTAGGCAGGAGGTGTATCCATGACTTCCAGACAGAGAGCGCTCTGGGAAGAAGAAAGGTGGAGATACCAGAAGACACAGAGCCAGCAAGATGTGCAGAAGAGGAGGTAACAACCACAAACCATGTGGCAGAACATAGATGAGAATAAATGCATCAATTTAAGTTATTAGAACTATTTAGGAATAAGCCTAAGCTATAGGCCACACTTTCATGATTAATAAGAAAGCTCAATATCATTATTTGGGAGCTAGTGGGACAGAAAAAAAGACTCCTTATAGGCAAGTACTTGGGGCTGCTCAAGAGACATTCCTACTAGTGCTTTTCAGGTTGTAGGGCTGTTTGTGGATTGGGAAATCAATCTAAAATGATGTAAGTTATACCAAATAAGTGAAACAGAAAAACAAAAACAAAAGCAGAATAGAATGTAAAATATCATAGTGTACATTCATCTAATTTTTCAAATTTTTGTAATTTTTCTTTCCTTCCCTTCTCTAACACTTCATCTCTCTCACTTCTCCCTCTCAAATTCATATTCCTTTTTTTCTATAACTATTATTATATATCATTTATATATATGTGTATTTCTGAGACAGAGTCTTACTATGTATCCCTGAATGGCTTGGAACTTTATATGTAGACCAGGCTGGCCAGGAATTCACAGAGGTCCACCTGCATTTGTCTTCCACGTGCTGGAACTAAAGGTGCATGTCACCAAACCTGACAGATATATTTTGTTATATATACTGTTCATAGTACCAGGCATGAGCAGATATTGATAGGGCACTGTAGGTCTGACTGAGCAGTACTTAAGTCCAACCAGACAGCTATTGGTTATGCCTAAGATAGTGCCACTATTGCACCATTGGGCATATCCTACTATTGGTCATTATTGTAGTCTACAGGATTTATCACTGGGTAGGTTTGTTGACAACTTTTCTCCTCTGGTGGCTTTCTTAGCACATTTGACTAATGAGAGCTAACTATTAGGGAGGAATTCCATATTAGTATCAACTTGATTTCTGCAAGTCTTTTGAGAAAGTGGTTGGTATCTTCAGGTCTTGCCATCATATTCTGGCAAACAACCAAGAACAATGGTAAGCACCTAGATTACTTTAAGGATTTCTTCAACTCCTCATGACCAACAATTGGCAGGGAGATATCACTCTCTCAGTATTTTTTTGTGTGTGATAGTCTATGGTTTCTGGTAGGAGCCTTTTTAAACTTTATTTATTAATTGATTTATTGTATATATGTATGTGTGCACAACGTGTACATGCATGTGCACACACTTGCCATGGCATGAGTGTGGAAGTCAGAGGACAACTTTCAGGAGTCAGTTCTTGCCTTTTTCCATGTGGGTCCTAGGAGTTGAACTCAGGTCATCAGGTTTGGCAGCAAGCACCTTTTCCCTCTGAGCCTTCTGGCCAGGCCATAACATTACTTTGGAACTCGGTAGCCTGATATACATACTCACACATGCACAAATTCCTGTGTAATTTGGTTGCAATATTAAATATATGCTTTAGTATGAGTTACAAGGTTTTTCCTTCTCTTTTGTCTCTATTTCTCTTTCCTTGCGTCCCCCTCCTACCCCTACCCTTTGTGGTACTATGAATTTATGTTACAGACTCCTAAATAGTAGGCAAACATTCTATCACTGAACTGTATCCTCAGCACTGACTTTTTGTTTTTATTTGGGTACAGGGTCTCACCAAGCTGCCTAGGCTATTTTGGATTTACTCTGTAATCTAGGCAGACCTTGGACTTGTCATATTCTTGTCTCTACCTTCTGGTTACTTAGAATTACTGCCCAGCACCACTGGGCCTGACTGTGCTTCAAGTTTTAAAGTTTGGAAGCCACTGTTTGAGACAGAACCCCTTAAGTCACCTCCCTCTGAACCATTCATACCACTGTTTACAGGGTCAGAGCATCCCAAGGAAGAGGAGAGACCTGGGACTCTGGTTATTTTGACAAGTGATAACCAGTTACTTAAAATAATAGGTGCTAATATGTTCTGTAAAGTCAGGAGCTGGGGTGGGAATTTTAGAGAAAGCCAGACATAACCTCTATATTTTTCTTGAAGTTATCCCTTTTGCAATTCAGCGATGGTTATGTTTACCCACATGTGGTCTACTCATAGAGCAAATCCAAGAGAGAGTACACTGTTTTGCTTTCTTGATGTTTCAAACAAGCCTGTCCTAAACACAATAGAATGTTAAAATGTAAATTACACATCTTCTTAGATTTCATTTTACCACTAGATGGCAGAAAAGGTTCTTGTAATAGAGACTACTTTGCCCTCTAATCAACTCTGCAGACCTTTTTTTTTTTTTTTAATAAAGGAAGGTGTATTTCATTTCAGTTTGAACAGTAGAATATGATTATAAGACAACTGATTATTCTATAACCAACTTAATCACATTAAGCTTAAAATTAAAAAGAAAAACTTTAAATTAGTCTGTGTTTATTTAAGCATATATATGTCTACACATCTCAATTGAGATGTAAGTGAAGGAATAGCAATGGCTTTGGACAAAGTGTCATGTTCTCTTTAATGTAGACCTTTAAATAAAAGGTAGTAATTAAATGGACTTTTCAATGAATTTTTAGATGCTTTTATATTGTATATGGATAGAATTACACACACAATTGAAATAATCTTAATGTGATATATAATTATGTAGGCAACTACATTAATAACATACACAAGCAACAACAGCATGATTTTTAAAAGAGCAATGATAAGACTGGTTAAAACCTCAAAATGAGTTTTTTTTTTTTTTTTGAATTTTCAAAAGCGAAATAAGAACTATGTCTGCTGGGCAAACGCAACATGAAAATTAAATGCTGCATATCATTTTTCTTACTGTATTAATAATTCTAATTTTTAAATCCTGCATGTTTGCATCATTGTAACTTACCAATAATGACTTCTTTCCAATTTAACATTTTTTGATGCTTTGTAGATTTCACATCATGCATCTCGATCCCATTCATCTTCCATCCTTTTGTATCTGCCCTCTGCCCTTGCAACTTCACCCCAAGATAAATAAAATAAAATTGAAAAGAGTAGAAAAAAAATCTCATTGTGGAAGCTATGGTGTGACACAGAACACTCTTCAGTCCATACATCTTTACCTGCAAGTGTTCATTGCAGCAAGTCATTGGTCTGGTCGAGGCCTCTGGATTTCACTATACTATCAATACTCAGCCCTCATTGGGACTCCTCTTGGATATCCTGTTATATCATTGAAATCCTGCAGCTTTGTATCTTCAGGACCAGCCCCTTCATATGCTCTTGTAGATCATTGATGGGGTGGATGTTGGGGTGGGCCAACTCTCCAGCAGTGCCCCAGCTAGCCCACCCTATGCAGTGAGCAACAGGGGACAGGGCCAGCTCCTGCTCTCACTCCTTTGGGGCCAGCTTACCCACACCCACACCACCAGGACCACCTCTACTGTTTTGCCCAGGCAAGGTGCAGGGTCTGCTCTCCCAAGTGCTGCAGTTGGTGAGTAGCTGGATCAGCTTTCCAGCCTGCCACAAGTGGCAAGGGATAGGGTGGGCATCTTTCCCTCACCTACACCACCACATGGCAGACAAGGGGATGGGACCAGATCTCCCACTCCCATGCCCTCAGGGCCAGTTCACCTCCACCCCCACCAACAAGGTCAGGTCTACTGAGCTGCCTGGGGGGTGGGGAGGTGTGTGTGTGTGTGTGTGTATGTGTGTGTGTGTGTGTGTGTGTGTGTAGGACTCACTCTCCTGAGTACAACAGGCAGTAAGCGGTGGGACCAATTCTCCCTAGTGTTTCAGCCAGTGAGGAGCAGGACCAACTCTGTGCAATACTATCCTCTCAGCCTTTGGTAACAAGAGCCATGGGCATCAACTCACACTGCGGCTGAAGCATGGCCACATACCCAAACATGGCTCTTGGCAGTAGCCCAGGTCCGGACTTCACCATGACCCTGGGTGGCAAGCAGGCTACCCACATCAGCCTGTTCCTCACTGCCTTCACCTCTTCAGATATGCCTCTCTCCACAGGACATGAACCATTCTGCCTTTCTGTCTTCCATACCCCACCATGTATTTGCTCACCATCACAGCACAGTGCCAGTGTTTTGTTCTCCCCCACCCAGCTTGGAGAGCTCCAGGCAGACATATGGGCCTTCTCCCACTCAGTCTTAATGGCACTGGGCAGGCCCATGTTTCTCAATAATAATTTTAAAGGAACTTTTATATTTATAATACTTAACCAAACCCTTAAGTTACACAGAAAGTTTACCCTTACTGTGGTTTGCATACAGCCAAAGACAAATTTTTATTGTATGGACCTACAGAGAGTAAAATGCTTCAATGTGAGACACAGTGAAGAGAGCTAGTATCATCATAACTTGACATACCATCAGGTTGTAAATGAAAAACTTCTTCCAAGGTTCCTGCTTTATTTCATTTTAAAATATGTATTATGTAGGTGTTCATGCAGGCTGTGTGTGGTATATGGTGTGTGAAAGAGAGAGTTGGGGGGCAGAGGAAGAGGCAAAGGGAGGGAGGGAGGGAGGGGAAGAGAGGGTGTACATGGAGGTCAGAGGATGTTCTGGTTTGGTTTTGGTTACTGTGATAAACATCATGACCAAAGCCAATTTCAGAGAGGAGGGAAGGGTTTCATTTTGGCTTACAGGTTACAGCGTACCATCAAGGGAAGCCAAGGCAGAAGCCCAAGAAAAGACTCAGGAGGCAGGGAGTAAAACAGAGACCATGGAGGATGCTACTTCCTGGCTTGTTCATTAATATGGCTTCCTCAGCTTCCTTTCTTCTTTACCCCAGGCATACTTGTCTAGGGTTGACTCGACCCATAGTGGACTGGGCCCTCCTCTGTCAACTAGCAATTGAGAATGTCCCATAGGCTCACACACAGGCCAATCAGATGGAGGGAATTCTTCAGCTGAGTGAGGTTCCTTCTTCTCAGCTAACTCTAGTTTGTGACAAGGTGACAAAAGCAGGAACAGAGAGAAACTTTGTGGTGTGCTGCCACCCCCCCTTCTGCCTTCGTGTAGGTCCTGGAGATTGAGATTAGGTTACTAGGCTTGCAGCAAGGGCCTTAACCAACTGAGCCATCCCGAGGACCCAGACTCTTTTTGTTTTTGTTACTGTTTGTTTTAGAACTGGCTTTCCAAAGTTAAAGAGTATGCTGCCAGCAGAAGAAGAGGAAAAAGACAAAAGCCAGCCGACATGGGAAGGGATAAAGTGTAGCCAGTTACCTGTATAGTCCATGAAAATTTGGATATTTGCTCCAATTCAGGCAATAGTAGTGGGAGTGGAAGTGTGGTTCCCTCTTGGAGACAGATTATTCAAGGAAAGGGGAGATTGGGATGAGCAAATGGGCGAAGGTAAACTCGTCGATAAAACAGTGTGATGTTGGCCAGGTCATGTCAGTGCTTCAGGGACACCCTCCCAGTCTTGCCCCGCTACTTTGTGCCCAACAAAACGAAAACAAAACTCTAGAACATGCTAGCAGTTCTCGGTCTTCAGAAGCACAGGAAGTGTCTTGTGGTGCCATAAGAAGTAAGGAGGCGGTCACGTCTGCAATGACCTCTAATGGCTTGCTCCTTGTGTGAAGTAAGGAAGTTATATCCACTTCCAGGGTTTCTAGCTTAGAAAGCGTTATGCTATGTATGCATGGAAAAGCCATTTTATCTAGTTAGGAATTAGGGTGAGTCAACAATTATCTGGGAATAATGCAGTCACATGGTGTAGTAAACAAGTTACCAGGACAACAAAATTGTTGAGGAAATTCCCCTGTCTTGTATACTGTCAAAAGACTGGTTTTGGGTCTGCTGTTTTTTGTTGTTCCTTTTTTGTTTGTTTGTTTGTTTCTAATAGGAAATTGTGGGTTTAAGAAAGCAAATTAAAAGTGAAACCTTCTGGGAACATTACATTGGATTTGCTGGGACACTCCCTTACAGAGTCACATTTTAGGAAGAGCTCCAAGTCCTGTTGCCTGTGACATGCGAGGCTCTCGTTAGTCACTTTTCGTGTCTGGGCTACAGTTTTTGAGATCTCTTGTCATGAAGATTTCCAGTGTTAGGGTTCTCTGCACATCTGCAGAAGGGATAGCAAATCACTATTCAGCTGAAGCCACACTATCCCATTTGACTCGCTCAGTCGTCTCTCTCCTTTTCTGGAGAGCTGGAGGGGAACTTAGGGATTCCTGCACACCAGGCAGGCACATGGCCCCTCAGCTACATCCTCTAGCACTGTCAGCCCCCCCTCCCCCCCAACGAGAAAGTATACCCCAACGTGACCCACAAAAACCACAAGCAAGCAAGTAAAAGCTTAAGTCAAAATAAACAATGACAAATTGAGCAATGTAAAAGCTTCAACTCTCCGCCTGAACTTTAATTAATGACCTAGGTATCTGGGCATTCTGAATAAACTGTCTCGTGTCCTGCCCTCCCAGTGGGGGCACTGCAGGTGTCTTTACACACCTACAACCTGAGTGGCTTCTCTAGGCGGGATGAATGGATGATTCTCTTCTGCTATCTAGCGCTGATGTTCAGTCCACACCTGGATGAATGGTTTTGGTCCAATGCTTACGCCCAGGAAGAAAGTGTGGTGGGGCATCAGAGCACACAACCCCGTGGCTCTCTCCACTTAGCACACCTATAATGGGCTCAGCTCGATGACAGCTGTGACGAATACCATGGCAATTTCCCAGATAAGATTGTATCCGAATCAGGGCTACATTTCCTTCAGACTTTCAGAGGCCATTATTATTCTTTGGAGAGGAATTCTGAGGAGGAAATAGCTGATTTAAATGCCTGCTGTCAGTTGCCAAAGAAATTGTTACAAAATACTGCTATAATGACGTGGAAAACTGCCCGCTGGTTTGGATTCCACTTTTTTTTCTCTCTCTCTTTCTCTCATTCATCATCGGAGGTTTCCCTCTGGCTGGCCAGGTACATGAGTACTTTGCATTCTAGGAGCTAAATAGTGCTCTCGTTTTGTGCGGTTCTGTTTGTGGGATCTGTTGTGTTTACCCGGCTGTTTCTTGTGTCCTTTTAAACTTTTCTCATGGCATTCCAAGAATGTATGTATGGTGCAGAAATACCAGCACAGTTCGCCTGTATACTAAATTCTGTTTATTCAACGTGATTACACAACGTGCTGGCCTGTTTTATGTCAACTTGACACAAACCAGACTCATCTGAGCCCCCATAGCATATGGCAGAAGGCAAGCCTGTAAGGCCTTTTCTTAATTAATGATAAGAGAGGACCCAGCCCAACATGGGTGGGTCCTAGATTCCATAAGTAGGCAGTTGAGCAAAGTATGAGAGCAAGCCAGTCAGCCTACATCAACTCCTGCCTCCAGGTTCCTGTCCTGCTTGTGTTTCGGCTCTAATTGCTTTTGATGATGAACTGTTATACAGTAGTATAAGTGAAATACACACCCAAATTACTTTCACTTTGGGGATTTCATCCCAGCAATAGAACCCCTAAGACATACAATATGCCCTTGAGCTAGTTCTCTGGAGTGAAAGCTGTCTGAATTTTAACCTTGGCTACAACAGGATGACCACTTAATTAGTTGTGTGACCTTGTTGGGTATCCTGTTTGTGACCTCAGACAAATTAGCTTTTATATCAATTTAAGGGGTCCAATGGCAATGGGACCAACCTCACAGGGATGAAACAAGTCGGGGTTTAACGATAGTTCCTAGTAAGTGTGTGTTAAAATAATCATTACATCTGCAAAGAAGACAGCATTGTTGTAGGAATTTACATCCCAGGTATAAGAAAATACACACAGGAACAATACCAAACAAGAAAGTATACCCCAACGTGACCCACAAAAACCACAAGCAAGCAAATAAAAGCTTAAGTCAAAATAAACAATGACAAATTGAGCAATGTAAAAGCTACTAGTTTGTGGACACACAAAAACAGGAAACACATTTGCCACTTGTGTGCTTGACAGAAGTTTGGTGGCCGGCCCCTAGGACATTTGGCACGATCTGTATCTGTGAAGAATAGGAAAGACTTTTAGAGTCTCAGAGGAATTAACATGTTTGAATTAACTTTGATGAAAAAGTCATCCAGGTTTTCCAGAATCAGAGTTTCTTCTAAGGAAGGCTCAGGACAGTACTGTGTTAGGAGAGGAGAATAAAGGCCAATAAAGACTTAGGATGCCTGCAAGGTCAAGAGGAAACTAACTTCCAGCATCCCGCTGAATGCCAAGGAAGAGACAATTATGAACATTCACTTGGATTAATAAAAACTTGGCTGTGACAGGTTTTCTGAAGTTTTTGAGCCTATAAAATTGTCAAAAAAGGGGGTAACAAGTCAAGACAAACTGGACTAGAAACAAAGTTGGAAGGGAGTTTCTGAACCCGTGTGCTTATGACATTTACAAGTAGAAATGGAAGGTTAACAGTTGTGGGGAGATTTGGGTTTGGAGCTGTAATGTAAAGCAAACCAACTTGTCTTCATCTTAAAAAGAAGCCAAGAGTGGGGGCGCAGACCAAACCGTGGCATCTTGTCCAGAGTAGAGTCTAGTTCTGAAGGCAGCAAAGGACTTGTGGAAACCACAGACTCCATCCATACCTACTGAATTAGCATTTTGAGATAAAAATGGAGACTATAATTTACCAAACTGCCAGCAGATTCTCTTGTCTGAATCTTCACATGGTAGTGGGAAGGGCAGACCAGCTCTCTTGGGCTCTGATCCCACCCGTAAGGATGGAGTTCTCCTAACCTAACCATATTCCCAAAGACCCCACCTCTTAATGTTAAGCATCACCTTGTCCAGGGTAGGAATTAAGTATATGCTATTTGAGGGAACACAAACATCCTGTCCTGGACACCAACTTACACCAAGAAATCTATTTTTTGTTTTGAAAATATGTCTCTAGGTGGTCTAGGCTGATCTTAAATTCACAATCCCCATACCTCTGCCTTCCAAGTGCTGGGATTTCAGACATGTACCACCATACCCAACAGGCTCATCTTCCTCCTTTCCTCTCCTGCTCTTCCCTGCCTTCCCTTCCCCTTCACTCCTTTCTCTTTCTCTTTTGTATCGAGGATGGAACCCAGAACCTTGGGTGTGCTAGGCAAGCATTTTACCTATGGAGCTGCACCATATACTCAAGAAATCCTTAACCCAAGCAGAGCAATTAACAGATAGGCATGTATTTAGGGAAACCAGGGATACTGACTTGCTTCTTCTGTTTTCTTTTCAGATTGCCTTGGTGTAGTCATAATCGGCCTGTTCTCCATTCACATCTATATCTAAGGCTGGGTCATTTTGCCTAGGACCAATAATCTGGAGAGTGAATAGAAATAACGGGTAGCTGGACCAGCTAGCTTTGGGCATTCACTCCTCATTATTCCTTGTTGCTGGATATATGATCACACTGTAAAACCCCCAGTTCGCATTGGTGTTAATTAAATAAAAGCCATCTTGGGTCAGGAGGTGGAGCCAGCAACTAGTTGGCAGAAAGTAATCACAGAGAGTCAGAGGGAATCTGAAAAATGGACAGAGAAGACGCCTAGGAAGTAGAAGGGAGGGACTTTGAGTGTGGCAGTCCTTTTTGGTTTGGAGCAACGGAAAAGACACTCCTTCTGAGATGCCAGCAAAGAGGGAAGGTCAGCTAGTTGCTCCTCAACTCCTCTGAGCATCTGACTCCCAAGTCTTTATTGGTAAATAAAACAATAGAGATTTAGTTTAAAAACTCATTTGGTGACAGTGGCAGGAGGTGGATCCAGCAGGATGTAGAAGTCCCTCTGGGCCACTGCCCGAGAATTGGGCCAGGAACTGCAGAGTCTCAGTTCCTGGCTGAAACAGCAGTAGATTCGGGTTCAGCTTCTGTGCCAGTGGGAAAACAATTCCCATTTCATGTTTTCATGGCTGTTGGATCTCTGGAGACCTCCCTTTCCCAGTGCTTCCCTAACCAGAGGAGACATGTGGTAGGCTAAAACCAGTGTGCTCCATAGTCGTTCTATGAAATCTCAGCTTTTCTCTGTAACTGAATATAATATATGATACATATGATGTTACTTTAGAAATATGGACTCTTCTTCCTTTTGCAGCTAAATATTCCAAAGATACGAATCTAAGGTTTTCTTCATTGAGTGGTTGAGCGGGCTGCCATAGGTGAAATAACTTACAAAGATACTAGCTTGTAATTGCAGACATACAATGCTTATGGAAAACCGTGATTAGGTTTTTTTTTTTTTTTTTAAATCCCATTAAAATGGTGCAGAGATTTTTAATAAAATTTAATAGGGTAGTCTCACTTTTAGATTGTTAATAGATTGATTTTGCAAATACAGATCTCCCTGGGTTAAAATCCACACACTATTCTTCCAGCAGTCAAAAGCTCCTTCACTTGATCACACGTGAACACTACTTTTGCTAGGTGTGTGGCAGACTTTATGTATCAACTTGACTGAGTCATTGGCTGCCCAGATTAAATGTTGTCCTGTCGGTGTCTTATTTATAAATAAATGTTTTTAAGGATGGATTCTTTTCTTTCCATGTGTCTTTTGGTTGCCCAGATTATCTCCTTGACTGTAATGATCTTGTTTTGGTGGTCATGAAATCGAAGGCATCACGTGACTAGGCTGGATTAGCATCCAGATACTTAAGCAAACAGAAGTTTAGGTCTTGTTTTACAGGGTTTTACTTCCCATGAGAAGCCTCTAGATAAAGATGATTATCCTTTATGTGAGTGGGCCTCATCCAATCAGCAAACAGCCTTGAGAGAAAAGATGGCATGCCCCACAAAAGTGAAGAACGTTGGGATGGCCATCTGAATGAAGACTCCAGCACCAGCTCCTGCCTCTCCCTCTCCCACCCTCATCTCTGTTTTTCTGAAGAATCTTGTCTAATAAAGTGAATTACATAAGCACTTTCAACCCGATGGAGGCCATGATTTAAAATATTCTAATAAATCTAGCTGGGTAATTTAATACACTAAAAAATCCAAACAAAATGAAACTGGCCACACTGATCCTTTCTTTAAAGTGGTTCTTCTAGCAAGTTGCTAAGAGAGAGGCTCCAAAACATCCTCTGTATTAAGATCGACTGGGGTGATATGTTGTGTACCCTAATGGAATTTGCCGGAAGATGAGAGAGACAAAGGAACAAGCCAACTCTTGTGGTGATATTGTGTCCCCCAATATATTGTACACCCCAATAAACTTATCTGGGGTCAGAGAACGGAACAGACACTAGATAGACATAGAGGCCAGAAAATGGTGGCACACACACACTTTTAATCCTAGCTATCTGGAGGCAGAGATCTATCTGGATCTCTGTGAGATCAAGGCCACACTGGAAACAGCCAGGCATGGTGACACACACCTTTAATCCCAGGAGGTGATGGCAGGAAGCAGAAAGGTATACAAGGCATGAGGACCAGGAACTAGAGGCTTTTAAGCTTTTAGGCTTTTAGCAAGATTTCAGCTGAGATCCATTCAGATGAGGACACAGAGGCTTCCAGTTTGAGGAAACAGGATCAGCTGAGAAGTTGGCAAGTTGAGGTCAGCTGTGGCATATTCTGTCTCTCTGATCTTTCAGTGTTCACTCCAATATCTGGCTCCAGGTTTGTTTTTATTAATAAGACCTTTTAAGATTCATGCTACACTCTTATCTCTAGGACTCCTCACCCTGAAAAGCTTCTGCTGAAAAGCCTTTAGTTCCTGTCTCCTCACACCTATACACTTTTCTCCTCTCAGCCATCACTTCTTGGGATTAAAGGTATGTGTGCTTCCCAAGCAAAGGCATGAGATCTCACGTGCTGGGATTAGAGGTGTGTGTTACCACTGCCTGGCTCTGTTTCTTTCCCTCCTAGACAGAGTCAATCTTATGTAGTCCATAAGAATTCACAGAGATCCAGACAGATCTCTGCCTTCCGAGTGCTAGGATTAAAAGTGTGTGCCACCACTGACTGGCTTCTATATTAAATCTAGTGGCTTGTTCTGTTCTCTGATGTTCAGCAAACTTCATTATGGTACACAATATATCACCACAATCAACAAACTCTAGTTTATCTTCTTTAATGATCTTGTGGACTTTAAGTATTATAGTATTGGATAATGCCAATATTACAAATACTGTATTTCTTTTCATACAATTCTTTTATAATGATTGGTTAATTAAACTCTGAACGCTCTGGTGTTAAGAAAAGGGAGCCCATGGCTCAGTGACTTTTGGAATTGAATTAGGCTTTCACAGTAACCTCATATTGTTTCAAGGAAGAAAGCAAGAAGAATGACATTTGAAATCATGGGAGGAGCAGGAACAGGTATGAGTTAATTGCTTGCCTTGGAATTTTGCCAAAAGATAGATGTTAATAACTTTTTTTTTCCATAAAAAGTGCCAAGAATGTTCTTTAATGAAATCCACTATTGTGAATTTCTGATTCCCTGTTCCATCAGAAAGTGATGTTGCCATCAAAGGGAATCTACTTGCAGTTAAGCACATGCTAAATCCTAAAACCTAGACTCCTAAACTGTTTTCTAGATCCTTGCAAGCACTGGAAATGCATGCAGAGGTGTTTTCTAGTCTTTTGAGTGAAAGATGAGGAAAATACACGTAAAACAGCTACTCTGGCATTTTTTTTTTTTTTAATGGAGAATATGTTCCTAGGACCAGCCCATGTACTGGTTCTCTACCTTCTCCTTGCTGACAGAGAAGTGTGCTGTGGCAAGGCAGAAAGAAGGAAGGGGTAGATTGGAGGAGGAGAAGGAGGAGGAAGAGGGAGAGGAGGAGGAGGAGGCCATTGCCTCTGGTCATGTGGATGAACTTTCTCCACATGGACCTGAGGGTCAGGCTTCCCTCCATACTGTTTTGACATTCCTTCTCTTGGCCTTTGAAATAAGTTAAGACTACCATCTTCAGACTTTGGAGCTACTCCATTTTCTACCATTTCATAGTCAGGTAGCATTAATAATTTCTTTTTCTTCTTTCTTTCTTTCTTTCTTTCTTTCTTTCTTTCTCTCTCTCTCTCTTTCTTTTTTCTTTCTTTCTTTCATTCTTTCTTTCTTTGAATTCCACCTCTGTATTCTGTTTGAATTCCACCTCTATAGTATTCTGTCTACATATTTCAATAATATTCACAATAAGGATGTACTAAAATGCTTTGGTCAGCTTGGACTGCTGTAACAAGATACCAGTGACCAGGCAGATTAAAGCACAAAAATTTATTTCTCATAATACTGAAGGCTAGGAAGCATAATTTCAGGGTACAGGATAATCATGTTCCTGTTTGGGGGCCTTCTTGGTTAGTGGGTGGATGCTTTCTGGCTGTATACAGAAAGAGGAGGTGTAGACAAGAATCTCTTGTATCTCTACTTGTAAGTGCACTAACTCCCTTCACAAGGGCCCCATGCTGATGGCCTCACTACCTCTAAAGGATCATCAACCTCATATTGAGAATTAAGACATCAGCATATGATCTTGGGGTCTGGGGGAGCACAAACATTCAATCCATAGTGACAACATATCTTCAAATTTAGTGCCAAAAATAATTATAGTTTTTGTTCACAGGTTTACACATTGGTAGCAGCTTGTCTTGGCTATGTGCCAGATTCTAAACTAGAGATTTAACCTACATTTATTCTCTGTCTACATACCCCTGGGATCAGCGATTTCCATGCTTATCCCCATGGATTTTGTTATGTGGCTTGGACTGGAGGGTTAATATCCACTTGAAATATGTTCTCATGACCTTACACCAAAATGCAAGAAACAAGCCAGACAATGGAGCATATTTGCAATCGCTGTTCATGACAGATGTTAACATTCCATAAAGCCAGTAGATCCTTTGGCCAAGTTCAATGTCAAGAAGTCAGAGAAGTCTATTTTGTACAATGGGAAGAGAAGACAGTATTAGCTATATGAGCTTGAAGGTATAGCTAAATTTCAGTCAGCATCTTACCTGGAAATGGCATTAATAGCAAGCAGCTACCTTAAGGCATCAAGGAAGGTGGATGGACATGATCTATGAAGAAAACAGCACAGTTACTCAAGGGCAAAGCCTTTGAAAAATGCCAGCTTGTACTGTGAATTTCTATTGCAAGCATGCAGGAAAGTGAGAAAACAGGTTAAACAAGATGATGTGAACAAGAGAAACAATTAATGATTGCCATAGAGGCAGTAAGATTCATTTACATTCCAAGCTCATATAAAGGGTGTAAGAAGAAGCCAGGCATTGTGGTGTAGATATTTAATGCCAATACTCAGGAGGAAGAGGAAGGGAGATTGAAAGTCTAAAGCCATCCCATGTCATATAATTGGACTCTGTCTCCGAAAAGGGAGTGGATCCTGTATAGGAGGGATAGTTTATACTATTAAGCAGTCAACTCATAATTATGGTCCCACATGTTATTATTAGTTGTCAGACATTTGTTCCTACTGTTATGCTATGGTGTGAATTATATATATGCACATCATGCTATGAAATGAACAAATTCAGCCAAAGCTAGCATCTTGTTTATTAGGCAATTTGGCAAACATGATAAAACTATATACTTGCAGAAAAACGCACAACATAGGAAAAAGCAGTAATTAAAACAAAAATGTGCATTATAATGAATATGTTTAAGCAGTCATTGACAGCATCTGTAACATGTAGAAATACTGTTTTAACTAAAATTTTAATTTTCCAGAGATTTGTCTATTTTAACAGAATTGTGTGTCTTTAGGGAAAGAAATACTAAAGACAATTTGAGATTAAAACAAAAGTTACTGTATCGCTATAGGGTTGGCCCTATTATTTCTGGGAGACTGAGTCAGATCACAAGCCCTTTGACATCATTGATCACCACTCAGCTCCATCATAGTGGCTACACAATAGGCTGGACTCACTCCACTTAGGCAGATTTGATTGCTCTGTGTAGATACCGCCTTAGTCTTGACATTTAATCTCCCCATTCTCTAATGTTACTTCCTTCCATCTGATAAAAACCAAGTTTAAAAGCTCAGAATTCCTTAGTTCTATCGAGCTAGAAAATTGTCTCTTTTAGTGGCATTTAACTGCTGAGCTCTGATTTCCATAAATGGAATATAGTGGTATTTGCTTATCTCTAATCTGAGACCAGCTCCTTCCATAAATATGCTAGATGACCTCAAGCTATTTTTAACCAAAGTACCAATGATAAGAAGGAGGACAGCTTCCCTGCCATTTCACGCACACATTTCCACAGACGGGTCTCACAGATGGCTTGCTTAGCAGGCGAGGAGAGGACTTAACCCAGAGCTCCCAGCTTCCTCTCTGCTCAAAAGCTCTTTCCTTCCTTATTCCCAATTCACACCTGCGCAGTGTGGCAGGAAAGGACAGCTCTGCCCTCAGTCAATGTGAGCTTTAATTGAACGTCTGCAATGTCAGCTTTCATTTCTGTATGTTCTCTGCTATGCCAGGATGCTATAGCATCGCTGGTATTTATTTCTTCTGGACATTTATTTCTCTTGGATATTTATTTCTCCTAGACATTTATTTCTCTCAGTTCTGGAAGCTGGAAGCCTGGGATCAGGATGATTGGCGGCACCATTGAGTTCTGGCAAGGTTCCTTTCTTTCTGGGTTGCACACAGCTGACTTATTCTGTGCTTCCTCACGTAGCAGGGGTGAGGAAGCTCACAGGGTCATTTACAAGGACACTCATTCTGCTCAGGAGGGTTCCCTCTCAAGATTTAATCATGTCCCAAAGCACCCAGCTCCCGGTGCCATTACATTGGGTTAGGGATTCCACATAAAACTGAGAGCCACAAGCATCCAGTCTTTTTACATCTACTTATCTTTCTGCTTGTATGACTTGAAGATAGAACAAAGATGTTGACAGTACTTTAGCTCCTTTCCCAGTTAGAGAGTTTTCATGGACACTCTACTTTCCTGATTCTGTCAACTTATCCCAAGTAAGTAGAAACTCAAGGTTCTCATTATAGACGGGACCAGAACTGGCTTTTAGAAGACTTTTTTTTTTTTTTTTTCTTGAGTGTTTTTCCTCTGGACCTCACATTAGCTCCCTTATTCCAAAAGGACAAGGGATCAGGAGTCAAAGCAAAACAGGGAAGAGGGGCAGAGAGGACTGGAGAATAATTGTTTCCCCCACTTTCTTGCATTTTTGACTTAACCAGTATTTATTGCGTGCACATTGCACTGTGGATACAAAGGTGAGTAGATGTTTTATTTGTTCTTCATGAGTTCATGTAAAGGGAGGAAGAGTTTTTTGTCCTGACCGCTGGTCCCAAATAAACATACAGAAATTTATATTAATTACAGAATGCTCAGTTGGTAGATAGCTCAGGCTTATTGCTAACTACATTTAAATTAATTCGTTTTTATTAATCTATGTATTGCAGCATAGGTGTGGCTTTACCAGTCCTCTGGCATATTGCTTCTTGGGTTGCTTGCTAGCATTCCCAACTCTGCCCTTCTTCATCCCAGTCCTTAGTTTGATTGTCGTGCCTAAGGCCATAGGCCAAACAGCTTTATTATTAACCAATGAAAGCAATATATATTCCCAGCATACAGAAGAATCATCCCACAGCAAGTTCAGAAAATAATAAAGGCTAACAAGTCATTCCAATCAATGTAGAACTGCCGCAATGGAGGTATTGTATTCCTATTCTGTACAGATCTAGAAAGTTCTTTGGAGCCAATGCCTTCCAAATAAGACCTGGAGATCAATCTGGCTTTAATACTAGTGCAACAGCATGATTGTGTTGGTTATAACTAGTCACTTTGTGATTGGATTTGAGGCTTATCCCATGGGAGGGAATATGTACCTGACACTATCATGGTCAAAAGCCTTTAGGTGGGGGATGCATGGGCCCAAGGAGGAAACACATTACCATTGCTTTTCTAAATGAACATATTGTCAAACTGACTTCTAAATATGCATGTTTATACTCACAAACCATGAAGTTCCTAGCCTGGGGCAATGAAGCTTCTTAGTTCAGAGAGTTACCACTTACAAGAGATTCACAGCTGGTCAAAGTGCTGAGAATAAGTGGCTATTGGGTTCTTAGCCTTAATGGGATATCCATATCAATATTATCCATCCCAGAAGCCCCAGGGAACATTGGAGAAGAGAGAGGACAGAAAGAATTCAAGAGTCAGAGGATAGGAAAGTGTGTCATGAAATGCTGTCATCCAGATACGACACTGTTGATGTAGCTATGAACACATAGTCACTATGGATACCTGCATGAGGCTGGGCCCTCCAAATTCCCTTCATGAGAGAGGGGGTGTCTATGAGACCTTAGCCTTTCTTGAAGAGTTAGTGATTGCCAATGGTTCCTAGAGGAAGGGTTGCCATTTTCTCTAATGGTGTAGCCATTAGGTGGGAAGAATAATGTGGTTCAGAGTCAAAAAAGGGAGGTACTAGAGGGTAATGGGAGGGAGGTAAATATATTTATAATACATTATATATGACACTGTCAAAAAATAAAGAATAAATAGTGCAGAGGAATCAGGCAGAGGAAGAAAGCACATGCAAAGACTCAGAATCTTCACATTGCATCTTGTATCTTGTGTCCTTTGCTCCTTCCTCAAAAGATTAAAGAGAAACAGATGGAATGCCCAGGACACACATATAAACCTATAGCCTCAGAAGATTGAGTGACAAACACAGAAGCATATTGGACCTGCCCTCTTTCTTATTTTCTTCCAGTTCATAACAATAGTTTAAGATTTTTGTGGACATTGGAAAAAAGAAATCTTCTCTCATCGTTATTCATGCAGATCCATCTTGTATCTACAATGGACAATAATTCCCAATGGGCTATTTCACACCTTTCTAGAAAATGATAATGCAGACAGAGTCTAGTAAGGTAGTTGGTAGTTATTCTGCAATTATTGCAACATGGACTCTTCCCTTGCAGCTGGCATCCTTGAGGGCTTAGGTCTTTAATGTTCTCACGTATCAGTGGTAAGGTTCTTCCCATTCCTTTCACTGGAGCTGGATGGCGTCTCGCAATTCCCACACTGATTTTTCTCCATGACTCCTTGGTGTTCCCTGATGTTACTGGTGACATGCATAATCCCTCCATTGCTGTGGATATTGCTCTGTGTAAATAAAATTCTGATTGGCCATTGGCCAGGCAGGAAGTATAGGTGGGACAAGAGAGAAGAGAATTCTGGGAAGTAGAAGGCTGGAGAGAGACACTGCCAGCCACCGCCATGAAAAGCAACATGTAAAGACACTGGTAAGCCACAAGCCATGTGGCAAAGTATAGACTAACAGAAATGGGTTAATTTAAGATAGAAGAAGTAGAAAACAAGAAGCCTGCCACAGCCATACAGTTTCTAAACAATGTAAGTTTCTGTGTGCTTTCTTGGTTGGGTCTGAGCGACTGTGGGACTGGCGGGTAAGAGAGATTTGTCCTGACTAGGCCAGGAAGGAATACTCTAACTACACTCCATCCACTTCATATCTTGTTATTAAAAACTTAGAGAAACTCAGAGAATATGGGGATTAGAAGAATAATTGGTATCATTTCAACCATATCATGTGTAAAAATGGCATTTGATGGATTCCCTGGTTTCCTGTCTGCTATCGAAAGTACTTTTTCTTTTGGGACAATGTATGATAATGTGTAAATAAGGTGCTATCAAGGTAACTCTGCTTATGTTAAACTTTCACATAGATTAGAAAGAATAAGAAGAATATAATGACTGGCAATGACTGAGTGATTATTTTATGTAAGCACAGCAAGGTACTATGCTAAGAGTTTTATGAGTGTTAGGTCATGTAATCTTTATAAAATCTTAGAGTAGCATAGTATATTACAGCAACACTCATATTATAAAAGACACAAATGATGTGTACAAGTTTAAGTAACTTGAATATTGTAAGTACTGAACTGGAATTAAAACCTAGGCAATCTAATTTGAGGAGATTGTATTCATAAACATTGTACTAGACAGTCTCTTTATCAAGACTGTTGCAGGCTGTTTGAAAGAATAGTGTATTAGAGCTTTGGTGGCACAATCAGCTAGTAGGTGGTACTTATATGAAAGAATACTATCTTTATAGAGCAACGTATTAATTAAAAATAAAGTAAAAGGAATAAGCTCCAGTAGACACAGGTAAAATTAGATATTAAATACTCCTAAATTCTCAGATGAAATATTTGTCTTTGTGTGTTATTAGATCTCACATAATAACCAGTAATAATATTATAAATTTCTCATTGAAATTAAAATTATTAAAAAGTTTCTTCTGAACTGATTTATGCATATTCATCTTCATTGTTTTCTACATGTTCATTCATCTCAGTTTGTTCTAGAGTTATGCAAACAGCTTACTAAACACATTATCATTATGTTTGGGAATTATGCAGAATAGTTGTATCAAATACATTCCAATTTTTAAAATCCTGTGTAAGCATCTAAGATGGATACATGTATGTGAAGTGTCACAAACATTTTGAAACAGTATGATGTTTCTTACCAAAACCAACACACAATCCAGCCACCTCACTCCTTTGAATCTACCCAAAGAAGACTGACTTCAACTTAGGTCACACTTTTCTGACAAATGGGTTCAGATCTAGACAGATGTGTCAGCACACGAGCTATGGAACAAATTGCAGATTTTTAGATTTGGAGACTGTGGATAGTTACTTGTATCTTAAATTTTATGTTTTTTTTTAAAATTAAAAATCTCGAAAAAAAAAAACAAAAACTATTCCATTTAACCTCTAAAATGTTTTTGAGGCAGAATATTTGGGAGTCCAGACTGATCTCAAACTCATAATGTGGCCAAGGGTGACTTTGAACTTTTGACTGTGCTGCCTCCTCTTCCTCCTTGATACTGGGTTTACAAGTGTGTGCCCTTGTACCCAGTTTATGCAGTGATGACGGCTGAAATCTGGGCTTCCTGAACACTGGGAAAGCACCCTACCAACTGAGCTCCACCCCAAGCCCCACCATTTAGCCATTTCCTATATAACTTGTTGATACTAATTATGGTCACAGTGGTGTACATTTTTTAAAACTATAATTATATAATTATATAAATTATCATCCCAATGTACTTTCCATAGCCCAAAACAGTAAGTTATTAGTTCTTCCTACTCCAAGTTCCTGATAACTTCTAGTCTGTGTTCTGCCTTTTTGAATTTGCCTATTGTACATATTTCATCTAAGTGGAGTCACATGATATTTGTTATGTTGTGTCTGGCTTATTTCCTTAGCATAAGATTTTCAAGATTCCCTTGTTCATTTCTTTTTATGCTAAGTGACAATCTGCTTAGGCATTTTCACTCTGAAGTTGATTATCAACCAGCCAATCAGCCGAGAGACTGTGTTATGCAGTGTGTGGTGGACCCACAGAAGGCAGGGAGAAAAGAGTAGGCAACATTTTCTGTGTGTTTATCAGCTTCGCTATGGGAGAGGAGACAAATCCTTGAGGGGGTGGATGTGCACTTGATCTCTGAGGAGTTCATAAAATGAATTTAAAGCACTGCTATGTAAGTTTTTCTTGCTTTTTTTTTTTTTTGGAGCTGAGGATCGAACCCAGGGCCTTGTGCTTGCTAGGCAAGCGCGCTCTACCACTGAGCTAAATCCCCAACTGTAAATTTTTCTTTAAGCATATTGGTAAATCTGAATTTGACAGTGAAGAATGTCTTTTGTGGGGCTGGGTGCAGCTCCTGGTGGAATGCATGACTAATATGAGCAAAGCCCTGGTGTCCATCTCGAGTAATGGCAGTAACAATGGCAACAAAAACATATTTTTTAGATGATGACTTCACAAACACTCCTATTTTATTTATCATGTCACCTACTTAGTGGTTCTAAAGGAAAGTAGAAAGACAGACGTGGGTATGGCTGTCTCTAGAGCTCACACGTACACATGCAGCTGATATCACCAATCCAACTGTAACTCTGATCATTAGTAACAAGCAAGATGCTTTGACTTTCCCTATGATGAGAACTGTAAAATCACAGTTAAGCTTGCACTGTTGTTAAAGGAAATCAAAGAGAAGAAGAAAAAGAGGGAAAAGATTCATGTATTCATCCTAAGACCCTAGCCCTCCAAATTTATAAGGAAAATACACAGGAGTAGTATTGACTATTGCTTTAACTTTTTAAATGCGAGAACTGTTTCTAGGTAGGGATGGTTTGGATATCTCTGCCTGACAGAGAAATGTTTATTAAAAAATTCTTTTTAAAAAACTATAAAGTAAAGATAAAAGGATAAAATTTATATATACTTGCCATATTTGCATGTCTTCATTTACATTATTTTCATGGACCCTGTGTACGAAAAGTATACAATATAAAGTACTCTAAGAACATGTTTTTTCCCCTGAGGCAGGGTTTTGCTATATAGCCCTAGTTGCTATATAGATTAAGATGGCCTTGAACTCAAAGAGATTCTCCTGCCTATGTCTCCTAAGTGCTGGCATTCAAGGCATGTGCCACCACATCTGGCTTCTAAGAACGTAATTTTCTGTATTAAGTTATTGTAGCAGGTAATGATTGTGGCTTCGATTTTAAGGAAATGTAGTCAGAATTGTGATTTATTTATTTAGTAAAGTTCTGTGAGACTAACTTCCCTGCCTGCTGTCCTTAAGCACGACTGCAGAGAAACTTGGCTAAATTCTGTCTGCCTTAATGAGACTGCTTTTGGAGATATACTCTCTAGGAACGCATAACTTTGAAAATAAGTTTGATGTACACCAAAGAGAACTTGGTATCATTTTGGAGAATCTTGCTCTCATATTGCTGATCTTGCAGTTTTTTTTTTTTTTCTATTCTTTTTCTTCATGGTAAGAAGAAATCTTTCTACCACTTCAGCATCTAATAATTAGTTTTATGATACAGCCATGAATTTCACTTCCTTAAAAAGCTTCAGGTGCTCATGGGAAAAGCCCAGAAATTAAACAAAACAAAAACCAAGACAGTATGGAGAATCAATAGTCCCATACCCTCCAAGGTATCTCTGGCTAACATTTGTCATCTTTCTTAAAAAAATGTCTACATAGGTACACATGTGCACATGTGTACACATATATACATAAATAGTCCTTTTTAAATAAGAATAAAGAATCCTACTGACTTTGCACTTACCTTTTTCTCCAAAGTTATATGACTGTCTACAACTAAATTGCTTCTATAACAGTGCAAATGTTTATTTCTTTTTTAAAGAAGAGTTTGTGCATGTAGGTGTTTATAGTAAAAACCCAAATAATATTGGAACCTGGATCACAGAATGTAAATTTCAGTATATTCTCCCTAACCACACTCCTGTCCTCTGGAGAAAACTGCTAATATTTTACCAAAAATGTCTCATTTGAATGTCTAATCAAGACTTAACATTCAGTTATAGAAAACCTGGGGGACAGAGGAATTAGTTATTCACCACCGGCAACTAAATGACCCAGAAGTGGGACATTACACAAGGTGGTGGTAGTCACAGGTGAAAGGAAACTAACACTGCCTGATCATAGCCCAGTCCTCAGAGACAACCAGTCACAGGAGTGGCAGTTTCCCATTGGCCCTTCAGTACACAAATAATGTGCCCTCAAAGCCATAATTCTGACCATGTTCTCCACACCGTTTTGTAATCTGCTTCTCCCTCAGAACCTTATTGGACAATACGTTTTTCTTACTTGTTCTTTAAACTCTTAATTATTATATATTATTTCTCAGTATATTTAAATTATGATTTTTCTTTCCCCAAGGAATGTAATTTGTTTCCTATTTCTCTATATTATAAATTAACTGCCATGGCCATCTGACCATACTTATAAAAATTCATTAGATGAATTACTAAAATTATTACTGCTAAGCCAAACAGAGATTATATATTTAAAACTATGTGACTATATTTCTGCTCAGATTTATTTAACTTATTTTCTTCATATATATTATAACTATTTCCTCAGATTATAGTTTATTTTCTAGATTTGTCAGAAATATCTTTACTTAGCAGAAGCTATAAATACATATGCAATCATTCATTCTTTCTCTCTTCCTTTGTGTCTCTCTTTTCTTCCTCCCTCCCTTCCTTCCTCTTTCTGCCTCCCATTCCTTCTCTTCTGGCTTCTGGATTTTTCTCTTGAGAATATTTCTTTATAACTTGACATTTTTAACATTTTCCCTCCCCATTCTTAAAAAAAAAAAAGAAACTTGATAAGAAATTGCCTAGGTTTAGGCAACTGGTCTTTGTCTAAAGTTTTCTGGTTTTAATTTGTTAAACTTCTGAACTTATCCTCACGGATTCCTTTGCACTTTCATAGATCCTACTGAATCTTTCCTGAGTTCAGTTCTTCATCTGAACACTCATTTAATTTGTTCCTTTTTATTTTCCTTTCTTGAATGTCACAAACACTTCCTCTGGCTTTGTTTTAAAAGTACCATGTTAGAGTGTCTTATGAGTTCTGACACATGAGACTTTCCTTCATTATTTTTATTACTGGGTATTAATTATACAGGACAATGGGCTTCATGACAACATTTTCACACATGCTAAGATTTTATGTACTATTGTTGCATTTATCTAATTTATAATTACCTAATTATTCTTTATCAATAAAAAATTGGGAGTCAGATATTGGGGAAAGAACCTGAATGATCAGAGAACCAGTATAGAAGCCACCAGTGACCTCCTATTTCTTCTGTTCCTCCATCCAAAAGGACTGAGGTCCTCTCTAAGTTCAACTCTACTATTTCCTGTCTATCTGTTCTCAGTCCTTCAAAAACTCTATGGTTAATTTTGATCAGCTAGTAGCTAGCTCCACCCTCTAATTCAAAGCAAACTTTATTGTCAGAATGTGACCAAAATATCACACATTTCCCTTTTTGTCTAAATAAAAAGGGAAGATTTTAACTCTAAAAGTATATACAATAAGAACAATTACCATGTAACAATTACATTCAGAATGTCCAGTCCATTTGCTATTGACAAATTCAGAGAAAATATTCTATTATCTATCCTATCTTGATGAGTTCAAAGTTTTGTACCTAATTTAGTTTGTATCCTAACTTTTATTACCAAGTCATAACTATCCACTTATGTCTCTCAACTTACACACTTTACACCTCTTTTGTGAGTTTCTTCTCTGAATTTGGTAACAAGGGATAATATAACTATCTAATCTTTGTTTGTTTGTTTGTTTATTTGTTTGATTGTTTTTCGAGACAGGGTTTCTCTGTGTAGCTTTGCGCCTTTCCTGGATCTTGCTCTGTAGACCAGGCTGGCCTTGAACTCACAAAGATCCACCTGGCTCTGCCTCCCGAGTGCTGGGATTAAAGGCGTGCACCACCACCCATCAACTATAATTATCTCATCTTCAACTCTGTCAGAGACCTGAGAAGGATATATAAAGTGCAGAGCAAACAAACAACTTCCAAAATTAAGAAATGACAGAGACATCTGACTGCTTGGACAGTCACCCAAGGTTCCTCTGTAACATTGGGGCATCCATCTTCAGCCTACAAGCCAAGAATATCTGACAGACTTTTCTGTGAAGCAAGAATTTTGAAGGATTGTCCTGCCTTGTCTTGGCAAAGTTCTGCAGTCATTTTCTTCTGTGTCCTGCTTGTCTTGGGACAACATACAGTCAGCAATCAAGGCAAGGGCGATTTCCTTCCCAGTGGCTAAATTTATCCACAAAGAAAGCAAACTTCATATGGAGGTTTTTTGATGCCCATCATCTCATCTGAAGTAGATTGGTGCTGCCAGGAGCAGATGTGTCTCATTGTCATGAAAAGCCTTGTGTTATTAAAACATCTTAAATGCCATATTCTGTAGCTCTCTGAATTGGTTGAAGACCACCTATCTATCTAAAATACAACTCCCTGTTTGACCTTGAAAACACACCTAACATGACTACATGTTTGATTGTAATAGGTGGCTAACTACTAACCTGTATTTCTTTATTATCCTGAATAGTTTGCAATAATAACTTTCAAGGACTAGAAATTTATATTACACTGTTGAATGAGTTTACCTTATATCTTGCTACTTCATTGAAAGTGTTTATCAGCAATAGGAGTTCCCTGGTAGAACTTTTAGGGATGTATGCATACTATCATATCATTTTCAAATATCAATATTTGGAATTCTTCCTTTCCAATTTATGTCTCCTTTATCTTCTTCAGTTGTCTTATTACTCTAGCTAAGACTTTAAGCACTATGTTGAATAGATATGGAGAGAGTGGACATTCTTCTTCTTGATTTGAGTGGAATTGGTTAGAGTGTATATTCATTTAAATTGATTTTTTCATGTAGGCTTCATGTATCTTACCTTTCTTACGTACAGGTATGTCCCTTGCATTCCTAATCTTCCCAGGAGTTTAATCATGAAAAGGTGTTGGATTTTGTCAAGGGATCTTTTTGCAACTAATGAGATGATCCTGTGTTTTTTTTTCCTTTCAGTTTGTTCATACTGATTATATTTACTGATTTTTGTATATTAAACTATCCTTGCATCTCTGGATGAGGCCCACTCAATCATGGTGGATAATCTTTTTTATGTGTTCTTGGATTTGGTTTTCAAGTATTTTATTGAGTATTTTTGCATCTATGTTCATAAGGGAAATTGGTCTGTAATTCTCTTTCTTTGTTGAGTCTTTGTGTGGTTTGGGAGTCAGGGTTAACTATGGCATCATAAAAGGAATTAGGCAATGCTCTTTCTGTTTCTATTTTGTAGAGTAATTTGAGGAGTATCGTTGTTAACTCTTCCTTGAGAGTCTGGCAGAATTCTGAGCTAAAAACATTCATCCCTGGGCTGTTTTGGTTGGGAGACTTCAATCTCATTGCTAATATGTTTCTTAGGATTTAAAAAAATATCATCTTTGTTAAATCACATTATACTCTTAATTTCTTATTTGAAACAGGACTTATTGTGGGTTAATCTTGGAATTTCCTGATTAATGAATGTTTACATAAATTTAGGCATTTATTAAGAATTTTAATTTTTTTTTGCCAGAAGGTTAATAAATATTAAATTTTTCTGCTTTCATGGCTTCATTGAAATTTGATTCATTGTCTAATTCATGAATAACTTTTATAAAGTACAGAAAAGAATGGAAAACTTCATTGTGTTTAGAAATATAAATATTTACATTTATGTAACTCTTATTTCTAAAGCTATTTAAATTCTACATATATTTCTTGGTTGGATTTTTTTAAAAGATATATTTATTTAATATGAATACAGAGTTCTGCCTGCATGTATGCCTGCAGGCCAGAAGAGGGCAACAGATCTCATTACAGATGGCTATAAGCCACCAGGTAGTTGCTGGGAATTGAACTCAGGATTTCTGGAAGAGCAGCCAGTGCTCTTAACCTCTGAGCCATCTCTCCAGCCCCTCTTGGTTGGATTGTTATATTATAAGAAGCATGGAAATTCAAAGACCTTGGATAAGCATACTCATTAACATTCTATATAATGGACAATACCCAAAATAACTCAAATGTGTAACCAAAAATACATATTGTGAAGATACAGCTCATGAAACAAACTGAAAAAAATTTACACAATGTAGATTGAAAACTATTTTATGCTCTGTTTATATATTTCTTTTTTTTTTTTTTTCCCCTACCTGCTTCTTTGAGACAGGGTTTTTCTGTATATAATAGCTCTAGCTATCGTGGAATTTGGTTTGTATAGCAGGCTGGCCTTGAACTCACAGAGCTCTGCCTCTGCCTTCTAAATGTTGGGATTAATGGTGTGCGCCACTGCTGCCCAGTTTGTTTACATGTTTCTAGATTAGAGAGCTTTGACATTGATTCTAGTGTCAGTCTACGCCATTAACTGAGAGTCCACTGTTTGCTATGCCTGTACAGAACCCAGATTACTCTCATTTGTTTAGCTTCCGTTTTATATATCACACTTAGAATGTCTCAGGTACTGACATAAGAACTAAGTAACTTTGTAAAGAACACGTTGATATGGTTGCTCACAGAGAGAGAGAGAGAAGAGAGAGAGAGAGAGAGAGAGAGAGAGAGAATTTGTGTGTGTCTGTGTGTGTGTGTGTGTGTGTGTGTCTGTGTGTCTGTGTGTCTGTGTGTGTGTGTGTCTGTGTGTGTGTCGGGGGGGTGTGCGCGCTCATGTATGTATGAATTTGATGGCCAGAGGACAACTTTGGGTATTAGGGTACTAGTCTTCAGACACTGGACAGTGTCTTTTTTTGTTTGTTTTGACAAGGTCTCTTACTTATGGAGGAAATGAGAGAACTCGACAAAGAACTAACATGGCTGAGCTGTGAGCCACAGAGGATCTCCTGTCCCTTTCTCCCCAGTATGGGCATTACAATGTTGTCAGTGCATTCTGCAGTTTTTCTTGATCAGGTATTCCTGCTCACAAGGCAATCACTTTAATTACAAAACCACTGACCGCTGTGTTCCACCATTACTGGGAAGAAGAGAACAAATGCCTACTCACCCCAGGCAGGGAACTGAGGACAGACTGAAGTAAGGATACCGCCGAAGTCCAACTTGGTGATCCGGTGAGATTTACTGGGCTTACTTACACGACTATGTGTGAGGCATGACAGAAGAGAAATGCCTCAAAGACATGACCAAAGGTCTGTCCCGCATGGGTGATGACTCATTGCTGGAAACTTAGAGCTCTCTACCAGACCTGCATTAAGCCCAGTTGTTTTGAGCTTGGCTATTCTGAGTGTCTCTCAGTAATCCTTACTGTTTATAGACATCTGTAGAGTGACCAGCCTGATATATCTGGTCAGTTTCAAGGACTTCCTGAAGCTTTTGAGTTGTTTTCTTCCTGAGCTTTTTCAGGTGACTTTTTTCTTTTTCTCTTCTCTTCTCTTCTCTTCTCTTCTCTTCTCTTCTCTTCTCTTCTCTTCTCTTCTCTTCTCTTCTTCTCTCTTCTCTTCTCTTCTCTTCTCTTCTTCTCTCTTCTCTTCCTCTCCTCTCCTCTTCTCTCTCTCTCTCCTTTCTCACTCTCTGTCTCTCTCTCCCCCTCCCTCCCTCCCTCCCCCCCCTCTCTTTCTTTCTTCTTTCTGTCTCTCTCTCTCTCTGTCTCTCTCTCTTTCTTTTCCTTTCTTTCTTTTTAAACTCGGAATGGAATGTTTTGTCTCCACTTAGAACCTTCTGTGTTTTAATGTGCTTCTTCTCCACAAGAAAGTGTATTTCGCATTAGAGGAAACTGGGATATCGCTACACCATCACCATCTCCCTAGCCCTCACAGGAGTGAGGAGTGTTCTAAGAAAATGGGCTGACTTTTTAATTTTTTTTTTAATGAAGTTTTACTCTATAGCCCTGACTAACTTGAACATACATACTATGTAGAACAGGTTTATTCTTGAACTTGCATTGTTTCTTCTGTCTCTGTCTCTTGACTTGGGGTGACAGAGACGTACTGCATGCTTAACCCTTTGCTTCCCATTTATTTATTTATTTGTTTGTTTGTTTGAGAAAAGGTCTAGGCATAGGATGGCCTTGAACTGGCATGTCATCTGAAATGCCTGACCTTGAATTCTTGATCCTTCTGTATCTACTTCCAGTATTTTGGCATTAGAGATCTGGGCCATCATAGCCAGCAAAAGCATTTTGTAAGAAAAAATATAGTGGTTGTCACAGAGCACTGAATCTTTATGAAAGTCCATCATTTTTTCATGGTAAATTAAAATGGAAAACTAAATTATGAAGCTGCATTATTAAGTCAGCATTTATTTTAAAGTGTGAATTATTTATAACTCTCAAAATTCCTACCAATCAAAATTGAAGTTAAAAACAGAAACTGATGAATTTTCAAGGAACAATGGCAGCTGAAGGTTTTTACCTTTCATAACTGCCATGATAGATCAAAGTTTAAAAAGCCTTTCTGAACAGTTAGCTTGGGGTTGTAAGTAGAAAGCGAACCATAACTAATAACGTGGAACTGAGCTATGTGGATTTTGTAATGGAAATAACACTACAACTCAATTTGCTTGTTCTGGATATCTTCCCAGTTTTATTTTGTTTGAGAGGAAGTAACATTTTTCCTAATACTAACAAAACCATTTGTTTTTTCACTAGCAAAGATAATAATAAATACATGTTGAAGCAGTTTATTGCTTTAAAGATCTTATAGATGAGAAACATATGGACCCTAATAAAGATCACTTTGTGTCCCCTAATGCCTATGGGTGCATTTTCAGTAACTTTCCTACTTTCAGTAAACTTGGCAGAAGTTATTTAGATATTAACAATATTTCAATTTATAAAAAATAATTTTAGTTCTATCCCACCACATTAAGTGTTTGTTTTTTCCTTGAAGTAAAAAACAAAAAACAAACAAAAACCAACAAAACTTTATGTTTTATCTCCATGTAAAAATTACACTTGTCAGTTATGGAAACATCTTAATTTCTTTGGGAGATTATTTTAAATAGCCCATTTGGAAACAATTAGAGAAAATTAAAATTAAAAATTTTAAAAGCCTTGTCACATAAAGAAACATAGGAGTATAAAAGCCTTCCAGCTACCTCTGCATCTAGCCAATGCTCCAAGTTAAAGTAAGAATGTAATTTGGAAGAGAATGTGAGAAACTGTATTTGGTAGGTAGAAGAAATAAAATAAATAAAGTTTCGAGCTGAGTAAAATGGAAATTGTTTTTTAACTATTGCTTTTCTTTCTGGATGCTGTAAGTAACAAGTGAGGTAGCCCTCCCTGTTTCTATCCCTCTCGCCCTTCTTCTGATCTTTGAAGTGTGTCAGTCTTTCATTTTGCCACTCAACAGCCTGACATTCGAAAGCTTTGTTCAGACAGTTTAATTTAATCACTGCCACTGGCTCAATGCGATGATAAAATCCCTGTGCTGTACAACATCCAACATCCAGCTCACTGTTATCTGATACCGTTTGAAGCTTCTCTCATGAATGCATGCTGATGGCACAGGAACTCCAAACATGTCATAAACAATATATTAATGTCCCCGCTGGAATTCCATTAGAATAAAAAGTAGATGTAGTTTAGGGCCTACGAGTGGGCCAAGGTAATAAAACATAATTTGGACTAATCTTCTCAAAGAATGTCCTGTGTTTGAAGCTGACAGTCACCCATCACATGCAAAAGTAATCGCTTGTTGACTGCATTGCAGACTTTTGAATCATGGTCTTTGTACTTCACCCACTCTCCAGGTGTCTCAGCTTGAAGACAATCTGCCTCTTTGTTTGAATGGAAAGACATCTAAACTATAAATAATAAAACAAGCACTGAGTACTTTAATGAATATTACTCATCTAGATTGGAATTTGTGGAAACCTGAGACAGGGTTTTGAAGGCAAAACACAATCGAACACTTATTTGAAGTGTCCATTCTCATGATAACCATCTTTAAGTTTTTCTAGTTTAAAATAAAGGAAATTTCCCACAAATAGTTTAAGGATAGAAGCGTGCTCAATACATAAGGTTGAAAACTAGTTGGGAAAAGATGAAATTATACTCTTGTAATTTAATATGTTTGAAGTATTTAGATTCTTTAGCATTAAAGTTGTTCTATGACTTGTGAGAGAGTTGTAGACATAATTAACTTAAATGCTACTCACTGAAGAAAATATTGAAGAAACAAAACCTTTGCTGATGATCACTACCTAACCAATAACACTATGAAATATTTATACAGTACTTACGTTGGGAATTTTGCTTATTTGGATTCTTTAAACCTGAAAATAATTCATTTAATTACAGAGGGACTCCCCTCCCCCCTCCCAAAAAAGAGTAAGTAGTTTGCTCAAGGTCTTTTAACTGCTGATAGAAATAGAATTAATTCAGGCAACTGGACTTTGTTCTCAGCAATTCAATTTTTTGTTGTCCTCAGGAAGGATCAGGTTTGTGGTGATATAAAATATTTTTTAAAATTTTATTTTGTTGAACACTGAAATTTGGGGATAGCTGTCTAGATATGTGAGAGTGATCTGATATGGACATAATCACATCTACTTCATATGTAAGTCTTATTGGTGGTTTGTGGCTTGCTGACAACATTCATTTACAGATCGTGAAGGGCCGTTTCAAGACTAATCTTACCTTTAGCACTATCCTTCATGCTCTGAGTATTTCAGTGATTACCAAATTTGGTATTTGCAATTAACAGAGTTCCTTTTGTCTCACTTCAATGAGATTTTCCTTCACTTAAGAAAAGTAAATTTTTATGTTGTAATAGCCGCTTCATGTAAAGATATATTAATGGAAGGATGAAAATTTCTACCCTTATAAAACTTGCATGTTGGTGGCAAAAGATGGCTAGCAATGAACATTATTGATAAGTAATTCAGTTTGTTTGGAGTTGATAAATGGTATGAGGAAAGGGTGGGGCAAAGAGAACTGAGGATGCAAAGTGACTGTGTTTGGGAAAAGGTTAGCATGAAGTTTCATCTGGAGTATTTGGGGAATAGGTGGTGCTGGCGTGTGACCTAAAGACAATGAGAGAATTCACCATGTTGTAGCAGTCTTTCTTTTGGTCCAACAACCAGCTCCCAAATCATGAGTAGAGACTTGTTATTAGTTTGGGCCACCAACCAGTTCTAAATCATGATGTGGAGACTTGCAATTAGTTATGAATGCTTGGCTTTATCTTAGCTCTTATTTTAATTTGTTTCTCTTTATCTATGTTTTTGCCTTATCTTTCTTTTATTCTGTTTATCTTACTTCCCTGTTTACTCAGTATCTGGCTGGCTGGTGGCTGCCTGGCTGGCCCTGGATGTCTCCTCTTTATCACTTGTTTTCTCTCCTCTCCTCTTCTCTTCACTTCTCTTCTCTTCTCTTGTCTTGTCTTGTCTTGTCTTGTCTTGTCTTGTCTTGTCTTGTCTTCTCTTCTCTTCTCTTCTCTTCTCTTCTCTTCTCTCCTCTCATTCTCTCTTGTCTTTTCCTACTTATTATCTCTGCCTGCCAGCCCTGCCTATCTTTCTATGGCCTGGCTTTTTATTAGACCAATCAGGTGCCTTAGGCAGACAAGGTGAAACAGCAACACATCTTTACAGAATTAAACAAATGCAATATAAACAAATGTAACACATCTTTACATAGTTAAAGTAATATTCCACAACATTTCTGCCTTTTTGTCTAAATAAAAAGAAAAGTTTTAGCTTTAACATAATAAGACTATGTACAGTAAGAACAATTATCAAGTAAGAATTACATTTACAAAATCCAGTCTGTTTGTATTTGGTAAATTCAGAGAAAATACTCCATTATTTATCCTATCTTGATAGGTTCAAAGTTTTGTACCTAGTTTACCTTCTATTATAACTAAGGAAAATTGTAACTATAATTATCTAGTCTTCAACTCCATCAAAGTTATATTACCTGAGTAAACAGAAAGTGGGAATCAAGCAACTTCCAAAACATCTGGACAGTCACCCAAAGTTTCTTTGCAATGTTGGGGCATCTATCTTCAGCCTACAGGCCTAGAATATCTGGCAGAGTTTTGTATGAAGCAAGAATTTTGAAGGATTGTCTCACATTGTTTTGGCAAAGTTTGGCAGTCTTTTTTGTTTGTGTCCTGGTTGTCCAGTTTGTACAGCATACTGTCAGCAGTCAAGGCAAGAGCAATTTCTTCTCCAAATGGCTAGCTTTGCCACATTGAAAGCAAACTCTATTTGGAGGTTCTTTGATGCCCATCATGCTTTTATGAAGTAGATTGGTGCTGCCAGGAGCGGACGTGTCTCATTGTCATGAAAAGCCTTTGGTTATCAAACATCTTAAATACCATATTCTGTAGGTCTCTGAAATGTTTGAAGAGCATCTATCTATCTAAAATATATTTGTTTAACCTTGAAAATGTATCTACAAGTTTGATTTTTATAGATGACTATTAACAGTTTTATCTTTTCCCCTATATTCTTATATCCCCCCTAAATGACAACAAAATTTCATAACCCACCAAATGACTAAAAACCACTCATGACACCTCTTGGGAATGTAGACATCATATTTTCTAGACTGCTTCCTGTTGTCTGGGAACAATTGTTGTTGAACAGGTGTGGGTTCATGTAGTCTGTGGGAAGAAAACACAGTGCACCTTAAGGATGATTTTAACCTTTCCAGCTGCAGAGGGCCTAAGTCTCTCACAGACCTTCCTTTAGCCAAGGGCATTTCATTATTGTTCTCCAATTTACAACTTTAGCAAGTTGATTTCCACATCCCCAAAACATCCTAACTAAGCTTCCAAAGAGGCAATGCCAAATGCAAATTCTCAGTTAAGGAATATCATAGTGTGCTGGATTTTTCCCAACCAAGTTTTGCATAGGCTTCATACCCTTGGGAAACTCTCAGACAAGATTCACATAGAAGGCATCAAGAGAAACAAAAGATGGATTAAGGCTAGGTGCTAATGCTCTGGAGCCAAAGCAGGTGCAGCTCTGTGGGGATTCTCCCCCACAGTCAATAGCATCTTTAGGGAATCCCAAGAAAATTGAGACAATGGTCAAAACCTGGGAAAACCAGTTATAACATTTGTTGTCCAGTCTCAGAACTATTCCCGTGTCAAGGGATCAGCATATATGTCACCTGTCTTGTAGTTTTTCTTGGTTTATTTCTTTATGTCTGTAGCCAAGATTTTTCAGGAGGTCTCCCCTGATCAAACCTGATTTCTATTAATCTTGAATTAATCCATAGCTTTTTGTTTCCTATGGAAACAGAAGCATAACCTCTTCCCCAATGCAATACACTTTCTGAATCTCATTTTAAAGTTAAGACATCCCTAACGTATCCAGGCTGGTTTAATTCAGCAGTCCTGTTTACATTCCAGTGTCTCTTAGCAGCTATCCTTTGCGCAACAGCATTCAAAAAATTCAAAGTCAACACAACATCATACAGGATGCAGACTCCCTGTGTATTTCCCAGCTTTTTTCCCCCTTTATATTACTTTCTCTCTCTCTCTCTCTCTCTCTCTCTCTCTCTCTCTCTCTCTCGGTTTTTGGTTTTTGGTTTTTTGAGACAGGGTTTCTCTGTAACTTTTGGAGCCTGTCCTGGAACTCACTCTGTAGACTAGGCTGGCCTCAAACTCACAGAGATTCACTTGTCTCTGCCTCCCAAGTGCTGGGACTAAAGACATGCACCACCATGCCCAGCTACTTTACTCTTTCTTTAAAGACTTGAATTTATTATTTTTAAACTATTTATTTTTTCCTATGACTGTCTATACCCATTTTCTTTTCTTTCTTAAGCCTACACACATTTCTAAACACACTGTGACCTGTTTAGAGGTTGTTTTTATGCCTGGACCTGTCTTTACTGCATGTCTCTAGACTTTTCTGACCACATGAGCCAATGCTCAACCTGCTAAGCAGCTTTGTTCTGGAGGTTGGCTCTGTCTCACTTGGGTCTGTGAAAGCCAAGCTTTAAGCCAGTCAATTCTGGCTGAGAGCTGCATTCAACCACCCTAGCTCTAGGAAGCTGGTACCCACACTGTGGTAGGTGTTTTTACTTAGCTTTTTGTTTCTACTTAATGTGCTACTCAAGTACTCACTGTACAGCAGAACCTATTAAAGAAGCTTGTAACATGAATCTTAAAAGGTATTATTAATAAAAACAAACCCAGAGTCAGGTATTGGGGTGAACGCTGAAAGATCAGAGAAACAGAAAAAGCCACATTAAACCTTACCTCTCCAACTTCTCAGCCGATCCTGTTTCCTCAAACTGAAAGCCTCTGAGTCCTCATCTTAATGGATCTCAGCTGAACTGCTGCTAAAAGTCTAAAAGCTTAAAAGAGCCTCTAGTTCCTGGTCCTCATGCCTTATGTACCTTTCTGCTTCCTGCCATCACTTCCTGGGATTAAAGGTGTGTGTCACCATGCCTGGCTGTTTCCAGTGTGGCTTTGAACTCACAGAGATCTGGATGGATCTCTGCCTCCAGAATGCTAGGATTAAAGGTGTGTGTGCCACCATTTTCTGGCTTCTATGTCTATCTAGTGGCTGTTCTGTTCTCTGACCCCAGATAAGTTTATTAAGGTGCATAACATACTAGGGGACACACTATCACTACAGAAGCTATATCCATTTTTTTTTCTTCAGCTTTCTCAGACCCTATGTGGAAATTTGGGCCCCACAACGGAATGCCAAATATCATAGGCTTTCTTTTGGGCCACCAACCAGCTCCTAAATCATGACTTGGAGACTTGTTACTAGTTATGAATGCCTGGCCTTCCTTATCTTAACTCTTGTTTTAATTTGTTTCTCTTTATCTACATTTTGCCTCAGGTCATTTTACCTTTCTTTCTGTATGACCTACTCTGTGTCCAGTGTCTGGCTGCTGCCTGGCTGGCCCTGGGTGTCTCCCTCTCTTTCTCCCTCATTTTCTCCTCTCTTCTCTCATTTTCTCTTAGCTCCTCCTACTTATTCTCTCTGCCCACCAGCCCCACCTATCTCTTTTCTGCCTAGCTATTGGCAGTTCAGTTTTTTTTTTTTTAATTAGACTAGTCAGGTGCCCTAGGTAGGCAAGGTGAAATAGCATCACATCTTCACAGAATTAAACAAATGCAGCACAAACAAATGTAACACATTTTTACACAGTTAAGGTAATATTCCACAGCATAAACAAATGTAACACATCTTTGCCTAGTTAAAGTAACATTCCACAGTACTATGTAGATTATTTGAGAAAAAGTTTCAGCAGAGAGAATAGCCATTGCAAAGATCCAGACATGAAGATATGTCTGTCTAGTTCTAAGCAAAACAAGAAGGCCAGCATGGCTATAGAACATTGAGCATGACAAAGGATCTCTAGCAACGAGGGTGTTGCAGAAGTGAATGACAAAAGGCCAATCTCACAAGCCTTTGGACCTTGAAGGTTTTGGATTTTCCCTATAACTGAAGTCGAGAGCAGAGGTCTAGCCTGATCTGATTTACATCTTAAATGATGCTGGATACTGCAGGAAGAATGGTTTACAGAGCATGGCAAAAGTGGAAGCAGCCAGTTGGGGTGGGGGCATCTCTTGGGTGACATAGGAAGGTAGCTTAGAGCCAGTGTTGCTAAAAAGATGCCAGTCTGTGACTGACTTGGAAGGAAGAGACAATTGTGTTTCTTGAGGGGAACATAGAGGTTTGAGACACAGTCAAGAGTCAAGAATGACCCCATGAACTCTTCTCTGAGAAACTTGAAAATTGTAGTTGCTGTGTGCTGACCTGGTAAGGTAATAGGTGTAACAGGCTTGGGAGAAGAACAAGGCGTCCATGTGGGGCTTGTTGAACATTTTGAAATCTTCTCTCAAATTTGTATTTGTCATCATTCTTCCCCCTTCTCCCCGCCCCCTTCCTTTTCCCTTTCCCATTCCTTCAACTTCCTTCCTCTTCCACCTTCTTCCTCATTTTCTTGCTCTCTCTTGCTTCTTTTGAGACAGCGGTCTTGTCATATATGTAGCTCAGACTGGTCTAAAACTCAGTATTCAGCCTAGTCTGGCCTCTTACCTTCTTGGGTGCTTTGATTGCAAGCCTCTGACTGCCTCTTTTCTTGGGTAAGGACAACTGCTGAGCATCACTTTCTGTCCTGTGTACTGTCTTTCTTCCTGACTGTAACAGAGTTCTATGTAAACCTCAGTTTAAGTCCATTTTCCAACTGTACCTGGAGAACTTTCCTGCCTTTCTTCTGTTTCAAATCTACCCACAGCAGTTGGGACTAGTCCTAAGCTGTCATCAAAGACCCTGTTAGCATTTATAGAATTAATAAGGGAGTGATTCCTGGATGTACAATTCGGTCATCTGCTAATCTGTGAGGACAGAAAACCAGAGTTTTAAGTTTGTAAAGCTCTGTACTATACATTGTTGTCTCACAGTTCCAAAGGTTTTTATCAATGGTCTCTTGGTCCCATCAATGTGCACTTTCATTGAAGGACATGCCAGTAGCAAATGTGTGGTGGAAAGAAGCTGCTTATCAGATGGTGTCTGAGAAGCAGAGACATGTAGAGGCAGAGAATCCAGGGACAAGATACATTTTTCAAAATGTCCTAGTGACTTACTTCCTCCAAGGCCTCACATCTTTATGGGGACCTAGGAATAAATTCATCAGTGGATTATCAATGCCCTCACACCAGTCACTCTCAATAGCACCACCCACTGAGAATCATAGTCTCATAGTCTTTCTGGGAGGGGGCACCTCATATCCAAGTCATGAAAACCTTTATTTTTAAAAAATACAGTTTTATTGGAGCATGATTGACATAACAATAAACTATGTACATTTAATGCGTATTGCTTAAAAAGATCTGGCCTAGGAATTCACCACTGCTGAGCACATCAGTCATGCATGTTTATTTTCCTGCTCTCTTTGCAAATCTAGCCTCATTTCTCCCATCTCAGACTCTCATCCTGCACCCACCTTGTCCCACTAAGCTATCACTGATCTGTCACTGAAGATTAGGTTGCATTTCCTACAGTTACATGAACAGCATTGTATAGCTGGTACTCTTCCTTGTGTGTCTTTTATTAAATATAATTATTTTGAAGCTTATTTATGTTCTGTTTATTAGAAGTATATTGTGTTGCTGCAAGTGTCATGAGTGTCCTTCTGTTTGGATTGGCCATTAATTATTGGAAGGCATTTGCATTATTTTGAGTTTTGGCTTCTGCATAGTTTTCTATAGACATAGGTGTTCTGGTGGAAGGTCCATCTCAACTCCCCTCCCCCATCTCTTTTCCCAAACCCGCCCCTCAAAGCCCGCCAAACATGGCTCCTCCCCCAGAGAGGCTGAAGACCACTTCCATAGGGTGTTTAAACTCCATCCCAGAAAACAGACATGTGTTTTTCCAGTCCCTGTCACCTCTGTGGGCTGGGGGCACAGGGGGAGGGCTGAAGAATCACCCAAGAATGCTTTACCCATTAAACTGGGGCTTTTTAAAATTTGGTTTGATTTGGATTGTATGTCAGTGGAGAGGCTTATGGGGTGCAAAAACCTTTCAATAGGCTTTTATTTCTTTTGACTTGATTTTAAGAAGTGCAATGACTGGGCCAGACATGGTGGTACATGTCTTTAATCCCAGCACTTGGGAGGCAGAGGCAGGGGGATTTCTGTGAATTCAAGGCCAGTCTGGTCTATATAGTGAGTTATAGTACAGCCAGGTCTACATAGTGAGACCTTATCTTAATAAAAACAACAACAACAACAAAAAAAAAAACCAACCAAAAAAAAAATGGAATAAATAAATAAATAAATGCAATGGCTGGGTCACATGGCAAGCATCTAACTTGTTAAGGAACTGCGTGTTTGCTGAAGCAATTGAGCCATTTTCCACATCCACCATCAGTGTCCAAAAGTTCCATTTACTCCTCAGGCTTGCCAACAGTTGGGATGGCAGATCTTAACTTACTTGTTCATTTTTTTTCTCTTCTTTTCTTAAATTTTTATTTAACAATTCTATTTAATTTTTTTGGTGATTTTTAACATTTTAAAAAATTTAATTAACAAATTTTTCATTTATTTCACATGCCAACCACAGTTTTCCTTTCCTCCTCTCCTCCTGCTCCTTCCCCTCACCTCACCTCTCATCTATCTCCCCACCAATCCACTTCTCCCCTCACTCCATTCAGAAAGGGATAGTCCTCCCATGGGCTTGAACAAAGCATGGCACGTCCAGTTGAGGCAGGGCCAAGCTCCTCCCCCCGCATCAAGGCTGGGTGAGGTAACGCAGCATGGGGAACAGGTTCTCAAAAGCCAGGTAAGCACCAGGGACAGGTCCTGGTCTCATTGCTAGGAGCCTGACAAACAGACCAAGCTATACAACTGTCACCCACTTGCAGAGGGCTTAGGTTGGTTCCATGCAGGCTCCCTAACTGTTGGCCCATGAGCTCCCATGAGCTCAGATTAGCTGTGGACTCCCAGAGCTTGCTTGGCCCGTGCTTGGCTGTGGGTCTCTGCATCTGCTTCTGTCAGTTACTGGATGAAGGCTCTCTGGTGACTACTTATTCATTTGGTTCTTTGAGACAGTGTCTCATGTAGCTCAGGCTACCCTTGAACTGACTCTCCTATCTTCATCTCCCAACTTCTGGGATTATACCTATGTACCACCGTGCCTAGCATGGGTCAGCCTTTTACATTTCAATCATTCTAGTCCATACACAGTGTAATCTCACTGTGGTTTTAGGCTTGTGTTTCCTTCATGACTAATAATACTTGATGTCTTTTCATATGCTTATTTATGATGAATGTGTGGTTTTTAGAGATTCTGTTTAAGATTCTCTTTAAAAATTAAATGCCTTCTTATAATTGAAAGCATAAAGATTTTTTCTAAAGATTTTTAGAAGACTGTATTCCTTTATTTTCACCAGAACATCATATTTACTCATTAAACAAATATTTATTGACTGTTTGCTAAGTCCTGGGTGCTGCTCTAGGCTCTGAGATGAGAGCACATAGCCAGTCAAAGCCTGTGCCCTTCACAGAGCATTTTCACCCAGAGTGTTTTCAGTTGACCCCTTCTTTTCTTTTCTTTTAATTCACAATTTTTATTGATTATTTGGGAATTTAACATCATGAACCTCAATCACACTCACTTCTCAGATCTACCTCCTACCAAAAAAGAAGAAAAAAGAAGGAGGAGGAGGAGGGAAGGAGGAGAAGAAGGAGAAGGAGGAAGGAGGAGAAGGAGGAGGAGGAGGAGGAGGAGGAGGAGGAGGAGGAGGAGGAGGAGAAGAAGAAGAAGAAGAAGAAGAAGAAGAAGAAGAAGAAGAAGAAGAAGAAGAAGAAGAAAACAAGTCCAGTTTGTGCTGCCCATACACTTAGTGGAGCATGGTCAAACTCATGGTTGCCAGCCCCTTAAAGAAAACTGAGTCCTTCCCCACCCCACCTGTACCCAAACAATCCATCAATTATGGAGAGCTACACTTTAACATCCTTATCACAATTTTTAAGAGTTCTCTTCAATGTCTTTCTCAGCTGTGAGTTTGCAACCATCAATACCATGGCAAAAGTAGCTTCCTTACACTATACAGTCAGCAGGAACATGGACCACAGACATCCACATAATATCCTACATCAGCATGTGCTGTGGACCTCAGCATGGTAACAGAACACACCATGGACATCAACATGGCCTCAGGAAGTAGTGCAGGCCATTCACATCGATATGGCCCCATCAGTAACACAGACCACAGACATTTGCATGGCTTTCAGTGATAACACAGGTCATGGACATCAATACAGACCCCAGATTCAGTAGGATCACAGATCCAGAAATGACCCTCAGCAGCAGCATGGACTGCAGACATCAACATGGCCTCAGGTGGCTGCACAGGCCATCATCACATCAACATGGTCCCCAGTGGAAGCACTGCTCACAGATACCAACATGGTCTTAGGCAAGGCCCAGACCAAGGACTTCTGTATGGCCTTTGGTGGTAACTTGGGCTAGAGATATCAACATGGCTCCTGGCTGCTGTAGGATCAAAGAACCTCTGTCTTCAATCCAGCCTGGGGCAGAGGACAATGGATACCAAAGTGGCCTTGAGGGGCAGCACTGGTGTAGTGGTCTTTTGAGGAGGTCCAATCCAGAAAATGAACCATTCTTCATCTTGAACATCTGGTTATTGTTCAGAACCTGGGTAATCATGTTGCTGGGCAGTGTGTTCAGGGCTGAGTTGGAGTGCAAGCTACCTACAGGCTACTACACAACATCCTTTCAGCCTACTAGGCAATGACATGTCCATCAGTCCTCATCATGTCCCTTGTCCCCCTCCCCCCAGCTCTTGTGGCTGTTCCTTTATCTTTCCCACCTCTCCATCAAATATTTATTCATTATAATGCCCTTGGAAACTGCAGTGTGTTTTACACACACACACACACACACACACTCACACATTTTTTCCCCCAGACAGCTTTGCATACAAATACTCATTGCAACAAGTCATTGCTTTTTGAAGCCCCATAAATACTAGACTGTTGCTGAGACTTTCTGGGATATCCTGCTGTTGCCAGAGTTAGGGCGATGTTGCAGCTAGGCAACCTATTCAGGGGCAGGTTCCATTCCAGCTCCTGGCTGTTGTGCATCTCCCTGCCCTCTGTGTCTGCCACCTCAAGGCTTGCCAGGCTCAATCTTTGTGCTTATAGCATGCAGACAGCACGGCTGCCCTGTGCTCTCCATTTCCCAGCAGGGCAAGCAGCGTAGGTTGCAGTTGCATGTCAACAGCTGGTGGGCCCAAGGTCAGCCCTATTCACCAAGGACCTGCTTCTGTGGAAGGTCCAGGGAGCCACACATCCCACTGTGAATCTTTGGCTGTCTTGGATCTTGCTCTGTAGCCCAGGCTGGCCTTGAATTCACAGAGCTCCACCTGTCTCTGCCTCCCAAAAGCTGGGATTAGAGTTGTGCACCACTATACCCAGCTAATGCCACAGAGACTTTTTTCTTCTAAATTTTCTTAAGGATGCTGTCAAGTGTCTGGTTTTCATGTTTAGCTCTATTGTCTGTTTAAAATGAGATGTTTTCATCTGGTGACAAAGAGGTTTACTAATATGGATGGCCAGTTTAGACACTCTTCTAGAAACCTGCAATAAAACGTGAAGTGCCTGCCCTTCCTTTTTTGTGTTTAACTTCTCTTGTGACGCATGCAAACAATTCTAAAAACAGCTCTTGACAACCGACCTTCCACCACTCTGCTTCCACCCTCTGCCAGCTCTGTACGGGTCATGGGCAAGCCCCCACAGCAGTCACATAGCATTTTCCCAGATCATGAACTCCTGAATGGTAACTGCTGGAGTTTAGGTGGGTCCCTTAAATGAATGGTTCTATAGTAGCCTACATGGGTTATTAGCATTGTAAAAGAGTTAACCTAAGAGTACATGTAGAGTATGAATGAAGAGTAGGAAAGAAGGCACTTAAGATCAGGTTGAGCTTTCCTTAGATTCATTGCTGTGTTTCTATAAAGCAGCTGCTGTAAATATCACCGAGCAAACGTTAAGTTCTTAATTCATTTTCTTCTCATAAAGAATGAACAGTGATATTGGGCTAGACAGAACATGGCTCTTATTCTCTGTGTATTTTCCCTGGAATCTAAGACTTCTCATCAGGACGTTACTGCTTGGCCATTTTGTCCTCCTTATTAACATCCCTTGAGTATAGGAAAGTAGGGTTAATGTTACTTATCTCAGTAGTTTTGGAGGACATAGAATTAGTTGTGTTACATATAAAGTCAATATAATGGTAACATTTTGCACATTCTTAGTTTCCTTGGACTTTATTTGCAGTAACATTCATTATTATATCTCAGGGAACAATACAAAGCACTAATACATGTGGCTTCCGTCCTCTGGAATTCATAACATAATTCAACAACTAGAAAAACACTTTTCTGGATGGAATTCCAAGAGATTGATTGTTTCACTTTCTCTAGTAAGAAAGTGACTAAGAACAACAAAAAAAAATAAATCAATCACAATCTTTTTAAAAATATGCCTACTATGCACCACATAGCTGCTTCCTCTTTTAACAAAATTTATCCGTCCATTAGAATCATAGACAAGTGAACAAAAATGAATTGTCATTTGCCTTATTTTATTAGTGTCATATGAAATTATGGCACGTTATTGACTTCTTTAAGAATATTTTACTTGAGGAGGCACAGTTTAACATGCACAAATCAAGATCAATATTGAATATGCATTAATTCTTTAAAAAATGCCGCTAGGCAATTTTTCTCTACAAATCCCCTGTTGGTATTTATTGTTGTATAAAAAATTATCACTGTGCCCAAAGATAATTTAGCTGAACTTTAATTACAAACAATGGGTTGCTATTTACATTGCTGCATTGCATCCCAGACATATTTACTAACTATTTAATTCATTTGTTCACTTTTTGCCAAAGGAAGTCTAAAACATTTCAAGTATTTTTGCTGACTTGATATTTTAATATCATAATTTTCTCTCCCGTATGGGTCTCTATTAATTAGGGAGTTATTAGGTTATTACTTTTTACCTCCAGTGGATTTGTGAGCTCCTTATGTAACCAAGGCTACATTTTAAAACCTAGTCAATTGTGTGATATGGACAACCACTGCTAACTTACAGGCTATTTAACTCATTTGCAGAGGCCTCTACATTAAGCAGAGAATTCTGGAAACTACCAAGTCATACTTTGGGTTTAATGGTTCTATTCTACCTAATGTTCAACTAATTGATTTGTTCCTAAGTCACAGACATCAAGCGCTCTAACGACAGTAGGTGCCCATGCTACTGTTTTGCTGTTAATGATGAAAATGAAAGAATGTGTTAATTTAAGCTAATGTAGCATATACACCCTTTAAAGTCCCTTTGTGCCTCATCTCTCTGGGTCCAGCTTCCCTTTACTCTTTCAAAGTGTTGTATGTCATCTTCTCAAGTGTGATGTCACTTGCACTTAGATGAGAAATTCCATTTTTCTTTGATTTATTTCTTTACCAGTATAATGTTTCTGAACCTTATTTAAGATCTTATCAGATGTCTCACTCTGAACATTCCCTTTCCTCCTTCCCTTCACTTCTTTCTCCACTTTTCCCTTCCTTCCTTCCTTCCTTCCTTCCTTCCTTCCTTCCTTCCTTCCTCCCTCCCTCCCTCCCTCCCCCTCCCTCCCTCCCTCCCTCCCTCCCTCCCTCCTTCCTTCCTTCCTTCCTTCCTTCCTTCCTTTTCCCCTTTTCTCTCTTCCCTCTCCTGCTGTGGAATAATCCTTCTGTACACTATGAATGTGTATTATTCTCATTGGTTAGTAAAGAACAGATTGGTCTATAGCTGGGCAGGAAGAGACTGGGAGGGAGAGCCAGTCTGGGAGGATGCTGGGAAGAAGAAGGGCAGAGTCAGGAGACACCAGCAGACACAGAGGAAGCAGGATGTGCAGAAAATGAGATAACAAGCCATTAGTCACATAATAGAGGGCAGGTAAGAAATATGGGTTAATTTAAATGTAAGATTTAGTTAGTAACAAGCATGAGCTATTGGCCGAGAATTTCCAATTAATATCAAGCCTCTGTGTGGTTACTTGGGAATGGCTTGTGGGACAGAAACTTCTACCAACACTCTCCCCTCCCTTCTCTTCTTGTTTTACCTATCCTCTCTTTCTCCGGTGTTGGATGTGAACCCAGGGCCTTGAATATATTAAGCAAGCACATCTTCTACCACCAACCTCTGCCCCAACCTCATAAACATAATTCATTTAACAGAATATTAATTTTTCCAAGGTCAGAGATCACTTGCTATTCTGATTTGTGTCATTAACTACACTATCTATAATGGCTTCTGAAAAAATTCTTGATAAAAAGAAAATGTTTATTTTTTTTAAACAGAGCATATCAATCTCTTAGTACTTATGTAATTTGTGTACACCAGTATCTTTGCTTTCTTTCAGAGACATGGAATGAAGACTGCTAGAGAATTTGTACAATGGGTCCTGCCAAGAAATACTGTGCTTGCCTTGATTTTGCTGAGTGAAAACCTTGTAACCCACCCATTTGTGACCAAGGTGACTCATGTCCTGTCTGCCCAGAGATGCCTCAGACTTTGTGTCTCTCTGTGTCATGTATGTTGGTTCAAAGTGGGCCCCCCAAATAGCAGCTATGCTGACAATGGGCTGAAGGACAACCTCGGCCCAACCCAGGCAGGGCTCTGACCTGGTAAACAGAAGGATTGCTATTGGGTAAGCAGAAACCTAGGGTCAGCCTTCCTCAAGAATCTTGAACAGTGGGCTTCTGTTTACCAGGAAAACCACAAAACACTTATTCACCCCCAACAGTCAATTACTTCAAGCAAGAGCATCTTGTTCCTGATTAACTCAAACAGCCTGTCACAGATCAAAGTCCCCACACTAAGCCAAGGGTGGTCCACCTTGTACCCACCCTGTCCGGCCGCTGTTATTCCCCTAAGACTGGCAAGGCTTTTATGTAGGTTGCTGTCTTTTACTCTCTGAGGCAGCCCAGCACTTTGTTTTCCCAATAAACTGTTCTTTTTACCCAAGGAGTGGTCTAGTTTGATGGTTTCACTGCTACCCAGCCTAGCTTACAATATAGTCAATACCTTGTGTGGTGGTTTGAATGAAATGGTCCCCATAGACTCACAGGGGGTGGTATTATTAGAAGGCAAGGCCTTATTAGAGTAGGCATTTACTAATGTAGTGTGATCATCAACTTGACATAATCTAGAATCAACTGTGAAGAGTCTCAGTGAGGGGCTGTCTACATTGGGGTGGTCAGTGGGCATATCTGTGGGCATTGTCTTACGCTATTTGATGTGGGAAATCCCAGCCCACTGTGAGCAGCACTATTCCCTAGGCAGAAATCAAAATGGGACATATAAGTACATTAAAGTTATTTTGGAGTACCCTAAAGTGAGATATCTTTGGCTTTGTAAACAAATTTAGTCCCCTACTTGCACTGGCTACATGACTTCAAGTAAATTGCTTAATCTCAAAACTTTTTAGCTTTTTCATCTGTATAAGGAATGATAATTACATATATTCTGTGGGGTTTGAACAAGAATACATGACCACTTAAAGTAAGAAACAAATTGAGATTTTGCTATATAATGAGTGGCACTATTTAAACATTATTATTATTAAATTTTTCATGTAATCATTGAATGTTTTTATGAAACTATAAGAGAAATGGTAAGATTGGAATTGTTATATTTTAAAGTTTTTTTTTTTTTTTTTTTTTTTTTGAGCTGAGGATCGAACCCAGGACCTTGCACTTGTTAGGTGAGCATTCTACCACTGAGCTAAATCCCCAACCCCTATTTTAAGTTTTTAAGGTTTTAAATAAAAAGTTTAGCAGCAAATGTCATTCTAGTTCTTATGAATTTTAATTTTTCTGTTATATACATGCTCATTCACATAAGAGTGATATATATATATATATATATATATATATATATATATATATTTACTCTTTCATATATAAGTGAAATAATGAATTAAGAAGTATAATCTTGAATAGGATAATATAACTCACAAATTGAATCTTTTATTAGAAAGTTGTTAAAAAAAGGGAAAAATGATCTTTATTTAACAATTTAGAATACCAACTTTTTAATAATGATAAGCTGTGATTAATAAAATCTATGCTATTCACTTGTTAAAACACATTTGTTGAACATTTGCTATCTGCAAAAACCTTAGGTAGAGACTAACAATAATGCCAGCACTCAGGTCACTCCTCATTGTCAAGAAAGATAGTTCACTGAAGGTTAGTGAACAAGGTAACCCATGTCACAAGTAAATGTGTGTGAGCAGCTATGAGGGAGGCGTTCATTCAATTTGGGGATCGAGAAAAGGATATACTAGGTCTGACATAATGAAGTATGGGCAAAAGTGAACTAGACAAATAAGAAAGGGTCTTCCCAATGAGGGAGAAGCATGGTGAGTATGCCTAATGTAGATAGTTATTAAAGAAAAAGTAGGAGTTGGAGGGGAAGGTAGTGTCCTGGGCCAAGGAATTTTTCATCTGAATGGGGATTAAGAAGTACAGTGAAAGAACAAATCACCAATCAAACTGTCAAAAAGTTTTAAGTTCTTCCCCCCCTTTTCTAAATTAAGACATTTTTTATTCATTTTACATACCAACCACAGATCCCCCCTCTCTTCCTTCCTCCTACCCCCTAGCCTTCCCCCCATAACCCATCCCCCTAGTCCCTCCTCCAGCAAGGTATGGCCTCCCATGGGGAGTCAGCAGAGCCGAGTATATTCAGTTGAGACAGGTCCAAGTCTCTCCCCCTGCATCAAGGCTGTGTCAGGTGTCACTCCATAGGTAATGGGCTCCAAAAAGCCTACTGCCAAGGGGACCTCTTAAGCAGATCAAGCTACACAACTGTCTCAATTATGCAGAGGGCCTAGTCCAGTCCCATGCAGGCTCCACAGCTGCTGGTCTAAAGTTCATGAGTTCCCACTAGTTTGGTTTGGTTGTCTCTGCAGGTTTCCCCATCATGATCTTGATGCCCCTTGCTCATAGAATCCTTCTTCTTTCTCTTTGACTGGACTCTCTGAGCTCAGCCTGGTGCTTGGCTGTGGATCTCTGCATCTGCTTCCATCAGGTACTGGATGAAGGCTCTATGATGACAGTTAGGGTATTCACTGATCTGATTACTGGGATAAGCCAGTTCAGGCACCCTCTCTACTATTGCTAGTAGTCTAAGCTGGGGTCATCCTTGTGGATTCCTGGGAACTTTCCTAGCAGCTGATTTCTCCCTATCCCCACAATGTCTCCCACTATCATGGAAATCAGTATGGTGGTTTCTCAGAAAATTGGGAATCAAGCTACCTCAAGACCTAGCTATGCCATTCTTGGGCATATACCCAAGGAATGCTTAATCATACCACAAGGACACATGCTCAACTGTGTTCAAAGCAGCATTCATTTTTCATAATAGGCAGAACCTGGAAACAACCTAGATGCTTCTCAACTGAAGAATGCATAAAAAAAAGTGGTACTTATACACAATGGAGTACTACTTAGCAGAGAAAAACAATGACATCATGAAATTTGCAGGCAAATGGATGGAACTAGAAAATATCATCCTGAGTGATGTAACCCAGACTCAGAAGGACAAACATGGTATGTACCCACTTGTAAGTGGATACTAGATGTAAAGCAAAGGATAATCAGACTACCAACTCCAGAGAAGGTAGCTAACAAGGAGGACCCTAAAAGGGACACATGGATCACCCTGGGAAAGGGAAATAGATGAGATCTCTATGAGTAAACTGGGGGTGAGGTGGGGCAATGGAAAGTAGGGGATGGGGGATGAGAACAAGAGAGTGGGATGGTAGAGCAGGTACAGGGACGGAGTGGGAGAGCAATGAAACAGTTTTAAGTCATTATTCTATCATTTACTAGCTGCATAAAACCTGTTCACCCAAAGGCTTTCTCCGTTTATAAAATGGATGCAGACTTGGTGGCCGTTTAACAGGTTATGTGTGTGTGTGTGTGTGTGTGTGTGTGTGTGTGTATGTGTGTGTGTGATAATTAAATGAATAATCTCTGTAGAAAGTGTTTAAGTGCCTGATAAGAAAATAAGTACTCAACAAACACCAGTCACTGCTATTGTTACAGCAGAGGGTGAGTGGTAGCTGTGGTTTACTCCATCAGGTTTGTGCCAGGAAGTGCCTTATCACAAGGGGTTGCCAAGCTGAGAAAAAGAAGTAGACTGTCAAGTCAGAGTTAATGGTAGACAGGAAGGAAGAGGTGTGAGCAATTTGAGGTGGTCAAACACTTTGAGGTTTCTATGGTAAACATGAGGAAATGACATCAAAATACAAGGTGTGTAACCCTTCCAAGCAGGTGAATGGTACAGTTAGACTCAAGACATAGGAGGGTGATCTAGACATTGGGTGAGACTGATAGGTGAGGGTAGAAGTTGGATAGGGACACCATTCAAAATCTGTATTACTACCTTAATACTATCACAGCAACTGAAGAGCTGAACATGGAACAGTCATGCCAGAGGAGTAAATGGACTGACTTTAGGTGGTGAGTGCTTAAGAGGGAGAAATTGAGAATGGTGCTAAGTTATCAAGGTTTATCTGCAGTGTTACCAATATAAGCCAGACTGTGCTGCAGTTCCAAAGAAATAGAGAAACACCAGTGAGTTAACGTCACTAGGTTATGTGATGCACTGCCTGCAGATTTCAAAGCAGTTTAGGGGTCTCTCTTGTATAGGACTTCTCCATGCAATGTCCCAAGGAACCAGTGGACTGTGGAGTTATCATTTCAGCTATACTTGTTGATGGGAATGGGATACAGAGATCACCTCACTCTCTATATTACCTGTAGTGTGAGCAACATGTGTCTTAGAACCATTCTGTTGCATGAATCTTAAAGGGTCTTATTAATAAAATCAAATCTGAGGCCAGTTATTGGGGTGAATACTGGAAGATCAGAGAAGCAGAACAAGCCACAGCTACCTCATCTTACAAATTTCTTAGCTGATCCTGTTTCCTCAGACTGGATGCTTCTCAGCTGAACTGTTTCTTGAAAGCCTGAATGCTTAACCAGCTAAAAGCTTCTAGTTTCTGGTCCTCATACCTTATATACCTTTCTGCTTTCTGCCATCACTATCTGGGATTAAAGGCTCACTTTCTGGGATTAAAGGCTTTGATCTCACAGAGATCCAGAGGGATTTCTGACTCTGGAATGCTACGATTAAAGGCGTGTTCTACCACTGCCTAACCTCTATGTTTAATATTGTGGCTATTCTGTTCTCTGACCCCAGATAAGTTTATTAGGGTGCACAATACTTTGGGGAACACAATACCACCACACCATTCTCCTCCTCTTAATTTAAAAATAAAGACAGAGTAAGCATTACCACATAAAAATGATCCAAAAGAAGAAAAATATGCAACAACCACCAAAAGATTAAAGTATGAATTTTAGAAAATATCAGCTGTTCAGAAATAGACTTTTAAGACAGGTTTTAAAATTCCTTAGCTTATTTTTTCTCTTTTCTAAATTAGTGATGTTTGATGGTTGTAAAAATGTCTTTAATATTTCTATAACTGGTAATGGCTCTTCTTTACCCACTGGCTTGCTGAGATTTCTATCTATAAATTTTTCCAAGTCTTCTCCCTTTGGGTAGATTTTTCATAGTTTCTTGAGTATCAGGGAGGATTTTTGCTTGTTAGCTCTTGGCTTTAGAGGACTTAGTACTCTGAATTTTGTATTGCTTATCTCTTGGGTAAATAGAGAAGTAATATTCAAAGATCATATAGTATAGAAATCATTTAGCAATTGAGTAAAAGTTTATTTTTTAATAAAGAGAACAGCAAATTTGTCTTCATGAATAGACTTACCACAGAAGCTTCTGGCTGAAATGCAGTCTTAACGTCTCATAGACAGTGCTTATAATAAACTAAGCTACAAATAGATGATACATAAAATCATATACATTAATGAATATATGTCTTTAATGTAGTATATAGTAATGTACCAAAATATATCTTTCAATAACTTCTGAAGTACATTTTAAAGAACCATAAAATTTATGCACTTTTAGTTGAAAATAACTACTGCTAACATGCAAAAAGAAACTAGTTCATTATTTTTGTTAAATTAGAATCACATGATTCCCATTAGAAGGTCAAAGATCACAAGGAAATAGGACTTACTGTATTGAACCATTGTTTTCGTTACACAAAGGATATTAAGTTGTGATTCATTCTGAGAAATCACAGACTAGTCCTTTTCACATGAAAGTGATTTTAAAATAAAAAAAAGATTCTTTATTAAAATGGATAGGTGAGCTATGACTACCAGGTACGGCACAGGCATCTCATTTCCCCATTTTAGAGTATACCATTGGTGATTAATGTTGGAAAGGTACATAGACTACTAGCTGTGCATATGAAGTTTGAAGAATTATTATTTCTTTTTAAAAAGATTTATTTATTTATTATGTATACAGTATTCTGCCTATATGTTTGCCTGCAGGCTAGAAGAGAGCACCAGATGGTTGTGAGCCACAGTATAGTTGCTAGGAATTAAACTCAGGACCTCAGAAAGAACAGTCAGTGCTCTTAACCTCTGAGCCATCTCTCCAGCCCCAGAATTATTCCTTAGCCTATATTTCTCTAACACTGGAGACACATCATTTATTGCTATAACTGTGAGCTGCAGAACAAATATTGCTGTCTGGAGTCTGTAAGGTATATGCTGTTTTTTAAAACATCGTACAGTTTTTATTCTTTTCTATGAAGAATAGGGGCTCGCTTTCTTCCATAAGCACTTGCTTTCCTGAGTGAACGTCATGGCATGATATCAGCAAGTAGAAATTGAGCACAGTGTGATTCTTCTAGGAAAGTGAACAGTGAGAATGCAGTCTACACATTTCAAGTGATGTGAAGAGTTCAGGTACTACTCAGCATAATTTAAACTCAGCAAGTTATTCTGAAGTCTAACCTAAACTCATGTTGGGTCACTGCATTGATCGCATTTATCATCTATTACCCTCTTTCCCTCTTAAAATAATCCACTACTTTTGAAATATATCCCTTTCTAGACCACCTTGGAAAATTAAGATGAGCCCCAATTAATTGAAAGTTCCTATTGTTTTAACTTTCAAAAATAATGGTTACTTCATTTGGCTTAATCTAATACTTAAATAAAAACCCTTCATTTGTCTTCTGTACAGGATTCAGGTCAGCATGCTCACTCAAAATCCCCAAAGGTAGAGTCAAAGTGAATTTCTGTCCATTATTCTAATGGGACAGATAGTGACGCTGGTTCTGTAGTTCGCCAAGGCAGCATCACAATTACAGCCGTAAATGGGGTACAGCATTAAGAGAACAGGGATGAAGGCATAGCAATCCTTCACACTTCATATTTGCTCATAGTAATCCACTGACCTCCCCAACATTAATACTGAGTTTAGGTAGGAGGGAATCTGTCAGGCAGGCTCACTCCTCTGTTCTTCAAAAGCAAGGGAGTGTTAATCAGCTGTGGGCGGGGTGGGTCTCAGGGCAAGCCTCTGATGGCCAGTTGGAACTCATCTAAAAAGCAGGCGGGGGTGGGTCTCCAGGCAAACCTCTGATGGCCAGTCGGAGCTCATCTAGAAAGAAAGCCCCGGCAGTTCCAGCCCGATTCCTTTTAATGTCACAGTTCATTTGCAGAACCATAACTGGAATCAAGAATTAAAAAGCCTTGTATAAAAGTCAGTAACATTAAACCTTTAAGACTCATGTTTCATGTGTCATAAAAAGTCTATGAAAGGATTTTATATTCTGTACAGTGTTTTAGCACTTTCAATCACTTTTTTTTCCAACATAACTTTTGTGAACACTTTTATAGCCTCTAAATGAAAAACTAAACTATGTGTCATTCAAAAAAAAAAAAAAAACGTTTTATGGATCACAGAATTTAATAAAAGTTCTGCACCATAACAAGTGCCTGATAAACCTTTATTAAAATTCATTAAAAATATTGAAAAATATTTTAACAGAAATTAGAGCTCACGTTTTGGTAAACATGACAAATCACTCTTCAAAGAGTCTACTTGTTTATCACATATGCAGATTCTGTAGTGGTGAAGGAAAGGAAGGTAGGAATAAACCTGCTACTCAACACTAGGAAAGTATTTTCTTGTGTCTGATGAGACTAATCCACTTAGGTCCTGGTTTTCAAAAGTCTTTAATAATTATGAAATATGTACTAGAGTTTATATGAATGCTTATACAAATTGAAAATATATAATATGTAAATGAGTATTTCCTCATATTAGAACCCACCAGAGCAACTTTCCTAGTGTAGTTCGTAGGGTCTGGAAAGCATGGGAGGATTTTTCTAACATGATTAGGAATTCAGGCTCCTAAATATATTTTCTTCATACTATTTTTATAGGGTAATATATACCTAAAGGCTCTAGGACATTGATAATATATAAATTTATTTTATATATGTGCATGCTCTTTCTAATAGTGATGTAAACACAGAAAATACATAAGAATCTACAGACTATGAACATACATATGTTTAAACATACCACTACATTGACTTAATTTTAGATATATAGTTATTAGTACATGTACACACATAAGAGAAAATTTTGAAGATTTTTAGGGTTGGGTTGTTTATTATTTTTTAGTGACAATGTTTTCAAGGTGTGTGTATGAGTGTTCTATAGATCTGAAAGCTTCTATGTGGTAGGTAACCTTCGATTTCATCTATACTAGTTCTGCAAATAACCATGGATCTCTACCTCACCTCCTTCTAATACAGTGGCCAAGCACCTCTGAACACAGCTCTCTGCTGCGGATCTCTGTGTGTGGGGCCCATCATTCTAGTCAGAAACATATCTAGTTAAAATCCCTATGACTAGACCTCTGCCAATTAAAAGACTGATAAGGCTGAGATTTTAGTTTATAGAGGGTAGACAAATCATCACATTTTGTAAATGTTGAATAATTATTCTCAGATGCTGTACAAGGTTAAAGACTTCTATTAATAATAGGTTTTCATATTTTTGTTTTATTAAATGCAATGTAGTTTACATTAATAGTTCTTCCAATTGTTTTTAGTACACTCTCACAGCACCTTTTAATAGTAGTGGGGCATGTGTCAGGGAAGAAAAGACCTAGATAAGGGGAATACAGGGTGATTCACCTAGTTTATTTGTTTTAAAAGATGAAATAAGTTTTGGATGGATTATTTGTGGAGAAAACACTCAAAGTTCACAATGATTTCAGGTAGCACAGACCTAACCTATATCTGCACTGTGTGCGAAGCTTCTGTGTTAATGTCTGTTGTCTTGACAGCAGCCATAACTTATGCTTGTAATTATACTTCTTTTCCAGCTGTAAACTCCTATTGTTCCCCTACAGTCATGAAGTCACTATGCAGCAATGTCATGTCACAAACTGATGGGACATAATGAGGACATGATTGGAAAAAATCCTGGGTGGAGAATCATACTGCATTTAATGGGGATCAGAAGAAAGTCTATAGGTAAAATATATACACAATTAAAAGTTTATACATACTATATCCTTTTCTTTTCTTTTCTTTTCTTTTCTTTTCTTTTCTTTTCTTTTCTTTTCTTTTCTGTTGAGGTCATGAATTCAAGGTAGCTTTGAGCTACCAGACAAAGATAGCTTTATCTCATTTTATCGCACCACTAGGAAAGGAGATTCGTAAACATATCAGTAAGATTTTTCTACTCACACTGCATTTTCTTTTCTTGAGCTTTTTATTTTTTTCTTGAGTTGCTCAGCTACTTCTGCCAGCTTTCACCTTTCAGATCCCCTTTCTAATCGGCTACCTACTTTTAAAGTTTGTTTCATGTATTTTTTACCTGGTGTGTATGTGTGCTATACTTGCATGTATTTGTCTGTGCACCACATGAGAAGAGAGTCCATGGAGGCCAGCAGGTATCAGATCCCCTGGGACTGGAGTTACAGATGCTTGTCAGTGGCCATAAAGGTGCTGGGAACTGAACTTGGGTCTTGTAGAAGAGCAGCCAATGCTCTTAACCACCGAGCCATCTATCCAGCCCCCAGCCACCTACTCTTTACTGCTCTGAATTTTTGTAATTCCATTCCAATTTGTTTTTCACACTATGGGAAAGATCTTAAAATGTAATCCATGCCATTTTTTTTGCCCCAACTCTTAAAATTTTCCAAAAGTTTCATCTCGTTTTTTTAGAAAAAGTTTAGATATCTCGGCATGACACAGAGACCTCTTTGTAATCTGGCAACCACATGTCTATGTTTTCTGTAAAATTAATTTTAATTCCTCTTATTTTTTCTTTGTACAAATAATAATAGCTGCCCTCTACTACCATGTGGCAGACATTACGCTAAGGAATTTTACAGCTGTCTGGTTTTACTCTGTTGATCCTCTCCACCCCTTATAGGAGACAGAGTGGATTTCTAGTATCCTTTTTCTTAGAAATGTATCTTGTCTTTCTCTGCCAAGAACCAGGAAGAAAGCACTGACCGAAACAACAGCAAATCCTGCAGTGACAGAGCTTGCGTTTTTTCTCTTGTTCCCAAACAGATCTAGCATTACTGCTCTACTTGGACTATTTAAGTGGAAGGATATACAATAAGAAAAACTAAAGCAAACAAACAGAAAACCTTCATGATGCAGGGATGGTGTGGAGTGACTGTAGGGAAATGGAGGGAAGGGTCCTCAGAGTTCACATTGTCCTAACACAGAGACCCTTTAATACAGTTCCTCGGGTTGTGGATCTGTAAAATTAAAACTACAACCACAAATTATTTCAATGCCCGTTCATAACCACAATTTTGCTACTGTCATGTCTCATAATGCAGATATGTGATAGGCAACCCCATGCTGCCTGGAGGCTTCAAATCCCATGCTGTGCTACCACAGGAGACTACTGCAGCACTCTGCTCTCTTAATCTGGATTCCACATGAGATTGTGAACTCACTCCACATCTTCCTGTGTCTGACTTTCTTGGTCCCTTCTTCATCTATCCCCTTATGATAGTAATTTTTTTTTTGGTTTTTCGAGACAGGGTTTCCCTGTGTAGCTTTGCACCTTTCCTGGAACTCACTTGGTAGCCAAGGCTGGCCTCAAACTCACAGAAATACACCTGCCTCTGCCTCCCGAGTGCTGGGATTACAGGTGTGCACCACCACCACCTGGCCGGTAGTAAATTTTAATATTCGGGAATTTTGGCTTGGCCATGACACCCACGCTTGGTTAAAACCAGTCTAGGAGCTGCTCTAAACATATTTTTAGATGAGACAAAGATTTACATTAGACTTTGAGCTTAGAACTTCTGTGCAGACTGTCCTGCATCATGAGGTGGGCTTGATTAATCAGTTGTAAGCCTTAAGGAAAAACCACTGAGCTTCCTTGAGAATGAGAGACCTCTGCCCCCCAACTACTCTTTCCTGGGTTTACAACCTGAAGGTCTACATTGCAGGATTCAGAGTTGTGAGTCAACTGCTTAAACTAAATTTCTTTGAATGAACACACACACACACGAACACACACACACACACACACACACACACACACACGAACACACAAACAACACATGAACACACATACACAAACACACACCTACAGACACACAGAGACATGCACACTCAACACACATACACAGACACACACACAAACACATGCAGACACACAGACACACACACAGACACACACCTACAGATACACAGACACCAATACACAGACACACAATACACAGATACATACACACACACACATACAGACACACACACACACACACACACACACACACACACACACACACACACATTTTATTATTTCACTCTTCTTTTGGAGAACCCAATGCGTACATCAGGCTCTTTTCCATCACCCGTCTTCTTAATACAGTCTGGACCATTGGGATTCACCCTCCTCTGTCTCATTTATCCTTCCTCTCTCCTACTTGCTTCTTCCAGGCTGTGCAGAAGTCTTTAGACTAGCGATTGACCTTGAGAAAACAAATTCCTCTGCCACAGACTGAGACCATTTTCCTTGAAAGAAGGTGGCTTAAGAGTTAGTTGCAAGGAGTCATTTGGCACTTCTATGGGAAGATTCTGGTAGGTGCGGATTTGAATTTTTTCTTCGGCGTGAGTATTTGAGCTGGGTCAGTTATCTTACAGCTTTGTGCCTCAGTTTCTTTGTGGGTCAAAGGAGAGAAGAATGCTTTGTCTCAGAACTGTGGTGAGGACTAGGTGGGCTTATGGCTTAAGGGCTCGTGGAACACTGACTAAAAATTTTTTTAAAAGATTTATTTATTCATTATGAAGAGGGCGCCAGATCTCATTACAGATGGTTGTAAGCCACCATGTGGTTGCTGGGAATTGAACTCAGGACCTCTGGAAGAGCAGTCAGTGCTCTTAACCTCTGAGCCATCTCTCCCACCCAGACTAAAATTTAATTAGTGCTAAAAATAAATGCTAGTGACACAAGTAATAATTTTATAGCTCCCATACAAGGCTGTTTAGCCACAGCTGAAGATCAACCTGGCTTTGATAATAACCATTCATCTTATAGCACATTCTCCAAACACTGGAAAAGAATAAAAATATTTATATCTTCCTGTCTATGCCTATCATGTATTTTTATCTTCAGAAGAGAATATACATAGGTACAAGTCCAAAGTTAAAGTATCTATAACCCAAACCAGCAATATGTAAAAATTTTCTGTGATGGGCTAGAAGTTAATATTTTGACTTTGTAAGCTATTCAGTCTCTGTTGTAATCAGGCCCATGGTAATGTCAAAGCAGCTACAAAAAATAGATATGACTGTATCCCAATAAAACTTTATGGAAGTTTTTAATTGACACATAGTACTTGTTCATATTTATGCAGCACAGTGAGATGTTTGATACGTGGACATGTTATAGAATGGTTAAATTGGAATACTACGCACATCCATCACCTTGAGTTTTTGTTGTTTCTTTGTCATGAAAAGAATAGAAAATGTGTTTTCTAGTTACTTGCCACAGATATATAACACAATATTGTCAACTACATTTTGTAGAGCACCAGAGTGTGTTTCTTGTAACTGTAATTCTGTGTTTGAACCATCTTTATCAATCCCCACCTATCATATACCCTTTACAGACTCTGGTAACTACAATTTGATTCTTAACTTCCATGTTATCAGCCCTTTTAGAGTCTACGAATGAGTTCAGTCATGCATCCTTTGTCTTTCTGTTTGACCCCACCCCCTCTTTACACTATGAGCATCACATGATTTCATCTTTTCTCTTTTCTTTTCCCCCCATTTTTGGTGCATGTTACAGATGTCTGTATACATGCTTTTGCGTGTGTGTGTGTGTGTGTGTGTGTGTGTGTGTGTGTGTGTGTGTGTGTGTTGGGCTGAGATTAATGTCAGAAATAACCCTCATCACTCTTCTCCGTTACTCCCAACATCTAGGAAAGAGGAGGTGTGTCCATATGAGTTGTCTCAGAGAATGAGTGGAGCTGGGCTAGGATGGGGGAAAGGCAGGCCACACTCATGGGGGTGTCACTGTGGCCCAAGAGCCATCTGCCTAGAGGGAGGTGCAAATTAAGTACTAAGTAAGTCTTTGTTAAATGAGAGACTGAATGAGTATTACCACCACAGTACTTTCCAAAAAGGTAAAGAAATCTACACAGTTGTCATTCTTATTACACTCTCAGCCACCGTGTGCTAAGGTCTGAAACATGTGTTTCCCTTTGACTACTATACATTGTCTTACTTTCAATTGTTTCTCTGTCCTTTGGCCATTCTGAACAAGTTAATTAAAGCACCAACATATCATTGTCCTTAGGTTTGTCTAGTGAGTTCTGTATTGGGTTTGGTGGGATCAAGAACATAGGTGTTCAGCTGCTTACTTGGCAAAGGAGACATTTATGTGAACACATTGCTTCCAGCTTAGGAAGTCTATTTCAGGTCTGGCTATAAAGGTTATGAATATTCTGGGAGCTTGGGATTTTGGAAAATTTCCAGAACCATCAAATGTTGAAACTATGCTGACTTCAATTGTTTTACTCACAGGGTGCCTCCTAATGACCCGGACAATAATCCTACTTTGCTTTGTGACTACTGTCTGATGCCACATGGATGAGGTAATAAAACCATCTTTGAATATGTTGGAAAAATGAAATTGGTGTTTAAGTGATCACAGCTTTTCCTAAATATGCTCAGATTTAAAACATGAATATTCTTTAAATGAATAATTATGCGATTATTTCCTCAAATACAACTTAAATTGTATCAGTTTGCCGAACAAAAAAATTACATATATAATATAACTGTCAGGTACAATGGTATTTTAAAGGCAAATATTCAGTAGCATTAAAAATAACAACAGAGACCCCCCCCCCCCATCACCACACTGGAAAGTCTAGAAAGCCTACCACATTCATTTCATTTGTGTCTGAAGTTAACAAGACACACCATCATAGAATAGGGATATGCTGGTAGGCAGTAATGAGAGCTAATATTAATGTGGGTTTCCATTTTTTAAAAATCCCCATAGTCTGTTTTATTTGCAGGTAAATCTCTTTCCCTTCTGTTGGTAATAGGTATTTCTTATAATAGAGATGTATAATTGAAGCTTGCAAATAGCATTGTAAAATAAATAAATATCTTTTTTAATAGCAACTATGAAATTTCTACAACTGAGATAACTGTATTCTTTTTAGTATCCCACTTGCTCATCCAAGCTGAGATGAATTATCATTCCTGTTGGAGGTTTCCCTAAAGAGAATCAAAGCTCTTTGCCTATAAATTCCACAATATCCTTTGACTAAAGTCATTTTATCATATATCCTAGAATGCTAATTCTTTTTATCTTGTTTACAAAAATGTATTGGGGGAAGATTGTAATAAGCACCTGTCTGTCCTTCTTTGTTTAAACACAAAAAAAAACCATGTGGAAAGCTATTTCTAATCCGACTTACTTTTAAAGTGCCCTGTACATATGCCAGTTTTCCTGCATGTTTTGACAAATGACACATTTCCTTTGGTGCTTCCTTGTGGGTAACAGCGTGTGAGGATGTGGTGCTGGAAAAATTTATTACAGTTATTTTGTAGTTGATATTAAAAAATGTGATGTATTATACCAGGTGTCTGACCTTTAAAGATCTTAGGACCTAATTCATTACAACATAAAATTTACATATTATTCAACTTTGCTGCAGAGCTCTTATGAACAAGTCCTGGTGTGTGTGTGTGACAGGACAGAGAAGAAAAAAGCTAAGCTCAGGCCATAGCTGAGGACTAGACTCCAAGTTTGCACATGTGTGGGACTTCTGTAACGTGGAACAGAGGCGCTGCATGATGGTGTAAGCAAAGGAAGGTGCAGGAGAAACTTGGCAGGGTGAAAATGTCCTGGGTTCATGAAGTACACCTTTTCAGAGATTCTCGTGGAGTCTGCCTTCAGTACAAGGTCGTGAAAAGTACATTTAAGAGAGAATGAAGCACCCATGGTCCCACTGAGCGGCTTTTTAAGGGATTGAACCTGAGCCAGCCAACAAAACAATATAAAATGATTATCTTACACCTGATTTAAACATTTAGAAGTCAAAATGAAAACTTGTTATGAAACAAAAACCCTAGGTTAAAAAAAAACAAACGTATTTGAAATCATGTACATGTAACAGTTTTGCAAAAGAATGAAAATGTGAATCATATTACAGCAAGTTATATCTGAACACTAAGATTAGGTGCTACTGGAAATCAGATTATGCTACTTGAATTCTCTTGTTTTTAATGTTTCCTTTTCAATGGAAAGTAGACTATCATTTTATCACACTACATATTTACATTATTTATGTTTCCAATCGAACAAATATCTGTGAAATTGAAAGCTCAACGTTTAATAAGTACATGTACAATATCCTACAGGATAACAGTAGGAGTGCTCATTTGTAAAAGCGAGGTCCCTATGGCTTCCTATCTCTCAAGGATCCCAAACCTTGATTGATAATGCTGTCTTTCCCTGAGGAGGTTTTAGTATCATGGCAGAAAAATAACTTCAAATATTTCTCTCCATAGAGATTATAAAATAATTTGAGTTAATGCAGATGGGCTAATCATGTCAATACAAGTCAAACACTGTTTAAAGATTCAGTTTGCTATCACAGATAATGTTTCCGTATTCGGCAGTTTAATTAGCGAGGAGGAAGCATTTCATCTCAAATGCTGATTTTCTAAATTACTTTGCTGGAAGGTATAGAAATTATGCTTAAAAATTTCCTTTTTGGATATGTGCTAATTTTTAGCAAGTGGGCGGGGGCCATCAAAACAAGGCAAAATGTGAAAAGCCACCATTATCCTCCCTGAGTGGCTTTTGGCAAACCCAAGCCAATCACAGGCCTTAAGCGGCAAGGTGAGAAGTGTTGTGTTTTCGCGGTAGAGGGCGCTGTCTTCTAGTCCTAGCACGAGCGAAAATAGAAGGTCACTCAGTCTATTGATAAATCACACCGCCGTGATTCCTAACTGACAGCTCGAACTAACATCACGCCGCATGAGGGGGAACAAAAGGCCATCAAGCAGCCATTTTCTTGACACTTTTATTCAATCACCAGCAGATTGCTTACGACAGCAATAGCAGCTGTTTTGTCTTCATCTTTCCACATTTGATAAAAGGTGTCAACTCAAATTTTTGTAAATAATTCACTTACCCCTACTGCACACACCAGCGCTGCTCAGCATATGTATTTTGTGGGAGCAGATCGCCGAGGCAGGTCAGAGCTCAGTGATAGCTGCTGAAGGTCATCTGTGATCTTAAAAGACGCCTCGAAAGAGCCATCCCGTCCTTCAAGGTCAGAGATAAAACTATGCGTAGATGTTTGTGATGGGCACAAAAGGTTACCCGGTGAGGAGGAAAATATATGAAAATGCTTCCTTCAATAGGAGACTCATTTTCTTTGTTTAAGAAATCTCTCACTTCCAGCTCCTCGGTCAGTTATCAGTGCAGGGTATTTGTAAACCCACTGAAGAGATTAAAAATCTAAATTGCTCTTTGAAAAGTTTGAAGAAAGCATTATTTGTAGCCTGCTATTCATCATGACTGTATGGAGGCCAGAGCTACAATCCATTTCTATGTCCTTTTTAAAAAGAATCATAAAAAGAGTGTCAAAAATTAATACAGTTAGAGAGAATTTCATTTATCAAGTTCATTTAAAATTCTACCCTGAAATGCATTTAGGCTTGAGAGCCGAGGGAAAAAAATAGAGAAAGAAGGTGTTTTATATCATAAGAGCTTCGTTTGCTTTAAGGGCTTAGAGAAACTAATAGAGAAATCCTTGAATTATTGCAATAAGATACTCTATCTGGTGTTGGCAAGCAGCTAAAAGCACTGAGATTAAAAATGATACATCCTTCAATGCTAGCTTGTTTTTTAGGTTACATTACTCACAGAATAACCTAAACAACAAACAGTCACTATTTGGTTTATATTTTCTAATAGGAAAAGTCCATGTGTTTTTGAGATCCTGACTGAGTGCCACCGCAGGGGGATTTATTACCTGTAATTGATGTGCATGGGGATCAAAGAGCACCTTTCTTCCATTTTCTCCTATTCTTTTTACGTCAGAAGTGTGTGTGTGGGGGGAATAACTCTTACAGTTCCACTGGAAGAGGCGTGGGGGACAAAATGAACCAGGATAAAGTACTGCTGTGGTTAGACAGGGCATTAAGCACAGTTTTGAACCTAAATTAGTCACTCCAATTCCTGGTTGAAAATTAATTCCCACAAGGAAAATTAATATCTCCACAACTTAAATCTTTATAAATAGGCAGCAAGCAGGGATTTAGAATAAATTTTTAATCTTCTGTATTTCAAAGCACAGGGTTACCTTCAGGTTGGCATGTACTTGCCCCTGAAGACTTAGCAATGCCGTATTATACTGTGGTTTGTCTTCTTACAACAAGTACTTCTGGGCGAGATTGTAGGATTATGGGACTAGCATGCACATCTTACCCGTTTCATAACTGCAATGTTCTCATGAAGCATGTGAAGCGCTTGCATTCATTATCCAGTTTTTATAGTCCTCTTGTCACATTGTTTGATCAGAAGGGAAGGACTGTGGGTTTAGGAGTCATGAGGTGACTATACACGTGTAAACTGAGTCCATCCAGAGGGATTCCACCATGCAACTCAGCGCTGTTCTCTATTCCTTAGTACCCTGAATTTAGGGCTCACATAAGATGGAGCACAGAGCTTGGCACTGAGCAAACATCCAATATGTTGTTTAAAAAATAAGATTAGGACAGGTGTGTTTAACTGAGAGATATGTAGAAGGCTTTTCCAAACTTTCTATGTTTTAATGACAACAACTTGCTTAGTAGACCAACTAGAATAAATGTGTGTCTGGTCAGAAAAACTAAAAAAGGCGAAGTGTTTACTCTGGAGAAGCTTCCATTCTGAGTGGAGGTGGGATTGTGTTTTTGTGACAGAGGGTTCGCTTTCTCAGTTGTAACTTGGGGAGAGCACTCACAGCTGTGTCTCATCAGGCTGTTGTGCAGGCTGGAAAGAAAGGGTTTGGGAGCTGTGAAAGGCTTCATTGTTGAGAGCAATGGTGAGTTCAGAAGTGAGGGCCAGCGGCTCCTAGAGGAATGTGGGAGATTCTAACCAGGATGGAAAAAGGCAGGAAGGTGTAAGACCAAAGCCACGGGGAAACAAAACAACACAAAAGAACAAAACAAACCACAGAGCATATCAACAGCAGCCCGAAAACAACACCAACCTAGACATATGTAAAGCACTGGAAAAAGCTGAATACCAGAGTGCTTACTCATGGGGGACAGGTTCTTGAGACGGTTCCAGATAAAGAGGGTTGCCTGCAAGTCTTGGTAACTTGTGGAAGAGCCTTACCTCAAAGGCAAAAACACTTCAGTGAGAGTGGTGATTGCTTTCCTTCTAGCTAACTGCGCATGAGGAACTCCTTTCATATGGGTGAGCACGCACTGGTACGGCACATACATGTTGAGGTCAGGGATCAATGTCAGATCTTTCTGTGTCACTGTTCCATCTAATCACCTGAGACAAGGCCTTTCCCTGAACCTGGAGCTCACCAATCGGCTAAGGGACCCCGAGGATATGCCTGCTTCCGCCCTGACAGCATTGGGATTCCAGGCGCATGCCACCACATTTGGCTTTCCATGGGGGTTGGGGATCTGAATTCAGGTCCCATGCTTGTGTGATAGGTACTTCACTGACTGAGATGTTCCAACCACCTTATTTACCATTATTTTCTGTTTTGACAAATATCCTGTTAAATTTTTATATTAAGGGGTATTGATTATCTTAGGGGAAAAAAAAAGAAAATTTTTGTTGAAGAAAAGCTAAGGGAGAGAATTCAGAAATGGGGGCGGGTGGGAGGAGAGTAGGAGGGGTAGGCTACGGGGGGCAGAGGAGGGAAGAGGGGGATCTTTGATTGGTGTGTAAAACGAATGGAATATTTTCTTAATAAAAAATAAAGTAAAAAAAGAATATCCATTTGGAGAAGGGCGCTCCAATTTAGCATAATAAAACAATCGGAAGTCAGAAGCCATAATTAAGAAAAACACTAAATAGATAGAAAAAAATAGAAGCTTTCCATCACCCCAAAACCAATGTATACCAAAGTTAAGCAACCTGTGGGTTCTAGAGTGTGTTATAGTGAATCTGCAATGTGCGGACACATTTTATTTAATGCGTGTTCTACACCTGGTGGTAGCCATGGACACTTGAGGAGCTTGCTCCACCTGGTGGAAGCAGGTCATAGGCCCTTTGAAGAGTCCTCCTAGCCCACTTCCCGAGTTGCTCTCTGCTTCTTGGGTGCCCACGATGTGAGCAGCTTCCACCAGAAGCTCTAACTGCCGCTGATACACTTCTGTATACCCTGCCTTCCCGCCATGACGGAGAAGAACTCTGTGCGACCCTGAGCCCAAATGAGCCTTTCCTCCCTTGGATTGTTTAGGTACTTTAGCCACAGCATTGAAAAGTAACTAGTTCAAAGTGACTTCTCAACTTTTGGATTCGTTACCAGATGTTTTCTCTAAACTAAGCGGAGTAACTCCCCAGGCTTTGCTTGTGAGAATACTAAGTTTTACCTCAAAGCAGAGTTTTTAATCCGTATAATGTTGTTACTGTTTGTTTTACCTGCTCTTTGTAGAACATTTCATTGTCTGCCCCTTCAGATAAAAACGCCTCCTTTTGCTGGGCATTTTACAATGACAAATTACATTCTCTGTCAGGCAATTTGTACAGTGACCAAAATGCAGAAGCAGTAGTTAAATGTTAAGAGTTTTTTTTTTCTTTCTTTCTATAAATTGGGAGAGAAATAAAGACAGAAACAATGGATTCTGATATCACAAGAAAAAGAAAACAATAAATTCTATAGTTTTAAAACAGACAAACCTAGATTTTCTTGGTATGTGACCTTGGCCAAATTACTTGAACTCACTGTTCTTGTGTGAACCAAGCCATAAAATGGCATTAAAAAGATGTCCCCTGAAAAATGCAGACATTATATCTGACGTGAGGTGCTCTGGGTAAATAAATTATGTCTTTCCTGGTTCAGGCTGGAACAAAAAGGTGAATACTATTCCTTGCAAAAGATGCTTTCAAGGGTCATCCTGCTTTTCTCCCATAATTTTTCTCCTCTACCCATGTGGCCATTTTATATTTTATTGCTGAGTTCTTACTAGATTGTGAAGCTAGCTATAATAATAATAATAAACACCAATATTTTTCTCCCAGCAGAAAAGGGCACCGAAGGGCAAAACAAAATTTCTAACAGTGACTTTCATGGTGTTTTCCTGTGTTAGGAAACAAAGCGCTCTCAGGTGTGGCGATCCCAGGTCTTCCTGCTTCTGTGTGTACACTCGTTGTTTGGCGATATCCAGGAGATTACTGATTCTGAGGAAATGAAAAGACAAACTTCCAAGTTAACCTTTAACTTCTAGAAAATTCTAGGGTGTATGGAAATGCATATGCTTTTGAGTTCTTTAATAGCAACTAGCTTTCAGGGAAACCTTAGAGATCAGTTGGGACCAAGAACTTAATGTTGTGAGACAAATATGTGACATCCAGGTGAGAAGAAGGAGCTTCAAGAGATACTAAAATGTCTCTTTTTGCAGAACCCTCCATGACTGTTCCCTCTACACTGTCTCTTCCATCCATGCTTGGTTTTCTGTTCAGCTTTTGTTTTGTTATATGCATGCCATGTTATCACTTATTTTGTGTACTGACTCTCTTCCTCTGGATTGTAAGGATCAGAAAGACAAAATTCCTCTCTGCCCCTGAGTATACAATTTGTCCTAGATGATAAGGGAAGATATAACTTTGCAAAGGCATTGAAATACAGGGAAAATGGTAATAGGTTATGTTTGATTTGTCCCATAGGACCAAGATCTTGAAGGGAACCTCAAAGAAGAGTTCAGATGTACTGAGAGTTTTAGGATTCTGACTAATCCCAACAAAGCTGGGATGAAAATATAAAAGGCAGGCTTGGGAAATACTTTAGTGACCCTAATATAGGCAGAACAGCCATACAACAATAAAAACCAAGTTTGACATGACTTTGAGGGCTAAAATGCTGGATTTAAGTAAGAAATGTGCACGATAGAAAAATATAACCACTTTAATTTCATTGAGAGAGCCTAGATAGTAGCAAATAATTCACCTGACTTTCCCAGGCTTATGTTTTGCTTCTTCTGTATCATACCGTCCCAAGTTCAAGGTCCTTGCAGACAACAAACATAACCACTTGGTCTTTTGATGGTAGGTGACATCAGAGTTGGATTTGCTACCAAAACTTGTGGATGATGGCAATTTAAAGCTGGAGGGAAGAGGGGTGATGTGACAGTTGTGGGAACACAAGGGTGAGGGGCCATGCAAACAACATTTACTGAAGGAAAGAGAATCAGTAGATTGACAAGATGACTGTCAATTGGCTGAGACTGCATCACAGATGGAGAAGAAAGAAAGAGGGACAAAGAGAAGGAAATATAGATGATTCCTGTGTTGCCTTCTGTGTTCTGGGGACATTTCTCTTTCATGATCGTTATTTCTGTATCAGTAGGAAAATTTACTGTTTTGGACAATCAAGTAAAACAAATCAAAACTAATGTGAAAACGTCTTCAATTTTGAATGCACTGAGTGTGAGAAAGGGTTTGTACAGGTCCTTTAAAACTTCATTCATAGAATGTACAAGCCAAGCAAGTTGGCATTTCTAAAAATGGCAAAAAAAAACCTCTCATATTCTAGCTAGCTGGTACGTTGAATGGATAGATTAATGGCTCTTAAACTATAATGTACATCCAAATCACCCAAACAGATTGTTGAACCAGTTTGGGGCTCCATTCTGAGATTTTTATCCAGTAGGCATGGGCTTCAACCCAAGAATGTACATTTCTAACAAGTTCCCAGGTGAAGCTGGTGCTGACCTGGCACCCATCCTTTGAGACTCATTGTGTAGGCTGCTTTGTACCATGGCTCCCTGGCTACTGGAGAAAGGAGCAATGAGATCTGTGAGCTGGCCTACTGAGAGCCTACCCAGGTGCTCTTTGGGTTTGAGGTCCAAATTGCTTCTGAGTTTGGAGAACAAGGCCAAACTCACTGTGGGTACAGCCCTTTGCTGCTTTTCAGAGAGCAGCACTGCTAAAGGGAACAAGTTCTGATGCAACTTCTCTTTGCTAACACTGCCATTATTTTCTTCAGAGAAGAGGAAGGAAGGAATACTATTGGTCTTCAATTTGAGTCTCAGCTTCTAGAGGTTTTGTTTATCTCTGACAAGCTAAATGGTCTTACACCAGTCACTTAATCCCACATTGCTCTTTTTTTTTGATCTGTAAAATGAGAAATCAGTTTAGATGACCCTTACTTTTTCTTTCTGCTCTGAAACTCATTATGTTTGATCCTATCTCAGAGGAAGAATTTATATTACAGTACCAAATCCTCTGTTTATCCTTGTGACAACTGGAGTGTGTTTGGAAGTTGTACTTTATTGGTGATAGAAGGTCTTAGTGACCTAAATATTTTCTCTAAGTAGAATGTAGAGTCCTCAAAAGTATTGAGCACATTATGATCAGTTATATCCCAATAGCACTGAACACACTATGATCAGTAATATCCCAACAGTACTGAACACACTATGATTAGTAATATCCCCACAGCACTGAACACACTATGATCAGTAATATCCCAACAGCACTGAACACACCATGATCAGTAATATCCCAACAGCACTGAACACACCATGATCAGTAATATCCCAACAGCACTGAACACACCATGATCAGTAATATCCTGTCCTTTCACTTCCTGTTCTTCCCCTTCTTCAATTCTTCAATAACATTTGTTTTCTGTTAAAATTAGGAAAGAAACCATTTTCCAGAAGTGTAACAAGAATTTAGAAGAATAAGCCTCAGTCTCTGATACTCAATTCGATTCTTTACTCCTGTTGTTTATATGTTTTGCCACCAGATAGCAGAATTACTCTTGTTATAATATTTGTATAACTTAGATGGGTTCCTTGGAAGCTCTTAGAGGAATGTGAGAGAGGAAGTCTGCCCTACCTCAGTATCTGAGCATAATTGGTTTTGGAGAAACAGGACTTTTAAGTGACTTCACTTAAAAATGCTGACCAAAATGTGATTGCTTCTCCACCTCCTCCAAGAAGGCTTCAGTAGGGGGGCCTTATCTTGTAGATGTAACCGTCTTGTTAAATAAGAAACACAGAGCCAATTGCAGTTAAAAGCCACGAGGTCAGAGCAATAGCTGAGAGCTGAAAACCTTACCCTTCACTGCTGCTCTGTCTTCCTCTCCACAACAGAGCTACTTCTGTGATTTTTATCTTTTTTATAGACTTCCTGTTCTCCTTTCTCACTGGTTGTAAACCCAGCCACATGACCTCCTCGTCACTGCCTGTCTGTACAGACCTCCAGGTCTTCTATGGTTAATATTGAGATTAAAGGTGTGTGTCGCTATGTTGGCTGTATCCTTGAACACACAGAGATCTGCCTAACTCTGCTTCCCAAGTGCTGGGATTAAAGGCCTGCACCACCGCCACCCAGCTTTTGCTATGGCTTGCTCTGGCCCCAAGGCAACTTTATTAACATACAAATAAAATCACATTTCAATACAAATAAAATATCACTATATTATTTTAAAAAAATAATTACACAAATATGTTTGGTTGCACTTATATCTAGTCAAACATAGATTTTATTTTCAAATACGTGCCCAGAAAGGAGCTCATGTGCCTCCTTCTAGCTTCAGGTGTAGTCAACCTGTGGTCCCCAGAGAAGAGGTTGTTGGTTGAGCTTATTTGAGATGGCATGGCCATGAAAGAAACAATTGTTGTCAAATGATTCACAGATTTCACATTTGTGCAGGGACAGTTCTTTGACATTTGACCTCTGAATACTCTGTTGTCATTGTTCATGCTGCTTTGTGTCTTCAGTTGCTGACTGGCTCAACTCTGCTTCACTCACTGTTTTTGTGTGGGAATCCCCGCTCTTTTTTAAGATTTGCAATTTCATTTTTATTCTTTATTATAAGACCATGTTAGCTTGAAATATGAGACTAGGCATTAAATTAAATATTAAGCTAACTAGTAGAGGGAAAGGATTTTCTTTGCAAAGCTTTATGTTACTTTTGTTTATTTATTTTATTCAAAGTAGATTTCCCTTTTAAATATAATACATTCTGATCATGGTTTCCTCTTCCTCATCATCTCATTCCAGATACACCCTACCTCTCCAGCCATACAACTCCATGCCTTCTATCTCTCTCTCTTTTACATTGTTTCATTTTAACAAGCAACCTAAAGTCCACACAGGTGAATGTTCACATGAGGGTATACTCAAAACAATGCATAGGCTTTCAACATTTTTTTACTTCAAAACTTAAATTTTAAAAATTAAAGCACTTTCAAATTTGATTTTTATTTCATTGGTAGCACACACAACGGCTATCAATCAGCTTTAACTACATGCTTGTTCTGTAAGAAGCCGTCTCCAAACTCTGGCTTAAAGTGACTGTCAGCCAGTCCCACGGATACATAGGCTGTAGTCCAGTCACTGGTTTGTTAACTTGTGCTCAGCTGCTGGAGAAGGGAGACTTCAATGAGAGTTTTAAAATGTGAATTCATTAGGAAGATTTTTAGAGTATGACATATTTACCCCCGCAAAGGAACAAATCTCAATACTGTCTGGCTTTCAACAATGGTTTTGCTTCATAATAACTGTGTTAACTTGGACAATTTACCTAATCTTTCAATGCATTTATTTCTTCACCTATCAAGTGGGGATAAAAATAGCACCCAGTTCACTGGTTTTTATGAGAATGGAATGAGATAATTAACAGATAATTGCCTAGCACATACAGACTGTTTACTAAATGTTAGATTTTCTGTTTATTAAGGGGAAAAAGCTACCTGGTTGTAATGGAAAGGAATGTGTTGGGGATAGGACAAAGGACAAACTATGAACTTGGGGAAGAAAGTAAGGCTTGAATCTATCATAGTTCTCTGGTCATATAAATTAAAGATTCTAGCAAAACCAATATTTCATAATATACAACAGCTATGCACATAGTACCATGTATTTTGTTCTTGACTCTGCCATAGAATTCAAAAGTTGTTAACTATTTGAATCTGAATATCAACTCTAGAAGATAGCTCTTGATCATTGTCTCTGTTTTATAGACAGGAAAACCCAGGCACAAGCAAGGTCATATAGCATCCCCAAGGTCAACCTGCTGGGCCAGACCTGGGATTCAACTGCTAAGAGTCTATAACCTTTGGCTTTCATCCATGGAGATTTCCCATCATCTGGGTGATGGCCAGGTCATGGGGCCATGATGCTTTCAATTAGATGTATGATTCATATCATCTGATTTTGAGGATTTACCTTTACTCATCCCTTCTGAACTTAAAGGTTTGGGGCAGTCTTCTGTCTTTTTTGTCTTGTCTTTGCCTCTCTCCAGCTCATTCCCAAGTGGAAAAAGGGCCCCAGGGGACTTAACTACAGACTGCTAGAGAATCTCTTTGTAAAGATGTGGCAATCCATCCTCTGGCTTGCTGACTCCTCACTCTCCTTAATGCAAGAAGGAGAATCAGGATCACTCTATCAGCTTTCTTTTGCTCTCTAGTAATAGGGCTTTTTATTGCTAACTTAAGGAATAGGGAATGAGTGAGAACAAACTAGGTTTTTATGTCTAACTCTATCTTGCATAGAGGAAACACAACATGCTAATAAATCTTTCATACTAAAAATGCATCCGCACAAGGCAAAGGACAGTGTTTGTAAATCTCACTGAATTAAGTTTAACTTTGGTGCCTTTTGGCAAGTGCAGCTCAGGGATGAGGATTGTGTAGCTCTGAACCAAAATTCTGTGGGTGAGAATTATAAGTATAGGTAATTTTGAATTTTAGATATAAGATCATGGCCTCCAAAAAGCTTAGTTGAAGCTATGACATGCTTCATAGTCCAGGTATATAAAGCTGCAGTTGTCATGGACAGGCTGGTCCACATGTATGCTGGTGCTCTGTTTTGTTTGGAATTAGGTATTTTTATTTGGTGTTGCTTGCATCTCAGCTGAGCCAGCTCTCTTTGATCCAAACAAGATAGGGTGGATTTTATTAAAAATTTAACACGTATCTCATAGCAATATTTACTTTAATGTGGTAAATCAAGAAATTCTTTTTCTGAATGAGATATGTTGGTAAGATAAACTCAATGCTGTAAGATAAATATTAACTTTATAATGAAAACTACAGAATGCCTTATCTGGTACATTGCATCTGTATTTCTCTAAGGAGATGAGAAGGCATCCGTGCTTTTGGCTGCATCTTGCAAGAGAGGTGATAATTTAGATTTTAATCCTTAATTATCTGTCCTAGCTCACTTTAGAGTGACATATCGTCCTGTGTATTCTTCCACTTCTAATTTTAAAAAGATCAAATATGTTAGCTCAGGCAAGAGACTAGCTAGTCTGAGAATTGCAAAAGTACAGCTAGGCACTTTTACATGCAGAAGTCTTGGAAGAACTGCTAACTTTAGTAGGTAAAATTCATTAGTGGAAAGGAGACTTCGGAAGTTTTAAAGTTAAAATGTCTTCTGGGAACTCAGGTGAACATAATGTAGAATCCAATTACACAGTTGTTGGAGTGAAGTTCAAAGGACACCTCTCATGGTTTTGATAAAGTTACCACTCTGGAAAGAACTAAGATATACTACTTTTCACTGGCGTGATTGTCCATGTACGGGTACCTTCACAGAGTGGCACCAGTTATGAATCCTGTAAGTGACTTATTAATAACAGCAATATGAATGAAGTGTGCTGCCTAGAAAATGAGGTTGCCTGGCTCTCATAAAATACCATTTTCTTTCCATAATTTACGGGATGTGTTGTCCAAGGAGATGAAGTATTTCACATTGGTCAGTTTGGGCCCTGCCAAAGCCTAATATTATGTAGAATATTTGTAATGGGTGACTGACAAAACAGTGTTCCCTGCTGCTCAGCCCTTCTGTGGTCACAAACATCAAGGCCACAGACACAATTTCTCACTGGGTTCATTTCTTTAGTAGTTACAAATACTATTAGGGATCTAAATAAAGCAGCCAAACAACCTCATTTTTATTGTGTGTCATTAAGTTGTGGAAAAAAAATGAAATTCAAAGCTGTGGTCCTTGCTTTCAAGGGACTGATTGTCTTGGAAGCAAAAGATTAATTCTCTGTGCAAATGGTGTTAATCAACCAGTTCTATCAACTTTTACATATTTACCACATACTCAGAGGTAAATCAGTTTCTGACCTTCGTCAAGGCTCACACATTTTGAGTTACTAGCAGCATACAGAGGGTGCCAATTAGATGAGAAGTGCTTCAGGAGCTTAGAGTTCCTGCAGTGTGTAACAGAACACAGAAAAGATCCTGTCTTTTAAAAACAATACGTGTATATTCAAAGCACATGCATGCTCAAATTATATTTTTTAGAGCTGCAAAGAACTTTGTAGCGCATAAATCATGATACAGTTTTGAAATAATTCTTCTAAAGGAACATTGCAAAAAGTCTATCTGAACACATCTGTAATCCTGGCATTTGGGAAGCAGAGGGATCACTGAAAGGTCAAAGCTATCTTGGTCTATGTAGAGAGCTCTAGACCAACTAGGGATATATAATGAGACTCTATCTCAAAACTACAACAAAAATATCAAAACAGCCCCCTACCTGCAAACAAAAACCAAGCAAGCAAGCAAGCAAGCAAGCAAGCAAGCAAGCAAGCAAGCAAGCAAGCACAGCTGATCTGGCATCCTGTATATACTTGGCCTTGGCCTTCTTTGACTTATAACCTTCTGTCTCTGCCCAGGCTATTTGTATCTCCTTCTGTAGCAAGACCAGTACTGGCAAATCTCTTGCTTTTCTATACTTCTGTATTTCTTTTTCTTTTTTCTTTTTTTGGCTTGCCTATGAAAGTCTTTACAGAAATTATTGTAGTCACAGTTCCAGACCAACAAGTACATCACATGTTCATTTATTTTACCTGTGGATAGGTTTCAGGTTGATGTAGAAGGTGAGGTGAGTTGGGTTTACAGTTAGTGCCCTTAAATGGTGATTTGGAGTGTCTGGATTTGCCTGGGCACACACCTACATGGTGATGGGAAGCACCACCTTACTGCGAATCATTCTTTATTGTAGACCTTTGTGCTCTGTGTTTTATGTTCCCTAACATCCCTTCAGCTCCTCTGGAGATGGGGGACAGGGATGTCATTGCCATCTTGTAGGTTAAAAAAACTATTGATTATCAGCAGTTGCAAATGAACTAAATTAAATGTGGTGCTTTATTTGAAATGGAGATAAGTTGAATTTTTTTCATCTCTTCCTCTCCCTAGTGGTATGACCTTGGGTAAGTTTCTTAATATGTATGGATCTTGTTTTCCATATTTATAAAATGCAGCAAAAGTACACCTCCTCATAGGGCTTCATGGAGTGTTACATTGTTGATAATTAATGCATCATGCCTGGAATATAATGAATACAACCCTATGATGTTTCTTATGTATTTGTTTGCTTTCCCAGCTTAGCACCATCATTTATTTGTACTAGAGACTCAATAAATGTTGAATAAAAAACAGTCAAGTTGGAACACATGGTTATGGTAAATGTCCAACAAATTTGTACTGTATGAATGAGTGGTTCTTGTCCCAGATCAAATGGTCCAGAGAACCACCTGGGAGTTACTCATCTTAGAGTTAGCTCTGAGAATTTTAGCCAGCGGGGGCTCTGCTTCAAACAAGGATTCACATGAAAAGCAAATCAAATGTGAATTTGAAGGAGAGGCAAAATGCGTTGTTTCTTATTAGGCTTGCTGTTTGATTTTCATTAGGCATTCTGCCTGATTCTTATTAGGAATGCCCCGATTTCCTTTAGGTCCTGGTCATTTGGGGTCAGTGCTCAGATGCTATCTAATGATGTCATTATTTGACTTTATTACTTACATGATGTAGGTAATGATTCAGGGTTTATTCCAGAAAATAATCCTAAGCACCTAATGCTGATTGGTTTAATGATACAAAAACTAATTTGGAAAGAATGGAAGGTTTCCTGGGGCACAGCTGATGATGTGAATGTGAGAAGGCTTCATTTCCCACATTTAAAGACTGGAAACAGCGTGCAATTACGTGTTCTTCGATGAGGTGTTTTCTTTGAAATGGAAGAACCTGGAAACCAGCCACGTGAGAAAGGTGGAAAAATGTAAGGAACTGCGCCAAGGTTACTTTTCCTTTTTTTTCCCCCCCTCTATTTCCTTTATTATTGTTATATTTATTCTTGGCTATAAACATTTGCTCTCACGTTTTTTTTTTTTCCTCTTTAATATGAAAATCCAATGGAAAGACTGATGATATTGGCCAAGAGTGAGGAGTTAAAATGAACTTTGTAATTTTGTTTATCAGCTTGAGGTCAATGATACAGAAATTCTGTACATTATAAATGTAAATATGAGTATGACTTCCATGTGCTGGCTTCATTCATGCGGAAGGTGGGCCCAGTTCTTCTGCCTGCAATTGCCTGCCTCCTACCAGTTAACAATTAGTCAGTTAAATGGGCCGCCTCGGGGTTCCTCAAGTCAGTTTTACCTGGTACCCCGTGGTGTGCATCCAAAATCTTTATGGGAGATTTGTGCTTGACTTTGATCCGTGTGATACATCAAGAGGTGCGAGAACCTGGCCATGGCTTTCTCTCGGTGCTTTTCTTGTCTTTGAGCTAAGTGTGGGAGCATGCAGAATGACCCCAGTTGCTGGCCATGAGCAACACTTCAAGCAACAGCTTCATTGATTTCAAGTTAACTGGCTTTAATTACATTGAGTATATTACCCACTTTTCTGTCGTCCGGATTTTCATAATCTGTACCTCACAACACTGACACTGCAAATTATTTAGTAAAATAGGAAAAGATGGACTCTTGACATTTATTCTCGTCATTTGTTTCAGTAATGAGAATAAACAGCTATGATTTTAATTTCTAACCAAATCCTGGATTTTTCCCCCCACAGGTATTTTCCCATCAAGGCTCTGTCCTTCCCATACCTGGGAAGGAATGATTGTAAATAAAACAGTTAAAATAAGGCTATGAGTTCAGTGTCTCCTTTTCCTTGCTCAGTGCAGCCCTGTCTACCTATCTTCTCACCATCATTTTCCAGGCTCCAAAATGACTGGTTCATCAAACTTCATCAATTTCCTTCTAGCTTGACATTCTCTTTCTATCTCTGATCATTGACATGTAGTTTTCCTAGGATTTGATAGATGTTCTTAAGTGCTATGAATACAAAAGTCAAAGAGGAAAGTTTGTCTGAAGCAGGAAAAAATGGAGGAGTCCAAGGATCTAAGAGCAAGTTCCAGTCATGTTGCTGATTTGCTGGATATAGCTGGGTCAGCTCTGTCCGCTCATGGAGCACCCAGGGGAGATTTACATAAATTATGGGTAGATGCTTCATCTATAAAAATGGCCATACCTATAGGGCTTTCATCATAGCATAAAGGCATAACACAAATTATATGTAAGTCGATGTATTTATGTATAATACATTTTAAGTATGCATTTAAACAATTTTAAAGGTATCTGTGTTTTGCCTGCCTGAATGTCTGTGTACCATATGCATGCCTAGTACCCAAAGAGGCCAGAAGAGGGCATCAGATTCCTGGAACTAGAGTTGCAGGTGGTTGTGAATGGCTATATATGTGCTGGGAATTGAACCTGGGTCCCCTGGAAGAATAAGTGCTCCTAACCACTGAGCAATCACTCCACGCTCCACATATATGTTTAAGGCATGTGTAAACGAGTAAGAACTCCCAAACTCATTGCAGTAAACCCCTGAACTGGAGCCAATTGGATGCTTTTCTTGGGCCAACCTTTGCTCTGAACTGAAATTGTCATCTGGGCTCAGCGGAGAGCTTGCTTGGTATATTCAGAGACCTAGGTTTGATCCTAGACAACTATAAATAAGAATAAAAGCAATAATTTTCTTCAAGGGGAGAGGCTAGGAGGAGAAAATAATTCTAAGAAAGGCTTGTGAGAGGATTTCCCTAAGCCCTTGTCTCTTTGCATAAGATCAACAAAACTGAGAGTGGAAAAAATGGTCTTCCTCATGGAAGAGACAGATCCAACTATATATCTAATACCAAGTGGTTAGTCCTGAGGTCATATACATATAAGTAACACTAGACAGCATGAGTAGATTGTATGTATGTATTTAGGAACACACACACACACACACACACACACACACACACACACACACACACCAGAAATTAGAGAGAGAGCAAGAGGGAATGCATTGGAAGGATTGGAAGGATTGGAAGGAGAAAAGATTGTGTGGAATTATATAATTATATTATAATTTCAAAAATAAAATAAATAATTATTTTAAAGATGTTTCTAACTAGACAGCAGGGTCTCCAACATTGTAACTTATCCTGGGATTTGTAACAAGCTGAAATATTCATTAACTGTTCTTACAAATATGGAAGGCAGGGTGGACAGCCTTGTACCCACAGGCAACAATAAAGAGCTGTAGTATGGTTCAGTTTGGGTCATTCCTTGGAACCCAGCTAACTGCGTAGGCCATTTCTAGTCATTGAATTAGCCTCATAATGGCATGACTCAAAAATTAATTTTTATCATAGTTTTTATTTCTGGGTAAAATATATATGTTAACAGAGAAAGTTAGCACATATTCCTAAAACCTATGATTGTACATGAAGACACCTTTTCTTATTGTTGTCATGTCTGTTTTCATAGATATTTTATTAATAGAAGGCCAACTTAAATTGGGTGCATCTCAGAAGGGATTTATTGGTTCATATATTTGAAAACTCAAGGATACTACATTCAGGGACTTGAAGAAAATAGCTTTTTAAAAAATTTTTTCTACTTTCCCACACCCCTTGTTCAAACTTTGGTCTTCTCTGTTGTCTAAAATCCCAGCTAGAGCCTTGTCTGTGGTGCAAATTCAATGTTGTAATCTACTAGCTCCACATTTAGGAGATGTAGCAACCTTTCACAAGACCGTGGCTCACTGGACTGACATGTCACATGACTCCCTTTGCCTATTCAAGTTCTTTAATAGGGCCAGTACTCAACTCCCACACAAGGGTGGATCTTGCTTGAGCCAAATGGGCTAAAGAGCTGATAAGTTGGTATTCTAAAAGGAAGGAGGGCTCTGTTCCTAAAATTTTCTGCACAAAGGCCAGTATGTAATAGCAGGTAAAACAATTAATGCCTGTTACCAATTTCTTTCTTGGAATTCAGAGTTGAACAAAAGGAAAAAAACAATATGCTTTCAGTTGAACATTCAACTGTTCAGTTGAATATTTAGAAAAATCCATTAACTAGCTTGAAAGTTCTGCAGACGATTATATTTGGGGACGATTATACACATGAAAATATGTTTATGTCTTGACAGTAAAGTAGAAAATATGAACTGAGAATTACAGAGCTGCTTCCTCTGAAGAGGAAGTTTAAAATGCATTATTTTAAATTAGAAAATTTATCATTAATTTTACAATGTTCATGTATAATTTTTTTCTTTTTCTTTTCTTTTTTTAAATTGTATTTGTGTTTTAATTTTACACATTAGCCATGGGTTTCCCTGTCCTCCCCTCTCCCGCCTCCACCCCTACCTTCCCCCCATCCCCTCCCCTCCATTCCCATCTCCTCCAGGGCAAAGACTCCCCTGGGGATTCATTTAAACCTGGTGGATTCAGTACAGGCAGGTCCGGTCCCCTCCTTCCAGGCTCAGCAAAGTGTCCCTGTGTAAGCCCAAGGTTCCTGGTCCCACTGCCTGGGTGCCTCCCAAACAGTTCAAGCCATTCAATTGTCTCACTTATCCAGAGTGGATCAGGCCCTCTGGATAAGTTCATGGCTAATTTTAATGTATATCTAATTTATCCACATGATTTTCAAAAGAGGGAGAAAAGTCTGAATGAACAGAAATGGGTAGTCTATCTTCATGTTAGGCCATGTAGCTTTGAGAGAAAGAGTCCCCGTGCTCTTCATTACTCTGTTAAATGGGTTCAGTGTCTTACTCTAGCTTGCTGAACACTAGCCCTGCACTTTACTGACTTAATTTTACATTTTATTACATTTTTATTAATATTACATTTTATTAATCTTAGTAGGCATGCGTCTTTCACATATTCTAGCCTTGAGAGCTCTCTTTCTGATTCTAATTTCTTCCGTGATGGGAGAAATAAGTTACTCAGTCCTTTTCCCCAACCCTTGCTTCACAGTTGTACTCAGGTGGAGGCTAGTTTTCTTTTTCTCTTTCTTTTATTAGGGCCTATGTTAGACAGTTTGTCACCTTGACATTAGATAGAGTTATCTGAAAGGAGGGAACCTCAATTAAGAAAACGCCCCATAAGGTCTGGTTGTAGGACATTTTCTTAATTAGTGATTGATGGGGAGGTGCCACCCCTGGGCTGGTGGTCCTGAGTTCTATAAGAAAGCAGGCCGAGCAAACCAGTAAGCAGCATCCCTCCATGGTCCATGCATCAGCTTCTGCCTCCAGGTTCCTGCCTTCTTTGAGTTCCTGTCCTAACTTCCTTCTGTGATGGAAGTGTAAGCTAGATAAACCCTTTCTTCCCCAAGTGACTTTTGGTCACAGTGTTTTTCTCACCGTACTAGAAACCCAAACTAAGACAGGAACAGTCAGAGGACAACAACACAGTCAGAGCAGCCCTTCAGCAATGCCAGCTGCTTCCCAGGCTATGGACATCTGCACACTGTACCGTCTTACATGTTCTGCTAGGAAGGACCTAATAAAATAAGAATTCCATATTCTTTACTGTTTATTTTTTATTTAGGGCTCTTGATACTATCCATTTAAAAGAAAAAACAAAGAGGTGAATATAGTGATATTTTATTTGTACTGAAATGTGATTTTATTTGTATATTAATAAAGTTGCCTTGGGGTCAGAGCAAGCCAGAGCAGAAGCTGGGTAGTGGTGCATGCCTTTAATCCAAGCACTTGGGAGGCAGAGCTAGGGGGATCTCTGTGTGTTCAAGGATACAGCCAGCATGGCGACACATGCCTTTAATCTCAATACCAACTATAGAAGACCTGGAGGTCTGTACAGACATGCAGTGACCAGGAGGTCATGTGGCTAGGTTTACAACCAATGAGAAGGCAGAACAGAAAGTCTATATAAAAGACAGGACATAGGAAGTAGCTCTGTTGTGGAGAGGAAAGACAGAGCAGCAGTGAAGGGTAAGGTTTTCAGCTCTCAGCTATTGCTCTGACCTCTTGGCTTTTAACTCTGCCATTGGCTCTGTGTTTCTTATTTAACAAGACGGTTACATCTACAGGTGAACAATGGTAGCACATGACTGTAATCCTCGGAAGTCTACAGGAGGAGAATCTCTGTTTTGAGACAAGCCTGGGGTCCCCAGTAAAATCCAGTCTTGGAAAACAAAATGCAAAACCACAAGGAAATAGTGATGAAAACAAGAGGGTAAATCAACCAGTTTTGTAGGGAAGCTATTCCTGCATTTAAAAATTAAGTTGCTAGGATATTTGTCTTTATTTTTAAGCTAATTTTGTGATGCGTTTGCATGTCTTTTGTTCTATCTTGTGTTTGATAGAGATGGAGGGCTGCATTCATAGAAGATTTAGTTTTCAAAATTTGTTTAGTTATTATTTGTAGATAATGGTAATATTGTGTTGACTCTTAGTTTATATTCTTTATCTATAGTAATATTCACAGAGTCTTCTATAACTATGTGCCCCCAAAATTTATCTCTGTGAGTATAGGTATATAGAGGCATTTTGGTAGCTATTTTAAACTGGATGCCACCACTGCCATAGGTATTTGGCTTTAGAGTCTTTATTTATCAGTTGGAGTTTCTGTTTCCCTTGGCTCTAAGTGGGGCTGATGATGTCCACTTCTTAAGATTGTTGAGAATTTTGAATGAAAAATATTAGATTGATCATAAGGAATTACTTATAACTGACATATAAATACAATGATTTCATGACTTGTTTATTATTTATAAGATCTATGCCTGTTGCCATAGGTGGTGATTCCCTAACTAGTAATCCATGTAGGGATGGTGGAAGAAGGGGTCATAAGATTGAAGGCTATCAGAGGTCTACTTCAAAATCTCACCACATAAAATTTCTGCTCAGTTCAATCCATTCTAAGTGGCATGGTTGAGGCAGCCTTCAGAAGTGGCCAGCTCCTAGAAAGTTGGAGGGACAGAGAGATACTTGTAATGAAAGAGGATGCAGGTAGCATTGGATGGACACTGTGAGTGTTGGAGGAGAGCCTTTGCTATGATTCCTTATATACTCACATCCATAGAGCTCTCTAGACTTTCTCACCTCAGCTGCATCAAGGTGAAAGGTATTTTAGGGGTCATTTATATGAATTCATATTGGAAGAGTCACAGGGTGAAGTAAAGCTTTTATAGTTCTTGCCCTGCACAGACTCATTAGATTGAAGTAGAACAGAAATAGCAATGAATTATAATTAGTAACTATATTGTCCAGAGAGGGGGGAAAAGAATTTTAATGTTAGGCAATTGTAGCTAGGAAGACTGCGACCGCTCTAAGGTTATCAGGTCAACATCAAGATGGAGGTTAACTGACCAGGCTGAGATTAAAAAAAAAAAAAAAAAAAAAAAAAAAAAAAAAAAAGGAGCTATACCAAATCAAGAAGCAAGATAAGGACTAGCAAAAATAGACCAGATCCAAGGACAGAGATACAACTAACCCTCTGCTGGTTGTTTTTTTATTGGGTCCTTGAGAATGAAGTCTGGCCATAGACTTTAAGCTCACACTGCAGTAATGCTTGGGTTAATTTGTAAACAGACATTTAAAACAGTTAGGTTAAGCCCTTTGCAGGTTTTGTTATATAATATTTCATAGTTTTTCTCTTTGAAAAGAGAGTGGATTCCCCAGATAAACTCACATTTATAGTTAATATCTTGCTGTACTCAATCTATACTTTTCTCTTTAAAAGATTTCACAATGCCCTATTATAAGCTTGATGCCCCTTGCTCATAGAATCCCTCTTCTCTGTCTTCTACTGGACTCCTGGAGCTCAGCCTGGTATTTGGCTGTGGATCTCTGCATCTGCTTTCATCAGTCACTGGATGAAGGTTCTATGATGACAGTTAGGGTATTCACTGATCTGATTACTGGGGTAAGCCAGTTCAGGCACCCTCTCCACTGTTGCTATAGTCTAAGCTGGGGTCACCCTTGTAGATTCCTGGGAACTCCCCTAGCACCCGGTTTCTCCCTATCCACATGCTGTCTCCCTCAATCATGGTATCTCTTTCCTTGCTCTCCCATTCTGTCCCTTTTCTAGCTCGACCATCCCATTGCCTTATGTTCTTATCCCCCATCCCCAACCACTTTGCTTCCCTTACCCCCATTTACTCATGGAAATCTCATCTATTTCTCCTTTCCAGGGCAATCAATATGTCCCTCTTAGGGTTCTCTATGGTGGTATTGTGTTCCTCAAAATATTGTGCACCCTAATAAACTTATCTGGGGTCAGAGACAGAACAGCCACAATATTAAACATAGAGGATAGACAGTGGTAGCACATGCCTTTAATCCTAGCATTCCAGAGGCAGAAATCCATCTGGACCTCTGAGTTCAAGGCCACATTGGAAACAGCCAGGCATAGTGACTCGTGCCTTTAATCTCAGAAAGTGAGCCTTTAATCTCAGGGAGTGATGGCAGAAACCAGAAAGATATATAAGGTGTGAGGTCCAGAAATTAGACTGGTTAAGCATTCAGGTTTTCAAGCAGCAGTTCAGCTGAGAGCCATTGGGATGAGGACACAGAAGCTTCCAGTCTGAGGAAACAGGATCAGCTGGGGAACTGGTGAGGTGACGTAGCTGTGGCTTGTTCTGCTTCTCTGATCTTCCAGCGGTCACCCCAATAAATGGCCTCAGGTTTGATTTTATTAATAAGTGCATTTAAGGTTCATTCTACAGTTCTCCTTGTTAGCTAACTTCTCTGGAGCTGTGGGTTGTAGTCTTATTATCCTTTGCTTTACATCTAATATCCACTTATAAGTTAGTACATACCATGTTTGTCCTTCTGAGTATGAGTTACCTCATTCAAGATGATATTTTCTAGTTCCATCCATTTGTCTGCAAACCTCATGATGTCATTGTTTTTTACTGCTTAGTAGTACTCCATTGTGTGTTTGTACCACATTTTCTTTCTTTCTTTCTTTCTTTCTTTCTTTCTTTCTTTCTTTCTTTCTTTCTTTCTTTCTTTCTTTCTTTCTTCCTTCCTTCCTTCCTTCCCTTCTTCCTTCCTTCCCTTCTTCCTTCCTTCCTTCCTTTCTTTCTTTCTTTCTTTCTTCCTTCCTTCCCTTCTTCCTTCCTTCCTTCCTTCCTTCCTTCCTTCCTTCCTTTCTTTCTTTTTTTGTACCACATTTTCTTTATTCATTCTTTGGTTGAGGGGCATCTAGGTCATTTCTAGGTGCTGGCTAATACAAATAATGCTGCTATGAACATAGTTGAGCAAGTGTGCTTGTGGTATGATTGGGCATTCCTTGGGTATATATGCCCAAGATTAGTATAGCTGGGTCATGAGGAAGATTGATTCCCAATTTTCTGAGAAACTGATTTCCAAAGTGGCTGTACAAGTTTGCACTCCCGTCAACAATGGAGGAGTGGTCCCCTTGTTCCAAATCCTCTCCAACATAAGCTGTTATCAATGGTTTTGATCTTAGCCATTCTGACAGGTGTAATGGTATCTCAGAGTCATTTTTGATGTGCATTTCCCTGATGACTAAGGATGTTGAGCAATTCCTTAAATGTCTTTCAGCCATTTGAGATCCTTCTGTTGAGAATTCTCTGTTTAGCTCTGTAGACCATTTTAAAATTGGATTGTTAATTATTTTGATGTCTAGTTTCTTGAATTCTTTATATATTTTGGAGATCACCCCTCTGTTAGATATGGGGTTGATGAAGATCTTTTCCTATTCTGTAGACTGTCCTTACAGAGACAACCAAACCAAATTAGTGGGAACTCATGAACTTTGGACCAGCAGCTGTGGAGCCTCCATGGGACTGGAGTAGGCTCTCTGCATAAGTGAGACCGTTGTGTGGCTTGATCTGCTTAAGGGGCCCTCTGGCAGTAGGATCTGGATCCATCCCTGGTGCATGAGCTGGCTTTTTGGAGCCTACTACCTATGGTGAGACACCTTGCACAGCCTTGATGCAGTGGGAGGGGCTTGGACCTGCCTCTACTGAATGTACCAGGCTCTGCTGACTCCCCATGAGAGGCCTTACCTTGTTAGAAGAAGGAATGGGAGGTGTGTTGAGGATGGAGGGGTGGGAGGAGGGAAGGATCTTCGATTGGTATGTAAAAATGAATAAAAAAATTCCTTAATTAAAAAAAAAGATTGCACAATGCATTGATTAGTGTCAGCAATTGATGAGTCTTAATAATTCAAAGTCAAGAATTAGAACAATGACTGAGTAAAGTGACCCAAACTACCATTAGTAGCAAGTGAATAGTCTTTGTTGCAGGGATATGCCTGGGCACAAACTTAGAGCCATAGAAGAGGTTAAAGGATGGGGGGGTCAGACACTGATGGGGACCAGAGTGGCTTCTAGGTAAAGAAAGTCTAGAAGGTCCCTTACTTACTGCCTCTCTTTACTCATAAAACCTCCTTGAGGAAAGAACTTGAAAATGAGAGAGGATGATGAGCCCAGGACGTTTTATCTCTTTCACCTAAATCCTTCTTTCTATCCTCTCTTTATTAAATAGCTTTTTAGCCAGCTCACCCTAAAAGACAGGCGGAGTGAGAAGTGTGCATACCATATGACAGATGAAATAACTCAGCCTCAAGAAGATTTACTGGTTTGCCTCAGATTGGGCTTAGTTTGAAAGTTGGTTCTTCCATTCCCAGCACATCTAAGTTTTCACTAAGGCATTTTATTCATGTGTGCTATTTGACATTGAACTCCTCTTTTTGTTATTTTGTGCTATTAATGTCTATTAAGAGGAAAATTGGAATCTGGGCAGTGGAGCAGTATAGGATTAGAAATCAAACAATATATGTCTAATTAATTCAATGAATACTTGATTAATATTTGGCAGTTGCATTTTCATTACAATATAATTAATTAGAATTTCTAGATAAACAACTTCACGCAGTTGCTGTGAGAATTAAGTGTGATAATGTATGTGAAAGTATCTACCACGGTGACTGGCAGTTAGAAGGGACTCAATTAGATGACTATGAATCTTATCAAGACTAATTTTTATGAAGGTTTTTTTTTTTGGGGGGGGGTGAAACTTTACTCTTTAGGAGAGAACTAAAATGAACCATCGTATAATTTGATTCCCTGTCAGGTACTTCCCAACCCCTGAGGAGCATCATTCAGGATCTCACTCTGGAATCTCTCCTCTTACACCTCACTGGCATCTTAACCTGCACCTCCAAGACATAATTTCAATTTCTATTATTTCATTTTTGCTTCCTTTATTCCTTGTGTGAACGATACCTTCATGTTGACAAACAATTTATGTTTGTCATGGTTTCCTGTCCTTTCAAATACCATTTCTGAATTTGAAAAACAAACAAACAAACAAACAAACAAACAAAAACCTTTCTGTTTTTCCTATGCAATGTCCTGTTTTGGTTACTTCCCCTTCCTCTGCATTACTATCACTGACCCATTAGGTTTTTCTTGACACCAAGGCGACACATTACTTCTGAAATAACCTCTGTCTTTTTCACCTTGTGAACTAAAGTTTCCAAAGAGAAGATACAGTTAATCTAGTGTAAAGACTTAGTGACTGGTAAGGACAGCAGTGACTGTGGAGAGGTTGGGATTTTGTACTTCCAGAGTGTGATGACTTATGCTATTTTTAGTTCCCCTGAGAGTACTTCATTTCCCACTTTGGTGTCTTACCTAACATCCTGGGACTATCACATGAAATCTCTTGGAATACTAACTGGTCACTAGCCTCCACCAACAAAAAGGCTAAGACTATCATCAGACAGTGTCTGAGGCCTATAACAAAGGTATCTCTGCTTTACTCTAGCCCTCCTACATGGCATTGCCATCAATGTATTTGGAAAGTGCATTGATCTATGTCCTGTTAATATAAAAGCTTCATGAAACTGTTCCCATGTTAGAACAATGGAACCTAGAGAAAAATGAATCTATATTCCTGGGCTGTGCTCACTCATATTTGGCTGCAGAATAAACAGCCCTTTCTTCTGTCTGAGGTGAGAGCTGTGTTTCTGACATTACCAGTCTTGTCCACACAGGAGACTTCTCTTAAACTAATCTTAAAATTCTACTTTTATCGTGTCAATCATGTGGTACGGATCCCAAGCTTTCTAATACCTCATTAACCAGTTCTTGATTTTCGGTTTCCTTTACAGTCTGACCTCTCGCAATACTTCTCAACCCAATGAAAATCTCACTTCATTAGAAACATGAAATGGCCTGCATTTGGTGTTTTTATTTATTTATGTTTTTTAATGTTTACGCAGAGCTGTCTGTATTGTTTACAAGTTCTTCAAGGCTGGACATTCAGTGGGTAAGAGCTCCCACTCTTATCCTGACAGATCCATGTTTAATTTCTAGGACACACATCGGATGGGCCACAATCTCCTGTAATTCTAGCTCCAGAGGATCTATCTGACATCCTCTTCTGGCTTCCTCAGGCACATACACACACACACACACACACACACACACACACACACTCTTGTCTTTCTATCTTAACTGTAGGCATGTTTAAGAAAGGAGAGGCTGAGCTGGGTGGTGGGTGGATCTCTGTGAGTTTCAGCCTGGTCTACAGTGAGAGATCCAGGGCAGGCACCAAAACTACACAGAGAAACCCTGTCTCAAAAAACAAAACAAAACAAAACAACAACAACAAAAGAATGAGAGGCTGGAGAGATGGCTCGGTGGTTAACAACACTTGTTCTCTCAGAGGACCTGGGTCAGTTCCTAGCTCCCACATGACAGCTTACAACCTTCTATAACTCCAGTCCAGGGGAAATGACACCCTTTATGGCCTCTGCAGGCACTGAAGATATATATATATATAGGCAAAATACACATACATAGAAAATAAAAACCATTAAAGAAAGGGACTCTGTTTCTATGTTTTGAATATCATCTAAACCTAACCTAAAAATATAGTTATAGATCAATAGTTATTTATTGGATTTTTAGATTACAGAATTTTAGTTGTGCGATTGTTTGTGTATCTGTGTATGTGTTTGTAGATAACTGCAGAGGTCAGAAGAGGGCGTTGGATCCCCTGGAGCTGGGCATATGGAAGCTGTTGGACGTGGATGCTGGGAACTGAACTGGAGTCCTGTGTAAGAGCAGTAGGTCCTCTTAACCTGAGCCATCTCTTCAATACCTTATTGGACTTTTGAACTAGACTTTACTGATGGCTTTTATTTTGGAGTATTACCATGAAATTCAGGCATATGTGGCTGTAGGCAGTGGCACACATGAGAGCACCAGCTAATCCTTGACTTACTTAATTAAAACATCCTCTGTATAGTTTGCATATCATTTCAAATTATGGCTTTACATTGCTTTTTTGAAGTTTTTAAACTTCTGCAGTTTAAAATCAACATACATTCCAAATAATACCCCAGCATTCACAATAGTGCATTTTTATGATTTAATGATTGGTAAGAGGTTACAGAATTTTGGAGATAGCATAGAATTAGAGATACACAAGGGCACAAATTTAAGCAAGTTGGATTGAAACTAGAAGAACAAACAACAAACAAGCAAACAAACCAAAGCATCAACCCACATATTCTGCAGTGGAGGAGCCACCCCCAATCTCCCACAACTCCTAAGAAGCTAAGAGCCTCGTCTGCATAAACTGTGTGGGAACCTTACTATGGTGTAGTTTTGGTGAAATTTCTGTCATTGGTCCTTTTTCATGAATATGTATTTAAATCCCCATGGAAATCATTGTTCATCTGAAAGGGCGTTAACAGCCCTTAACAGCCTCTTCCCATTTGATTGATGTTTTTGTCACTTTCCTTGAAGTAAATAGATTCCATTAGCAAACCAAATATGCTCTCTGTCCTTTTACCTCTGCAGACACTTAACTGACCACTCACTTAAGATTTAAATAACCCACCTAGGGTTTCCATGTCAGTTCAGGGTCAATCTTCCCCGGGAGAAAGGAAGGAGCTTTACTATTGAGTTAGTGTGTGGCTCCTAAACAGAGACCAAATGGTTTCCTTTGTAGTGAAACGTGTTCTGCCTCCCACAGTTTATTTGTTGTGCCCTCAAAGAGTGTGAAATGCCAGGATAGCCGACTATTCAGACCAGTGCATTATATTGAGTAAAAGGGGAAAAAAATGGGATGGGTTGGGCAGTAGTGGCCGTTTAAGGACGTTTTTGACTCAAAGAGAAGAAAATGAGTATCGAAATTTATCATAGGCACAGCAGATTGAAATCAGTAGGTCTACTCATGCATAGTCTCCTATTATGTAAACGAAAGTGTTATGTTAATGGCGTGGAGCTCTTCTGGTTTCTTTGGAGTCTTAAACTCATCGGAATGGCACTCTAGAGTGATTTCACCCAGGTATCTCCTCAACTATCAGCTAACTATGAATTCTGGTGCTCTGAAAGTAATCAAGACTTAACACATCTCTGAGACTGATTTACATATTAGCTTTCACCAACCCAAAGTTAGGAAAGGCATCAGAAAGCACCTAAAACCTGTACCAGCAGTTTCCCCACTTTGTTGTAACTTGCCTGCCTGATGTCCCTACCAATGTATCTGTTAAATGCCTAGATATATGACTTCCTTTTGTTCTGTGTTTTTAAAATGTTCATGTAACTGCTTCCACATCGGGACAGATCATCTGGGGCAACTTGAACTCACGTTCCTGGGCCATGAACACTCTCCAAATGCGCTATGAGTAAACAACCTCTCCTCTTTGGAGTCAGAGCTCTACTTTGCATCAGTGATAATTCATACACATGTCCAGGTGATTAAATAAATAAAAGGAAATATCCAGAACCAAACCAGACCTAAAGTTTGGGTTAGACTCTGGATCCTTTGGAATCAGTAACTAGAAGTGAAACCTGGAGCTCGCCCAGAAGAAACCAGTTAGAGTGATAAAGGAAGGTGAGGACTCATTTAGGACATGTGAGAAGACAAACACAGCCAGGCACATAACTACTGCTGGCCACATGCAGTAGTGGCATTATTTTAAGACATACAGGCAGATAAGTCACAGGAGTAATTTAAGCAGAACTCTGTGGTATTGAAAACCCTTAGCTTTTGAAAAACTCTTGTTTCGGGAATTCAAAAGTACCTGTTCTGGACATTCAAAACCAGATAGGAAGGATGATTTTTGATTGTGAAAAAGTTGTTTGTGGTCAAGTGGAAAGTCCGATGAAGTCTTTGATTATGATATTTTTTTCCCTGTGACTAGAAAGTCAAAGGTGCTAAGATTGGTTAACTTAGTGTTTGTTACCCACTCAGTGGCTCCTCCTATTTCTTAGTACCCAGTAACACTTGGACTACATAATTAAGCTCTGTGCGATGGGCTGATTTCAGCAGCTTAATCTCTAATCTTTTGGGGAGGTGCAGATAATTGGCCAGAGGCTTTATATTTTCATTCCAAACATAGTCTACCAGTGTGTGACACCCATTAAGTGGAACACTATATTTATTTTACAAGGAGTATATTTACATTTGAATTGATTACAGAAATATTGAAGTGTTTACTTGTACATCGGTTAGTTTCAAAGACTTCTTTAGAGACGAGAATAACTGGTTGTCAGGTTAAAAAGGATATCTCTGTCTGTCGTTCTCTGCTTCCGTCCCCTTCCACTGTCTCAGGTTAGATCCTTTTCATCTCCTGTGAGACTAATGTAAGAGCTTTCACTCTGTTTGATGATTTTCCCTTCCACGTGATGCCGGGGACCACTTATTCATTCATGTTCCTTAACATCTTCCCTTAGTCCAAAAGCATTCAGTAGCACTGGTGACCTGTCTATTTTCATGTGTTTGTATTTTCAACAGAAAGCAGGGAGATGTAAAGTATTTATGGAAGTCAAATATTTCAGTGAAGAAATCTCAGTGGTTCAACTTTGCACCAACGACAAAGAAAGCTGTGGAATTTTTCTTCAAAGCATTCAATGGATGATAATTACCCATAGACCAAATTGAAATCTCCTCACTCAGGTCCTGCCTGGGTGTGTCCAGGACTACTTGTTTAGCAGCATCTCTACCTGCTTCTGGACTAACAGCTCCACTGAGGTCCCCACACCCCCTTGTCTGTACCTCTGTTCATGTTGTTCTTTTGCCCCGAATCCTTGTCATTCTCCATGGTCTCATTTGGATGCCACTTCTACGAAACTTATTTGGAGTCCTTTAAATGAGGTGGCTCACTCAGTTCTCCAACTTTTCTTGTAGCAGAGATGTCACTCAAACTGCTCAAATGAATTTTGAGCCATCCTTGTGGAAGTTACAATTTCTCCAAGGGGGAAAAAACCTGACTCTCAGCACCCACACTCCTGAAAATACAGCTTTGTACATAGTAGGTCCTCAGTGCATGCTCATAGAGTAAGCAAAGGTACTTGGCTCAGCTTTTTCACAGCAGAGCTTCTCAGAGGTCTAAGTTATAAGTTCAAGCTAGAATGTAAATCATTTTTTCAGGTTGGTCTTGATTTAAGTTCAGACTGTGCAAAGACATAATCTTTTTCCTTTACATATCATCGGTGGCACTCCAACAACGTAGAAATTGCTGTTTTAACCCCTAGTCATTCTTACCACCGGGTACATCACACATTATAATTCATTAACTCACTTAATTGTTAATTATTTTCTAGCGTCTTCCTCTGTAGTGTGGGCTGGAAAGTAGGAACTTCTTTTAACCTAGTGTTTTATCCCTACAGATCTCAACCATATGTAACATCTAGCAAGTGTTCAGCACATATTTACTGGATAAGTAAGTGAACTTACATTACACCGTTTATGCTATTTTCAAAGAACTACCTTTTTTGGTTAATAACAAATTTGAAACCATGAAGTTTGGCATTTTTGAAAACTCAAAGCATATAACAATAATTTGAACCACTCAGAAAGTCTTCATCCCTTCCTTAAATCTTTATCTTAACTAGAAGATGTTATTGTCCATGGATGCTAGCTTTAGGGCAGCCTTGCAGAAAAGATTTTATGCAGAGACCATGCTTATTATAGAGAGTGCTGTAAACATGAAATACAACTGAGCTCCTCAAATAATCCTTGGACTTTGGGGACTATGATGAACCCGATTTGATACAGCTTTTGGCATATTGCTATGCATTATTTGTTTTTCATCTGTATTTTCTCCACAGATTGTCATTGCAAAACCAATTGTAGTTCATGTTAGCACTGCAATATCCTGCCAACCTGTGGCAGAATTCCGAAGCATATTTTGAGGGCAGAGCTTGTGCAATTTAAGGAGGAAAATAAAATGCATAGATGTCTTGAGTTGTTTGAGCCTTTGATCTTAGCCATCTTGCTGAGTGTAGTTCAACTTGTCCTATATACTGTGTTCATCACCCACAGTGTGCATAAGGATTCTGTTAAAGGATTCTGAATGTGAGTATATTCTATTAGTTGTGTGTGTGTGTGTGTGTGTGTGTGTGTGTGTGTGTGTGTGTTGGGGGGCATGGATACACATACATAGCATGAATCTTAAAAGGTCTCATTAATAAAAACAAACCTGAAGCCAGGTATTGGAGTGAATGCTAGAATATCAGAGAAGCAGAACAATCCATAGCCATCTCACCCTGCCAATTCCTCAGCTGATCCTGTTTCCTCAGACTGGAAGCCTCTGAGTCCTCATCCAGAATGAATCTCAGCTGAACTGCTGCTAAAAGCCTAAAAGCTTAACCAGGCTCTAGTTCTTAGTCCTCACACCTTATATACCTTTCTGCTTCCTGCCATCACTTCCTGGGATTAAAGGCATGTGTTACCATGCCTGGCTGTTTCCAGTGTGGCTTTGAACTCACAGAGATCTGTCTGGATCTTTGCCTTCAGAATGGTAGGATTAAAGGTGTATGTGCCACCATTTTCTGGCCTCTATGTCTATCTAGTGGCTGTTCTGTTTTCTGACCTCAGATAAGTTTATTATGGTGCACTATATTTTTGGGGAACACAATATCACCACACACATATGTTTGTGTACCTGTGGAGGCTGCTGATTGACATTGGGGATTTTCTCAGTTGCTCTTCACCTATTTTTTCATGGCAGTGTCTCACCGAACCTGGGACTCTTTGATGATTCTCTGGGCTAGCTGGCCAAAGCTTCCAGGATCTTCCTCCTCCTATTTCTCCAAGTATTAGAACTCTGGAAAGTTATGACCATATCCAACTCTTACATGGGTGACAGGGATACAATTAAGGTTCTCATACTTGCAAGGCCAGCCCTTTACTGATGGAGCCACTTCCTCAATCTTCTGTTAGTTCATTTTTCAATGAACTTCATACCTTTCTTTTCTGTTCCCTCTTTTAAGACATGAATTTACACTCAATTTGTAATGAGATCAACTAAAAAAAAAATGACACGGATATCTTTGTTAATATAAGAGTAAGCAGTATCGTAAGATTGAAGGATTGTTGTTGGCCCTCTTATTAATGGCAGAAAATACATCCTTTCTTTGAGATGACTTGTTTCCATGTTGTTACGTGTGTATGTCACACAGACTTCATTTTATCTCTTTTTCATCATTTACTGAGAGTTTGCAACTTCTAAATGGCGAGGATTCTCTAAAAAAGGGCAGCATTTTGTCAATACTTCCAATACATACCCAAATTTCCTTATGAATAAAACTTAATGAGTATCTAATTAAGGATAAAGTATTGACTTTTTTTTTTAAAAAGAAGAAAGCATTAATTTTAGACTTGATAGGCTTATTCAACTAAAAATTACTGAATCCATGATACACACTTCTCAGGTTATACTAGGTGATAACTTGACCCTAAGCATGCTAATCTATAAGTATAGTAATGCTGGTAGTGGAGATAAATTAGTGACCTCTCATTGAGAACAAGTGGAATGGATTTTGAGTTTCAACAGAAACCACATCTAGACTGAATTCTGCTACAGGGTCTTTCTGTGATCTTGGTAAGTCACTAGCTCCATTTGTCTTAGTGTTCCCATCTGTAAAACTGTGGTCATTACACTTGACACTTCCTTTCCTAAATGGGGATGCTATGAGGATGAATAAGGTAATGTGTTGTGGTGAAATGTGTTGAGCTCCTTAGGAGAAAGGTGTTACATAAATACAGAGTATTTTCTCATGTGAAAAATAGCCACTATATTTTAAATCTAGTTACTAAGGGACACAACCAACTCATTTATTTTTCTCCAATGGGGAAAATTCTCTATCATTAAAAGAAATTATTTTCACATATTGATTGGCAAGTACTTTATCATCTGTCATTGTATCGCTGATACATCTTAAAAACTTAAATAGTTGTTGAACACACTATCAAGCCTTCATAGGTTTTACACTGGGAACTTTGGAGTCATCTTCAGTGTTTTTTTTTTTTTTTTTTTAATTTGTTTGACCTCACCCCCCCTACTCTTATTGTTAGAAATATTTATTCTCTCTCTTTATATCCCTGAGAACTCTGGTGAGTTATAATACTAAGAGACAGGACTTGAGTCAGTGCTAGCTGGTGTGCCAGTGCCGGCCAGGCTAGCCTGGGGTTACAGAGCAAGACTCCGCATCAAAAAAGAAAAAAACAAAACTAAACTAAAATGAAAAGTTCATCAGAGGGCTTGTGGGCGGGGGTGGATAGCTTTACAGGTGAGAGTGCTGTTTGAACTTGAGGGCCTGAGGTCAAAGACCAAGCACCCACATGAAAAGCCATGCATGGCTGAGCATGCCTGTAACCTAAGCACAGTTAGAGGTAGGGGGATCTCTGGGGCTTGCTGACCACCAGTTTAACTCCAGGTTCAGTGAGAGACCCATTTCAAGGGTATAAGGTAGAGAATTATGGAGTATGACTTCTGATGTCAAGTTCTGGCCTCACATGTACTTTGACATGAGTATTTACCCTCAAATGCACCACACATGTACATGTGCACAACATACACTCTCTCACACACAAGCCATAGTGTTTGAGTTCAAATCATAGTTCCTTTGTAACTTGTACATGTGCTTTGAGTCCCCTGTACTTTAACTTGCTCAACTATTACATATGTACAATATTGATACTTGCCTAAACAGGCTGAAAAGGGGAAGAAGTAAATGAATGCATGTAAAGCTACTTGTAACTGCTAGTGCATAAGGGGCTCTACTAGTGTCGTATGCAACTATGTATCATTCATTCTTAATCATACTTATAGAGGAGAGTGCATAGTTGATTTTCTGCCTTCATAATACAACTCAACTTTCTCTTCAAAATTAAGTTATCCTATTTTTTTTTTTTTTATTTTGAATCGAATCTTCCCCAAGCTCCCAAACAATCACCATCTATCTCCTAATCATGTGCTTGAAATTGCACTTAACATTTCTCATGAGCCACTTGAGTCTATCCAGACTATCTGTCTTCATTGCCAGGGGCACGCAGATGGGCATAGAGCTCCAATTAGGTTAATATCCCTGTCATTTTTCACCAATGTTTCATCAACTTCCACTCTTACCCTCCATTTCTCTTTCCAAATACATGGCTATTCTCTCCCTGATTCCAATCTTTCCTCCTCTCTGCAGCTCATCCTAAGATTCCCTCTTTCTTTGGGTCTGTGTAACAACTTTAAGTATAAGAACACATTAGCACATCATTACAGATCATTCATGTGTAACTGAATTTGATTATGTAGTTGGCTCATTTATATTTTTATGTACAGTGTAACTTTATATTACTTCTTGGATCAGGGTGAGGTAGTATCCATATCGCAGAGAGGCACTGGGAGATCTTTCTCGCCCTGTCATGGGCACTGTAAATTAGTCTGGAATGGGTATTGTATGTACAGAGTCCTCTGACAAGGTTCTGAAATTATCCTTTGTTGATTTAGCAGTTCCATAGCATACGGCTCCTCTGGCTTCCTGCTCAGTCTCCCAGGCCCCAAAATTTTAAATGAATTGCTTACTACAGCAAGTTATGAGCTGAGCTCATATCATATGTAAATACATTATTTTAGGGAGCCTTAGAGAAAAGTTCTAGGCAAACAGCAATAACTACCCATATAATCAGAGAATCTGATGGATAAAACGGTCTAAAAATGTCATCTGTTCTTTAGGACTAAGAAATCACAGTACACATTTTTTAATTCCAGAGAATGAGCTGATGATATTTCAGTGTCTCTATGAAATACTGGTTTTGTGTATCATTCATTTCAGCTTTACACACATTGTATCATGTAATTATAACATAGCTTCAAGGCAGTAAAGTTTCTGATTTGTGGGTGCAAATAGGATGTGTGATACCTAAGGCTGAATTTGAAATTAAAATTATTTTTCACAGTGTCTAATAATCTTTGCCTCAACTATTTTATCTCCAAACTCTAACGAAGTCTATTCTATTTATTAGCAAATTCCTTCTCCCACCCTTCCTTCCTCTCTTGGACAGAATGATGAGGGAAGGAGGCTTTCATCCTCATAAAATCTATTCTGGAAGCAATATGCACAGAAATTCTGATCAAAGAGGTGGAGCTGCCCAAAGGACTCAACATGCTACTCTACAGATACTTGATCAGCTATGCTCATTGCCACTCTACTCACAACAGCTAGGAAATGGAAACAACCAAATGTCCTGCAACTGATGAATGGGTAATATAAATGTGATATATACTATCTGGATACTGTCTATAAAAAATGAAATCATGGAATTTGCGTGTGAGTGGATGGAACCAGAGTGCAGTGTGCTGAGTGATGTAACCCAGACCCAGAAGGACAAACTTTGCCTGTTCTCTCTCATTTGTGGTTCACAGCTCCAAATTTGTAGAGGTGAGTATACACCCTAGAGTAACTACAGAAGCCAGGAAAATAAGAGAGTAAATGGGGGAATCAAGTGTAGGTGATAGCAGGACAGGTGCTGTGAGGAGAGAAACAGGAAAAGTGAGGGGCTTTAACTGGGGAGGGAGGGAGGGAGGAGGAGTACATAACACTAAGGATGCTTGAACAGGCATAGGGAATCATTATTTTATATTTACCTAAAACTATATAAAATGCATATTTACATAGCATATATATATATATATATTTAAAAGAAGTTCAACCACTTGGTGTGATAATGCTCCCCTGAAAAGTCAATGACTGTCAGACAAAAATCCCAGCTCCATAGATGAGAAATCTCCTCTTGAGTTGTTGGTCAGGGAGTCCAAGAGATTCCTCTGAACAATATAGGCTATTGCCATTGCCTTTGGCTGTCTCTCAGAATCAGAAGGTAAGACCCTATTGCTCAGGACATATCTTTGGACACTGGACTTGGAGTAATTGAGCTGCAACTGATCTGGAAGCTTCATTCCTGAGGAGGGACTCTCACAGTATCAGAAGGTACTATGCAGGGCGACAAGGGAGAGGCATATACATGGTAGTCCAAGCCAGATATTAAGCATAGGCGCCATAACAATGACTGGATTGGCAACATGTCCACTTTGGTGAAATAGTGGTACTTTTATCTCGGCTGTTACCAACAGCCATCTAACTGGCTATAAGCCTCACTCAACACAGGGGGAAAATTGTACCTGGTACTGTAAAAACTAGCCAATCACCTGTATTTGGAGAGGTCATAGACCCAAAAGGAGAACCTATGACTGCCAGTTTCCTAAACGAGAATAATTTCCCAACTGTATTCTAAATATTTCTTCTATACCCACAGATAAATGTAGATCTCAATTATCATCAGACAAGTTTCTTCTGATCTGATGAAGTAGGAGACCATTGCAGAAAGCTACAACTAGTTCAAATGCAGAGAACTACTGCTCATGGGATGCCCAGTCCTAATTAACACATTCTTAACACAAACTTTAACACAAACCCCTCAGTTGGATATGCAACAGTAAGTGGTCAGCTCTGGAAAAGTATATACATGTAAACAACACTAACTGGACTCACAGGGTTGTACTTATAGATGTATTCATTTATACGCTGTGGTGGTTTGAATAGGTATGGCCCCCATAGACTCCTATGTTTGAAATGCTTGACCCATTTGGAGTGGTACCATGAGGAGGTGTGGCCTTGTTGGAGCAGGCGTGGTCTTGTTGGTGGAAGTATGTCACTGGGGGTAGACTTTGAGGTTTCATATGCTCAAGCTACACCCAGTACATAGTATCTCCTGTTGCCTGTGGATCAAGATGTAGAAATCTCAGCTCCTTCTCCAGCATCATGTCTTCCTGCATGCTGCCATGTCCCACCATGATGATAATGGACTAAACCTCTGAAACTGTAAGCCAGCCCCAATTAAATGTTTTCCTTTATAAGAGTTGTCATGGTCATGCTGTGTCTTCACAGCAACAGAAACAATAACTAAGACATATGTATATGTAACAACAATAATTCAAGTAGAGTAGACTAGATTTTTGGAGGCAAGGAGGCCCATGGGAGTGCTAGGATAGAGGAGAAGGAAGCAGGAATGAATGTAATTATACTTGAATTAAATAAAAAATAAATAATATTATTTATATTTCGACATTTTGAGAAAGACTGAAAGTTTACATTCTTAGAATATATAGATGTTTTTAAGAGGGTTAGACTTCAGTGGAACCAGTCTTTAGAGTTTGATGTTACAGGACAGCATGCTTGCATCTTAAGTCTGAGTTAGATGTACAATACTGTAAACTATTAAGGTTAATTTTCACTGGGGACATTTGAGAGTTAGTTCTGTTGTTTGGAGTTACAGAGCATCTTCATTAAAATTGTATGGAATCTTGTTGAAATGTTAGGTCTTATTTTATGTCTACCAAAAATTCTCTGGGGTTAGATGCAGAAATTCTTATGTACATTTAAATTTAAAAAGTAGTGCTTTTGAAGCATTTCTCCTATTTTGTGTATATTTCCCCTTTAGACTATAGGTATCTTGAGAGCCATAATATTTTATATTTTACAAGATTTATGAGGTTTCTATTTAATTTGTATGCCCTTTGGAAGCCATCCCATCACAAATGCTCAATAAATATTGTTAAAAATGGAATAGAATTACTACAAATGTATTTGCCACTTTATATACTTCCAGAAAATTCCCCTAAGATATCAGAAAGAATATAAGTGTAAAAATGCCTGCTCCCTTTGTATTCTTGCAGATTTCTAGGAAAATGAAGTGTAAGTGTTCTCAACACAAAAATAGTAATATAAGATAATAACATTCACTAATTAGCTTGATTTAGCATTTCATAATATATGTACATTTAAAAATAATGCATAATGATAGCATATACATTCTTCAGTCTGCCAATTATAAACAAACAAATGAATGTTTCATTCTTTACAAGTTTTTGCTTGCATTTACTTATTATTTATTTATATGAATGTGAGTGGTAAGCAGTGCTACAGCACATTTGCAGCTGTAACAGTACAACTTATGGGACTCAGTTCTCTCTTTTTGCCGTGTGGGTCCTGGGGAAAGGAGTCAGGTCATTAGACTTGGTGACAAGTGCCCCTAGCCACTGAGCTATATGGCCTCAGTCCCTGTTCTCCCGACTTGAGGTTTCTGAGGACCTGTGATGCAATGGCTGACAATGACTTGAACGGACAGTCTTAGTAATTTAGGTGGCTTTATCCTGCAGTCCCCCAAATGGGTTAGCCATATACGGGCTTCCTGGATGTGCTGACCTGCAGGCCTCGCAGGTGTGCTGGTGTGATTTTGAGGGGGAGATTTCATGCCTGTACCACCTTAGCAGTCCTCACAGTCGCCAGTGGCTCCCGGGAGTCAACTGCCTTCCCAGGCCACTGAACCGAGGAACTTCTCGAGTCCAAGCTTTCTATCTGCTCAGAGTACTTGGAGTCAGCCCACTCTTTTTAGCTCACATTTTTGCTCTGACCACATATTTTTGGGACCAAGATTAAAATATGTCTGCAGAATCCAATCGCTTTAAAAATAGTTTATATATTTTTTTAGAACTTTTGAGTTCATAGTGCTATCCAGAGGCTATTGTTTACTTTATTGTTCACTCTTGGTTCAGCCTCTTTTTTTTTTGTTTTTGTTTTTTGTTTTTTGTTTTTTGTTTTTTGTTTTTTGTTTTTTGTTTTTTGTTTTTTTGTTTTTTTGAGACAGGGTTTCTCTGTGTAGCTTTGCACCTTTCCTGGAACTCAGTCTGTAGCCCAGGCTGGCCTCGAACTCACAGAGATCCGCCTGCCTCTGCCTCCCGAGTGCTGGGATTCAAGGCATGCATTGCCACCACTGACCAGCGGTTCAGCCTTTTTTAATTCCTTTTTTTCACCGCCAGTCCAAGTCATTGTCATCTTTGATCCAGATCATTTGGTTCAAAACTTTCTCTTAGAGCTGGTGAGATGGCACAGTGGATAAAGGGGTCTGCTCCCAAGTATAACGACATGAATTTAATCCCTTATTTTAAATGAGAGAATCAGCTCCTGGAAGTTGTTCTTTGACCTCCACATGCATGCCATGGTATCTACACACACACACACACACACACACACACACACACACACACACACACACCAATAAGAACACATGCACATAACACACAAACAACATACACAACAAAAATAAACATCCTATTTAGATAATATTAACAGCAACAATAATAACAAAATATACTAGACTTTGGAGAAATAGAAACTTAATTTAAAGCAGGGTGGTGGTGGTGCACCCCTTTAATCCTAGCACTTGGTAGGCAATAGGAGGCAGATCTCTGAGTTCGAGGCCAGCTTGGTTCCAGGACAGCCAGGGGCTACACAAAGAAATCCTGTCTCAAAAATGTAAAAACAAAAAACAAAGACTACTTAATTTAAAACAAAACTAAAAACCTGTCTGGGTCTGAGGGCATGTAGGAAAAGCTGCTGTACATCTTCCGTTGATTCGAAGTGTTGCAGCTGGCCAGGAAACCTCTGCTACATTAGTGCCACCACTGTGCAACAACATTTTCCAGTATGTTACTTCCTTTCCAAGGGACAAATTAAAAAGTGGTAGTTAGACTAAAATATAACCCTATCAATTTTACATAAAATATTGATAGGAAATAAAAATTTAGCATCCCTAGTGTGAGTTCTACAGACTGCACAAAATATAAATATATAGAATAAGGAAAGCTAACATAATCTTTTTATGGGAACTAAAATCAATTACATGTCAGCTTTGTAGTATTATAAATGTATTTAGTCAGCATAGAATTTTTCCAGCAGTGTTTTCTGCAGATTGAAATTGACTAACCAGATGTTAAATATTAAATAGAACTAATCAGAGCATGGTTCAAGAGGCTTTAAAAACAATGATCAAAGGGAGCTATTTATTACCTGATGCATGTTTCTGTTGAAATATCAGCTCTGGAATATTATATTTAAACTCAGTTTTTTTCAAGATTGAATTTTTAACTTTATATGAACAATAATTAATGTTAACAAATTAAGTTAACAAATTAACTAGGTAACTGAATTATTGTATTTAATCATGGTTTGAAACTTGACCAAAAAATATAAAGCTCAATTCATAGACATAAAGCCTTAGTGTATATATATACAAGTACAAGTAATAATACAAGTACAAGCCTGTGTTACTTAATGGAGAGGAAATGTTCTGTGAAGTGTGTCTTGAGGCAACCAACTCATTATGTGAACATCATACAGTATACTTACACAAACCTAAGCCATATAGCCTTCTGTGTGCCAGGGCTGCATACATCAGATAGCCTTCTGTGTGCCAGGGCTACAAAGCCTTTGCTTTGCTCTTAGGGTTAGATGAACAAAACAACATGAGATTAAATTCAGCACAAGAGAAAATAATGCAGTCAGGAGACACGACAAACAGACACATGAAGCCGCTGACAAGTGATGTGCTCTAATATAAGGATAAACATATAATATAGCAATCATGTGAACCAGTGAGTGCTAGCCATTTCCTAATGCCATTAACTATGATGCACTGAATGTAAGTGTCTATGCTATTCCTGTGTGCAACTGGAAGTGTGCTATAGGCTTGTTGGTGGAAACATTTCCACAAATGTACAAGAAATACGGAGCACTGTGATATTCAAATGGCTGTAGCATCACTTGGCCACTGAGAATTTTCAGCTCCATTGTAATCTTATGGGACTTCGATTGTAGATCCAGTCAGCATGCTGTTGACTGAAGCACTGTGTAGCATGTGTAGTAAACACTATAGTTTGTTTAGCACATGTCTACACACCAGAGAGCAAAAGTAAGACAGAGATGCTGAATAACTGTGATGTTCTTGTAGCTATCATTTGATTACAGCTTTTACTTTAAAAATTTTCTTCAACATCTCAGAGAAAGGTAAATTATCTTTTGAGGGTGGGGAGGAGTTACAGGAAAAGTCATGCTACAATATCTTATAAGCTTACTGTGCTGGCTAGTTTTCTGTCAGCTTGACACAGCTGAGTCATCTAAGAGGAGGAAACTTCAATTGGGAAAATGCCTCCATAAGATCTGGCTGTAGATGAGCCTGAAGGGCATTTTCTTAATTAGTGATTGATGGGAGAGAGCCCAGTCCATTATGGATGGTGCCATCTCCAGACTGGTGGTCCTGGGTTCTATATGAAAGCAGGCTGAGCATGCCATGAGGAGCAAGCCAGTAAACAACACTCCTCCATGGCTTCTGCATCAGCTCCTGCCTCCAAGTTCCTGTCCTGTTTGAATTCCTGTCCTGGCTTCCTTTGATGATGAACTGTAAGGTGGATGCATAAGCTGAATGAACCCTTTTCTCCCCAGGTTTCTTTGGTCATGGTGTTTCATCACAGTAACAGTAACCCTAACTAAGACATGCACGCCATTGTTTTATCTGTAACCTCTTCTGTCCTTATTTCTTAACGACATCACGATTGGGGCAGAAGTAGAGTACTTGTCTAGTATGCTCCTCTGCCCGAAGTTAACAATCATTCAAACAAACAAAATAAACCTAAACAAAGACAACAAGCAGATGAAAAACCAAAAAGGAAAAAAAATGTGTAAATCAGAAAGAATGGTATATACTTAACACTTGGGCTCTCCTCATCACACATGTCTACATCCCAGTTTCAGCTGGAGATTGCTTTACAGTGGTTTTTCCCGTTGATTCACAACACATTTTCAAGCGTTCTTTTCCCAGGTGAAATGGCTATCATGACTTAAATAGAACAATAAATATGCAGTTTCCGGTCTTTGTACTTGCCAGCATAGCTCACACAATACTGAGCATGCGAGGGCAAATAGGACACTCCTCTAGACAGGACAGGAGTAAGAATGCACAATGGAGAGGCATTCTTTATTCTTTTGCAACAGGGTCTCACTGTGTATGTCTTGCTGACCTGAAATTCATGTAGGGTGGCTTCGAACTCACAGAGAGCCACCTGCCTGTGCCTTCTGAATGTTGGGATTAAAGGTGTGCACTACCAAGCCTGCCTGAGAGGCATTTTTTTTTTTCATGCTTTTTGCATGCCTCCCCATTGAGGGTGTCCAGATTGCGAGCTCTCCACCTTGCTTGCCATTTAGACATCAGCTTTCAGTTCTGTAACAGGACCTTAAAATTGTCTAGTTTGGCAAAAATGTGAAGAATGCAGAAAGCTCAGATGAGCCAGAGAGAGCAGACTTCTTGAGTAGAAGAATTTAATAAGCCTGCCTGAGGAATTTGTTTAAAACTTGAACATTGAGAAAGAAAACAAACACTAAGTAGTCTGACATGATGACCTTGAGATGCAGGCCATGGACACACATGACCACTGATTTTTAAGACCGTCGACAATAAAACAGCAGAACAGTGCAAATCTAGAGCATGACTGAAACAGGAATACTGTATTATCTGTTTTAGCTTAAGACATTTTAGCAAGTCTCTAATGAGAAAAAATTGTAAGTTGAATGAGGACCCACTTTGCATCATTTACATTTTGTTGTATATAGTTAAACATTTATTAACACTATGATAATATGTATATAATCCTCAGTTTTGCGTGTCTCTACTCCTCTCAGTAAGTCACTTTGCTGTCTTCATGAACTTATGTCTCCAATTGAAAGAAATTGTTCAAATGCTGTATAAGATTTATTTTCAAAAATTGAACATAATTTCATGTGGACTGCAAAAAAAATAGATTTCCTTTCTGTTTTAGAATCGTGATGACATCAGATGTGCATTCTCTGTTGTGAAGATTCTCTTGCTAAAATGAGGGCAAATTGAGTAAGTGGTATCACTTACTGAATTGTGCGTTAGAAAGGCTCATTTCTCACTGGGAAAGCTGCAAATTACACAGAGAATCGGGGCTTTTTGAGTGGCAGTTTTCTATATAGTAGGCTTTGTGTGCTTAACAGATTAACTGCTTTTTATGTTATTCTTTTCCCTAGGATTCAGGAAAGAAAGTGACATAATAGATTTCTTTTCCCTGGGATCACAGTAAACCTCCTTAGTCAAACTCAGTTGCTCTTTGGGAGGTAAAGAGCGAGCTAACCTGTGTTTCTACAAGTTACAAAATCATTTACATTTATTACCCTTGCACAGTGAGGCCCCAAAGCCTCAGAGCTATGATTCTCCAAATCACTGCATTCTAAGCTTGACTGATTGGTTTAAAAGCTTGTGAGAGATTTATAATGATTCACTGTGTAAGCCAATGATTTTACATTTAAGGCAGGAGACTGCTATAAATGATGGAAAACTTTAGATTCTCTTGACTTACTGGGTGACCAACTATTTCCATAGGTTTAGAGAAAAACAGCATTTTCCCTGCACTGTGTGGACCTCACATTTCTGTGAAGTATACACACTCATTATAATGCATATAAGGATGATGATTCTGTGGCCCATTTATGCTGTCAGTTTGGATTACTTAGCTGTATTAATATTTGTGTGTATTAACCACAGAAACTTAAAAGGCTCCATTGCTTTTGAACTTTTTTGTTTACTCTCATAAAGTTTAAATTGCTTCCCCAAATTCCAAATTTGTTACTTAAATAGCACATAGTGCTCTACATTAAGTTTGGAAAAATTACTATAGTTAGGCTTATTATAATATTTGACAATAACATATCAGTATGTTTATTTTTTAAAGTTTACAAAAAATTACTCATTTAAATGTGGCAATAGTAGAGGTAAGAGAAATAAGTTAAGTGTATATTAAAAATATTACACTTTACGCTTTGCCTTGCTGATCGATAGACAATTTGACATTTGTGATGAAACCTAAATGTTTAATCAAGAACTTGTTGGGAGCACTAAGGTTACTAAGAGTAGGGAATGGGGAGAGTTGAGGAAATATGTACTGCCTAAGTCCCTTTAGATTCTCATGAGCCAGTCTGCTTATCTTCATCAGCAATAGTGAAGGTGCTGAAGAGATTGAGCAGGACTTTACAAAGAGGTGCAATTTTAAACGTCTTTGGTAGATGAAAATCAAGTTGTATCGCCTCTTCAGCTGCTTCATTCATCCCAGTTCAAGCAAGTCCATCTTCTCTCCATTTCCACAACTAACTCATCCCAACATCATCTCTCATACCCTCTAGTTCATCTCAGTTCTGCCTTCATCCCTACTGCCTAATATGTTATTGACCTCCTCCTTCCTGCATCTTGTCTGTACTGATCAGATCAACCAGATCAACTTTGCACTGATCTCTCTACACTGCTGTGTGGCTCACCGTCTTAGTGTATACTCCATGCATTATTTCAAGGACAACGTTCAAGATTTAAGAGAACAGCTTTTGGACTCAGACCCAATTCTACAATCACTCTTTTACCTACTAAGTGTATTATTTTGAGCAGTTCACTTACTTAGCCTTCCTAAACCTGTTTCCTTGTTTGTAGAAACAGAACTATTCCTCCTTTAAAGATTATGTGAGGACTCAAACAAACACCAAAAAGCCAAAAAAACTAAGTACCACAACTGAAATGTAGTTAAGTGCTATTTAAATTACTATGGTTGGTACAAAGTTCACCTACAGTAATCATACTCTTTTTTTTTTCTTTTTAAATCTTTTTTTTGAATAGCCTTTTCCATACAAATCCCTCCATTGGAAGATCTTTAGAATAGGGTGTGATCAGTCTTTGACTTTTCTGTAGTTCGTTTGTTTTCTTCTCTATTTTTATAGCTCCATCTTGTATATCTGAACATCATGAAAGACTTTGTCATAAGTCTTGTTAAAGTTCAACTATAACACACTAGTGGATTTTGCCAACTTACTGGCATGTCTTACTGCAGGATTACTGACGGACGCCTCGTTCTTGGTCCACTTACTCTCTTTAGGGACTCCTGAACACCCATCAGTCAGCTGCTCTGGATTCTTGTCTGGGATTACTTTCCAGTCATGTCTTCTTGTGTTTGTGTGATCTGCTTCCCTCTTTTGATAACTGTGATTTCTTGAGAGCTAGTCTTTGAACATTCTCTTCCATTGTTTCTTCTTGCTCAAAGATCATTATCCATGGCTTAGGAATCCCATTGGCACCTTCTGTCAGAACTCTTGTATCAATGTTTCAAGTAGGATGTGGAAGTCCTACCGAGAGGCTTTCCTCACGGGTTTCCTCAGCGTGAGCTTTGCATCTCTCTTTGCCATTGTCAGTAGGTGAAGGTCCTTTCTGGAACCCTCTTCATCCCCACTTCTGCAGCCATTGTCTCTTCCTCCCTTGCCACGCTGCATATGAAGCCATGTGAGTCTTTCACTGGAGGGGAAATGCCAATCTTTGGAATTTAGTTTATCATCCTATAACTCTCTCATGAAACCAAGAAAAGTTTGGCTTTTCTTTCCTCATTGTTATTGTGAGTGACATGTTCTGGGGCATTCTACATTGTACATGGAGGAGGATCTGTCCCTTTTCTTCACAGCTTTTATTACTTAATCCTTTGGAGTCTGACATTTAGGATAAGTAATCTAAACTATGTCCTTGAAGAGACTTAACATTCAGCTTTACTGGAGCAAAAAAGTCTTAGTTATTTAAAATAACAAATGTTTATTTTTGATTTTCATAACCTATTATCAATTATGGGTTGGTTGTTGCTCCTCCAGTTCTCTGTTTTCCATCTGTTAGGATCTAGAGGTCTTCTCATTCAGAATCCATGTGGAGGCAGCCATGACAAAGTACCTTGTGTATAGAAAGGATAGGGAAACCTCTGGCCACTTCAGTGTCTCAAAGTATCTGCTTAGATGTAGCATGAGCAGTTTGTGACCACATCTGATAGTCCACTCACATTTCAGGCAGGTTGTATGGTCCTGTTACAATAGGCATAGGCAAGTCACATGTGGTAGGGTAGATAATAGCAGTTCCTTCAGAGAATGGTTAGCATCAATAGTCAGTGACAGACTAGAATACTATCTTCCTAATAGTGAAAGTCTGTTTCTTTTTTCAAACTTGCCCATGAATTCTTTCAAAGGGACTTTATCTTGGTCTGTTAGGAAGACTTTGTTTTTCAGGAAATGATTTTAAGCAAAAGTAATTTTATGTAATATAAGGAGTCCAAAGGAAGGTGGACTTTAAACAGAGCAGGCCAGAGCTATGGTATTGCTTTCTTAAGAACTTTTTTTAATCTTCTCTCTTCTGTTCCATGGTGACTTCACTCATGGTTGAAAATAGTAGCAATTGTTGCTTTAGGCATTACTAGAAAACATCTCTTTACTTAGAAATTATTCATTTCAGTATACTTGAACTATATATAGGAAATATGTACTCCCTAGGTCAGTATTAGTTCCTGGGAAGAATTTATTAGTCCAGCCAGTCTAGATTGATAATTTGGAAAAGAAAAGGAATCAACCATTCTTACCCATTAAATGTCTATGATCTGTTGCAGAAAATTTGTGATGTTGCTCCCAGACCGCCAATGGAGTTGGGCTTTGGTTCAGAGGGTGGGGTCCACATTCAGTGGGCAGAAATGGATCATAGAGTTCTGTAGTGGACTCAGGGGGAGATGGGCAGACACACAAGAGGATTGTGGAAGACCCAGGGAGATGGGCAGGCTCTTTCCAACTGGGGAAGCGTTGAGAGTAGAAGTTGTCAATTGTTTTCTCTGTTGTCTGAGGGTCTATCAGGTTTTACCCTAATATCTGACTCCTAATAATTTTTATTAATAAAACAATGAAGGAAAATGCTATAATGATCTTACGATGTTCTCTCTTTCTTCTTTTATACTCAGCTATTTCTCTTTATATGTTCTAACCTACATATTGACTTATGTTATTCATAGTCTTCTTTAAAGTCACATCCTTGGTGAATACATCCACTTAGAAGACTATTATCTCTTCTTTGCAACTATGACCTCCTTGTTGGAGTCAGAATTCAGATCATATTTGCTAAAATTCTAAATGAACTTTCTGATGGAACCTCAGAATCATGATGCTTTCATTACTCAAGCTTCTCTTGACTTTCTTCTGCACCATGAGTTTTGATATGTTGAATGATTTTTGTCTTATCCCTCTTTGAACTTTTCTTGCACCAAGCCTGTTTACATTGACATTTACATTGTCTTTAAGATGTTTTTTACTTCCTTTCTTATTTTTCCTGCTACTTAGAATGGGTTTCTATTACTCAACTTTTCTCACCACTGTAGAAAAACATCTGACAGATACAACTTAAGGGAGAAAGGATTTATTTTGGCTCATGGTTTCCAAGAATCCAGTTCATGGTCACTGGTTGTTTCTAGGTAGGCAAAGCATCATTGTGGTGAGTGTGACAGAGGTAAATAGCAAGCAGAGTGAATATTAACAAGAAAGGGTGAGGGTAAGATATAGTATCCTCAGGGCATTTCCCTAGTGCCTTACTTGCTTTGGCTAGGTTGACTTCCTATGCTTCCACTGCCTCCAAATACCATATTCAAAATTTTAATTGATTTCTGTTTATTTTGTACATCTATTGTGCTGTGTGCATGAATGAGTATGTGTGTGTGTGTGTGTGTGTGTGTGTGTGTGTGTGTGTATCAAAGGACAACAATTTGTGGGAGTCAGTTTTTTCAACCTACCATGTGGGTCTTGGGGATCAAATTCATGTTGTCAGGCTTGGTGGTAAGTGCCTTAACTTGCTGAGCCATCTTGATGGCTCCTTCCAAAATTTGAATTTAGCGGGGTGGTGGTGGTGGCCCATACCTTTAATCCCAGCACTTGGGAGGCAGAGCCAGGTGGATCTCTGTGAGTTCAAGGCCAGCCTGGTCTACAGAGTGAGATCCAAGACAGGCACCAAAGCTACACAGAGAAACCCTGTCTCGAAAAACCAAAATAAATAAATAAAATACAAATCAAATCTATAAAGCATTGTCATTCCCTAGGCCAGAGCCCCAGTTTGGTGATACTGTCACAGATACACCCAGTGGTCTAATCTCTTAGGCAATTTGTCAATGCTGTCAAGTTGACATTCAGCATCAACCATTACAAGTACATAAAGATTAGCTAGAAAACAGTCTGGCGTACAAACAAGAAGAGACATATGAGAGCCACTCTGCGAAAATCCTTTTCTGTGAGTTGTCTGCTTAACATTCCTCCACTAGCTGGCTCTTTCTTTGAGCTCCTGGTGGATGCCACCCAGCTCTCGGTTCTCTCAGCCCTTGTCACAGTCTTATTCAGCTTTTGCTCTGTCTTCCCCCTCCATGATCTACTAGTCACCGTCCCTGGTTCATTCTTTTTTTCTTTTTTCCCCTGACAATTTTATGCTTTATTCCAAAGAGATCTCAAAGATTGTCTCATGATTGGTAGACGTATTTCCCAGTTAGTGGTTACGTCTTTTGTGAAAGGATTGATTAAACTGTTTATATCTGAATAAAAACACTGTTGAGTTATTTAGCACTCCATACGTGTGTTTCTGAATGATTTGAGTTCACTTCGAATATTGAACACCTGACAGTAACTAAGCCTGTGGTACACTGCTTTTAATTTCATCCTAATATACTTTAGGCTTAGGAAAAGACCATGTAGACGTCAGAAAAATACACGAGAATGTGCTATTCTTCTATCATGTGACATTACTGATGTATTAGAAAATTAAATTGCAGTTGGTGTTGTCTTTTTAAACATTAAATTTAAAAGTTTTTTTTTTTAACATTTAAAACATGTCCAGCAGTGCTTACATTTGGCATCAAATTCAAGTGATTAATAATTCCATGTTCTCTGAATTCTTGATTTGTTTCCTGTGTCACAGACTGGAGACCATTAAGAGGCGATTAGGGAGGATGTCCTTGAAGTCTCTTTCACACCAAGAATCTCCCTTTTTTTGGTTCACTTAACTTAATGTGGGAGTTGCTTGTGATATTTTCTACATTTCACCTTCCGAGGTTATGGGACCCATTCATATGCCATATTTCCCTCTCAGATGAGTAAGTACGACTTTTATGAATTTTTCTTCACTTGTGGAATTTAATTTACATGAATAATTAGAAAGGACCAAGTGAAATTTCTCTCTCCCTAGGCAAATAATCTTGTTAAGAAAATCAACTGCAAACTTTTACTTTCATTTTTTTCTCTCCACCCTTAAATTTATTGCTTGCTACAAAGAAGCAAAACAAGAAGAAATATAGAGTAATACAACTTACAGCTATTTTGCATATTGATATCAGAATAATTACCTTAAGGCATATTGAGTTACAATATGAAATACTATTTCCTCAGGGCATTATCTTAAAATATTTTACTTATTTAGCATACAGTTCAATGTTTCAGAATTATGTAAAGAGTATAGTTGTTAACTGACATGGAGTGTGCTGGCAGAAAGAAAAAGCTTAGAGAGACTTAATAAAAAAGGGAAATTATTTACAGAATGTTCCTGAATTTAAATACTGTTACACTATAGCTAATCAATTACAATAAGTAACATAATAAAAGATAAAGCTATAGTCATGTACAGATGATTGCTACATGCAAATTTTCTCTTTCAAATTCTGTTTCACATGGAATTCTGTCTGATAACTGCTTCTATAATCTTTTTTTTCTCTTTTTTCAAATCACATTTGCCCATAGCCAGCAGTTGGTATCCATTTACAGTGCAAAGTTCTGAAAGAGATTTCCTAAGAAGAAGAGCTGAACAGGAGAACCCAGTCTGCTGGGGGGCTTGTTCATACTGGGACTTGACATAGCAGACTGGTGTGTAAGAAGGGCTGGTATGGTTCTGTGTGCTCCACTGCATCCTTTTTAGATGTTGCTCCACAAAAGTCCAGTTGAGATGCATGTTCACTAATAACTCTAGACCAAAGCGGAAGCTCACCAGAATCAGGAACACTGGGTCCAAGTGGAGTGGATCATCAGATGTGGGCTTGAGTTTTGTGTTTCTGTGGACTGTGGGATGATGATCGAATTGCACATTTAAATTGTTTGGCTCCTTGTTTTCTTAAGCATGTGAATTAAATGAGATCATGCAAGAAAAACACATGTTTTACTTCCTAATGTTATTATCATTGTTTTTGTTGCTGTAATGAGACCAGATTTTTATAGTCATAGGATAAAGGTTGCTAATTGCAACTGTTAAAACCAGAAACTGTAACACGGATTCCAAAATAGGCAGTAAAATGAAAACCCACCTTTCATGAGTATCTCAAATGATGATGTGTGTTTGCTTCTATAGATATTTTGAGATGCTCTTTTCAGGAGATCAAATATAACCATATATATTTGCTTATTAAGTCATTCTCATCATGGAATTTATCATATTCACTTTGCTTATTATAAAACAAGACAATTTCTAATTTTTGATGCACTGAACTAGGTGCTTGGCCTTCTGTGCTGTTTTGGGAGTGAGCAGCCTTCTGTTAATCTTGCAGATGAAGAAACCAAGTGCAGATCCAACAATGTGATTGGTATTTAGTGGCACAGAGCCTCAGTGCTGAGCTGGCTCTTCTCTTTGTGCTCAGAAGCCTTGATCCTCCTTCACACTGGAGCTGCGCCTGAGGAACTCAGTGACGGGTATTTAGCATCTCCCCCTAACTGACCAAAAGCTGAATTGACTTGTACTGCTTTATCAAATCACTTTACAAAATGGCTACATTGGACTTTCTCATCTGTTAATACAATAAGCCAGCACCTTCTCAGTGTCATCGGTAGAAGGCAAAAGGAAATGTACTTTGTCACAGATTAAAAATCAATTGAAATAACATTTCCACCTTTAGTTGCAGCAAATTCGTTGAGAGAATGAAATGGAATTCCAGTGATATCAGTGATCGCGGTGTCTGATGCTGCATTTCTAATCAATTAAATGCAAGAGTCTCGGGTCCTGCCAAGTGTCTATCTGGATGTCCCCTTGTCTGACCTTTCCTCTCCTTTCTTTCCTTCTTTTGTGGCTTAGTTTGTCTTGCCTCAGGGGAAACGTATGCCGTATAAATTTATACTTAGGTTACTTAAACATTTTTGCATTGATAGAAGACCACGCCCAGCTGGATTGAGAGAAACACATACCTAACAGAATGGTTTCCGGCACCTTGTCATTTGGGTGCTGGCTTGCTCTTTGGTCGCACTTCCAATTGTCTGCACTTTCTTTCTCAATAAGCCTGCCTCTTCATAAATTGTTTGGTCACTGTGACTCTAGAGATGCTGGGTAAGCACCAATGGCTAACCACTAGTTAAGAAGGATGACTTACGTGCAAAGGAGGGCAGAGTGGGAGATACAGCCTTCCCATGGAGAGATGGAGAAGGCAAGCAGTGTGCTGAAGACCATATCATCATAGAGCTGGGTTAAGGGACAGTTGAACACGGGGGGTGGGGTGGGGTGGGGGTGGGAGTAGGGGTGGGAATGGGGGTAGGGGTAAGGGTGAGGGTGGGCTATGAACACTGTGACATGGTGGGTATGACTGAAACAAGGCTGTGGAGGGATGTGAAAGTTATGCTAGAGTTTAGATCTGAGCTTGCAGGCAATCAATATCCCTAGAGCCACTGGACCTACCTATAGGAGCTTCATACCACCCCCAAAAGGCTGGGGAAATTATGGTATTTAAAACTAGAATACTTCTGCTAGAGCGATGTTAAAGACTATATGATTTTGAACAAGCGGCTGAAACACAGAACTGGTGACCTAAACTGTGTTGCTTAAAAACTTAGTAGCCCAGTTGGTGTTAAAACTATTGTGACAGGGGTTGGGGATTTAGCTCAGTGGTAGAGCGCTTGCCTGGGTTTGGTCAACAGCTCCAAAAACAAAACAAAACAAAACAAAACTATTGTGACAGGGTATGACAAGGCAGGGCCTAGGAACTAGTCCTTTGTGTGAGGCTGATTCCTAAGTAGATGTGGGAGCTCAAGTGTAGTGGTTTAAATAAGCTCATACATTTGAATATTTGGTCCCCAGTTGGTGGAACTATTTGGGAAGGATTAGGAGATATGAACATGCACAACTGGGGGCAGACTTTGAGGTTTCAAATACACATGCCATCCCCAGTGTGCTCTCTGCTTCCTGCCTGTGGATGTGAACTCATAGGAGCTGCTCCATGTGTTTGCTGCCATGTGCCCACTGCCATGTGTTTGCTGCTCCAACATCATAAACCCCAACCCTCTGGGACTGTAAGTGCAGTGAAACTCCTTTCATAAGTTGCCTTGATCATGGTGTTTTATCTTATCAACAGAAAAATGACCAAGACAAGGGAGAAAAGCTCCTCTGGCATCCAATGGTGCTATCTGTAGCATACAGCAACCGCAGCGTCTCTAATGGGCTGCACTGTTGACAGCAGAATTCAGATTTTAGAATGCCACATTACTCCATGAGGAGGATGTGTCCCACTTTCAGAAACTGTTTTTCTTTTTTTAAATACTATTTAGTATGTCTCTTTGTTACAGTGATCAAAGTTGAGTTGACCAGAGAAGAGTGTATCTCAGAGCTTTACATCCTACAGTAATAGGAAATGTGATAGTAGTTTAACTACTGTAAAAACAATAATCATATAAAATACAATCACATCATAAAAATGTTCTGGTTGCCATTTGGAGTAGATTGGTGACCTCTTCCTTTTAGTCATCCCAAATCCTCATGCATGGATTTAGTTTCTGCTCACAAAAAGTTGGCTGTGTTTCTCCTATAAATTAATGAAAAAGTCTACAATAAAGGTGGTTATCTAAATGACTGCAATTATCTTGGTGTGTTCATTTTATTTTGCTTAGTCTCACTTCCTTCACAGGTGATGGGATGCTAGGACTCTGAGTAATTCACTCAATGTTTTACTTTACTTAGCACCAACTGTGTAGTAAAATAAGCTACCCACGCAATTTTGATTTTTAGAGACTTTTTGAAACAGGTATTTAAAAATATTTTCCATTTGAATAATCAGTTCCAAAGTTGTAAAGGGCTAAAGGTTGGCAAAGTATGATATTAAAAGGACAGTACTACTGTCTCTAATCAGTTGGCTGTTTTAGGTTTGGTGAGTGGGAAACAAAGGATAAATATACATCTAAAGATGACAGTTAAGCAAAGGATGTTGGAATTCAGTCTTTGAAGGCTTCCGTGGAGTAGAGAGAGGGAAGATTAAATTAGATGCAAATATTTAAAAGGTATTTTGACCATTTCTCCCAGGGAACATAATAAATATAAAGCAGAACACATACAAACAATGATAAACTAATAATTTGTTAATCCTGATCACTTGTTTGCTTTTAGTAATTTTAGAAAGATTTATGAGCCTGTGCCTGTGCACTTCAACGACAGCAGATTCATTACAATCATTAGTTTCCTGTGGCGTCGTTAGACCAGGTATGTTTTCATCAGGACTGCTGGAGAAATTATCAACCATAATATTAAGATTAGAATAAACAAGAGATCCTTTCCTTATACAATCAATTCAAATTTTCATTTCATTAACGTGTAAGGTGGTAAGGCCAGTAAATTGCTATCTAGACTATTACCAGTCTGCGTTAATAGTCTTAATTTATCAACATTTATTTTAACCTTTGCTATAAAGCCTTGCAAGTAAAGCTGATCATTATTAATTTTAAAGTAAAAACAAAACTAATATTTTATGCCCGAGTCTTTTTTTTAAAAGTCATTGTCTGTTCTTAGCAGAAGATTATTTTTAAAAATCCACTTATTGTCAAGTTTTAAAAATATTTTTATTTAAAAATCCACCTTTTCTATGCCTAGAATATTTCGTATGTAGGTATGCATATAACTTGTAAGGGGCATGCTGAGGAAGTGTGGTGTTGTAAGGTGAAAAGGAATCCTGGAGGGAGTCTGGGCTTTTGATGAAGAGGAGGCAGATTTGTATACTGCGCTTGTTATTTCATTTGTCTGGTCTTTGTTTTCCTGATCCCCGAAATGGGATAATTCTTGGCTGTTGGTAGTTACACCAAAGATGCCAAAGCTGGTTCTGGAACCTGCAATTTGATTATAATGACTAAAGGGAATGTATAGTTTAAAAATTGGTTTCTGTGTGGCTTAGGGGTTGAGCAGATATTTTCTTTCTAAAATGTGAGCAAAGCAATGCAAGATGGGTGCTGGGTTTTTGCAGGATTAATGAGGCATGCCCATCCTGGTGCCTGTCTGCATTAGTCAAAAAGAATAACATTAAAAACCTTAAGTTTGATTTTCTCCACATTGCTTGATACTTACTTGGTGACATAATTTTAATTATGAGCCTCCATTTTAATTCACAGTGACTTATGAAAAATTGGGAGTGGATTGTCACATAATGTATTCTTTAGTCCATTGTTAGTACAGGCTCCGCTATCTCAACACACTATCAAATATTTTATGGAGAAATAAATGAATCCATAAGGGTGTGGGTGGCAGAGTCTTAATGTAGGTACTGAATCCATCTGGTGAAATGTTTCATCCAAACCTTCCTTGGAAGCCATTATGCTCCATGGGGAGAGGGGCTTTCTAGCCAAAATGATTAATTAGTGTCCCGTGAAGCCTAAAGCTGTTTGACTGTTTCTCTGGGCTCCCTCACAATTTCACTCATGTCTGCTGATTGGTCAGTGGCTCTCATGAGTCTTACATTATGATTATGACACTTAAATAATCATTTGCAATAGGTATGTATGATAAAAAAAAAATCCCCAAATATCCTCATAAGGAAGGCTTTTTTTTTTTTTTTTTTTTTTTTTTTTTTTTGTAAGATCCTGGCTTCTCATACTTTTTGGGGGAACAAAATGAGGTTTTAAAATTGACCTTGCAGCCTGGTTAAATAAGAAGTTTTCATGCCAGAGAATCTAGGATCATAGTAAAGACAAAAGATTATAGGGATTTCTAAGTGTATTTTTCCTCTGCAGAACAATTTTACATATAATGTATGGTGAAGACAAAAAGAAATTACAAGGCATACATTCAGTAATCGAAAAGAATTATTAAAAGTCTGCCACATATCAGGTTTTGTGTTCAGTACAGTCAATGACATTTTATTTTTGCCTTCAAAGGTGACAAAGATGAAAACATAGAGCCCATATTAATATCTAGATTTTAAGTACCATCAAAAAGCAGAAAAAGCATTCAAGGAATTCAAAGGCACACACACAAAGTACTACACACACAGTACTGGGCATAGAGTGAGACATGCAATATAACATAGCACTTTTTACTTGTAAATGTGCAAGTGATTACTTTGTATGGTTACAAGTGGTGTGTGTGTGTGTGTGTGTGTGTGTGTGTGTGTGTGTGTGTAGAAGCATGGCATACTTTATGAAGAAAATGCTCTGGTGGGTTTGGACATTGGATAGTGGAAGTTGAGAGACATTCCAGGCAAAGCAATAGTATAAATTACTATGAAAGCAGGGACTGCATGAGGGACCTTCTATTTTATTTCTGAAACAAATGGTTTGTAGTGAAGGGTGTGAGGGGTAGCGTTAGAGGGCTACAGAGGTGTCAAGTGCATGTCTAGTCTGTCCATATTTGTGAGCTTCTGTGTTTGAGGAAAAAATGTAAGCTTTGATATGAGTTGATGATTTGTGTATTAGAAATACACTTGTTCCCTTGTTTTGTCTATCAAGCATCCAGTATACGCCACAACTGATGTGGCACAAAGCACTGGAGAAATGACAGCCACACTGAGAAAATCCCTTTTGTGCCTGGGCTGCTGCTCTGGAGGGAGGACTGGGCACATCATCGTTACTGCGAGATGGGATGCTGCGTCTCCATGCCTCAATCTACCATAGGCTCCTCCCAGCTTGTTGATCAACTGTTGATGGTGGACTAACACTCCAACTGCTTTGAAGTTAAGATTCTTCCATGTTTAAATGTTCTCTGTGGTTTCTAGGTCAGGGGCAAGGAAACAGGCTACACAGCACAATGCCAGGGGTAGTTCTTCCCCGTGGACACATGCCCACATCATTTTCACTTGCATTTCCTTTCCCAGAGACCTACCTGCCATATTTCTTTGCATTACTTATTTTCTGGAACATTTCATTTTGTTCACATTTTCCCACTCAACACTTGGCAAATGGTAGGAATTTGATAAATCCTTTTAATTTTATTTTTCTTTTAACTGTTTTGTTATGTACTATTGGGCAATTAAGGTAAGTACTAAAACAATATAAAGTCAAATGAAATGGAAAAGGAAAATACCCTTTCTTAAACGCTTCAATAACAAATGGATGTAATATCAATTTTAAACTCTTAACAGCATGCAAAATATCTGACTCTGACTTACCTTTCCATATTTTAACAATTTACCCACACAGATACTGTTTAGAAATATTCTTAGATATTGTGTTATTTTGTATCACTTTACTCATTCATTTTCTCCTTTGGTCATGCCTCCTCTGTGAAATATTTGGAATTTTCTTGAGCAAGTGTATATGCATGTATGTATGCATGTACGTGCATGCTGATGCATGTATGTATGCATGTACATGCATGCTGTGATGCGTATGTGGAGGTTAGAGAACAACATCTTCCCAATGGGTTCTTCTCTCTTTCCCACTTTGTTTTGTGTTGGGGGTCTCTCTTCTTGTTGATGCTGTGCTATGTATTTCAGGCTAGTTGGCCCATGAACTTAAGGCCAGTTCTCCTGTCTCTGACCCCCATCTCTCTCTCTCTCTTTTCCTTTTTAAAAACTATGTGTCTGTGTGTCTGTGTAGGTATATAAAGTGAGCATATGTCTGTGTGTCTGTGTGGGTATAAGAAGTGAGTGTGTGTCTGTGTCTGTGTGGGTATATGAAGTGAGTGTGTATCTGTGTGTCTGTGTGGGTATATGAAGTGAGTGTGTGTCTGTGTGGGTATATGAAGTGAGTGTGTGTCTGTGTGTCTGTGTGGGTATATGAAGTGAGTGCAGTTGCCCAGAGACCGGAAGCATTGGATCCCTTTGGGTCTAATGTTCCAGATGTTTGTGATCTGCCCAACTTGAGTCTTGTGAACCAAACTCTGCTCCTCTGGCAGAACAGTGTGCACCCTTGGCTGCTTGCAGCAACTCTGCCTCTATCTTGCAGTAGGAGAACTTGGATTACAGATGTGCTACTGCATTCATTTTTTTTTTTTTTTCATGGGTTCAGGGCCGCAACTCAGGTCAGCAGCCTTGAACAGCAAATGCTTTCACCCACTGAGCCACCTCTGCCTTGCCTTCATTTTTTGACACACTGCTACCTGCTTTTACAGTTTCGTAGAAAAAAGCCCAGGAAATCTAACACATGATTTAAATGCTAAATCTAATTATAATGTTTCAATTTTCACTTAAAAAGATCCCTTTGATGTATTTTTAACAATTGAATTAAAATAATAGAATTAAAGTAATATTTGCATGTGATAATGGTTGTCACTATTCTTTTGTAGATAGTTGATGTATTTTTCTTCAGCTTCCTTAAAAGCTTAGGATTATTAAATGCTAGAATTTGAGTTGAGTGTGGTCTAGCCTTAGGAAACATTATTGCCAAGTTTCAGGAAAAGAAGAAGCATTTAAATATGATGTGTTGAATCTGCAGAAAATCAAAAGCAAAACAAATAAAAACCTCGTCTGTATTAGAAGAAAAGCTGAAGATGTGTGAGTTATTGACAGGTGTTCCTAGTGTTTAGAGGGCATTTCTGAATTCAGTAGTAAGTTACTATACTCAACAGCCTTGCCTTGAAATTCATTTAGGATGGGGAGTTCTGTAGTGAGAGAAGGGAGTGTTTATAATATGGAGAGCAGAGTATTTGCATAGCATCAAGAAATCTTCTAGACACCATTCAAAATAGCCAAAGGCATCTGCCCTTCAGAAGCCCAAGGGAACCATCACTTCTGTGGATATCATTACGTGGCTGTATGAATTCACCAATGGTCTATAAATAATAGCATTTCTGATGGAATTGAAGTTGTATTCACCATGGATGGTGCCATTAATAGTACTTATGAGAGAATTGAAATTGATAAGCACCATAGAATCAAGACAAAAACAAAACAAAACAACACTCTAAAGCCTGGATTTACAGCTACCAAAGATACACAAAGAACTCTCATACTGTTAGGACAGCCTGGAGTGGATCTAGGCAGGACTGTGGGCTTGGAGAAGTGTGGTCAAAAGCAAGCAGGGGTAATTAAAGAGGAGAATTCACACTGACATTCCCAAATGCCTTTTGGAAACTCAGTCGAACTTTCTAGTTTTATCTCCCACTGCCACCTTCACATGTTCTGTTGCTTCAGCCAAACTGGACACTCTTACAGCTTTGCTGCCAATGAGACTCTGTAGCCTTCAGGCAGGTCCTTCTTTCTGTTTAATACATTAGTGTTTTTGCATTACTCGAAACTTGGTGGGTGGGTACTTAAGAGAAACTGTAGTTTTGTGTCTTTGTCATTAAAATGCATAATTTGTCTTTGTTGACTGAATCTTCCTCTTGAAATTCAAGACTTCGTTACTTCCTCGTTATTATCATTGACGTTTCCTGAGCTTTCATTTGCTCCACTACCACTGACTGTTTTCCCAATCTCATTATCAAACAGCCCTTCTGTGATAGACCGCTGTTCCCCATCTTCATATTGATTAATTTCATTTTCACATGCATCCTTCTGATTTCCAACATCTTCAGAACAGTCTTCAGAAGATGAGTCATTTGCAAAGACAGATTTTCATTAGTGGAGTCATCCTCAGAGTCAGAATGTGATGGTCTGTTCGCAGGAATATTGTTTGCTCCTCTGTGCCTTTCATTATCTCTTGGAAGGGATGTGCCTGATGTACTTGCTTGGTCATTATCCAAGTAATTAAAATCAAATGTACTTATTTTGTAGATTAAACAAGAACATTCTTTATTATGATTGTTTGCAATTGAAGCTTCAGGGACACTTTAGGCTAGATATTACATTAAATATTATTTTCCTTTTAAATTAAAACATTTAATCAGAATTTCTGAAAAGCAAGATATGTAAGCTAATGTCTCATACATTAAAATCATGAAGCTGCAGTTTCAATGTAATATTCTTTTCTGAAGTTAATGTTCAATGAACAAAGAGTTTAAGAGATTAGCAGCAGTGATTATGGATTATAGTCACTGGCATGGTGACTGTTCATTGTGAGTACATTTCCCAAGAGAGTAGGGATTGTTTAACAATGAGATCCTTTAAAATTTTTAATAAATGTGTCCCCCACCACATGTATATTTTTTGTATGCAATAATATTTTGGATGATTAATTGATTAAAGTTCCTGTGTTAAAACATTCATTCTGGTTGACAACTGGTTATAGGAAAGGAATAAGAAGAGAAATTATCTTGTGTATCTCAGATCCATGGATTCTACTGTGCCTGGCCTCTAGCATTACAGACCAGAAAAGCTGGTCATGGGGTACTCTTGGGTTCTTCTGAATATGCATCTTACAAGTAAAGAGAGTTTAGTGGCCCACCCTGGAAAGAGCCAGACCATAAGATGGTGGAATTCGCATATGGAGATCTTGTTGAGCTGTTCTTTGTATTGATACTGAGGCATAGGACAGACACATTTGGCTGAGCTAGTATGGAATCTACCTTTGTAAAGTGAGTTAGAAAACCAGGGAACCAAGAGAGAGCCAGGAAAGTGTGAGACTTCATTGTGATTAGCATAAAAAGCAAGAACCATAAGATGTACCCACCCCTTGGACATGGTGAAAGACCCCCCCACCAAAGGTCCAGACACAGTTCCCCCAGAAACCCAAAAGAGCTGAGGGAAGAGATATCTTAAAATAAACAGAACTGATTCAGTTTCCCCTTCCTGGAGAGAGTGAAGTCAGGTGTTTCAAAAGAACAAAGTCAGGATATATGGTGATGACCGATTAACCATGAGATGCCCCTCTCCAGAGATAACATGACCAGACCCCGGAGAGGGGTTGTAAAACTCATAACAGGGCAAACAGATAAGCTAAAATAAGACAAAGTACAGGCCTGGGAAAAACTGGACCAATCAAGGATGGACCCACACTAACCCCCTCCCCTCTAAGGAATTTTATGGTTTTTGCCTATAAAAACTAACTTCCCCAAGAAAGAGGAACTCTCCTCCCTGCCTCACGTCATCAGGTATGGTGGATGAGGGTTCCCTATTAGCTTGAACTACGCACATGTGCCAAATAAACCTTGCTATTGCATTCTGGACATCTTCGGTCTCTGGTGGTCTCTTTGGGGGTCCTAATCTGGGCAGAACAATGGCAAAGGTTATGCCAGGAACCCTTCAAGTATAGCAGTTGCACAGTGGGGTTGCATAGTTATATAAGAGGAGCTGTCATGAGGTACAACAGTTTTTACTCACCTGCGGTTTTGTTTTTCATCCTTTCAGCTACCTGTTGTTCAAGATGATCAAATAGAAAATCTGAGAAATAAACCATCCCTGAGTTCTAAATTGACCATCATTCTGAGTAGCATGATGAAATTTCTCACCATCTCATCCCACATAAGTCATCCCTTTCTCCAATGTATTCATGCTGCATGTTATCTGCCTGCTAGTTATTTAGCAGGAAAAAGTAGAGCATAAATAAATTTTAGTATTACTCATAGTTTCAAGCATCCCCTTATGTACCCTGTCCTACCTTGTGAGGTTGCAACTTTGAGCCTCATAAAGCTTTACCTTACAGAACACTCAAACTTCAGATGCTCCTAGAGCTAGATATTGTGAAGAGAGAGGTTCCAGCTACTTGTTTGAAAAGTGTTGGTAGGGGAAGATGCTATAATTAAGTAAGAAATTAGCCAACACTAATAAGTCAAATAGCTTACTTTGGGCTACTGTCACAGCACAACTAGGGCTGGGGTGACAAGCAACTTACCTTTATTTCTTAAATTTCTTGAAGCTGGAATGGGAATGAGAGACCAACACAGTGCTTCTTCTGAGGAGGGCCTGTCTGTGTCTTCTCATGGGAGTAGAGTTGGGAGGAGGGAGCAGAGCAGAGGAGAGGAGAGGAGAGGAGAGGAGAGAGAGACAGAGAGACAGATAGAGAGACACACAGAGAGAGATAGTAAGAGAGACAGAGACAGAGAGAAATAGGACAAAAATCCCATCATTCAGGCTCTAGCTTCATGACCTAATTTACTCCCGAAGACCCCACCTCCAAATACCATCACACTGGGATCACAGTTTCAATCTATGAATTTCAGAAGTGTGCAGGACCAGGCAACACTTCCATGGACCGGTGGTTTTGAAAAGAGTCCTTTTAATGGAGAAAACTTTCTGTAGCCAAAGAGGAAGCATATGCAGTCTGGTTTCTATCCTGGGGTTGATTTAGATCTTGACTTACCCAAACTGTCATGGAAATGTTGACTTTGATTCTACAGGTGGCTCATGGCACTGCCCATGCTGGTGGTAACTCAAGAAATGGGGAATGTATGGCAACTTGAGACTGATGGGAATTTGACGGTCCCAGTTGCTGTTTATGTCTCATTCTTGATTTATGTTTTGAGTTTGTGCCTATTTAAGAGACATTTTAGAGTTTCTCTTTTGCCTTTTCAGCAAATTAATTATTTCAATCAATTTCCTTTCACTCATTTACTATATTTATCCCTCCTCTGTGTAGCATAAAACATATTTTAAAATAAATTATTAGTTCAAAAAAGCAAGTTTTTCAGATTTAAGTACAATTTTGAAGATTGTGTTTAGATTTTAAATCATAATTCTATTGCATAATTCTCAAGTGTACCGCAGACCTCAGCCCAGTTCTGAGTGTTTATTCAGCCATTTGTTGTAATAAACACAATCACAAAAAAGTTTTCAGCTGCCTCCACTTCTCTTCACAAAACCTGTTTTTTTTTTTTTTTAAATCAAAGAATAATTTACAAGTGGTGGTTGTAGGAGAATGGTCTGCTTCCATGAGATTCCATTGTTAACCTGGCAAAACAAAAGATAGTGTCCAAGAAAGACTACTGAAGTAAATGATACAAAAGATGATATTGTAGATTGTAGAAAAGCTACTGAGATAAGCAGAGAAAGTACAGAAATATTCCAAAGAACCCCTCATCTCCCACATCCACTTAAACCCAAAACAGCCACTGACTCATTTCAAATTATCATGTTGGGGAAGTGGAGAGGCAAATGCAAGAAATGTTGGAACAATGAAAATTAGTCACTGATGCAAAGATTTTTTTCCCTTGTCTCAGCCATTTTTCTTTTATAAAATAATTTCTGGTACAATGAAGTCTCTGTTTTTTTTTTCCCCTAACACACAGAATGGATAGTAAAATAGTTAATAACCCATCGCTCCTCACCATCTATTTAAAGGCTGCATTCTTTGTTTCAAGGTCCTGTTGAAATAAAACAGAATGAAATTAGTGGCCTTCATATCGACTTCCTAACCAGCTTTTGGCAAGCGACCCAGCCATCAGTCTGTCAATAGCTGATGTGGTTTCAGATTTCATTTGAAAAAAAAAAAAGAAAGAAAAGAAAAAAGAAAACCCAGTTCCCCTCCACAAATGTCATATTTCAATTGTTTCTTCTAAAAAGCTAGTTACGTTTACACATGTTACATACAAATAAAGATGTGTTTTGTCGGTAAGCTTTGTGCAGAAGTGAAGCTTGATTGGAAACGTTTTATTCCAGGCATATGGAGAAAGCTGCGATAGTGAAGCAAAATATTTATGATACTCCCCTGTTTGGTTAGGATTTGTCAATCTTTCCCCGTCTTTACACAAAACAACATCTTGCATACAAACTGTTTTAAAGTTCAAATAAGTAGCATTCCAAATGTAGTCAGAGAAAGGAAAAATACAGTCAAATACAGAAAGAAAAAAAAATGTAAGCCAAGAAAGAAAAAGCTTTCTGACAAGATTTGAAAGAACTCCAGTCTCTTAAGAGATGGGGGTGCCCAGAGACCTAAGATAGAACCAAACATGATGGGCAAGTAAATAACTAAATAAGTAAGTAAATAAGTTTAAAAAAAAAAAAAAAGAGATGGGGGTTTGCTAGTTTCCCTACCTTAGGTCGGTAGGGAAGTCTCATACACATCACTTAGTCCACAAGCCTTATCTTTTATTCTAAATTTAGTTTGCTTGATACTTATTTACTCTTGTTTTTCATTCTCAATATTCTTACTATTTCTTGCTGTTTATTTATTTACTTGTTTATTTTAGAAATCCAGTCCCTATGTTCTTTTTCTTGTATGCTGTGTTTATTTTCCCACCTGGCTCTGGGAGTAGAACATTTATATTTTTACCATTTTGAAAGGGTTCCTAACTCATGCTTGAAGTTGCATCCTTTGCCAAGCTGCAGTGGCGTCAGAGCTGTTTGATTTCAGCTGCATCACAAATAATGCCTATGTTTCAGAGAAGCGCTAGAGGACATTCCTCTCAGTGTGTGCATTTGTTCCTAGTCAGATTTCCTGAAATCACAGACACTTTAGTATTTTTGTTAATCTTTCGTGACTTGACATTCAACCCCCAGTCTGTTTGGTTTCCCCAGGGTCCAGCGTGACTTCTCACTGTGACCTTGAGATCTCTCATCTTCTAAGGTAGTTTCCTTGTGTTTGATCCAGAATGGAGATCTGTTTCAGTCAGGGCTAGAGTTTCATTTTTTGGACAATTTGATCTCCAGCATCATTTGTGACACTTCTTATGAGTTGATAGACTGTGTGGAGGGATTCTTCAGCTCAGCATTTCATGGGGAGGAAGTGCTAACTAACCAACCCAGCATGGTCGAAGGGTTCAACATGTGCTTCTTAGAGTCAAGGAAGTAGGACCGACCTACCGGGGGAGATGGCTTTGCGATTCAAGTGCTTGGGCACATGTAAGAGGACCAGAGTTCAGATGCCCAGAGCCCACATGAATGGGGAATGTGCTGGCTCACCTGTAATTCTAGTCTTCAAGGCAAAGGCAGGAGATCCCAGAGTGAGTTGGCTATCTCTAGCTCTGGGCTTGGTTGAGAGATCCTGCCTCAATGCATAAAGTAAAAAATAAAGAAGATTCCTGCCACCAACCTCAGGCCTCCAGAGGTACACTTGGGCACTTATGCACACATGTGTCTATACATACTCATATACACACATGAATACCATACAGAGGCACATACAAACACACAAAAACCCAAAACAAAACACCCAAACCCAAACAAACCAGGAGCCAGGTATTTCTGAGGAGTTTCTTCTGCATTGTAGGCAAGCAGGTGCAGAAGCTTATTTGAAAGACAACACAAGGATAAAGAAAGATTGCATTTGTTAATTTCTCTAGACTTGTGCCGTCTGTTTACTGTATACACTGATCTTCTCTTCTTGATCTCTTGGTGCTGTTTCTTTTTTTAGTCCTTTAACATAAGTCTTCATGATACGGTCACCTTAGCCTATGTTTGAATTTTTCTCCTGAGGCCCATAGTTTACAAATAGTTTCCCCTTGTACTCTACCATTTTCTTGAGTCATGGACAGATTCTTCAGTCTGTTAGGTCTATTTAGAAGTACCTCTCCCAAACCAATGGATACAGAAAGCTAAATAAGCAAAGACCTTGTTGAAAAGCATGGCAACGTAAAGAGCTTTTGGAATTCCACAGCCCCGGCCTTGGATTCTGGCTCCAGCTTAGTACATTTGGGCAACTTTCTAAACTTGGTTGAGCCTCACTTTATTCATCCACCAAATGGGCTATTAATACCCACCAACTTTGAGGATGGAAGAACACACAATGCATGGAAAAATCTCAGTGAATGGTCACTGGCAATATTAAGTACATCATCGTGCTTTATTTGTGTCTTCTTAGCTGGCCCACCTAGCAACTCATATTCATGGAGTTTTAAAAGAAGACCATGTCCCATATTTCTCACACAGCCTTTATTTGATATAGAGTCTCACCATGTGGTCTAGGAGGGCCTTGAACTTCCAGCCCTCCATCTGCCTCACTTCATCCTTCCGGGTACTGGGGTTACCCTTGTCATGTTCCGAATTTTTATTTTATTTTATTTTTTACATATATATACACATATATTTTGGCGTGGCATTAGTATCACTGAGCCATAGTGGTAACAAGTGTGTTTTCTGCCCCCTTTCCTTTGTACTAGATGTGACCTCTCGTGGCTTATCCCTCGGTAATGTGAACTAGCTTGCCACCTCAGAGATTCCTGGACTTCTGAGGATTCTGTTTACCACTTTGAATTAGCCTGTGAATTGCTTTGTAGAGTCTCTGAGGGACCAGAAGTCTTGTGATGTAATGAATCTTTAAGCTCATTGGAGGCAGCTAGTACCGGGTTTCAATTCTGATTCTGTGTTACCCTTCTGATCCCGGGTATGTCAGCCCTGTCCCCCCAGCTTTTCCTTATCTATAGGGTGGTGCCAGTCCCATTTCCTTTCCAGGCTGCCCATTGCAAGAGCTAGGTATGCAGAATGTGCAGACCGGGTAGTTTTCTACTGTGAAAACACCACCATGTTTTAAGATTTAATCTTAATTTTGCCACTGTTCTTCTAGGAGACCAGGGAAGTTTATTTCATCTCTAAATCAGTATTCTAGACTAAAATTCTTTTAAAATTTTATTTTTATGTACGAGTGCTTTGTGTTTGTATGTATGTGCACCACGTGTACCCTGGTATTCTCGGAGGTTGGAAGATCTCAGGTCCCCTGGAACTTGAGCTACAGAAGTTTGTGAGCCACCATGTGTGTGCTGGAACAAATCCTGGGTCCTCTGAAAGAACTGGCTCTCTAGTCCCTAGAATTAAATCCTTCTAAAGGAATTTTGGGTCTTTTTTTTTTTTTTTTTTTTGGTTCATGGAAGGCAAATTCGTGTGTTAAGTAAAAAAATTCCCTAAATGATCTCTCTTTTCCCAAATCTTGAAGTAATATGGATTGCTGTGGGATGCTCTGTATGTTAAGTGTGTTACTCTGATTGGTTAATAAATAAAACACTGATTGGCCAGGCAGGAAGTATAGGTGGGACAAGCAGAGAAGAGAATTCTGGGAAGTAGAAGGCTGAGGCAGACAGACACTGCCAGCCACCGCTATGACAAGGGAGATGTAAGGTACCGGTAAGCCACAAGCCACGTGGCAAAGTATAGATGAATAGAAATGGGTTAATTTAAGATAGAAGAAGTAGATAACAAGCAGCCTGCTGTGGCCATACAGTTTGTAAGCAATACAAGTCTCTGTATGTTTACTTGCTTGGATCTGAGCGGCTGTGGGACAGGCAGGTGAGAGAGATTTGTCCTGAGTGTGAGCCAGGCAGGACCAGAAAAAACTCCAGCTACAACGGATTATTATCCAAACTGTTGCACCCTGCTGTCCTTTCTGAGAGTGGAGGGTCTCAGAAAAATGTTAGTATCCCCGTTAGACAGTTGCAGGCAGCAACTGGCCACTGAGAAGTTTACACCCCTGATAAAATGGCTTCAAAAGAGACAGACTGGGGTGTGCCTTTGCAAAAGGGTTTTGACTCTTTTTCCTCACTGGGAATGTTTGTTGTGTTTCATTTGCTTTACTTTGAAACTGAAGCTATGCTTCCAGAGCAATTCATAGCATATTTAATTGTACTGGGAGTTTCCGTCTCTTAGGGCTATCGGAAATAATGAGCAGAGGATCAGGGGCCAGTGGCAGCCTCCACCCAGAAATTTGTGACACGTTGTCTGCATAGAAATGCTCTCCTTATTTCTCAGGAGTCGTAAAGACAAATAAAGAAATGCTTTTGATTAAACGAGGAAGGAAATAATAGTGCCCCTTGAAGGACCTGTGCCGGACCTTCCTGGCCTGAAGGCTGTGACAGGGCTGCTAAATGGCAGGCAGGAACTGAACCTCTGCTGTCACACTTCCAGCAATTGTCGCTGTCAAAATGTAGCACATTCATTATTCAGGTACAAAACTATAATTAAGAACGTTGGCCAAGAAAGGGGGAGGGGAATTGGACGGTTCAGGGAGTTGGAAGTGGGATAAAGAGCAGTTCTCTCTAGGTCACTAGTTCAAACTTCGCCAATATTGGTAATGACTGACAGTCATTAATATATGATGGCTGTTTGATGGCCTATATGAGAAGGTGCCCATATCAGAAAAGTCACCATTGTAATTGGCATTAATTGGCACTTCCGTTGGCAGCGTCAGCCGAGAGGCTGAAGATTGAATGGGCTATAGTGAGTGAATTATCCTCTCATCCTGAGAAGTGGGCCTCCCAGGGCAGAGATGAAGCTTCCACGCAGTGCCTGGCGGGAAGGCGGCTGCCGTCCTGGCTCCTGGTGCCGTGCGAATAGAGGGCATCAGTGAGGAATGTACTTGGCATGTGGTTGGAGCCACTGAATCTGCTTACAGCCAGCCTCAACAGAATGAGAAACAGGCCACGGAAGCCCAAAGACCTGAGGGTGACAGGACGCGGGGCACCCAAGGCCAGTGTCTTCTAGTGCCGTCCTGTGACTGGCACAGGGTAGCAGGCCACACGGCTTCATCTGTGACCTGCAGAAAAGACCCGATTTTACAGTCCACAAACTCCCAGCACACCAGCCCTCTTTGGAAACGAAAAAGCCAAGGGCTCACGGGACGACCTGCCGTAAAACAACGTTGAACTTGCCACCATGTTGACTTTTTCCAGCTGAAAATTAAAGATCCACGGTAATCATTTTCTGCTCTCCATTGATTTAAGGACCCAGCCGAATAATAATTTAGATTCGACTTCTCATCTTTGCGTAGCCTCATGATTTGTAAGCTGTTTCTGGCAACCATCTCTGTGAAACCAATGAAATTTCTTTTTATTCATCTCAGATTTTTGGCTCAACTCCCTCATAATTAGCTTTTAGGTCAAAGTAACAAGTATTTAAGACTAAATTCCCATGGAAGGAAGTCCTAAAGGACACTTCCCAGGCGCAGTATCAGCGGCCAGGCTTCTCCGTTTGTTTTACATTTATGCTGCAATGAGTTAACTGGATGGTAGGTTTTCAGGGGAAAACAAAAAACAAAAACAAAAACAAATAAAAACAAATTGTGAAGGCATTTATTCATTGGTGCTTTAAGTAGTTCTTGTTTTCAGACCTCAGGAAATCAAATTGCTAAAACAAAAATCCTCAAGAAGAAAGCTGGAGCGTACTGAGAGAACGGCGGTAATCGCCACCATTTCTCTTTAAAATATCGTTTAACTAACAAGTGCTGCTACAATGGTTTGGATCATCTGAATGATGAGAGCATTTTTCCTCAGCCAGAGAAAGTCATGTCTTACAAAAAAAATCGTATTTTTATTTTTGGATAGACTCCATAGGTTAGACTTATGAGCTAAAGCCTGCGTCTCCTTTTTTGGATATTTTTATCTTCCTCAATCTTACTGGTTCGACAACCTAGCCGTTTTCTGGAGTTTTAGCATTTTTAAGGTAAATGCGGAAGCTTTACTATAGGTGGCGCTCTTGCATACGTCTTGTGGTTAGAAGCCTCCCTCTACATAGGATGAGTTTGGCAGGCAAGTTTAATGGAAGCTGCTTAATAGTATACATTATATATCATAAATTCTACTTAATGATTCTGCCCAGATAAAGAGCCATGAGCCCATTCTTCAATGATTGATATGCTTGTTTCATCCAAATTACCACCATTTGGTAGATTATGACTTTTATTAGCAATCCAAGAATTTTAACAAGTAGATCATGGCTCACCCACATTAAAGTGCAAGAAAACCCTAAAGCTTTCCGCTTTCTCCCAGTTGCAGAGATGGCGTCACTGGTATTTCTCATTACAAAAATAAAAATATGGTGGCATCATTAAAGGGATATGGGCATTTGAATATGGGCAAGGACAATTCACTTTCTTGCAAATGGATGAATACCAGCATCTCACATGGGCCCAAAGTTAGGGGACATTTACCATAAAGATGTTGTTCATGGTTTGATAAAATTTAGTGTGTGTGTGGTAGTAGGGGGGTGTTACATATTATGCATATTAACATTTACTTAAGGTGAAGGGAGGACCCTGGGAATGTAAACTTGAAAGAGATTACATAAAGAGGGAGTAAAGGCGGGCTAAAGTGTGTACTTGGAGCGATGAGTGGCAGGAGGAAGATGAGAGGTAGGAGAGAAAGAGGTGGGAGCAGAGAGGAGGAAGACTCTAGGTGGAGGGACAGGTACTAGGGCTCAGTCATTCCTCCGTCTGGCATGGAAAGCAGAGTCTTTTTCTGGAAGGACAGGATGCTGCTGCTCTTTCTGGAGGTCACTCTTATCAAAGCCACCCTAGTTTCTTGAGACAAGGTCTTATAGAGCTCAGACTGTCTTCAAGTTCTTTACATAACCACTGATGACCTTGAACTTCCAAGTGCTGGGATTATAGGCCACCCCATCGGGCCAACTCATTCAACCTGCATCATGCCTTAGTCACATACAAATATTGTATAGAGAGTATCACGGGGAATATGTTATGAATATGGTGAGATTGTATTTATATATATTTGTGCATATGCACACATACGTGTGTATGTGTGTAACAGAAATAATCAGAGAAAAAGAGGCTATCACTTTGAAAGGTTTGAAGGAGGGTTCATGGGCGATGGGGGAAAGTGATGTAGTTCTATTTTTACTTAAAAATATTTTAAAAAGTAAAAATAAAGAGAGTGTTTTGGAAAATAGGTGATTCCCATTGTATAAACCTTTTCATTTTCTTTTAGGAAATGTTCGGTTGGGTTAACACAAACTAATGACCCTAAATCTGCCACCTTTGCCCAATAAGGATGTAGGAAACTTTTGTTCTGTTAGGTGTTAGGGGAGGGAGCTACCTGAAGGTTTTCTAAAACCATTACAAAACAAGTTAAAAATAATCTTTGACGATTTAGTGTCATGAGCTGAGATTAGAAGAGCAAAGGTGATATGTGTGAGGTGCAATTATTGTTTCTGGAGGGCTCCTTTTAAATGTTTTAAAACTTTTAAAATCTCATTCCTACGTATTTATTTCTTGCTCTATCCCTTTGTGTGGAAAGGCATTTGTGATTGTACCACTCACAAGGCCTTTATATTTCCTCTTGAATTAACAATTTCTGTTTCCACAAAAATAAAAATTTCTATGTGCAGAGCAGAAGATCAAGTTTACCCATCTCAGTCTCAAAATCTTGTAAAAACAAAGTTAGCTGTTCACATTAAACCATAGGCCAGGAAAGGATGCTCACTTAGTAACAATGAGGAATGCCCAATGCTTCAAATGACGCTGGAGCACTGTTCTTTTTCAATGCGGGAACTAGAATAGATTTCTTCCTTTCTTCCTTCTTCCTATTGATAAGAATAAATGCAAGACCTTTTACCTTCTAAAAAAGTGTGCCATTCATTATCTGGGCTGCTTTACATCATTTGTCTTTCAGAAATAGCACTGTTAAGTGGGCCGATTTGCTAAGACATCCAGTAAGATGTTTGCTGATGAATGAACTTTTCATACTAGGAAAATTGTCCATTAGCCAAATCTTTATTGGTTGTCCGTGTGCTGGGCACTGTTTTACACACTTTCTATATGTGAATATTTTTAACCTTCTCCAATCCGTATGATGTAGGCCTTACTGACCCTATTTCATAGAGAGAGCTGAGGCAGGAAACTCTGACAGCCACGAGCAAGTCTTATCCTGGGTTGTCAGGAGCACTTCCAGGACTTTGCTGCCTGTCATCCACTGCCTCTACCACTGCACCCAGGCTTCCACAGCACACCCGGGGCTTCCACTGTAATGAGATGGGAGTTAACATCAGCCGGGGAGGTGTGAACCAAAGAAGTTCTCTATCTGTTTTAAATTCATTGTACCCTTAGAGGCAGGACGAAATACGGAGCCACTCAAGAAGTGCTGTAGAGGAAATTGCCCCACTCCGACTCAGTATGTTCTCTTGACTTTCAGCTCTGCTGTGGCTGGTGGTGGGTGTCCTTGCAATGTTATGTGAATTGGTAGCCTGGCCAATAGTTTTATTAGCTGGGAGGTAACAGAAACTTTAAGAGGCAGAGTCCAGTGAGAGGCTGGGGGCCGTATGTGATGAAGGTAGTCTGTGGAAGCCTGGAGATGAGACAAAAATTGTGGTCAAAGCTGAGCCCAACTGCCAAGTCTCTCCCTCTGCCTTCTTGTGGTCTTTCTTACATACATACTTCTGCCATGGTGTTATGATTCCTGAACCAGAGGCCAAATCAATGAGGCTGCTAATCTTTGACTATCAGCACCCCAAACTGAGAGCTATTTCATAAAGCTAGCTTCTCTCAAGTGCTTTGTGATTAACTGTTGTGAAGCAGGGTCTCACTACATAGCATTGGCTGGGGTGGAACTTGCTATGTTGACTAGGCTAGACTTGAGCTCCCAGAAACCTCCTGCCTCCGCTTCCTGAGTGCTGAGTTGAGAGATATGCACCATCATGCATGGCTGTGCCTCAAGCGTTTTGTTATAGCAACAACAACAATGAAAACAAGTTCCAATACAAGTCCTTAAGAATACTTAGAATATTGGACACCAGTTAGTCAAATAAGATTGAAATTAGGGTTGTGATGTTTTCTCCATGGAGCTCTACACTTTTCTGCCTCTTTAGGAGCTTTTGTTCTGAACTGTCTTTTTTAGGGATAGGGCTGTAGAAAACTGCATTAGAAATAGACTCAGTATATTCCTCTGGAGAAAAGGGCAGAGTGTTTACTGTGCATTACAATAAATGATTCAGGATCCCAGAGTTCAGCATCACTCACTCTCTCTAATGAACACTTTACATATACAGAGCTTCCCTCCTCTCTACTCCTCTTGATGGTGCTGGGGAGAGAACCCATAGCTTTGTAAATGCCAGCTTAAGTGTTCTACCGATGTACAGAGAGAGGAACTCAGCACTAAGCCACGCCCCTCTGGGTCACCTTGCGGGAAAAGGGGATTTGAGAAACAGAGAAAAGTAATGATACTCTGGTCATCGCTATTACTGTCAGCAAAACGATCCTTTGACTCTGACCCAAAAGGCCCCCATCTCCCCACATCTTCCATGTGCGCACATGCCACAGCACGTAAGTGACGGTCAGAAGAAACCTTTCGGAACAGTTGATTATCTTCCTTCACCGTGTAGGCTCCTGGAACTGAACTCAGGTCATTCTGCTTGGTGGCACGTGCCTTTGTCTGCTGAGCCGTCTGGTTTAGTATCTTACCTTCTGCCAGCAGTCATCAAACTGTGGCAAGTTTCACCAACTGGCTAGCTAGTAGGTAGGTTAAAAATCTCACATGCATTATGGTCCTTGGTAAATATTACTACTGAAAACCTTGTGGGTTATGTTTGAAGTGATCATATCGTATCTCTGCTGTGTATGTTTGGAGCTTTAGTTACAATTTCTCCATAGCAACTTTGATTGCCTGGATTATCTCTGAAAACTTTCCATTGTAGATTTAATTAGTAACTCAAAATATTCTTGCTTTCCCTCATATTCTTTACCATCCCACTTTAAAATCAAATTTTTGATATGTATACCATAAAGGAGATAATATGCATAAAGGTAAGTCAAAGAGAAATGAGAAAGCTACCTGGAATATTATATAGGCTGTAATTTGGAAATCATTGTTTTAAGCCATTACATCTTTGCAAGATGATCAAACTATATCCCATCCCCCGAAGAGCCCAGAATATTTTATTCATCAGAGAATTTCCACTTAGTTTAGTAGCAAAGTGGTTTAACAGAGCTCTTGATTAGTATGAGGACACCTAACTTTTAGTCCTTACTTGGTCAAGGGTGCTGTGTCAGCAAAGTGTCTCATTGTCTCTTTTTTAAAAAAATGGGGATAATAAACCTTGCCACCTGCCTGCCTCCCAGCAATATTAAGAATACTAATGAGAGTGTCTTGAGAGACTCTGAATTCTGCAGAAGGAATATGCTCTATAAACACCCAGCACTGCATCTCATCTCAGAACTCAGAGAGCTCACAGAAGCAGTGGGGCTAATCCCTTCATTTATAGGTGATAAACCCGGGTCCAGAAAGGCTCATGGCTAGTGCAAGGTCACATCCTTAGCCACTGAGTTAGAAAGTACAGGTAGCTCGGCCACCTGGCTTTTCTTTTCCAAAAATCATTACAATTTTTTTTTTAAAAAATTAGCAATTATATATTAAGAAAAATTAGAAGGAAGCATTTTGCATATTTCTACTCCAGAGAATCGATAAAGGTTTGTCAGTTTAACCTGATCTAAATATTATGCATATGCACATGTACTGAAATAGCACTGAAACATGGCAAGTACAATTTATTTACACCTTTATGTACCAGTTAAAAGTAAATTTAATAAGAAGTTTGAACAGTCTCAGCTGTATTTACATGTATCATGGTGATAGTCTTTTCTTGATGTCGAGGCAGGAGACAGATTGCTCCCCAGGGGCCAGTTGATTCATTAATTACAGTTCATCGAGGATTTTTCTTGCATCAAACAAGTATTTGATTTTGGCAGTAAAACTGACCCTCTCTGGGTGAACAGTATTCTTAAGAACCTCATGGAACAGTTGGTACTTTGGTTGTGTGTGAAAGGGGTGGATTCACCTTACAAGTGGCTGAGGCGATAGTGGAGGCTAGAAGCACACACACCTAAGCAGTCACGGTGCTCACTCCCACAACTTCTCTTCAGTGGTTTCCTCACTGGGATTGGACTTCTCCAACTGCACTGAATGTTTACTAGCATACACTTGCCAGACAGCCTCAGCACCTCTCTGGGCTCTCTAGTGCCAATGACAGCTGGGAGTTGTCAGGCAGCCAAGACTCACTAGAACTGTTTACTCATACCCAGGTATAAACACGGGGCCAGAACCTGCATCACTTGTCTAGTTGATGCTCCTAATTAGGTACTAATTAAATATTGTGGCTGGAAACTTCCTCTTTGTGTGGTACAGAAGAATAGTTTGCAGAGAATGCTTGATGACCAAAACCAGACTGTTCTGTTGAAGTCATGAGGAATTTCCAGATGGTTTATATCAAGAGATCCTTATCCAATATTAGTTTAGGCAGGTTGCATCAAGTTTGTCAGCAGATCTTTGGGAAATATGTCTTTGTTTTGAAGTTTGTCTATTCAGGGTACCAGAATTTGGTTCTGTGTAGCTGGAGTTTTCCTGGTCCTGCCCAAGCCCACAGCCACTCAGACCCAAATAAACACACAGATGCTTATATTATTTAAACATATCAACAATTTCCAAAATTTAAAATCCTGAATCATGACAGGACACTAGTGGAATTCAGGTTTATCTGGTACATGGTCTATTCACACTGAATGTGAGGTTAAACTGTAGGCCTTGAATACATCCTATTTCACAAATGAGTCTGTCAGATACGCTAAGCCTATAGGCTGTAGATGATGCCCCAATGTGGCAGAGAAACCTCGGGTGACTGTTCAGGCAGCTGGCTGTTTCTGTCAACTCACATTTTTTTTTTTTTTTGGAAGTTGCTTGTTTGCATTTTCTGTTTTATTAGGTAATATTATTTTCTTCTTGGGTCTCTGAGGGAGTTGAAAATTAGATAGTTATGGTTATAGTTATAGTTAGTTGAAAATTAGATAGTTACCGTTATAGTTAGTTGAAGATTAGATAGTTATAGTTAGTTTTCCTTGTTAAGAATTTCAGAAAAGAAACTCACTAAAGAGGTGTAAGTATATAAATTTGAAAGACATTATAAGATAGTTCTCTGTTAGTAATATAAGTTAGGATAGAAAGTGAATCAGGTACATTTTGGACTTACCAAAATAGGATAGATAATGGAATATTTTCTCTCAGTTTGTCAAATGCAAATGGATTAGACATTGTTGAGGTATTTATTGCTTGTATATATTGTGTATAGTTATTGTACTTATTGTATATAGTTTTTCTTATATTAGTTATTTTTTCCTTTTTCTTTTTATTAGAATAAAAGGGGGGAATTGTGGTGATATTTTAATTGTGCTGAAATGTGACTTCATTTGTATGTTAATAAATAAAGTTTGCCTGGAGATCAGAGGTCATAGTGAGCCAGGAACAGGTGGTGGGACCACATGCCCTTAATCCGATCACATGGCAGGCAGAGTCTCTGTTTGGTCAAGGACTCAGCCAAGCGTGGTGACATGAACCTTTAGTCCCAGTACCAACCATAGAGACCTGGAGGTCTGTATAGACAGGCAGTGATGAAGAAGTCATGTGTTTGGGCTTAGAGCCAATGAGAAGGCATAATAGAAAGGCAGTAAAAACACAAGTCAGACAGGAAGAAGCTCTCTCATATGGGAAACTATGGCTTGGTGGTAAGCTAAAGGGTAGTCAGTAGCTCTTCACTAATTCTCTGATCTCTTCAGCTATTACCGCTGTATTTGACTTTGTGGTTCTTATTTACTAAGACTGTTTAGAATTTTGTTTACAGTTCTGTATTTGTCATTTAATTCAGAAATCTTTACTTTAAGAGGACCTTGGGATTTGCCAATTTACTGAGACTGATTGATACTCTATTTTGAATGATGGCCCATTTTGCTGAACACCACCATCCACTAAAAGAAACACAATATATTCTGATATTACTTTCCTGTCCTTGGCCCTAATCAACAGGTGATCAAGTACCGTGTGTTGTTTTGAGTGCTGCTATATTCTCTTCCTTGTCTTTCAATTTTCAGGGACAAGTTAAAGATGCTTTAGTAAGGGGGACTTCTACACTTCTACACAGCACTGGGACATTAACAGGACACCCTGAAATATCAGCTGACACTGCATCTCAGAGCCATTGTGTTTCCTCATTTCAGTATTGACATCACATAGAAACTTATTTGTTATTTATTTAATAGGGCATTCATAATATTTTCTAGCCTCTTTAGTAGTCTTCTCCTAATTTGGACCAAATAATAATAATTACTCATAATGATATTAACAACTCTATTTTCCTACTTACAAAAGTAATACATGATCTTTGAAATGATTTACAGATATTAATTCATTTAACCTTCAAAATACAAAGAATACATACTCATTTATTTAAATTATTGGCAATGCTATCCTCCTGCTAGCAAGAAGGGCACAAAACATACGGAGAAATTCTTTTAGGCTCGAGCCATGTAAGTGTGCTGTGCATCTTCATTAGATAGAGCCCAGGGAATTATGTGCTGAACCTGTGTATCAGAAATGATTAACACCACAGAGAAGCCTCTACCTGCCTCCAAGTATGCTCATCTCAGATTAGAGACTAGAAGCTTGTTGCCAGTGTCTCTGCATGGAATAGCATCTTTAAAAATGTCAGCCAGAAATGTGAGGTTCACTGATAACGACTCAACAAGGTTACCCTAGTGGCTATATAAACCTATATAAATATATAAAGCTACATAAATACATTTATATAGGTTTACATTGATACCTGGTTGTTAAAGAAAAAATTCTTCATCAGTGTTACAGTTAACCTCCATGGTTAGTGTGCTGGATTTAGAGTCACTAGGAGATCCAGTCACACCCCTGTGTTTATCTGTGAAGCAATTTCCTGAGGATTAACTGAGGCAGAAAAGACCTGCCCTGAATGTGCTGACCACCATGGCTCCGGGTCCTGGACTGACTAACGGGAAAAAGTAGAAAGCTAGCAGAGAATACTCATTACCTTTCTCTGCCTACTGGCTCACCATGATGTGAGCCACTTTTTGGGTTCTATCCTGCTTTTCTCAACACATGGGGCTGAACCTTTTGAAACTGCGAGCTGAAGTAACCCTTTCCCCTCTTAGAGCTGTTTGTGGCTGGTGGTCGGAGACAGCAAAGAAGGCAACCAACCCAATTAGTGCGCTGCTTGGAAGACCCGAAGAAACCAAGCTGTTCTGTTTCGTTTTGTTTTTAAGTCAGGTATATAATTGGTGTGGTACCAAAGACCCACAATATCCTAAGAGTTTTGAGGCTCTAGTTGAAGACATTAAAACATTTTTTTATGTTATTTTGGAGTCAGGGTCTCAGATTTAATTATTTGTCACAGTATTCTTATTCTTACTTCTTTATTCTCCTTACACGTTTCTAGCAACTCAAAATCTGAAGACATAAGAAGCAAAATTTACCAAGCTATTTAGAAAAAAGGGTATTCAGTAGTTTTGAACATTAGACTCATCAGGATTTAAAATATTCTGAGTCTAGAGGTCATGCATGCAGTCACTCCACAGGATAGAGAATGTGATCTAGGTTCAGACAGTTGGACAATTTATCAAAAATCATATAACTTGCTACATTGAAAAATATTTACCCAATAGTTACTTAATGCCCAAAGTTTTCTAGCTTCTTTGTAAATATTAATATAACCTCAAAAATAATTATACAAGATAGGCCCAGCCATTACTATCTCTGCTTAACAGGTGAGGGAAATGAGGCATAATGAAGTTGAATATGAGAGCCACATAGCTCAAGAGCGGTAGTTCTCCAAACTGGAGTTAGGTGTTTGGTTAAGACTTTGTCCTTGATCGAGCTGCATATTGCCTGGAACAGAAAGCCAGGCTACTGAGTTCTATCTAGATTATTTCCACCACATGGGAAAATAAGTTTACTTTGTGAAAAGGAAGAAGGCACTCTGGAATTTAATATTGAAAAATACTTTTATATGTTTTAGAAAAAACAAGAAATACTCTTTACAGCAACTCCTATCTCAATGAGAGCTGGGCAGCATCAAAAACAATGCATTTCTCAAGCTGCTTATTGTTGTAGGGGACTGTCTTATTGATGATGGCCTTTTCACCTAGTACCTGCTGATCTTCCATAATGCTAATACACATCCAATGGTTGACACTTGCTAGACTGTCATTGCAAGCATAAATGTTAGACACACAGACATTTGATTTTGGCTCATCTTTTACTTTGAATAAAGAGATCTAAAAATCAATCCTTATAGCCTTGTTTCATTTTCCATGAATATAGGTCAACTATTTCAGGGCAAGGACAATATTAAAAGTAATCTATGATGTCAAGGCAAACATGTCAGGTAAGCAGTTTTAAAAATTCTAATTTAAATATATAATTTTGTGTGTTTTTTAATGATCTTGCAATGGACCTCTGAAATTTAGCATTGTTCCTAAAAATAACATTATTTTTGTGTGTATATATGCAATTTATTTCTGTTATAATTGGTAGATTAGTTAAAAGAACACAGTGTCCCAAAATTTGAGTCCAATTTAATATTTACTGTGTGACTTTTGAGCAAGTAACTTTAAATGATTTTTTTGTTTGTTTGTTTCCTCATCTGTGCAGAGGAAATCATTGCTTGGAGGATTTGATAAAATAATCTGTAGTCTTTTTTGTTAATGGAAGATGTACTTTAATTGCAAAGTGTCATCAAGTCCTATTAATTTAAGTGCTAATGAGCATCCATTTGTGGAAAAGGATGTGGACAGCAGATTGTGATATACTGTATCGAATTCTAATCCTGTCTGGTTACCACAGTCACTGTGTGAGCCAGGATAAATATCTGGGATTCAATTTCTTGTGCAATAGAAATTTTAAATCAGGAAGACACTGAACTCCTTCTCAGTCCAGGATTTCAGGGTCCCACAGCACTCTGTGCTATGCGTGCTCAAGTGGTCTGGGTACCAGTTTCAGAGCTGACACATTCCTTTTTTGACACAGATGGTACTATAGATGAATATCTTTGTAAGCAGGTTATGCTCACTTTTGAAAAATGGAAATTGGAATCACTACTCAAAGACCTTCATTTAAATTTAGAATTAAAAATACTTTTTCTCTGATTTAAATTTATTTTCTTTGTTCTTAGGACAACTTAGTGTTGGACAGTGAAATAAATTGTGCTTTTTAGGTTTTCCCATACTTAACTCTATTCTCCTCTTGAGAATCTCAGCCTTTGTGATCATCTCTGTATTTTCTCTGAACTTTCCTAGCATTGGGCTTAACATTTAGCTAACATAATTTTCCCTTTTTCAAATCTGTTGTACTCAAAGGATATATTTGATGCCTTTTTCACTGAGCAAAAATGCCAAATACCACAACTGTTACTTAACAGTGAGTTTGATCTTTTCCTTTAAATGTTTATCAGACTCCCAATGGATATGACTTACAGAGCATACCTAAGTTCTAAAAAGTGTGAGATTTTAGACACATGACTTTAGTCCTTCTTTTTCTTTTCCTTCCTCACAGAAACACTTGTTCTCACATGAAATGAGCTGAACTTTATCCCGTGTATATCTCTAGGTAAATCACCGCTATAAATAGCTCAATCTCAGTTGTCCAGCATTGTCAGGAAATGAGCTCTTGGGGTAAGTAAATTTCCTGATGACATTATCTTTTTAAGGGTCAGGACTTTACATTTATTTTAGATTGACGTCTTCCTAAATTATATGCAGCTCTGTATTTACTTTCCAGTCATGGCAGGCTAGCATCGTTAAAAACTCTTGTTGGGGGATTTACTTAAGTGTGAATAAGGTTGAGAAGAAAGCACATTGGGAATAAAACTACTACAGCTCTTCTAAATACTTTGCAACACAATTGGGTTGAAACTCTTACTCAATATACTCACTAAGCTAACACAGTCCTTATGAAGAGAATATAAATGGTGTTTTAGAAATGTTAAATAACTAGATGATTTGGACTCATTTTTATTATTTCTTTATTACTAGGATCCTTTCTTCTTCAGTGACCAGATTAAATAGCAGCTTAATCTGATTTTGTTGCAGATAAACATTCTTGGTAAAAAATAATCAAAATTTTATTAAATATCATTATCAAAAGAATTCTCTTATGGCAGTGCTCATGGTCAAATTCTCCCTTCATTCACTCAGCAAGCAGATATTTCTCTTTTGACCTTTCCTGATCCTCTGTGGGTAGGACAAGCCTGAGTACAGGACACAGAGGAGCTCTCAGAAGTGGCTGAGTACTTACTGATTTCGGTACTAGGCTAGACTTTCTAGGAGAAGAAAAGCCCTGTGTTAGCATGCCTTTGGCTCATTGGCTCTCTTCTCATTGAAAGGGGAGGGAAGCTTCTGCAGCTGCAGGACCTCTTGGGTAGCCGAATTTCTCCACATCTAATTAATAAATCAAAGGCAAGTGCTGTCTCTCCCAGGTGTTTTCTGCCCTCAAAATCACCTTCCTGACTACCCTCTTCAGTGTCCTTTGACGCACACTCCATAAACAAAGCCTCCTGTATTCTTGTATCCAGCTGAGCAGACAGGAGTCTCCTCACCCTCTTCTCTCTCTGCTTTGAGTGGGCTGAACTTGTGACAGGCAAGGGACATTGTACCTCTGTCCTGTGGCGATTATACTTACCCTGGGGCAGATGCAGAACTAGGATCTTCAGGTAGAAGCCCTGGCACTTCCGGTTTTAATAAACATGCTGGGTGATTTCTATAATTAGGCCCATATAGAAAGCTGTGTGTGTAGCCTTGTGAAGCAAGTCAATGTAGGTTTTAAAATTTTCTACATGTTAAAAGCTGAAGAAATGAGCAAACAATGGCGTGAAGTGGCACTGGGACTCAGGGGAGGATCTAGAGATTCTGAGTTTTAGTGCCTGCTTCTAAGCTGAGTCCTTCAGCTTCTAAGCGTCGTCGAAGAAGTTGAAACAGTCTTATTCACTTGCTCACTTCTTTAGTCATTTTCCAATGATTGCCAACAGCCTATCCCATGTAAGGTGTTTTTCCAGTCTCTGGGGAAACGAAAGAGAAGGGTCACTTTCTAATGACTCTGTAATCATGCCTGGCCTGCTTCACAGGACTTCAGTACCTGGTGTAAGAAGGGAGCAAATCATTCTCATCACATTGCTATTATAGTACATTTTTTTTTTCCTCCTTGAGTTGGATCATCATAGTCTAGTTACACTCTAGGGTTGCTATATAAAGTCTTGAAATGTATTCTAGCAAAACATAGCTTTCTAACAGAAATGTCAACAAATTCATGCTCTGGACTAAGGAGAAATTGTCGCAACTCCAGGCCCCTTCCACTTGGTTTTCAGAATGAAATGAGTTAAGAGGTACTTCATAGGGTATAAATTTGTTCTAAATTAAAGAAGGATTTGTTTGATAGGACTTGCCCTAAGATATTGAAGAGTCATGGGATGAGCTCTCCAATGTCTTAGGTGAAGAGTTCCTCCCCATTTGTTTTTCAGGTGAGGCCAAAAAAAAAAAAAAAAAAAAAAAAAAAAAGCCCCCAAAGAGCAAAATGTGTGTTATGGTTTCAATATGACATGTCTTTCGCTGACTCCAGTGTTAACTGGTAGTGCTATTTTAGGATGCTCTAGAAACTTTAAGAAGTGAGACCTAGTTGGAGGCAAGAGATAAAAATGTATCTCTGGGGATTCTATCCGGTCCACAGTCTCCTCTTCACTCTCAGCTTTCTGTCCACTGTGAATGTGAGGTGGAGAAGCTCCCCCCTTACCATGGTGATCTGCCCAAGCACGTGGGGCCAGACAGCCATGGACTCTGCCTTTGGAAAGCTGTAGAATTAGAGCCTTTGCCCGCTTTAGGTACTTCAGCAAGGCTTTTGGTCAAAGAGCTACCAAAATAGTGATAAAGTACTGTTTCTTAGTTGAGCAGGATGGGAGGGGGCCGGGTTATCTTTCTCACTTCAGTACTGGTTTTTCCTTCTATGTGATGACTGACATTGAATCCCACCAGAAGTTTGAACCATGTTGTCTTTAAGATATAAAGCACAGCAGGATCACACTGAGGGGCTCCTTGTGTATGTGTTCTTTTTTGATGTTCTCCTGGGCATAGTGCAGATGTTTTGAGATATTTGGCTACTTTTAGGGTCCTATGAATTCAAGACCCTTGACTTGTGGCAGCTAAAGCCTTTAAGGTTGAGAAGTCCTTGGGATAAGAATGTAATCCTTTCTCTGTAGCTTTTCTAACCTATATTTGGGTCCAGGTTTACTAATACTTCGTAGGAAACTTTAAATTAATGTCATAGTGGTTATAAAACACAGTGGTTGTAAGTATCTCACCCTACAAAGTATTGTCTGTAAGGTAAAGGAGATAATTGAAAATTAAAACAGAATTCTCTTAGATGAGGTCAGATTCTGTGTTAGAGGTTTGTTATCTTTTGCTGGAGGTGATGGTTTATTCTTAAGCCTTTTAGTCATATGTTATTTTAATCGCTGAAGACTAAGGAAAGGAAAACTTGAAAATTGTGAAATGTAGTAAAAGATGAAATTGGAAGATAATTAAACATTCTAGTGTCCTTTAAAAGGACAGAACTATTGTCAAGAATTAAAAGGGGGAAAAACTGTCCAAAGCTGACAGGTATGGCTTAGAACCTCTTGCATGAGATCCTTACTCAGGTCTAGAGGGAAGGTAGCTCCATTTTGGTCCTGACAATGTAGTAACTTACTACATTAAGGAGGAAAATGATTATTAAAAAAAACCCCAGATTCCCCTGTATAAGTCATTTAGTATCTCTCTTAATTTTTCACCAACTAAAAAGGTAATACCACATACAACAGAGCATGACTGTTAGAATTGAGTGGGAAGTCAAAGGAGAATATTTTTGCCCAATCTTGGGACAGGGTAGGTGGTCAAATAATTTTCCTCCACACTATAGATGTGTAGTTTCACAGAACCTGCAAGGACATATATCTTAACCCTAGAAAATAAGGTTTGAATTTACAGGTTCTTTAGACTTAAAAAGTGTCTTGTTAGAAGAACCAAGGAAATATGGTTGATAATATGTGGGGTGTAGCTCTGACGATACAGGAGTATGTCAACAGATCTCTGGCAGGCTTGGATTAGAGGTACTCAGGAGCTAGCCCACAGAGTGATTTGAGGTTCCCACCTGTAGAAATGAAAATGCATGAATGTCGTAACTCTTCTTGTGTGTCACTGGGCAGGCAACTCCTGTTCCATACCTCACTCTGCCACCCGCGATCTGACATGTTGTCACCTTCCCAATTATCTAATCCTTAGCTTTGATTCACTCCCTTCCAGTGTGTTCATCCCCTTGTAAAAGTGACCCATCTTGCACTGGGTTGGTTGGTAATAGGCTTCATCTTAGGTTTCGAGGACTGCAAGATTTGAGTCCTCCCTTCTCCCCAGTGTTTTATGATGATTTGACATTGGTGCAAAAACAGGCATCTGTCGCTTTATTACAGATGCTACTGTGCCGCTGCAGTTCTTTAGAGGTAGCATGGCAAACAATTGTCCTTTCGTCTTCAGAGTGTTTCTATCTTCGATATATGTTTTGGTTCCTAAGATGAAGAAAAAAAATCAGGAAAAATTACTAAAGAGTAGATATGAGGACTAGATAGGGCTTTAAACAGTTTTTCTGGTGTCTTAGCTGTGTGGCATCTATATGATAAATCTGTGAAAATAAATAATTGAAGAACAAAGACAAGTAGTTGGAATAGAATTTTATTTTAATATCTGTCAACTCAAGAGTTTTTTAAATTTACAAATTTTGATAATTTATAATTTCACTTTTATGTACTTTGATTCTTTTGTCGACCATAACAATAACCAAAATTATATTCGCCAGACTTTGTGCGACTCTTAATTCATGTCTGTGTTTTATTTTATGTGAACCAGTGTCAGAATTTTTCTATGGAGAATATTTCATCAATGGGGATGGAAAACAACATTTATTAAACACCTGCTATTTTACAGGTACCTTGTATAAGTAATTTTCCTTGATCTTCACGGCATCCCCCAGTTCTTATCCTTATTTTTCAGCTCAGAAAACAAAGGCTCACAGAAGTAGAAATTCTTTCCAGTACTGCACAATCGAGAAGTGGCAGAGCCAGCAGTGAGCCCAGCTCTGGCAAGGGTGCGTGTGCTCTTGCCAGCCTGTCAGGTGGCTCTCTGATTCCAAGCTCATGTAGTACTTGAAGGGAACATTAGGAGGAAGATGCTTGAGCTGGACAATGCCCTCTTCATTACCGCAACTCCCCAAATGTCTGTTTTCTGGTATTTGCATGTTGGGCACAGGAGAACGCGTCTCTAAGTAAGTAACTTCTAGAAAAAGCAAACACATACAACAAGTTTACTGCTCCCCCATACCCAGTACTCTGTACTCCATAACCTGGTGTGGAACCTTGGTATTCAAAGGAGTAGAGAGAATGCAGGGACTCTTATTTATATGAGAGATTCAAATGGATATTGGTATTGTTTGGCCCAAGTTAGCTCACAAGGAAGGAAATTGTGGATGCCTTTTTACACTCTTGACATATCTTTATCTTTTAATTTGTAGAATGTTTTTATTAGTATATTTTAATTATGCATAATGCTGGGTGTATTATGACATTTTCATACATATCTCAATCATATTCAGCGCATCCCTTTACTGTCTCTGTCTGCCTCCTGCTCTGTGAACAGCCCTAGCTTGGTGAACAGGCAAGAAAGCCGGAGTCTAAAACTTTAGAATATGTAAAGAAGCCCCAGAGAGAGAGAGAGAGAGAGAGAGAGAGAGAGAGAGAGCGCCTGGGGCTCAGCTGCATCCACATCCAAAGTATGGCTTCTTTCACTGGATGTATGTCTAATCTCGCTATTCTGTTCTCTTTTTTTTTCCTTCTAATTATAGTTTTGCCACCTGCGAAAGCAGCGTTAAAGACGTCCTGGAGAACTGCTGTATGATCTGACTGAGACTAGTGGGCGACTCGAGGTCTGCTGTGGAGATCTCACCCTGAGTATTCTATCAGCATGAGTTTCTTTCATTCAGTTTACATCAGTTCCACGGAGGCTGGAAGAATAAAAAGTGATTTTATGAAGCCTTAGAACTGCAGCTGTCTCCGTTCAGCTGGATCTGTGGTTTCCCTTTTCATGCACACAGTGTATACTGTTTGTCTTTGTTTTTGAGAATGCAAGACTACATTAAGAGAACTTTCAATGTAGCATATTGTTATAATAGTTCTATATATAATACAGTAGTATCATATAAAAGTTCTATAATATAATCTATTGTTATTGTTAATTATTATTATTAATTTCTTAAATGTCTATTTGATAATGAAAACTTTATCTTACTTCTGTATGTGCCAGGTTAAACATAGCACACCCCGAATTTGAAAGGTACTCTTTGCAATTTGACACTTCCACTGAGGATCAAGGAATGTGTGACCAGGATAAGAGTTTTAAGTGGCTGTATTACTGGTCTTATTCCGGTTTACTCCATGAGTTTTCAGAGTGTTTTAACCCACACTAACAAACCATATTATTCGTAATGTCATGTCTTTTTGACAGATGACAAGGTCCAGGAGGGAAAGAGGCAGATTCCATGTTTTAAATGCAAGGTCACCTCAGAAGATAAGGCTGGATGTGGCATCTAGGAGGACACATTCTGTCATGGAGAAACATTGTCACTGAAGCAGGAAGGCTGAAGCTGAGTGTGGAGCAGCAAATAGAGACCTTTTAAGGAATTTGCAGGAGGTAGGAAGGAATAAAATGGAATGGGGAGAGAGAGAGAGAGAGAGAGAGAGAGAGAGAGAGAGAGAGAGAGAAGGGGAAGAGAGAAGAGAGAGGGGGGAGATCCGGGAGAGAGGACATTCAGAGAGGAGAAAGAAGGGAAGAGAAAGAGGGGGAGGGAGGAAGTGAGAGACAGAGAGACACACAGATACATTCAGAGAGAGATGAGACAGAGAGAGAATGGTGATCCGTGCATCTAAAACTGACTGCTTATGCCATTGCCATTGCTCTCTGGATGCGCTACCTGCAGTTCTGCCTAGATCCTGCAAATTTCAGGCCCGCAGTCTTCTCAGGAGGTCTCAATAAAATCTTGAGCTATGTACTCAATGTCCGGTGTGAGAGCTCTCTCACAGACCTCTGTTAGGTATTTATGTGACTATCTGTCTGGTAGACCTTAAGTCATTTAAATGAAGGCACTGTGTTCTTACGTTTAAATACCCAGTCCCAACCACAGAGGTGTTTGTGTGTGTGTGTGTGTGTGTGTGTGTGTGTATGTGTGTGTGTGTATGTGTGTGTGTGTATGTGTATGTGTGTGTGTATGTGTGTGTGTGTATGTGTGTGTGTGTATGTGTGTGTGTATGTGTGTGTGTATGTGTGTGTGTGTATGTGTGTGTGTATGTGTGTGTGTGTATGTGTGTGTGTGTATGTGTGTGTGTATGTGTGTGTGTATGTGTGTGTGTGTATGTGTGTGTGTATGTGTGTGTGTATGTGTATATGTGTGTGTGTATGTGTGTGTGTATGTGTGTGTATATGTGTGTGTGTGTATGTGTGTGTGTGTATGTGTGTGTGTGTATGTGTGTGTGTGTGTATGTGTGTATGTGTGTGTGTGTGTATGTGTGTGTGTATGTGTGTGTGTATGTGTGTGTGTGTATGTGTGTGTGTATGTGTGTGTGTATGTGTGTGTGTGTGTGTGTGTGTGTGTGTGTGTGTGTGTGTGTGTGAACTGCCCTTTCAGTGGGTAAATGAACAAAAAAGTCAAGGCAGGAAGGAAGGGGTGAGAGAGAGAGTCTGAAGGCAATGTCTAGCACCTATGGGAGACTGCTGGGTCAGACTGGAGGCAGAAACCCACTTACGACTGGCTAGGCCACCCACCCCTTTAGGAGAGTTAAGTGCCCTAAGTCAGAAATGGAAAACAAGCTGTTTTAAGGAACTTTTCGTGGGAAATGTGCCAAATTAGGGTAAAAAAGAATACAGCATGAAAGACAATAACTTATGCCTAATCTCTCAAGCAAGGGAAATATCGAGGGAAGAAAATTTTGACCCCAGTGGTGGGAGGGACAGAGCACCGAGGTGCGAGGGAGGGGCTCTGGGTTTGGGGCCTGTTGGGTGGTCTTCTGGGTAATTTTCTATTTTCGTGTGTGTCCTGCTCTTGGATCGACCCCAGATGCATGCTGGCTTTCTTTCCTTCCTTCTCTCCTTTATTTATTTATATTTTTTGTACATGTGTCAAGTAGCTTTCCCTTTTCATCATTTCCTTTCAGAAGCTCCGTCCATAAAGACTTTCAGGAATGATCCTCCCGTACAGAAAAACATGTCAGATGAAAGAGAAACCTCCAGCTACCAAGATTTAACAGGCAGCTGCACAATCCAGAGACAGGAGTATCCTCCTCAGAGCTTCTCAGCGTTCGCTGAGAACCTACCACGTTCTGTCAGGGTCAGAGGGATCCAACGTATCTGCATTCACATATTCAGTTTTATGTACATTTTCACATTTGAATCTTTACCATTAATCAGTAGCAATTTAAAATAAAAAGCCTTTCTTTTTCAGATCATATTGACTTATCTTGATCTCTGCCTCCCTCTACCTCCCTGTGTCTCCCTCTGTCTCTGTCTCTCTGTCTCCTTCTGTCTCTCTCTGTCTCCTTCTGTCTCCCTCTGTCTCTCTCTGTCTCTGTCTCTCTGTCTCCCTCTGTCTCTGTCTCCCTCTGTCTCTCTGTCTCTGTCTCCCTCTGTCTCTCTCTCTGTCTCCCTGTCTCTGTCTCCCTCTCTCTCTCTCTCTCTCTGTCTCCCTCTGTCTCTCTCTCTCTGTCTCCCTCTGTCTCTGTCTCTCTGTCTCCCTCTGTCTCTCTCTCTCTCTCTCTGTCTCCCTCTGTCCCTCTCTCTGTCTCCTTCTGTCTCTCTCTCTCTCTCTCTCTGTCTCCCTCTGTCTCTCTCTCTGTCTCCCTTTGTCTCTGTCTCTCTTCCCCTCCTACATATGTCCTGGAATGCTAACTGATTTGACCTACAGGCAACCACAGATGCTGAGAGGGCAGTGACCTTGTCACATCCAGAAGACATTATTTTAGCCTTGTGTAGTCCTCCCTATCTTTGCTCTGAAAATATTTCAGCCTCCTCCTTCCTCTGCAGTAGTCCTTGAGTTCTCAGGGTGGGGGTGTGATATCGATGTCCTGCTTGTGCCTGAGCCTTTCACAGGCACGCACTTATTTGATCCACGTTGACCAGTTGTGAGTTTCTGTATTAACCGTTGTCCGCTGCACACAGAAACATCTCGGGTGAGGCCTGACAGCTACACTGATCTATGGATAGAGAAGTACAAATTCAAAAGCCCCATGTTTAATTTGCAAAATAATAGTAGTAGATTCAGTGCTGGAGCTTATGAGTGTCCTCTAAATTCTAGACCAAATTTACAACATCAGGCATGCCCATCCTCCTGTGGATGGGGCCTCAATTCAAAACAGAAAGCAGCTGGTTACCCCTATAACATTCAAGAGACTATTGCATGAATGGGCATATCTTGTCATACTGTTCATTATTGTGGCTCATGGTTTCACAACTAGGTAAGACAACTTTGCTTTTTTTTTTTTTTTTGAGGTCTTAAATTAGTAGAAATTGTTCAGGATTAGGAATTGTTATAAGGCAGCATCTGGTAATTTTGTTTATACTTGGGTGTATGTGCATGTCTGATGACCAGAGAAGAATCCAAGTGTCATTCCTAATGTCCTGGTCACCATTTCTCTCTCTGTCTCCTTTTTTTCTCTTTTGACAGAGGTTCTTTCACTGGTCAGGGCCTTGACAGGCTAGGGTGGCTGGCCTGCATGCAGCCTCCAGAAGTCTTCCTTCCTACCCTGCCTAGCCTTGGGATTGCAAGCAGAGGTCACAATGCCTGAATTTGTATTTTTATGTGAGTGCTGGAGATTGAGCTCTGGTTGGTCCTCATGCTTCCAAGCACTTTACTGACCAAGCTGTCTCCCTGGCATGTTTCTGTAACTGCAGAAAGAAGACGGAGGTAAGGAGGACTTCACAAAGAAGAAAACACACAGTCATTGGGAAGGAAACATTAGCTATTGTTCTCTTCCAGTACCATCCCCTCCCTGAAGCGGCCCCTGTCTGCATCTTTGGAAGGCCACTTCAAGTCTTTTTTCTCCTTCCTTGATACACCAATAAAATCAGTCATCCTCTCTGCAATACACATGTAAAATGACTTCCTTTGTAGAACAAACCCTTTGTGTGTAAATAATGCCTCTTCCTGCCTTAAAGCATTGTGTTGGGGAAAAAATCCAACATAAATTGATTGTATAGATAGCCTGATTGTAAAGCAAGATTAATATGAAAACACAAGGAGTCTGCAATAAAACCTACTAACTTAAATCACTCACATTTGTGTACAAGCATTCATATTTAGCAACAGTCCCAAGGCTGAGATTAAAGCTCTTTGGTAGGTTACTTCAAGGCCTTTTTATTGCTAAATCTTATTATGTCTCTAAAATGTAGAAATTAATCACCTGTCATCAAAGCTGCAGTGGATTATTGACTTCTAAATGTCTCTACAAATTGATTCATGACAGAATGAAACAGGAGACTGAACTAGCATTGAAATTCTTTTGCATGTGATAAAAAAGGTCTATTAAAAGCGTTTCAACAAATGCTGTCTATTAGGTAATCATCACAAAGTACTTTCCTATCAAAATGAGGTGCTTCTGGAATGGTTTTGATGAGATATATATTTTTTTCCAGCACTGATGTGGTAACATGAAATTATTCTGAAACCCTAGGAAGCTGATTTGGAAATCCATTTAATTCTTACATTACAGAGCACACATTTTTTTCAAGTATTCACAGAATATAAAGAAGACAAGGAAAAGATTTACTTTGTGTATGTGTGTGCTTGTGTCCATGTGTGTGAGTTCTTATGTATGTCAGACTCTAAAGATTGCTCAAGTGAAAAATGTTGGTGTGCACTTATCCTCAATGGAGGAATTACAATAATTTTCTTCTAATAAAGATCCCTTTCATCGTCTCAGTACATTCTTTTGACTGTGTTCTGATTTCTTATTCCTGGTCTTCTGTATTAGTGGCTTTCAATATTCCTGCCACCTGGTCTTGCCATGGGACATAAGGCAATATTTGGAGACAGTTTTGTCTGTCTAACTGATGCTTGTGGCATCTGGTGAAGAGAAACCAAAGATACCTTTAAATACTTAAAACAGAATCACACCATCCAAAGTGGCAATGGGGCCAAATGCAAGAACCCTCCACTGTATTTAAGGAAGACATTTGACTTAGTGCAGTGAGAGGTAAAGAATACAGGTCTTTTTTTTTTTTTTTTTTTGTTAGTGGTTTAGTTGTTTTTACTTTTCTTTCTTTCTTTATGTGTGTGCTAGTGTGTATGCTTATGTATGGGCACAAGAAAGCTATAATACAGTGGTTCCCAACCTGGGGGTTACTACCTCTTGGGGGTTGCATATAGGATATCCTGAATATCATATATTTACATTACAGTTCATGATAGTAGCAAAATTACAGTTATGACGCAGCAATAAAATAATGTTATGATTGGGATCAGCACAACATGAGGAAGTGTATTAAAGGGTCACAGCATTAGGAGGGTTGAGCCCCGCTGCTGTAGTTCATGTGTGGAGGTCAGGACAACCTGCAGAGACAGTTCTCTTCCACCCTGGGGCTTGCTGGAGTTTGAACTTAGGTCTCCAGGAGTGCCTTTACTCACCAAGCCATCTCTTTGTCCAGAAATCATTTTTATTTATCGAATTTCCCTTCTTATTTTGGTCCTCTATTTCTTCCTTATTTCTATCATTTAACTCCCAGAGATAGTTTGTTTTTACTCCAGAATTTTCTCTTTGGATCTCTCATGCTCCATGTTCTGCTATGTTGGCATTCTGCGCCTTTATGCCCCCTGTGACTAGTTCAAGTCTTTATCTGTCCTTCTCTGCAGATGCACTCAGAGATCAATATAAGGACTAGCCATTGAGCTAACCACTGATCAAAATGCATTTTGATTTTCAGTTAACGCCCCAGGACCATAATTACTATCTCTGCTAAACAGGAGATTAAACATACGAAGGCAGAAAACCTCTATTTTGAGTTTCTGTACCAAAAAAATGGTTCAACCAAGTTAGGAAAAAAAAAATAAACCTTGAACCTGAATAACCAGTATTTCCTTGTTGTTATTTCATAATGTTGTTTCTGATAACATGTAAATTAAGCAAGCAAGCACACAAACAAACAGTAATGAAACTAAGTATTGACTGCACTAGATTGTAAACTCCACTGTGTCAAGAATAGCTGTTTTTAAATCTTTATATTTTAGTGATTAGATCTCTGAATATGTGAGTAAATCTTATTCAAGCAGAGATTAAAGGGGAACACATTAATTCAGATCATCTTTTCTTTAGACCACACTATTGCACCTCTTATACATGGGATATACTCACAGGACGTGGGCAAACATATACTCCTTTCCAAAATGCTGTGCAGGTCTCCAGCTCCAGTGCTCTGCTTGTCTCCTTTCTCACTGACTGCTCTGCTTAGCTGTTAGTTCTCCAGAATGGTTCTTGATGAAGTTGAAGCTTTATGATGAGGTTCTGGGACCCTGATCACGATCTGTAACACCTGTGGTTGACTCTCTTAGATTTTTCTCTAGGCAGTCATCTTTTCCAGGACAGGGTTGTGTCTTAGCTACAGACTTGATATACAGCAGAGCGGACACATTATTGGCGCTCACCATGTGACATGGAGTGCAGAAAGCATTATGTGGAAGACATCACTGTGGCCTCCATTTCCTCTTTGAGTTGTAATTGTTATCTCTGCTGAGTATATACTACAAGGTACAAAGCAGACTCGCAAGGAAATTAATGTATGGATCCAAACAGTTGTTGGACACCTTAAAATTAGACCTATGACACTATCATGGGATAGAGAGTTTTAAACACTGTACTGGATTTTTGAGAGACTGAGAAAACCCTCATTCAGGCTGAATAGCTTCAGGTAGAGATTTATCTGCACAGTGTTGAGTGCTTATAATTGCTTCATGCATGATTATTCTATTATACCCCGCTTCAAGTCTTCTGTTGGGCAAGTGGGGCCAGTAACCTTCAGCTCTCAGCCTCTTACAGTCTGATTGCTACTAACCATTTCACTGTGTAGTTTTTTTCCCTCCTTTTAACACTCTGTATAACATTTACAGGGAATAGTTAAATTTTAACTGATATTTGGGGAAAACTCTTGTTAGCTAGGATTGTTTATGCAAAACTATATCTCATAATCTCCAGCCTTTTTGAAGATCGAGAACTTAAAAGGCATCTTTTGAGCTGAATTCATATGTCTTTGTCTTTATTTTAGTTGATCTTGGCAAATACCTCACACATAACCCAAGACCAAAATGAAGTTCTACTCGGAAGGCAGTCACGATTCAGTGATCTTATCCTGGGAATGCCTCCTCTTGGCGTTTACACCACATAATTTGGGAAACAGTTTACACATTTACTCCTGTGCTTTTGAAGGGGCTTTTATGATCTGCCAAGTGGACAAATGTCAACAGGCTTTAAGGATTGATTTACCAGGATTTCTGTCTCTTGTGAACAGATTACTGTAGCTTTGAATAAAGCACGTGTAAACAAGCCCCACTGTCTTGGAGGAAAATGTAGTATCCACAAGCCTGGCTTGATCAGGAGTTCTAGGACAGTTCCTTCTTATCACTATAAACTCCTGGAAGGGTAACAATTTGCCACTCAAATGTTCTGAAAAGGTCCCCAAAGCTGTAATGCCTGTGTGAAGGTAGGTAAAAAGAGGGCTAGATATTTATGGTAAGGGGTCCCTACATGTTCCTGCTATGTTTTCTGGTGGAACTTGTGAGTGGCTCTGACCCTGGAGACTCTAAACTTGTCAGTCTAGTCTCCTCAGAGGTGATGACCTCCTGAAGGTAGCAACCCTCAGGACCACATAAAGGAAATGGAGTTATCAACCATGAGTGGGAATTGGGAAGAACACTCCTTTAAAGCTGCTGGAATTTCTAGCTTGCTATTATGTTGTGAAAAGAAAAATAATATCACTCTGTGACATTTGTGTCATTTTGTTTCCATGTTGTGGAAGTCTTTTAGCTCAGAGTCTGGTCCTTTTTGAAATTTTACTCTGCAGGTGATGAGAGAGGAGATGAGGTCCCTTGCTTCTGTCTGCCTCACTTCTAACACTTTTCCCCATGCAGTCATTAGAGCAGGGAGTAAGCCCTGATCCCTGCTGATCCTGTTTGGAACAATGGGCAAAGACGAAACTCCACCAGAAGGGACTCAGGCTCACCCTACCTCTTCACTGACCTATCCTTAAAGCTAGCACTTGGGTTGTTTCTGTACCTGTTTTATCAGCCCAGGAATATGGGAAACACTAGGCTGGCCCTTCCCGGCACTGAGTGCTGGATTAAAGCGCACCCAGAAGTCCACACTCCTCAACGTAGCTTTAGCAGTAGCCATCTGTTTAATGTGTTTTGTATCCGTGGACATTTACATCTTCCACTTACCAGATTTTTAATTTTAGAGAAATGACTCAATTTCTGTTTAAAAATGGAGTATGAATATAAAAATAGTCCACCTCCTAAGTTTGTTGAAAAGGTGAATCAAGAAACATTAAAACAAAACAAAACAAAACAAAACAAAACAAAACAAAACAAAACAAAAAACCTCACTCAGAACCTAGCACACAAGACGCTCACTCATAAAACCCCTTCAGGATCATTTCCCACCCGAGGGAACCCGAGCTAGCAGTCCCTGCCTGTGTGGGCCTCTGACAACCCTCACCAGCTCTTTCAAATCACATTCTAAGCCTTGCTGGACCTGCCCCAGACATATGACATGGCCTGATTGGGCTGAATTGTAACATTCAGTTCTGCCTTCAATTGGTTCCCCTGTGTAGACATTCTGTGTGATATCAGCCCTCTACTTAAGGGAGGAAGAGGCTGTTTGGGCATGGGTATTATTTTCTTAAATGCAGAATAAAACGGGACCAGCAGGGCATTTCAGTGAAATATCTCCTTTGAACTTTGCTATTCATTTGCTCTTTTATGAATTCACAGCTAGGGGTTTCCAGCTGCTCCTTTTGATGGCTCTCATGTACAGAGTGTAGAGACAGCAAAGAGGGGATTCCTGTAGATCCTTAACTTATTAACAAAGGCTGCTATGACTGTGGCAACCCCCAGAATTGACAGCCCGTTTCAGTCCTTTGTAGGGGTTAAGAGAGGTAGACAAGCTGGGGGAGAGGAGTAGGAAGTTTTAATAGAGATACCGAGCCTTTAGAGCCTTAGGAAAGAGAAGTGCCAGGGGAAGGGAAGTATCACTCACACACCGGAAGACCTTAGCTTGTTCTTCCTTCAGTTTTCCATCAGAGTAGATGTTCTGAACTCTGAGAATCAGCTGCCTCCCTTGTGACTGGAGTCCAAGCTTCAGAAGACCTCAGGCTTGGGACTGGCAACTATGTGCTTGTAAGCATACCCCATACCTTACTTGTGGTTATTTTAATTTGCAAAAAAGGACACATGGATGTCTATTGTAGAATATTATTTTAAGATGTGTTATATTTGTTTAAGCTGTTTTTTTTTTTTTTAATTTAAAGATGCAAAGATGTGTTGCAATCCTTTTTTGTTGCATTTGTTTAGTTCTGTGAAGCTGGGTTACTTTGCTTATTTAAAACACCTGATTGGTCTAACAAAGAGCTGAATAGTCAATAGCAAGGCGACAGGAGAAAGGATAAGTGGGACTGGCAGGTAGAGAGAATAAATAGGAAGAGAAATTTGGGAGGAGCAAGATCAAAGAGTGAGAAAAGAAAGGGCCAGCCACACAGCCAGATATGGAATAAGAAGGAAAGAAAAGATATACAGAAAAGGTAAAGAGCCCAGAGGCAAAAGGTAGATGGGATAATTTATGTTAATTAATTTAAGAAAAGCTAGCAAGAAACAAGCCAAGCTAAGGCTGGGCATTCATAAGTAAAAATAGTAATAATACGTCTCTCTGTGTGTTATTTATTTGGGAGCTGGGTAGTGGGCCCCCAAAGAGTAAAAAAAGTGAAAACAACCAACAACAGATGTCTACGTATTGGCAGAGGTTGTTCTGTTCTAAACAAAGTGCTATGAAGCAAATGATGCCTTTATCAACACTTGTTTTCAGTGGGAATCTCTAATGGGAATATTCTTGGTTTCACTTTGGAGAGACTATGCATGGTGGAGATAAAAATGGAGAAATATTTTTATGTGTGGATGTCTTTATGTGTGCATGTGGAAGCTAGAGGTTGGCATTAGATCTGTTCCAAAATCTCTCTCCACTTATTTATTTTAGATTGTGTATTTTTAAGCACACACACACACACACACACACACACGTGTGTGTGTGTGTGTGTGTGTGTGTGTGTGTGTGTGTGTGTGCCCACATGAGTGCAGGTGCCTGTGGAGTCCAGGAGAGGGCACCAGACACTGTCAAGCTGGAATTACAGGTAGCTCTTATGTGCCTGAGTGCTTGGAACCATATTCTGATCCTCTACAGGAGATGTATGCATGCACTCTTAATCACTGAGCCACTTTCAGCTCTTCTACATGCAGTTTTTTGAGACAGCTTCTCTCACTGAAGCTGGAACGCTCAGATTTTGCTAGGCTGCATGCCCTAGGGTTCCTCTTGTCTGAGATTATAGGTGCATACACACATAATCACCATCACCAACTGAAGAAACCATGTGTCTGAGTTTAACTGGGGCAAATATGGAAACCTGGGTTCTCGTTACTTCCTTGGTGTCTGAGTTTGCCTTTAGCTGCAGTCCAGGGCTAGTTTTGCTTCTGAGTCTGAAAGGTCCTCCTTCAGATCAGTAGATGGGGTTGTGACAGATGAATTGACACTTGTAGAAACCACCGGTGGCCTTTAGGTCTTACTCTAGTTCTTGGAACCTGCTGAAGGTGCCTGATGCTGGCTTTTCTACTTACTGCAAAGCCATCCCTATTAGCAGTTCCCTCTCCCATCTCCAAATCAAAGAGTGGAACCTTTGACTAATGGGCAACTGCAAAGGTGACAGGCAAAGAGCAAAATGTGTAAATTCTTAAAACACACCTCTTCAGTGTGCCCACAGGACTTCCAGTGGGCGATCTCTGGTCTGCTTTATAGTTTGCTTTAATTTATCTAACTAATGACATGAAAGATATAAAATTGGTTAAAAAAAAAACTATAGTGTTTGGCTTGCTTAAATTAAGTTTATGAGTTTTGCTTAAGCCTGCCAAACAAGTTAAATATTTCATGGCTTTCACAGGCTACAGTTCTAATATTTATAACTCTTGTGTACAGATTTCAAAAAATTATAATTACAACTCCCAGGATCCCAGATATAGCAGATGTTCAATATTTCTACAATGTTGGCAGAAATGCCTCTCATGCTCTTTTTGATCTCCTACCCATGTATTGTATCTGTTGGAACAAGCTGTTGATAAGAAAGTCGACTGCCATTCTTTCATTTTAACGACCTTGGAAAAAACTAATTCAAAATAGGAAGAGAGATGGAAAAGGTGATTTTTGCCCTCCTAAAAATACATTACTGCACACAAACAATGCTTTATCCTGGAGAATGACATGAAAGTACATTTTGGCACAAGGCTACATTTTATTTACTTTATGACCACAGTGCTCTTCTGTACAATTTCCATCTTTTTAAAATTAAAATTGCAATTTTTTCTTTTTTTCCCCTCCTTTTTGTCCTTGACTCTTTAACCAAACATCTAAATACATTATTTTCCCTTCAGAAAATTTTGGAAACTCTTTTTAAGGTAATGGGTTAAGCCTGGAGGATTCTGCTTATATGCTCCAGCTCTGGGAAGTATTAAGTCTCCAACACAAATGTATTAGCCTTTTTTTTTATTATTATTATTTTGGTTGTTGTTCTTGCTATAGGCAGGATCAGAGACAATGTGCCTAAAACAAGTGAAATTTATGTTAAGAAGTTCCTGGTTCCCAGGTACTAGAATGTGTTGTACTGGGATTCAAGTCTGCAGTGGTCTAAAATGCTCAACTTCTTCTGCTTCTCAGACCTACAGTGGGTTGAAGGAAACCTTGCAAATTCTAATGTGAAATAGATTATACCCATAATCAATAGCAAAAGAGACATAAACATAGGCATCCACTTGTTAGTTTCCTTAGAGCTTAAGTATTTGAAAGGCATCAACATTCACATTTTTCTAGGATCATTATCTGTACCAATAACCCACCTAGATACGTAAAAGTTTTTCAGAAAAGCTAATGAACCTCAAATTTAGTTTCATGGACTTTACTTCCCACATCACAGCTGACTTTTCTGTCTTCGATCTCAGATTCACATTTAAAAGAATTATCTGTGATGAAATGAAATGTGACTTCTGGGTGAGCTTCTAGCCTGAGGAGATGCCTGAGGAGGATGCCCGAGAGAGGCGTCACTACCAGAAATAGATGTCTGAGCAGTTGGGCTTTTAAGCAGGCAGGTGTTGTGAAATGCACTCAACATTGACTCTCTGATGTTCTGGAATGACAGCTGGCTCTTGAAGGGCACCAGGGTGAGGAGGCCTGAGGTAAGTAGCAAGTATCCTCTGTATGATGTAATAATGCAATGATGTCATGTTTCTCAGCCTGCAAATGAGCGGAGATTTGCATCATAGACATAGCAGGGCCACCTAGTCACATGGAGGTACCTCATGACCTGTTTGTTGAGTATGGGAGTTTTTGAGGTGGATGATGTAAGCTTAGCTTTTCAGGGGCTCATCAATTTTTCTTCCCACCTCCTCCCATTTTACAGGGGTGGGCTCGTAGGGGTCTTACCACTTTCCTTCGTGGACTGTCTAAGTTACCTTATAAGAACTGTATGAAAGAATGATTATTGCCAGTCATCTCAGTCAGTGTCGACAATGGGGAAACTGGTGGAAGCTCTTTGAAGATGCTAAGAATTGTCCTCAGGACTTCTCTAAGTAATACTTGAGCCAAGCCTAGGCCATGTGTAAAAGCTGTAGCTGCTCTGTAGGCATGGGAATATAGGAAAAGGGCATGGACCACAGGCCAAGAGGTGGGCGTGTTCTAAGTTACAGAAACAGATTTCAGAAACTTTATAATAGTAAGTCTACACATTGTGGGATTCCAATGAGAATACAAGGTACCAGGGAGCTAACAGGATCTTAATATCTATTTCCCAGAATTCTTTATTAGATGGGTCATGAGGGACATTTTGTTTGTGATAGCAAGTGAAATGCTACTATGTTCTTTTGCATTGGGAGATGAGTGTGAGGCAGAAGGTGCTGCTGTGGCTCACATACACTGACACATCCATGCTGACACACCTGGCTCATGGGGGGCATTGTTCGTCCCCAGTGGTCTCCTCCTTCCATTCTTCATCCTCTTTGTCAGGTGTGTGTTTAGCCCCCAGTGGACATAAGCTTTACCTACAGAATACCCTTGTCTTTGGCAGGTAGCATTCTGGAGGTGAAAAGACCCAGATGCAGTTCCATGTTTATCTTTGTTGATCTCCCTTCACACCTGCAGTTCAGTGTGGTCCGGTGGTCTCCTCTTACTAGCTTTTATTTCTAACTGTATGTGCTGATGATTTCTGGCTTCAGCGCTAAGCACATAAGTAGCAGCCCATGTTCAGTGTTTAACAGCTCACACGAGTGAGTAGAAATAAGGCCCTACAATAAATCTTTTAGAACATAGATATTTCCTTGTGTTTCTGTTTCTCTGTGTGAACTCTGACTCATATATCTTTCAAACTATCCCCAACATAGTTCTCTGCTTGTACCAGCTAACATTCATTTCAGTTCATTCACAGTCACTTGGTGAGAGTTTACTGCTGGATGCAGGGGCCTGGTGATGAGCAAAGGTGGGTCTGAGCACACAAGTCACACACAATGTGCTGAAGGTGAGGAATGCTTCTGTGGTAATGTGATGAGGTTCTGGAAGTCCCACTCTTTGGCCTTATTAACAAAGAAGTTGGAATGGCTGGTTTTCTTGGACTGGTAGCAGAATTTACCCAGACAGATTCTGACTACAAGGCATCTCCTTTATCCATGGATTTCAAATAAAAATTGTACAAATAAAATTGATGAAATTTATGCACATTTATATTGTATAAGTTATTTTAAAGTATACACACTATATATATATATGTATAATATTCTACCATATATTATCTCATACATTTTTCTTATATTTTATGATGAGACCACTTAAAATTTATCCTCTTGTCAATTTCTAAGAATACAACACATTGAGGTTGGTAAAATGACTCCGTGGATAAAGGCATTTACTCCAAACTTGATGAGTGGAGTCCAGTCCTCAGAATACACATGATGGAAGGAGAGAACTGATTCTGGAAAGTTGTTATCTGACCTCCACATGTAAATCATAGCATATGTGTGCCTGTACTGCACACATGAGTATACACACACACACACACACATACACACACACACACACACACACACACACAATCAAAGTATGAATGAATGAATGCATAAAATGAATGCAGTGCATTGACATTAACTATACACTATGTTGAATGATACCTCTTGGAATGCTTCTTCCCAACTAAAATTTTGTTTCACCAACCAGTAACTCCCCTCTCCACTATACTCCACTTTCTCTGCCTGAGTTCAACTACTTTAGATTCCAACTATCAACAAGATTATACAGTATTTGTCCTGTGCCTGGTTGACTTTCCTTAACTTGTCCTCAAGTCTCATCCATATTATTACAAATAGGATTTCCTTGTTCTCAAAGGTTGAATTGCATCTTATTGTGTTTTCCAACAGTGCATTTTCTCCATTCACTCATGATGGTATACACATAGGTGGACTCCATTCCTTGGCTGCTGAACAGTGAGTGCTGTGGTAGACTTAGAATGCAGGTATCTCTCGGACATGGTGATTTTATTTCCTTTACTTAGCACTGGTATTGCTAGATCATATTGGGATTTTACTTAATTATTATTAATTTTTTTTGCCCAGGCAGTGACACATGCCTTTAACCCAGCACTTGGGAAGCAGAGCCAGGTGGACATCTGTGAGTTCAAGGCCAGCCTGGTCTACAGAGTGAGATCCAGGACAGGCACCAAAACTACACAGAGAAACCCTATCTCAAACAAACAAACAAACAAAAAATCCCCCCCTTTTTGAGTGACCTCTATATTGTATCCCATATTGGAACCACCAATTTTATGCCCCCACTAGCAGTGTGGTGGAGCATTAATTTTGCTTTGACTTGTCATATTTTACGACAGTATCTTGTTATTTTTGATAATCTCCAACCTAGCAAGTGTGTGGTCATATCATTGTGGTTTCCCTGATGACAAGCGATGATCATCTTTTTCATCTACTCCATGACCACTTGAGTGTTCTCTTTTGAGATGTATCTCTTCAGATTCTTTTCTATGTGCTTAAAAAATCAGACTATATGTTCTTTATCATTAAATTAATCATATTTAAAGAATATATTTTGAACATTTGTAATTAGAGTTTTCCTGCCTGGCCCAGTTAGGACAAATCTCTCTTACCCTCCAGTCCCACAGTCGCTCAGACCCAACCAAGAAAGCACACAGAAACTTACATTGTTTACAAACTGTATGGCCATGGCAGGCTGCTTGTTATCTACTTCTTCTCTCTTAAATTAACCCATTTCTGTTAGTCTATTCTTTGCCACATGGCTTGTGGCTTACCAGTGTCTTTACATGTTGTTTTTCATGGCAGCGGCTGGCGGTGTCTCTTCAACCTTCTACTTCCCAGAATTCTCTTCTTTCTTGTCCCGCCTATACTTCCTGCCTGGCCACTGGCCAATCAGAACTTTATTTACACAGAGCGATATCCACAGCACTTCCCCTTTTCTTTTTTTTTTAAGGAAGGTTTTAACTTTTACATAGTAAAATTACATATAACAAAACAATTATCAAGCAAGAATTACAGTTACAATATTAAAGAAGATATCCTATCTATCTTATATTTGTGAGTCTAAGGTTTTATATCTAACTTATCTTGTATCATAACTGAGGAAATTATAACTATATAGTCTTCAACCACATCAAAGACCTCAGAAGGATATAATATTACTTGAGAACCAGGAGAAGGATGTAAGCATTTTTCAGGAGTCTTGCAAGAGTAGACAGAGACAGCTGGCAGCCTGGATAGTCACCTAATGTTCCTTTGTAAAGTTGGGGTATTTGTCTTCAGCCCACAGGGCTAGAGTCTCTTGGTCACTTCTCTCAGTGTCCTGTAGAATGTCTGGCAGTTTCCTCTGTGAAGCAGGAACCTGAAGGACCATTTTGTCAAGCAAAGTTTAGTGGTCACCTTTCTATGGGTCCTGCATGTCCAGGTGATCAAGCAGTCCAGGCAAGAACAGTTTCTTGCCCAAATGGCTATTTTTGCCAAGGTGAAGATAAGATATGAAGTGTCTTCAATGCCCATCCTTGTCTCTGAAGTTAATCGGTTATGCCAGGAGCAGACATGTCTCACTGTCCAGAAAGTCTAAATTTTAAAAATATTTTAAATGCCATATTCTGAAGGTCTTTGAAGTATTTGAAGATTACCTATCTATCTGAAATATCTCTATGTATACCTAGAAGACTTAACTAACATGGCTACAAGTATGATTATCCTAGATGATTAATTATTAATCTATTTTTAATTATCCATTACAATTTTAAATGAGCTATACAAACATACCTTAAACAAGAGTAGAAATATATACATAGTATAACAAAATTAACTAAGTTTGTATCAATAGACTAAAATCTAAACCAATGTAAAACATTTTAAACAACTTGTTGCTCTTTAGAAATAAGTTCCCTAATCTACCCATTCATCCTATTATATCTATATCATATTCCCCTTTCTTCTTTAGAAAGAGATCTCATTTATAATCAACCTGCTTTAAAGAAAAATATTGTTTTTTCTCTGTCCCACACCAGAGGGCTCTTCTGATTTGGGACACAAGAATCTCTTAACCTTTTCTTTTAGAAATATGTCTGGGTTTAGAGAAGGAGTGAGCCAATTCCATCTCCAAAGCCAGCTGGGAATTTGGGCGTAGTTTCTCTTACTACTTCCTGCTGGAGGGGGGCACTGTATCTTATGAGGACATAAAGAAAATTTTAGGATTATGAAGTAGTCCATGAGGGTAAACCTCTGAGCCAGTTGCCTTGAAACCATTCTGGATGTTGGATCATCTGGGCCATGGTGTCATCGGAGACCTTTCAGGTGGTCTTGGCTGATCAAACCTGATGTACCTTAATCTGGAACAAATCCACAGCCTCTGGCTTTCTGTGGAAACAAAAGCAGAGACTCTTTTCCAAAGCAACATATCCTTATATCCAAATTTTGAAGTCAAGTTACCTTTAAAATTTACATATTTGTTTAACTCAACAGCTTTTACGATCAAATCTTTTTCTGCAGTTAAAAATCCCAAACACAAGACAAACCAGATTCTCTGTGTAATATCCATCTTTGTAAGATTGAAACGCCGCTGTGGCTACTGGATCTACCCACCTCAGCTTCCCAACATGGCGGTGGTACAGTTTACCACCAGCTCTGGGTCTGGAGCCATGTGTACCATCAGCTATCAGAAGCAGTTCTATCAAAGCAGTGCATAGCCCAGAAACTTATTATTTTTTTTAAACTACCAAAGGCTAAATCCACCATGCAGCAGAGTAAAGTGCTGCTTGTAGATTCCTCATTCCCGCCATACTGCAGGTCAGACACACATGCCAGGAACCCGCCATAGTAGCTCAAATCGGCAGGCTGCCACTAGCTTGAGAGAGACAACTAGGAAGCTGTTTTTAGCTCCGTTTTAGAATCTTTTTTTCTCAGGTTTTAGGTGGAAATTCTTGCCAACACGTTGGGCACCATTTGTAGTTAGAGTTTTCCTGCCTGGCCCAGTTAGGACAAATCTCTCTTACCCTCCAGTCCCACAGTTGCTCAGACCCAACCAAGAAAGCACACAGAAACTTACATTGTTTACAAACTGTATGGCTGTGGCAGGCTGCTTGTTATCTACTTCTTCTCTCTTAAATTAACCCATTTCTGTTAGTCTATATTTTGCCACATGGCTTGTGGCTTACCAGTGTCTTTACATGTTGTTTTTCATGGCGGCGGCTGGCGGTGTCTCTCCAACCTTCTACTTCCCAGAATTCTCTTCTTTCTTGTCCCGCCTATACTTCCTGCCTGGCCACTGGCCAATCAGAACTTTATTTACACAGACCGCTATCCATAGCAAACATTAGTCCTTTTTCAGATCTGTAGTTGGTTAAGTATTTTTGTTATTTTGTAAGTGGTCTCTTCACTCTGTTAATTATTTTCTTGACTATAAAGAATCGTTTAGGTTTAATTTACTCTGATCTGTTCATATTTGCGTGTTGCCTGTACTTCTGGCGTCATACCCAAATGTGTATGTGCAGACTACTGTCACAGAACTCTTAGCCCACGAATTTTGAGTTTACAGGTGGCTCGCATCTATGTCTTCATCCTCTTGAGATGATGAGGGTCTCATGTCATTCTTATTTTTAGGAAAATTCTATACTATTTTCATAAACTTGGATTAATATCCAGTTTCCCCAGCCCTATATATTGAAGAGACTGTTCCATTTCTATTACATATTTTTAGGACTCTTTTTGAAATCAACTACCATAAATGTGAGGATTTATTCCTTGGTTCTTTATTCTGTTTCAGTGGTCTGATGTCTATTATTATACAAGTGTCATTATGTAAGTGGTTACTATAGCTTTGCAGTTTGAAGTCTCTACTTTGCTTTTGGTTAAGATTGTCTTGATTATCCAAAGCCTTTTGTAGCTCCTGATGTGCTGAGGACCAGAAGAATTCTTAGTCATGATTATTTCTCTGGAATTAATAATGTTATCATATTATGAATTGAGAGCACTATTTCAAAAACTTTACTCTAGGTATCATGTCAGTGAATTTCACAAAGACATTGTAAGTTAGGATGCATCAATATAATGTCCCATTTATAGACAAAGAAATTGTGGTCCCCAGATCATCATTAAATCCAAAATTTCTGTCTTGTAGGGTGGAGCTTCTGCTGTAGTGGAGATGTTTCTCCGCCACAATCCTGAATTAGAATCCTGCTCAACAAAATGAAAGATTGGATACTTTAACAGGTATACATTGCCCTATAAAATGTGTAGTTGCCTGAAGGATGACATGCTGTATTGTCTCCTATTTTCCACTTGGAGTAATGCTCTGAGCAAAGTGTAAGCCCTGGAGAGATGAGGGCTTAACCCCTTAAATGCATTTTTCCAGACACCACATAGTATTTATAAATACTAGCCCATTTCTCAGAATGCAGTGACCTCCTTTCTCATTAGGCATGCCTTATGTGTATTTTCCATAATAAAATTAACTTGAAGTCTACGGAGATTTGTCACATTGGATTTATCTCACTACCAGTTTCCAGAACTGTATAAACACTCCTCTCTCCTCTTTGCCCTCTTTTGAATTTAATCTGATTCACCTTTTTAAGTTGAAATAATTCATCAAATGTTCTTAAGCTAGAAAACCTGAAGCAAAACCATTGCTCTTGGAAGGAAGAAGAGGGGCTAGAATGTCCTTGGGGGAAGGTTAAGGGCTGTCTTCCCTTCCAGCAGACAAGACACACTACTGCTTATGTTGGGAAATCTGTGTTAGATGTGGGCACTTGATTTTTAGCAGGTGGTTGTTCATATTATGTAGCACTTTATACCAACTGTTCAGAGAACAGAAAATGACCTCGAGCTGTGGAACTAATGGACAAATTTTCAGTACCTGGGAAAATCTGCTTGTAGCATTTTGTTACCTAATTCAGCACAAGGTCTTACCTGAGAAGTCTCAGGTATTCAGGTGTTGTACAGACACAATTTAATGTTCACCCAGTGTCGAGAAACTCTTCATGTTTGGTCAAGGCCAGTGTTACTGCAGACAGGGCATGAAATGTTTCATAAATCTTCAGAGGGGGTACATTTGTTAGTGTCTCAAAAAACACAGTTTTAATGCTGGCTTCTCCCTTTTTTGTTTTTATTTACTAAAGTCATTTTTAGAGCAAAGTTGAACATATGCAAAACGCACTTTCCTTTAGTCACTAAAACTCAGTGTAAAATCACAAATGGTGTCTGCAATGCTTATGTTTCTTCTTAGGGCTGGGCTACAGAATTTTTATCCATTTTTATTTGTACAGAACAGGCACTTGCTTCCAGTATATGTATATATAATATGTGTGTCTATATAAGCCAACTAATATTTAACACATGCCTCAACTGGAACAACCATAACCCCTTTTCATAACCAGGGTATGGATTATGCATTGAGATTGGCTAAAAAATTCTGCTCTTGTATGTAAGTACATAATGAGAAAAATAAGGATTCTTGAGTTCTTACAAAGCTAGGAGAAATTTAAAACACAATGGAAAACTAGTACGAAAGAAAAGGAAATGTGTAGGGAGAAATATCTGGTTATAAAGGCAGAGCTATTGGAAAAAGAGGGCTTGCTTCCTTCCAGATAGACAGCATTGAGCAGTCTGATTTATTTGTTAGAGATGTATTTTTGCAATGTTGGTAACAAAACCTCATAGATTATGAGGCTGGAAACTCATTTAGTACCAAATATCTCTTAGGTTCTAATGGTCACTGATGTTTTTCACCTTTTCTTAATAATTGGGAAAGAAACTATGAACATGAAAATAAAACAGAAAAATCCAGGTATTTACATGTTTATATTGTTAATGTTATCCATAGGTTATTGCCATGATACTCTCATTATTAATATTAGAGTGGGTAGCTATGAAATATTTTCTTATTGATTTTACTGTAAAACATATCATTGAAATGATATCTGTTGCCTTACTTAGTTGTGGACTGAAATAAAGTCATAATTCTAAGTCCCCAGCAAGGTTAGCCTTTATATGACAGGACAGACAAATTGAATCTTTAGAGATTTAATCTCTGTGGCTTCTTTCTTCTTGTAGCCATTCTTTCCCAAAAGCTAATATAAAGCTTTTGGAGCTTGAATTGTTTTATGTTGTGTATTTGTCTTTGTTTTTTATAAATTTAATAGTCTTTAAGTTCGTCCTCAAACACTAAACCACTACATAGAACAGATGAGATCTGATGTGAGCCATTCAGCTTTGTATTGCCAGCGATGGTTATCAGGGAAGCAACAAGAGGAATTTCTCTAAATGGTCATATAAATCTCACAAATGTGAAGCTGGGGCTCTGATTTGTATGCCAAGCAATGGGAGCCTTGTTTGAATGAAGGGCTTGTTGTGATGCTAGGCTGATAGTAGACCATTGACACTTAACCTGGTGACGCTTTAGCCTTCAGGAATTCCCTGATGAAAATAAACTTGGTGTTTTCATATAACTTTCCTGCTGATCAAATTCATATCAGATCCCTCATTATATGCAAAAAGGATCTGAAGATAGGAAATACAAAGAGGATTTGATTTCTAAGGCATAAGGAAAAGAACAAAAACCGATGAGTGTGACTATAAAAACATTTTAAAAGGAGAATGGCATTATAAATAATGCTTGAATCTGACCTCACTATGCAACTGGGCACTCTGCAATCTGGCACCTACCACAGAGGGTGTCAGTGCCTTGCATTAAAAACAGGGTAGCTGTTTCTAATGGGTATATTTTGTTAATTTCACAAAAGAGATTTGGACTTTCGCTGTTCTGATTAGAGTTTTTCTTACAAATAACGTCGATTGGGTTTTCAGAAATTTTCTTTGGTTCCACGGCCTTCAGAGATCTCCAAGTCCAGCAAATCTGACTCTAGTGTGCATATAGATCTGTGTGGAATTTTGTTAAATGCTGGTTCTCCTTGGGGAGAATGGGTCATCAAAGTCTTAGGGTCCGGATGACTGGCTAAAATTCCAAGCCTTTACTAGAAGTTCTGACTGTGACCCTGAAAGCATCATTGATATGACTTGGGGCATGTTGGAAATGCAGCTTCTCACATATTTGGAAGGCTCAGAAGTCTCTATCATGTCCCTGCCTCATGTCCCATATTGGAGATCATAACCAGGACTTTGCTCATGCCTGGTGAGTGCTCCACTAGTGAGCCACACCCTCAGCCCATCCCACTTCTAACAAACTCTTCTGGTTGATTTAGGCATACCCTGAGATCTAAAACAATGATTATGAACCAGAACTGTGGAGCACAAAAAACCAAGACTTCTAAAAAACACCAAGACTTGGGCCTCACCCTAAATTTGGGATAGCAGACAACATTCTCTTTATTGTCTCTACCTTACAAATGGGGAAAAGATAAGTTTAAAAAATACATTTCCATTTGTGCAAATAGTGAATGGTGGGGCCTGGACTTAAATGAAGGACCTGTTCCTTCAAGTGCAGGTCCTTGTTCATCCCCTCCCCAACCTGTCTGCTGAGTGCATTTGCAGGGTGGGATCTGAAAGCAGAGGCTGCTACTGTTTGTTCTGCTCTGCCTCTAGTCTGGGCAGAAATGCCCATCAATCTACCTTCTTTCAAGAGAATGCTGTTCTTCGAGGTCCTTCGCACTACTTAGCATCTCTCCCAATCAGTCACTGAGTATACACTTAATTTCTTCTTAAAAGCCACCTGGTTTTGTTTTTTGTTCATACGTATGCCTTTTTGTTAAGTGGGTGAAGGATGTGTAATCTATCTCATGCATAATTTGTTTAAGACGAGTCATTAAAAATGCACTAAAGTTTAATATGCTGTATATGCTCCTGCAAGAGTTCCTTTCCCCATGTAAATGATTTTGAAAGTTTTAAAAATAGTTTTCAAGATCTTATTGCACGCCATTGTTTGCAATACCTCATTTTAAAGCTCTAAAATTAACATTTATTTCCTATCAATTTTGTTTTCTGTTTGCCTGTTATTGATTTCTTTCTTTCTATTTTTTTTTTTTTTTAACTCTCTGCGTGTCTAATGGAAATGGAGCTAATGGGTCTTTGCTTTGTTTATTCCCTTGCTTATGCAGCAGCATTGTTTTGATGTGGTCAGCACAGCTCTGGAATGGAGATTTGAGCACCAGCAGCAGCGGAGGGAGTTTACATAGACATTCCTTTGGATTTCTGTGGGTTCCGAGTAATTTTCTCTGTTGCCCCTTTCCCTGTCACTGCTCCCTTTTGTTTGTCTCACTTAGTTGTGTTTTGGCGAGGCAGTCTCATTTTCCTTCAAGGATATCCCTGAGAATGATAATCACAAAAGATATATATCCTCCTTGACTGACTAGGAAGATCAAACTGACTGCCACCTGTGAGCAGCTTCTCCCTGATTCATGAAGCAATCTCAACTTCTCACTAATCTGACACTGCCAGACAGACTCCTAAGAGCCGAGCATCCTTGAGGAGTGGGGGATGTAGACCAGGTTGCTGTATTTTATGTGCCAACCAACAAATAACTTGGAGAAAACATACCTTTCATTCATCTCTTAATAGACGCAAGATGTATTTATTGAGGGTTTAGTAGTGGGAAAGGAAGAGCTTAAAAACATGAACATTTTCAAACCCTATCAGACAGATGTCTGTATCTTTTGCCAAATTCTAGTGATCTGTGGTCATAAACAGCAAGTATTAAATTAGATAAAAATATGTCAGTGGGGTGAAAGGCTAGAAGGAGTGGTGCCTTTCTACCAAGGAACAACATTGCTATTTGTTATTGACTTAAACTATTCTGCCCGGATGTGACCCCAAGATGACCACACAGTTCACACATTCAGTGCTTTCTAACTTGTCCACCCGTGTATTTTCATCAGGCCCACCAGTTAAGCAGAAGATCTGGCCTCTGATGCAAATATTAATGAACAGTGAAATGCCCCAAAGGCAGGAAGCAAGAGGGAAGGAAGAGGACTTGATAGCCCACAAATGGATAATTATTCTCTAAATAATTAAAAGCTGATGCTATGCAATCGAGGACATCGCTCAAAATAAATACTGACACTAGAGAAAGCGGCTGATTTTCTGCCTACTTGTAGAATAAGGTCCCTAGAAACTTCATTTGCAAAATTCTCTTCTGTATTCCCTAGAAGTGACCAGAATGACTCCCATCTGTTTTAAAATTTATTTTTTAAAACATACATATTTATTGCAGGACTGACCATTGAACCTAGGGCCTTGTATATGCCAGGGGATCCCTTTGCCATTGAGTGATACCCTTCCTCTTTGGAAACAAAGTGATTTAAAGCAACCATGCACCCTTATTTATTCAGTTCCTTCTTTACTTTCTCTTTTCTCTTTTGGAGTACTAGGGACTGAACCCAGGCCTTCACACATTCCAAGCAAGCACTCTGCCACTAAAGTACATCACCGTGGAATGATGTGCAACAGGGAAGCAGCAGGCTCTCCCTCCTAGTGGGAATATGAATGTATGGAGATGCCTGGGGCTGGGGGCAGGAGCAAGAACTAGCCTCCAGCTCTATCTTTGATTTGTTATATAGCTTCAAACAAGTCACCTTATCACTAGCTCTCGATTTTCTTATCTGTTTAGCCAGGATTATGTTGGCTGCTCACCCAGCAAATATATTTTAAAGATTAATGGAAGAGAGCTTACATCGTAACTTTGAACTCTTTATGTCAAAATGATACACCATCCTTGTTATACCGCTAAAATTAATAATAATAAAAAAACCCATTGAACTCACTTTTATCTAAATGCTCAAAGACTGTATCTAAAAGACCTGAGCATTTGGTTTCAGTAGTTGCTGCAGGTACAGACAGGGGAGGTTAGGCACAGCTCAGGGCTAATATCTGCTTTAAGATGTCGGTACACAAGCACAACTAGAATATGTTCAGTTGTTTGGATGCTGGAAATGTTTCTTTCCCTCGTAGGAAGCTCCTATCCTCGTTCCCAGCTGAATAGAGCTGAGAGACTTGCCTTTTGCCTATCAGCTGTCTCAAGATACCTTGGCAGTTTTTTGGTTATGTTCAGTCATCTGTGATGGGCGGGGACAGTCACTTCTCTTTCTTTCCCTGGAGGTGTTTGAGGAATTAATACAAAACAGGAAATGAAAGGCTACGAGAAAAAGATTAAATAGTTGTGATCATGGATGACTAATGTTTGTTAGGGCTAAAAATAATTTGACCTTGGGGGTGGTTTTCCAGAATTCTTGAAGTATAAAATACATAGCTATATGTTAATAAAAATATATTGGAGACATACAAAGTGAGCACATTGACTAGGTCAATGGTTAAAATGGTTAAAGGCATAGTTTCAAAAAGACTGCTTACCATTTAATATTAGTAGTTTACATGTATATAGGGCTTTCTGAATAGAAGGAGATACTTCTAATTTAGAAAACATCCCAAAATTAACACCACTCTCTTCAGCATTTAATGTCTCGATTAAAAACTATGGGAAAAGGGGATTTAAGGTTGATAGCTATCTAATGTGTAAATCAGACTTCATTAATGCTGCCTTTTCATATTTAAAGTATTCCAGATTTGTTCCACATGTTGTATAAACCTCACTAATTATATGTGCATACAGAATAAGAAACTGTATTAAAAGTTAGCACGGGAGTGCAGCTACTTTACAAAGGGAATGAGACAAGTATTTAAAAACCCCCATAATCCAAAAGTGCCTTTCAGGTCAGGAAATGGGGTCTATAACATCTGTGTAAAAGCAAGGGGATTTTAACTAATTGTTCAAGTTGGACAATAGCCAAAACCCTGGAGTTAGCACACCTGGGTAATATCTATATAATGTTTCTAGAGAAATATATTCCCATAAGGAAGAAAACAATAAAACTTTAAAAAGACTAATGAGGAGGAAGGAGAAATTTTAGGAAACACATTTATGGAATGATGCTGTAGAACCTCACCCTAAGTGTCAAAAGGCAAACAAATTCATACCCAGAAATAAAGGAGAGAGGCATGAGGAGATCCATGTTGTTTCACAGGTGACTCCACTGTCCTGTTTACATAGACACAGGGTTAAATCTTCCAGTTTCTTCACAATGGGAAACACAGTTATCATCAGTGGGAGAGGTTCAGACTTACCTTGCCTTTTAATCTGACAAATACTTCACTTCTCCTCAAACCAGAGAGCTTGTATTACATTGGGGATGAGTCACAGTTACTGGAGACAAAGGAGAAATGGAATTGTGAAACTGTAGATCCAAAGCAGAAAGCATGAGGGCCTTGGAAAACATGCTTAGTGACTCTTATAGACAGTCATACTTCTTGCTTAAAAACAAGGGAAGAAGGAAAAGTAAAAAAGAGAAGCTGCTAAAGTATGTAAGCCAAATGTACTGAGTTACCGACTTAACAAAACAATTCTTCTATTGCAGTGCAGTAACTGTACAGAGAGACTCCATGGTCATCTGCAGGGTTCTTTCAGAGGTCCAGTGTTGCTACTAGCATGATGAAAGGCACAGTGTGATTTAGGAATTTTAGCACTGGAGTGGGGAGATGGCTCAGTCAAAACTGCTTGCTGTGCAAGCTTGGGGACCTGAGTTTGGATTCCTGGCATCCACATATGAAAACAGTCATGTAATCTTGGCCCCAGGGAGGAGGAGACAAGGATTCCTGAGACTTCCTGGCCAGCCACTGTAGCCTATTCAGTGAGCTACAAGTTCAGTGAGAGATCCTGCCTCAAAAATGAAACCCCACTAAACTCCTCAAACAAACAAAACCAGCCAACCAACCAACCAATTAAACAAACAAACAAGCAAACACAAACTGGAGAGTGATTGAGGCATATAGCTAATGCCTCTGGCCTCCACGCTCAGGCCCTTGCCATTCCCAATGCAAACTTGTAGACACACATACCATACACACCTACAAAATAAGTATATAAATAAATATATATTATGTCCTTCTTGGAAAGACCATGTCTGTTTTGCTTTATTTTCATGATTTCTTTCAATCTGTTCAGAATGAATACTTTACCTTCATATTGGAAGTTTAGGGACATAACCAGAATTTTGGTATACAACTGCAAACTAGAAGTAATGAAATACTACAAAGAGAAAAATGAAAGACCACAGCTGTCAGCAGTGTTATTATAATCTATTATGACTAGGGTCTTAATAAAGGTATAGTACAGCACAGGAAGAATCATGAACTTGCCCAGAGGTATAGGAGGTCCAAGCAGTAAGAATTTTGACCAGTTACTAAATGGAGTTTAAAAGTCAGCATGAAACTTTATATAGCTAAAGATAAGTTAAATGTAATATCTCCTGGATTTAAAGAGGAAAGATTCAGGTAATTTTAGATATTAGGTAAAAATAGTTTAATCTCAATTTAAACATTGAAGTAAATATTAAAAGGAAATTTACTAATCAATCTTTTTAGAATAACAGGAGGAGCTATAAGTATTTTTAAAAGAATAAATAATGATAAGAAAATCTAATTACTTTCTTGATAGAATTCTGGAAGATTAAGTCAATGAAATCGCTATATTATACTTTGATTTTGGTTTTACAGATCATGAAATTATATTTGCAAATTTTATGCAAATTTACTAAGAGATTAATGTTGTCATGTTCTGTAGACCTAGGACAAAGAAAATGCTGTTAACATCGTTGGTTAAAAAAATGTACAAAGAGATTCCAAGGTCATGGGTTCTGTGCCTAGAATAGCTTGGTGGTTTCATAGTCTTTCTTTCTCATTATTCCTCCTCTATCCCTCTGTCTTTCTCTCTTTTCTTCAACAAATCTAGAAGCAGGTTAGTGCAGTCTCCAGGTGATAGGATCTCATCAGAGATGAGGGAAGGGGGCACCCAAAAGATGAGACCATGGAAGTGACCACTCTCCCTGCTGGTGCAGATTGCAGGGTCTAAATAGGGAGAGAGAGGACGTTAAGCTTTTCATCATGCTCTCTGCCAGGCACAGCTTTATCCTTGTGTTGTGGCTGTATTTCTCAGACTTAGCTGATGCACATGTCTTAAAAGGCTTATGTCTGATTTAAGAACAGCAACCCTGCACACCTACTGACAAAGATGGATGTAGATTGTCACTATAACAGTCATTCCTATTGTTTTCATTATTATTGTATGTTTGTGTGAGTGTGGATGCATGCATGCCAAGGTGTGCATATAGATATCAGAAGACAGCTTTTAGGGTATATCTGAAAAAACAAAAACAAAAACAAACAAACAAAAAAACAAGACACCTTTTCTTCTGTAGAAATTAGATTATTGTGGGTAGAGTGAAATTATAAACATAATAATCAATGTGTAACTTATACAGGGTGGTAGATGACAGTAGGGATCTACTATACAACAAAGCAAAAAATCAGAGCAGCATTCGGAGGAATAGTGCTCTTTTAAGTGAGATCATCAGGGAAGGTCTAGTCAGGAGGAATATGACATTTTAACAAACATTACGACGCCACAAATGACAGCCATGTCTGGGAGAAGTGTCCTAGGCAGAGGAAAAAGACAGTACAAGTGTCCTAAGGAAGATGTGTAGATCTGGGGAGCTTAATCAAAGATGGGGGTCAGAAAGATGGCAGGTGACCCACACATTAAGTCTCGCTGGCCAGCTATTGCTCTGTCAGGAAGAGGCATGAGATAATTTTGAACAGAAGTATAAAATGATCTGACTTGTTTAAAAGGATCATTCTGGCAGCTGTTGAAAATCAACTCTATGTCATCAAGAATAGACATGGCATGAACTTGTAGAAGATTCTTAGCATAAAACAGGGTCAATTTCATAGAATATAATTAGAATATAATTTTAGAAACCACAACCTTGAATTTTTTAGCTTATATCCCATGAATGCAAATATTTTCATTTCAATATAGTTCTAAAGTGAAATTATTTCCAGGAGTCACTTATGAAAACAATATTTGATCCTCAAAAATTCAAGACCATAAATCAAATATATAATTTAATTAGTGCGATGATTTATGTGTGTAATTTTTATAGTGTTCTCTATGTATTTGTAGGGAAGATCTTATTTAAACTATACAAAGACCCAGTGAGTTGGAGAATTTGTAATTACTGTCTTGCCTAAGGTAAAGGACCTTATACAACTAGATAGTGGCTGAACTGGGGTGGGATTCTAGCTTTCTTAGTTCAAGCCTAAAGCTCTATCACTTTGCCTCAGACATGACCTACATTAAAATTGCTGTTAATGACCCACAAATGAAGGGAATTTTCAGAAGATATTAAATTAGAGGGGAGGGGGTAGTGCATGGGCAATTAATGAGAGAGAAATAATAAAAATCAATCGTGATAACTTTGCTACTTCATCTCCTGACCCCCTATTTTCACCTAAAAGTCACTTATTCAAATACTGTTGGAAATTGGAGCTCATTCAAGGTCAAAACTTATGGTGAAGTGGCTACTAGCCAAAGCTAACTTTCTGTCAAAATTATCTTTAAAAGAGGGTAGGCAGAAGGTTCCCTTGAGGTCAGAAATAAAGGTATTTCAAAAACCTTGGGTCAAGCATACCTCTTAAAAAATTAAATGATGTGAAATTTGTCAAAAATTAGTAAGGTCTGTGAAACTCCATTTAAGAAGTTAAACTGCCATAGATCACAATGCTTGCCAGCTTTTAAAGTTTAAAACTCTTCTACCAAATCAGGTTGAAAACCAGTCAAATTGTTGTTTCTATTTTATTGCCAATGGCTGTCCTTTCTCTATTCTATTTCTACTCCAAAGCCTCTGAACAGCTCTTGTTGAATATGGGCTATGTCAAGATATATAATCTTAAACTCCCCAACCAGCTTGACCCTGAGTCAGGAGTTGGACTTGGCTCTCCATCTCTGAGAGTCTAAAGCCATCACACCCTGGATGATCAGTCTGGGAAACCATACTTCCTAGGTTGACCAGCAAGCCTGCTCTGTTGGATCAGCTCTGTCTCCAGAGAACTCACCAGTCTGTGTGTTTCTTTTGCGTGTGAAGGAAGAGACAAGTGAATGTCAAAGCTGGGGATGTTGAGATGTTTGAACAGCAAAGGTTCTTCAGAAATGAAGCAGGAGAATGAAGTGAGTGGGAAATGCTATTTACTGAGTGCTTGCAATATCTCAGGCTTTACATGGTTCTTTCACATCCTTTACTTTTATTTCTCCTCAATGCAACATTAGTTTGTATTTACTAATACAGTCACTTTAAGTAATAGTCTAACAAAACAGTTCCAACCAAAGATTGTTTGACTCCAAATCCCACAGTGTGTCTCCCTCTAGATCCATACTCCTTAAAACGAATCTATCCCTGAATCTTGCACACGCTCCTAAGCCCTATTGTTGCTACATCCTTCACACTGTAATAGGGATAAAAATGCCTCTGGGTATCTGTGTGTGCCACGTCTACACACATTGAAGACATGCATTTTAAATTTTGTTACTCTTTGGGAAAATATTGATTGGACTGGGAATAGTTAAACTAAATAAACTAGTTATTTAGCTGCGATACATTCAAGTCACTTTCTCTAGGTAAGTGTTCTCTACCGAAAGCTGAAGATGCCATGGGTTATGACGGGTAATGACAGAGCCAAAGGCCAGAATCCAAATTTGGGAACTTTCTCTTTTCAGTTTCTAATTTGGTTAAATATAATTACCAAAACACAATACTACTGAAACAGGAAAAAGCCAGAAGAAAAGTAAGAAGATTTCACATCAAAGTGAAATATTGATGATTATTTCTGAACGTTATGCTGACAGACTCTAGCTAAAATCTGATTAGAAGATTAATGTCAGATATATTAGCCAGAGATGATCTCTCTATATCAATTTAAATCACATCACTCAACCTTCCAAAGTCTAGGTGTGCATTCAGCTATAATGACCTGAATTCAGAGCAATACCTGACACTCCACTCCATCTCCTCTTCAATGTCCTCAGGAAGACATCCTGAGCCCTATTCATCTTTTTATCCCTAAGGTCCAAAATGATGCTCTCTCAAGATCATTATGCTCTCTTCAAATTAAAAAGACAAAGACAATTTTTCCTTTGATAAAAATATATCCTGGTATGTATCACTTGATTGTTTTGGAAACACATTGCAGGATTTTGAAATTGGTCACTAAGCTTATTAAGATTTTACTATGTAAAGTTAAACAAAGTGGATTCATGGAATTATTATGACAAAAATTTATTTCCCTGTGTTTAATATTCATTATCAGTTGCTTACATGAGTGAAATTATACTTTGGTCACAAGTTGTCACATGGGAAACTTTTCCTATGAGGATGAACATAAGAAATGAGACCAAATTATGCCAAATTATCCTTTTCTTTTTCCTTCCTTTCCCTTCCTCACTCCTCCTTTGCTTCACCTCTGTTGCTCTTCTCTTTGTTTTATTTTAAGCCCTTAGCTGAAAAGCCAATAATTTTTAGATTATTTAACAGAATAAATGGGTCCCTTAGCATCTGAATGTTAAAAATTTTATCAGTGCTGCTAAGTGCTCATCCACTCACATACCCAGACAGTGCTCATCCACTTACCCAGACAGTGATCATCCACTCCCACACCTAGACAGTGATCATCCACTCACACATCCAGACAGTGCTCACAACTGTGTTGGCACTTGAGAAATGTGTGCTGCTCATCATTCTAAAAGAAAGATGTTTAAACTAAATACAAGTTAGTGTTCATTGTTGGTTGTTTTCTATATTTAGTTTGCATAATAAAGGATTGCTTTATGTTCAGTGAAACAACATGTTTTGGCAGTCAGACATTTTTTGTTTTGTTTTAATATATGATGGGTAAGGGTTGGGTAAGTGATAAAAAAGAGTTCTTTTTTTCTGAAAATACAGTGACAAATCATTTCAAAACATTTCATGAAACATTAGCTTTGGTGTTTTCTGTACTGGTACTTTTAAAATATACATTATGAATAGATTCCTCAAGTTCACATAACTATTCACTTTGTTTCCAAACTTCAGAGTTGTCAAATTTGTTTCCTTAGGAAAGACATCATGTACAGTCTTCAAAGAGAATATAGAAAGTGACCACACTCGAGTATGGACAGTTAATATCAGTATTGATGGCTAACTATGAACTTGGACTCCATCACTAGAGAACCACTTCTATATCTTCAGGCCTGGAGATCATTAACAGAGTGGTAAGAATTTGGCTTCTAGAGAATTTTATACCTAGGATGATTTAGAGCCATTTTGCATGGACCAAATGGGAAACAAACAAGGAAAAAGGTTCTCACCAGATGGGAAGCTGCCACAAAAGAGATTTAGGAGGCATGGTTTTGTCAGTTTTCCTTCTCTTCTGTGTTCTGCTTATGGATGCTGTGAAACATCTAAACAAATGGAAATGCCACCAGAATGGAACCTCCTCTGCCACACTAAAGAATGAACACACTATGAAAATGTTTCGGCTTCAGCAAAGCTTCCGAACTTTCTTCGTGGTTATATTTATTTTCTGTTCACTTGAACAACTCATCAAAATTTGGTTAAGCAGACCCCATTAAAATATAAGAAAACTCGTGTGTGTGTGTGTGTGTGTGTGTGTGTGTGTGTGTGTGTGTGTGTGTTCATTTTCTCAATGCAAATGAAATGTCTCAGAGTCTGAAACACAACATTTTCCCAAAAAATTATTTCCACATTTAGAAAGTCCTACTAAAAAGCCGCGGCTTTAATTAAGACCCAGAAATTCAATGACATGTGAATGTTCCCTTACAAGCATGGCTTTCATTCATTAGGTGTGTCCCTGAGTTTCCTGTTTAATGTCAGGTTAATGAAGTAAATACTTTAATACAGCTCTTTTTTTTTTTTTTTTTAAATATCCTAATGCTCTATGAATGAACAGGGCAGGATTCCAAATTCCAGGCTCAGGCTCTGCTTCTCGTACAGGGTCAGATGTTTGAACATACTTAGCAGACCATCGGTCCCACTCTTAGAACAAAGAAGTTCTATTAAGTCTTTTGTTGCAGTTGAAGGATTCTTGTAGGATCAATGAAGGTGTTTTCTTTGGCGATGGCACACTCCACTGTAAAATTGAAGAGGCTAAAAGGGCACAGCATTCTGTTTGGGGGAACCCAGGAATAGGTGGTCTTGCTAAGCTACAAGGACAAAACAAAACGATGCCTTTGCCGTTTGCCACTGCTCAGAAAACTCCACTCTGACATTTCATTTTATCTTGGCAAACAACCGCAATGAAAAATAGCCAGGTACATTACAGGATATGCCCTTATGCATGATATTTTGTATCAGATATATCAGTCACATTGCAAAGGACTTAGATCAACTTAAAAAAATAAAACCCAATAGAATGATTACAGCCGCTGCCTAGAATGACAAGTATTATCAACAAAAATTAATCAGGCGCATCTTTTAGTGAACTCAATTAATAATGTGCAACAACAGGGTCTCTTTTCTTAAGATGAAAATTAATTAGTGGAGGGAAGGTCACTTGGAGATGCTGACATCACTCATCAGAATGCTCTGGCAGCTCTAATTATTTGTCTTCCAGGCTTGGGTGATCAGAAATTATTGCAATACCTGAGCAACATTTTGAAAAAGCTTTGTGCATGGCTCTTTTAATTAGACCTGGTATTTGATTAATGCAGTGGGAGCCTTTAGATCAGGCTCTTATCATTGAGTGACTTAGAAGTTTTAGGGAATTATACTGTGTAAGACAGGGTCACTGAAGGGGTTTTGAATCTATACATTTTTATTATTAGAAGAGTTATAATGCTAAATTTGATTTATCTTTTTCTCTTTCAAGCCCTTTCTTCATTGCCAAGCATGATAATATATTGGATAGAATTTCATTAATTTTTATTTTAAACTTTTTATTTTGCCTCTCAATTACAATGATTTGTTTGGAGTTTTGGAATTGAGCATTTCAATCTGAAAATCGCTTAAGATTTAGTATGGGACAGCATCTAAAAAGTGAATCAAACACTACATCAAAACTCGAACTAACAGCAAATACATTAGGCTCTTTTATGTTCAGACGTTGCGGGCTCACAATGTGATAGAGAAATAGACCAGCAAAAACAGTGCGAAATTGACATTAACTTAATCATAGTTATTTCATGTGTTGAATAAATGTATCTCCAAACTCAAGAGCTAACATTGTTAGCCATGTGATAGACTTGTCTATTTTAATTATGTTAATAGCTGAAATATGATTTGTGTTTTTAATGCAATTTTACATGGAATTCATTGTAGCACATTTTTGGCTGATGGTCACATAATGTAGCATTAGCTAAGTTTTCAAGGATCAGAAGATAAATTAGAAAATGGTGACTTTCAGCATTTTAAAATTTCTGTATGTGAATGATATATGTGTGTGGTGTGTATACATGTGTGTAGCTGCATATGTACTCTGTCATCCCCTAATCATTCCCTTGAGACTTGGAGGTAGGTGGACAGCAAACAAGCCCCAGCACATCCATTTGTCCCTGCCTCCACACTGCTGGGGTTATAGATGCTGCACACTTCCATACCTAGCTTTTTAGATGAGTGCTTGGGATTTGAACTCAGGTGCTCATGGTTTCACAGTAACCACTCTTCCCCACTGGGCCATTTCCCAGCCTCATAATGGCATAATGGCATTTTTTATCTCCTAGAGTTAGGTCTTTACAACTGTGCTGTATAAAACACATCTGACCTTGCACTGTACAATGGGTCATTTAGGCTTAGCTATGCTGCATCTATGAGGAAAGTGGCCCCTCCTTTATCCTCACAGGCCAATGAGTCACCTCTGCCTGGAGAGCAGGACTTTAGATGAGGAAAGTGAAGTACAGTCACGTCCTTCCTCTGCTCATCTACAGGAGGCAACCCTGTGTGATGGCTGTCTACACAAAGAGGAAAGTGTCTTGAAATGTGCTATCAGAACATTTGCAACAATTAAAAGTGACCCTTCACATTTGGGGAGAAGTTGTTGACACTCTGCATCCTTTATTTTTCCACTCTGGAGTTTAGCGGTCCCAATCTTTCTCATTTTGTAACATCGTGTGAGGGGATTCCTTTGGATGCCTGATTGCAACAGAAAATTGAATTAAAAACCAAAGCTCTGCAACTCAACCCATTCTTTCCACTATCTAATTTACTCCTCAAAGGGAAGGCCTCTTCTGGCTTCAGGGAAGGCTGTAAAGCAACAAGGTCTCATGGGGCTGGGGAGCAATCCTGGCTTAGCAAAGAAGGAACATATAGTTAATTGAGCCCAATTTTGTCTTCTCTCTCTCCATTCCTCACTTCTTCCCTCTCTATCACACAGCTATGTTTTCTTGCACGTAATTGATGTCATAATTAGATGACCAGCATACAGGTAGTAAAATGAGTTTGGTTTAAGGCCACAGAAGCCTGGGGTCACATCTTGAGTCTGTTGTCTTATGTTTGTGTGCCCATAGACAAGCCATTCAGTCGCTTTGGATCTTAATACCTTTACATATAAACAGATATAGCCCTGATCTCACTGAGGGTGAGGTTTAGTAAGGGTAGATGAGATAACGTGTGAGAATGTTGATCTCACTGATGGAAAATTTGGAGAAGTTTGATAAATCTTAATTCTAGCCACAACTTTTGATACTTCTTTTTGATTCTCTCTCAGCTATTTGTAAAAGGATTTAACTGCTTTGTATTGCTTTCAGGAAATACATTCTTAAAATCAACAAGTTGATATACATCTTAAATAGTTAGCATGCATAGTTCAAATAATCTGTTTTGAAATTGTCTGGGATACAGATATGACTTAGATCTTAATGAAAAATAAAGTTACTTATACTCTACTCACTGGTAAAACATTTTAGATACTTATTTCTACTGATGAATTATGCATGCAAAGGCTGAATGGTACTCATTGATTTATTTTCTCCCTTTGCCTTGATTTTCAGGCTGTGTGCAAAGCAGTGTATATTTTTTTTTTCCTGTTCTGCACTCCCACTGACTATATTATGCTCCTGGGGCTCTTCAAGTGGAGGAGACACGCAGCTCTGCTCACGGATGGCAGGTCGGCCTATAAAGCCAAGGCAGTGAGCAGGCATGGGGAGAAAAGATTTTAAAATTAGTGTCAGATGTGAAATAGTTACAGTGAAGTACAGCATCTCTACTTAGATGCCAATTATTCTTGCTCTCGTATTACACATTTTGAAAACCTACCATTTAAAAGTTAAGATTTTGACCAAAACCAAAATAATGGTACTGGATCATTTTTTTTTTTAATTTAGCAAATGTTTATGTAGCATTTACTGTATGCCACAAAATATCAACATGATTGTAAATATTAATAGAAAAGAAAATTCCAAGCTGGGAAAAAAAAAACCCATAGTTTCCAGAAGACAACAGAAACAATAAAGACAACAAGAGGCCTTAGCATGTATTTGATAGTTTCCTGTGTTAATTGGTATCACACAGAGAGTCTTGCCTATCTTCAATTCTAGAAGCAGTGAGTTACAAGTTGCTGAGAAGATTTTCCTTTGTGACCCCTTTCAGATTTCCTTCCTTGTGGACATCTGTGGCTTAGAAATGAAGAAGGCACAGGCAGACAAACATACATACAGAGAAGCTGGGTCAAGTGAGTTGTGGGAACTCTGATGGGGTGGTACTGACTAGGCACCAGGAAACTTCTATTATGTGTAGCCGAGGGAGAGGCATTAGCTAGTCCTAGGAAGAGGTCTCTGTAGGCTAGCAGTCTGAAGCTGTAACATCTGGGAAGAGGAAGCTGCATTTGGTAGGTTTTATGAACACTGACCATTCATTCATTCACAAACACTTCTACTTGGACCTGTCAATCTAAGTACTTGAACCAGAGGAAGGATTTTTCCATCTCTCTATGCCTCACATCAATGGCCATTCATGGGACTGAGGCAAAAAGTGCTTGACACGGCCATGTCCATGTCAACACTCTCTCTTGGGACTTCATTCTCTCTTTACACGTTCACTCAGGGCTTCCTCAGCTCCTGATATCTGGCTCAGGATGGCACTCTCTTGTGAAAGCGTAATGGTGATGGCTGACTGAAGACAGAACTGATGCTGTTTTGTAGGACCACAGAGTCCCTAAATAACACAGGGATTGACTCTGGTCTTTCTCCTCTCTGTTCTGAGTCACTGCAGAGTTGAGGATAAGGGCGACTGGGCAGCTGTCCTCCGATTCATTGGTTGCCTGAGAAGAAGTGGCCCTCTGACTAGACTGTCTGGAGATTCCATGGCTATTCCTGCTTCTGCCATGAGTCATGGAAGAGTTCTGAGAAGGTGCATATGACCCTGGACTTCTAGCACCCTACCTCTAGTCCACTGTGAGTTCACAACATTAGCATCGGTGTCTAATTCGAACTTGTAAACATCGTGGTAAAGCAAGACATGATGGACGGTAAAATTTCCCACACTAGGTCCACTTCTTGCATCACCTCTTGATGAAGAACGAGTTTCCTAGTCACAGGATTTAAATTCACTGTCAAAGGATCTTTAGCTGGTGGTCCATCACTAATGCTCTATTACAAAGTAGTAATTGAAACTTTCCCCCGGCATTTCTTAGTAATTGTCCTAAGATATGACCTCCATTGCTTGGTGCGCTTGTTTTGTTAGGCAGAGTCTTTGTCCTGTATGGTTCTAACACACTGATTGTACATAGGCATGCCTGGCAGTACTCCTTTGATTGGCAGCAATTGATTACTACTGAGGCTGCAAGCTGCGAGTTCTATGTTTGAGTGCTTCCAGAGAAATATGTTCAATGCGTGGGAAAAAGCAGGTAGCATCTAAGAGATAAGAAACATTTCATACAAAGATCTAATGTAAGCATTTCCAGAGCCACTCTTGAGACATGCTCAGGTCCACTACTTTCCTTTAGATAGTAGAAACCTGGCTGGCTGTGGGAACTGAAACTCCACTGCCCAGGAAGGTCAGCTATTACATTTGTAAAATTAGTTTGAGCTGAGACAGGTTGCCTATGCTTTGCAACTTGTAGTACCAAGATCCTAAAACTACCATCCGAATAACCCAAAGTCTTGCAGAAGTCACCAGCTTTCTCCTGAGAGGAAGAATCTAAGAGTTTAGATTCCAGCCCCTGCCCTACAATATTGAGTGCTACAGATAAACTGTGAAGCCAACCAGAATTAGACACCGCCCCCCCCATCCCCCCCAGCATCATTACTAGGCACTTAACTTGCCCAGAGTTTTAATACTGTAAGAGGGGCAGATATGAGGTGCTTTCAGACTTGAAGTAAAATACAGTACTTTTTGAAAGATGCTATTATCAGTCCCCTGCTGAAATTCCTATTAATTTATAGCATTTGAAACAAATTATAATAAACAAGCGCTTTCCGTCTTTGCATCATATATCTTATTGTCTACATGGGCTGATGAGTAACCGATTAAATTAGCACAACCTTTCTCCGTGTTGAGACGTGGTGCTTTATTGGCAACAGTATATATCATTTCACAACAAATTCCGCTGTGATTTTCCTTAAGCCTGTTAGTTTGATTCTACCCAATCAATAGGAAACGTTCCTGAGACAAGAACCGCTAGTAAATTCTAATTCTTTCTCCAGGACACATTGTAGTTTGACTTGTCAGAAATATTTCCATGTACACAATAAAACCTATCTCGGTCAAATAGGAGGCTGGTAAAGAAACTCACTCATCAAAGCCATGGGCCTGCAGTCAGTGGGACACACTAGACCACCTTGCCAACTCTTTTCTATTTGAGAAACAAAGGAAAGTACACATGTATATTAGAACTGATTAGCACTGTACCCTAAAGCAATTAAATAAATATTAGGAGAAACTCCCACAGCCCTTTGTTTTGCTATAAGGGCTCAGCTGTGCTCCCTCTAACCCTAACTACATCACTTCAAATTACCAGTAAATTAACAGAGGAACACTTTCAACCTCGGAGCAGATTTGATCCAAATAGTCTTTAAATGCCATTTCTGTTCCTATTAACCTAAAGATCGGCATAGCAGATATTTTCTCGGGGCTGCCCAGCAGTCCAGGGCATTAATGGTGAAGTTGTGACAGCCCTCTTCATGATGATTTATGATTCCGTGTTTAACTTGATTACGCCAATGCTGACTCTGAATACTATTTCAATTAGTGCACAGAAGGTCACATCACAAATATTCCTCTATAATCTATTCCTATTAACACTAATACACAGAGTAACCAAATCTTTTCACCCTTGTTGATTCACATCATCCATAGCCCTAACTGCAGGCTTGTTTACCAGCTTACTGCGTCGGACACTTCCGAAATGGTAATTTTCACTCCTTGGAGTACCATTAATAGGTGATCCATGACACGAAGAAGAAAGCATCTCGGACTGGCATTTGAGTATTAATAATTATCCAACTCTCAGATTTATTAAACAGGAGATATGCTTTCTAAAATGCCTGTCTAAAGCACTATTTCACGGCCAATTACTAAATAAATATACAAAAGATTTTTGGGAAAATGAAAGCAGCTTACTCCTAAAAAGTCAATTTTAGCAGTAACTAACTCTCGTCTCATTGTTCACCTAAGGACTCCAGGGAATTGCTCTCATTTATATGTAACCAATCATAATCTTGTTTTCTTTTCCTTCCTTTCTTTTTTTTTCTCCTCTCATTTTTTTGGACTAATTTCTATGTCTAACCATTGGGGAAAACTGAGAATACTGGGTCCTCAGGTCTTTCTTTCCTTCCTGTGAACTGCATATAAACAGTCCCTGTGGTACAGAATTAAGACTACAAAGAAGAAAGGAGTTTTATTGAAAAAAAAAAAAAACTTTTCAATTTGTCCAAAGGTTAAAGTGAAACCAACTGCTAAAGACAAAATCCACACATCATTTAAACAATTAGTGAGGAATGTTCAAAGACTTTATGTTCAAAGTGCACACAATCTGGATTTTCAGTCATATGTGGAGGCAATCTAGATGGCAAGTTAATTAACAATAAACTGAGAGGGCTTCATCACAGCCTTTAACTGTGCACAGAGAGGCTGGCGTCCAGCGGAGAGCTTGGTGGGAAGAAGTGGGAAGCTGGAATGTCACTGTGCCCAGTGGGCCCCCAATAAATGCTTTATTAACAATGATGATGTCAGTCTTGCAAAATATTAAAGGGGAATTGTCTCTGTGGTTTGCTTTTTTCTTCTTTTTTTTTTAGTGACCTGAATTTTTTCTTACAATTTTTAAAAACTAAGTATTTACATGAGAAAAGAAAAATATCAATCATAATTTTTCACAACTCATGATTGCCAACCTCCTGGGAATTTTGCTGTTAAGGATTCTCCAACATTCACAAATCATATTCAAATTCCTCTCACACCAGTTTTTCTGACGCTCATGAGCTGTTTGATGGAAGCCAAGTGCTTGTTGGAGCAAGAAGCAGATGAAACACGCCCTGCTATTTTTTGAAGGGAGGGGCTGTATTTGTATAATTGCATGCTTCTTAGAAATCTGAACCGCCAAGTGAATTTATTAAAATACTACTTTTAGCAAATACTAACTTATTAAAAAACTAAAATTTATTAAAATGTTCTTGTATTCCCCCATACTTATTTCTCTTCGGTATTTTTTTCTTCCCAAGATCAGTTTCTCTCAAGATTTGCTTCCTAGGTTATCTTTCAGACCCATGTTCCATAGTTCAAAGGACATGATCATCTCCCTCCAAACGTAGGTGGACAATTAGCTGACAGAGTACTGAATGCTGAGTGAGCATGTATCTGTCCCTTGCCCATCTGTTAAAAACGAGTCTTTGACTCTACTCAGTGAAGTGATGTATGTTAGTGCTACAGTTTGTGGATGAAAGTTCTGTGAGTAACCTTTGAGTTCAGCACACTATCTATTGAATGTAGTGGGTAGCTGTTCTGTCTATGACCTTCAAGCACTGCCCCTAGAGATGCAGCAGGTAACTGCTTTACCTGCCTATGACTTTGAGGTACATGCCCCTGGGGCATGGCCTCTCAGGGACCTTTAAGACCTGAGATGCACCTACTAGCTCTCTTCTCTCCCTCGTGGTTTTCGATATGGACTGACTCTGGCAGCCAGAACAGTGTTCCAGAACCCTTGACTATTCTGTTCTGTACAGTGAGTTCTTCCCCTTGATAAATTCCTTTGACCTTTAAACAGTCTCCATGGATTTCTTGCTATAATTCAATTTGTAAACTTTTCTCTGTGTGAATGTTGATAACTCAGAGCTCTTCTAAAGGGAGGTATATACACCTTTTGCCAAGCCTGGCTCTGAGATAGGCACATCTGGTTGCAAGTGCAGAAGATACAGAAAGCTGAAGGGAAATCGCCTCTACCCTCACAGATTTAAAGCTAATTTCTCCCCATTCCCCTATGATGCAAAGTCAACTCCCAAATCCAAGAAATGGTGAAGCTCCTTCTTAATCCCTTTTAATGACACATTAAAACACACTAAGGGCCAACCACCGTGCTCTTAATGGTGCTCAAGGAAAAGCTGTTTTTCCTCTCAGCTTCTCTATCACTTTCTCCTTTCCATTTCTTACTCTCCTTCTCCTGAGCTGAACTTTCAGAGATGAATTGTCCATAAGATGAGAGTCACTTATCCTGTGTCTGTGTCCATGGTTCCTGTCAAGTGGAACTGAATAAAGAAGCCGGTTGCAAGATCTTTCCTTCTCCCAAACAAGGATTAACTTTCCATCCCAATACTGGAGTTCCAGTTGAAAATTATTTATAAGAAAAACACAGAAAAAAGAAGGGAAAAGAATTTCACGCTGGGATAGCAAAGTGGGAGAGATAATCATCTAATTTTTCTTAGTTGCCTACAGACACACTTAAGAGGGCTTAAGTATAGACTGAAAAAGATGAGCGAGCCTATTTATGGTTGCATTAATGGGACAGAGTTAAGGATCAGTGAACGTTTATTCTTATAATAAAAGCTTTCTTTAGTTTTCCATATAAATGTACTTCTTTGTATAATAGTATCTGTGTGGTAATCATAAGTGATGCTTAGTCTACACGTCTGAGTGATTAGGGAATAGTTATAAATTTTTATATGCATATACCTGTATCTCCGTGTGGATATAGCCTTCATTTCACAGGTGGTTCATAAAAGGGTTGTAATAGAAAAGAACTCTTCAAATGAAAGGTTGAGCTGTTACATCTAGATTGAGAGCGATCACAGAGATTAGCCCCTTGCCCTGAGTAATTTATAAAAAGCAAATGAGGGGCTGGTGGCCATGAAAATAAATATAATTAACCCACTTAGAAAAACCTTCACCCTTGTTACGGATAGTTGCTTCTTGATCGGATTGACTAGTGCAAAGCACAAATAAATTCAGAAAAAGATTCCCAGATTTTAAAGTTTCCTTCTAATTTCTTCATAAATAATTGGACTGTAGAAGAATAGGCCCATTTTTCAAACTCTGAATAAGCACTGCATGTATATGAGTCAGTTCATAATTTCTGCACAGATGTCACACTCCACGGGATATAAAAACAAACTAAAGATAGCTGGCCATATAATGTGTAGATATATCATCGTTACAGATGCTCAGTAGAGCCCCTGAATTCCCCCCCCCAACAAATCTCAAATCTACATATTTTGAAGATATAAAATTGTCATTTGTTATTCTTGGACAGGCTCCCTCTCTCCCTCTCCCCCCCCCCTTTCTCTCTCGTTTAGTTTTAATAGGCCGACAAATCTGGCATGCAACAGGAAAAGCATCTCTACACAAAGAGACCCAACAAAGCAGCCACTGTGGGTTTCTGACATGCTGCAAGAGCTTGCATGGTTGGAAGGGCAGCATCCTCCCCAGTTCATCCTGGCTGGGGCCCCACCATTTGGAATCCTGAACCTTGCAAATGTCAGAGATGTGAGAAATCTTCCTTTCTTAGCTGTACACTTCAGCAGAACATACACCAACATACCTTGCAAATGTCAGAGATGTGAGAAATCTTCCTTTCTTAGCTGTACACTTCAGCAGAACATACACCAACATGCATACCTCTAGGAAGTCTTTCCCAGAGGACTCCTCCAGGCATTCATCTCTGTCCCCACCAGCTCGCTGATGAAATTTTGTGTCTGCTGCTCAACTGTCTTTTCTCTAACATCTTAAATATGGGGCTGTCTAAACTTTGGTTCTCTGGGAAGTGTGGGGTCAGCTGTCTTAAAACAGGAAGATGTCAAGTATCATGAGTTTTCCCATAGGGAGCCCCCTTAAAGAGACCTGCCTTTGTAGAGGTTTCTGATCAGTGACAGAATATTACTCTTCTGTGATGCTGATAGTCTCGGTTTGAATCCTAACTGCTGTTGCTCAGGGTGAGACTTGGGGTTATTTAATTTCACAGGCTTTCATTTTCACCTCTGTTAAATGGAACAATAATATTTACCTCCATGATACTATGAGGATGAAATAGAAAATGTATACAAGGTTCCTGGCACATAGAGCTTGACCTTCATACTCCATGGAAGGAATCTCTTCTTGCAAGTTCCATGAGGGATCCAAAGAGCAGACACTGCTTAAGATGGAAGGAAATAAACCAAAGAGCTCATTATTTCTAGAGGTGGCGTAGACCTAAAAAGTGCTTAGTAAATACCCTGCCAGTGTATCAAAAGAAGTCTTTAAATTTGAAAGAGAGTCTATGGACGCCAGGAGGCAAGAAAGGAGGTATAGTGGAGGTGGGGCTAGGAGGGCTGCAGGAGAGGTTGAGAGATAGTACAACACAGAGCATGAAAGTAGGGAAGGGGATGCTAGCCAGGGAAAGGGGTAAACGAGGCTGGAGCAGAGTGGGTGGGGGAAATTGTATGGGTGGGAGAGAGGATTGAAAAAAACTGAGGAAGCATAAAAATGTCATCCAGAAGTTGACTTCATAAACTAAAATTATAATTTAAGAAGAGCTTGGGATGGAGGCACTCTTTCTTAGTGGCAGCTTTTAAACAAGAACCCCAGTACCAGGTGCAGGGTATCTTCCTAGAAGGCTTTGGCCAGAGGCATCTCAGACACCCCCAAAGCATGCAGGCCTTTGTCATTGCTCTTAATTGTTCAGAAGCACTGGACGGTGAAAGGCCTATTGGCGAAGACAATCGCGCAGTCTGATTACAAAACAGAGCAAGCTGGATGGAACTGAATGGCTGGCTAGTGCTTACAGTCACAAGTGTTATTCAGGCTGTGGAGAGGGGAGAAAACTCATCACTAGTCTCACCTAGTTATAGTCCCTGTGTATTACAATATCAGCCACCTAGGCAAGATGTGCCCTCGGGTGTAGTAGAGGCTTGACTTTTGGGGGATGGCCAACTGCTTTGTAATTAGATTTGTGGCTAATTCCATAGGAGGGACTATATACATGATACTATAAACCTGGTCAAAGGCACATGGTTGAGGAGGGCCTGGGCCCAAGGACCCATCATTGATTCCCTAAATGAACTTGTTGTCCAACTGCTTATAAATATGTATGTTCACTGGAGATTGCTGTGGGTCTCAGCCTGGGGCAGAGCAGCCTCTTGTTCTAGAGAGTGTTGGTTAGTGCAGTGACTTCCAGATGGTCAAAGTGCTGGAAATAAGTGCCCGATAAGTGATCAACCTTAAGTGGGAAGTTTTTATCCCTCCTTTCCTCAAAGCCTAAGGAATATCAGGTATGAAGAGATGAACTGCAGCTTATTTCTTATTACTACAAATGAGGAGACGTAACATGGATGTGTCCTGACAATTTTCTGGGTTTACTCATTCTTTTTTTTTTTTTTTCTTCTTCTCTTTTTGTACTTTCTCAATTTCCTCTGCTGTCTGTGATTGAAAACTAGATGAAGTCCACTACAAGATATAAATTCATGTTTAAAATTTAAAATTCCCCTAATTTGAGCCAAACATTTTTTTCCCAAATGTTTTTGTCAGACTTAGCTTAGTTTTCTGCAAATTCTGTAGATGGCATGGTCACCTATTGAATTAAACTTGCTCCTAGCTTACTGTTAAACCTTGAGTTTAGAAAGGCAATGCTGGATTTCTTTTACATAAACTTTCCCCCAATGAATACTTCCTGCAAACGTGACAAGGCTACTGTGCCGACAGATTGAGAGCATCTCAGGGCTGCACCACTCTGCAATAAGTGAAAAGCTCTTTTCAGACTGGGTTTTAGTTGTGTATTGTTATTTGTCTTTGAACCCATTTATTAGTCCAGAGATAATGTGACAGTTGACTCTTACAGTAACACAGTACTCATTAGCTAGCTTGACAGGGAGGTGCCAACGTGAACTGGAGACAGTATTTTATTAATCTCCATGGCTCATTTGGAAGCCTGGCTGGCTATCCTGTAATGTGGCCCGAGTGCTGACTGAGACAGAGATGTGTAGCTATGCTTGTGCCTGAAGAATATAAACTTGCATGATCAGATCTTTTCCCTTCCTTGACCTAAAAGGAATGAAGAAATCTAGCAGAGCCCAAGTAGAAAGACAGACTATGCAGTGAAAATTTCCCTCCCAAGAATCCGTAGCATTTCTTCTGGAATGTGAGGGTTCTTTGACTTTAAAACTGCTTTGTGCTTTATTATTACATAAGGTAAGAACAGGAGGAAGATTTAGTTAAATTTAGGTAGGTTTTAGAATGACTTGTAAAAGGATAGCTTTCTGTTACCTCCCTCTCAATTTTCTCCTTTAGTGGTGATAAACATAGCCTTCTCTGTGGATCCAGATTTTCTGGAAACTAAGCGAATTTGAATAAATCAGCCTTCTTGTTTTTGAATGATGCTTAGCTTGTATTTGAACAAATTCAATGAAATGTCATGATTTGGCTTTCTAATCTAAGATCTTCGTTGTCTTTTGGTTTCCAAATGGGTTTTAAATTGTGACTATATTATTTGTGTCTTTGACAATTATAAAGGAATCTCTTATAAAGAAGTTTCTTATTTTCAAAAGGAGGGAAGAGGTTGGGAAATCTTGAAACCATCGCGGCTCGGTGACATTCTGGACATACAGGCTGTTGTTTGGGTTCTACACCTGTACTTAGAATGCTGCATCAGGACTTGTGTACTTCTGGTGGTATTTTCACTTACTTCTTACCAATTCAAATGTGTTGTACTCAATATTAACTGAAAATAGATACGATTTGGATGTTTTCTTTGGCACTACACTAATAAGGCTAATCAAGATGAGATTCCAAGGCTTAAAAAAATGAAATCAACATGTGGTTTAATTCTCACTACTAATACTATCCTGAAAGACTGTTAAGCTTCTGATAGAAAACAATAAAAAACAAGGAAATTCACTGTTAAAACTGCAGCATACCATATGTCCTTTAATACCTAATTACAACAGGGGCACAATAAGAAAGTCATTAGAGCTGCACCCTATTGTGCATAGGTAGCAGAGCACATATGGCGCTTTTCAACCATTAGGATAAATTTGATTGCATCTGTGATTTTCTGTTACAACTTTGACTGTATTTTGAAGTAGAAAATGTTGGTAGACATATTGGTCATTGAGAAGAATTGCCAACAATGAGAAATGGGACCATTTTTACCCCTCTAGAGATAGGTTATTATAAATTGCCTAAAAGCTGGTTAATAACCTTGTTCTCTCTTCTGACTTTCAATGCTTTTTGATGTAATATTTTCCTCACCAATGACTTGCAACACGGATTATTTTCATTTGCCAGATAAGGGAATTTGATTGGAGTATAGCAAAACGTGCAATTCTCACTAAATATTGGTTATACATAAATTATATTATAAGCAGTGGAAGTGAGTGCCATTTCTATACTTTATCTTATGGAAATGGGATAGTGCCACATAAATGGAATATTAAAAACTTGTATTTTCTCTGTGTGGCTCATTTTTCAACATCTTTTTCTCTCTCTGTCTCTCCCTACCACCTTACCCACCTACCTACCTGTTTATCTTTCAAAGTAACTAAACGAGTATCAAGAGTCAAGGACCAGCAGAATGAAAGCGCCGAGTCTCACTCACTTCCATATCCACAATGCTATACACACAGGAGTCACAATCACTTGACACACTGAGGTATAAAAGAAAGACAGTTTGATTGGGATGAAATGCATATAATTTATTTGTATTTCCTTCTCTCCTCTACTTGTTGTTAAAATCATTGATCTCCTGCTATTTGCTGTGGGCTGCTTCCAACGTTTGAAGCCCAGTCGTCATCAACTATACACTTTATGAAGAAAATCAGTAAGTAAAAAGGACATACAGCTTTTCAGGTGATGGGCAATACTCTAACAAAAAATAACACATGAAGGGAGAAAGAGTGCGCCAGGGGCTATGAACAGAAGTTTTGTTGCTTCTCTGCCCACAAACTGTATGACAATTCATGTTCAGGAGGTGAGAAACTAGGGAAAAGTCTAGATTTCATAGGACCAATGTAAACATGGCTTAAGGACACATGGCCTCATTCTGATGGTCTCAAGGAAGATATTAACTGGTGAACACAGTAGATGTTAGGGGACAGAGGTCTTTCTACAGAATCCTGCAGTTCTGGGTCCCCATTTTTAGTCCTGGGAAAGCAATATGGAGGCTAGAAGAGGCATGACCTAAGTTGCAGCCCTTGGAATCTCGGGGCTCATTCCTATGCTGTTCTGTGGGAGACCTGGCTCAGGGCTCTTTTGCTTGGCACAATACTTAAGGCTGTAGAAATTCACTATAGACAACAAAAGTTTGGAGTTATTCCTTACTGTTCAGGTTTGTTGCCAAACTCATTTTTCTTATAGCTTGTATCTTATTTATTTGGAAAGTCTGAACATTTTTAAAAAGTCAAGTTTCACGTCATATGAAGTCTATGCAACTGATAATGTCCTGCATTGAAAATTTATCCTGGAACACACTACATTGGGTTGTTTTGTCTATGATCATCATATATAGTCAGTGATATAAAATGATAATTTCATCATATAGATGTTGGTCTTCTGAGGGCACAAACCCTTGCCTAAGTTCCTCTGTTTAGCTTAAGGGACTTTACCCCTGCAGCTTCCTGCATGTTGAGAAATGGGCTCGTTGAGGCCCTATAGCTAGAATAATCAGAATGTAACCTCTCCCAGTTTAGGGATTGCTACAATAAATGCTATACAAAGCTCTGAATCCATGAATATAAGCCTTTCAAGACAAAAACTTGAATATTAAACAATTAAGATGGTCTGTTAACCTAAGCTTAAATGTGTTTATGAAACATTTTGGAACTTAGAATTTAAAAAGAACCTATTTTATGTGTAAGGGTGTTTTGTCTACATGTATATTTGTATATCATGTATGTGTATCATTGTATCTATGAAGGCCAGAAGAGGTTGTTAGATCCCCTGGAACTGAAGTTATGTACAGTTGTGAGCAGCCACACAGGTGCTAGGAGTCAAACCTGGTTCGTCTTGAAGAGCAGCCAACACTCAATCACAGAGCCTTTGCTCTAGCCCCCAAACTTGGAAATTTTAGTCAAGCATCAGGGGAGGGAGGAGAATATTCCCTAGAATCCATTTTATTTCTCAGTGGTGAGAAAAATTGCAAAAACAACACAACAGGCTGCTATCAGCACAGTTGTCAGCCCTCTGGGCAGCAGAGGGCCAGGACTCGTTCCCTCATCTGCTTGTTCACTTTGTCCCCATTTACCAACCTCTCTCTAGCCTCCCCTGTCTTCTTCCGGTCTCTGAGAGCTATGTTTCTACTCCCTACTTCTCTGTGTTCAACTTTCTTAGATTACACTTATTAATGAGGTCATATGATGTATTTGGACCATAACTTATCTTTTTACCGCAAAAACAAGACAAATACACGAGGTCAGAGTTATGCTACCCACCCTGATGCATCATTACATAATGTATATATGTATTGAACCATCATGATATGTCCTAGATCTATGCCCAGTTGTTATTTGTCAATTAAAGAAAAAAAAAAAAAAGCTGGCTTCAGCCAGATGTGGTGGCACATGCCTACAATCTCAGCTCTCTGGAAGTTGAGACAAAAAGACCATAAATTTAGCCTGGGCTCCATAGTGAGCACTTGTTCAAGTGAGCAAAAAAGCAAGTAAACAAAAACCAAACACAGACAAAGCAAACCAAACAAAGAGAGGACTTCAACTATCAAGAAGAGATGAACTCACAGTGATGAGGCCCATACTACACTCTAATGGGTTCTTAGCGTGGCAGCCTAATTAGTGATGTTTAAATATCATTAAATGTTTAAATATCATTTCACTTCCCTTGATTCTCATCTTACTAAAAACATGAAAGACTAACCCAATGGGATATAACGGCAAGTTAAAAACTATTTGAAACCAACTACTGACGAAGTCACTAAAATAGAGTCAAATTGGTATTTTGAGATTTTTCAAGTCACTGCTGTTCTGATGTGTGTGGAAGGAGTACATTTTACTAAATTTTGCCTTCATTCAGAAATCTTCTGTGGACATATCTCCACATGTAGTTCGTCTTCTGTGACATTTATTTAATTTTAGGTGAATTTCCAAAATCAGGGGACAGTCACCCTAAGATGTCACCTATTTGCAAAAACAGGCTGAGTTTATTGACTTCAGGTTTAAACACCTCCATGAGCACAGTAGGTATGGCCTAACAAATCAGTCATGATGTAGCATTAGAGCCCGAGTTTTCTGCTCAACAGCCTCTCCTTTTCCCACATTTCCTCTATGACAATTGCCCATCTACAGTATTGCAAATGTATTTTTTTTTAACTTCCCACTTCATGGTCTGCAGATAGCAACCAGTGATCTAAGATTTAGAATGAGAATGTAAACAGACAGTAAACGCTCATTTCTGTAGTCTCAGGATTGGACTATCTGGGAGATTAAATGCCAACCTGGGCTACACAGTGAGTGTCAGACCAGCCTGGGCCTATATAATGAGACTCTGGTTCCTCTGGGATCAAAAACCAACCAACCAAATAACCAACCAACCAACCAACCAACCAAATAACCAACCAACCAACCAACCAACCAACCAAATAACCAACCAACCAACCAACCAACCAACCAACCAACCAACCAACCAACCAACCAACCAACCAACCAACCAACCAACCAACCAACCAACCAACCAACCAACCAACCAACCAACCAACCAACCAACCAACCAACCAACCAACCAACCAACCAACCAACCAACCAACCAACCAACCAACCAACCAAACAACCAACCCTAATGAGTCCTAACTGTACTTTATATTGATCATTTAACCTACAGTGATTACTTAATCCCATGGTCTATCCCTGTGCCACTTAACTATGGTAGGTAGTCTATCAGCCCCTGACCTCATTCCTTATCAATACAGCCTCTGTATAATTTGATGTGAGTATCTCAGTGTTTGACTGTATCCATCATATAGAAGTTGGCCGAAACTGTTTCTGATCAGTGGTAGAGAGGAACAAGGACACAGTAAGAGCTTAGTTAATGCTGTTGTGATTGACATATTTAATAGGATAATTATTTGTTGAGAAATTAAACTTTTAATCATTTCCCCCTCCTTTCAAGAAAGCAGCCAGAACTTTTTGTTCCTTTACCTTTACATCACTGTTTTATAGAGCTGTAATAAAATCTTTCTTGAACACAATTGTATTTCTTAAATCCAAATGACTTTCTGTACTGAGTCTAGTTATGTTTTTATTGTTAAGTTTAAGGTTTTTGTATGTATGTCAGGCAGGCCTGGAGCTATCTATGTATACCAGGGTGCCCTCAAAGTCAATATCCCCCCTGCCTCTATCTGTGGGGTACTGAGATTATAGGTGTGTACAAAACAGCCAGTTCTGGTTTTAGATTTTGTAAACCAAAGTTCTCTGGAGATGTTATGGCAGTCAGAGGAGACAGAATTCAAAGGGAATTCAAGACAAGAGCATGGAAGTGGTAGCATCTGGGCTAGAGAAGTTAAAGCCTGAGGACCAAGTGGGAGTACACTATATTTGACCTTTTGATGAGATAGAGTCAGGACTTGTTGGGGGAGCATCATAGTCCCTTTTGGAACTAGGCTTTGGTCATTCTGGCTGCAGGAAACCCTGCATCCGAGAATTGAAGATGTGTCACTCACACTCCAGGTCAGAAACCAGGAAGACTGAGAAAACTGTAAAAAATGACTATTTGGTCATTTGACCACAAACACTCTTCACCATTTCATTGCTGAAGGTCCTTGAGATACCCTAAAGAGTGGAGAAAAAAGGGGCCTAGAGGAGTGGGAAAGGATAAATATTTTAAGGGTTTACCTCAAACATGGCACTAAGTCTGAACCAGTAGCAACCAGGTGAAGTAGACAGCTGTGCCACAGAAGTGCCTTCAAACACACATTCCTTTGGGGCAATGGGACTCTTGCACACTTGCCTTTCCAGAAGTCTAGTGTTTTGTGCAGCAATATAGACATAATCTTCTTTGGAACATTGCTTGGCTGCCCCTTATCCAATGGTTTGAACAACATTGGATTAAACTCGCCAGCAGCTCCACTCTTCCATCTTTAGCCACATTCATTCCTGTGTTCTTAGGATACTCCATCGGGGTCTTAGGAAGAGCACGTTGGAAACTTACTGTTGTAAGGGCTATTGTACCTTGGCAAACTGTGACAAACTTAAGTGTCTAGACCATTAGCACAGTTTTATCTTTTGCTAAAAAAGGAGTGACTTCAGACTTTAGGTAGGGGACTGATAGATATCCTTATTTCTCTTTTGATTTCGTTACTAATTCTGAGAAAACCATCCACGTGAAACACAGACACTCGGCTTAGTGGTGCAAAGGAGGGAACAAGAGCTGTCAGGAGCCTGGGCTGGGAGTTCCTGCTTCTGTTTTGTTCTCAGCCTCAGCCACAAGTGTGAACAGTGTTGGAGAAGAAGGCCAGACAAATGAACATAACCACAGAGCTTCTGAAACGTTCATTCAAATCACTAGTCCATTAGGATCTACAAGGCATTTTGGACTTCAAAGAAGAGACTTAATTTAAGAATCTTGCTTTTGGTTCTCTAACCTCCCTTCACACACAGTCTTGTAAGAGACACTATGCTTCTTCATCCCAGAGAAGTCTTGAAGTGACTGAGCTCCAAGTTTTCAGTTTTCCTTCTTAATGGACTCAAGGTCTTAGGGCGAGTTTTAGGGGGATAGATGCCACAATTCTCATGGCATTAAAAATATAATACCCTTTCTATTTGGAAACATGAGGCTTTTAAAACTAAGTATTTGGTTTTTCTCCAATCATTATGCATTTTTTAAGGCTTTAGTTGGACTAAGCAAGGAAAACCTCTCCATTTCCCTTGGTTTAGCTCCTTGAATTACATTTGCTTAGGTCAAGGAAGAACTTTTAAAAATTGTTTTGGATAGCCCCAAACCAGCACATTTTTATTGTGCCATTTGAACTTATTGTCAATTTTGTTAGAAGCTGGATTTCAAGTCATCATTTAATGCTCAGAAAAATCAGCTCATTGATGATGTAGTGGAGACAGGGATATAAAAACATGGAATCAGAAAATTTCTCTGCAGATACAAGAATACATTGCCATGCTTTACTTCAATTAAAAGAGAATTTCAGGAAAGAATGACTGGGGTCCAGGGGCATGTTATTTTTTCCAACATCCATACAATAGCTGTGGCTATATATGTATTTATATATGTATATCCTGGATCAATATATGTAACTTCTTGAATCCTCAGTTTCATTTTCTAGGAATTAATAAAATTATCATGAATAATCAAATCAGTTTCACTGCTTATAAAACTAATTTCAGTTGTAGGGCTTAATGTCATATTGTTAATATGATCAACGCTTTGAGGCCAAAGTGTTATTTTTGAGGAAACTGAGTTGGCATAGCTGAACTATAGTTGGCATTTTAATTTAATATCATTTAGAATGTTAAACTTTATCTTTTCACAAGAGAAAGCATAATTATTGAAGGCCACAGACTTTTTTGTCAAATAGAAAAGGCAAGAGAGATACACTATAATCATTTCTTTGTCACATTTGTAATCTGCCTGGATAACAAAGGGTCATATAAAGCCATCCAGCTTGTATATAGTAAAATGGACACACACATTCAAGATACTTAAAGCACATAACAGTTCGTAGTTCTGAAATCTTTGCATTTTGTAAACTCTACAACAGAGTTTAAAGTGTTGTGGGTATTGCTGGTCACTTTCCTTCTTGGTGTCATTTAATTATTATGCTAGCATAATCGAAAGGTGTTATTCTATTAATGAACTTAACAGTGGAACCCAGCAGAAATAGGAGATAAATAAATACAATGTCAAGTTAGAAAAAATGTTGTAGTTTCATGTTGTTGGTTTGCAAATTGAATTTTTACATAAAATTTACACTAAATGGAACCTCATTATCTAGTGACGAGGTCCAGTATGATCCAAATCATTAAAATCGCCGCGCTGCTTAATGACTCACTAAGCGGTACCGCAGCTCCATAAATTTAGCTCTAGTTTCATGATTCAAAACACCAGACTGAGACACCAGCAAATCGTATGTGGATCATTAAATTTACAATGAATGTCAGAGATGAAATAAGGGGGAAAAAACACTTTGAGAGATAGGGATAATATGTGCTCTAAGGTGACATACATCAAGATAAATGATCTTACACCACTTGTGCTTGGGTAATAATGGGGGGTAGTTTTTTTTTGTTATTCCTCATTTCATAATTTCCAGAGGGGCTGGAAGTCTAAACGCCTATGAATTAAAGCAGCTGTCATTTTTTGACTAGTCCTTGATCTGTTTCATTTATATTTATAACATATACATTTATATATGCCATTACATTTTAAACTTAGCTGATTTGGCCCAGACATTATGGTGCATCTAATTTCCTCTCATATTAGCTCAAAATGACTTTTTGTGGTTGGATGGAATTTGGGCTGGTATTACATAAAACTTACCGATAAGGTTTAATTATGAAATCTTTAATGAGTTTTTTTTTTTTAAATTAGGGTATCAGTGAATTCTTAACATTATTTCAGTATTTATTTTCTGGGATTCACTTATGCAGCAGTTTGTATATTGAACCTTTTGAAACTGAAAAATAAGTAGGTTAAATATCTACCAGACCTTCATAATCCATAAGTTTTGCTGCTAGAGAAAGGAGGGACTCACATTTGGGCATGCATTTCTTGCACGTGTGACTTCACAAATGGAAGGTGTGTATTTCTTTGGGCTTTTAAGCAATTGTACTTAGTAAAGTATGTAAGATACTGATGATTGTCCATAGTCTGATTAACAACAGAAAGAAAACAAGAACAATTTGTTACATTTTATATATATTACATTAGCCAACAGTATTAAATCTAATACTTGTCCCATGGTGTAGCTGCTGCCCTCATTCATGCTATACTAACTTCTGGTTCTGGGGCAGTATGTTGTGTTTGGGACACAACAACCTTTTCTGGTCAAGTGTGTCAGTCAAACACCGAGGATCTGCAGATAGAACTCTGTCTACATGTTGTCTTCTAAAAGTTAGATGTATTTGTGGGGAGTGTAGGCTTGACTGTCGTATCTATAAGAAGGATATTTATGAAAAACAGTTTAAAGAAAGCACAAAATAGATTTGTAATCTTAGCAGAATTACGGCACTAATGACAAGTTTGCAATGGCTTATTTACTTAAATTTATCTGTGGAAGTCACAGCTGAATACTGGTGAAGGTAATTCAGGACAATCATACAGAAAAAAATCCTGCCTTTTTTTTTTTTTTTTTTTTTCACAGAATGGGAAAGACTGCACATTTTTCTTCCAAGACAAGGATAGTTTAATTCTAGCTGCTTCAGATTCAAGCTCTGAAGTGGAGCAGTGAAAAGGAGCTCAGTAATTCCTTCTTATAAAAATAAAAAATACATTGTGCTTTTGTTTGGAGGAATAGTTCAATTATTATACAAGGAAAAAGAAAAATGGATTCATGCAAGCATTCAATATTTTTAGTTTACTTAATGTTAAGGGTTTTCTCTACTTACCTCACTTATATGTTTTTTTTGTAGTTTTGCTTTTTCTTTTAAATTGGCCAAACACTCAAGACAACTTCTCCTTTTGAAGAAGGTATTATTATTAGTAACCATAAAATGAGTTTGTACGGCCTTCCCTTTCTCCCAACATTTATGAAGTTCTTGTACTGTCCAAGTCAAATACAGGACAACAAACAAATCAAACTTCAAAAGACCAAAGGGAACTATAAAAAGAAAAGAAATGTATTCACATTGTCCTTAAAACTATGAAAACAGCTTCTAGAATTAACAGGCTATGGAAACAGGGTAGGCTATTGTGTCCGTCCATGCAGGACACGATGTGGGGGATTGCATATCGCACATGGGTGTAGATATCTAGGAAAGAAGCCAGAAAGTGCTGCTCATGTCTTCCTCAAGAAGCCTAAGGACAGAACTGGTACATGTGGTAAGACTCTGAGACAAACACTCTACAGCACTGCATTTGAAAACCCAGGTCTGGTCCATACTGGGCAGTGGAAGGATCCTCCCTCTTTCATCTCTGTATTAGAGATGCCTCTGAAATCTGGCCAGAAGTACAAAACTTCCTAATTTAAGAGCGCTTAGCAAGAAATCAATTTCTCTCTGCTAGTATTGGGCCCCGGTTAAGAGGGAAAACATGAAACCATTCCGACGTAGCATGAATCTCACTTTGCCAGTTCCTCAGCTGATCCTGTTTCCTCAGACTGGAAGCCTCTCAGTCCTCATCCAGAATGAATCTCAGCTGGAACTGTTGCTCCAAAGCCTAAAAGCTTCACAAGCCAAATGCTTCTAGTTTCTAGTCTTCACGCCTTATATATCTTTCTGGTTTCTGCCATCACTCCCTGGGATTAAAGGCTCACTTCTTGGGGACTAAAGGCGTGAGTCGCCGTGCCTGGCTATTTCCAATGTGACCTTGAATTCATAGAGATCCGCCTGGCTCTGCCTCCCAAGTGCTGGGATTAAAGGAGTGTTCTACCACTACCTAACCTCTATGTTTAATATTGTGGCCGTCCTCTTCTCTGACCCTAGATAAATTTATTAGCATGCACAATATTTCGGGGAACACAATACCACCACAGTTCCCCTGTTTTTGTCTAAAATTAAAAAAAAGCTTATAACTAATACAAGAAAAATCATATCCAATAAGTATATACAATAAACACAGTCAAGATTACATTAATGATGTCTAGTCCATTAACATCTGACAAATTCAGATAAAAACTCCATTATATATATTAACAATGTCCAGTCCAGTAATATTTGATAAACACAGACAAAAACTTTCATTACTTATCCTATTTAAAACAAGTAGTTTCTTTTTAAAAGTATTTTTTCTTTTCATAATAGATTCAGTAATCTACCTTTTGTCATTTTTATATCTTCTCCTTTTTCTTTTTACAGTAGATTCAATCAACTACCCATTTATCTTATTATTTCTTCATCTTTTTTTCTCAGAGTAGATTCTATGATCTACCTCATATCTGGAAAGCTAAGGTGTAAAGGAATATTCTATTCAGTTAGGCAGAGAAGAACAGAACCCCAAGCTTACCTGTGCTCCTCTTGGCCTTAGCTGGGAGATGATGAGTGGGCAGCGAGGGGAGCATTATCTGAATTCTATCTCATCATTTTCATTTGACTCCTCAAACACCGGAGTGGAGAGAGAGGGGAATTTGCTAGGTTGAGATGGAAACAGAAGGTAGAGATACTTTTTTTGTTCTACTCTTTTTCTGTTTTTGCTTCTGACTCTGATGGGATATGCAACAGTGTGTCCTTGCATAATAGGGGACAACCCGTGAATAACAAGACAGTGGTGGAGAGGGCTCAGGCAGCTAGAGGATCCATTTGTCACTCCAGAACTTCTATTGCTAACATGCACAAAGTTTCAGTGGGCAACCATGGCAAAGGTTGAGGGGACATTGAGGGCAGGGATTAAAGAATATTACAGAGACTTAGCAGGGTAGGCAACAAGAATAAAGAGTAGGGTAAAGATCAGGCCCATGGAGTAGACCACCAGGCAGTGCTCAGCCCAAGACAGAATCTACCAGAAATTCATCAAGTGCAGTGATTAGCTGTGTTGTGTGATAGTCTGCTATGTGAGGGGACAGGCATTACTTAGAAGATTGCAGAAAGCCAATGCATGACCAAAGAATCCTTTTAATCCCAGCACCAAGAAGTTTTATAGGTCATTGACCTATAAAATAGTGTGTCAAGGCACTATTTTGGGCTAGATCTAGGGGAAAGAGTTATTTTTTAAAATATTTTCTCATACTACCTTTCAAATTTTTAAAATGATTCCTTTTTATTTATTCATATTTATTTTTTATGCAAATTGGTGTTTTTATCTGCATTTATGTCTGTGTGAGGATGTTGGACCCCCTGGAACTGAAGTTATAGACAGTTGCGAGCTGTCATGTGGGTGCTGGGAATTGAATCAGGGTCCTCAGGAGGAGCAGCCAATGCTCTTAATTTCTGAGCCATCTCTTCGGCCCTCATATTACCTTTTAATGTAGATTAGATTAAATTTAATTTATACTTCATTGCTTTGTTGACTGATCTCTTTATTAGGAATATCAAATCACTCTTTAAAGATCATTTTTTTTTTGCATATTTTCTTGGTTATGTCATAAACACATGTAATAGAACAATTGTTTTTGTAAAATTTAAAACATTGACTATGTTACAGATATTTGATTGCATTGTGAGACCTTGAGACTGTGTTAATAAAATCAATCTTGGATCGGGGGTAGAGCCAGCAACTAGTTGACTAGAATTAGCTACAGAGAGTTCTGAGGAGCCAGGAATATGGATCGAGAGACACAGGAAGAAGTAGGGAAGGATTTGGAGTTTTACAGTCTTTTTGGTTTGGGAGGCGAAAGAGGCACTCTCTTGGTGGGTCTCTGTCCAAAAAGAAAGGTCAGCTGTTAGCTGTTCAGCCTTTCTGAGCTATAGATATTCACCTAGACATTTGACTCCTGAGTCTTTATTGGCAAATAGAAACATGAATAAGTAAAAAAAAACAAAACAAAAAACAAACTGGAGAATTTCATACATAAGTACTATATTCAGATCATTTCCACCCCCTTTTCCCCTCTCCAGCTCTTCCTGTGTTTACCCCAACTCCTTTTCAAATTCATGATCTCTTCTTTAATTATTATTGTTACACATATATGTATGAATATACAAATACAGTCTATTGAGTCCATTTAGTGTTGCTTTCAAGTATATGTATTTAGGGTTGACTTCTTGGGATTGGGTAACCTATCAGGGCCTTGTTCCTGGAGAAGACTGTTTCTCTCTCTCTCTCTCTCTCTCTCTCTCTCTCTCTCTCTCTCTCTCTCTCAGCAGTCATGATTTGCCTATATCCTTTTTGTTGGAGTAGGGCCTTGTGAGATTTCCCTGATCCATGCTATCATGTCATCTAATGCTGTCACTGTGTGGGATTTGTTTAGGCAACCAAGATTCCAAAATTTAATCTCCTCTATGGCTGTTGGTTCTCTGTGGTGTGAAAGTAGAAGAAGCTGTATGTCTTTGAACATGAACAAAGCTGGAGATACCAATGACATGGGGCATTGACAATGGCATCATTAGGCTGTAGGCCAGCTGACTGTGGCTCGGACAAGGCCTAGAGGTCTCATAAAGGAACACATATGCAGCGTATAAGCAACAGTGTAATTATTGAGCCACCAGTGGAAAATTTCAGAATAAAAATGAGAGCATCTGGGATGTACAACTTCTCTATAAATGCCTGGCTTGTGTTTGAACGATCTGTTTCTCTAACATTGTGAGCACCAACTAGCCATAAAAAGCTCATCACCGTCAGTAGCTGTGTTCATTCAGCTGTTGGTCAACAATATAAACAACCTTGTTTGGATCAGGTCTTCCATCTCTTTAGTACAGTTCCAGAGCTTAATATATTTTGCATATGAATGGTCTTTCACTAGAGAAATACCTTGTTTGTGAGCTCTTTTGGATCCCGAGTTGGTTCATTTGCTTAGCAGAACATGCTGCTGTTTATTTATAAACAAGAGGGTGCACCTGAGTACTTTCTGGAGAATCCTAATTTTATTGCATGTGGGTTGGCTCCCTGTCTTTGGTGAGGAGAGATGAAGAGTAAAGAAGAGAATGAGGCAGAATGGAGAGAAGGGGCAAAAGAAGTCAAGTTATCTCCCCTTGTAGCTATTATGTGGGTGTCTGTTTTACCCATATCGTCTTCTTTCCTAACTTTATAGAACCTTGAAGTCTTGTCTTAAACTAGGACATAGAACAGTTCCCTTTAGAATAGTAGTTTTCACTTTCAGTTTCTCTTTTAGGTAGAGGCTCTGAAAATACTTGTTTTCTGATTCCCTTTCAGATGACTGTATTGTGAACCATCACACATTCAGTATGCTCTAAATATCCATGGGATCCTAATTTTTACAGATGCTCCACCTTATGGAAACTTTAGACAACAATTTTTTAAAGGTTTCTGAAGTTGGACATGGGCTCAGGGCTGCTAGAGGGCATGTGCCAAGAAATGGTGAGAAGTTGAGTGTGAGAAATATTCCTTTTTACACGTACATATAAATCAGTGATTGAGCAAGCAGGGTATGCCTGGCCTCCAGTCTTCTTTCCCCTTAGCCTACTTCCTACTTCTCTAAACTGGTTATTGATTTTATAGAATTGGGTGAGAAGAGAGCTAAAAACACCTTATGTCATTATAAAATAGTACAAAGTCACGAAGTAGTAACCATTGTATCTACTGGAATTAGGTGACAGTTTTGCATTTTATTCTTAGATGAGCTGAACAGCATGATGACCCTTCTTACTCCCACTCTGTTTAAGCTTAAAGAACCATTAGGTTTCACCCCTTATCCTGGTATGAAGAACCTTCTTTTGCCCTATCTCCTTAAGTCCAGGGCAACCCAAATCCTTGCTGAGCCCATGACAGCTTATTGATTGTTAATAACCTTGACAATGTTATTTTTCTTAGAGAAAAAGGAGACCTGATGACTTCTTTGTTCAGTTGCCTGGTGCACACAGTAAGTGTCATTGGTAGGGAAGTGTCCAGGAGGCATTCAGTATGTAAATGCTCTAATTAGATCAATGTAAAAGAGCAGTCTTACATTCTGTTAGAGCAGTGTGTCTGGTTCCATTAATAAAACCTCCGGAAGGCATGCGCTACTAGTTTTCTCAATTAGTTTGTCCCAGATCATTTCATCCTAGGGTGCTAAGGGGAGAAAGGGTAGCATGAGAGGGTGAAGGGAGGTGGCAAATTTACAGGTACTTTCTCAAGTCTCCAAATTTGTTCCTTATTCACACTTTTGGCCACTGTTTTGGTTTTTGGACAACCAGAATCCTGCATAGTACTTGTAAATCCTCCACGCACACCTCCATTAGGACCATTATGCAGAAATCCTAACACAGTGTCTGGAACTCAGCTATAGATATGATTTTGTCTCTTTCTCTTCCTCAAAGGCACAGCAGATCCCAGAGCTTTGAAAATGCAGAGCCACCAACAAAACAAAACAAAGACATAATGATTAGGAAGACTACCATACTTTCCCTTACCAACAGTTCTGACGTTACTAGTTTGCCAAGCTGTTTACTTCAAAAGGACCTAGGACATTTAAAAGAGAGGTATGTACAAGAACTATTTTTTAAACACCTAGAACTCTATAGGAGCAGGGAAAATCAGAGTGAACAAGATCCTAGCAGGGAACACAAGCACTGAGTGTTTGACTGACTTCTACACTGCTCTCCAACCCACCACCCACCTCCGTTCTTCCTCTAGTTCTTTCTCCTGTTTGGAGGCAAGTCTTGGGTCAGTGCAATCTCCAAACTCTTCCTTTTAAACCACTCCCTCAAGATTTAAAAACCCTTGGGGAATTTGAAAATAGAAGGGAACCAGAACAGGAGCTCCATCAAAAGTGTAGTAGCAGAGGATGGCTGTGCACCACTACAGCCATGTAGTGTGGTCTGTCCTGGGTTACAGAGAATTTACTCTACATGTTTCTCTTCTGCTCCCAGAGTCTTAAGAGAAATGACTGAGGAAGACCTTAGAGTGGGAATGAAAAGGGAACACTCAGCCGGCCTTCCTGCTTGCCCATGGCTTGCCGTCACTGGCTGCCCATCTCTGGGACTCAGTTGTCCACACCTCTGAGGTGAATATAGCATTATCTGCCTCGTGTAGTGTACAGGATTGCAATTCCAGTGCACTAACTCGTCCACATGACTCACATACATTTCATTACCTTGTATTCTCTGTTTGTTTTGTGTAGAAGTCACAGTTGTAATATGAACTGAGCCAGCAGAACTATCCCAGAGTGGCTATCTCAAGGAAAATGACCAATGAATAGTTTGTCACTGTGTGTATTGGTCTTCCATATCGTAGAAGAAGATTGTTCATATATGTCCATGTATCTATTACATTTTATATGTACTGTATTTTATACACACATGCACACACACACACACACACATATAAAGAAATAGATGGCATTAGGTTAGTATTGAAGAAAATGGTTTTGGTTATAAAGTAGGACATAGATGACTGTTTTTGGTGTCTTTTTAAAAATTTTTTTGGCCTGGAACTCTCAGTGACCAAGATACCTGTGTGGTGACTGTAAGAATATAATACAAATTTAAAGAAAGACACTATAGCTAGAAGTATAACAATGATGCCCAACTAGTTTATCAGTAATCCCATTTAAATTGTGGAAGTTCTGATGTTTGACTACTTTTTATAAAGTGGCACTTTCATATTTCATCTGCTCTAAGATTCGAGCAGTAACAGAATGAGTAGCAGTGATAACTTGAATGTATGTGAGAATGACTTGGTATGTTTAGAAAAAGAAAAGGGAATCCAGGTTTCTCCAGAGGGTATATTAGAATATCTACAGCTTCTGCTCTGAATGGTTATTCCATCTGTGTAGAAGTTCACTAAGGGTAATAGGCTCTGAGTCTGGTTAATTTTGGTGTGTGAATTTTTTTATTAAGAATTTTTTTCATTCATTTTGCACACCAATCAAAGATCCCCCTCTTCCCTCCTCCTGCCCCCTCAGCCTTTCCCTCCCAACACACCCTCCCAATCTCCTGTACAAGAAGTCAAGGCCTCCCATGGGGAGGCACATCCAGTAGAGGCAAGTTCAAGACCTTCTCCCTGCCTTAAGGCTGCACGAGGTGTCCATCATAGGTAGTGGGCTCAAAAAAAACCCTGCTCATTCACCAGAGATGGATTCTGATCCTATGGCTAGGGGGCCCCCAAGCAAATCAAGCTACACATTTGTCTCGCCATGCTGAGGGCCTAGTCCAGTCTCATACAGGCTCCACAGCCATTGATCCAACTTTCATGAGTTCCCACTAGTTTGGTTTGGTCATCTCTGCAGGTTTCCCCATCATGATCCTGATGCACTTGCTCATAGAACCCCTCTTCTCTTTCTCTCTGACTGGACTCCTAGAGCTCTACCTGGTGTTGGGCTGTGGATCTCTGCATCTGCCTCCATTCATCATTAGAGAAAAGCTCTGTGATGACAGAGTATTCACCAATCACTGGGGTAAGCCAGTTCAGTTCAGGCACCCTCTTCACTATTTCTAGTAGTCCATGCTGGGGTCATCCTTGGGGATTCCTGGCAACTTCCCTACCACAGGGTTTCTCTCTTTTCCTGTGATGTCTCCCTCTACCATGGTGTCTCTTTCATTGCTCTCCCACTCCATCCCTCTTTCAGCTCCACCCTCCCATTCCCTTATGTTCTCGTCTCCCATCCCCTACCCTCCATTGCCCACCCCCATCCCCAGTTTACTCATGGAGATCTCATCTACTTCCCCTTCCCAGGGTGGTCCATGCATCCCTCTTTGGGTCTTCCTTGTTAGCTAGCTTCTCTGGTGTTGTAGGTTGTTGTCTGGTTATCCTTTGCTTTACAGCTAGTATCCACTTATGTTTGTCCTTCTGAGTCTGGGTTTTTTTTTTTGAGACAGGGTTTCTCTGTGCCATTTTGGTACCTGTCCTGGAGCTTGCTCTGTCTACCAGGCTGGCCTGGAACTCACAGAGATCTGCCTGGCTCTGCCTCCGGAGTGGTGGATTAAAGGCATGAGCCATCACTGCCCGGCAGTGTGTGAATTCTTATTTGAAAGGTTATTTTTTTTAAATATAATAAAGTTTATAAAAATAATAAAAATCTAGGTATGGATCCAAGGTGTAGGAAATGTAGGATGATTGTAAAGCATTGTTAAGATTTGGGGAAAATTAGGATGCAGTGAGTGCTAGTCTCTGCTGTGCATTCTGCCTATCTTTCCATCTGGCTCGTGGATGCTCATCTTTCAGGTCCTGGCTCATGAAACCTCTCCTGTTCCAACTGAATTAGTGCTGTCATTCTCTTATGTGATTTAGTAGTGCTCTTTGGATTTCCTTCATAATATTATACTGAAGAATGTGCTCTCTCTCCCTCTCCCTCTCTCTCTCTCTCTCTCTCTCTCTCTCTCTCTCTCTGTAGATTATGTCTCATCATCCTCTCTGGACTTTGGAACTCAATAAGTGGGAACTGTGTTTATCTTTCTCATGGCCCTCTCTCTAGTGTTTGGAGCCAGAAATTTCAAATGTCAAGGAGTTTGAAGGGTAATTAGTGAAGACGATTATTTGAGAAGTATAAGAATGGATGGCAGAAAAGAGAGGATGACTGACTGGGCAGTAGATCCTGAAGAGACCACAGGAAACAGAAGTGGTGTGATAGCCAAGGGGAGAGAGGCAACTGGCAACTGATACAGTTGGAAGAAAATGGCACAAATATTTGACTTTAAAACACTGGAACTTAAAAAAAATGGTTGTAGAGGTGTTCTTAATAAATGAGGAGGCAGTTTCCATTTCCCTAAGGCTGGTGCTCTTTCTCTAGTGATATATTCAGTGAACTGATAAACATGAGAAGAGAGCACCTGGAAGATGCTGTGATCTCAAGTAGTCAAGTTTCTGAAGGAACAAAAATGTAGAGCATGATGAGAAAGTGAAGTTAAATGCCAAAGAGCAAGTTTATTAATGAGTATGGTTTCCAAGGACAGGAGGCAGGTGCTGAGTGGGAGCTAGGGGTGGAATGGGAAGAATAAGGGAGATAAGTAAGCTTTCAGGAAAGAGTGGAATGAGAATAAGGAACCTGGGAGAAATGGATAAGAAAATTGGATGTAATGGATGATGTTCTGTAAGGAAGTCCCTGAAGAAAACAGTTGTGTAAAGCAGAGAAGAAATGTTCTCTGGAAGAGAGGCTATTGAGTGCTATGCCTTCCGTTTCTGGGTCTCCCTAAAATTCCTGCACTGAATTCTAAACCTAGGATGATAATGTTTAAAGATGGGGTCTCTATGAGGCAGCCATTTAGTTCATGCCACCAGAGCCCCAAGGAAAGATACTAGTACTCCTAAATAAAGAAGCCAGCGAAGTGGAGTGCTCTTTTTCTGTCTTGTGAGTATACACAGAGAAGCTGGCAGTTAGTAACCTGGAAGAGGGCCATGGATCAGACCATGGAAGCACTAACCATGCTGGCACCAGATTTTGGACTTAACAGCCTTCAGTACTGTGAGAAATGAATGTTTGTTGTATGAGCCACATAGTCTGAAGTAATTTGTTATAGCAAACCACACTAAGACAGTGAATAATAGACTATTCCTTGACGTCTCTGCTGGTTAGCAGACCCAGATTGTTGATAAGATGGCTGGCCTGCCCGTGTTTCTACATGCTCCTCTTCCAGCTAATTTAAGAACATACAAAAGGCAGGGGGTGAGGTCCCTGCCCTAAAGCTTAGGCTCAAACTAAGAGCACAAGAAAATTTCTCTCTAATTATTCAAGTAGTTTAATGATATGCTTTAACAGTTATTTTGCTGCATGGCAATTAGATTCAAATGGTAAGTCAGTCACACAAATGAATATAATTAGTAGTGTTTTTGCATAGTTAAATCAAGCATTTAGATACTGGTTAGGGGAATGGTGGTCCAGAGAGAAGGAATATTTGTGGCTTCTAGCACTTCGTTTGATAAAGGGAAGGATTAGAGGTAGTTCAAAAATTCCCTCATGGATATGATTAGGACAAGGCTGCCAATGAGATTGCCAAATGATTCTATGTCTGGTTTTTATTTGTCCAGATCCTCCTTTCAGGCAAAGAAGAAGAGGAGATGGGTGGGTGGGTTCACACCTCTGTGCAGGAGACTCTTAACATTTCTGAATTTGGGATAATATCTTACCCTCTCTTGCTTGAGTTAATTTTAAAGTTAGTAACAAATTTTATAATCTTTACATGTTGTAAGCAGAGAAAGAGAAGGATAAAGAATGGGAATTATCATGAGCTTGATGAGATTTTAACGTGTGGAATATTTGCTTCAGAATTTCTTAAAAAATAAAATAAAATAAATGTCACATTTTAGGTATAGAAGAAGTCCATTTTTGCTTTACTAATTCATCTAATTCCTACCCCTACTTAGAGGAATTACTATAGTGCAGTATGCATATATCCATTTTATATGTGTGTGTGTGTACTTTTACTACATGCATGTTTTCTAAAACGCACATGTATACTTTCTAAAATAAATGTAACATGGCTATGTGTTTTTAAATGTAAATAAATGACATCTGTCTGTCTTTAATGATACTGAAAGGATCTCTTCAAATTATGACACTCAAACCATGAGACTTTGGCCCTGGGTGATGATAAATCTTGGTTGTTAACTTGACACACCTGGGAAAAGGTACTCTCAGATGAAGAGTTGCCACTATCAGATTGGCTCGTGGACATATCTGTGGGGCATTTTCTTGGTTGCTAATGGACTTTAGATGGCCTAAGCTACTATGGGTGGCACCATCCTTAGGCAAGTGGGCCTGGGCTGTAAAGTATAAGAAAGGCAACTGAATATGAGCATAGTAGGAAGCCAGTAAGCAATGTTCCTTCATGATTTCTGCTTCATTTATGGCTTGAGTTTCTGCCCTGCATTTTCTCAATGATGGACTGCAAACTATAAGATGAAATGAACCCCATTTTTTTCCCATGTTGGTTTTGGTGAATATTTTATTACAACAGAAAGCAAACTAGAAGACCTGGAGAATACGTATCTTACAGGTAAAGGATTCTGGAGGCAAAGATGCCAGGATCTGTTCTATAGTTCAATGACATCGTCAAAGCCTGAGGATTCTCACAGCCCCTTGCCTTGTCAAGTCCAGGAAGTGACATTATTTTCCTTTGGTTGGTCGGCTCAGGGCCATGGCATGGTAACAACCAGGAATTACTGTCACACAACTGCATTCAAGGCAGGAAAAAAAGCCAAGGAGGAAATATTTGCCTCAAGTACTCACTTCCCTCCCATGGACCCATTCTGAGAACATCAAGGATTTATTTACTCAATTTATTCATTTTATCCTTTATCTAAATATTTACTTTTAATTGAAAAATAAAAATCATAATTATCTATGACTATAGTCATCATGTTGCACAATATGTTTCTGAAACATCCCTTACGTCTAAGTAAATTTTGTAGCTTCTGACTAATATCACTGCAAACTACCTGACCACCCGTCATAACTCCCATCCCACTCTCTGCTTCTGTGACTATTTTGCATTCTACATATAAGAGGGATCACATAGTATATGGAATTCTGTACCCAGCTTATATCACTTCATATCTTCCAGATTCATCCCCATTGTACAAATGGCAGGATCTCTTCTTTTTTTATTAAAGGGTGAATAATATTCCAGTGTATGTAACATTTCATTTATCCATACATTCATTGATAAATGCTAGGGATTATTCCATATTTTGGGTGTGGTGGTATTGTGTCCCCCAAAATATTGTGTTCCCCGAAATAAACGTATCTGAGGGTCGGAGAATAGACAGCCACTAGATACAGAGCCACAAACGGTGGCTAGAAAATGGGAAGAGTAAGCCATAGCAGAAGTTAGGCTGTGGTGGTGCTCGCCTTTAGTCCCAGCACTTGGGAGGCAGAGCCAGGTGGATCTCTTTGAGTTCAAGGCCACATTAGAAACAGCCAGGCATGGTGACCCACGCCTTTAATCCCAGAAAGTGACCCTTTAATTCCAGGGAGTGACAGGAAGAAAGGGAAAGATATATAAGGCATGAAAATCAGGCACCAGAGTTAGTTAAGCATTTAGAATTAAGCCTTTGGCTGGCTAAGCATTTAGGCTTTGGAGTAGCACAGTTCAGCTGAGAGCCATTGGGATGAAGACTCAGAAGCTTCCAGCCTGAGGAAACAGGATCACCTGAGGAACTAGCAAGGTGAGGTAGCTGTGGCTTGTTCTGCTTCTCTGATCTTCCAGCATTCACCCCAATAACTTGCCTCGGGTTTGATTTTATTAATAAGAACTTTTAAGTTTCCTACTACATTTGGCAGTGAACTTGAGAGTATAGCTATCTCTTATGTATCGATTTCATTTCCTTTGGACATTACATATTCAGAACTGCCGGATCATATGGAATTCTATAATTTCTTTATGATACACTTACTGTTTTCCACAATGGCTATACTAATTTCCATTCCCACCTACAATGTACATGAATTCCTTGTTTTCTACATTCTGACAATACATGATATCTTTTCTTTTTGATACTAGCCAGTTTTGAGTATGAGGTGATACCATGATCTTAATTTGTATCTCTTAGGTGATAAGCAGCAACAGACTTTTTTTTTTTTTTTATTTACTTGCTAGCCACTTGAATTTCCTTTTTAAAGAAATGTGTAAAGTTCTTTGTCGTTCTTTAATCAGATTTGTTGTTCTTGCTAGAGTTATTTGTGTTCCTTGTGTTCCCTTGATATTAGTCCTTTACTATAAGCATAGTGTGCACACTTTCCTAGTCATAGGTTCTCCTATTCTATAGAAATGGCATTACTTCTTTTTAGCTTGCTATTTCAATAGCATGGCTGCAACCAAGCTGCCAAAAACTGACTCTTGGTCGCTTCCTTGCAATGCAAAGCTTGGTAATTTGATATGCCCTATTTGCTCAGGCTCTGCTGTCTGTGTTTTGTTACTGTATCCAAAAAATATTTCTTATACTGACATGGAAGATTTTTTTCTTTTCAGATCTTATGTTTAATTTTGATACTGAGCTGAGTTTTGTATCTGGTAGGAGACAAGGACCAATTTCATTTCAGAATGTGGATATCCAGTTTCCCCAGCACCATTTATTAAAGATACTGTCCATTTCCTTGTGCATGTTTTTTTGCCTTTTCATTGGAATTTAGTTGATTTTAAATGATAGAGCTTATTTTGGGACTCTCTGTCCTGGCCTGTTGCCATGTGTTTTCATCACAGTGTGATGATGACAGGCTTGGAGTAGATTTTGAAGTCATGTAATAGCATACCTCTGACTCTGCTCTCTTTGTTTAGGATTGTGTGAATCCTAAGAAAAGGTCATTTATGGTGTCTCATGACTTTTAAGATTACCTTCTTTTCTAGTTCCTATTAAAAATGACATTGGAGTTTTAACAGAGATTATATTGAATTTATAGATCATTTTGGGGGTATTGTGGACATTTTTGTAATACTAATCTTTCCAAATCATGAACATGGAAATATTTTATTTATTTGTGTATTTTTCAATTTCTTTCATCAATATTTTACAGTGTCTAGAATGTATAACTTTTTCTTCCTCAATTAATATTTTCCAAATTAATTTTGTTCCTACCTATTTTTAGAATGGATTGTTGTGATGGTTAACTTTAATCGTCAAGTTGCCATGACCTCAAATCACATGAGAAGAGGGTCTCCTTGAGCAGTTGTCTACACTTGGTTAGGCTTTAACATGTCTGTGGAGGATTCTCTTAATTAAGTTCATTCCTGTGGGAAGACCCTGTCCACTATTGGAAGAATCATTCCGTAGACAGGGGCTCCTGAGCGATATGAAAGCAAAGGAATTGAATTGAGCACAAGGAAGCAAACTAGTGGGCATGCATGAATTCATTTCTCTGCTCTTGACTGTGGGTATGGTGTGCAAAACTGTTTTAAGTTCCCATTGTTTTTTCCATGCGCAAGAAGTACTATAACCTGTATTTGTGAACTAACACAATCCTCTCCTGGAAGCTGTTTTTTTTTTGTGTGTGTGTTTGTTTTTTTTCTTCAGGATATTTTCATTACACGAATAGAATTGAATCTAGGACAACCACTTTCTCGATTTCCTTTTTAGCAAGTGCATTGTTAGTGCATAAAAACTCCAGTGACTTTTATATTGAATTTGTATCTAGTAGATTTACTAAATTTGTTAGTTTTACCTCTTTTTTTTTTTTTTTTTAGTGGAATTGCTAGGTTTTTTTTTTTTTTTTATCTATAAGAACATGCGGCTTACAAACAGACAACATACATTTTTTTCTTTCTAATTTGAATAATTTTTATTTCTTTCTCTTTTACAATTCTCCATCTGGGTCATGGAGTGATCCTGACCAACAGCTTTTTTTTTTTCCTTTCGTGATATGAAGAAGCATCTATTCATACCAAAGCAGCCACTATTGACAAAGACCAAAGAAGCAATTTTCCCAGTCTAGCTTAGTGAACCAGTGAGTTTGTCGCACTTACTTATAGGAGTTTACATGAGATGCTACTTACAGAAAACTGGGTGATTCCAAGGCAGTGTCATCACTGAAAAGTGCAGTAACAACGCATGGAAACTGCATTCCTGAGTCTCCTTGTACAGCTTCCAGGCGTCTTGACCTGCTGGAGAGTCCAGTACTATGTGACATGGAAGTGGTGACTATGTGAAGTGGAACCGGTAGTGGTGACTATGTCAAGTGGAAGTGGTGAGTGTAGGCCTCTTTGTTGATTCCTGACCTGAAAGGAAACGTTTTCAGCATTTTGTGTTGACTATGCCCTTAGTTATGCATTTATCATATAAGCCCTTTTTTTTTTTTTAAATGTGGAGGTTCATTCTTTTAGTTCCTAACTTGTTGAGAATTGCCTCACCTTTGTCAAAAGCTTCTGCACCTGTTGAGATGACAATAAGGTTTTGTCTTTTATTCTATTCATGAGGCACACCATGTTATTTTACACACACTAAGATGTTCAGCCATTTATCTGAGGTGTCTCAATTAATCATGGTGCTTGACCTTGCTAATATATTTTTTTTTTTTTTTAGTATTTTAATATCTCTGTCCACTACCAATAATAGAAGGGCTGTTTAGCTGGCTGGCAAATAGTTCAATTCAAGAACTTTCACTTTGGAGTCTGCTTCTTAGAAGCACTTTTAACACCAATTGCAGCTCCTATTTCCTGGAAATAAGGCCTAAGAAAGATATTTAGGTAGTTTGTCTTATGTTCTTAAGAGAAAAAGGATTGAGAGCAAAAGGATAGGACATACGTTAGGAAGTATATTAGGTAGTATTCTAGGTAGTATATTAGGTGGTATATTTATTAGGTAGTATATTTATTGGGTAGTATATTTATTAGTTAGTATACTAGGCCGTATATTAGTTACATACTTACATTAGGATGAAGTATCAAGGGTAGCCTAGTACCCACCTCTTCTAGAGAGTTCTGTAGGGGACATAATTAATCATTAGGTTTCTCTTCCAAGCAAGCTCAAACCCCTCTCTCCTCCTATTATCTATTCTTAAGAGTGACAATGAAGCACACTTCCCCAAGTTAGGCTGCTTTACTTGACTGAAAGTTAGCCTGAAAAAGTTGTTTTTTCTAACTCTATGCTATTACCAATATTATATGACTGCACCAGTCCTGGACAAGAAGATGTGGTGCAGGCAGGATAGTTCACTTCAATAAGGAATATACTACCAGGGGCAGAGAGAGAAAAATGTTTCAAGGGCTGTGACCAAATGGATTCGGACTTAAATTAAATTTAACAGATACTTCATCTTCCAGGTGGGCAGACGTCATGGCACCATAACCAGATGTTTCCTCTAAGTACTGCTGTAGACATTAGCAGGATTTGTACTTGTTAAGTTGTATAAATCCTTTCTAAAAATCACTGTTTTTCTACCAGTTCTGTAATTCTTCAAAGACAGTTTGAATATATTGAGCTCTGAGTGCTCAGAGATGGGAAGGGAGTACCATCCCCAGCTGCCATCTGCTCAGTCCACATGTCCACATGGAGCCTGCACGCTCACACTCTACGTGGATAGCAATGCTCCTTGTTCCCCTGCAGTCTTGGGTTCAGGGTGTTTAGACGTCTTGTCATACTCACAAAGATGTACACTCTTCAGAGCCACTGGGGGTCTGACAAGTTGGGGCTCTCAGAGCTTATTAATTCTAAAAAGTCCTTCATCTGAGGTAGCAGCTCAATAAATAACTTTACGTTTCTATGACTTCAACATCTGAATGCCTTAAAATAAAAGAAGTCTCGTGCTCTTGTTATTCCAAATTCCTCCTCTTTCAAAAGCACCTGAGCTCTTCATCATTAAGGGCATACAATGATAAAATTCCACTTCGATCATTTCTGCATCATCCCATGAACTTCAACTGCACAGTTCACAGAACAATGGCACTTTGCACGCAGAGATCCATCTTTAGTTTTTCAACCCCAATAAATTAATGAAACCTTTCTCTTTTTATTATTTTTTTTTATTTCATGTGTCTGGTGGAGGTAAGTGAACTTAGTTTCCTGTATAGATCCTGTGTCTCAGATTCCTTACTGACAGACCGTTAGGTCTCATTAATTTTTGAATTAGCTACTCAGATAAAACTCTCCATTCCTCTCCCTTTTCTTCCCCTTCCATTTGTATTCCCCCCTCTTTCCCTTCCTCCCTTTTTTCTTTTCTTCCATCCTTCTCCTTCCCTCTCTTCCCTCTTTGAAAATCTCCTGGTCTTCCTTGAAGAGCTGGATTGATTTTTGGCTCATAGGACTCAAATTTACTTTGGTGGAGAAATGAAAGTTTTGGGATGCGCAGGAGAGCGTGTGAAATTCATGCTTTATATTACCACTATTCAGACAATTTGGGGACTAAAAGGTGAGTTTCTTCTTAAGAACTATCACACCAGGAATGCTGGGTAGTTGGAAGACAAAGGATGGTTTCTGTAATGATGTGTTGTTTCAGTAGAGTAATTTGGTATCGATGAAGAAGTAGAAGATACAGGAAAGGGGGATAATCAGAGAACAAATCTAATAAGATGAGACAGTCAGGGGCCCAGAACCTGCTCCAAAGGAGCAGTCACCTTTATCAGAAGAGACACTTTATGTGGTGAAAAAGAAGGCATATGCGTCCAAAGGAATTTCAGATTTGCACATGAGGTAACAATTTTTCAGTCCTTGGCATACAATAAGCTTCCTTCTCAGGACTGAATAAAGCCAGATACAGAATTTTCCTAGGTGTTCTAGCAGACAAATATTGCATCAAGCCTTAGAGTTCCTTCTAGGTGCTCTGCCTGTTTTCCTTCACAATTCCCCGCTAACATGTACCTCTCCTTAGAGATTTTGCCGGCAGATCCACGTGGCTTCTAGAGGTCCAGACTCTCAGGCTTTGTGCTTTTTGAGCTTGCTTAAAGCTCAGTACTTGACCCACTAGCAGAGCAGCGCTGGTCTTCACTTCCCGGGCAGGGTAAACAAGGCTGCTCTTTTCTCACGTTAACGGATGCAGAAAATGATATTTCTCCATGGTCTATCTGCATTTTTAAACATTTAGATTCCTTTGTACCCAGGGGTAAATAAATAAACAGATTCTAACTGTGTGATCTCTAAAGTAAACGAGATGTTTCAGAAATGATTGGACCTAAAAACATCCTTTATAATTTTGAAAATGAGATCAGTATTCATTAAAGGCAAGAAAACTAGATCAGCATTACTATTTGTGAGCTGTTTATAAATTCTGACATTCTCTTAATGGTAAGTGTTAAGTATTATTAAATATGTTATTTAGGGATGACTGTTCTTTATCCTTGGAAAGATGTAACAAGGTCTTCACACCTCAGAGAATTCAACAGATAGTGATTAGTAGTGCTAGGAAGACCAGGGCAGAGTGAAGTTGACATGATACTTCACTGTAGTATCTGCCTTTTTAAACCATCTCCTACTCTTTCCTTTGTTTCTTCCTGAAGAGGCATGCACATTTGTTGAAAACTACATCTTCAACATACTAATGCTAAGCCTCTTGTATATATACTGATGGCCATAGAATAAAAAGGAAGACTTTGTGGTCAACTATTTTAATGTGTGAATAAAACTTTCATCAAACCTCAACAAATTATAACTCCCTGTACTTGGCTTTATGATAAAGGAGGGCAATTGCAGGCCAAGATACCATCTGAGATTTAGATGGGAAAACGAAAACCCCAAACTGCTTGCATAGTTATCTTGATTCTTTCTGTTCTCTTCAAATTAGCTCACAAATCAGTTGTATTCCCGGCCCGGCCCCTTCCTAACAAAGAAATCATGCTGTTGCCTGTGCAAGGCTATCTTATCTCTGCTCTACAGCTAATTTTTAAATCCACCTCCATGAGATTGGGTGGGCAACAGTATTTTTCAAAGATGGTCATGTATACATGTTCACTGTCCCTTACCAGAAAAGCTTGGGGCCAGGAGTATTCATTACTTTTTAATTTTTAAAAAAATTATGTCTGTGGCTTGACTATAACTCAGCACATGGAATCAGGTTGAATATTCTCTTCTTATGGTATCATGACAGGGCTCCAAATGTTACAGATGTGGATAATTTTGAATTTGAAATTTTTCACCTTAGGAATGTTCAGTGTGTGTGTGTAGCCCAATCATTGTTTTTGTCTTACTATATGATAGTGATATTCTGCCTTAATAAAAGGGGGTCTATGCTCATTCTTCTTAATCTATGTGATCTTGTGAATATAGCAGAAGGGAAATTGTGTGACTTTCCCGGTTAGGTCAGATAAATGCATTTGGCTTTCACCTGGTTGTTTTTTTCTTTTGAGATGATTGTCATTCAATTTACCCACCATGCTGGGGAAGCCCAGATTAGCTCATGCAGAGTTCACATGGAGAGCACCATAGGGACCAGTGCTGAGACCATCAATCAAGAGTCAACATCTGCTGCCAGGTTCATAAAGGGAGAGAAACTTCAGCTCACTTCGGCTCTAGGCTCTGAACCCTTCCAGCCAACCCTTAGAGGAATAGGGTAAGCGGTCCCTGACAAATGCTTGGCAAACTGAAGGCTTGTGAGCAAAATAAATGTCAACCCTTATTAAACCACTAGGTTTGGGGAAATTTTCTTGTATGTCAATAGTTATGGGACTACTTTGCCACCAAAAAATCCTTTCTTTAAAAAATATATTTGTTTATTCTCTTTCCTAGCCTACAAATTCATTGCACTTTCCCCTTTAAAAAGAAAAGAACTCTGCCTTTCCTTCTCTATGGTCTTTCCAGCCACACTCCTAGAAATCTCTTCTGAGCTTCCATACATAAACCCACTTATTTGGGAAAGAAATAATTACTCCAGAGACAATTTTCTGGACATAAAGTTCGTGAATATCTCATTCGACACTGCTTACCTCGCAGTTATCTCTATCAGAGTCCTGGTGAAGGCTGAGGCTTCCTAGGCTGGGCTGCCTGGCCCTTTCATTTTCTTGGGTCTGTGTTCTCTCTCCTCTACTTTTTCTTCCCGTCAGGTTCCAGACTTGTCTACTTCCTGCCATTCCAACTTCTCCCCAGTGTGTTTTCTCAGCCTCACAGTCCCCTCTCCCAGAGCTCTGCTTAAGGCCCAACTTCAACTTCTCAGAAGTTGATCTCTCCAAATGAACCAACTGGGCTCACTTCCTTTCTGTGTTTTCCTGGCAAAGGCCTATTTGCTGGTTAGGCTTCTAATTGTATCCCAGCAGAAGATTTAAACACCTATTTTGTAAGATCCAACTATAAGGTCAAAATGAAAAGAAGCCAATTATCAGTTTATAAACCTCTGTAAATTTTATAAGCTGATATGAGAAAAACTATTTTGATATGTAGACAAAGCTTAGAAATACTAGCAAGTTGATCATTTACCAAATGTTATGCAGTGAATTGAGGCTGTCAGGACTCTCATTTGTAGGGCCATGGCTGTTCTTGGCTTCATAGATGCCAGTGGCCTCCCTCTGCTCACATCCTCAGCTCTGTACATCCCTCTCAGGGCATGCTAGCTCTTGGACTACTGCCTGTTTCTTATCCCCCCTCCCACTATCTCTCCTGTCTTATCAAAAATCCAGCAACACTGATGATTAATGTCTGAGCCTACTGACAGGCATACCTTCCCACCTGCACATGCTCATCCTTCAGTTTGCAAAACCTGTTTTCTTCGTATCCATTTGACAAGTCTTCTAACGTTTCAGGTCTCCAGTTCACTGAGGCCCTCTTGCACATTTATCTGGGTTGCCATTCATTATCCTTGCTCTGTCTGGGAAAAAAAGCAAACAACAACAAAATTAAAAAAATACCATCAACCAAATGAGTGTGTCCTCATAACTGAGTTTCTCCACTGAACTGCTAGAATTTTGAGCACAATAGTCCTAATTTTTATTTCTGCATACTCACTAGGGATCATAGGTTCCGGCACATAGTAGGCTCAGAAAAAAATCTGCCTTAAAAAAATACCATTTACTTTAGCAAGTGTCGCTTCAACCATCTGCTGTTTGGAAATAATTCCTTCACAGAACCAATTTAAAATTACTCCCTCAGGCTACATAATAAAGAATCACATAAAGAGATGTCTGTATTTTGTTTAAGACTTTTGCTAAAATCACAGTTCACTTTGTGGTTGAAAGCCTTTGAATAAATATCCACAGCACTAATCTCTCTTCCCTTAGTGGAAGGTAAAAGCTTGGATCTACAGGCCCAAGGCATGCTTCTTTTTATTAAATACTTTATCAGATAAGAAGAGGCATGGCCCTTGCCTTTCATGCCACCTAGTATTTTAAATTTTATTCGGTTTCAAAAAGTAAGGCATTTGATTATGGCCTTTTCATACATGTATAGAATGTACTTAAATTGTTTCAAAAAGTAAGGCGTTTGATTATGGCCTTTTCATACATGTGTAGAATGTACTTGAATTGTTTTCACTCTCTCCATTACCTCTTCTTATCCCGTACCCACACTCCCTTTTCTGCCGTACCACAGATTGTCCCCTTTTTATGTTCTTATTATTCTACCTCAGATTCTACATATGGGAAAAAACATGATGCTTGTCTGTGAGACTATTGTTACAGTTATACAATGATCTCTAGTTCCCTCTATTTTCTTGAAAATGATGCAATGCCATTTTTTATTATGGCTGAATATTTCTCTCTCTCTATGTATATGTGTGTGTGTATATATATATATATATATATATATATATATATATATATATATATATATATATATATATATATATTCATATATGTGCTGGTATTGTGTTCCCCAAAATATTGTGCATCGTAATAAACTTATCTGGGATCAGAGATAGAACATCCACAATATTAAACATAGAGGATAGGCAGTGGTAGCACACGCTTTAATCTTAGCATTCCAGAGGCAGAAATCCATCTGTTCAAGGATACAGCCAAGCATGGTGACTCACCCCTTTAATCCCAGGGAGTAATGGTAGAAGGCAGAAAGAAACTAGCAGCTTTTAGCTGGTTAAGCTTTTAGGCCTTGGAGCAGCAGTTCAGCTGAGATCCATTTGGATGAGAACTCAGGAGCTTCCAGTCTGAGGAAACAGGATCAGCTGAGGAACTGGTAAGGTGAGATCTGCTTCTCTGATCTTCTAGCGTTCACCCCAATACCTGGCTCAGGTTTAATCTTAATAAGAACTTTTACGATTCATGCTACATATGTGTGTGTGTGTGTGTGTGTGTGTGTGTGTGTGTGTGTGTGTGTTTAGTGAAAACCTATAACTTGTCTATTGTAAGCGGATATCTCTTTACTAAGCTGGTTGTTCTTCGGTCTGTTCTCCATTTTTATCCTCACTTGAGGAGAACTCATAGCTAAATGCCTTTCTGTGTACAGTTTTCTTTTTGTTTCTGTTCTATGAAGCACGGTCTTATGTATTTCAGGCCGATTGACCTCAAGCTTGTTATATAGTTGAAGATTGAATTTATTATTTTCCTGAGCACTGGGAATATTGGTGTGATCTACCACCCCTGATTTACATAGTCTTGGGGATTGAGCCCAGGCACTCATATATATTAAGGAAACACTCTACCCATAGAGCTGTACTCTTATGCTGAATGTACCCCCTTTTGCATATGAAAGTTGTGTGCATGCTTTTTTTGTATGTGGACACATGTATGTGTGGGGGTGGATGTACATATATGTATGTGCGTGTATGCAGAGGCACCAAGTTGACACTGGGTATGTTCTTCATCATCACTGACCTAAGATATTGAGACAAAGTCTTTTTGAACTCAGAGCTTGCCATTTCAGTCAGTCTAGCCAGCTTGTTCAGGGGGTTCCTGTTTCTGTCTCCTGCACAATAGGATTACAGGTGGGCTGCAATGGCTATTTAGCTTTTTACATGGGCTCTCAGGATCCAAAGTATGGTTTTAGATTTTTCCTAACAAATGATTTACCCACTGAGCTATCTCACCAGCCACCCTGGCCTCCCACTTTTTATCCTCACTTGGATTCAAGCCGTAGCCCTGTTTCTTTTAAGTTTTCTTCATGTAAACTTTCTGGGATTTAATTTCTCCATATTTAAAGTTGAGTATCATAGCAGGCAAATAGACTCACAGGTTTTTGAGATGAACTTATGAAACTTAGTGGAATATACTAGAAAGTATGATTCAAGTATTTGTCTTTAGTTTTCTTCCAATAACTATCCTAAAATATGCTGTGCATAATTTAATGTCTTCCATTCGTTCTCTTGTGGCCAATAAAAAAGAGGCTGAGATTGGATCATTGCAATTCTAGTCACACATGCAATACATTGTAGGTTAATTTTTCTGTTTGTATCTTTCCAACAGTATTGAATGTACACCATCAATTGCAATTCCTTCAACTCCTTTATGGAAGTAGATGAGTTGTTTACACGTAGGAAAAGGCCAATAAGAAAGAACAAATTTGCCACCAAAAGGTAAATTCATAGGATACCAGAGACATGGATTTTTATAGATAATAATATTATTAATATTAGTGATAAACAGTAATAATGTGAGTGTGAGTCTATGGTAAGTACATCTGTGCATTAATCTTAAACTATAGAGTAATATCCTTCATGCAATTTTTTTTTCTGAGGGGAAAGAATGGGATTTATGGAAGTAAAAGGGCTTGTGAGCTGAGTTGAGACTCTGACTTAGGGAGCTTGACTGCTCAGGCATGGACTTTTAGTTAGTCTCCATAATACAAACTGCTCAGGGATACCTTCAACTCATCCCACTGGGTTACTAAATGTGAAAGTAGGCTGGAGAACAAAAGATTAGTGTTGAGTTTTTATTAGAATGACTACCAGTTCTTCCCCAGGTTTCTTCTTTTCCTTGGTTCTCTCTCTAAAAGATGAATTTTGTGTTCATGACATTGCTCCCAATCCTTTACAGAGGCCACTGCATGTCTTCTCTTTATGGTGGCTGCTCTTACCTTGTGCCCAGTCTGGCCCACACCCCCTTGTCCTGTGCATCATTTAATCATTTTCATGACTATAATTTTTTTATTCCACCTTTTCACTTCCCATGTTCTTATGTTTATTTGGTGTATGTGATGTACACGTGTACTGAGCATGTTTGTATGAGTGTGGGCACCAAGGCTGTGTATGTGAGGCTGAAGTTTTTGTTGGGAATCATCTTGGATCTCTCCTCCACCTTATTTATTGAGGTAGTCTTTCAGCCAATCCCACAGCTTCTCTGATATAACTTCTCTAGTTAGCCACCCTGTTTGGGGGATCCCCTGCCTCAGCTTTCTGAAGTTGGAATTACAGGTAGCCATTTGCCTCCCGCACATTTACATGGGTTCTGGGAACACAAACTCCAGTCTTATGCTTGGGAGGCAAGTGTCTTAATCACTCGTCCATCACTGATGGAGCATCATAGTGGGTCCATCACCTGTCCATCTCTACAACCCCATAAATGTATTTTCAAATTTAATCTAAGACTCTCAATCTAGTTCTCATTAAAGGTGAAATTAATTGACTTTATCAAAATTACCTGTTTTTGAATGACAAATTAAGAGGAACCCTTTAGATCTTGCATTTAGGTAAAGGTACCATTTCTACATTACCTTGTGAGCTTACCCAGACTTACCATTCTTTCTGTCTTTCCTTCTGCACTCAGGTTTGTGCAGCATCTTCAGCAAAATCTTATAAGATCGTACAGATAATCCTTCCCTGTTTGTAAGCTTTAGCTACTGAGAAATATATGATGTCATATCACAAATAAATCAGCGTTCAGGGCAGTTCACAATAGAATCACTTAAATGATATTTTCCTTAGATCATTAAAATATCAAGATTTATAAACAATTTAAAAACATATATATTAGTGAAGTGTGAGACCTGAGCTAAAGTTGGCCAGTGTTAAGAAAAATGTGAAAACATCATATTTTATTTTTTAAACAACATGCATAAATTGTTTTGTAGAACCAAATCATATATATGCATATTTATGACAGAACTGAGTACGGCCTGAATTTATAACCTAGTCTCTAACTGATTTATCTGGCTCAGAGTCCCATCCTTCTTGAAGGAAGCTATTCCTCTTGCATGAAGTCGTCCGTTGTTCATCAAATGGTCCTAATCTTGACCCTGCTCCACCTTTTTCTGGTCTTAATCCTACCCTTTTGTACGGTGTGCTTTGTAAACTCTTTGTGTAAATTCTTAGCACATTAGCTACACACCTTCTCTTTTCCTAGGGAGTACTACTGCTCTCAACCCTTTGTTTCTATTATAAGGTCTACTATGTCCCTTTGGTATAACCTCTTCCTTCTCCATCTATAGATCAGAACTAGGATACGAGTTTTAATAACTTCACAGACAATGCATTTTTATAAAGGCTTTTAGGGGTTCCACATAATCCCCCAACTCTTTAATTTCATTCTAATTTCAATCTTCCTGTCTGTTTGCTACATGGATATCCTGCCAACATCTAACTGCTTTGTTGAGAATTTGTCACCTCCGACCACACAGCCAGATGCCATCACTTTCCACTGCACTCATGCCTGGCTCTCGGTCCTTCAAGCTCCAGTATCAGATTCCTCTGTCATGTTTTTGTAGTTCAGCAATCATCTATGCCTTCACATATGCTGCAACTTCACTATTCTCACAGATAGCTAAATACCCAATGGTATGAGTTACATGAAGACAAGGATCACTTCTGACTTGGCAGCCTATTTGTAGGTCATTGGCAACAATGTGTGAATGATAATGCTTTCTCTTCTCATGAGAGTCACAAAGAGCTGGACTTTCAGAAGCATTCTCTATAGGCATCTTGCACTGGCTTGCTGTCCTCTTCAGATGCTATGTCTACAGAACCATGTGGCTTAGTGACATTCAGTCCACACATGTAAGGACTTTGCTGTCTTAGCAGAAACAGTCAGGGTAGCCACTTCTGCCTAGAGCTAACTCTTCTCTTTCATATTTTCCATGGAATAATTTCAAGGCTAACCAGGCCAGTAGTCATTCTCATTACTGCTTCCTGTCAATTGCTGTGTCAGATATTATTGCTACTCAACACTGGGGCTTGAGGCCCAGAAACATTACAAATGAGATTAAGCCATTAATTTTGAACAAAGTGGGAAAAGTTTTAGTGGGGAGGGGTTGTGGTTTGAGAGCTGATGGAGATTGTAATCAAGGAGATGATTGGCTCCACCCTATTGAAGAAGTTACAAGTTCCTTTGGATTTATTTCGGGTGTGTGTGTGGGGGGGATTAATTAATTAATTAATTAGTAATTTTTCATTAGTTACTTTTCTTCTTATGTGGAAGCATTCTGGCTCTGTACTTTGGGGGATAAGGAACTGCTGGTTGGTATTATCATCACCGTGAATAATGTCTAACATTGGCTAAAGGACTTCCGGGGCTTGAGTTAGGAATGTGGTATCTCCTTTGCTGCTAGCATCATCAGCATGTATGATCACCCCAGTTTTGTGATTTGGCCTGAGCTTTATGAAAAGGCTAAAAGACTGAAGGAGCTGACATTGGTAAGAAATCACGAGGACTAGGTAGAAGAAACACAAAGAGCAACAGCCTAGTATGACCGTACTATAGCCTTAGACAAATGGTCTTCTCAAAAGAGCAATGTGTCTACAGAAGAGCAACGTATCTGCACACAGGGTTGAATAGAGCCTTTTGAAGGGCTAAGATAGAAAAGGAGAAAAACATGGTATAAATCAGAGAGATACCAAGCCTTTTATCCTATGTTTAGTCATCCATCAAGTATCTATATGTGCTAGGAAAGGAAAAGTTCCAGATCACAGATGTTGTATGCAATATAGATGAAGGGAGACTAATGTGTCACTAAGATGTATGACCTCAAAAATTAGGGTTTTTTGGGGGGCAGGACAGGGCATTGCCAAGTAGCTCTGACTGGCTTCAGTGTGTGTTCTTTTGACTCAGCATCCCAAGTGCTAGTTTTATACTTGTATTAATTATTTGCTATGAAAAAATATGCTTGAGAAAAGCAACGTAAAAAATAAACTCTGCCAGGTATGGTGACACATTGATTCCAGCACTTGGGAGGCAGCAACAGGTGGATCTCTGTGCATTTGAGGATAGATCTACAAAAGAAGTTCTAAGACAGCTAGGGCTGTTACACAGAGACACCATGTCTCAAAAGAACAAAAACTAAATCTAAAAATAAAAACCAAAAAACCAAAACAAGCAGACAAAAATTGAAGGAAGGTTGAGTTTATTTTGGCTTACACTTCAATGATACAGTCCAGTGTGGTGGGAGAGTCATGATACAGAAGATCGAAACAGCTGGTAACACTGTGTCTGCAGTTAGAAAGCAGGGAGTTACCGATACTGGTGCCTGGTTGGGTTTATATAGTGTTCTTATTTAGTTAGGGACTCCAGCCTGGGGGATGACAATGCCCTCATTTATAGTGGATCTTTCCTAACACAATCTAGACAGTCTGTATAGACATGTATGAGCTATGTTTTATGGTGATTCTAAATCCCACCAAATGGATATGTATGACTAACTACCACAGTTGCTGTGCACCACCACGGTCTGGTGGGGTTAGTGACTTTTAAGTTTACCAAGATCCGGCAAAGCTAGAATGTTTACTTAGATTTTCCTTCTGGAATCAGTTGCTCCTCATTTACCTTTTTTTTTTTTTTTTTTGGTTATTTCAAACCCTGGTCATCTTGGCTTGGTTTCAATGTGGGGGCTCCTGATCGGGTGTTTTATGAGCTGCTGAAGCACACTGCTTATGAGAAGCAGGTTCAAGGCCTGGTGTTTGCCGTAAGATCTGTTTCCTTGCCCTTGCACCTTTGTTACCGTTCCTGGAGCTCATCATGTTGCTAACTCTGAGCTTAAGTTTTATCAAGCAGTTTAAGTTTTTAAAGTGAAGTTATGTCCTTTACAGGAAAATGGATGAAGCTGGAGAACATCATGTTAAGTTGGATTCGGATGTACACCACATGATTCTTCTCATATACGGAACCCAGATTTTGAACAAAGAGAGACATGGAAGCAGAAGGGGGGGATGTCTGGGAAGAGGAAGTGAGATAATAGGAGAGGAGGACAAGACAGGAGAGATATGAACATGATCAGAATAGAGGATATAGATATTTGAAAATGTCATGACAAAGCCCATTGATTTGCATAGGAGTATATGTTAATAAAAATTTTAAAAATATTTAAATTAAATATAAATTTTCAATGTAATTTAAAATGAACAACTGAAATAATCTCTGAAGGACTTGGTTCAAAATGCCTTCAGTGGGGTTTGGGAGGTAGCTTGGTGGCTAAGGGCACATGCATGCAAACCTAAGGGACTGATTTGGAATTCCTGGTATTGTCATAAGAAGCTAGGTAGGAATGAAAGTGCTTGTAACCCGGTACTCTGTGGGTGCAGACAGAAGGATGTCTAGGGCTTGCTGGCTGCTTGCGCATCTCTAAGTTCAGCTTAAGGAAATAAGGTGGAAGGTGCTAGAGCAGGACACTTGATGTCCTCCTCTGGCTTTCATATGTGCATGAGCATAATTGTGAATCTGCACATATGTGCATATACCACATACACACACATACACCAAAAATGCATTCAGCAGTCTTGGGAAAGAGTCTCATGTCATTTCCCCCATGATGAAAATTTAACAGCAGAAATGGTCACTGTATGGTTTCCAGATAAATTGGGTAGTTCATAAACTAATAAACAATGTTCTTAGAAGAATAAGAAAAAAAGGGCAAATTTATTTGGGGGAGACTTTAGAACACATGCATCTACAATTGTGCTGGTTAATATAGCCAATTATTAAACACTAGAGACTTTACAGTGGCAGTGCTTTCCCCAAATCAGTGTGGTGAAACCAAACACTGTTAATTATACGCAGCTAGTTCACTGGGAGAAACATCCAATTTAGACACATTTGGCTTTACACAGAGAAAGAAAGGACAATGAAAGAGGAAACGCGCTTTAATATACTCATAGACTGTGATTGCTTCAGTGAGCAGGTGAGGAAGAGAAGCAATACTTTATTTCCAAATTATAAAGTACGATCAAATTTGAAGCTGTGAAAATATTGAACTTTTGCTAGGAAAAAAAATAAATGATTTGAAGCCCTGGTGATCACACAGAGAATCTCGACAATTTGACAGCTATGAATTTATCTCACTTGTGAATGAATAACCTTTGTAAGTCACTGGGGACTTAAATATTCCCAACACATTTCCCTGGAAACACTTCAAAAGGCGTAGTTCATTTCTGTCCTTACCAAACATCCCTTTTGTTTGCCTCTGCTTTGCTGGCTTTTGTGGTTTGAGAAAGGACTTGAAAGTTTGAAAATTAACATGGTTACAGCTTGCCAGTGGCTTCCACTCCTGTAAGAATGAAGCAAGATTAACTCTTTGATTATTTTAGGGATTAAACAGCTTCTATTTACTTCTGAAATAGGGAAACTTCTTTAATATTGTTTATAAAACTTCAGCTCTGTCCCTGAAGACAGGAATATCTGAAGTTCAATATATTTTTGTATTTAAGAGGGCACATTTGCCTTGAGGTGCATGTGGCAGATGAGGATCACATCTAATTAAGTTGAGTTTCATGGCGTTCTTAGAGCCTTGCTGAAAACCAGGTAATTTCTTAAAGCTGGGTCCTGGACATCAAGTCTAAAGTAATAACTTTAGATACTGTCCTATATGTATTTTGCACATTCAACTTTGTGATGGGTTCTGGATACTAGGATTGCAGAGTCTTGCTTCTTGGCTCTGAGAGTTGATTAATTTCCCCTTGTCAAGTTGAACCTTACAGGTACACCATGCTTGTTGTTGGTGGAGGGTCATTCCTGCCACTGGACACAAAGGACATAACTTTGGATATGCATGGCTTCCCCTCTTTCTAGGTCATATTGAACTATCATCACTGAAAATCTGGCAAAGTCCTGAGCCATTTCTGCCCCATTTACTTCTTTCTCCTATCTTCTGCCACCATGGGCAAGAAGATTTGTACAACCTCCTTTACCTCCAAAACTAAATCAGCACATCTGACTCCTGCTGCAGTTTCCACTCTATTTCTGAGACATATTGGGTGCACAAACATGCTCATGGCACCCTGATTCCCCCAGTATCTATCCTGGAAAGAGTGAAAACTCTGACATAACATTATGAGGGTTCCTGGGGATGTTTTTGTCATAGGAAACAATATCAGGTCAAACTAAGTTGAGGAAGATGAGGACCTGAAGATATAGATTATGTCACTGAGCCACAGGTAAGCAGTACTGCTAAGTCTTTCTGGGAACCAGGGGCAGCTTGTGATCCAGACCAAGGTATTAGCAATGGTGTCTCATTAACACTGTCTTCTGCTTATGTGTCAATTTCTCCTTTTCCTCTTTCCTCTTCCCTTGTCCCTCCCTTCCTTCTTCTCTTCTCATATTGTTTTGTTTTGTACATTTGCACATGTTCTATTCAATCTCTCTTAGTGGCCTGCCCAATACAATGTCCACATGCTCAGGAGAGGGATAGCTGCTTCAACATAGCTGTGAGGAACTGCAGCAAACCATGCTAAGGGCTCATCAGGATGTCGAGCTAGCAGGATGTTGAGCCTAGCAGGATATTGAGCCTAGCAGGATGTCAAGCTAGCAGCACTCTTAAGGAGGGTAGTTGGTAGTTGAAAACATTTTGTGCCATCCTACCAAGAAACAGTGTTTACCACAAGAGCTTATAGGTCTTTGTTTCCAGTATGAGCATGTTTTGAAAATTAATTGTTCCATGTCTTACAAGTGCAAGGTGATGTCTTGGTAACTTTTATTTACGTCCATGTTTAAGTGTGATGTCTCATACACTTTTCTTGGTCTTCCAGATCTTATGAATTGCCAACTTTTGCCAATTCTTTCTTCAAAATGTCACTTGATTTTGCTTCTTTCCCCAATTCTCCATTCTCTCTGAGCTTCTTACCATCTCCCCCATTTCTTTGATTACAGGGACCTTTTAATTTTAATTATGCCACTGACGTCCAGCTTCTCTTACAGCCACTACATCATTCATGTTGCTGACAAGCTGATCATAAAACACTCTTTCAGTCTGTCATTTGCCACCAGAAGGCTTCAGTGACTATACAGTCTCCTGGAAGCCAAATGGCACAGCCTGAGAATGTAGGATCTTGACACCCATAGCCCCTTTTGTCCACATCTCTGTCTTCTCATTTCGTTGGTACTGTATTCCAGTGAACCCCTGCTGTAGCTGGGAACTTTCCTGATGTTGTGGTTTTGCTTATGCCCATCTTGCTGGCCTGGCTTGTGCTCTTTTCTGCCTGTGTGAATCATATCTATCATTCAAGTCCTGCTTGCTTTATGGAATCCTCCAGGTACAGTCTAGCCCAATCAATATTTTATTTCACTGAGTTAGTATATTTCTTCATGTTCCATTCTTTAACTGGTCCTCCAATCGGCTTTATCTCCTCAATTAGGTTATATATTTCATGGAGCAGTGACCACTTTCCTATGTACCCTTATCCTGACAAGTACTGCCACTTATACATACACAGTGGTGGTCCTAAAATAACCAAAGATTGGGACAAAAAAAAAATCTCTGACGAATGCTGAATGTATATCACCTTGTTGATGTTCCACTCTAATTAGTGCTTCTCATTATAATTAAAATGGTAAACAAGTAAAGACTTCTAAAGTAGGAATGACTTTGTTTTCAGTTGATACCGATGCCTTGGTTCTCAGGTTGCAGTGTGGCAAGTCAGGCAGCCTGGGGAAGGTAGACTGTGAGATAATTGACTAACTCCTAGTTTCTTCTCATGTATGGTGTACAGCAGGAGAGCAGAGTAGATTCCTAAGGAGAAGAACATTCCTGTGACTTATGGGAGAAGCAGGCCAACTGCGAAAATGTAGTAGCTTGTTGCTGAAAGAAATGCAGCCTAGTACCAAGGAGTGACTGATTAACTCGAAGAGTGAACTGTTGTATGAGTTTCCACTGGCTTGGGTCTCATGGTGCTAGTGGCACTATATTTTCAATTCCCTTTCATCATTGTTTTCCACTAAGTTCTCAGGAAACTCTACTCTCTCTTTTTTTTCTATAGAAATTAAGAAAAATGATATAGTCGGGGAAAATGGGAAAATATGATTTTTTTCAAAATGATTAACTAAATTTGCTAGTTTATTCAGTAAGTTAGAGACATGATATCAATGATACAATGTGGTTGTATAGTTCCTTATATCTCATTGAAAAGCACTTTGCAAGCAAACATAGGTAGAAAAGCATGAGAAAGCAGACATGGGAACCAGGAATTCCTGGGTGAGGTGCTGTTTATAGTAGTGAGCATAACTGCCTTATGGGTGTTCTTGGTGTAGTTCAGTAAAGTAGGGCTATTTTAATTATGTTGGTTCCTAACTTATTTAAAATTATACATGTGGATATATGGATGCTTTGGAAGACTTTTCTGTCCACAAAATCATATTAATTCCATCGGGTTTCTCACTTTCCTCTTTGCACAGGCCATTTCATTGAGATGTTCATTTTAAGATGTCTTTGATTTCATCATCTTTACATGTTTTTGCGTATATTTCCTTGAGGTGTTTGTTTTTACAGCTCTTGGTTTCTTGAACTATAATTTTACTGGAGTGCTCCTTAATGAACTGATTTAAGATTTCCATAAATTTGTGTGTTTTAAAAATCCTGTAGTTGTGAAAATTCTGATCCTATTTAGACATAGCAAAAAGCTCAGTCATGTATTGGGTGCCTCTGAAAAGAAAAAAAAATGAAAGAAAAAGAGGAAAGAGAAAGATAGCATCTTTTCCTCAAGAAAACAACAACACAGAAACAAAACAAACCACCATCCTTAAAAACCTACTTAAGCCTACATGGCTCAGTGTCTATTCACATAACCGATCACTGAAAACATAGCTTTGTTTCAAAGCATGAAGTAAAGAAGGTTGGAACAATTTGGCATGGAAATCATTGCTAAAATTTCATAAAAAATACACAGCATTTGCTGCACCACTTTTAATTAATTATTATTATTTTTTACACTTGGAAGGTGAACAGTTTTAATGAAAAGTCAATGGTAGAGAATATTTGGCATAAATACAAAGTTTAAAGAAGCAGGTTCCTATTCTTTTTGCCAAATGTGTTTAGGACTGATTCCAGCTCCTTCCTTCAGCCAAACACCTATATTTTAAATGTTTCAATATTTCAGAGGAAGTATGAAATTGTTACCTTGATAACTCACTGCATTTAAGTGAAAAGTCTTTATAGTCCTAAAATGGACTTCTGTAATGAAAGAGAGACAGACACAAAGAGGTAGGAGAGAAGGAGGGGATGCGAGGAGGGGGAGGGAGGGATGGACAGAGGAAGAAAAGGAGGCGGGGAGATATTCTCCCCCTTTATAATTTGGAAGGTAAAGAACATTGTGACCACATTCACAGCTGTTTTAGAGTTCATCCTTGGGTTCACAAGTGAGAAATTGTCTGGAGGTAATGAACACAATAATGAAGGAAGTGCTTTACCAACTCTTAATCTATGAGGAGGATTTCATGAGCTTTGGGCCTTTTCTGGATATTACAAAAATTATCTTAAATAGGAAAAAAAAGAGAAGACTCTCCCAACCTCCTTTGATAGCAATATATTCAATGTTTAGCTAGGGTAAATGAATTAAGTTAAGTATAGTAAAATATGTGAAGCACAAAATAGGTCATAAAAACCAAACAATTTTTTGATATAATTTATAAAGCTGACAATCTTTTCTCCTAATTTTTTCAGCTTTAGAACCTTTGAGTGCATCTTACTCTTGCATAAATCTCAAAGATGTTTAGGCTTCCCAGTTATACAAGATACATCTTGGAGAGTGTTAAGAGCATAAGAGTTAGTATCCAATTGATTTTTCAAAAAAGATGACTTTAAAAAGCTTAAACCGTGTGCTCCATCACTTGACCTTGCATTGTGTCAATGGTTTCTGCAGTGGTCATTGGGATTGGGTAAGAATAGATTGTATTTTATTTTCAGGAATAATTATCCTCCCTCTGCTTTGAGGATTATGAAGAGATATTTAGTTTTTGGTGATGTTGGCTAATGTTTAATGACTCTTCTCTTATAGGACTGAATGAGAATCACTGGACCACATGAAACATCAATAAACTGCAACTGCCTCTCATGGACACCCATGCCAGAAGACACCAATGTTGTGAGTCTAAATTACCAAATTCTTTATCTTTAAATGAAATTTAATGAGAAAACACTAAAGACTGTTCATGTTTTTAGATAGGTTTTCTATACATTTAGTAACAGCTTTTATATGGTATCATATAATTTATCTCTTTGAAGTATATATTTCATGAGTTACTAGTGCAGTCATGGAGTTGTCCCACCATCATCACTGTCTTTGTTTGTAGTCAGAGGAAACTCTGTATCCTTAGCACCCTTCCCAACTCTGGTTTTAGCAAAATTCAATCTACTGTCTGCTACTGTGAGTTCAGCTATGCTGGCTATTTTATAGTGATGAAATCAGATCACATGCACTTTGCTTGTGACTGGCTTCTTTAATTTATTGTCATATTTTACTTATTTTATGATGGACAGATTGCAATTGCTTATCAATTTGTAGATATTTGGGCTCTTCTTGTGTTTTGGTTGGCATAAGTATAACAGCATTAACTTTGTGTAAAATGGTTTTGTTAACTTTTTTGTATGCATAGATTTTCAAATCTATTGGGCATACAACTAAGAGTCATATCTCTGGGTCATATGCAACTTTACATTGAGTAATTTGAGAAACAGCTAAGTTGCTTTCCCGAGTGTCTGTGTTGTATTCAGTCTTACTAACAACATATCAGAGTACCATAGTTTCCACAGTTTCATCTTTCATGTCTCCATCTGTACCTAAGTTGTTCAAGTTTGTGGAGGAAACAGCTCCACATTAGGTTTGTTAGTTGTACATTGAACAAAGAAATTATATCTTTTCATTTCTCTGTTTCTGTGATTATTGAACATTTCTTCATGGCTTCTTTCCACAATTACAGTGACTTTATGTGATTTACTCACTGTACTCACTGTATCATTTTTTTTTTTTTTAACACACTTGTCACCCTGGCTTTTTAAAGATTATAAAGGAAGAGCTCTCTTTGGGATGTCTTGGAGTCTATAGAGGTCTGGTGGGAACAGGAATTTGCAAAGGCAAGCATGTCAGGAGGGCTGTGGTCCAAGGTCATTCTTGCTGGCTATACATGATGTCCCTGGAACCAAAGGGAGCACATATTCATTCTTCTTTTTATAATTTTTATATTTGTTTAATTTATTTTATTACATGTATGAATATTTTTCCTGCATGTATGCAAGTACAGCACATCTATGCCTAGTACCCACAGAGGTCCCAAGTGGGTGCCACATCTCCTGGAACTGGAGTTATGGATAGTTTTGAGCTATTAGGTAAGTGCTGGGAGGTAAAGATGGATCCTCTGATAGAAGAAGTACTCTTAACTACTGATCATCTCTCCATCTCCACACGCTCTTCTTAAAATGAAGACATTTATGCTAGAGATGAAACTGAATTGTACTTTTGAAAGATGAATGTGCTTATGTGTTCAAAGCAAAAAAATAATAACAACAGCAGTGACAAACTCATCAGAATCAGTGCACTCTGAGGAAGGTGACTCATGCCTGTGGGACATAGGCATGGTTCATGCCAGCTTCTGAAGCAACCTTTCTGCTAAGGCTCTTGGGCCAAGAATCTGTGTGATGCTCTACCCCACAAGGACTTAAATGAACAACAACAACAACAAAACCTCAAAATATATTAGAGTGGATTTTGGAAGGAATATATTTGTGTATAAGCATATAGGTATATATGGAGACTATAGTGTTGTTTCAGAAAATCCATGCCCTAGAATTTTTTTGTTCTGTGTATTGCCCTATCAGCAAAAACCCATCCATAAAGCTTGAGATCTTTTCAAGCCCCTTGAGTTTGTTTTTCTTTTCAATAAAGTTATGTGATGTGATTTGTGTTTTATTAGAGGAACCAACTATACTGAATTTAAGTTCGATCTTCAAGATGTTCAAGCAGGGAAAGAAAGGCAGGCCTGGGATGATAATAGTAACTGACTTTTATCATGTGCCTACCATACTGAAATCACATTAAAGTACTTTCTGTAAGTTGCTCGTTTATTTCATATTGAAGTTCCTAATGTAGGTATTGTTAAACTCCCTTCACCTCCTAAAGGCAATAATGACACAGAGAAGTAACACACCTTGACCAAGGTAAGAAGGCTATTTACTCATAGGGTCAGGAGTCCCACTAAAGGATCTACTGCCCATGTGTCACCATCAAACTACGCTATTTGTTTTACCCATTGTCTGAAATCCATAATAAAATTGAATGTCAATAAAAATTAATTATTTTCTTGTGTTCATTATGGCTTAGGTTGGGCTTACTATGTTTAGGCTTTTTAGTAATTTTTAAATAATATCATTGTATACAATTACTATCTTGTATATCTTAAAGTATGTGTTTCTAAACACTCACCAGTTTATAAAATTAGCTCTTCCAAATTTAAAAACAAACCAGGTAGTGGTGGCACATGCCTTTAATCCCAACACTCAGGAGGCAGAGCCAGGCAAATCTCTGTGAGTTCAAGGCCAGCCTGGTCTACAGAGCGAGATCCAGGAAAGGCGCAAAGCTACACAGAGAAACCCTGACTGGAAAAACAAAACAAAACAAAAATTTAAAAACAGTAGATTGGGAGAAAAGTAATGGGGTGCTTAAGGACTAACATGAAAACCGGAAGTAGAATGATGAAAGATATAACGGGTGAAGGTTAACCATCATGGAATGTGTATGAAAAAGCCACATGGAAACTTACCATCTTCCAACACAATTAAAAATACACAATTCAGAAAGGGAGAAGATACCTTGCATGGCTAGACAATACTTTTCCTAGAAGCCAGGGGTAAGATACATTTGTGTAAATTGTTGGTCAGGGAGGCAGTAGGGGATTCCCAAACAATATGGGTAATTGCCACTCCTGTGGTTTTCCACCAGAACTCTTGACTGAGACCCTGAATGCCTTGGTTGTAGAACAGAAACCAAGCCTGAATTGAGCTAGATAGATTTCATAGTGCTGAAAGGTGCGATACAGGCTTGTGGAGGAGAGAATCACCAGTGGTCTTAGGCAGCTGTAAACCTTTGAAGTGTAGCACCAACCTGCATAGCAGGATGAGCTCATTTATACAATAGTCACAACTATTGTAGGTGTAACATCTGCTCTTGATCGGATTCAATGTCTGTTCTACAGGAGGGAGTCCGTGTCTGATATTGTAAACCTTGTCAAAACCACATGGATAGAGAAGTCATTAGGCCCTGGGGAGAACTGACTATTCTTGTTAAGTTAAATTGATATAGCATCAAACTCTTCCTAAGTACTTCTGTTTGTACCCATATACAAATACTATTCTCAGCCTTAATGAGGAAAACCTTTCAGTGAACAACAGTGAAGGCAAAGAGACTCATGGCTGCTTAAAGTGCCTAGAATAAGTCATGGCTGAAAGCTCATCCTTAGACAAAACCTCCTTGATGACTCAGGGAAAGTCCTTGATGAGGGTCTGGGAAGAATAAGAGCCAGAAGATAGGGTAAGGGTGGCGAGCTGCCATTTTCTGGGTATGACTCAGCCACTGCAGTCACAGACTCACAGCAGCTGGGATTACTTGCACTGAGCCTACAAGACTCATCTTGTTCACAGTTTGTTACTGATGGGGGAGGGCTCTCTGCTGAGCTTTTGGCTACTGCTTGATTCACAGAAAGGAAAAGCCACTGTCTTTCAGTTGCTTATGCACTGGTGAGCTCACCAGGCTCCAGCGAATAGCTCCAAACCCATGCTCACACAGGCAGCCAGTGGGTGAATCACAAAACAAAGCAAAAACACATGAATGTAGGGACAGTATTATTGGGGAGGATTGAGGTTTTGGAGGAGTGATTAGAGAAGGTGGGGATGAAAACAATCAGAATGCACTATACCCATATGGGAATTTCTCAAACAATCAATTTAATGAGTGAAAAAAGAAAGTAAAAAAGAAGCATTCCTCAAATCCCTCTTGTTGGCATCTGTTACGACGCTGCCTGCCAGCTTATGCAGCTCTTTCTCCTCTCCCCGTCTTCCATGCCATCTAACAGAGCATTTTGTGTTTCTGAACATTTAAATTCAATTTGTTAGATGTCACTGAGGAAAAATAAAATGGAGAGGACATCAGTTAATAATGTACTTTTATATTCCATCATCCCATGCATGGCTCCATGTCTCGCCATGTTGACCTAATTTGCCGTGACAGGAACATGGCCTCGGTTTCAGAGCATTCCAACTGCAGCAATTGCTGAACCTTGGTGGGAGTTTCTGTCCCTTGGCAAATTGAAGCAGACTGCATTTCCCAGGACCATTTGAGATGGGTATCCATGAAGAAGAGGTAGGGTGTGATGGAGAGCTGAGTAGTGGGTCTTTTATATCACAAATATGCTGAAATGTGATTATGATTGTTTTATTACTGAGTGCCAAGTTCTTATTGTTAAGATAGGTTTGAAGAGAAAAAACTTAAAAAGCGTATTTGATTAACATTTTCTAACTGTTGTTTTCTTATTTCCTCACCCCTATAATGAAGATGATGATAACAACAATAACATCTACACGAAATTTCATGTTTAGTCTATATAATGCTACCTGTATGTATATTTTCAGGGCTGACCATTTGGAATTGAACTAATTGGTTAGGAATATATATTTTTACTTGCACAAATATATATACACATATATATATATATATACATATAAATATTATTGCACACATATATTACATATACACATATCATACACACAAACATACATCTGTATATGCAATAACAACTAGTAAAAAAAGATACCATAAATTTGAAGGAGAGAGAGAAGGTGTATATACAGAGTTCAGAGGGAAGAAAGGGAAGGAAAAAATGTAATTATATTATCCCAGGGAAAAAACTAACAAGCAAGAGGACTTAGATCATAATACTGGCTCTGGAAAATGTGTATTCTCAAACAGCTTTTTAAAAATTAGGTACTGGAAGATTTGAACTAACTGAGTATAATGATAGGAACCCATTTCACAGAACTGGTTCATCATGTAGGATATGAGTATAAAGGCAATCTTGTTGTTAATAAAAGCTAAAACTGAAAAAAAATCCAGAGTTTGTCAGACGTTCAGATGAGTGTTAATTTCTAAGTAAGCATTTAGAAAAACACAGCATTTCAAAAATATTACTTGTAATTATTATTTTTCACATTTTTGAAATAGCTACTCTATATTTGTAAGAATGAACAATTTTTTTTTGTCTGTTGCAAAATGAAAGTATATGGATCACATTATGTTTCTTTTATCCCCCTTTTCCCTCCTCTCACCCCTGTTGTCTCCCCACCCAGGCCACCCCCCCCATTCCCTTTTACAACAAGGTAAGGCCTCCCATGGGGAGTCAGCAGAGCCTGGTATATTCAGTAGAGGCAGGTCCAAGCTTTGCATTATGTTTCTATGGTAACTTATGTTACATCTATGTTGGATCTTAGGCCCATAGTCCATATGCATGCACTGGACTTTACAGCCAATGGTAGTACCGTTTCATCAAGATTAATAGCACTAGGCACCCACCTGTTCACAGCAGGACCTGAGTCTTTCCATTTCTCCCAGGGTCCTCAGCATTGGGAAACTTTGTTCCTCTTTGTATGTTTGAGCTTCTTCATTACAAGTTCCTTTGAGGGCTGTGTTCCAGGATACTTCAGGATATTGACAATGTCTTCAGTTTTGCTGCTTGGAACTCTCAAAGAGCCAAAGCTGTACTGGGGAGCAGCGACGTGGGCAAAAAATATCTGCTTCAACTCTTGGTTATTGTTTATTGCTCAGGTCCTGACACTGGATCTGGATTCACATCATTGATCTTTTTCTCCCCAAGTCTTACAGAGGACAGTGTCTCAGGCAAAAATCTTGCCATTACCAAGTTCTCATTATTTAACTTTCAGAATTTGAAATTTTTACTTTCCCAAGATTACTGGTCAGGAGGGTGAATACTGGTCCTGTCAAGATGGGAGCATTTGGATCAGTGCTAATCCTTTGTATTTCTGTAGCAAGAATCAGTTGTCCAAATGGACCTGTAGGGGTGGTGGTAATGGTCTTGTCGGTGAATAATATTTTGTTTTGATATGGGAGAGAGATGAGCCTAGAAATTACATCAGCACAAAGTGACAGCTCTCATGTTTGGTTTCAGGATGTTTTTTTCACTCTTAAAAATTATTGAGGATTCTAGAGAATTTAATATTAGGCTGGTTATTGATATTTTCTCAATAGAATTTAAGATGAAAAAATTTCCAAAATATTTATTCATGAATTCGTTTAAAAATATCAAATAGAGTTGATTGCACAAAACCACAGGTAGAGGAACGGTTATCAAAGTCTGTGATGATGGTTAATGGATATTGGAGTGCAATTAGATTGCAGGAAGTAAGTCCTAATATTTTATAGCACAGTTGGGCAACCTTGGTTCTTAAAATTTAACTACATATTTCAAACTAAGTAACGGGGAAGATTTCAAATGTTCCCAACATAAAGAAATGGTAAATATTTGAGGCAATGGGTATTCCAGTTACACTGATCTCAGAACTATATTCTGTACACATGTATCAGCATAATCACATAATTGCTCTATAAATGTGTGCAATTATTACACGTCAGTTAAAAACAAAACTAAACTCATTGAACCTAACGCATTTCCACATCAAATTCCAATATTTTCTGAAACCAAAAGAAAAGGATTAGAAGAATGTAATCGCTGGAGCTTCCTACAGCCGGTGTTTTGAGGTATTACACATCATGTCTGTTTTTGAAAATCCCACTGTATGCTTCTAGGAGAATGAGAGCAAGATGCAAAGAACATTCTAGTATTCTGAGAATGGCTTTGGTCTTGCAGACTTCTTGAAAGCACCCTGCCCTCCCCTTCCACCCCACAAGCCTGCATCTCCTTGATGTGGCATCGTCCCAGGGAGAGATCTTAGGTTTGATGATGAGGAAAACTGGCCTTACTGGATGCTATAGCTCGTGTATTGGAATTCATGACTCGTGGCTCAGTTTTGGGAGGTGGTGAATCATAAGTTTAAGGCCTCCTGAAGGCAGTCGCAACAAGCCGTAGCAGACCGAATCAGGAAAAGCCCAGGTTTAAAGGGTAAAGTGCTCCCGGGTGATTCTCTGGCCCGCAGAGAGGAGATGGGGAGAAGAGGCCGGAAGAACCATGTGTTTGTTTTCCGGGATGCAGTTTATATACCCTGTGTGAATGGTCTTGAGCCTCTTTGGGGGAGGAGCTGTGTTTGGTGGGCTTTGAAGGGGTGGGTTTAGGGAAAGAGATAGGGGACAGGAGTTGAGGTGGGTCTTCCACCAGACTCCTTCCAATCAGTGAAAATTTGGGGCCATGGGGTTTATCAAGAAGAAGTAAATCACTAGCAGCGAACTTGGAAGGTTTAACCTCACGTTAGTTTCCAGCGTGTGCCGTCTGTATCCTGGTCTATTACATTGAGCTATAGCCACAGACCCCTGCCGTTGAGCATGGGGCCGCTCCATGCACCATGTTTGCTCTGCCATGGCAGAGGGATAAACCTTTCCTCCCTTGAGTTGCGCCTGTCAAGTAGTCTCTGTCTTACTGGTGAGAAGGATTACTAAAGACCAACCTTGGTGACTGTGGGAAGAAAAATGGAGAATGACCCTGAGAGGCAGGAGATGCATACATCCCTGTTCTGGTAGGTTTGGAGTTGTCTGGACCCCATAGTGTCCCTGGATAATCCTCCCAGCAAAAGTCCAGCATACTTAGGTGGGGAAGGTTGGAGTTTGGCCATCTAAGGCTGTACCTTGTACTCACAGGTGCTGGTGGGATGGGGCCTGGTCAGCAAGCTTGTCCTAGTTTCACTTGCTGGTACTCTGATACAATCCTCGGTGAAAACAACTCAGGGGAGAAAGGACTTACTTGGTTAGTGATGGTGGTATATGGTTCGTTGTTGCAGGGGAGTCAAGGGAGCAGGGATTTAAAGCAGCTAATCACAGTTAAGAGGACAGATAAACACATACTACTGCTCTGTAGTCACTCCAGCCTTTTCATTCAGTCTGGGGCTAACACATGAAGTTGCCACTCTCCACATTTAGGGAGGATCTTCCCGCCTCAATAAACTCAATCAAGAAAATGCTTCATAGGTATGTCTACGGGTCAGTCCAATCCAGACATTTCCACATCGAGAGACTCCCTCCTCAGGTTATTCTAGATTATGTGAAGTTGTCAGTTAAGAGTAACCATCACAAAGGGCAGCAGCAACTCTTAGTAAGTCTCCAGAAAAGTGACCCAAGATGAGAGTAGGCCGAGCAGCTACCAGACAGATACCGGTACCTCTGCAGGACAGTAACATGACCTACTGGTAGACTCCTGATGCTTCTGTCTCACAGGAGACCCCTTAAAGTTCTGCTTCTTCATCTTCCTGGGAGCTATCTAGGAGAAAAGATGGGCACGTGAAAGAAACTGTACAGATTAGACATTTATGTAAAAATGTTGGAGATACTTAAAATAAATGTAAATAAGGAGACTGGCAGAAATTAAATTATACCGCTAAGTACAATTCTTTTACATGCTAACCTTTTGGGACCTTATGGAATGGATGAGGTAGTTGTGGAATGTACATATAGGTGGCTAGATATACTGTTATGCATCCACAACCCTAATGCTCTCCTACAGTGCTCAGCAGTATCATGAGTGAATAGAGCATGTTATCTCTGTCCTATGTGTCATGTACACAGCATATAAAATGCTTCTGTCATGACATAGTGAGCCATCTATTTCTGCCAAGATCTTGCCTGGTAGTGTGTGAGGGGCTTTATGTTGTTGTTCAGTGTGCTCAAGAGAAATACAGACTATATTATATATCTTTGTGGGAACCCAAAAATCATGTCTGAGCCAACTGTGCTGTTTCATTCTTGGATTTGTATGTCTTTGTGGATTTTATTCGAGGTTTGTATATCAAATGACATCAAAACAGGGAAGGTAAAATCTGACTAAATACTGAGAGTTTCTAAGTATTGGCTCAATTTTCCTCCCTCTCCCCCATCCCTCTCTTATGCCTTCCTTTCCAAATAGACCTTCCAACCTCATGAACTGTATCCCAACCATCTTCTGTAGATGACCCATGGTAGTAAAGGGCTTGAGAGAGCTGATCTCACAGATTTCCCCCTCTGTTCAAACCAAAGTAGAATCTGTGAGGGTTCTTTCTGATTTTAGATGATAGCAATTCAGTGACTACAGGACTCAAAGGTCAGGCCCAATACACAGTGGAAAGCTGATGAAAACAGCTCTTCTGTTAAGCCTGGATAAGTAATTTGTAAGAATAGGTTTTTTGGCTAGGAACTTCCCGAGTTTACGGTCAGTTAAAGGTAGTGAAATCTGCCCAGGAGGATTCTGAGTCTGAATTGGCTCACAGCAGAGAAAGCATCAAATCAAGTTCATCATCCCTTAAATAAAGAGTGAGCATTAGATCTCAGGCTAATATTATAACTGGGGCTATGTAAAAGCTATCTTGAATATTACATGAAGAGGGCTGTCAAGATAACTGCGCTTTCAGTAGCACGTCAAGGATTTTCTCATTGACAGGATGAAACACTGGGACCCAAAGCAGCTGCTGGTGTGATAATGGTGCTGTGCGTGTAGTGTGGAATGATCTGCCAAATGTATTCTGCTTTGCATTTTATTTTATAAAGGGATTCTTGTTTCTCACAGGAAGTACAGTTTAAAAAAACAGTCAAAATATAGAACCTTAACTTGCACTACCTCTGTGTGGAAACACTGGGTACTTAAAATATAGATCTCATCTTTGGAGACGATTTTACTGAAAATAATTTAGTCACTCACCACATTCCCTCAGGGTTGCTTTACTATAGTTATTGAGAAGTGTGCATTAAGCCTTGGGCTTCATTTCACATCTCCAATATCAATCCAAAGCATTTGCTTTCATGAAATTTTGATCTGAGCTCACTGCAGATTTGAGACAAGATTTCCAATCATTGCATTGCTAGCCGCGTCTGTCCCTCAGACACTCTTCACATTCCAGTTTCTACAGTTGTACAATTGTTCAATCCCAACACAAATGGCAGTTTCTCAGAAGCCTCGTCAGGTCCCCCGAGTCCCCGCTAATCATCATTCTGCATCTTTAAGTGTAAAACATCATAAGTTCAACAACTACCATTTTTCCCTTCCTGTTGTGATGAAGGAATATCTAATGTAAGCTTCTTTAAGTCAATTTACTTTTTAAAAATAAATTCTTCTACTAGTGCTAATTCTTGAGCTCAGTCAGGATTTTTGAATAAATAAATTTGGTACATAATTCTCTGTGTTTGTGTTTGTTTTTAAGACAAGGTATCAATATGCAGCCCCAGCTGACTAGGAACTTATGATCCTCCTGGCTCAGAGTCCTGCATGATGAAAGGTAGCTTAAAACAAACAAACAAGGGATTGGGGATTTAGCTCAGTGGTAGAGCGCTTGCCTAGCAAGCACAAGGCCCTGGGTTCGATCCTCAGCTCAAAAACAAACAAACAAACAAAACTTAAAATACTCCTAGGTACCAGGTTCCATAATAATAAGATATTCTAAGGTAATTACAGATCGACTTTAAATGTTTAGCACACCATAGATAAAAAGAAAGATACTGGCCCTGTCTCACTAGAAAGGAAAAAGTCCTTTGCAGCCTATGTTAAAAAAAAAAAAAAAATTCCTCCAAACAACCCAGGGTGTTGCCAAGACTCAAGGTTGCTCTCTATAGACTAATGGCAAGACTCCATTGCTAAAAAAAGAAAAAAGAAAACAGAAAAAGAAATTTCTTTCACTTCGTGGAAAATATTCAATGAAAGTGCAATGAATTTTGAAGCTGGTAAACTGTTCATTCAAAGGGAATTGGTTTTAACTTCCATTTACTTTCATTAGGTTAGGGGGACTCTAAATTTGTTAATGATAGTACAGTTGAGAAAACTCTTACCAGCAACAGTTTCCTTGTTTGGAACGGGTCCTTGGTGCAAAGTTTCCATGCACAGCATGCAAATGTGTGTCGTGTTCATAAATCCATTCACAAATGATGGCTTTACGACCAGACTGTATTTCTTCCAAACAAAGTGGCGGTAATATTTTTAAAAATCTGCAAGCCCTTTGAGAGTCTTCAAAAAGAATTTCATCATCTTTTCTCATTGAAGTGAAGATATTTATAACGAAGAGGATGCTGTACTGCCACTACGGGGAGGAATTGCATTCCCCACCTAAAAAATATAGCCACTGATAGTGTACATGTTTTGCATTTAGCATTGAAAATATATGAGGAACGAGATGTAAGTAGATGCAGTAGAATCTAGAAATTAGCCTAAGTCAGCTCTGGAGATCAGATTTAGGGAGGGCCATAAATCACTCCCTAAGAGAACATTACTATTCTCGATACTCTAAAATGTACCAAGGATCACAAACCTATTTGTAGCCTGTATAAGCTGTTCTTTCTCTATGTTTTATCAGACTCTGTAGTTCCATAAAGGTGTACCAAAAAGCTGTTTTAGGGCTTTTTCTTAAATATTGAATCTCATTGCTGTGAAATTCCCCAAGGTGTGCAGGGCTATACCTATGTTTTCATAAATACCAAAGCTAAAGGCTGAAAAATGTTCTTTTGCAAGACCCTTCTCATCCACTTCCACATTTTGTTGGAGAAAATAAGTTACCAGTTCTTTAAGCCCCATGAAAAGCCACATGTAAATACTCCACCTAATTTCTAGGAACATTTACTTAAAGTGATTTTTAGCACTTTGGCAAGGATTACCATGAAATAAACTTTTGGAAGACATCTTCGTCAACTGGTTGACCATAGTCAATCTTGGCTGTCTCCAGTAGCCTACAGTTCCCACAAGCTCAGCTATAGACGCTATGGTACACCAAAGCCTCCTTGTTGGCTTTTCTAGGATGACAAAAAATCATGGATTTTCTGGCAAAGTGAGCCTGAATTTCACTTTAAGATCAACCTCCCTCTCCTACAATCTGGGATCTGCATGCTTGACTCTAATAGTGCATAGGTGAGACCTTCCCAGACACGTGTGAAAGTCTTACTCCACCTACCTATCTTTTGGAGCAACTGTGCTCTATTTGTCATGATGACAAGACTGTTCTAGTGTTCCTTTGGCATAAAGACACTTTCTGAGTATCTATTACAGGCCAAGCATGTCCTTATTTTGAGGCTGCCTTGGAGCCATGGTCATGATGCACATAGCCAAGTCACTGTTCTTACTGGGTTCACATGTAGTGGAAGAGTGAGACAATGCACAATAAAATAAATTCTAGAGTGGGATGCACTATGAAGAAACCTTAGGTAAGCTCTCAGGGGCTAGCCTCTGGTAACATGTAACATATATGCTATGGTTACATAATTAATTTACAATGATTAGTGATAATTAATTTTATAATAATTAATTGTAGTAGGGGACAATTATCTCAATACTTATGGGGTTTTCTTGGCATCTGCCTTGGTTTCTGTCAGAAAAATGCTATTGGAGTTTTCTGATAGAACCCCAAAGGGTCTGTAAATCCTACAACAGCCTTTAGGATAACAGGGGTCCAGTGTGGAGTACTTGAAAATTTAAGCACTTATATCTTTCTTAGGCTGCTGCCCAGTCCCCGAGAAAAGTAGTGCATCATCAGTTACTTCTGAAATGCCCCTTTCTGTGCCTGTGATTCTAGTCCAGAAAAAGCATCATTGGAAGTGAACCAATTTGGTCAATTCCAGTCTGTCTAGATAAGGTTCCCTCCTTGAAAGCGCAGTGGACCCAGTGAACTAGTGTTATCTGAACATGCTCTCTCAGTTATTCCCAGGAACTTGGCTCTTGCTGGGATGAAACAACTAAGCTATAAACCTGTAAATTCCTGTCTCTGCTATAAACCTTGCAGCATAGGAGCACCAGAGAGAGAACAGGAGTGCTCTATCTCCAGCAGCTGTTCCTGAATCTTAGCAGTGCTTGGAGATGCTCATCCACACCCCCTCCCTCTGCCCATCATGTCTGCTGTGCATCTAGGCTGGGGCACTGTAGCTGCTCACTCTCTTTAGAAGTTTAGAACTCCTACAGTAATTTCTAGGGATTGGTTAGAAATGCGTTTCCATGGTCCTTTCTGAGAAGTGCACATGTCTTCCAAGTTTCTTTTCTCTTTTTCTTTTTAAGTCTCAGGGGCAAATACTTTATTTTATTTTTACAAGGGAGTACAACAAAATGTGAGTTTTAAGTGGCAAAAATAATTCAGAGATTTTCAAAATTGTCCTGCTTTTGAATCCTCTTCAAAATAATATTGATCAATTAATTAATTATACTCAAAATTAATTGGTAAAATTAATTAGAGTGTAACAGTGCTGGAAGAGTTGCCCAGCAGGGTGAAGGTATGGGCTTGAGCCCTAACACATCAAATTTAACAACACCAGCTACAGAAAAAAAGAAGGCTTTTACTTTTTTCTCTGTTGCTGAGTTCATGCTTGCTCTCTCTCTCTTTTTTCCTTCATTTGTGGGCCCTGGGTGGATGACTGGCCTAAAAGGGTAGTCCTGGCACTTGCATGGAGGGAGTTGAGCACTGGCAGTGAGTGATAAGAGGAAGAATCTTGTTCAGTGGCAATGCTGCATGCAGGGTAACACACTGAGCACATATCATATGCATACAGCAAACCTGCCAAATGCCCATTGTGGGGCATTTTATGGTTATGGTTGTTTCCCACACTTTACTATATAGTTTCTTTGGTGATGTAATAGCCAAGGTTTCATGGTGTTAAATTCAAAGGCCTTTAGTGACAGTTTGTCAAACTCATTTATTCAGATAGAAACATCCATGATTTTAGCCTCTAAGGCAGAATGCTTCCGTGGTCTTTAGCATGAAGAGAATCTCATTGATATCTATTTGGGCTTCACAGAATTTCAGAGAATCAGTTGGCAGTTGTTCTGAATCTGTATTCTTATTTCTAAACAAAATGTGTTAAAAGTTATCATCATTTGGATTTCCCCAATGAGACTCTATATATTAATTTTCACTATATTCTCACCCCAAGAGCTCCATGGAAAGTTCTATGTAGACCTCAGTTTTAGCCATGAGACTGCATCAACAGATAGTCCTCATAATATTGGCAGAAATATATAATTTTGGCTATTAACATGCATATTTTTCCTCTCCCACTGATGGGTTGTCTTAATTGGAGAAAATTATTCTTGCTAATTCTACTTTTATTCCACTAGTATCCTCCCAGGGTCAGGAAAATAGCAGAGAAATTAAGCCTCTGGTAGAAAACCCCATGATAGTGTGATAAATTCCAGTGTTGTGTTTACAATGACCATCTGTTATTTTTCTCTCTTTAAACCATGGTTTAAATTATTTTCCATTGAGGAGATATCTCTCTAAACTCTAGGTGGGATATATGGACCTTTTGAGATGTTTTTCAGATCTAGATAAAATTTTTAAAATAAAAACCAGACTCTTAGAGAATGGTTATGCAATATTACTACAGACTGATTGGAAGATTTAGGGAGCGGTGGAGATGGCAGCCAGGGCCTTGGCCATGCTCAGCAAGCACTCTACCACTCTCCTGTGTCTTTAGTCCCTTTTCTTCTCTTTTTATCAGTCAAAGTACACACAAAAGAGGATTAGTGGTTCAACTTTTTAAGATACAATGCGACACCAAAGATTATAAAGCTTGGAAATCCATCTATCAACTATGAAGTATTAATATTACCATCTTTTATATAAGTATTAGTGCTGTCATGACACATGGGAGACAGAAGCAGTGAATATGCCCATCTGGGAACACACATGTATAGCTGGAGACCTTCTCTCCAGCCCTGTCAAGCCCTGTTAGTCCAACAGCCCACTTATAAAATAAACACACAGATGCTTATATTATTTAAACTGTTTGGCCATTAGCTCAGGCCTACCATTGTCTAGCTCTTATTCTTATATTCAGCCCATTTCTATTAATCTATATTTTGCCACATGGCTTGTGGCTTACTGGTACCTTATATCTTCCTTGTCCTGGCGGCCACTGGCATTGTCCCCTCCTGCCTTTCTCTCTCCCAATTCTCCTCTCTCTTAGTCCCGCCTATACTTCCTGCCTGGCTACTGACCAATCAGTATTTGATCTATTTATTTATTTATTTATTTATTTATTTATTTATTTATGGTTTGAGTATGGATTCTTTTTTTAAAAATATATTTATTTATTAAATTTTTTTCATATTACATAGCAACCCCAGTTCCCCCTCTCTCCCCTTCTCCCACCTCCTCACCTCCCTCCCACTCTACCCTCATCCACTCCTCAGAGTGGGTAAGGCCTCCCATCATAGTCAACAAAGTCTGGCATACCAAGCTGAAGGAGAGCCTAGCCCCTCCCCATTGTATCAAGGCTGCGTAAGGTATCCTACCATAGGGAATGGGCTCCAAAAAGTCAGTTCATGCACCTGGGATAAGTCCTGGTCCTGCTGCCAGGGACCCCACAAACAGATCAAGACACACAACTGTCACCCACATTCAGCGGGCCTACTTTGGTCCCATTTTGCAGGTTCCCAAGCTGTCAGTCCAGAGTCTGTGAGTTCCAACTTCCAACTAGCACCAGTCAGCTGTCTCTGTGGGTTTCCTCATCATAATCTTGAAATGACATTTATTGAAGGAGGAAGGAGGTCTTAAATCAATAGTTATATACATTTCGATTGGCTTTGAAAGTTATAAATTTACAAACTCAAGTTCCATTTGCTCTCAGGATACCATCTTACAAGGACTCCAATTTGCACTAAGGCTCCTTAAGGAAGGGAATGGCTCAGCTGCCTACCAGCTATGGGTGGGTTAAGACTTCTGTTGGTCTTTTCTTGTCAAACACACAGATTGCAAGCCCAGTGCCACTTAGAGATCTTTGGCAACAGTTAACCCTGCAGCTCTCACAAGATTGAGTCTGTATGATAATGAGTATTCAGAGACAGGTAATATCTGGGGGGCGCTCATCAACCTAAGACAGAGCGCCTGTGTGGCCTGGACATGTGTCTCCATGACAGGTAAAGTGACCTGCCGACATCCCACACAACCTAAGTCAGAAGCTCATTTTTTAGTAAAGGGGGGGGCGACCTGTAGGTCCCTGGCCCCCATTTTGGGTAACTGTTGCATTGCTTGCAGACCTTGACCTTGATATCCTCCTTATGCTAATTCTTTGTGAGATTCCACCCTCCTGAATGCTTAAGGGAAGCTCCTTGTCTGTGTATACAGCATATTGGGCATTAACAGCTTAGATGCAAGATTGTAAAACTTCAGAAGCTGGGTTGGGGATTTAGCTCAGTGGTAGAGCGCTTGCCTAGCAAGCTCAAGGCCCCGGGTTCAATCCTCAGCTCAAAAAAAAAAAAATCAGAAGTGAACTTCTGCCCTCCAGGATTCTCCCATTGTGCTATAAGCCTGTATTTAAGACCTCCTCCCTCCTTCAATAAACCACATGGCAAGATATAGATGAACAGAAATGGGTTAATTTAAGATAGAAGAACTAGATAACAAGAAGCCTGCCACGGCTATACAGTTTATAAGTAATATAAGCATCTGAGTGATTATTTTATAGTGGGTTGCAGGACCACAGGGGCTTGGTGGTACCTGGAGAAAAACTCCAGCTACAAATGGCGCCCAACGGCTCGAGTTTCCACCTTAATCCTGAGACTATTTAATAATCAATTCAAAATGGAGCTAAAAACAGCTTTCTAGTTGTCTCTCTCAAGTTGGCGGGTTCCTGGCATGTGCATTTACTGCATGGTACATTTAGCCTTTACTAGTAAAAAAAAAAAAAAAAAAAAAGAAGGAGGTTTCTGGTTTCTGGGCTACACGCTGCTTTGATAGAACTGCTTCTGATAGTTGATGGTACACATGGCTAAAGACCCAGAGCTGGCAGTAAACTGTACCATGGCCATGTTAAAAAGCTGAGGTGGGCGGAGCCACTGCACTGTTTCAGTCTTAAAATGCTGCAGTGTAATACAATAGATTCACAATAAGAGATATTCAGATAGAACAATACTTTAAATGATTTACAATGTGTGTAAAAATGTATGTAGGCTTGAAAGGGAGAAAAAAAGGAATATATACAGTTATAAAAAATAGATAGGTTTTAATAAAATAGTCTTTAAAGAGACAGTAAAGATTCTATGAAAAATAAGCCACATAAAGATGGATATTACACACAAAATCTGGATTATGTTGTCTTTGGGATTTTTTTAACTGAAGAGAGATATTTGATTATAAACCAATATGTATATTTTAAAGATATCTTGACTTCAAAATTTGTATATAAGGATATGTTGCTTTGGAAAAGAGGCTCTGCTTTTGTTTCCACAGAAAGCCAGAGGCTGTGGATTTAATATGTATCCAGATTAAGATACATCAGGTTTGACCAGCCAAAACCACCTGAAAGGTCTCTGATGACATCATGGCCCATGATCCAACATCCAAAACAGTTTCGAGGCAATTGGCTCAAATGATACACCCTCATGGACTACTCCATAATCCTAAAATTTTCTTTATGTCCCCATAAGAAACAGCGCCCCCCTCCAGGAGGAAGTAGTAAAAAAACTACGCCCAAATTCCCAAATATATCAAGCTGGCTTTGGAGATGGAATTGGCTCACTCCATCTCTAAACCCAGACATATTGATTTAAAAAAAAAAAAAAAAAAAGAAGCTTAAAAGATTCTTGTGTCCCAAATCAGAAGAGTCCTGTGGTGTGGGACACAGAAAAAAACAAAACAAAACAAAAAACAAAAAACATTATTTTTATTTAAATCAGGTTGATTATAAATGTGATCTCTTTCTAAAGAAGAAAAGGGGATATGATACAGATATAATAGGATGAAAGGGGAGATTAATGAACTTACTTTTAAAGAGCAAAAACTTGTTTAAAATATTTTACATTGGTATAGATTTTAGTCTATTGATACAAACTTAAAGTTAATTTTATTATAGTGTGTGTATATTTCTACTCTTGTTTAAGGTATTATGTTTGTACAGCTCATTTAAAATTGTAATGGATAATTAAAAATAGATTAATAATTAGTCATCTATGATAATCATACTCATAGCCATGCTAGTTAAGTCTTCTAGGTATACATAGATATATTTCAGATAGATAGGTAATCTTCAAATACTTCAAAGGCCTACAGAATATGGCATTTAAAATATTTTAAAAATTTAGACTTTCTAGACAGTGAGACATGTCTGCTCCTGGCAGCACCAATTTACTTCAGAGACGAGGATGGGCATTGAAGACACCTCAAATGGAGTTTATCTTCACCTTGGCAAAAATAGCCATTTGGGCAAGAAACTGTCCTTGCCTGGACTGCTTGATGGACTCGACATGCAGGACCCATAGAAAGGTGACCACTGAACTTTGACAAAATGGTCCTTCAGGTTCCTGCTTTGCAGAGGAAACTGCCAGACATTCTACAGGACTCTAAGAAAAGTGACCAAGAGATTCTAGCCTGTGTGCTGAAGACAGATGCCCCAACTTTACAAAGGAACATTAGGTGACTGTCCAGACTGCCAGCTGTCTCTGTCTACCCTGCAAGACTCCTGAAAGTTGCTTGTATCCTTCTCCCATTTCTCAGGTAATATTATATCCTTCTGAAGCCTTTGATGTGACTGAAGACTAGATAGGTATAATTTTCCTTAGATATGATAAAAGATAAGTTAGATATTAAACGTTAGACTCACAAATATAGGATAGATAGTATATCTTCTTTAATTTTGCCAAATACTAATAGACTAGATATTATAAATAGACTAGATATTGTAACTATAATTCTTGCTTGATAATTGTTTTGTTGTCTGTAATTTTACTATGTGAAAGTTAACCTTCCTTTAAAAAAAAGGGGGGGGAGTGTTATGGATATCACTCTGTATAAACAAAATGCTGATTGGCCAGTAGCCAGGCAGGAAGTATAGGTGGGACAAGCAGAAAAGAGAATTCTGGGAAGTGGAAGGCAGAGGCAGAGAGAGCTGCCAGCTGCCGCCATGACAAGTGAGATGTAAGGTACTGGTAAGCCACGAGCCACATGGCAAGATATAGATTAATAGAAATGGGTTAATTTAAGATAAAAGGAGTAGGTAACAAGAAGCCTGCCACAGCTATACAGTTTATAAGTAATATAAGCGTCTGAGTGGTTATTTTATAGTGGGTTGTGGGACTGAAGGGGCTTGGTGGCACTTGGAGAAAAACTCCAGCTACACACATGTTCAGGAAAGGGAAAGGAAACTAAAAACATCTTTCAGGGTGTCAAACTGCCATGACATTGGAGTGGTATCTTGCAATTTCCCAATACATCTAATTTATTGATGTTTTACCAATCATCATCTTTTATCCTTAGTATCCAGCATCGAAGCATGTATTACTTTTAGTTCTCATACCTCTGTAATTTTTCTCTGCATTTTTTAAATGGTGCTGAGGGTCCACCCCCTGGTCTCTCACACTCTGGGTGGGCACCTTGCAGTGGAAATAAATTCCCCTACACTTTCTATCCTTTTAATTCAGAGACTTAGTTTTTAATTTTGAGATAATTTAAAACTCAGAAAAACACAAAGATACAAAGCAGGTCCACTTTGCAGTTTCAGAATAAATCCCTTTTCAAGATTCAGTAATTATTTAGTCTACCCTCTCTTTTTGTTTCTGTCTCCATCTAGATTGTAGATAGATGATGGAAAGAGAGACAGACAGATGATAGATAGACGATAGATAGATGATGGATAGGTAGATGATAGATAGATGATAGATAGATGATAGGTAGATAGATCGATAGATGGTGGATAGTTAGATGATGGATAGACAGATGATGGATAAATAGATACATAGATAATAGATGATAGATGCACAGATAGAAAGAAAATAGATTATAGGTAGGTAGATATATCTATATCTATATCTATCTATCGATCGCTCGATAGATAGATAGATAGATAGATAGATCGATCTATGCAGACTTTTGCAGGATATAAGATCAGAAAGAAGATTTGGAATTATGTAAAACACAAATTAGAAATATATTAGTGAATTCACAATTATTAAAATGTTTTGCACATATGACTTTTAACATTCTTCCTCTTCTCTCATGAAGCTTGGTGCACCAAGTTAGTAACTGACAGGGATGCAGTGCTGTGATGGATGGTGTGGCCACACAGCAACCTTGTGCATCAGCCTCTGCCTACTTGTACCTGTGAATTATGGCAAAAGAAGCACCAGAGTTTTAGAACTATGCCATGAAGAAGTCTTTTTGGACTTTTGAGAGGTACATTAAAACTTTTCCAGCATTAATAAATAAATTCATGAACTCAGAGAGGACACAGCCTGTGAGTAGTGGAGCAAAGATTCGACACTCTGGGTCTAGTCACAGCCTCAATTAAACTCCAGGAGCCTTAGTTGAAGCAGTTTTCTTGAAGGCCGTTTTCTAATGCTGACAATACCTCGGAGCCTGTTGGAACAGTGACGATTCAGCACATCCTGGACTTGGTGTGTGCCAATTTACTGGAACTATATGATCTGTTCTCATCAAGAAACTTTTGGGTTTGTCACTAGGCTGCTTCAGATAAGCTAATTCCCTTCAAGCAGGCAAATGAGGAAGTCATTTATATAAGCAAAGATTCAGTGAAGACTGACTGGTCTGAGGTGGAGGCCAAGGACTTGAAAAAAGACATTTCTACTGATTCCAGTGTTCTGACCCAGATACTAGGAGCAGTTGTGATACACAGTAGGTATGGTGCTAACTCATTTGAAATCCTTCTCCACCATTTTGAAGAGGCCAATAAACCTCTGGGAGTTTGGTGAGTTTCCTTCAGTGATTGTGTATTATCTTTCAGTTTGTGAGTTTGGAAAGCAAAAGTCGAAGGAGATGAAAGGTCAGGCTGACATTTTTTTTTTTTTTTTTTGTTAGAAACCTGCATTCATGATTGGGTGAAACTAGAGTACCAACTAGTTGTTTGCAGCATCTTGGACTTAGAGATGCATTAATTTTTTCAATCCTGGCTCTGTCAATGCCTTTGATAACAGTAAAAATGCTTTTGTTAACCTCTATTCCATTCATTTTTTAAAGTGTTTTGTGACGCTTGTATCTTATGATGCTTTGGGCCATTTTAACTTCTATGATTTCCCACCAGAGCATTTGTCCATGTTTCCTCACACATTTTATGGGTTTTTATTGCTTATACTCTTTTACCTTTCATAATGAGGCTTTCTGTTAACACTGACTCAACCAGTTCATGAGACAAAGAAACCATGCAAACAGAAAATATACTTTTAGGATAGAATCGTCTACTGTTTTGTTTTTAAATCCCAACAGAGCCTTTAATTGCTTAGCCTATACTTTCTGATGAATATATAAATATACTAGCAATATTTTATGGACCATGTAAATGACAATATTATAGCTAATAGAGTCTGTCCATGATTGACCAGTTCTGTTATTTAAAGTAGGAAAGAAGGTTTGGTTCTATGGAATGCTATTATCTTTTCCATTTGGTGTACCCCCCTCAGCCTCACATTTGGAGCTGATCACCAAGAGAATGGCATAGTCACCCTGGGAAAAGGAGTTGGAGCCTCCTCCATTGACATCCTCAACTCTGAACACACTTAGCTTTCTGAAATGTCCGAGGGTATCAGGACACATGTGGAATAGCACCTGAATTCATGAAGCAGATTTCATGAAGATTTCCCAGATACCCTAAATGTAAGGGCTTGACTGCCTTCCATTGTTAGAATCTTTCACACTCAACAAGAATTAATTCTAGGGAAATTGTAGAATGGTGATAAAACTTTAGACTACAAAGACACTCTTGAAGTGTAAGTTCTTACATCTTATAGTTTTAGTTCAAGAAATGGAATATATTTGAACAATCAAAGGGGCCCTCTAATAAGCCGTTCTGGAGCTAGTGAATAGAATGTAGTGTAGTTTCAAGACTGTAGCATAATGATTCCTGGGAAAATCTTTGAATGACTTTTGTTACTGTTCTTCTTTATTTTGTTTTAGACAGGTCTTAGGTATCCTAGGCTGGCTTTGAACTGGCTATGTAGCCAAAGTTAATGTTGATGGCCTTCCTGCCTCTAAGTGCTAGTATTGCAGAGGTGCATCATGATGTTTCTGTATATACTGTTAGGAATAAAACCCCAGGTATTGTGGGTGTTTAGGAAATGACTCTCTTACCTGAGATGAATCACTAGCCTGAACAACTTCTCTTCCCAAGACTAATGAAAACTCCTGCCACCGTTTGAAATGTGAGATGGAAATTAAAAATCACTGCTATAAAAATAGAAACAAAACAGCAACCAATATACTTCAAAACCAAATATGTATCAATGAATACCTTTGAGACACCTCACAACAAAAACGTTTGCTAAAAGGAAACTTGCATGAAGGAAATGAAAGTTCTGGAAAACAGTTATTTCAGGAACTAGACTGTCACACTCAGCCATAAAACAGCAGCATGTGAAGCCATAGATGCACCATTAATGCATCTATAAGTCCAAGACTGGTTAATGTAATAAACACATATTGTTAAGTTGTTGAGAAAAACACTTGGCTTCACGGAATGATCTGTTTTCTTTTAGATTATTTCAAGCTTACAGTTTATCAAAGGATTTCTGCTTTGTTTAAAAATATTTAATTATGGCAAGACTATTTTCCTCACATTTGACTGTGTATATCCAAGAGAGAGTGTGATCTCACAGGGGCTCAGTCAGTTACTTAACCTGTGTGTGTGTGAGATTCTTCCCAGAGCACTGCCACTTGAAGTAGAAGAGTGGGAGTGTAGTCCTCTTGCCTGAATAGAGCATCCTACTCTAAACAATACTCTGCTTAGATGGAGCTACAACATACAAACAAAACATGATTATTTCATGGACAGGTAAGTAGGTCAGTGGTTGGGTAGATAAACAGCAACAATCACCATATGTGCAGTGGCTACTGATTGTTTAATGCCAATTTGCTACCTGGATTTTTGCTGCTGTTGTTGTTGTTCAATAAAAAATTTCATCTTTAAAAGAATGGTTTTGGTTTGTTTTCTTTTGTGCTTTTTCTTTTTGCCAGGTAGATGTCAGAAAAGACTGGTCAAATAGTTTGTAGAGGTGAATAGGTCAGGTCAAAAGTGTACATGTACTTGATTTAGAAAATACCCCACATTTTTCACCCTTGCTTACAGAAATATCATTGAAAAAGAACATCTAGGAAGTTGAAACAAAGCTAATTGTCTTTCTAAGTTGTTTTCATTTACCACACAATTCTAGTGTGATTTACTTTTGGCATATTCCTTAAGGAAAAAAAAAAACAATAAATGGGTGACCACATTCAAGTGTAACTTCCTTGATGGGGTGTCTATGATTATAGACAAATAATGTAATAAATATATACATATTTAAATATACATTATATATACATAATATACAGGAGAGAGGGAGAGGGGGAGAGAGAGAGAGAGAGAGAGAGAGAGAGAGAGAGAGAGAGAGAGAGAGAGAGATATTTGTCACTGCATTCTATTCCCAATTTATACATTGCTAATAGACCCATGAAAGTATGTGTGCAAGTATCTATTTGAGAAAGAAAAACATTTTTCTGTGTTATGTACTGTGTGGACAGGACTCTTTTTAAACAATAAGATGCCAGTTGATTTCTTTTTGAAAAGAATTCTAGGCAAATGATGAACAGAAAGAGGAGCAAAGTGATCATGTTTCATAAAGAATAAAATTGTTGGATAAACCCAGAAGGGGTAGACTGTTAATCAGGCTCAGGATTCTTCCCTACCCCAGAAAAAAAATCCAAATACCTTTTTTCAGTTTATCCATGTGACATTGACATTTGCATTCACATATACAAATCCTTTCTGAGACTCTATTTTAAGAGTTTCCTCAGAACTCTAATGTTTCCTCTTATTCATCTATTTTCCTTTATAAAATATTATTTACAAATTAAGCTATTACTTTTACCTCTTTGATGTTGAAGAATTATTTTAATGATTATGGTTCTCATCTCTTTATCATGACTTGTTTTTGAGGATGCCATTATTTTATATTAGGTCTAATTTTAGTTTATTCCTTTTCCCCTGTAACAAGTTGTTAAAGAATATAAATATTTTACATAATTTTAAGTGACCCACATTTCAGAGTTTATAACAGTAATATAAGGGAGCATACCTCGTTCATCAGAGTAGAATTATCATGCTTTCTGTTTTAGAAGTAGTTTCTATCAGTGTAAAATTGTTAAGTAAGCACTGTTATCTGCATTCACTTTGAGAAAAATTACTCGGCAAGTACAAAGTAATTAAGCAATAAGACATGACAAGCCTTGCATTTTGGGGGAATTATTATACATCTTAGTTGTCTTGAGAGGTTCAGGCCAAAGGCTGAATGGCTTCAACCACCCAAGAAGACTAATAAACCCTCAAGAAATGTACCACCTGTCATATCTTATTGCTATTATGGAATGGAAATCATGAAACCCAAACAAGGGGAAAAGGTTAGATCCGTGCCTTTGCTAAAGATTACTTACAGGACTGTGACATCACTGACAGGTCTATGTGTGTCCAGAGAATTCTAAAGCCATTGCATAATTATTGCACAAACAACACAACTCATTTGAAACTGCTGCTTCAGCACCCGCAATGCCAATTTTGTCATATACCAGTCCCCCAAAGCCCTCTTCTTACAGAAATCATATTGGTACTCTTAATCCCAAGCTTTCCTCTTGCCCTGATCATATAGCTTCAGGGGCAAGGGTGCATTTGAGAGAGGATGTAGAGGTTGTTATGTAGAAATAATCTTGCCCCTTAGAGGACTGGAGGCATTTGGTTCCTTGTATGCCTTCTAACACCCCAAGGTCATTATCTCATGATAATCACATCTCCTGGAGTTGCCTTATTGCTTAAATGTAACACTAAATTTTAATTACAATGAAATAGAGCTCTTCTGGTAGTTTACACAACATCTTGTGTTCTCGTTGCCAGATGGAAAAAATGCAGAGCTTTTACTGTAATCGAGCGTGGTGGTCCTGGGCTCCAATGCAATAAACACATATTGTTAAGTTGTTGAGAAAAACACTTCGCTTCATGGAATGATCTGCTTTCTTTTGGACTATTTCAAGCTTACAGTTTATCAAAGGATTTCTGCTTTGTTTAAAAATATTTATGGCAAGACTATTTTCCCCAAATTTGACTGTAATGGGCAAATTTAATTTAAAAAAAAAAGAGTGCTACCCACTACTAAAAAAGACAGATCACAAAATATTTTATTCTTGTCATTTCTTCTTGGTTATGGTGCCATTTTGAAATGCAGAGCATTTGAATGAACACATTTTAGTGACCCTGTAGTTTTTTTGACTATTAACCACACTTCCCCACATGCTGCCTGCTCATCCAACTTGAGCATTTGGTATCTCCTTAGGCTTCTACGTCATTCTGATTTCTTTATAATCAATATTTTTAACTGTCAGAAACATGTATAGTCTTCAGAATGATTCTGAACCATGACTTAAGACTATAGGATGATGTGAAGTTGGGATAGCTAATGTCCATGACAAACCAACTTGGGCTAGGATTATAGCTCAAGAACAGGGTATTTGCCTGCATGTGGGAGGTCACAGTGGAAATCCTAACACTGAAATGGCTATCTTAAATATAGTCATCTTTAGAATGCCTGTTTATCTTTTGGTTCTGTGGTTAAAATTTAAAGGAAAACAACATACTTGCCAAGTTGCAAGCTCCTTATACGTTCTGTACCTTCCACATTGTGGCTTATGAGAGTCTTTTATTAGGCTCCAAGGCCTCTATATCATGAGCTGGGGAGAGTACAAAATGATACTATCAGCTCTTGACACTCAAGTCCCTCTTTCTTCCAAAATCTCAGCTTGCCATGTTTAAGACTGTGATTGAAATACTATTTCTTCAGAGGCTTGCCGCCCTTTTCCTTTAAGGCCTTGCTTGCAAGTCACTTTCCCAAGGTGGTGCTTATAAATCACTCTGGCCAACTACTCCCTGGCTCACTTCTGGATCTTAATCTCTTATGTCTTTTTCTGTGACATTTATCATCTTCTAAGCAACTATGCAATTCAATTATGCATTAAAATTGATATGTATTATTTGGTAGAATTTCATTGCTTGAGAGGAGAGGTCTTTTCCTTGTTTTGGTTACTAGTGAATCCCAGAGTTTTCTTTCAAAAATTTCAAGTGTCTGGAGGAATTCTTGATTTGTAACAAATACATTTGTAATAATTATTTGTAACAATTACATTTGTTTTGTCTTGACAGATATCCGAGAAAAAAAAGAGGATTTATTTATTTTAGCTCATGGTTTCAGAAGTATCAGCTCAGAGTCCTTGGCTCCATTGATTGTGTGCCTGTGGTGAAGGAGAGCGTCCTGGTGTTGGGAGTCTGCGGAGAAGGAGGTTGTTTTCACAGTGAACAGGCAATCCAGAGGGAGGACAGCACCTATGCCGAGTTCAATCTCAAAAGCCATGGCCCTAAGCATTATGACATCCAGGTAGGACCTATGTCCTAAAGTTTCCAGAACCACCCCAAATAGTATACTAGCTGAGGAAAAGAAAGTGTTCAGCACGTGAGCTCATGGAGACAGTTCTTATTTAAAGTATAATCTGTTCACTAGGTAACGTGAGTGAAAGGGTGAGTAACTAACAGTTTCCAGGACGTGCAAGGAAGGGAGAGCTTGGTCCTTTTTCCTACCAAGATTTGCCATAACGAACTGAAAAAGGATCAAGCCTAATCTGTCTCCTTATTCCAAATACAAAAAGCCCTGGCAAGCAGAAACAGAAGATTGGGCCCTTTATTGTAAACATACTTTAGAGAGAGGTCCAATCATTGATGTCTTAACTTTTGCATGTTAGAAAATACTTTAATACACCCAATGTCATAGCTATAAAAATGTACATTCAACTACTTCAACTTAGTTTATTCACTCACTTTCTTGAATGCTGGCTATTTTCTCAGTTGCTCTTGAACAATTAAAACAGAAGCACAAATCTATTAATTTGTCTCTTTACTTATGAAGTTACTTTAAGCATTTTTTATGTTATTTTATGATAGAGCAATGTTTGTGTTTTGTCTGTCTATCTTATCTGCCTATCTATCTATCTATCTATCTATCTATCTATCTATCTATCTATCTATCATCTCCCATATGTTAGACTGGCCTTGAACTTTCCATGTAGCTGAAGGTGACACTGAAAGTTTGATCCTCCTGCCTCCTTATCCCATGTACTGGGACCACAGGCATGCACCACAGTGACCCTTTTCTACTGTACTAGGGGTCAAACTTAGGACTTGTGAATGTTAGGTAAGCATTCTACCAACTGAATTGCTTTCTCAGCTGTCAATATAGACTTTAAAGATAGCACCCATATATTTAGTAAGCTTCTAGTCTGGAAAAATCCTTTTTAATTTTAATTTTTTTTACAAAAATTAAAACTCTATTCTTACCCTGCGAATAAAATGTAGAAAGTAATTATTACAAAAGAAAAGGTTTTTAAAAGTTAATAGCTTGAAACAAATTAAAGATGAAATATATTGAGCTAACATGCAATTTCTTATTTTACAGGTAGAATTTCAATAGTTTTATCAATGCTGGGATCATAGCAAAGCTATTCTGTTTCAAAATATTTCAAACTGTGTATTTTAACTTTCCAATACCTATGAATGTGAAGGGAAGTTGTATTTTTATGTAACAGTGCTATGCATCCAACTTTTTGCTTCATTGTTTCTTATTTTCCTTGTATTATTATTATTCCTTTTTTCTATTTTTTTGTTTTTGAGATTACAATTTAATTATAACATTTCTCCCTTCCCTTTCTTTCCTTCAAATCCTCCCACAAACCCTCCCTGCTCTTATTCCACTCTTCCCTGGGGAGGGCCACCTCTTCCATTCCCACCTCTCCCCCGATGTCTGTAATTCTCTTGCAGGGTTGAGGCTTTCCTTGTGGTCCGTTTCTGTCCAGTTTGGCATTTCACTGGTGTCATCCTGTCCAGCAGCCATGTTGGCGAGATTTTACAGGTGTAGCTCCTGACAGCACTAGGGGACACAGCCTCACAGCAAACTCCCTCATCTCTGATCACAGTTTTCCTGTCCTCTCTTTCATGCTGTCCCCTGAGCCTTGGGTGTGTGAATGTTTGGTAGATGCAACCACATTGGTGCTGGGCTGGCTCCACAGCTCTGTACTTTGGTTGCTTGTGGTTTTCTGTCACCGTCTCTGTCTATTGCAAAGAGAAATCTCTTGTTTTGCTTTCTATGATGGTTCACTTACAAGGACAACGTATGAGGTCTGTTTTTAACTGTGTTCTTTTCGAACACACCTATTTTGAAATCTGTTTTACTATTGGTGAAATTATTAAGGCCACTCCACGTAGTTAAAAGGGAGGTTTATTTTGTGGGGTACTTACAAATGAAAGGGTAGGTTGCAGGGTCTGGCAAAGGTATAGGGTAGTCCGGCGGTGTTCTCTGGAGAACTCAGCTAGGTCTACTCCAGCGTCCGGCGTCCCGGAACCAAGAGAGCCACCTCCTCCTGCTCCTCGGTCTTCTGCTCCCTCCTCTGCCCCGCCTTGTGGGCGTGATCATTACCGAAGCCTCAATGGAGGTTGGAACTTCCAGGCCAATGCTGGGATGGCTATCCACTACAGTTTTACTTTGGCTATTTTTCCTCTCTGGTTTTAATCTTATCCTATCTTTTTCAGACTGATTGCAATTCCTAATGACTTTAGCATCAAATCCAGGCTGTTCCCGAGCTGCTGTAGCCTGACTACAAGAGTATTCAGTTGCATCCTTGCATCCGTAGGGCTAGGTTTCTGTTACCAAGACCCACTCTGCTGACTTTTCTGTCCTTCATTGCTTCCTGAGCAGGGAACAGCATTGTTGTTCTGGTTGCTACCAACTCATCCATGTCCTTTATCCAGGTGTGTCCTCACTAGTCTGTCATTACAGCACTTTGGGTATTCCATGCACTGGATGCTCTGGCCTGCGGTTGTTTAGGCTCTCTCTCTCTCTCTCTCTCTCTCTCTCTCTCTCTCTCTCTCTCTCTCATTATAGAACAAGCTCCTTGAGGTAGAGCCTGTATCTGTCTCGTTCCTGGTTGTTTCTTCAGGGACTTCTCCATACCATAAATTCAATGCTTGTTGAATGAATGAGTAACTTGGTTAAAGTTGGAGAATTTCCTGTTATCTCATTAATAGTAACCTCCCTGCCGCCACTCCCCACTCCATGTTCATACACTTAAAAGCTGGAAAAGGTAGGAATACCTTTGCAATAAATGTCTGTGGATAATAAGGGTCTAAGATTTGGTAAGATGTTTTTCTAATAATGTGTAACTCCTTCCTGATGCTGTGTTTCTCTTGTCTTTCCTCATCTCACACAGAAGGGCAAAATTTGGTGTTTGTGGGTGTTCTATAGTGATTTCAATGATAATCATGTTTTGACCTGCTTTGTTTTGTACAAGGTTTTACTAATATAGATAAGATCAGGGGCAGATGCTTCAGGTGTTTTAAAGAAAGGATCTCAGATGCTCCCTTTAAAATTCTATGTGTATGACTTCTTTACGTGCATGTAAGTCGGTGCACCATGGGTGTGCAATGCATGAAGATGCCAGAAGAGGACATCAGGACTCCTAGAAACTGGAGTTACAGAAGGTTGTGAGTCATTATTTGGATGCTGGGAACTAAACCCAGATCCTCTGCAAGACCAAGAGTGCTCTTAGTTACTAGGCCATCTCTCCAGACTCTTGGCTATTCTTTAAACAGCACACATTATGTTATTTGCATTCATTAGGTAATTTGGATTTGCTGAGTATTTATATTGTTGCATGCTTACTTTACAGGTACTTTTTATTTTATCTGTTAACATCTCTGTGTGTGGGAGGGTGGAGGGTGTGTGTGCTCATACAACAGCAGGTGCGTGGAGGTCAGAGGGTAACTTTTGGAAATTAGTGCTTTCTTTCCACAAAACTGGGTTGTCAGGCTTGCATATGCCTTTACCCACTGAGCCATCTTCCCAGTCATTGAAAATTCTTAATATTTTCTTTAAATGTTTCTGTCATACCTGAAATCCTAAACCATCAGGCTGTCTGGTAAAATTTGAATGACTTTTATTTATTATCTTTTGAATATTATTTTATGCATGATTACCCATATGCATATGTGTAGGTATGGTGTGTGTTGTGTGTGTGTGTATGTGTTTGTATGTGCGTGTGAGTGTGGTATCTTCAGAGTCTAAAAGACAATTTGAATATCTTGGAACTGGAGTTACAGGAAGTTGTGAGCTGCATAATGTGGGTGCTGGGAACTAAATCAGGACCTTCTGTGAGAACAGTATGTGCTCTCAACCTCAGTGCCATCTCTCCAGCCCCAACTTCTGCTCCTTTTCTAATTGGTGATATGAAATAACACAGGGCATGGAGGATGCCTCAAATTTATTGTTTCATCCTTGCCATTTCAATATTAACTGAACTTGCTGCCCTTGCTTAGCATGACCAAGTGGAAATATAAAGAAAACAACATCGTTTAGTAATTGTCTGGAAACAGGAAGGCAGAGTATTATCTACAGCACAGGGCAATCCCATTGTGGAAACTTCACTCTGCAACCTCGTATCTTGTTCTGCTCTTACCCACAGGTCATATTATGCACTGCTTTGTGCTAGTTTGACAAGAACTAATGTGGATGCTTAAATATTTTAAAGGCTGAATGCTTCTGAATGATAAAATACAGAGCTGATCAACCCTTCCTGTTGCGTTTGTGGTTAATGATAAAGTAATTTAATACTTTTCTCCTTTTTGGTCTATTAGTAGTTTCTACACCAAATATTAAAGTTCCTTAAAGGAAAAATCTTCAAATAAGGCCACTCGGTGACACTTTTTAACTATAGTTGTTTTTTATTCAGCCATAAAATCTATCTTTCATAAAGAAACCCACTTACATGTCTTACTCCAGTGAAGGTTATTTGTAGACTGAAGGTCTTTTCTTGTCAAGAGATGATGAATACCATGTGTGAAGACAGAAGAGCATCAGACCTGTATTAGCTGGAAAACCCACTGATCTGTGAATAACCTAAAAAAGAAAACCTGAAGATTAGCAACGTCGCTTTTAAGAATGATCCATCAAATTCAACAAGCAGATTCACAGAGATGAATCATCGGGTCCCTTTTTATACCTACGATACAGTAAAGGTTATTTCCTCTCCCTACAAACAGAAGTTCAAAGATAAAGGGAAAGGAGGCTTCTGATCAGCCGTGGTATAAGTCAATATCCTAAAGTACTTCTGATGTTTTAGATGTAAATATTTGAAAGCTAAATAAAATGGTGTACTGAGCTTTTTTTTCAGTATTGAATTCAATGTTTGGGCAAACTGCTTTCTATTTTTGTATACTGGGGCACAGAGGAGAAATTAAATTATCTGTATACTTCCTCTAATTATTTATATCCAGCTTTACTTTTATGGTCACTGGAAATATTTGTTGAAATAATGTATTTGTTGTTGTATAAATTATTTTAAAGAGTTTCCTGCATAGTTTACAAAGTCAAGTAGTACTTAGATAAATAAAACCAGGATGTTAATATTCTGGAAGTCAACTTAATTGATTAAAAGAACAGAAACTCTCCTTCCATAAGATTATTACATGAGTGTACAATTGTGTTAACAGTAAACACTTTTACATTTTAAAATAGATTTAAAAGCATGGAGCTAGATACACTTTTCACAGTGTAACTTTCCTAGGTTTTATGTGCTGTATTTGAGGTGATTTCATTCATTTGTTTTCAGATTGAACTCGAGTGGATAAGATAACCTGAAAATTGAAGACAATTAATGAGGAGCCATTATAAAGATTGCTCAAGTTTTTTCAGACCAGTAATTTTTGTAGATAAACACATCCTACAATTATTTAAGTGCAATTTTCTTATACATCTACTTTTTTATTCAGGTGACAGCATTAGACAAAAATAGTACATTGTAGTGCAGCAATAGCAATTGAATTTTTATGCTGTAATGCTTAAGAAACAGTTTTGGCCATATATATTTTAATAAATCAAACTGGCTTGGGTTATATTTTTTGGTTTATCTCTCAATAATTTAGCTTTGAAATGTGCTTTCTCAAAAATATAGATCTCATTTGAGAGATGTCTCATACTGGGTTTTTTAACTAAGCAAATTTAAATAATTAGTTCCTAGCCTGCCCAACATAATGAAAAATAATTTTTATGGTGATTGAATGACAAACTTTCTTTGTGTTTAAACAATTAATAATCATTTCTGCTTTGATGGGAAACATTCAGATAATGTTATTTATAACCATTCTCATTATGTAAATTAAGCTGGGAACTAGAAACACCATGCCTAAAAAAATGAGTTATAGTCTCAGATTGAGAAGTTTGCTGTTAGATAAACTTTACTGGTTGAAACTCACTAGGACAGCTGAAACTGCCATTTCTCACCAGATTATTGTTCAGGAATAGAAAAATAAACAAAAGCTAAAATAGCCCATTGTGAGGAATTAAGGGGACTTTTGTTTTAGGGGAAATTTGAGCATATGACTCACAGGATTATACTCTTTCTACGTCTTAGGTATTTATTATTTTGTAACAGATTAAGGTCTGTACTTTTAGGATTTGACGTTTTATTTTTTGTGAGTTCAATCTGAGATTGACAGTCTCAACTTAAAGAGTAAGAAAGGAAAACTCTGTTGGTTATTAGAAGCTTAACCACTGGAAGAGGCCTTGAAGCTTCGTCCCACCTGCTAGAACAGCCATAAATCATATGTGAACTCCGGAAAGACCTGTCAGCGATGCTTAGATACGGCGCTGCAGCAAAGTGGCAAACACAGACTTCCAGAATTCAGCACCTAAGGCCCAGACAAATGCTATTGATTCTAACTTGAGCTGAAATAGTCACCCGTTCAATTTTATAATCCTTTCTGTGGATGATAAAACAAATTTTAACCAAATAAAACATGTCTTTAAACAGCTGTGGCATTTATGATATGCGGTGCTGGAACAGTACAGTACACAGCGTGTGTAGTTATTAAGTAGAGAAGGGAGCTGAGGGTAGAATCCTTCTTTTGAAAATCAATGTCCTCAGTGATAGAGCACTTCCGGGTTCGATCCTCAGCTTAAAAAAAAAAAAAAAAAAAAGAAGGAAAATCCATGTCCAGGGATCTTTCCTGCCCTCTTCTCCCTCGGTGCAAGGCTGGTGGGGTAGCCGACTGCTCTCCCTGTATTTTGTGGCCACGCTTAGCCCCTGCCTGAATTTTAGGCAGTTTGGGTCTATGGAGGGGCACAATGAAGTTCCACCCTTTTGCTCATCTCTGTGAAATATGTATTTTATGTATTTATATTTTCATGAGAACTGCTGCTGGCTGTGGCTGGCATGGCCAGCGGTGACGGGCAGATTGCTTTCTTTGGCCTCAGACGATGGTACCCCTTCCTTTTGCTGTGCTTCAGAGATGGGTCCGTTTCCAAGTTACAACTGCTTTCTGAACAAGAAAAAAAGAAAAAGCCCAAAACAAGACAACTTGAATAAATTTGAAGTAACCAGTTTATGATATTGGTTGTGAGTCTAGCTTTTAATGGCTGAGCATCTCTCTAGTCCTAAGTAACCAGTTTAGAAACTCATCAGTAACTGATTCCAATTCCAATAAACTGTGGCCAATTGCAGAAGGGCAGAAAAGGGACCAGATAGAACTGAGCATCATAATACTGTCATTTGCAGTAGCAGTAGATGTTTCTTAATGAAGAGATTTGTGGTGATATTTCATTTGTGCTGAAATGCGGTGATATTTTATTTGTATGTTAATAAAGAAAGCTTGCCTGGAGATCAGGGGGAAAAGGCCAGCCATTCTTAGTAAACAAGAAGTCAGGCAGCACATATCCTTAATCCCTTAGCAGGCAGGATCTCTGTGTGTGAAAGGCCACACTAGGGAACAGAGCCAAGCGTGGTGACACACGCCTTTAATCCTGGTACCAACCATAGAGACCTGGAGGTCTGTACAGACAGACAGAAAGTAACAGAGCTGTGTAGGAAGAGGAAGTGAGGTAGTTGGGTTAAAAAAGCCAATGAGAGGGCAGAAAAGTAAGACACATAAAGCCTGGGTAGACAGGAAGTCGGCGCATTTGGAAGCTGCAGAGTAAGTGAGGTAAGGTTGGATGGTGGCTTTCCCTATTTCCCCGATCTAAGGCTTTGGCTCTGTGTTTTTTATTTAATAAAACCATTTAGAAATTTGTCTATGGATGTTGGTGACAGTGAGCGATTCTTTTTGTTGTATTTTAAGTTTAATTTGAGAATGTTGTAAGCACTGTGTTGCAGGTGGCTTTGTTTCATCAGTCAAGGTTTTTTTTTTATTTTTTTTATTTTTCAAGATTGTCAGTGGGGGTGCACACATATGTTTATGTAAATGTAGAAAAGTGTGTTAGGAAGACTGATGTTGGTGATATTTTAGTGATTGACACTGGTCAGTCTTTACTTAAATTTTAAATAATGCAAATGATTGAGCTGTAGGTAATTTTCATATGTGTATGCATGGAACACTTCATTTCAAGCAATAAAATTAAAAAATTAACAGTCTTATTTCTTTCCATTGATACCACCACTCAAGTATATCAAACTTGATTATATTCTTAGAAAAAATAGTTAAGTCAAACTTAAGAATGAGAAATTTCAAACATAACATATATCTAAAAATATAATTTCTTATATGGTATTTAAAAATGGTTGACCAAAATTAAAAGACTACAAATATCAGTGAATCAAAAGTCTTTAAACAAGGCTAGTAATGTTCAGCTGACTATTAAAATTAGTTTGAAGTCTCTTGTTGAATAGATAAAATCGTAGCATTCAATGGCCATCTAATAATTAATATGAATGAGTGGTTTATGATTTCTTAATATGGTAAGATAGTTTCTGTTGCCATTGGTAGTGCAAATATTAATTTATGAATTCTTACATTGATGTGATACAAGGAGAAATGAGAAGCTGGTTAATGTGCTAGACGAGACAAACAGATTTTAACCTGTAGTACTGGAGCAAAGAGGAAGTATTCCAACTCACTAATATGAATTTTCTGCTTTCTAAGTCTTACTTCAGGCTTCATCATAACACATGTAGAAACGGTTCTACATCAGTAAGGACAGGTCCTCATGACAGAGTTATCTTTGAGCTATTTTAACATATTTAACTTGGCACATGGGTTGTGATCCTAGGGCCTCAAACCATGAGGCCTGGGGTACCTGGTTAAAGCCCATGCATTCTATTGTCTGTTTGCAATCCAGAAATATTTACTGAACACCTGCTCTGTCCAAGGTACTAAGCTAAGAGAAAGCTTGATACAAACATAATTCATACCATACTCCTATTGAATAGATTGTTTCACATCTGAGGGATGGTGTGTGCTAAGTAAGCCTTTGCATAGACACAGTGCTAACAAGCAGACTGGAAAAACTGTATGGAAAGCTTAATTCCAGGTGAGGATGTCATGCTTTCATTTGCTTAGAACAGACTTGAAAGGATAAGTAGTAGGATGTAAGTAGGTAAGAGGAGGTGGTATTCTAGGAACTGGCAGCAGCTTTTAAGCAGTGATAAAGGTGGTTCAATACAGAGCATAGGTTTAAAGAGTGGGGGTTGGGGACCAGCATGCAGGGCTCAGGTCTTTGCATCTTATTCTGTATGTTACTAGGAAGCACAGTAGGACTCTGAGCACAGACTCTCATAATCACTTGCAGTATAAACTTAATTGAAACATTCTTTCTTGTTTAAATAATACTTACCTAGTTAGAGACTTGTCAAAGCATAGAATATGGATGGACTTTGATGAAATTAAATATTTAGTGGTCACAAGTCCCTGTCTAATGCCATACTGATTTAAGTATAGGCATTTCCCAGAACAAAAGATGGATTATAAAAGCCACGTATTTTATTCCTAATTGCTTAGAGGCTCATCTCCAATTACAGTGTTGAGCTTTAGCTGAGGTAAGAATGTTTCAGCAAAAGTGAAATTTAATAGAACACATTAATTCTTCCCCATAACAACCAAGACATAGCACAAATTTGAGAATGCATTTCCAGCATGCTAAAATAGCAGACATTTATAAGGATATAACAAACCACATTGTGATGTTTCAGCTAGACCACATCACTACACACTACTGTATTATAAAATAATCAACTTAGCTGTTTTCAAAGAACAGATGGCATGCACATTCATGAAACAACCAAATTTATGCTGAAAATGTCAAACAATGTTGGTTATTACCAAATGAGTCATATTTAATATCTAATTTTTAACAAATTTGTTTTGAGAGTGATGGAAACAAGAGGAAACCCAGACATTATTATTATTTTTTCTTTTTCTTTTTTAATTTTAAATATTTTTATTTTATAATTAATTTAATTTTACATATCAGCTACGGATTCCCTTGTCCTCCCTCTTCCCACCCCCCAGCCTTCTGCCCCAATCCACACCCCCATTCCCACCTCCTCCAAGGCAAGGTCTCCCCTGAGGAGTCAGCCCAGCCTGGTAGACTCAGCCAAGGCAGGTACAGGGCCCTCCTCTCTACACCAAGACTGATCAAGGTGTCTCAGCATAGGCCCTACGTTCCAAAAAGCCAGCTCATGCACCAAGGACAGGTCCCGGTTTTACTGCCTGGGGGCCCCCTAAACAGTTCAAGCTAATCAACTGTCTCACTTATCCTGAGGACCCAATCCAGCTCCATGGGGGCTCCTCAGTTATTGGTTCACAGTTCATGTGTTTCCACTAGTTTGGCTATTTGTCTCTGCTTTTTCCATGTCTCAATATCTCTTGCTCATATAATCCCTTCTTTCTCTCTTGACGATTGGGGCTTGGCCGTGGATCTCTGAATCTGCTTCTATCAGTCACTGGATGAGAGTTCTATCATGACAGTTAGGGTGTTTGGTTATCCGATCACCAGAGTGCGTCAGCTCAGGCACTCTCTTGACCATTGCCAGTAGTGCAGGTATCTTTGTATTTTGGGGGACCTCTAGTTGCTTAGAGATATGCCATAATGAAAACAGAAAGAAAGGGACACACCTTGATCTACAGAACCCCAATGAAGAACTAGACAAATGTAGAAAAGAAGGCCCTGGGCTACTTTTTGTTTATTGCTTCCATATGGAGACTACATTGACTGTTTTCCTCTTGTGATTGTGAAGTACATAGTCACAAACATTCTTCAGATTCACAGTCAGTTTGAATATTCATCAGATGAGTGTGGAAGTGAATTTGGAGGCGAGCTGTCTCAGAGAGAAATGAAGGACATCAGGAGGAAGCCATTTGGGGCTTGCTGCCACATTGTTCTCAAGCTCACAGACGTTCTCTACACTACAATTGTTCTTTCTGCATCTGGGAGAGCAACTCTTAGCTGGCACGTGGGAGGGGTCCAGGTTAGTACAGTCTGTGCATCACAAAAAACTCAGCATCCATCTTGATAAACTAAATGGGTAGATGTGGTATTGTGTTCCCCCAAAATATTGTGCACCCTAGTAAATTTATCTGGGGTCAGAGAACAGACAGCCACTAGATACAGAGCTAGAAAATGGTAGCACCCATGCCTTTAATCCTAGCATTTCAGAGACAGAAATCCATCTGGATCTCTGTGAGTTCAAGGCCATATTGGAAACAGCCAGGCATGGTGACACCCACCTTTAATCCCAGAAAGCGAGCCTTAAATCCCAGAGAGTGATGGCAGAAAGGAGAAAGGTATATAAGGCATGAGGACCAGAAATTAGAAGCATTTGGCTGGTTAAGCTTTTAGGCTTTGGAGCAGCACAATTCAGCTGAGATCCATTTGGATGAGGACTCAGAGGATTCCAGTCTGAGGAAACAGGATCAGCTGAGGAACTGGCGAGGTGAGGTAGCTTTGGCTTGTTCTGCTTCTCTGATCTTCCATCATTCACCCCAATAACTGGCCTCGAGTTTGATTTTATTAATAAGCAACTTTAAGATTCCTGCTACAGGTGGAAGCATCTGGCAATAATAAATATTATTATGTGATGCATAATCATACTTCAGTATAATTTTAGCAGTATGTTTTCTCTGAACAATGTCATTCTGCATTGAACTCAACTGCACTGTCTCCACTTTTACTTTAGGAACATTAATTTTATTAATTGTTTATTGCCATGATATTTATCTCCTTGTCACAGCTTTTTATCTGTCATGTTTAAAACCATTCAGAACTAAGAAATAATAAACGAGATCCAGACCTCAGGAAATTAATCAGGAATTTATCTAATTCTAAGAAGAAACACATTTTTATTATTTTCACTGAATGACTAGTTCATCATTTGAACAAACACACAAGGCACCCACAAACACAGAGAGGGTGGGACTTGGACCCGGGGTCAACTTCACTGTAACTTCTCAAATTTTGTGTAAATAAAAATTCACATGTGATTCTGCTTGTACTCTAGATAAAAATTATTTTATCATAAGAGGAAGAAATATACAGCACCGTGAAGCACAATTACTTTGTAATTGAATATATGTCCTACCAAAATCACATAAAATTAGCTTGCATAACATGATTCACCTAAAACAAAACCTACATAAAGCATTAAATGAGTGGTTAATACCAAAGTACCATTTATAGCCAAGAATTGGGGTATAAATAATTTAACTCTAATTATTAACCCATTGATATAATATCTAATTATTCAACAAACAGTATAACAACATATTTGCTGCTTCTTATAGTGCTGTGGTAATTCAAGACCACACTAACATGCTTTTTTCTACATTTCTAACCCAAGGCAACCTAATTAAATTCATTTTAAACCAGCCTGGAAAAGACCAAGGGCTGGTATCAGATAGCACCGAGATAGCATCAGAGATCTGAGAAAGTAAATAAAACCACTAACGTTGTCAGGTTATCTGGAAGGTACCACAGATATAGTTAATGCTGGATCCTTAGACCAAAGAATTGTGAGGTCAAGGAATCCGCTAGGAGTTAGGGGGGCTTTAGAAGACGCTAGGTCTGAACTTTAAGGTCAGATGGGCTAGCTCTGGCTTTGGGGTAATGCTCCCTCCTTACTCTGTTGTTTCGTTAGCGATGCCACCCGTAGATTTTGAAAGTAACTGAGCCTCAGCTTTAAGTCAGCGACACACCAATCCAAATGCCAAGATACAGAAACACAGTTAGTCACTGTTAGCTAGTCAGTCAATTAGATGAGGGAGAAAAGTAGAGAGCTTCTGAAGTTTGATGGCAGCAGTATTGATCAATCAATCAGCAATTGAAGGGTCCGTTGCATGGTGTTTTATTCCCCATGTGAACAACATCTTTTTTTGTATCATTTATCTACTATACAAACTACAATTTTTGAATGAATCGTTTTGTTTATTCAGTATCCCACTATGAAGTCTGAGCTGGCCTTGAACTTGGGATCCTTCTGTCTTTATGTCCTGAGGACTTGGATTACAGCTGTGGAACAATCCTTTAATGAGCTATCTGAAAAAATGAGAGCTTCTGCACTCTCTAGTACTTGTTTGGTATGTTGGCTCTCTTATGTCAGGGCTGTGCTGTGTTACACAGCCAGCCTTCGTTTAGACCTTACCTTTCTGAACTGCAAGCTCCACAAGAGCAAGATAAAGCTTTTGCAAACTGCCTCCAGAGAAAGCCTTGACTACATAAATTGTATATAAATTTTGAAATAAACCCTATTATTTAATGATGACTATTAGTGATAATATCCTTGAGGAAATATTTAGGTTCATATTTTATGAAATACAAGCTGTTTTCTAATGAACACAGACAGGCATATTTTCTTGCTGCATCTTCCTATTGTTTCACATTTTTTTTTTCAGAAAATTTCATAGTTAATAGAAATTTCTTCTTTAATTTTATTTTCCCTCCGTGGTCTCCCCCTTCCTTTGCTGCTAGTTTCTTCCCTCCCCCCTCCCCCTGCCTCTCTTTGTTCCTCACTTCCCTCCCCCTCTCCCCTCTCGCTTCCCTCCCCCTCCCCCCTGCCTCTCTTTGTTCCTCACTTTTATTAGGGAAGTCATATTTAGTCTCATCACAACAACACTGAAAACTTTTTCCATATAATAAATTCACTGAATAAATATGTGACGTTAGAGGATAATGCTTGAATGACGTTTATACTGAAGGCCTCCTAAGATTTTTGAGACGATGCAGTGTGGACAATGATGCTTCAGAAAGGTTACATAGAGTTTCCTAGGTGGAAGAAAGGTTTGAGACCATTCTAAGGTGAGCCTACCATACCAAATGAGTATGGGAGCATTCTCTCTCTCTTTCTTTCTTTCCAAGGGTAAAAATGTTAGATTTTTTCTAAGACTGAAATTAGTTGAAAGTCTCCTCTTCTTCCATAATTAAGTAATAATATGAGACAAAGCATGAGTTATTACATAATAATTCATCCCATTGCTTTACTAAGAATGAAGCTATAGGATGAGTGCTTGTTTAAATGCACAAAGTTTGAGTTATTATAACATAATTCACACCTTGGGATGTCATATTGTGATTATAAAATGGCCCTGTGCAAATATTATTAATTTTTAAAGTTCAGAAATAAATTATTAAAAAAAATAACACATATGTCTTCAAATGATCCTCTCTAATGTGAATTCATTAAAAGTGGAATGAAAAATGAGTTAGTGTCCATTGAACCAGAATTATCTATCACCTTTCCCGAGGAACCATTTTCATTGACACACTGTTGAAGAGCACAATCCTTGTAATTTGCAGCTGTTGTATAGATGTTTTTATTCTTTAACACCCAACGAAGAATATATTCTTGCCTGGATTTTTCCCTCATAAGGGCAACACTGCTGCTGTAAGCCAGACCCTCAGCAGCCAGTTCAGTATAGCTGATTTCATCAAAGTTGGTGTACAGATCATGAAGGATAAATCCAGCATCCTACTGCTGGCCACTAGCTTTGGAAGTCCACTCTTGCCCAGGTTTTTGGAACAATACCTTTTGCTGGTCTCTCTCTACCTTCTTCTCTTCCACATCTTCTATAATTTTTTTCACCTTTTTCCTATTAGGTATGGATGGGTTTTAACACTCATGCTTTTATTTTCTTTTTTTTAAGTCTTACTTCACCAAGATTTCAATCTTTTTCAGTTGTCAATTATTCAGATAACTCCTACATACTGGAGTGTTTCTAAAATTTTAGCATATCCTACATTACTAGTATTTCTTGTTCTTATTTTACTTATACTACTTTACATACAGTAAGCACTCCCTCTAAAATGAAGTGATCTTGCTTTTTCTCTGGACCAGCCCTCTTTGCTGATTCTCTCTCAGTACTAACAGTGCTCGAAGCCTCTGAGGGTAGATGCCCTTCAGCTACTCCGTGTCGTATAATTGCTGCCACACTTACTTTCTGATATTTGAAGAGAAATAAGTTTAGGTAGATGTCCATAAGGGACTTAGACTGGCATAAAAGAACCAAGTAAGTCACTAGGAAGAACAGGATGTGCAAGATAGAGCAATTAAGTAAGGGACTTAGACTGGCATAAAAGAACCAAGTAAGTCACTAGGAAGAACAGGATGTGCAAGATAGAGCAATTAAGTATATTCAATTGACTCCACTTGGTGCTATGGAAAGCTTTAGCTCTGGTGGGTTTTGAGGGTCTTTAAGGTGTGAGGAGTCTCTGAGCATAGATCAACATCTCCTGGGCAATCAAAAGGAGAAAGGCCTGCCAAGCAAGCGCAGAGATTCATCCATGGAGTTCATGGTAAAACAGTTCCTCTTTCATGAAAACATGACAGTGGTGGATGGTGCTTTATTATTTGAATGTTTGGATTCAGCAAAATAAAGCAGTGAAACAGTAATTTCAGTAAAAAAAAAAAAAAAGTTGTTTTTTTTTTAAACATAATAGCAAATCTGAAATACAAGAAATCATTGCTGAACCTTCAGAGCCAACAAATCCTTCTTATATCCCATACTTTTTCTCCTCCTCTCCACCTTATTTTTATTTATTTATTTCCGATAGAGATAGATTTCACTATGGAACCCAGACTGACCTCTGAACCTTCCTGATTTAGTGCCACGAATTTCATGATAGCACTTACATGTATGCTCTATCATACTGTGTTCATGTTTCACCTATTATATGAAATACTTTGGCCTTTTATTTAAATCTCCCATCTACGTGGCTAATTCTACAGTTCTAAAACTTGCTAGGTCTGTTTTAAAGCACACTTTTAATTGGTCTCATCCAACCTACTGGTTCCTATCTGTTTTGTTCTCTATACAGGTTAAGGTTCCTAAAACCTGAATTTCTTGCTGTCTGTACTTTGATTATAGAGTCATAGTATTCTTCTTTTTTTTTTCTTTAACCTCTATTTATTGATTATGTTTGTGGGTGAGCCTTAGTCGTGGTTTGCTTGTGGAGACTGGAGGATGGGTTGCAGAAGTCCATCATCAGGCTTGGCAGTGTCTTTGCCTGCTGAGACATCTTACTAGTCTACCTTTCAATCATTTTCCTGTTCAAAGACCTGTGCCCAACTGTCAGGCTTCTCTAACACCTTGATCATGGTTGAGACAGGGAAAGGTACATTTTCTATGATTTTAAAAATGTATCATCAAATGAAACACATCACAGTCTTCTGCACAAACACTTTCCTGTGTGCTTTATGCTCTTGAAAACCCTGTTTATTATTCCTCAAGTCACCTCTAATGCCTTCTACTCTCTTAAATTTTAGCTGAATTATCACATTCTCTGTGAAATGATTTTCACAACTTCCATCTGTTTCAACTTTCCAACTTCTATCAACTCTGTGTCAGTATAACTTATTATGTCACTCAGTATAAATCATTCTAAAACATTTGCTGAGTTAAAAATACTGTTAGCAGCAAGTAAAAGAAACCAGGAAGAGCAAGGAACAAACAACACTTTAGTATTTCTTTTACACCAGGTGCTCCCTGTATTCACATCCCAAAGTCTGGGTTCTTAGGAACTTTCAGTTCAGACACGAAGAGTTAGTATTTAAATCTGTGGTATAAAAGAGCTTATGGGCAGTGCGGGTGACAGAATAGTGAAGACCTAGAGACAGGAAATGTTAATTTTGGCTAGATGACTAGAGATATCTTCAGATTCTTCTGTGATATGAATTGGGCAGTTAGTAAGTCAACTGACTTCAGGATGTGTAGAGCTAAGCACAAGAACAATCTAGCCATGAGAATATCTGAACCAATTACGATGAAGTAGAAACTTGTATTATGCATATGGAGAAGAGTGATTAATCCTATTTACCTGGAATATAGTTCAATTCATTATTGATTTCTGATTAGATTATTCCTTATAGCTATTTTTGAAAATTTCTGCACACATGGATTCTGACAACATTTATAAACAGAAATATCTTAAAGCATATAGAATGGGCTAAGGCAATGATAGTTATTAAAATTTGTGCTTCATGGTAGGAGGCAGAGATTTCCTTAATCTTCGTATCCACCTTAATTCTATGAGTCTTCAGGTAAAGTTACTTGCTTGTTTGATCTTCATAAGGGCCTCCTGAAAATTGGAATCTTGCTAGATATATTTTCATAAATGTGCTTTTTAATAATGACCTGTATAGACAGTAGGTAGAATTACAAACTGTCTTCAAGTGGAGACAGCTTTACACTGTATAACTTCCTAATAGTGTCTTTGTAAACTCAGCTATCTTATGACTCTGAAGTGCTTCTCATTTAATTTTACATTTTGTAACTCTAATATAGTGCCTATTTTATGCCAAGCACTGTAATAACACCTGAAATATCTAGAAGGAAAACGAATCACAGGTGAACTAACACTAGCAAGCAATCTTAGGCTGGAAAAAAATGTGTGCGACCTGGTTAAGAATGTACACTGAGAATTAGCAAGCACTACAAAAATACATTTCTTCGCAAAACATGCTTTCCTAAAGTTTATTCCATCCCAGCTCAATGCATGTGCACTGAAAAGCAACTGGATATCAGCCTCCACAATGCACAAGGCATAATCCCCATCTCAAACAACAGTGCTCTCTAGGGAGATAATACAGTTCTCGATCTAGACTTCCCACTGCTCTTACCAGGTTCAGTTCTACATATTGTAAATAAGATCAAAGAGAAAGAAGAAGAGTTTGGACTTACACTAACTTCCTAGTACATAGGCAAACAATTGTTCTAGCCAACGCAGGCATGCCCAGTGCTTCCTAATTCTCAGTGTATGCTCTTAGCCTAGTGATATTTTCTTACTCTTGTCTTGGTTTAGGTGCAGCTAATGTGACAATGTTATTATTATCAGCTGAATTTCATCACTATTGCTGAACCCCTGTGACAGCTGTCCACAGCTTCCAAGTCATGGAAGCATGCAGAATTTTGCATGCATCTATTAAGTACTACATTATCATTTTATTTTGGGCTGGAGAACAGAAGACAAAGTCAGTCAATGATAATAAAAAACAAAACAACACAAAAGCAAGCCCTGTCTCTGGGAGCTACATTGTGACTGAGTGAAATGTATCTAACAGAGCTGTCTTTATTTTAGCCACTAACAGGAGATGCTTGCTGAATTACTTTTCCTAACTTTAAACTCTTTCTCTAGATAAGATGATGGAGGAAGGGCAAGAGAAAATCAGAAAACAAACTTAATAACACCATACCTTCGGAGCAGCTTGATTTATAATGAGTTTGTGGGAACACTCTGAACCTATTTCATGTTGAATTACAGTCCACCTTTCCAAGTGGCTGCTAAGAAGGAGTTCATGAGCATCTCCCTTGTACTTCTTCAATCCTCTTCCTGCTCAGCCACTAAAATTTAAAATGTGATACAAACAAAATGAATCTATAAATTTATATAGTAACTACACAAACAAATGCAAACTCATTCTTAGTAACCATAAAATTACCTTCTGTTACCTATCACTTTGTGAATTACAGCCCCATTGCTTGGGACAGCCACCAGCACAGAATTACACTGCTCTTCTTACCCGGGTGTCATGCTTCTTCTCCTTGCAACAATCAAGAATCTTGTGGATAAAATGAATGATTAAAGGCCAGTGTGAACTTCTGTAAATAAGGATCACATTATCTATTTTCCACTGGACATAATTTTCAGAATCAGTGTCTATTTTGGGGGCATCTATCTGGCTTGACTTGGAACAAAAGCAATATTCTTTTACCTGCTGATTTCATCTTTCTAAAACTTTAAGAAAAGACAATTTTGCAAATGTGCAAAGTAAACAAAGAAAGGCACCTTTGAATGGGTTTCTGATTGTAGAGCATTAAGTGCATGCATAGAGCTGAATCATAGAATGTGGCGACTTTAACTTCCACGTCACTATGATCTTAAAGATTCTCCTTATTTAATGTTAGTTCAACCAGTACCACTGGATAAATATGGAAGTTTCAAAGTTTTGTGTGTTTAGTAATTGTATAACACTCTGGTTCAAATGAAAAGGGAAAATGTTATTCATTGTCAACTGCATATACTTATAAGTAGAGAGATTTCTTTAAGGTATGAGTTAAACAATGTTTAATTTTATTTTTCAGATCAGGAAAATAAATCTGAGAGTAGGAATGCAGTCCCAATGAATTTTCTGCTTCAAGAGTCTGAATACAGGCCTAAGAGGGCCTTTCATTTTGGTTTAGTTGATATATGTTATGTTTAGTAATACCAAATAAAATATAATCAGTATCATTGATAGCCATCTTGTTTATACTCTATGTGGGAAAAGTTTTCAGGCCATAGAAAAATCTTAAAATGCTTGATTGAACTTAAGCAGCAACATTTAACTGGATTTACTTTTGAATGTTTGTTATTTAGTCAAAATGACATCTGTAAATGTAATGACCTTGGGATATGCCAGGAAGTGGGTTAAAAGGCTAAAGGAACTAATGTTAGATAAGAAAAACAAAAGTATATAGAGAATCAATACTTGAGCTAACAGTCCAGATAACAACATCACCAAGTGTAATGAAAGACAGTGTCATTAAACAGGAGGGAATACGTCCAGCATGGGAAAATCAAGACAAAACAAGATATGAAACTTTTCTGTTAGTATTTCTCAGAACACTAAAGATGCTGCAAAAGTTTCTAAAATCAAACATATAAGAAAAAAGCAACAAACATCAGATCAGCACTGAGGAGGTTCAGGATCTGATGCCCTAAAATATAACATGTGGCTTATTGAAGACATCTTAGGAAACTATATGAGCACTTTCCCTCTCTGCTGCCTTGTCCAGGAAACAGGCAATGAGACACAGGAACAATTTCCCAACTGTCTTCTGAAGTCAAAGAGCCAATGTGAGAAGTGGTCACCTTGTCCTGGAAGGAAAAGAACATGGTTCTCTCTGAAGACACAGGACATCAAGAACAATGATCAAACAATCTTTGCTGGGGTCTCCAGATTATTACCTGAGATCGGGTCTCTTTTGTCCTAGAACACTTCTCCAACACTCAGTTCTTCAGACTACGATTATTAAAGCTCTCATCTTCAATTGTTTCTTCATGTCTTCATTAAGGTTCCCGTGAAATCATAAACTTACATTAACTGAATCTTAATGTTTTTTTTTTCCTTGCTAACTTATATTTTGTTAGGGGGTCCCAAGACAATGAACTTAAAATGGGAAAAAGAAAAATATCTATTTTTAACACTGAAAATATCAACTACACTATATATATATTTAATACAAATTAATAGAACAATACTTTAAAAAATTCTTAAGAAATAGTTGCTTAAATCCATACATATATGCTCAGCTAATGACTCAACCAAGCCTAAAGGTAGGAGGATCCAGAAATTTTTGTGTCTCTTTGATGGCCACTACAGGATACAGCACTGGGGCTTAGGACAAAAAAGACAAAGATGGACAACCCTGAGAATTCTGAAGGACAAAGGCATGTGAATGAAGAATAATGCGTCTAGATGGGAATAAGTGACAGAAGAGGGGATTCTGGGAGAGCATTGCTTGAGAAAAAGAAGGAAGCCCAGTAAATTTAAAATGTTGTTAAGAATTTGAAATGTCTTAAGGGAAAGATAATTTTTTAAAATGTAAGTAAAAACTCAAGAAAAAACCAATAAAACCTACCAAATGAAACAATAAATGTATATGTAAACAAAAATGCAATTAGGTATATTATTAGTTATGTAACATAATATTTAAATAGCAACAACAACATAGTCAGTGACAATTTCAAAGTATAACAAAATACTATGAGGCATAACTACGCTCTACAAAATTCGTTCTCAACCAGTGGGTCATGATCCCTTAGGGGGTCACATATCAGATATTTACATTACAATTCACAACAGTAGTAAAATTACAGTTATGAAGTAACAGTGAAATAATTTTATGGTTGGGGGTCATCACAACATGAGCAACAGTATTAAAGAGTAACTGAATTAGGACGGTTCAGAGCCACTACTTTACAGTATAGAACACAGGGACAAGTAAAGTGTGTGTGGGTAAATATGGGAGTTGAAAGGAAGTGGCAGCTAATGAAATTCTCATCTTTCTCTGAATGGGTCAGCAACTTGGTCTCCTGATAAAACACCACATAAAGTCATTTATATATTATTTTAAGTTATAAATGTAACTGATAGACTGAAATAGGTGATACCGAGGAAGGCATTTAAGAACAATAACAGCAGGACAACATCCCGCACTTATAGGAACAATAATACTGGTTATCACCAAATACGTACTTGATAGACAAAACTAAGAAAAAAAGACCCGACAGTGAAGTTTGCATTTTTCAAATGACATCAGTCTGAAATATTCTTATATACTATCTTAGTGTCCTATTGCTGTGAAGAGACACCATGGCCACAGCAACTATTATAGAGAAAAACATTTAATTTGGGCTAGCTTACAGGTTCAGAGGTTCAGTCCATTATCACCACGATGGAAAGCATGATGGAATGTAGACAGACATGGCACTGGATAGATAGCTGAGAGTTCTACATCTGGATTGGCAGGAGGCAGGAAGGGAAAGAGACACTGAGTCTGGCTTGAGCATTTAAAACCTTAAAGTCCACCCCCAGTGAGATACTTCCTATAACAAAGCCACACCTACTCCAAAAAGGCCACACCTCCTAATAGTGCCACTCCCTATGATCATCTGAAGACCATTTTCATTCAGACCACCACACACTCTAAATATTGAATGAGTATTCTATATCAAGCAGGGTACCTGCTTCTGGAGCAATATAGATAAGTAACTCAGTGTACTAGGCTCTGCTGACTCCCCATAGGAGAACTTGTCTTGGAGGAGGTGGAAATGGGGTACAACCAACAGGTTGTGGGGGGAGGGCTGGGGGTGGGAAGAGGGAGGAGAGGGGGATCTGTGGTTGGTATGTAAAATGAACAGAAAATTTCTTAATGATAAAAAAGAAAAAATATATAAAAGACATGTTTAATATTTATAAACACAATTATGTATAATATAGGAGCCTACATACATTCCTGTGTACCAGAAAGCTATGCAATGAGTAACTGTCTTGTGAGACGGTGCTGTGGGATGGTATGTTGCTACTATTAGTTAATAAAGAAGCTTTTTTGGGCCAATGGTAAGGCAGGTAAGAGCCAGGTGGGAAATCCAAGAAAGAGAGAGGGAGAAGAAGCGCAGAGTCAGAGGAGACACCATCTGGCCACCCAAGGAACAAGATGCCAGCAGACTGGTAATACCATGGCCAAGTGGCAAAATATAGATGAATAGAAATGGGTTAATTTAAGATGTCAGAGATAGCTAGCATTAAGTCTGAGCCATAGGCCAAATAGTTTGTAATTAATATTAGGCTTCTGAGCAATTATTTTATAAAAATGGCTGCTGCCTGGGCAGGACTGGGAGGGACCAAGAAAATTCAGTCTACAAGAAGGAATCAATTGAGGCTGCTCATAGCTTGGGATTGTTACGTAGGATCTTTAAGACAGTCTACATAAAATTATCATAAAATTGCTGTGTGATTGGAGAGGGTATAAATGAAGAAGGATGCTTGGCATATGACAATATATCCTTTGAAGGGGCTACAAACAGTATACTATGGAAATTAAGATACTAGAAAAATGATGGTACAGCATAAGTCTGGAATATTAAAAGGTCATGTTTTGAAGGTACTTACCCTGCATAGCTAAGCATTCCCTTCTAAACACAGCAGGTAGTTACTGCAGGAGTTAAGCTGAGGAGCAACATAGGGACATTACAATAAAAACATAGGAAGGCCTTGTTAGTGTAGCTTCTGACGTTACTAGACCATCTCCCAGCAAACTCCTGATCATCTGGTCCTCACAATCTTTCCACTTCATGTTCTGTAATGGAAAAACATAAAAGAAAGAAAGAAAGAAAGAAAGAAAGAAAGAAAGAAAGAAAGAAAGAATGAATGAAAGAATGAATGAAAGAAAGAAAGAAAGAAAGTGGAGGAAGAAAAGCTTTTCCCCCATTGCAGCCAGTTAGCAGAGAAGGGCACTTCCTCCTGCTGCTGCTCATGCAGGCCCCTCCCCTGGTGGGTGGTGCTACCTCATTGGAGCCTCTCCCCTTTAATAAACACTTTCTGGACACATCCTTGCAGATAACCCCAGAGAGGCCTTTACTAATCTGCTAGGCTCTTTTCAACTGAATCACAATGACTATAAGGTTTAGCCATCACAAGCTCTGAGAAGTGCATGGGGGAGACTGACTGAGGTATGCCATGATCTGGTATAATAGATATTTTAGAAATAATTTAAAGGTACTATGCTCAAATGGACTCCAGATATTGTTTGCACTCCTGAAGAGATACTTTTGTGAGGACTTGATAGGAAACTTTGGAAATTCAGAGAGTGAATGAAAATAATTCTGAAAGAGTGAAAAATAACAATGAATAAATCAATAAAAAATAAAATAAAACATACAAAAACATTATCTTGGGGTTGGGGATTTAGCTCAGTGGTAGAGCGCTTGCCTAGCAAGCACAAGGCCCTGGGTTTGGTCCTCAGCTCTGGAAAAAGAAAAAACCAAAAACCAAACAAACAAAAAACCATTATCTTGTGGTGATTGGTAAATTGGTCCCAAATGATCTGCAGACATGGTTATGGGACCAAGTAAATTAATATAAGTAATTGTAAGTCACATGTTTTCAGTTAGTTCAAAGTTTTCCATAATTTAGTTTCTCAGATGCTGAGGACCTAAGAGGAAGGGCCTCATGGGAAGTTTATTGGATCATTCAATATTGGCATGCACTTAATGTACATGGAGAGGAGGGACATTCATTTTTATTCTAATGGGTAGCCGGAAGTTTTCCTGTGTCCCGCAGCTGCTCAGTCCCAAATGAACACACAGAGGCTTATATTAATTACAAACTGTTTATTCTATGGCTCAGGCTTATTGCTAACTAGCTCTTTTACCTTTTTTTCTTTTTATTAAGAGATGTTCTACTCATTTTACCCATCAACCACAGATTCCCCTGTCCTCCCTCCTCCCACCTCTCAGCTCCCCCCTTGGCCCCCCCCCCCGCAACTCACCTCCCATTCCTACCTCCTCCAACTCAAGGTCTTTCCTGGGGAGTCAGCAGAGCCTGGTAGATTCAGTTGAGGCAGGTCCAATCCCCTCCTCCCTGCACCAAGCAAGTGTCTTGGCATAGGCCCTAGGTTCCAGAAAGCTGGCTTATGCACCAAGGACAGGTCCCAGTCTCACTGCCTGGGGGCCCCCTAAACAGTTTAAGCTAAACAACTGTCTCACTTATCCAGGGCCTAGTTGAGTTCCATGGGGGCTCCTCAGCTATTGGTTCACAGTTCATGTGTTTCCACTACTACTTCGGCTAGTTGTCCCAGGCAGAGTTTCAGGAGTCCAATCAATGAGAGAGAGGAGGGATCATATAAGCAAGAGATATTGAGACCATGATTGGAAAAAGTACAGAGACAACTAGCTCTTTTATCTTAAATTAACCCATTTCTATTAATCTATATATTGCTACGTGTCTCGTGGCTTTACTTGCGTTACATGACATCTTGCTCCCCTGGCAGCCTGCAGCATCTGCTCTGACTCTGTCTTTCTTCTCTCTATATCTTTCTTGGATCTCTCGCCTGGCTATAACCTGTCATGCCGTAGGCCAGAGCAGCTTCTTTATTCATCAATGGTAGTAACACATATTCACAGCATTCAGAAAGACCATCTCACAGCATATCTGTGTATGTATTTCTACATATGTAAATGTTACCTTCTTAGTCTGTATGTTATTCATGTCTTATATTTTCCGAGATGAGGAATTGGTATTGGATAACACATTGGCGTGATCTTCCCTGGGGAAGACTATTTCTTTAGCTTTTGGCATCCCTTAGTTGCCTTGTAGTACAACCATTGCTGGGAAGAGGGCTCTGGATTTGAAAAAGGCGAGGGTGGGGTACATAAGAAGGCTTGAAGGGAGGAAAGATAAGGGGGAAATGTATCTACATTATAATCACAAAAGAAGAAGTTATGTTTTTAAAATAGAAATAAGAAAAAAGACTATGGAGATGGTTGAGTGCTTGCCACTCAAGCATGAGAATGTGAATCTAGATTCCCAGGAACCACATCAAGTCAAGACATGGTGTGTGTACCTATAGCATCAGTATTGGGTGTTAACAAGCACAACCATGTGGTTCATTGGCCAGATACCTGGGTGAATTAGAGATCTTCATGGTCAGTGGGTGGCCTTTCCTCAAAAACTAAAATGGAGAGCCATCAAGAGAGACACCTGATGTCACACCCTGGCCTCCACCCTCACACACACACACACACACACACACACACACACACACACACATGTGCATGCATGTCCTCACATACACACACAGGTAACTGTGCAATACACATATGAGCATGTACATATGCAACATGCAGACATAGATACATCCATTCACACAGAAAGTAAAGATAAATTTATACTCTGGTTAGTATGAAGAGGTTGAATAATCTTCAAGGATTTTGTTTCATAATTTCATTGTAAAGGGCAATGTAAAGCATTTCCCACTGTTCAAAAATGCTTTTCACATCCATCCCGTGAACAATGAGCCATTGTTACTCTATCATAAGGATTTGCATAGTGGAACCATTTGCGAATATCACTAATTTTTCTTAGTAACTGAGATTCACAGTCAATAAAAGCTCTATTTCAGCAACTCTGCCAAGGAAATTGATATTACTACTTCCAAAATTGATTTTTTTGACCTCAGGCTTCATAATTTTCTTTAAAACCAAAGCCAGTTATTAGGCTTTGCTTAAGAGACTACCAGAAAAGAACAGAGATAAGAGGAAATGCACAGCTGTCTCCATTTAGGATATTTTATTTTTATTTTTATTATTGTTATGAAAATGTACTTTCCTCAGGGAATGGAGTTTAAATGAACACTTGTCTCCAGTCCATTTCCTAGGCCAATCAATAATGACCTCATTCATATGAAAAGAATAGTACCTGTGTATTTCAAGGTAAAATTTATGATTCCTACATAAGTAGAGGGAAAGGATTTCTAGTATCTGGAGACAGCAAGCAGCTCAGAGCTGTGATGGAAGACTTAGCATATGGGAAAGCCTCACATTCCTTTACAAGTGTATTTTCTCTAGGTAAAAAGTTTTTGTATTCATCAGATATCTCTGTCTCCCATCCTTAATATTTGAAAAATGATCTGACGCACAAATATCCAATTAAATTTTATGTAGATCAAATAGTTGGTGCCTCATTTTAAAGAAGAGCAGGAACTTGCTGGTTAGATAAATATGAGTAATTTAAACTGATCCATTACAAAGTAATAGAAATGAATTATCATAACAAAACCCTTTATAGGGTTGTTGGATATCCCGCTCTCTGGAGGAAGAGGTCAGAGCTCTGAGCAAAGATCTACTGTGTGCATTTCTTGTTTGAATATGTGTATGTATCATCAAACAACTTTTCTTTCGGTCATCCAGCAATGGTCATTTACAGAGAGAATGGAAACTTTCAAAGTGTGTATTGGTGATATATTGTGTACCCTAATAAAGCTTACCTGGAGATCAGAGGACAGAGCCAGCTACTAAATTAGACATAGAGGCCAGGCAGTGGTGGCACACATCTTTAATCCTATCACTTGGGAGGCAAAGATCTGTCTGAATCTCTGTTATTTCAAGGCCACACTGGTTTATATGAGAAAAACAGAACCAGTGGTGACACACGCCTTGAATCCCAGGAAGTAATATGGCAGGACACAGAAAGGTATATAAGGCGCGAGGAACCAGGAACTTGCTCTTTTGAGGCTGAGGACTTTGTAGAGGTAAGCTAGTGGCTGGCTGTTCTGCTTCTCTGATCTTTCAGCTTTCACCCCAATATCTGGCTATTCACATGCATTATTTATGTGATAATGCTTCATTTGCATAGATTTTTATATGCATGCTACCATTGCCAACACTTTGGATTTAAAAATAATATTGGAATTCAATATGAACAGAATAAAAGAAACTTTAATAGTTGAGATGAAAAAATGATGCTCTCATGTGGGATTAGACACTGATGGGGTTGTGATGATGTGGAAAAATGGGAAACTGTTCAGGATGCCAGTTACCTGCATACGATTTAGCATCAGCAATACTGAAGGTGATGAGAGTCTGCATCAGAAGAGACTCCCTCAGTGAGTTCCCTGAGTATGCAAGGGAAAGGAGCTAGAATCCGACGATGGTCTTAAAGAATCAGAGGAGTAACAGTGTAGCTTTGCCATATTTTTCTTAAAACTGAGAGGAGACATCTCTATATCTTGCTACTTATACTTTAGCATGGGATTTAGAAATGGCTCTGAACAGAAAAATTAAAGCAGGAAGCAGAGTGAAAACAGAAATGCAGAGGTTATCAATCTGTTTGCACTGTGAAACACTGGGAGGTCATTGCTTAGAACTAAACTTTAGCACAAGGCACCATAAGACCAGCTGGTAAAGCTCTGAGTCACCTAATGGATACTAAGCTGTTTATCTAAGCTTCCAAGAAATAAAGTTTAGAGGCAACAGCCCAAATTCCCAAGCAGACCCATTTCAGTGCCACAATAATAAATTATTTCTGTTGCAGTCTTTGCACCAAAAGGGGGACTTGAAATGACTTGAAATGAACACATAGGCTTTCCTCCCTTATATTTCTGTCTCAGTCCTGTTTATAAAGAAAAGTAACTTTGAAACTATTAGTTAACTCCCTTCTCCCCCTGAACCATTTCCCTCAGTCCTTTGCTAACTATCAAATCAGTCTCTTCTGCTTGATTCATCAGAACAGCTTCTCTGTTTAACAGAATAACATGCTGTCTGATTCTAGAACCAACAATAAAGCCAATTAAGATACATTAAATTGTGACTTGTTTTTTGAAAGTATTTTTCTATCATTTTATCATAAGCAAATTTCTGTCTTATAAACATTTACATTTGAGGTCTGAAGGTAGGGATTTGATGGAGACATCCTACTTAGGGCTGAGTGTTCCAAGGTCTCAAGCATTCCAAGAGTCTCTTACTCTCTGTAACATCTGGCTGTCAGTTTCTATATTTGTTCCTATCTGATGTAGGAGGAATCTTCTTTGATGATAGCTGAATAGGACACTGGTCTATCAGTATAGCAGAATATTATTGGGAGTAACTTTATCACTACATTTCTTTTTCTTTTTCTTTTTTAGAACTGTATTGTTTGGTTTTACTCTTAAGTCCTTGGGCTATCTAGTGTCAGGTTCTTGGTCATCCAAGCAGTGTCTGGTATAGGTTGCATCTTTCGGAGTATACCTCAAGTCAAATCAGTTATTGATTAGTTACTCCCACAAGCTTTGTGCCACCATTGCCTTAGCATATTTTCCAGGCAGTACACCATGTGGCTGGCTTCATGTTTATGTTCCCTTTTTGAGAGCATGAATACCTTTCTGTACCAAAAATAACAGAACACAGGACTGAGACACCAACTTACCGTCTCTATCTGTAATGAGTGGTGTTGGTATAGTCTTTAGCAATTATACCTTGCTGACAGCTTGTGGAAAGCAACTGCCTGGATTGTTTGAGGAAATTTTGTGGGGTCTCTTTGGCCAACAACTCAATTAAGTGTAACCCAATCACAGTACTGGAAACTTCATTTGGTGACAAGAGATGGTCAACTGAGACTCTGTCCTCTCCATTATTTGGCACTTTCATTTATGCTGCCTTTATATATGTATGTATTTTAGCAACTTTCTACTGTGCTAGGTTTCCATACTATCCCTCAAATGCCCCTTAATTTTAGTGGTCTCTCCCTGTATTCCCTCCAATAACCTCCTCTCCTCTCCCCCTCCCAACTTCATCCTCTCATTTCAGTGCCCCTTCATCCATCTACAGCTGTCTCTTCTATTCCCTTACTAACTAGATCTATCTGTTTCCTCTAGTCCTTTACTCTATACCTTTTGTGGTTCTATTGATTGCATTTTGGTTATCATTGACTTTACAACTAGTATCCACAATAAGTGAATACATACCATTTGTCTTTCTGTTTCTAGGATACCTCACTCAGGATGATTTTTTTTTTTTTTGTAAATCCATCAATTTACTTGTGAATTTCATGATGTCATTTTTTTAAAAATTGCTGAGTAATACTACATTGTGCAAGTATATCACATTTTCTATATTCATTCACCCACTGAGGGATATCTAGGTTGTTTCCAGTTTCTGGCCATTATGATAGAGCAGCAATGAACATGGTTGAGCAAGTATCTCTGTGGTGGGATGAAGCAGTCTTTGGGTATATGCCCAAGAGTGGTATAGCTGAATCTTGAACCCCAGGGAAGTGGGGGTAGGAAGAGTATAAAAGCCAGAGGTGGATAGAGGACATTAGGAAAAGAGGCCTCTAAATCAACAGAAAAAAAAAAAAAACTCACAAAGAATAAAGTAGCATTTGCAGGACCTGCACGGATCTGCACCAGGAATTCTGTATTTATAGTGTATCTTCAGCTTAGTGGTGTTTTTATGGGAATCCTGAGTGGGTCTCTGATTCTTGTGCCTTCTCTTGGGATCTTTATCTTCTGTTGTTTTGTGTCCTCCATGTCCTCCAACTGTGAAGAGATAGGTTTGTTTTACCTTATTATATTTTTAAAAAATGAATAAATGAAAACCCAACCACTACAGTAAAGGTTAATAAGTCACTTACACCCACTGGGAGAGGAAAAATCAGATTTCTTCAACAGAGTGACATTGGGTATAACAACCATTTCAGGACAGGCCTCATGTTTAGTAGTTGACAAACATAATTGGACTTCTTCACAGGTGTTTTTCTTTTGTGTGTGTGTGTGTGTGTGTGTGTGTGTGTGTGTGTGTGTGTGTGTGTGTGTCTTTTATTTGGTTACAGTTTGGTGCTTTTTTTTTCCTCTTTGGGTGCAGTTTTGTTTTCTTAGTTTTGTTGTTGTGTTGGGTTTATGTTTGTTTTTTGAGAAAAACTTAAATGTGGGTGGGTAGGAAGAAGAAGAGGATCTGGAAGGACTTGGAGGAGGGGAAGAAGATGATCAAAATATGTTTAAATTTAAAAATTATTTTAAATAATGAAAAATATAATAATAAAAAGACAATAATATCCCACATTTGCTTTTAAGTTATTTCTGTAATAAGAAATGGTGAAGTAATTTTGAGTTTGACGTTTGTTCCAATTTTTTCATTCTTTGCAATCTCATTTTGGAGGAAGAAATGCAGATAAATACATAGGAAATAGAGGTGAGTCACAACATTCTGTTTTTATGTAAGAATTCTGTTATATGACAGTTACAGCATTCAGGGACAGCTTTTTCTACAGAGTAGATTGGAAGTCAAGAAGGTTAAACAACCTGTATTTTATATTTAGAAGCCATAGGAAGGGAGTTGGAATTGTACAGGGTAGGCTGAAGTATTACTGTCAAGTTCAGTAAGTTGGCAAAAGTGGATCATTATTTTAAATTTAGTTAAAGTGGGAAAATTTTATAAAAGCATAATAAAGAAAATGAAACCATGAAATTAAGTAAATTCCTAACTTAATCTTTAAGTGCAAGGTAGTGTTTTTTTCTTTTAGGCAGAAGATTATAGATGACATATTTTCACAGCTATCATCTTGTGCCTGAAAGGATTTAATCACAGCTCTCATTGTGATTATAATTTAAGTTTATTAGGCCTTTTTCATGACTTAATGCCTTTCATTTTGTATATAGTAAACAGAGCACTTGTGATAGAACTTTCATCCCAAATAGTTAAAAAGTAAATGAAATAAAATCATGTGAACATTACCCAGCAACTTTGTCCATAATTCCATGTATGAAGAAATGGCTATGTTGAAGCAAAAGTGAACAATATTCACTGAGGATAAAGCTAGGTGGTAGAGCACTTACGCAGTGTGCATGAGGCACAGGTTCAGAGCTCCCTCTACCCTCCAAGCAATACTGGCCCCAAATATATATTTGAGGGGGATAGTTCACAAAGTCACCTAATTTTATTTGTGGAAGACTCTACAACAAGTAAATACTTTACTTATGTAATAGGGCCTTTCATAATTTTTTTTAACTAAAATAATCTTTGTGAACTGATTCACTGATAAATTTGTTCCTTGATTCCTAGAATGGGTCAAGCACAATTGATTTCAAAGAGCAATAAAATGAGAAAATACTTCACATGAAGAATGGGACTGGACTACGCCGTCTGTGTAAGAGAGACATTTGTTTAGCTTGATTTGCTTAAGGGGCCCCCGGCAGTAGGATTAGCATCTATCCCTGGTGCATGAGCTGGCTTTTTGGAGCCTACTACCTGTGGTGGGCTTGCACACCTTGATGCAGGGGGAGGGGCTTGGACCTGCCTTTACTGAATATACCAGGCTCTGCTGACTCCCATGGGAGGCCATCTCTTGTTGGAGGAGGGAATGGGGGTGGGTTGGGGGTAAGGCTTAATTAAAAGAAGAATGGGAGAGAAGTGGAATCAAGGGAAACATGGAGGTTTAAAAATACAAGGCAGGTGAATCTCTGTGAGTTTGAGGTCAGCCTAGTTTACTTATAATGAGCTCCAGGACAGCTAGAGCTACATAGTGAGACCTTGCCTCAGAAAAAAAAGAAAAGAAAGAAAGATAGAAAAGTACTAGCAATAGTCAAGAGGGTGCCTGAACTGGTCTACTCTGGTAACCAGATTAGTGAATACCCTAAGTGTCATCATAGAGCCTTCGTCCAGTTACTGATGGACGCAGATGCAGAGATCCACAGGTGGGTGCCAGACTGAGCTCCAGGAGTCCAAACAATGAGAGAGAGGAGGGATTCTATAAGCAAGAGACATCATGATGGGAAAATAAATAGAGATGACCAGCTACACTAGTGGAAACCCATGAACTGTAGACCAATAGCTGTGGGGCCCCCATGGGACTGGAGTAGGCCCTCTGGATAGGTGAGACAGTTGTTTAGCTTGAACTGTTTTGGGGGGCCCCCAGGCAGGGAGATTGTAATCCATCCCTGATGCATGAGCAGGCTAATTGGTGCCCAGTGCCTAAGATGTGACACCTTGAGCAGCCTTGGAGCAGAAGGAGGGGGTTGGACCTGCCTCAGCTGAATGTACCAGGCTCTTCTGACTCACCAGGAGAGACCTTGAGTTGGAGGAGGTGGGAATGGGGGGTGGGTTGTGAGGGAAAGCTTAGAGGCCGGAAGAGGGAGCAGAGGGAATAGGGAGAAGGAGGGAATTTGTGGTTGGTATATAAAATTAGTAGAAAATTTCTTAATAATAAAAAAATAAATAAAAGTTTTTACAGTTCATTTTCTGAGGCCACAGTTACCCTGGTATCCAAACCACATAAAGGTTCCACAAATAAAGAGAATTACAGACTAATTTTCCTTATGAACATAGATGCAAAATGTCTGAATAAAATACTTGTAAACCGAATCCAAGAACACATCAAAAGGTCATCCATCATGATCAAGTAGGCTTTATTCCAGAGATTCAGGGATGGTTCAACATATGAAAAACAGTAAATGTAACTGACCATATAACAAACTGAAGGACAAAACCACACGATCATCTCATTAGATATAGAAAAGGCCTTTGACAAAATTCAGCACTCCTTCATGATGAAAATCTTGGAGAGATCAGGGATACAAGGGACGTACCTCAACATAATAAAGGCAGTTTACAGAAAGCCCAATAGCCAACATCAACTTAAATGGAGAGAAAGTGAAAGCAATTCCACTAAAATCAGTAACAAGATGAGGTTGTCCATTCTCTCCATACCTATTCAATACCGTACTTGAAGTCTTAGCTAGAGCAATAAAATGACAAAAAGAGATAAAGGGAATATAAATTGGAAAGGAAGCAGTCAAAGTATTGTTATTTGCAGATGATATGATAGATTACAAAACTGACCCCCAAAATTTCACCAGGGAACTCCTACAGCTGACACTTTCAGCAAAGTAGCTGGATACAAAATTAAGTCACAAAAACACGTAGCTCTCCTGTATACAAAGGTCAAATGGATGAAGGAAGAAAACAGGGAGACAGCACCTTTCACAATAGCTTCAAGTATTATAAAATATCTTGGGGGTGACTCTAATCAAGCAAGTGAAAAATTTCTATGATAAAAACTTTAGGATACTGATGAAAGAAATTGAAGAAGACACCCAGAGATAGAGAGATCTCCCATGTTCATGAATCAGTAGGATTAATATATTAAAAATGGCCATCCTACCAAAAGCAATCTACTGATTCAAAGCATTCCCCATCAAAACTCTAACACAATTCTTTAGAGGACTTTGAAGAACAATTTTCAGTTTCATACAAAAACAGTAAAAAAACAACCCAGGCTAGCTATAAGAAGAAAAACAGAAAAACCACCCAGGCTAGCTATAAGAAGAAAAACAGTGCTGTATTCACACAAAACAAACAGATTGATCAACTGAATCAAACTGATTGAAGGCCCCGGCACACGTCCACAGGAAGCCAGGAATACTCACTGAAAAATAAATACAATATTTAACAAATGGTGCTGGTCAAACTGAATGGGTGCATATAAAAGAATCCAAATAGGTCCATACTTATCATCCTGCATGAAACTCAATTTCAAATGGATCAAAGATCTCAACATAAAACAAGATACACTGAACATGATAGAAGAGGAAGTAGGGAATAACTTTGAAGTCATTGGCATAGGAAAAGACTTCCTGAAGAGAACACTGATAGCAGAGATACTAAGGTCAACAGTTAATAAATGGGACTTCATAAAACTGAAAAGCGTCTGTATAGCAAATGACATCCTCATTTGAACAAAGTGGTAGCTTACAGAATGGGAAAGTATTTTTACCAACTACAAAACCAATGGAGAGCTAATATTCTATATATATAATAAAACTGATATCAAGAAAACAAGTAACCACATTTTAAAAATGGGATACAAATTTCAAAATTCTCAAAAGAGAAAACTCAAATGACTGAGAAACAAAGAAATGTTCAACATTCTTTATCATTAGGGAAATGCAAATCCAAACTACTTGGAGATTTCATCCTATTCCAGTCAGAATGGCAAAGACCAATAAAAGAAGTAAAGCTCATGCTGATAAGGATGTGGAATAAGGCTAACAGTCAAACATTACTGGTAGAAGTGCAAACTTGCAAAGCCACTGGAAATCAGTGTGGTGGTTCTTCAAGAAGATGGGAATTTATTTACTTAAGCTCCAGCTGTACCGCTCTTAGGCATATACCCCAGGGATGCTTCACTCTACCACAGAGACACTTGCTCAACCATATTAATTATTGTTCTATTTATAATAACTAGACATTGCTAATAACTTAGATGTCTGTCAATGGGTGAATGCATAAAGAAAATAGGGTACATTTGCACAATGGAATATCACTCAACCATCAAAAAATTGAAATTATGAAATTTGCAGACATATGGATGGAATTAGGGGAAAGAAATCATCCTGAGTGAGATATTCCAGATACAGAAAGATAAATATGGTATATATTTGCTTATATGTAGACACTAACTGGTAAGTCAATAATAAACAATCCATAGTCTGTAGAATTATAAAGGTTAGGCATAAAGTAACTGACTGGTGCAGGGTGGGGGAACAAGCAGGTCTTTCTAGGAAAGGGAAATAGAATAGATAGTTATGGAAGGATGAAGGGTTTGGAATAGAAGGATCAATTTGGGAGGGGGAGAGAAGAAAAGAAGGAGGGAGAGAATATGAGGAAAGACTGCTAAAATTAAGGGCCATTTATGGTAGGATGAAAACCTCATACAGTAGCTTCTGCTGTAGTAGGTTTCTACATAGGTATATGAAGTATGAAATCATTAATTATGGTGGTATTGTGTTCCCTGAAATATTGTGCACTCTAATGAACTTATCTGGTGGGGTTAGAGACAGAACAGCCGCAATATTAAACATAGAGGATAGGCAGTGGTAGCACACGCCTTTAATCCTAGCATTCCAGAGGCAGAAATCCATCTGTTCAAGGATATAGCCAAGCATGGTGACTCATGCCTTTAATCCCACAAGTGAGCCTTTAATCTCAGGGAGTGATGGCAGAAGGAGAAAGATAAATAAGGCCTGAAGATGAGAAACTAGAGGCATTTAGCTGGTTAAGCTTTTAGGCTTTGGAGCAGCAGTTCAGCTGAGACACATTTGGATGAGGACTCAGAGGCTTCCAGTCTGAAGAAACAGGATCAGCCGAGGAACTGGTGAGGTGAAGAAGCTGTGGCTTGTTCTGCTTCTCTGATCTTCAAGAGTTCACCCCAATAACTGGCCTCAGGTTTGATCTTATTAATAAGAACTTTTAAGATTCATGCTACAATTAATAATGGGGGAGACAGAACCCCCAGCTTGACATCACTTGTCACCAGGTGGAGCTTCCAGTCCCAGGAATGGGTTACATCTAGTTGACTTGTTGGTCAAAGGGATCCCATGGAAATCCCCAAACAGCTACGCTGTTGCCAAGACTGGTTTTTCTCCACAAGCTGACAGCAAGGCCCTATTAATGAAGACAACACTCACATAACTCATTGAATGTGAAAAGTTGCTCTGATGCCTACATAGAGCCTTCACCCCTATGTGCCGGAATCTTTGGTACAGGTAGGTTCTCAGTATACTATCAAAGGAGAAATGTAAACAGCAACTCAACTACAGATCCTTCGGTCTATAATGGTGTTCTTCCTAAAAAAAAAATGCTAGTGCAATAGCGGCACAAACTTGTGGGAGTGACTAACACATGTCTGATTTGACCAAAGTCCACTCCATGAGCTGGAACCTATGTTCTACCCTGCAGGGGTGACTAAGAACCTGAGATTGGATACCCCAGACACCTAGGATAAACCCAAACCTACTGTTCTACTAAAAGAATGTAGCAATAAAATTACTGCTTACTGACACTTTATTACACTCAGGGATCAGTGTCTTGCTCAGCTATCATCCTAGAAGCTTCCTTCTGTGGCAAATGGGAACAAATACAGAGACACACACTCAGATAGTGTGCAGAAAATGAGAAATACTCAGCCCTAAATGGAAGGGCTCTATCATTCTCTCTTCTTATGGCTCAGGGAACCCTGTGGAGGAAGAGGCAGAAAGAGTGTAACAGCCAGAGGGGATGGAGGACACCGAGGAAACAAGGCCCTCTAAACCACTGGGATCTATGGACCATGAACTCCTAGAGACAGGCAGCATGCGGAGGGTGTGCACTGGTCTGCACCAGATGGAGTCCTGGAGGTGAAAGGAGAAGAGGACACATGCTCCCAACCTTATCCAAAAAGCGATATCTAATTGAAAACTACACTGGTAAAGAAAAATCTATCTTTCTCCAAAGGCGTCTCCCTGGAGAAACATAGCTACTCTTTTTTTTTTTTTTTTAAATTTTTTTTCCCCAGAGCTGAGGACCGAACCCAGGGCCTTGGGCTTGCTAGGCAAGTGCTCTACCACTGAGCTAAATCCTCAACTCCAATAGTTACTCTTAAGGATGGACCACATGCCCAGTGGTCGATGCCAACAGAAAATGAACTCAGTGGCATCTTTGGAGGCTCCTTGTTGTGTCAGGGCTTATTCCTTGTTTTTCCTTTCTCTTTTCTTCTTATTCTTATCTTATTTTGTTTATATATTTTGTTATATTTTTCTCCTTGATCCTGCAGGTCCTCTGCATGTAATTTTTGTTTTGTGTTTTGTTTTGTGTTTTCATGGGATCCTTGAGTGTGGTAATGAGTGGCTCTCTATGTCTCTGTTTCATTACCTTTTCTTGGGCTCTTTTCCTTCTGCTTGTTTTGATCTCTTTTAATATGATAGTTTTTATTTCATTTTTCTCCCTTAGAAGCTTGTTTGCTTTTTTTGTTTGTTTCTTAAAAAAAATTTTTTTGAGGCAGTGTAAGGGGAGGGAGGTCAGAAGGAAGTGGGAGGAGTTGAGGGAGGAGAAACTATAATCATGACGTGTGTGTGTGTGTGTGTGTGTGTGTGTGTGTGTGTGTGTGTGTAAAAATTTCACTAAAAGGAAAAAAGTTCCTCCTGACATTTCTGCTGGGATAAAAACAATATACCTCTTCAAAATTTTTAAATTTTAAAATTATTTTAAGCAGAGACAAAAACTAGTTTGCTCTCACTTTTGTTGAGATTTGGGTGTTTGGAAGAAATGAATACTGGATTCTGATTGGTGCCGGCAGTCATTCCCCAGAAGGAGCGCAGAGCACAGAGGGGAATCCAGCTAAATTTAGCAACTGCTTCATGGCCTCCCTAGTCTTCTGCTCTTCCTGGGTGGCCCAGTGCTATTGTTCAAGGCAGCACTATTATGTGGTACAGCCACACAGACTTCTCAACCATCAGTCTGCCTTGCTGGCTTGCCTAGTTCAATAGGTAGAGCATCCCAGGGGGTAGAGCATCCCAAACTCCTTCCTTGAGGGTGGGGTTGTGTTGTCATACTTGGCTTCCTCCTCTTTACAGTAACTTCTTTAACATTATGATGTTAACTGATACTAACTGCTGTGGATAAATAGATGTAGATTATGTGTTCTTGGGGCCTTCATGCTCTGACTTCCTGTACCTCTGTATCTCGTGGACAGAGGATAAGACAGGAGTCAAGGCTCACCTGGGGGATGTAGAATAAGAAAAGGGAGAGTTCATTGTGACAGTCGAAGGGGCAGAAGGAGAGAGTGGAGGTGCTGCCCTGGTCAGGGGGGCCATGTTTGCTGCACTTGTCAGACAGTTTGTTTTCCATGGTAGGTTTCTAAAACCAAGTGAGTTCTCACATTGCTCATGCTGCTAGCCCCACAGAGTGCTGCTCCTTACTGATTTAAACGCTAGGCCTCCTGGCAGTTGGTTTACTATGTCTATTTTTCCTGGCCTCTTAGCCAGCCAGGACCAGTACTGGTCAGAAAGGGGAAAGATAAGATGCTCATTTTCATAAGATGTAGATAACTCTAACCTGGAAGATGATACTCCCCCAATCCACAGCAGAATATAAAATTTTAAAAAGGATAAGTTCAAGAGGAGAGTCATAAAAAGGGAAAAGGAACAAATACCTTGTTTTGTTTTTTTTTAATATTTTCCTAGATGAAAACTAAATAAATGAATTACAAAAACAGGAAATCAGGTATTGCATTTTGCCTCCATTCATGACTAAGTTATAGACTTATAGTAAATGCTAATTCTTTCAAAAGCCAAAATTATGGAGGGCAAATATAAAATGTCTTTATGCCTCTTCTAGGCCAGATGGTATGAAAGATGAGAGAGGTGAACTTGTTCCTGGTGACCAGGACACGGTGGAGTAAGAGGATGGAATTTGAATGTTCTTTTTAATGGCTATAATATATTTTAGAGACTAACCAATACACCTTCATTTACTTGTGTATGCTAAAACAGAAGGCAGATTTACCTGTCAAAGAAAGAATGATGTTCTATTTCTCCAAGTCACAAGATACTGTGGTCAAGACCACAGAAGCTCAGTCATCAAGTTACCAATTAGGACTCATGGGATTGTGTGAGGGCAGGCTACCTAACCTGTGTTTCAGTTGTTTAATATGCACAGTGATGATTGTAAGGACTAAGTCTGTGAAGGTTCAAAATATTATGTGCTGAAAGTGTTAAAATGCAGAACGTATCAAAAAGTGTTATTCTTGAACTTAGGGTTTTAAACAATTGAGGTTAGGTTTGTGATAGAGTAAGTGTATCTCTAGAAATTTGCTTACTCTAGGGCAGAAATTGCAGAGAGCCACCTACCTGTTTATAGCAAAGTCTAAGAAAACTTAAATCTTATTCAAAAGTCATTAATGATTTTATTTTCTCATAATTATTCAGTCAAGAAATTAAGTATATTTGGAAGTAAGATATATGAAGTCTAACTACCTGCCTGGAAAAAAAAAAAAACTTTTTGAGAATTTGTTCATAGCTACCTTGAATCCATAACCTTAAATATGCAGCATTTACTAAAGTCAAGAAATATTGGTTTGATTTCACAAATCATTTTAAGGCGAGGCATGTATAACCCATTCCATACCAAATGCATCACCCAATGCAGAGATGTGTGTCACTGTTGTTTAGACATAGCAATGATCTGTTTTAAATGCTGTTATTATATACAAGCCTATATTTATTTAATATTCTATAAAGGAAGCTCAAATTATAGTTTGCCCTCAAGGAAGATGATGACAGTGTTCAAAGAGAATATTGCTTGAAGTGTTTACATGCTTGGTTTTTGAAGGCCACACTAGTCCTCAAAGAAGATTCAGACAACTTTTGCATGTCTTTTATCTAGAGAATCTGGAAGGGAATAAGACTCCAAATCACCAATATCCTCCCTGAAGAGGACTAAAATTTTCAGTTTGAGATTGCTTCTGAGTCAGAAGGAGTCCTGTGGAGGAGTGTGATGCCACTTTTAATGCATGCTCCAATAGATCTTCATTCATATCTCTTAATAACCTAATATTCTTAGTAAAGCTGATTTGTTTTCTTCACATTCAAAGAGCAATTTCAAAGTACTTTCTTCCTTAATATTTTCATTTAGTATCTTCTGCAAATGACTTTAATGAACTTTTAATACTCACAGCTTTCACAGTATCGGATGTAAATCCTTAAGTGTATTCAACATTTCAGTGACTATTAAATGAATAAACATACTGCTCTCTGTCCCCATGAGACTATGCTCATATTGGGAAGTAACAAACTGTTTTTCTAGAATTAAAATAGAGACTTTTTCTGTCTTGTTTCTATTTAAAGAGAAACAATGGGAAAAGGTGCACTAAGCTGGAGATGAGTGGATGATACTCAATACTGACACACTGGAAAAGGTAAGAATAAGACTGTGCCAGCTAGCTAGAGTTATCTTAAAGGAGGCAACCTCCATTAAGAAAATGCCTCCATAAGGTTGGGAATTTTCTTAATTAATGATTGTTGAGGAAGGCCCAGACCATTGTGTGTGGTACCATGCCTGGGATGGTGGTCCTGGGTTCTATAAAAAAGCAGGCTGAGCAAGCTATGAGGAGCAAGCCAGTAAGAAGCACCTCTCCATGGCCTCTGCATCAGCTCCTGCCTCCAGGTTCCTGTCCCACTTGAGTTCCTGTCCTGACTTCCTTTAGTGATGGATTATGGTATGGAAACATAAGCCAAATGAACCCTTTATTCTCTAAGTTGCTTTGTTTATGGTGTTTCATCACAGCAATAGAAACTTTAAGACAAAGACATAATCCTTTGCCCATTATCTTTGTTCCCATTTGCAACCTGCGAATGGAATTAAAGACCATCTTTATGGTGCATGCAGAATGTCATATAAATATGCAGATCTTAACATGGATGTCACATCTGTGCCACTAGCACACCTCACAATACACATGGACATTTCCTTAAGAACAGGCACTGTGCAGGCCATTATGATGGATGCTGGTTTGAACTGTAATGACACTGTTCTTTCCATGGACAATAATGTCTATTATACAAACTCATACATACATGTACTCTCTAGAGAAAATGTTTGAATTTAAATACATCACTGAATAAGGGATGAATGTTCTTCAGGAAGCTAGTGAATATAATCGAGTAAGATAGAGGGGTCCTAGTATTCATATGATTGAGAATCTGTATTATTTTAGACAAACATTAACTTGATTATAACATTCTACACAGAACAGTTTCTTTCTGGGGAATCTCATCTGTGTTGCAATTTGAGAGACACTGATCAGAAATTTGTCTACAACAGGAATGCAGCATGAAAGCCCCACTTCCACATATAAAAATCTTCCACATATGAAATGCCTGTGAGTGTGTCCCTTTACAGTTCTTTCTTCATGTTAATTATAACTTAGATTTAATTTCTCATGCATTCCTGTTTCCAGGCCTGGAATACCTTAACACCCTTTATCAGAATGAGAAACAAAGGACTCTGGTTTACATCATTCTGAATACTGAAAAACTACATAAAGCCTTTTAATTAATTCTTTCCGAATCTCCCTCCATATGGGATGACTGCTAACTTGGTAACCTTGAGCTTAGTCACTTGCTTAGTCACTTCTTCACGATCTTTCCTCATCCCTGGGGGTTTCAATGTCTGTCCTATATACACATTAAGGTCACTTTTTATTATCAGCACTGCTTACATGACTTCTTCCTCAGGTTTCATGGTGAATAGTGATCATCTATTCTATGCTAACTGATTATTTATTGGCTTTTCTGGGAGCTGCTGAAACTGTATACAAATGGTTTGAAAATGGTTTCAAACATAACGTTACAATCATAAACTGAGTTAATGCACTATTTCTCAATATAGGATCTGACTTAGTCCACTTGACTACTTATAAAGAATGTGTCTGGACAGTGACTCTAAGAACCTTTTTAAAAAAGCATATGAATCATACTCAATGATTTATTCACATATCTATTTAAAAAATTCCATTGGTCATGCTAAAAAAGGTTGCAAGCCCTTTGACTTAAGTATTTCTATAATGGCTGTTAAAATCAATTCTGGCATTAAAGTCTCCAAGAATGAACAATGCATTGAGTGGAAAATTGATTACATGGTCAAAGAACAGTCCTTTGTGGCCTCGTTTGCTTTTTCGATTAGCACAGCTGTCATGGCTGTTGTAGGTGGTCCTCAAAACTTACAGGGAAAAAAAATCTGTCCTTGACACTGAATGTTTGTCTATGGATTTTGAGGAAAGATTTTTTCTTTTTTTTTTGCTTATTAGCACCCACTGCTACAGATTTCAAATAGGAAAGATTCGAAGGAAACTGATGTGTGAAGAATCCTTGTCAGGAGTAATACATTCTGGGGTGATTTGTATCTTAGTTTATGGGAAATACACTCTCTTGTAAGGGGAGTTGTTTTAATTGTTGTAATAGTCATACTTCCAGTAATTTAAAAATCTTTTATAAAATTCCAGCTGATGAATAGTTATAGAATATAGTAGTTAAAGGTGCTTTTCATATTCTATCACCAAAAAGAGGCTAAATGTTTTTTGTGGAAAGGGAGGAGCTGTCTCATCAACACACTGATCTCATGCACTTGACCTTGAGTCCCAGCTCATCTGTGTGTGATAGGTGCTTATTGAAGTGTGTTATTGATTTATCTTAGATTTATTTACTTCCTTATTTTGTATTTTCCTTTCAAATAAATGGGCTTCTAGAGTTCCGGAACATTGATCTGCTTTACTTTCTTTGAACACTGCTTAGAAAAGTTATATACTGTGATGGTTAGTCTTCATTGTCAACTTGATGGGGTTTAGAATCACACCTGTGGGCATGCCTATGCATATGTTTCCAGGAAGGTTTAATGGAACAGAGGAGCCCTACCCTGAATGTGAATGTTATCATTCCATGGTGGAAGGGGTCTGGAATATCTGAGTTAAAAGGAGAAAGCTCATTGAGGACCATTGCTCGTCTCTCTGCTTCCTTACTTCTGATACAGTATGTGCAGCTGCCCCATGACTTCCCCACCGTGTGATGTGCTGGAATCTCAAATTTCAAGCCAAAATAAACTCTTCTTTTCTTGAGTAAGACATTGATTTCATCATAGTAACAAGAAAAACAATGAGTACACACACATATCAGTCTTCCTCGCTTCTCAGACTAGCAGCAAAAGTACAAGTTTTTAACCTTCCCTTCCTCTTGCTTACTGTTCTAGTTTCCCATGTGGAAGAAACAAATGGCTGTCTGCTTATTGGCACACAGCAACCTAAGCTTTATCACATAACTCAGAAGAGCAGATATTTGAGTCTGTTTCATTGTGGCGCAGTGAAGAACTTTGCTCTTTTTTCTTGAGGTGCCATGGAGAATTTGTTTGCTCACCTCTTCCAGATTCCACAGGTTACCTGAATTCATTGGCTTGTGACCTTCTCCATCTTCAAAGCCAGCAATGGCCTGCCTGTTGTCTTTCTCACACTACATCATCCTGACACTGCTTTCCCTGATATCATTTTTCACTTTTGAAAACTCTTGTGATTACATTGGTTCTGCTTGTATGATCCAGGATTAGATTATGTCTGTGTTTCAATATCAGCCAATTAGAAGGCTTAATTCCACCTGAAGTCTTAATTCTCCTGTGCAGAGTAAGAACAGATACATAGGTTCCTTAGACTGTGGTATGGATACCTTTGTATGCTACTTATATGATTGCTGTGATATGTGTCCACTTAAAATAAACAGCAGGCATACAGAGGTTTTGTTTTTGTTTTTGTTTTTTTGTTTTTTTTTTTATTAACTGTGCTATCACAATTGTGTCTTAGGACGAGAAATTATATCTCTAGAGAATTTCTATGCCCTTCCCATTATGCTAGAGGCAACTGATATTTCTAGTTGCAACAGAGATTTCTAATCAGAAGTTTGTGGATTAAAATCTGTGGGCTTCATATATATGCATCTTTGGATCTTGAAGTTTTATGGTAGCTATTTGGGAAAATGATGTTTTCTTTCCAAAGAAATCATGAGCAAAAAGTACATACTTGTTAGATATATTCATACTTATCTCTGCAACTACTTACCATTTTTCTTGAATAATAATTTTGTTTTTTTCTTTCTCCTGCAAAAACTAGAGCAATTTTCAACATTTTTAGTCTTGTGTTAATATTATGAGCATCCAACTCAAGGTCTACCAGCATCTCCTTGGTGCTTCAGAAGTTAATATGAAGTTTCCAATAGTCTATGTGTTCTTATGTTTGACTGAGGACTGGTGATGAATAAGTTACTAGTATTTTTCAATAAGAATTTTTCCACCTCTACAGCTTTAAATCCCATATAGAGCACAGCTATCTTGCATAACTTGAGCTGGAATTTTTGGGTATGCTTTAAAACCACTTCCTGTCAGTTCCGTTTCTTTCTATTTGACTTCATGTTTTTCTTTTGGCACAGAACTTTTTCTAAACTTTCTTAAATATCATTTGCACTTTATGTCAAATATATTTTGTGATGTCACAATAAAATATGAGGGCATAAGCCTGTTGGACAGTTAGTATCTTTTCCTACTAGTGGTGGCCAAGGAAATTCCCTGTTCTTTCCTACCTGAGGATTGAGAACATTTAGAACATTCCCATGTTAAAAGGGAATTATGGACAATGGTCAATCTAGGCATCCAAGGCTTCTCAGATTTTCATTCTTCACATGCTTGGCATTTTTAAGCTGAGATGTTTGTCAGCTCTCCTTCAGGCCACAGTGGTCTCTATAGGGGCACAGCGAATGAGTAAATAATCTGTGGCAGTTTCTCACTTGCCATTGCCCTACATCAGACCTTGGGAGGCAGTGCAAAGGGGAAGATTTGGCACAAGACCTCTGAAAAATTGCCAACATTCCTCATACCCTACTGCCTTGCTATCTACCACCTCCCATTCTCCAGCTCACTGCTCATCATTTTGATTAAGTCCTTGCAGATAACTGCCAGGGCCTTCCATAAAAAGTTAATGTTTTAAACTTACTGTTTAAAACAACAACATTTTAAAAAGCTATCATAAAAGCATTTTACAGGATGCAAGACATGGTATGATGTACCAAGAAGGAACGGGTCATTCATCTTCACTTTACTCTATAAATACTCCTGTAAAGCTTACAATGTACAGCAAAAGGTAGGTAAAAGGGGACAGAGAGAAGGAGTGATAGACAGATAGGTAGATTAAAACCAATCAAAGAAATAACACAAGTGACATTTTTGTTAATGATTATTGCCAAGACTGCAATAAAAGGTAAATGTGTGGGAAGGGAGATGGTGCTATTGGCTGAAGGGTTTACTGAAGTGGCTTTAATGGGTGGAAAGGCGGAGCAGAATCTGCAGTTTTAATAGTAAAATGAAATAGAAAGGTCTGACATCTTTTATGAAAGTGATCCTCAGCATTATGTATACCTTATACAAACTCATGGCTCATTCTTTTTATATCAATGTTGGTAAAACTCCACCAGGCTGATATTTGAATCATAGTGAATAATGGTTAATTTACATGACTTACAATGTAAAGATATACCTTAATTTATAATTGAATGCTACATGTATACATTCACTTAGTATATAACCCACAATGAACTCTGTCAATAATATTTGCAAAAAATTCTTCTGAAAATACTCTTTTGATTTCAATAATGGGATGGGTTTTAGCAAAGTAATTTTAAAAATCTCCTTTATAGTATAAATATAGCCATAAGCTTTTTGTAGATATCTGTTCAGAGCCTGGTCTTTTTTGTGATGTTTGTGATTGTAGTAATCTATTCATGTGATAACATGGAACCTTTAGCTAGTTAATAATGGCATTTGGCTTACAAAGAGAAATAGACAAGCTTAAATCATCTAAAATATATTTCTTTATGATAGCAACTATCCAACATTATTCTAATAAAAGAATGCCTCCCATATTTTTAATGAATTTCCTTTCATATAAGATAAAATATTTAGCAAGAGAACTTGAGATACCCATTAGGGCTTCTCATTCATAAATATCCAGGATGTTCCTCTTACAGGATCTGATGATTCACAGAAATGTTGGGTGGAATTACCCAGTGAGGGCACTTTCCTTTGCAGAAGAAAGGTTCAAAGCCATGCCTGCAGGACACTATTGAAGACAGTTTACTAGGATTTGTCGATCTGAAACACTTCCCCTTTTCACTCTTCTAACACACGGCTTTGACATATGACACTCACCTCTACCTCCCACACCTGTGGCAGTCTCTTAGTTGCTAGAAGGAAATTTTCAGCTGACTGCAAGTTAGTAACTTTGAAGAAATTGCTACCAGCTGTTCAAGGCCAAAATAGATTACTCTGTTGTGTGTAAAACCTATAAGCATTTTTTCCTAGTGCACATTTCTTTATTTTCTCAGAGCTAATTGCTAAATGTCACCCACTCCTGCTGTTCTAGAGAGGGTGAATTTTCTCAAGATGTTCTGTAACTTTCTCCTTAGAGATTTCAGTCTCTGCCACACATTCTAATTTTCCTCACGCTGTAGGTTTGAGGCAGGGGCATCCTGAGTGTCTTTTACAGGGAAAGGAGTGGAAATATCACACTCCCTCTTAGCTTCCTTTATTCTTGAACAGTTTTTTATATATTTGAAAAAGGCAAAAGACATATTTGAAAAGATATGTAGTTGGAAATCTAAAACTCCGTTTGCCTTTTGACTTCCTGAGCTCTCTTCCTAGATAATGGCTTTTCCCTCACCTAATTCTATGAGTGATTGATTTGTATCTGTCATACGTTTCCATATAAATCTGAAAAAATAATTTACCAGCAAGCTTCTGGCTCCTGAAACCTCTGCCTTTTCTAAATGGCTATAGATGTCACCCTCTTGCACTTTAGGAAGGGTCTCTTGAGCTCTTTCAAAAATGTCTGAGTTGGAGACATTTGTTTATACTCTTTACCTAAAGGGTACCTTCCTCTTTTCACAATGTAACTAGGTCCTTTAGTCAAAATGTCACACAGCGGCCTGTCAACAAATCATGAAACAGGTAGGATTCCTCTGAAGGTCATGCATATGATTGCTCATCACAGAGGCCTACCAAAGGGCTGGCGGCTTCGTTACTGCCTTGCTCATTGCACACTCCTTACCTTTTCTTTTCGTACATCTACTGTCTCCCCTCCCTGCTTCTCTCCACCCTTCGCCTTGCAATGTTCCACCACTTTCCTCCTTCATCCTGTGAGATGTGCTCATTTAATTCATCTGGAATAAATTCATTGTTTCAGCTGCGTGGATTCATAACAGCAACACTTCTTTGTGTGCCAAGGTGCTGTTTCTACCAGAGTCACATGGACAGGAGCATGAAGAAAGGCTACAAGGAAGTCTCAGAAGAGGAAACTCAAGATGGACTGACAACCACAGTGTCCTTAAAGAAGGAAGTGATGTGGTGTGTGTGTGTGTGTGTGTGTGTGTGTGTGTGTGTGTGTGTGTGTTCCTATACACATGAGTACAAACTGCTCAGTCTCTATATTGTTACATGTATGCACATTTTTAGGGCTGACCATGCAGTTGGATAAACTGTTGGTGTGCTCTTTTTTTTTTTTATTTGTTTTTGTTTTAATATATATATATGTATTTTACTTTAAAGTAATTTAGACTTACAGAAGAGTTACAAAAATATTACCAAATGTTTGTACTCACTTTAGTCTGTTTCCTCTAAGGTTTACATTTAGTATAACTAAAATCTGGTTACCAAAATGAAGAAATCCACTGGGCAGAACACTGCCACTGATTGTGCAATTTATTCAGAATTCACTACTATTGTGGTTTGAATGTGAAATGCCCACCATAGGCTTGCATGTTTGAACACTTGGTCCCCACTGGTGACCATGACTTGGAAGGTGGTGGAACCTTTTGGAGGTGGATCTTGAAGAAAGAAGAGGGTCAATGGGGACAGGTCCTGAGCTTTCAGTCTGGCTTCACTTTCTATACTTCCTGACTTCAGTGGCAATGAGACATCTGCCTCATGCTCTCGATGCCAAGCTTTTCCAGCAGTAATGGATGTTGTCCTTTCCCAAGTGGCAAGGCAAAGTAAATTCTCCTTAATTAAGTTGCTTCTTTTCATGTATTAGGTCAAAGCAACGGGAACAGTAATAGAGTAAACTGGTATGGGACAGTGGGGCCCTTGCTGTCCTCAGCCTGACCATGTGGTTCTCAAGAACTTGGAGTTTGTTTGCAGGAGGAATGTGGAAGTGTCTGGAACTTCAGTTTGTTAGTAACAGTCCCAACTCTGATCACCAGTGCCAAGCATTCTCTTCTGAGAACTATTCTCTTAACTGTGGGTCTCTGCACAGGTCAAATCCAAATTGCATACTTCCAACATGACTCGGAGTAAATATTCCCATTCTAAAAGGGAGACACGGGAGCAAAACCCAACTAGGATAAGCACCAATCCTACAGCTCCTAGTCTGGATCTGGGGTCCGTGGGAGAATTATCTGGCCCTGAAGGGCTTTGGCTGCCCTACCCTTCCATCTCAGCCACCTGTACCAAACATATATGGCTTCTCTCTTAGGGCAGATCTACTCAATGATGGCAAGTTTCCTTGCTGGAAAGCCCCAACTTTTGTTGAAAGTCGAGCATCTCCAACATTCTAGAGACTCTGTTGCAACTTCACAGCTTCATGAAGCAGCTTCTCCGGTCCTCTTTGTAGGGGCTCTGACCTTGCACACATCAGATGGTCTCAGAGGCTTTCTGGAGCCTTAGTACCAGACTGCAAAAGACTCCATGACCCATTGAATCTGCCAGCACTAATGTCTGTAAAACCAATACCATGAGAATGCTGCTGCCAACTTCTACAGCCAGCCCAAAATAGAGTCTGGCCCATCTTGCATCACTGCTGTACAAGCCTCTAAGTACCTTGGAGGCCGAGCCTGGGAAAACACTTCCCGGGGTGGCCATATTGGAACCAGAACCCCTTTAACTCCTCTGTGCAGTCTACAGTCCTGTGAGCATTCTGGCCTTCCAAACTGCCACCAGAAACTTCTTCTGCTAAGGTCTGCTCATGGCATGCTTGGTGTGCTCTTAATGGAAAAAGGGGTCATGAATTTGAAAAAGAGCCAGGAGAGGGATGTGGAAGGAAAGGGGAGGGAGAAATGGTATTAGAATCTCAAAAAATAAAAGAAATATATATATTTTTAAAAAGAATGAAATAATAGAGCAGCTCCATGTTTCCACAGACACACTCAATGGAAAATTGCAGTCATGATTTTATATAATTACTCAGGGCAAGGCATGGGATCAAAAGAGCCTGTTAAGACACAGATTGTATAAGATCTTTTAATGTGATTGAATTTGCTGATAAAATGATGTTCTCTTTACATGGGTATATCACATTGAAGATGGTTTAGTTCATCATGTTGCCTTCAGTCCAGCCACTGAAGAGACACCCCTTTAGGTATATCAGCTCCCTGGAAACCCATGGTGAAAGCTCCCAGCAGCTTCCTCAGAAAACAGAATGCTACTTGGCTTCAATGGCTGAGTCCATTGGCAATTCATTACACATTCTGTGTTCTAAAGGAAGGGTGAGCATCAGGGAAAGTGACAAAGTGAATACTGTGTTATGATTGGGGGCAGTAAACGCACCCGGACCGAGGAGGTTAGACCAAGACATCAGTAAGGTAATTCAAATAGCCATAACAATTCAAACAATACGCTTTCCTTATCAGATTTCTCCAGCCTTGCAAAAAAAAAAAATTACCCACATCCAAAGTTCTCAGCACACATTGTCAGAATTTTCAAGGAAATTAAAGCCAGGCACTATGTCACATGCTTGCAATCCCAGTACTCAGGAGGCAGGAGTAGGAGGATTGCCAAGTGTTCAGGCCAGCCTGGGCTAAAGTGGATGACACTGTCTCAAACACACACACACACACACACACACACACACACACATATGCACGCATGCATGCACTCACGCACAAGCACACGCATACACGCCCACCCATGCACGTGCACACGCATGCATTACACATGAGAAAGAGGGAGGGAGGGAGTGAGGAAGAGAGAGAGGTGGAGAGGGAGGGAAGGAGAAAGGGAGGAGGGAGAGAGAGAGAACAAATCTCTCTTTAAAGAGCATAATAAACATGAATTCCTTGCATCTTATACTGGTCTTGGATGGACTGATTTGTCTTTAAAGATGATACAAGAATCAGGAAAGGTGGAGGAGAAATGTGTTGAACTGTAGTATTTAAACTAGGTTTTAAGAAAAGAAATCTCTATAAATGAAGGAATTTGTTCCTCATAACTCCCACTGGCGTTCTTGTGGCTGTTTTCTTTCCTCCGGTTGTACCTAAGGCTAGCCCCTGCCCTTTGTTGAAAGACCATCTCAGGGTGATAGTTTTCAGACTTGCCCGACATTTACACTGACTCCTTTGCCTGTCTTACAGACTCACTTAGTGTTCTGTTTTACAATAGAAAAATGTCAGAAAAAGCTCATTATTACTTTCCATATTTTCATATTTATTTTATTGAATAGAAGTATACAATTTTAAATTCTCCTATTAGGTATTTAAGTAATTACTGATTTCTCTGATATTACACATATCTGGGTTATAAATATCTTCATCTACACATGAAGTAGTGTGACCAGGTATTTTTTTGAGCCATCCTTTTAGAAACAGAATCCTTAGCTGAAGGAAAATGCATACTTCAATCTTTTGGATGCACCAAGTTACCCATCAGGTTCACTGAGCAGGGAAGTGATCATTTCCTTGAATCTTCATACATACTTTTTCTTTTTTGCATCTTCATACATACCTTCTTTTTAAAGAAAAAAAAATTATCTACCTAATAATTTGCATTGAGCTTCAATTTCTCTTATTATTAGTGTCATGGCATTTCTTTTACTTCCTTAGCATGTGAGCTAGCAATCTGCAACTCAGAGGTCAAAATCTGGCCAATGATCTATTTTTTGTACGGACACAAGTGAAGAATAATGTATTTAGAATTTTAATAGGTTGTTAATGCTGATGAATAAAGAAGAATATGAGAAAGAAATATGTAGCAGAGAGTAAAGACATTTACTACCCAGACCCTGGTAGAGCATGTTTAAGATCCTTGGCTTGGTGTACAATGATAATAATTAAAAGAGTTAGCATTATTAAATCTAACCAGAGACCACACACAGTGCTGAGGGACTTACCCACACTGTTTTATTTAATCTCCTCTTCAATTCTACAAGATAAATATCCTTTTATAACTATTTTAGAGCTGAACAAACAAACTCAGAGAGTTTAAGTAATTTTCCCAGTCTCAACTCCAGTACTTGCACAGTTTAACTGCTATGCTAAATTATACACAAATTCTCCAGTTTATCTGAACTTCATACAGAACCATAATATCACAGTGTATTTATGTCCTATTTTGTGTGTCTTGGTAAAGGTTTTCAATTTTCTTCATGAATATACCATGTGTCATCGTTATGTTAAATCCATCATAGAGTTTTATTTTGGTTTTATGGTTAATGATACCATGTCCCTTTTCCAGATTCTCTGTGGTTGTTGCTATTGAGAAGGGAACTGGGCCATTGGTGTAACCATTCTATAACTGCTTAGATTTTTTTTTTTTTTTTTTTGCCTTCCTTAAGAGCTGTGGTGAAATACCATCTTTTTTCTTTTGAAAGGTTCAGACAATCATAATAAAAGGTTGGCTACCTTGTGTATGATATTGATATTTTTCCTTATTGTTTAGTAACTGCACTTTACTTTCTACTTCCAGAATGTCGACAGGCAACTTTGTATCATTTTGATCCCAGTAGTGATAACTTTACCCATCACTTAACAGGGTCCTGGATATTAGTTTGTGATGGACTTTGAAGTTATATTAAGAAACTGTGCTCTTTTTACAAAAAAATCTTGTGTAGTTGTATAACCCTGAATTTTATTAAATCCCCTTTGGGTACTTGTGGAGATGAACATATGACTTTTACCTATTGTCATATTAATACGACAGATTCTGTTGTTAGGCTTCACACCAAACCATCTTTGCATTCTTGAAATAATCCATAGTAGGTACTATTGAATTCTGAGTTTACTGTAATACATCCCATTAAACAGAAGTCCACTTTTCTGGGAAAGATTTTTCTCTTTTGTTTAATAAAAGTGAAAAGCTACTCTTGATTCAAAAACAGTGATTGTTTATTTGAGGACATTTTCTATTTATATTTCTAACTGAGTTTGCTGGTTGATTTTCTTTTTCTGAGTTTTGCTTTATTTGATAATAATTTCATTAAAATACAAATTATGGTGCTTCCTAACTTTTTAATGATTTTTAAACTTTCTTTTCAAACACATATAGAAATTAAGTGTTCCTTAAGGAGATATGCACTATGGTTTGTTGTAAAAATGTGGTCCTTGTGATGCCATTTTGAGCTGTTTTATTACATACAGACTGTTTTAACTTTCTTATCTTCCATTTATGAAATATGATGGAAATTGGACTCAGTTTAGTAACTTATTAAAATTAAGTAACTTATAAAAATTTCATCAAAATTTTTAGATCTTGACATATTATTTTATTTTTTATCTTTTCAAACACCTTTATCTTTGATTACATTTCATGACATATACAATATTTTACTTATATAATTATTAAGTCATCTTTTAAAAAAGCCAAATCTTGTTCTTATCTTATTTAAAGCTTTATTATTTTGTATATTCAAATTAATTGGTTTTGTGTTTTTGTTTAATGAAATTGCATCTCTTTTTTTTTAAAGACATGGTTTCTTTATGTGTTCTTGGCTGTCCTGTAACTCACTTGTAGACCAGGTTGGCCTAGAACTGACAGTGATCCATCTGTCTCTGCCTCCTAAGGTTGAAATTAAAGCTGTGCACCACCTCTCTCAGCATATTTAAATTCTTTCATTTGTTTTGCTTTTATTTTCTAGTTTACTGGTTTTCTTATATAGTTCATTTATTTTCATTACTCTTTATTCAATAAAAGGAACATTTAAGGTTATGAATTCTCCTAAGATGAGTACTTCTTGTTCATCATAACTCGTGATTATATTCATACATACATACATACATACATACATACATACATATATATATATATATACACACATATACATATATATTATTTTTTGCAATATTAGGGATTGAACTTAGGCCTTATATATCCTAGAGTTATGGTCTAGCACTGAACTATCTTTCCACAGATACATTTTTAATTTTTATACAGGAACAGGATCTCATTATGTTTCCCAGACTGACCTTTTTGCTGAGTAGTCCAATCAGGCTTTGAACTTGCAGTTCACCTGTCTCAACCTCCCAAGTACCCAAGACTGAATGTCAGCAGGCTTAGATGCAACTCTTCAATGTTTTATCCTCTGAAAACTATTATGACACATTCTTACTTAATATATGACTGAATTTTTACTTATTAGCTTTCATTTTAATATTTCTGTTGGCTTTTACTATGGTCAGAGAGAGTAATTATTTTTACTTTTTGATTAAAAAGCTCTTTGGGACTTTGCCCTCTAAGTTTTATAATCCTCATAACAATTTTAAATTTTACAAGGGAGCCAAATAGGAAGCAGCATGGGCTTTTGGTTGACAGAACATAGGATTCACTAGCAATGTGGATTAAATCATACAATATCTACTTTTTTAAAAACATATTTTGTTAGCATTGCCAGTCAAAATCAAAAGAAACATGTTAAAGCTTTGCACTGCTGTAGCATTTTTATCATGTCTTGGTTGTGTCTGTTATGTTTACTTGGCTTAAGGTATCACATGTTAACGACACAGCTTGTCTACAATGCTTCTGGTCATTCACATAAATTTCTCTTTTATAAGAGAAGAAGCACAGATTTCTCCCTGTGGACTTGGCCCACATTTACCTTTCTAAGTTATCTGCAAGAAAAGGATCTAAAATTACCAGTACATATGTGACAACTGTATTACCTATACATTGTACATTTCTATATAAAATTGTTTAGAAAAACTTTTAAAATAAAACCATTTGAAAGATTTTGGTGAGCAACTGTAGTCATTACACTGTAGATAGTAGGGTCACATATGTGTTAAACAATAACCTGGTTTTGGGAGAGAAAGATATTCCTGTTTTGTTCACTAGAAATGGAAAGATACTCTTGGTTCAAAAATATCTCATCCAAGGGGAAATAAAACTTACATCTGAAATTTTTACTACAATATTTTAAAATGATATTTAAATGTTTTATTTTGGTCAATTTGAAATATGCACACAAATCCCACCAATATTCATTACCTAACTTCAGTAACTACCAGTACTTTCTTAATGCACTAGTTAGCTAGTTAGTCTACCTTCATTTTGTTTTTTCCTGGAGTATGTTACAGTGAATGTCTGCTAGCTTGTCCTCACTTCAGTGTATTTGTAACATATGAGGATATGTGGTAGTGATGGTGGAGATGGTGTCATTACTGTGTGAGAAAAGGTAGGAAAACATATTGCTAATACCACTTAGTATCATTTGTATTTGAATTTTCTCAATTGCTTGTTTTTTCTTTTAAATCTTTTTATAGTTTCCTCAAATAAGGAGCCAGACAACTTTTACACACTGCATCCTAGTCTATTCAGGTCTGAACAACAAAAGACGTTAGGCAGAGTATTTGTTTTTCTTTTAATTTTTTCTTTTTTCTCTTTTTATTGAAAATAGATTTTTTCCACACATAATATATCCTGATTACAGTTTCTTCTCCCTCTGCTCTTCCTAGGTCTTCCCTCCCTTCCCTCCCCTCTGGTTCCATCCCCTTTCTCTCGCCAAAAAACAAACAGGCTTTTAAGGGATAATAACAAAATAAAATAAAGCAGAAAATAACACATTGGAATTGGATAAAACAAACAAACAGAAGGAAAAAAGCCGAAGAATCAGTGACTCACAGCCAGGAATCCCATAACAACACTAAACTGGAAGCCATGATATTTATGCAGAGGACCCGGTGCAGACCAGTGCAGGCCCTGGGCGTGCTGTGAGTTCATATGAACTTTTGGTTATGTTATTTAGAGGGCCATATTTTCATGGTGTCCTCCATCACCTTTGGCTTACACTCTTTCCTCCTCCTCTTCTGAGGGGTTCCCTGAGCCCCGAGGGAAGGGATTTGATGGAGACATCCCACTTAGGGTTGAATGCTCCAAGGTCTCTCACTCTGCATGTTGTCTGGCTGTGGGTCTCTCTATCTGTTCCCATCTGTTGCAGGAGGAAGTTTCTCTGATGATGGCTCAGCAAGGCACTCATCTATGAGTATAGCAGAAATCAGCAGAATGTCATTAGGACTTATTTCATTTGTTGCATTTTAATTCTTAGAATAATGTTTGGTTTTACCCTGGGTCCCTGTGCTGTGCTGTCTAGTCTCAGGTTGTTCGTTTCCCAAGCAGTGGCAGTTACAGGTTCCATCTCATGGAGGAGGCCTAAGGTCAAGTCAGTTATTTGTTTATAAGTGCCACAAGCAGGGAGGATACTATTGTAGAACAAAGGGTTGCTATTCTGGAACGTTCAAAACAACAAAAGTGTAGTTCTCAGTTCTGGAGGCTAACGGTTGGAGATCATGGTTCCAACAACTTCACTGTCTACTGAAGACTCTTCCTGCTTGATTGTGTTTTCTAGTCCTGCTTTTTCCTGATGGGAGGAGAAGATAGGTCCGTGGGCCTCTTCTGAAAAGAAAGACATCAGTGCTATTCACTGGAAAACTACCCTTATGACTGGGACACTACCTCGAGGCCACATCTCCTAATATTATCACTTTGAGGGGTTTGGTCTACTTGGAAAATTTGGAAGAACACAAACATTCAGGCATTCACACAGCATCTAGCTAGTATGCTTATTGCTTAAAAATTATTTCATTTTATTTATTAGTGTGTGTGTGTGTGTGTGTGTGTGTGTGTGTGTGTGTGTGTGTGCATGTGTGCTAGGAAAAGTGCCACTGTGCATGCATGGATGCCAGAGGATAATTTGTGGGAGTATTTTCATCTTGCAGGTTCTGGGGTTGGAACTCGGATTATCAGGCTTAGTGACAAGCACCTTTACCCACTGAACTACCTTGCTGTCCCTGTGTATGATACCTAAATATTTTAATTTTAACGTTTAAATATCCTTCGGCTCCCTTGATTCATTTGCTTAGCTGTTCTTTTTATGAAGATGTCATTGGGTTAGGACCCACTCTACTGAATTCATTTTAGTCTGATTACTCTGTTTTTAGATTATCACATATTAAATACTGAGGTAGAGATTTTGAGCATACATTGTTTCGGGGACATAATTATCTTATTGCAGCATGACAGGACAGAGCTCCACAAAGACTTCTTCCCTCTTGTCTTTCTGATCTTGTCACATCCGTTCCATGGACCATCACGCTTCCTTATTGATGTGGTTCCCGTTCTGTTCCCTGCCAGCAGGTCCACACTTTCCCTTCTTCCTGGGTACCAATTCTAGGAGGGCTTTTTAGAATACTCAACCTGGATACTTTCTCCTTGAGAGGATTTTTTTTTTTTTTTTAACTGAGCTGAGGACTGAACCTAGGGCCTTGTGCTTGCTAGGCAAGCGCTCTACCACTGAGCTAAATCCCCAACCCCGGATTTTTTTTTTTTTTTTTAAACTGAGTGAGAATAACAAAATAAATAAAAAGCTAGTATCAGGTTTCAAAAGTTCAAACACATGAAAATCTAGACTGCTGACCAGCTCCAGGAGTGTGGGAACAGTCTCTGAGTAAGACAGAAATACTTGCAAAGAGAACACATCTAACAGTCAGTGAGCTGTGGTTTTAGCCATGTTACATTCCTTTTTCAGTTCTTTACATTTTGTTTCAGTTTTCCAAATGTTGTTCTTTGCAATATTCCTCATGTCCTGCTGTTTTTGTTACAGGCTTCTGTTCTGGCTTTTATAGAGCCAGAGTTAACTGTACTCTGTGAAAACAGTCAGAACTCGGCAGGTTTAACTGTAGAGAGTGATTCACCTAGACCCTTCCCTCAGGTTCACACCTAAGCCTTTAAAGGGAGTAAATAAACACATGAAAGATCTAATCTCGATATAAAATAATCTAGATAAGTCACTCTACAGTGACAGAATAGAGTTAACAAATGACAGAACATAATCTCACATCCAAGACGTTTTATAGGTATGTGAAATAAGCTTTAAAGTGAACATACTTGCCTTTTATATTTGAATTTTTCAATTTATTGTTTCTCCCCCCCCCCCCGCCCCCCAATTCATGTGAGTAGATTCCCAGGAAGAGGATTAGAAGATTAGAAGACTTGGTTCCAGCATTGGGTTAGTTGTCTTGTAGGCAGGTTGTTGGTTGTAGGTAGTTGTCAACTAGGCAAGAATGTTTTAAAATTATATAAATAACTCCCAAATTGGACAAATTATATGAAAAAAATAAGAACTGTCTAAAGCTAGAATTAGTAAAGTTTGGTGACTTTTAGGAAAATTCTGTTTAGTTTATTTAGGAAAAACCCCAAGCCCCGGAATTCCAGGCATTTTTGATCTGTTATTTCCTCTCAGACAGCCTTGCACACATCAGTGAAGTCCCAGCTAAAACATCACTCCAGGAACAAAGCAGCTCCATTATCTCCACTGCCGCCACTGTGCTGCATGTCAATACTCAGAGCAGAAGTCTCTTTCTACGCTTGATGGATGTGCTGTGTCTCACTGTGCATGTGCCTATAGTTAGATTTCGCTTTTAAATCGGAGCCATTAACTGCGTCCACTTTAGAGTGTTTTCTCTTTTTTTTTTATGTACATAATCTAGCTGATGTTTAACTATTTCATGACATGTGTTTCTAAAAAGTATTGCCACAGGAGATCAGAAATCCCTTTAGCATGTCTCTTAAGTGGTATAGAAAGCCCCTCAATCTATTTAGAAAAATAACTTCTTATAGAGAACAGTTATTTTCTCTCTGATTCTGTTAATTCCAGGTAATAAAATTGGGAGTGGGGGCTGGAAAACTGTACTGTGTCTCTGAAGCTGCTGCCCGAGGTCCAGTTATATTGACGATTTTACACGTTTTTCTTAATGAATTTTACTTGCCATGCCAGCTGCAAGTAGGAAAATGTTAAAGACAAATAGGATGAATGAAATGTTAATAGTTCTTTCCAGTTAAAGCTGGGTGTAATTAACTACTTCTGTAACTTAGGTTTGTAATTTTAAGAATCACACTTCAACATCAGAAATCAAAACTCTGTTTTCACTTGACCTAAATGTGAGGTACAGAATTTTGTGATGGTAGAAGCTTATAATTTATCATAATTAATAAGCAACCACATATAATTTCAGATCTTTTTAGAGTTATTAGATGTTTAAATAAGGTGATGTGGTGGTAAATGACTGAGGACTATTGTAGCTCAGGTGTTCTGGAATGGTCTCCCCAAAGAGGTGATAAGACATTAGAGATCTCAGCTCCAAGGAGGCATAGTCAAAGTTTGGAGGAAGATCTTTTCAAGGGGAAGGAACCAAGAAAGCAATGAGAATGAACTTGGGTTCTTCAAGGGAGAGGAAAAAAGAACAGTGTGTTATTCAACAGTTGTGTCCTTGGGGAAAACTTAAGACAGAGGCAGGTCCTCTTAGGTGGCTGCTGCTGGCTGACTGATGCTGTCCTCTTGGGTGCATGACTTCAGGTCTACAAGCTGCAGAGCCCTCGTCTATAAATGGCAACAATTCATAACCGTCATGACAGCTTTTGGGGGGCAATGATAAAGTATAAAGGGGTGTGCAGGACACAAAGTAAGTCCTCCATCAATGCCAAGTTTTATTTTAGGCTTCTTGTTTTCAGGTAGATTTTTAAAATAAAAGTTCTTAGCATCAAGACAACAAAAAAAGAATGATAAATTTTTTGTCTTAATTGCATTTATAATCTTCTTCAAGTCGTAAAATAAATTTTATGGCATCAAAATATGATCGTGCACAGAGAAGGTGTGGGAATTAAGGAGATAGCCTTGAAGAGATAAAGTCATATGGCAGCCATGTAACTGAACTGGGTTTGAAGGCTGAAAAGTTCTTTTAAGGGCCTTTTAGGCAGGAGGGCATGTAAAAAGAACAAAGCTATGTAGTGAGGCCGAGAATGACACACTCAGAGGTACACAAGAAACACAGGGAGCAGATAGTTGGCTTCCCGCCTTCCGCATGTTTAAGTGACTGGGCAAACTGATGGGATGTGTTGCTAAGGAACTGAAGACAAAAGGATCTAAGAAAGCAAGACCTTGAGAGCAGGCAGAGCTGCTTTAAGCAGCAGGTGTCAGTACCTCCTTTCACCGCATCCCAGAATGTGGTAAGCAGAGAAACTGGAGTGAATTACACAGGCTTAATGAAGAAACAAAAAAGTAGCCACGAAAGATACCTTGAAAGCTCATCTTACACCCTGTAGCAGAAGTTTTATTTTGACAGTAGAGCTGCCATGAATTAAGGATGACTGCTTCAAGAACTAGACTAACTGCTATTCATTTGTCATCTCTATTACTCTAATGACCCAAAGACGTTATTTAGTTTTTACAGATGAGGAACTAAACCTCAAGGAGATTAAGGGGGCTTTAAAAATAATAGTTGACTTACTTCACCCTTGTTAATGAATATGCAGCTCCAGCTCCTAGAATAGACCAAAATGCTTCTTTGACCCTAGGGATCTTGGAAGATTACAATGGGTTTTAAGAGATTAAGGATAGATTGTGGAGGTCACAGTTATACAACAGAATGCAGGCTAATTTGTGACTCTCTTGTAATGTATTAGTTCTTCATTTTGGAGCTCTATCCTGATTAGTGGTTATAAAGAAAAAAAAAAAACAATACTTAAGAGACAATGTCAAGAGACATGGCTTCTCGAATCACTTCAGTTGTCAAGACCTGAGTTTTTTTTCCTTTTTTAAATTACTACATTTGTGTTTTAATTTTACATATCAACTGTGGGTTTCCCTGTCCTCTCCCCTGCTGTCCCTGGCCCTACCTTCCTCCCAGCCTATCCCCTCCATTCCCATCTCCTAGTCTGGTGATCAGATGGCCATACACCCTAATGGTTGTGCTGGAACTCTCATCCAATAACTGATGGAAGTGGATGCAGAGATCCTCAGCCAGGCCCCAGGTGGAGCTCCAGGAGGCCAATTGTCAAGAAAGAGGAGGGACTGTAAGAGTGTGAATTGTTGAGACCAAGATTGGAAAAAGCACAGGGACAAATAGCCAAACAAATGGAAATACATGAATTATGAACCAAAAGCTGTGGAGCCCCCAGCTGGATCAGGCCCTCTGGATGAGTGAGACAATTGAATAGCTTGAACTATTTGGGAAGCACCCAGGCAGTGGGACCCGGACCTGTCCTTAGTGCATGAGCTGGCTGTTTGGAACCTTGGGCTTACACAGGGACACTTTGCTCAGCCTGGAAGGAGGGGAGTGGACCTGCCTGTACTGAACCCACCAGGTTGAGCTGAATCCCCAGGGGAGTCAAGACCTGAGTTTTTAATATTATATTTAATATACATATAGATGAACATGTATATAAATATGTATAATGTCATTGGTTAGTTTGTTTCTTTTACACCTTAATTGCTTTCTACCTATGACTCCTATTTGTTTTCAGATTTTTTTGTTGTCAGGCTAGAATACAATTATTCTCAGGTAGATGGAAGGCAGACCATTTTGCTACAGCTCCAAGGAGAGAAAGGAACAGGTAGCAACATGGGGACACAAAAACTTGGTTATCTATGGTAGACAGGTACAGCTACCTAGATGTCCCTAAACCAGTGAATGTTGACTGATTTTAATAGTTTTATATGTTCTGGGATAAAGCAACTTCTGCCTGGTTGGTTGGTACTTGACTTTTAGGTTATTAAAACATCAGTAATTCTATAAAGACCCACCATACAGGGTGTGGTAGACTGTGGGCTTAATAGAGTGCTCAAGAAAGAACAGCCCCTAGCCAGTGCCCCCAAACTGGCTCAAAGCAGCATCAGACACAACCACCACAATATATAGACAATACTAATGTAAGTCTAGATCAAATCATACAGTTAGGCTGAAGATGTGGTTCATTCAGTCTGTAGAATGTTTTCATATAAACACGCAGCTCTGAGTTCAATCCCCATCATTGTTTCAATAGAATATTTGCCTGTTTGTTTTTAAGAGAGTGGGGAGTGGGGAAGGTATGTGGAGTTAGTACAGTGGGGACATGGGGAGGGACCTGGAAAAGATGAGGAAGAGGGAACTGTGAACAGAATATATTGTATGAAAAATACATTTATTTTCAATTGAAAAATAGAGTGTGGTAGTGCATGCTTATAACCCCAATACTAGGGAGGCAAAGGCAAGAAAAATAAGAAGTTTAATCTTGGTTAAACAGCAAGCTTGAAGCTAACCTGGCTTACATGAGATTCTATCTCAAAAGAACTTACATATTATAGATAAACATTCATAGAAAGCACACTACACAATAACTTCACACCATACTATGCAGTTAACATGGATATTCGTAACCACTTTCATGTTAGGTCAAAGAATATACCCAATTCTATTTTAGATGGAATTCTTTTGGGGCTAGTACCTAAAAGGAGAATACACATCTGTGAACACAGATAATCATTTCTAGGATGTGCATTCCCACTGTTGGCCTTTTTGAGTGTGATCCATTTAAAGAGGGGCTTCTAAAGTTCTCAGGGTAAATATTAATTTGATGCTATTTTATAGGGTGTACATAATGTGTAGGGCATTACAATTGGGTGCTGTTAAAAAAGTGGTCAATGCACTGAAGTAGCTGAGAGCAACAGCTCGCCAGATCGCTAGCTTAGCATGTGACTGTAGCCAAGCGACACAGTCCTTGAAGTACACTGAGAACACATTCTCTCTTGCTGTCTCCTCTCTGTGCACCTCTCTCTATGACCACCTTTGGCTTCCTCCCCTTTTAGTACTGAATGCTTGGCTTCTTCCTCCTACAGATTTTTCCATCCTAGACTCCCTTAAAAAGCATGTTTCTTAACATTAAATTTCGAGAGTAAGTTTTCTTTATTGAAGTATTAATTTTAAATGTAACACAAGTTTTATTCCTTGTATTTCTCAAAAAAAAAAAAAAGAAAAACACCCTAAACTATGCCACTTGAGAGACTTTTTTCCCTCTCCAATGAAGTTTGATTAAAAAATCCTTCTTTATCTCTGACTAACATTATTTGAGGTTTAATTTCCAGATATTTTATCTTTTCAGTTAGTTATATCTAATAAACTCACCCACAGACACATAAGATATACACATAGAAATCCCAGGAGTGTTAAACTAAATTTTTAATTTTTCTGGGCATTCAGCCCAGCTTGATTTAACTTTTTAAAAATTCTCATTGTGTCCTAGATCTCATTTTAAAATAGGCAATTTATAATTACTAATTAGCAGGAATATGAAGATAAGGAAGGTGATTAGTTTATGAGAGCTTTCCTTTTTAAAAAAGATTGAAATTGCAGCAATAGATATCTGAGATGTAAACACCCCCTGTACAGTAAAAGTTCACCTGCCTCTGACAATCCAGATTCTCCCCAATACTGCAGATGAATTAACCCTGTCAGGAAATTCAATAATCTTATTGGCCTACCAAATTTTATCTCCTCTTATCCTCTGCAGATCTCTTTGTCTGATCAGTAAAATTAGTTCCAATAGACTTCTATCAATCTAGGTAGTTTAACTGTTATATCAGTGTTCCTAATAAAGTCAGGCATGCTTTTGAAAGGGAGAGTGGTTGTTGGACAAATGCTTGTGTTGGGGATGTGGGAAACTGTAGCAGGAATCTTAAAGAGTCTTATTAATAAAATCACATCTGGAGCCAGGTATTGGGGTGAATGCTGGAAGATCAGAGAAGCAGAACAAGCCACAGCTACCTCACCTGGCCAACTTCTCAGCTGATCCTGTTTCCTCAGACTGAAATCCTTGGTGTCCTTGTCCAAATGGCACTCAGCTGATCTGAGTGCTAAATGCTTAACCAGCCAAAAGCTTCTAGTTTCTGGTCTGCACGCCTTATATACATTTCTGCTTTCTGCCATCACACCCTGGGATTAAAGGCTCACTTTCTGGGATTAAAGGCATGAGTCACCATGCTTGGCTGTATCCTTGAACACACAGAGATCCAGGTCAATCTCTGCCTCTGGAATGCTAGGATTAAAGGCGTGTGCTACCACTGCCTAACCTCTATATTTAATATTGTGGCTGTTCTGTCTCTGACCCCAGATAAGTTTATTAGAGTGCACAATATTTCTGGGAACAAAATACCACCACAGGAAATATCATCTGAAAGATGAGAGGATAGACTTCTGTAAACATACACCCTCACACCTTGAATGTTTTAGACTTACTACTTAACGTCTGTATAGTGGGGTGCTAGCAAATATAAAACACCAAAGCATTGATCTCTAGACTGTGTCTTTAGTATTAATCCATCAATGTCATGCCAGATTTCAAGTCACCAATGTGTATCAATAGTGTAGAGCTTGAAAGAGATGCCTATCTGTACACGGTCAATTTTATCACACAGATATAACTGATTAATAATCTATGAGATTTAATAATAGTACAATCTAGTGGAATTAGTCTGAGTATTGCCATTATCTTTAAAAATACAGCTTAAGCCATGCTTGGTGGCCCTGGTCTATAATTCCTGCTACTCTGGAGGCTCTAGCAGGAAAACTGAAAATTGAAGGTCTGCCTGTGCTGCCAAATTACTCAAGGCCAGCCTAGAAAATTTCATTAGACTCTGTCTCAACATAAACAGTACTAAGAGGACAGATGTTTATAGACTGGTGTTATGAATTATGATGGTTTATTAAATTAGTGGGTATAGTTTCTCCTTCAATAACTGTGACTTGACTAGCACCTAGTAGTTAGTTAGGTTTCCATTAGCAGACATGGTTTCACTCTTGTTGAGAGGGTCTTAAATGCAACTGGAAAGATGTTGGTTACTGCCAAGGTATGTGTACTACTACTGCATCCATAGGGTTATTGTGCCATGCTGGCCATTTATGTCGTTTATAGGCATCCTAGCTGGGTAGGACTGTTGGCTGCCTCCATCCTTTGGAAGCTTGCACAATACCTTCAGGTACAATGAAGGCTAGTCCTCATGGAGGGGTCATTCAGATTAGCTCTGAAAATATGCATACAAGTAACATTATATGGACTCAACAGATTATGTTTAGAAATATACATATATGTATATACAAATACATATATTCATGCAATTACAGTTAATTAAAAAAGAGCCCAGGAATTTGAAGGTCATGGGAAAGAAATAATGGGAGGTTTGAAGGGAGGGGAAGGAGAAGTCTTGTAATTAAAATACAATCTCAAAAAAAGAAAGAATGTACTAAGAGGACTGGGCACTTACTGAGTATATGTGAGGCCTTTAGATTAATCCTCAGTGAGGGGGACAATATATTTAATTTGATTTTGAATAGTAGTGTACCAGTTACTTAAAAAGTTCCTGAAAAATTAACAACATACTCTGTATGCTGAATTGAGTTTCAGTATACCAAACACCACTGAATTAGAGTATTAGGTTAAAAAAGTCAGAGTTTAAGATTTGAGTTTCTTATTTGTTCTAGTTCTCAGATGACATTTTGATTAATTTGGAAAATAAACTATAAGATAATTGAAACAAGAAGAGCATTTTATTTTTTTAGATATTGGTGACTGAATCTAGGATATTACTTAGGCTAGGCAAGTATTCTACATTGTGCTGTATTCCACAATGTATTTCCCCAATGGAAAGATTAATAGAGAGCTGACACATTCAGAAACAGACAGATAAGTCAACTGTGGAGATTAGAAGAGGATCGAGGTATTTTCTGTGAGTTTAGCTCATTTCTAGTTAATATGCTTATTACTGATAAACTGAAAAATAAGGAAAGTATTTCTCAGCTAGTGGTTTGTTTGTAAAAGACCTCCATATTTGTGTGATTTATAGCACAAAGGTAAGTTTCTAATCCATATGACCTGTGACATAGCCGTGGAGAGTTGGCTATAGTTCTGCTCACACTGTAGAGGAGCTACGTGATGGATCAGGTGCTACTGGGACTGTACCTGTCCCTCAGCAGAGGAGAAAGAGGTAGCTGAACAAGTGTTAGTTCCTAAAATGACATTTGCAGTACTTACTCAGACTTCATTGGTAAAACAATCCACGTACCCATGCCTGAGCTCAATAGATTGAGGATATTTAATTCTCTACCCAGGAAGCTTGTCAAAGGGAAGGAACTGAGCAAATATTTTGCATATAGTATAATTTCCCAAGGAAGATGGATCAAGAAGATAGCTCATTATCTGGGTTCTCCTACATTTACGTGTTTCTCTTCTTTCTGATCATATTGGTAAGTTTTATTTAGACTACTTAGAGATAGGAATGGATGAGTGACTGAGTTTTGGTCCATGCCAAAAGTGAAGCTATCACTTCTATTGATCTATCTTCTAGTGTCCAGATCAAATCACATGCTTATGCTTGAGTTCAAGAGATTGAAGAAGGGCACTCTTCTAAAGAAAAGTGACAAGGGGTGGGACATCCCAAGATGGGGAAATAAATATTTCAAACTATAAAGGATGAAAGAAATCCAAAATGATACTATGGTAGAGAGAGCTGATATCCCCACAAACTCATGCATGTGATCTGTTGTTGTATTCTCTATTGCCATCTGATTGAAACAAATGCTAAGAATCAACTGGAAATTAGATCCCAGGGCCCAAAGTGTCTACATTGTTTGACCAAATGAGTATAACCAAGAAGACTGTTAGATATGACACTTGACTGACCCATAAGTTGGGTATTTAAATTTTTTTTCAAATTTCATATATGAGTACTCTTTTTTTTTACATTATTTTCTTCCCTTCTTCTTCCCCTCCAAATCCTCTTGTGTCCCCTTTTTAAAATTTATGACCTCTTCTTTAGATGTTACACACACACACACACACACACACACACACACACACACCCCTTGCTGAGTTCATTTGTTGTTAGTTATAAGTGTATGTGCTTAAGGCTGACCACTTGGGACTGGTATGGTGGTCAAATTCACCCTTCAAAAGGACCACGTTGGCTGTTACTGTGCAAACACGGACTACAGTGGGACATAGACGAGATCAGTGAGTAAATTAGGAGGCGACACAAATCATCCAGAAGAGGGAAGATGCCGATGCAAACATGACAGAAACATGGGAGGTATTAGTAAGTATTCATGCCCTAAATACGTTAGGAAAGCAGTCCTCATAAGTTCTGCTGTTGGATCAAATATGAAGTATGTGAGACACCAAGTTGAGCATGACTCTATTGAGATCTAGGTAGAATAGAATGTAGGAGAGTATAAGAAATTGAAGTTCTCAAAAGACAAGTTTGGGAATCTTCCTAGATGTCTGAGTGGTGATGCTGTAGAAGGAGCTGGATATCCAAAAGGTTAGGTTACCTCTCTTTGAGTTGTTGATGAAAGAAGTCCAAGAAACTCCAAAAGTAACATAGGCTACGGTTGTTGTCTTTGGCTTGCTCCTATAATTTGAAGGTAAGACTGCATTGCCAAATACACCATATAGTTTGCACATAGAATTCAGAAGAATAGAGCTGGAATTGGCCAGAAAACCTCCTCCCCATGCACTATTTCTCATAGTGTATGAAGATGATGTGCAAACTGCCAAGGGAGAAAAATCAGTCAATAGTTCTACCCAGCTGCAAAGCCTACAAACCACAATAACCAGGATGGCAAGAAGTTTCTTAGAGTGCTTATAGTGGCACTTATATCTTGGTCTTATAGATGTCTAATTGGACTTAAGGCCCACTAAATAGGAGGGAATTTATACCTAGTACTGTGAATGCAGATAATTACCCCTGACTAGGTAGGCCAAGGATCCTAGAGGAGAATCTACTTCTGTCACTTTTCTAAGCCACACTATTCCCTAACTACATTTTGAGTAAATATCATTTCATCTGTCCACAGATAGGTGTCACTGTATCCTGTCATCATGGAATCTTCCTTTTTTGCAGGAAGAAATATACAACTGTTCAAAATGTAGAGAACAATAGTGTATGGGGTGCCCAACAGAACTGATACATCTTCCATCCAACCCCTATAGTTAAGGCTCAGGAAATATCATGGGAGAGAGTCCAGGAGATCCAGAGGGCTAAGATATCTTCTGTGAGATAGTGTATTCTATATATGAGAGGGAATCTACAACCATGAAATCTCAAAATTATGTTTGCCTAAATGAGACCTGCACACACACACACACACACACACACACACACACACACACACACACACAGAGAGAGAGAGAGAGAGAGAGAGAGAGAGAGAGAGAGAGAGAATGAATCATTCTTCTCTAGGGAAGATAAGCTCTCTGATAGGCCATCTAATCCCAAGTGGTCAACCCTAAATAAATACGTGTACGAGCAATACTAAATGGGCTCTGCAAGCTCTCTCTCTCTCTCTCTCTCTCTCTCTCTCTCTCTCTCTCTCTCTCTCTCTCTCTCTCTGTGTGTGTGTGTGTGTGTGTGTGTGTGTGTGTGTGTACCAATAATGAAGAAGAGGTTATAAAGTTGAGGGGGGTGCAAAGGACAGAGAAGGAACTGCAGGGGTAGAGGAAAGGATTGAAATGATGTAAATATAGCACTCAAGAATGAAATTGTAAGAAAAAACACATTAAATTAAAAATAGGCCAGGCAGTGGTGGTGCACGCCTTTAATCCCAGCACTTGAGAGGCAGAGGAAGGCGGGTCTTTATGAGTTCGAGGCCAGCCTGGGCTACCGAGTGAGTTCCAGGAAAGGCTCAAAGCTACACAGAGAAACCCTGCCTTGAAAAACCAAAAAATAATAATAATAAATTAAAAACTGTCTGCATTTCAATGGTTCTAAAAGCCATGAACTTGAATGATGTATCCAGGGTGTGCGTGTATGAATCTGTAGGACACTGTGACAAGTGAAGTAAGTCAGGCATAGAGAGACAAATCTTACTTATGTGTCAACTCAAAAACTCAGCCTCACAGAGTCATAGTGAAATGTAATGTAGTTACTGATGGCTAAGTGTGGTGGCATTGCTAAAAAAACAAAACAAAACAAAACAAAACAAAAAAACAAAACAAAAAACAAAACAAAACAAAACAAAACCCTTTTGCCTGAAGGCAAACTCTTTCCATCAGGCAGGGGGAATAAGTTCGAGGGCTCTATTAGACACCATGGTTACATTCTCTTTCACACTACCTGCATATATTTATATCTTTCTCCGATTGTTGCCATAGCAAAATGTTCACGGTTATTAGTATAAAAGGGGCAGTGTGCCGTTTAGCCCCTATTTTCTCAGAAAGGGCAGCAACTACCTGCTGGGGTGTGTCATATCTGGGATTCAATCCTGCCACATCTCCAGTGATTGCACTTGCATTATTAACCAGAAAGCAGAGCTTGTGTGTTAGTTACCTTTCCCTTCTGGCTGACACACAAAAATTCACAGAAACAAGTCAAAAAGAATTGATTTCAGTTCATAGTCTACGGTATCATTCCATTCTGGTGGTGAAGTCATGGCAGCAGCAGATGAGGCAATGGTTCCATCGTGTTCACATTTAAGAAGCAGAAGATGAAGGCTGGTGCCCAGCTGTCTTTCTTTTGATTCTGTCCAGAATGTTGCCCATGAGATGTTATTGCTCATATTTAGAGTCAGTCTTCTTACCTCAGCTAACCCAATCGAGAAATTCAAAGACATGACAATAAACTATCTCGATGTAAGTCTAGACTCTGCCAAACTGACAACTTCCACCATCATAGGCAATATTAGGAAAAGACTTTGTTGATATAAAGAAAAATTATCAGGTGTAGAAAAGGAACATGAATGCGGAGAAGTACTGTCTCCCTCAAACCTTCTCTAATGCTATGCTATTTGTCTTTCCCTTCAATGGTCATTCGGTTTCTACCATTGTCACAGAGGATGTTTTCAAATTTCAATATTAATACTGAAGTAAAATTGGGTTAAATGCCAATTAAAAGCAGGAACCTAAAATTTACTTACATCCTTATAGTAATCACTTTACCCACTGAGCCATCTCCCCAGCACTGTTTGAAATTTTCTATAAATATAAACAGTCTAAGTCTATAAATAAAAGTTGAAACATTGTCCAAGACCTAGTCTTCACTTTGTTCTCACTGGAGCTGACTTGAGTATTGGCTTTAAGTGAGTGAGCCATTTAAGAGAACAGCTAGTGTACTCTGTCTGGTGTTATTTTCTACAAATCAATATTTCTACTGCATTGTTTGAGGTGGTGCTTAATATGTCTCATAAGTGGTTTAACACATAGACACTTGTGGCTGCACCCAAGTCGAGGGTGGTTACTGAACTGAAATTTTATGGGCCTATGAAAAATAGAGAATGAGAAAAAGAAGCAGTATGCTGAATGGAGTTTTTTTTTTTTTTTAATCAGAGACAATGGGAAGGTTATAGAATACCTGCTGGATGCTGTGTCCTTTTATTTTTGAGGCAGGCTTTTATGTAGCACTGATGGTTTTTGAATCATCAACTAGCTTTTACGTAAAAATTACCAACGTTATTCATCGTTACACACCCAAGTGTTTAGAAAGCAAGAATGGATTTTAACAGGTCCTGTTACTTTTAGTGAGGAGCAGAAGCATTTCAGGATTAATAGGAACCTTGCTTTTAGTGAAAATTACAGAATAAATGAAACAGTAATAAGGTCAAAATAAGAAAGACAGATATCAAGTAAGAGAGATGAAAGATGGATGGAAGAGAGATGGTGGGAATGGGGAGGGAATGACATATTTTCCTTCCAAGCCTGTGCCTAGCTCTTATTTGAGTATAGTAATTTGATTCATGCTTATACTCTGTATCTGATTTATTACTGATTTCATCATGAGTGCCCAGCTCCATTGGCTCTTGCCCATTTGTCTCCAAGCTAGTGAAACCACCATCCACACAATGACTGTACCAGTTGACCCTGTTAGCACTTTTAACTCTCAACTTAAATGGCTCCTTTTGCTAGTTATTTTTAGATTTATTGTTGTATGGGATGTGTATGTTGTATAGCAATATGATACCTATGGAATGTTCTGCACTGTGTAAATCAATCACTGTAATAGCGTCTCTGGGTGAAACCAGGGGCAGGGAGGACAGAATGCAAAGGGATAGAGAACAGAACAGAGAATGCAAAACCCAAAGAATAACCAAAAGAGGTGGAAAAATGACTAGAAAAACACTAGGAATTAGGAACACACACTGATAGGGGTGACAAGAGAATAAAACAGTAACTTTCTTATAAGTAAACACAAAGATTCAAGCAGAAATTTATAATGAAGAGAAAATTGTTTTGAAGACTATTGAAACAGAAAATACTTCCTGAGAGTGAATTTGTTTGTAACTGTGCTTGGGCATTAAAAACACTAGAAAATTAAGCCATACATGCACATGGTGTTATGAATGCAGGAGCAAAGGATTCTTCTCATTATATTCCAGAGTCTTTGGTTCTTAGGTAGAAACCACTAAATCATTGAGATTAAGAAGGGAAAAATATGGTAGTGGTCAAATGCTTTTGTGAAGAACACAAAAATGAACAATTTTGAGACTACTATCAGGGTAAATAAAATACAAAAGTAGTTTTTAAACTGAAGTCTGACATGAAACAGAGTAATTCTGAATTTTTACCAGGAAATTATTAAACATTTGGGTACATTGCTTTCTCTCATTGTTTATGAATGAATTAGGAAAAAATTCCTTTTAGGCAATTGGCACCTATTGTATATTTTAATATTTCTTGTTCCTATTATGTCTTCCACTATAATAATAAAAAGATTTTGACCCATACCAATGTCTTGTGGTTAGTGCTGCATGCTGGGATGGATGCCCAAGACCCTTTGGTGAATTATTTTATCTTTTCAGAGTAAGTTGCTATAAAAAGAGCAATAATTAAAGGTTAGTCTTAATTATAAAATGGTCTTTGCTTTGCCAATTTCTTCTCAAGACTTTTAACAACTGTGTTTTCAACAATCTAACTTTCATGCTTGGGTTTAAGCAGAACTGCAGTAATTGTTTTGGAATTTTTAATTAGATAGATAATAATTGAGGTGAAGGCTCTTTTGCAAATTTCTCTTAAGAGTTGACTTGCTCCTAAATAAGCATGAAAGATACTTTCTGTTTCCATTATTTTTTACATTAATAATTATACCACTTAACATTTAAACAGGCTTTAAGAACAAGACACAATGTCTCAACATAAAAATAAAGTAAGATTTTAGCCTTGTTCTTTGTCATTAACTTTCTTTATTTAAAATGCATACTTTACTAATTTCCTAATGAATTACTTGTTTTAAATTTACATTTGAAAAGTTAAACAAGATTAGAGATACAGAGTTTAAAGCCATAGAGTCATCACAGATATCTGAGATAAAGGAACTGTGGGTAATCTGCATTGAATGCGAAGCTAGATAACAAACAGATCATCCACTGATCTAACAATGATTACATTGATTAGTAATTATGTCTGTTGTTTTAGAAAATTTATCCTTTTCCACAATGTACTCCCTTGCAGAAAACACATGGGATAAAATTGAAAATATATTCTGGATGCTTGCAGTTTTTTTAAACCAGAAAATATAATCCTAAATTAAACATACATATAGTTACTTCCATACTGAAAATGTCTAAAATCTGCGTATAGTTTAGCAGCTTTTACACTAAAGAAATTGCTGTGGAATGATTACATTGGTTAAAAATCAAATGACAACAAGGAGCCTTGACTTTTTCCAAACTTTAGTTGTATTAAACAACTTCCTGTAAGACAAGTTTCAGCAGATCAGCACAAAATTTTCTTAATTTCATTACAGTCTGTAAATGAAAATTAATGAGTCTGACACCCACAATTAACAATGAAAAATGCAGATTGTTATAATTACTTAAGCAATAACATTGCTTTACATAGAAGACTTAAGGTGCTCCACAAATTATTTACAAGTGTTACATAAAACACAAAAAAATGACAATTTCAATTTATTTTGTCAATGCGAAAAACCAAAATCCTTACTAAAACCTTTCTCATTTGGGAATCTCTCGCCATGCATAATTAAGCAAATTTGATTGCAATTAAGCCTGGCTTCTACAGTAGAGTTTTAATTAATGCAAATCTGGCATCTACATCTATAAGATTAATTTTAGTGAATTAAAAGAAAACAACAAAGCATATTTGAAAGTGCAGTAGCATTGTCAGGAGGACAGGGTTTAAAAGCTAGTTATTTTTCAGCCTTCCGTGTGGCTAGCCTTTGACTCAGAGTTTAAAGGGTTGCTATTTTATGCAAATTTGTTTTGTTTTTAAATGCTGTGTTAACAGGATCATCAAAATTCCATAAAATTACAACAATTATCTTAAAAATTCAGTCTATCTCTTGAGCAAGGTTTGCTGTCATATATACTAGTGTACAAACACACATCATGATTGCTCTGAAATACATACAGACTTTAATTTGTATGCCTAAAATCCTGTCTATGTAAAATTGTAAGATACTAACATACTATTGTTGATAATAACATGCACATTCTCTTTAACAGCAGTTCTTAGATAGTTTGCCAGAGAAATTACAGACATAACGTTTTTATTTGGTATGTATTTATATATTTGTTGATACTACTTGATAAAGTTTCTTTAATTTTCAATTGAAATATTTTCAAGTATGCTCTATTTGATACAGAGATTTTTTTTCACTTGGGAATTCTTTTCATCTAAGAAATTATTAAGAGTTGAGGTAAATTGATATATATCTATATAGAGTCACTTATAATCACTTATAATAAATCATTAAGAAATTTATTTTATAATAATTATATGATATATACAATTTTGCCATTTAATAAAGACACAAGTGAATTTGTATGCTAATGAAATAGATATATTATTTATTTTTGCATTAGGAATTACATCTTGCCTGAATATTTGATTCTGTGGGATATACAGCGTCTTCAATGCTTTTCAGAGTTCACTGATATTTTAATCATCAGTGTTGAGAATACTGCTTCAAACAAATACACAGACACATTGGCAGAAGGACATTTAGGGCCATTTCAAAATTACTGTTCCATCTTAATTTCAAAACAAAATTCATTCAACAGTAATTTTAAAAATAAAACATTGTAGCACAGTGCAATCTAAAAGCCCTACTAGTTCGATGCTTATATTCTGAGAAGAATGGAGGAAATAAGGAGTTTTGTTTTCTGCAATTAAACTACTTCATTTCAAGAGCAAAAGTATTTGCATGTGCAGTCATAGCACTGATATTCATTGCGTCTAAGAATCAAACCTGAGCTGAGATCTTTCCAGAATATATATTGGTGTTGCATGGTATGGTGACATGTGCATTGCAAAGTGTGTTGTTGTATGTAGAACCAATATAACAGTCAGAAATCAGTGAAGTCACATGATGCACCCTGGTCAGGCCACTCTGCAAATACCTTAGACCCACCACAGGTTCAATTTTGAATTATTTTTCGGTTTTTGTATGTTCAGAAACCTTCATTGTTTCTAAATTTTCCCTTCTCACATTCAGTTTTATGAGACACCACTTCATATTATGTTGTGATTGACAGATTAAAAGCACATGATTATCTGAAAATAACATATGACGGGATTTGAAAAAAATTGAAAAACTTAGATATTTATGCAAGGGTTTGGATTTATGACAAGGCCATGCCACTGGGCTTCCTGTTGTGTGTAGGATTCCCTGTCAGGAAAAACTGTGGTCTTGAACCTGGATTCTCCCTGTGTAGGTTGAATGGCACTGGGGTAGGTTACACAGTGAAAGAAAAAAAGTGATATTTTAAAATTAGTTTTTGTTTGTTTTGTATCTGACAATTAGTTCTCTAGAAAATATGCTGTTTAGGAAGAGACATTTGTTGCTATCCAAAGATTCTTTTTCTTTTTCTCAGAATAAGTTGGTGAAGTGTCTGGAAACAATGTTTCTGTCTATGGTTTGCCTGAGGCCTTCCTGCAAAGGCAGAGACAGCAGAGAAAGTGACAGTGTTGGGCTTTCAAGGGACTGCAGGGCTGCACACTTCAGCAACAGGAAAGTATTTCAAATGGCTAGTAGAGATGCTAATAAACACTGCTTGTTAGTATGTATCATTCCCCCTATTCTTTCTTTGCTGTACTTAGGGACGAGGGTAGGCACAGGTGAGTCTTTGAGGAGATTGTTCAGGGAGACAGACTGATTCTGGTAAGTGGGACTGCTGTTGACCCAGCTGAGGTCAGCAGAGCAGAGGGAAGCTGTGTTGTTGGAAGCACACACACCAGCCTCTGACAGTCAGCAGAGACTCTGCTGTTGCCAAGAGAGTGACCAGAAGGCTCTCATTCCTGGAAGGCACACAGAAGAACCAGCGAGCTTGGTATGGTTGTGCATAGCTGTAATCCCAGAAATTTGAGGATTGTATCAGGAGTTTGAGGCTAGCCTGGGCTACATAGCAAAACCTTTTTAAAGGGGAGTCATGTCACAAATTATTGTAAATTCTATCTTAATTTAAACACCTAGTTCAGTCAACAGCAATTTTTAAAATGAGATACAGTATAATCCAAAAAACAAACGAGTTTGATATTTATATGCTGAGATTTGCCTTTGCACATTTGTAACCTCCATTTATACTGGCTAGGAAGATTTCAGTCCCTGACAGATTCATTGCCTGTTTCTGGGCAAGTGAGGACTGTGCCCACTTGTTACCTGCTCTTTCTTCTCTAGCAGCTAACATATATAGACACATGATGGATGAAAAGGAGACAGATGATAGGACGAATCAAAAGTAAACAGAAGACACTGCTCTTTGTCCACTCCAGGGGGACTCAACAGATGAAGTCTTAACACCAGATGAGATTTCAATTAAGTGCTACAAAGATCACAAGCACTGAAATGAGGTCAGTTTTTTAATTATTAAAATTCTATTGTTATCATCTTGGCCGGGGGATTCAGGGCCACAGAGAATATGTTTTCACGAGATTTGAAGAGGTATCCTCTGGAGTCTGTAAGTCCAGTACATGAACAAAAGTAACTTTGGTCTGTTAAGGGCATGCCAATAGCAAGTCAAATTATCATAGTAAATAGATATGCAGCATTTATATAATAGTCTGATTTCAGTCTACAATGGTGTCAAGGCTATATATACTATCTTTCCAAATGTTGATTTGTTGCTAACAAAAAGCTTTAGGATATATATTATATTTGTCTTATGGTTTTCTATATTTAAAGAATTTATTTTACGTTTCTTTCAAGAGTGATGCATATATTTTATTAAGAAATAAAGAAAACCAGTTTGAGCATCAACAGCATAAGGAATTTATAGGATATTATTTTTACGTTAAACTTTTAAAAAAATATTTCTATTTTATAATTAACTTAATTGCACATATCAGCCACAGATTCCCCTGCCCTCCCTTCTCCCAACTCCCAGCCTCCCCCCCCCAGATACTCCCCCCATTCCCACCTCCTCCAAGGCAAGATCTCCCCTGGGGAGTCAGTCCAGCCTGGTAGACTCAGTCCAGGAAGGTCCAGTCCCCTCCTCTCTACACCAAGACTGAACAAAGTGTCCCAGGCTCCAAAAAGCCAGCTCATGCACTAAGGACAGGTCCCGGTCCCACAGACTGGGTGCCTCCCAAACAGTTCAAGCTAATCAACTGTCTCACTTATCCAGAGGGCTTGGTCCAGTTCCATGGGAGCTCCTCAGCCATTGGTTCACAGTTCATGTGTTTCTGCTAGTTTGGCTATCTGTCCCTATGCTTTTTCCAATCATGGTCTTGATATCTCTCGCTTGTACAATCCCTCCTCTCTCGCCTATTGGACTCCTGGAGCTTTACCCGGTGATTTGGGCTATGGATGCCTTAGTAGAGAAAGTGCCCTTGCATAAGCAGAGCAGGGTGGCTGCCGAAAGGGGGCGTAGGACAATGAGCATCAGCTTCAGTAGGAGATCCTGTCTCAAAACACAGAGTAAAAGCAACAGAGAAAGATACCCAATATGAAACTTGGTCCTCCATGCATGTAAACAGGTGAGTTTATCTGCACACACAAAGATAATGCACACACACACACACACACACACACACACACACACACACACACACGATTGAGAGATATCTCAAACTGAACTCACATAAAATTGCAAAATGCAGTACAAGGAAATCCCACATGTGATTAATCATGTTTTTCTTCAGCAGTAGCATCATTCATAAATACAGTACAATAGTACAAATAGGAAGCTGACATGATTACAAATTAAAGTTCTTTTTGAGACTTTGCTGGTGAAAATCATATTCCATTTCAATATTTCTTCTGCTCCCCATGCTTTAGAGCATTTATCAGCCTCCCAATTGACATTTTAATGTCATATGTATCCATTCAATAATACACAAATTATCCACAAATAAGAGGAATATAAGATTCACTGTCTAGTAAGAAAATCATACACATAATAAAGAATTGTATTATTTCATCTAGTCTAAGATGGCATTAATTGTATGATGCACCATTATGTTAATGTGACATTAAGAAATAAATTATGTAAAATAAATTATGTAAAATAACATTTTGCTACTGTAAGACATATCCTTACTTCAGAGGTGTCAAAAGGTAACTTATGACACACTGTAACAGAGTTTTAATATGTATGTATACATATGATAAAGATTTGTATGTGGTAGCATATAACACAGTTCAGTGATCAATTCATTTCTAGAGGTGGGTTATGGTTAAAAAGAAAAGCCCAGAGAAAACATGGTGTCCTTGGTAGTAAAAGGCAGGAGGAGCTTGCTATATGGGAAATGGTGAGTAGGGCCCTCTAGACTGGGGGATATCCCCTAACAAGCAGCTCAGTATTCATTCACTTGTGGTGGTGAGTATAGAGAATTTGCCTGGAATGACAGACCGGGATGTAAAAATGAGGCCAGAAAAAAGACCAGAATGAGCCAGGCGGTGGTGGCACACTCCTTTAATCCCAGCACTGGGGAGGAAGAAGCAGGCAGATCTCTGAGTATGAGGCCAGTCTGGTCTACAGAGTGAGATCCAGGATGGCCAGGGCTACTCAGAGAAATTCTGTCTCGAAAACCAGAAATAAATAAAATAAATAAATAAATAAAGACTGGAATGAGCAGATGAAAAATTGTGTGTGCTACTTAAAAGGGTTAATAATTTTATGTATTCACTGAGTAACATCTCCCCGTGAGGGTAGCCTTATCTATATTAGTAAATTGCAGATGGGTTATTTTTGTGATGGGAACTCTATAAAGCTAGAGACATAATTTTTTGCATATGATGACCCCAGCCAAACTTTTGTACTCAAATATTATCACCTTCAAGTGTGGCTTCTAGCAGCATAAGGCTGTATCTCTATGGTGATCCTTGAACCTGCTTCCCTTAAAATGCCTGTATCAAAAGCTCAACATTGCCACAGAACTTATTTGTTCTTTCTCAAGTCTGATAAGGATCAGCTAAGATATTATGATGGTTAATGTAATATGGCCACCTGTTAGGCCACGGGCTGCCTAGATATTTCATCAGACATCATTTTGAGTATACCTTTGAGGGTGTTTTAGGATGAAATTTAAATTTTCATTGATAAACTTATATGCTAGATTATCTCCACGATGTAGATGTTTATTAGCTAGTCTGTCAAAGGACTAAAAGGAAGAAACGACTTTAGCCAGCTTTCTGTTACTATAACATAACACTGGAGATAATAAACTAAGAGAGGATAGGCTGATTTTGGTTCAGAGTTTTGGAAGTTTCAATCCATAGTCATCTGGCACTGCTGCTTTTGGTCCTACAGCAGAGCAGAGTGTCAGGAAGGGAGTGCAGGCAAAAGAAGCCAGTTCAACTAATGGCTGGAAGAGAAAATGAGGAAAAAAGAGGGCCTGTATCCCATAATTCCCTATAAGTGAAATTTCCCCATGAGCAAGAGTCCTGCAGGTTGACTCCACCTCTTAAAGATGCCTGCTATTTCCCCACAGTGATCAACTGGAAACTAACCCTTTCACACTTGGGATTATTAGTGACTGACCTCATGACAGACAGGAGGTACTCACCCCTTCCTCACCACTTCAGTGGAAGCACTTTTCCATCCCCTCTCTTCTATCCCCTCCCCCCTGCTTCTTTCTATCCTGGTTGTTCTGAGTTCTGTACACCACAGGTCCTGACCTGCCATTTATCTATGTGTCTATGTATCTATCTATGTATCTATCTTTCAATCTATCTATCTATCTATCTATCTATCTATCTATCTATCTATCTATCTATCTATCTACCTCTCTCCCTACCTACCTATCTACCTACCTACCTACCTACCTACCTACCTACCTACCTATCTATATCTATCTACCTACCTACCTACCTACCTACCTACCTACCTATCTCTATCTATCTATCTGTCTGTCTGTCTGTCTATCTATCTATCTATCTCACATTTTCTAGCTCAGTCTTACCTTTTTAAAATTAAGAATTCTTTTTTATTCATTTTACATGCTAATCACAGATCCCCCTCTCTTCCCTCCTCCTGCTCCCCCCATATTCATCACAGGAAAAATCCACCAAGATGAAGTCTCAAGTCTGAACATTTATGCCTCAAATACAAGGGCACCAACAAATGTAAAAGAAACAATACTAAAGCTTAAATTCCACATCAAACCCCACACATTAATAGTGGGAGACTTCAATACCCCACTCTCACCAATGGACAGGTCTGTGAGACAGAAACTTAACAGAGAAATAAAGGATCTAACAGATGCTATGACTCAAATGGACTTAATAGACATCTATAGAACATTCCACCCTAACACAAAAGAATAAACCTTCTTCTCAGCACCCCATGGAACCTTCTCTATAATAGACCACATACTTGGTCACAAAGCAAATCTCAACAGATATAAACAAAATTGGAATGACCTCTGTATTTTATCTGATCTGCCTTTTAAAGCAGTAACTTTAAATACCTTGAAGCTATGAACACTTCTTTTATCTTTGGGACATAAAATTACAATTCCAAGTTTTTCCCACATGGCTTTCTTTCAAATGCTGGGATCCACAGAGGGAATGCATTCCTGGCACCTGTGGAGGTTGAGGACCTCATTCTCCCAAATGCCTTGCTTCTTCTGGTTGTACCACTGTCTGTGTCACAGAACAGAAATTTATTTCTTTTATAGATAAATAACAGGTAAATTAAACAAAAACAAAGAACCAAAAGCGAAACTACATGGCCCAGTCACATGTGCTACCTCTCCTCCATACCTCCCAAGGCCTTTGGCCTACTCCACTGTTTCTCTTTAGCGTAGGTGAGCTGCACTCATACTTGGTCCTCTCCCCTACTGTAATAGTCTTATTGACTAAAATCTGCTTTTGCTGCTTCAAATCTGGCTAAGGAAGGTTAAGATTGGTTAGGAAGCAATCACGACCATGGGCAAGAACTGGAGAACCTGCAGTTCTCAGAACTCAAACGCGGCAACAGGGTGATGGACCAGCAAGTGAGTCAGGCACCTTTGCCACAAGAATTAGATTTTATCCTGAACAACATTCCCAAAGGAACGTCAGCTCACTGTGTCATTTTTTTTTTTTTTTTAGTTTATGTGTCTATGTGTGTCACTTTGAGAGCATTTGCCTGTGTGCACAGATGCTCACAGAGGCCAGAAGATGGCTCCACATCCCCTGGAACTGGAGTTACATGTGGCAGTGAGTCATTTGACACGGGTGCTGGGACCTGAATTTAGGTCCTCTGGCACAGCAAATGTTCTTAACCTCTGAGCCACCTCTCCACCTCATGCTGCATAACATTTCTTTGTTATTTTTCTTTCTGATTTTTGGATCACTTACCTGTGAGCTTGTTGCCTATTTGAGCCCTTGATACATTCTCAACAAACTGGGGAATTTGATTTCTTTGTTCCTTAAGCATTAGTAAGTTTTAGGCATCATTGTTCCATTTTTGATAACTTTTACTACTTTTTCTGATTCATTTTTTTGAGAAAACATGAGACTAAATGAAAACTGACGAAGCTATCCCTTCGATGTACATTGTTAAATATTTCCATGTGGAGAGTTGAGTTAATGATGAAACATTGAGAAATGGAAGTCATATGGTGATTTGCTGGTCTTATGAAATGGAATCTTAGAGAACCTTTTGAAAACATCCCTCCTTTTCCTCTGTTCTGGTTTCCTTTATGTTGTTGGGATAAAATATTGACAAGCTATTGGGTGAGGAAAGGGTTTGTTTCATCCTACAGCTGTACAGACCATCATAAATGAAATCCAGAGAAGGAACTGAGGCAGAGAACATGAGGAGGACTGCTTGATGGTTGGTGCTCTGACTTGCTCAGGCTTGCCCTTAGCCAGATTTCGTATAGAGCATTAGGAACATTTTCTCACGGAACTTCCTGTCCACAATAGGATAGGCTCTTCTACATCAATTAACAGTCAAGGCAACCCACCACAGACATTTCCACAAGTTGGGCTTATCTGGAAACTAAGTTAAGACTTCCTTCTCAGATGCCTCTAGGTTGTGTCAAAATGACACTTGAAACTCACTAAGGTACTCTGGCAAGTATCTTTGCAAAAATAACAATTAGCTTTTATTTTCTCTCTCTCTCTCTCTCTCTCTCTCTCTCTCTCTCGTGTGTGTGTGTGTGTGTGTGTGTGTGTGTGTGTGTGTGTGTGTGTTTGCAAGCACATCCACATTTGCACATGTGGAGGTCAATTGTTTTCTTATGTTTCCCTCTACTGTATTTTTGAGATAGTAACTCCCACTGCATCTGTAGCTCACTGGCTAGACTAGCTGAGACCAGCAAGTCTCTAGAACATTGTGTCTACACCTACCCAGCATCTGGGATTACAGATATGTACTGCCGCATCTTACAAAGGTTCTGGGGATAAAACTCAGATCTCTGTGTTTACACAACAAGTACTCTACCACTCACTCCATCATCTCCCCAATACTAAGTCATTTTCAAAGGTTAGAATGTAATAGAATGAAACAAGAAAAAGCTTTAAAGAAGTAAAGAAAACTATGGTAAACCAACAGCTCTATTAGATAATGGTAACAGCAAAACTATGACGATGACTATATGGTACCAGGGATCTTGTGTAAATTACCTAATTCTATCTTTGGACAAGTTCTATGTTCAGCAAGGGTTATGGAACTTGTCAATCAGAGATTGACTGGTACCGTAGAGCTGGGTGGGAAGGGCAAAAGCGCACATCACTTGGCTGGAGTCTCAGAGGATAGAATGCTGGCCTGGCTGAAATGGTGAACCCTCAAGACCCTAACGGTCTGAGCAGAAGCCCTGCCTTATTTATTTTTGTCTAATGGTCTCAGAACTGGGACCCTGTTGTCTTCACACCAGCTCCAAGCTAATCTGCCGTGACTTAAAAGTTGTGCCCTCTGGGAAGTTTGTGGAGCTTGGAACATGGATTCCAACAAAAGAATTCTTTTGTGAAATGGCTGGTATTGTAAAAGGTATTGGCAAGGTTTGTGTAAGCAGCCTCGGCTTTCCTTGAATTGTCGCTGCAGACAGAAAGATAAAACTTCGTTTGTAGTGGGAGATGAAATTCCATTCTGTTCATTCAGAGAAGAAAGATGTAAATTACCATCTTGTGCATTTAGAGAAAGCGAGGCAATAGCTGTTACTCTAAGAGATATGAATTTGTGCCCTACCTGCCTAGATGTGACACTATGATCTGGAAACAAGAACACATGAAAATATTACCGATTCTTAATGTCAAAGAGGTCCAGAAGGCAGGATGTGAGAATTGAGAATGTAGGACATTTGGGGCCTTTAGGGAGAGGGTAAATTGCTTTTGATGCAGCCTGTTTCTACCCTAGGGAAATTCTACCACATATTTGATTTTTAGCTGCAATGTGTTACTACATATTTATGCCCTTGAACATGTATTTATTACGGTTTTATGCAGCCCATTTTCATGACGTGAATTGTTTTTCTCTCTTAAGGGATATCTATGCTTTTTCCCCAGATCATGTCAAATGAGAAGAATATGGAAAATAACTCCATTTGAAGCGGAGGAAATCCTGTTTTGCAAATCAAACCCAAACAATTAAACATGACTGAGGGGGGAAATGGGGAAATTTGTACCTGTGACTTGTGATTAATTTCTGTTACAATTGTCTTTTTTCCCAATCTCTTTTCTGATGCCTTTTTACAAATGTCTCTTTGCTGTTCTGAAATAAATCCAACCTTAAAAGCACTTACTTTATATGTACATGAGTGCAAAGTATTAGAAAATTTGAGCACTGCAGGGAAACTTTGGTATGAGATTAATAAAGTTTACATTACCGTTTTTTCCCTGTCTCCTGAGAATAAGAATAGTCACACGTACTTTAGTTGCACTGAGGCAAACCTAAAATTCGAGCGGGTTTTTCTGCACCATCTCAGAGGAGGGATAACTACAATATGTCGGGGAGGTCTTGCATTCCATTCAAAGTCCACCATTTTCTCAGATGGGCAGAGAGATCCCACCTGTAAATCCAACAATGACAGCTACAAAATGATAACAGAGGTAGGATTTATGGCTATAATATCCTATCCCAATCTATTCCCTCATTTTAATAGCTTCCATGTACAATGATCACCATTAGTAATTCAGAATTTGTTTCCTTAACCACAAGTGGGCAAAATCATGTTTTGGGTAAAGCATTATGAAGCCAAACATTTCAGGCACTTGTACTCATACAGCCAAGAGCAGGCCGTGATTGCAGTGAGGAAGTCCTCAGACACTTGCCTTCACAGGCAGCAAGAGAGAGGATTGTTTCTTCCTGAGTAACGTGGGAGGTAATGGGCTTGGTTGTTCTAATCCTTGTCTCTTGGCTGTGATCTGGAGAATGGAGAAGAGAAGGGCCATCTAGGACCTGCTCAGGTAACAATATAAGCACAGGGAACATCAATGACAAGACCAGTGACCCTCTCAATTAGCAGGCTCTCAGAGGCTAAGGGTACAGAATGGAGAAGCGTGACAACTCTAGGCTGTAGAAGGCTCAGTCTATGCAGTGCTGAACCCCAACCATAGCACCAGCCTTTCCCAGGCCCTGCTTTTGTATGAGCTACAAGCAGCATCTGCCTCCTTTAACACCAGGAAGAAGTAAATGACAGTACTTCTGCTGTGGTGTGAGTCCCTTCTAGGTAACACCTCTGTGGCCCATCTTTTCTAGGGAAAAGAAACAAATCCGGTATTTCTCATATGGTGGGTTTCTCTCAGGAACCCCTGGTCTGCATCACATGAAGAGCTGCTTGCCTACTTTTCCACCAGTGATTTGGGGATTTTCTATTACCCCATGCAGATTTACCTTATATTTCTCTTCTTCAGCTTCTGTCTGTTTCATTTTCTATACTAAAGAGCCTGGCTGACCGTCTCACACTGGTGATTTCCTAATTAGACTCGCTGTTATTAGACTTATTACAACTAGAATCATGGGCTTTTTAAGCTAAAAAAGTATTCAAAAAGGAGTCCTGGATTATAGCACGTGAGTGAAATTTAGGTCTAAAATAATATGCCCAAGCCCAAGAGGAGAAATCAAAGCAGGGCTGGATTTGGGACACTTCATTCTTCTCAAGCCCTCTGATTCTTAGTCATTTTAGATGGTGTCAAGATACAGAGGTGCCCAGGCTCACTGAAAATGATTCCATAGTGCTTATCACTGCCCTCATGGTTTGGGCAGCTTCAGGTGAAGAACTGTTACCACTCCCCTTCCTTCCTGTAACCACAGCTCTCATTTAGTTTTTCAATTTTGTACTCCTGACAGCTTACGTCTTCAATTCATACATTAAAATAGTCAATCTCTAAGTAATCTAGAAGTAAACCTAGGAACAGTGTGTAGATTTTTCTACGGAGATAAGTATATGTAAAATAGAAAAATCTTTGTGGCAAGAACCATAGTCATGGGGATGAGTTGATACAGTAAGAATGTCTTTAGTTGCACATAAATGCACATAAAGATCATTCTCCTAATCTCAACACCACATATGTTTTTTTGGTGTTTTGCAGTTTGATTTCATAACTTGCCAGATTGTATGTGAGAATTTAATCAGGTTTTCCTTTTCCTTTTTTTCTTTTTTGGTAAAGAGAAACATACAATAACGTATTGTTTACTGAGACAGTGCTTATACAAAGTGAAATTTAGAGATCATATTACAAAGCAAGTCTCAGCAACTAACACTTGTTGGAGGAGTGATATATGTTGTCTGTGCTTCACTGAATGGCTTCCCTTCCATGCCATGCAAGTCACTAATGAAACTTAGCAGGTACACACAAAAACAGAGGACATGAAATTAGGAGGAGGGATTCATTGAAAAGAAGGGTTCCAATATTAGAGAAAGGGAGATGTGTAAGGGGGAAATGATCAAAATTCAGTGGAAGTTTGAAACTGTTAAACAATAAAATGTGGGGAAAAAGGAAAAAGGTACACCCATGTGCTCTCAGCCAAATCAAGACACAAACACTTTTAGCACTGTAGAAACCATCATGGGGTCATTTCCTACTCACTGCCTAACAGCTCTTACAAAGGAGTCAGAATGTTGCTAACATCTTGAGTTACATTTGTTGCTGCCCACCTCTGTTTCTGCGTATTTCTAGTGTAAATGTGAGTGATGTGTGTATATATATGTGTTGAACTTGCTCGATACAGCACATATGCCCATGCACATGCCCAGGAGAACGCACATGGAAGCTAAAGGAGAATGTAATGTTAGATAGCTCCCTCTATCACTCTTTACCTTACTTTTCATTTTTTCAGTGAGACAGGAAATTCTGTCTGGAAATTCACCATTTGGGCCTGGCTCCCTGCCAGTGAGCTCTCCTGATCCACCCATTTCTGCTTTCCAATGTTGCGGTTACAGATACACACACAGTCTAGGTTTTCTGTGGCATTGGGAATTTGAACTCAAACCTTCTTGTTTTGCAACAGCTTTGACCAACCAAGTCATCTCATCAGCCCTCAACATTTGCCTTTTCTGGAAACTCATAAAGTTGACATGTAGTATCTGTTCTTCCATATCTGGCTTTCTTTGTGCAATATATCAGTTTTGAGACTGACCTTGTTGAGGTATATGCTAGTTAGCTTTTCATGGCTATAACAAAATATGTAGGAAGACAACTGGAGCCATGATTTATTTTCTTCACAGTTTTAAAGGTTTCAGTCTGTGTTTTCTTGGTCTGATCACGTTGAGCTTGTGGTGAGAAAATTGTCATGGCAGCAAGGATGTAGCAGGGCAAAACTGATCATCTCAGGATGACTGGGTGTCTTAGTTAAGCTTGTTATTGCTTCGAAGAGATACCATGACCACAGGAACTCCTATAAAGAAAGCCTTTAATTGGGCGGCTCTCTATTAGTTTTAGATGTTCAGTTCATTATTATGAAGGGGAGCATAGTAATATATAGGAAGGCATGGTGCTGGAGTATCTGAGAGTCCTACATCTTGCAGGCATCAGGAAGTTGACTGGGACCCTGGACAGTATCCTGAGCATAGGAAACCTCAAAGCCTACCCCCACAGTGACACACTTCCTCCAATAAAGCCACACCTCCTAATAATGGCACTCCCTATGAAATTACGGGAGCCAATTACTTTCAAACTACCACACTGGGTAACAAAGAAAGAGGAAGGGGTTGAGGAAAAGGAACAGCCCCACAGAACACTCTCACTCTCTTTGCAATGATTCATTTTGTTAACTCGATGGGGTCTAGAATCAGCTGGCATGTCAGCATTTGGGCACACTTGTGAAGGATCATCTGTATGAGGTGAAATGAGGTGGGAAGACCGCCCAATGTGGGTGGCATCATGGCATGGGTTTGAGACTTGGACCAGTCAATAAAGAGAAAGCAATTACTCTCTGCCTCCTGGTCCAGCCACTTCACGCTCTTATTGCCATGACTTCCCCTGCAATTACGGACTGTAATCTGGAAGTGTGAACCAGAATAAACTGTTTTCCCCTTAATTTGCTTCTGTTAGAGTAAACATTGTAATAGAAAAGTAAATAATACACTCTTTAACTAGGTCCTGCTTCCTCAGATTCTATACTCTCTCAGCAAATCAGCACATTAAGAATCATTAATGGATTAATACATTGATGAAGCCAGAGTTCCCATAATAAAATTACTTCTCCAAAATCATTTAATATCATTTAAAATTCAAGTTGTATATTTTCACTGACTGAACTATAATTTTATATTGGCATTGAAAACTGTCCTTGTATTATATAAGAAAAAAATTATAAAATCCATGTCAATAATGTAAACTCAATTTTATTCACTTTGAATGGCATTAAACTACAAGTAAAAACCATGGGAAATTAAAAGGCTGTGGAAGAAGCATAAAAGAGCTGTGACTTGCAATGCTTTTAATGACACTTTTATTCTTTTTTCAAAAAAGGTCCTTGCATCTTTGTTTTTTTTTTTTCAAAAATTAATGGTCACAATAGTTTATTTACACTTGAACTCTTTGTAAGATATTTATAAGACAGTTGACTGTACACATCAGAAATGGTATCAAAAGTATGAATACAGCTCAGACAACCATATGAAATGGCATGAAACAAAGCTGAGGTGGAGAGACAAGCAACTTCTTTTTAAATTTATTAACACTAACTTAAACTTTGTTAAAGAAAGAAATAAGGAACTATGTTTTAGGAGAACTATAGGGCCTTTCTTTCTGCTGAAGACTGAATTTCACAGTGTTGTATCCCATGTAGGGAAAAATAAGACTAATTTTCCCCACACTCCTAACACTGTAATTTCACTCCTGGATCTTTGCTTCAACCTCCTTCTCAACAAACCTCACATACCCAAACCAAAGGAATCTAGGAGAGCACATAACAAGTACTAGGTCCTCGGGGAAAGGAGAACAGTGTAAGATCCCTGTGAACTATCTGGAGGGAAAATCAAGCCGAGACCTCTGGTCTTATATATAGGGGCTTTCATCTCACACCTTAAGGCATCTTTGTTTTTTTACTGAGCCCTGCAGACTGTAAATTAGCCTTGCCCAGGGTACTCACTGTATAATAAAGATAGAATGAAAATAAGACTATTATTTTGTATTAATCAGGGTTCCCCAAAGGAAGAGAACATAGGACTGTAAAAGGGATTTCAGTAGATGGCATACAAAATGCTCAGAGGTTGGAGCATCCTGTGATGGCTATCTGCAAAGTGAACAGCCAGGGCGGACAGTAGCTGCTTGGTTCAAAGAGCTGGAAACCTGAGAATAAGAGAGATAAGTGATAAAGGACTGGTCTAGGGTTGGAGACCTGAAAGTTCCCAGGACAGTAACTGGTGTAAATCTTTGTTCAAAAACTACTGATGTCCATAGGTGAGATTAGCAGCAGCCATGCACCTGTTTATGAAGAGTCCAGCATTGGCACTTGTGTGAGGCATGTCTTTTCTTCCACTTTTTGCTCCACCCCGTACCCAGAAACCTGGATGGTGTCATCCACATTTAGGGCCATCTTCCCCACTCAGCTTGCTGATTCACATGCTAACCATCTCAGTAAGCAGTCTCAGAGGCACAGCCAGAAACATGCTTTGTAAGTTTTCTGGTTGGCCCTAACTCTGGTCAAGTTGAAAAATCAAGGTTATCCATCACAGTATCTTTAATATAGTCTGTCTTAGGCATTCTTGAATGTCCCTGGGTGCTCTCTAGGAAGTAGAGTGGATCAAACTTATTCTGAACCCCAGCTTAGATTAGTTTGCTCTCTGAAGTGGCTGTCATCACCCCCCCCCCCAGGGTCACTTGCTGCAATGCTGATTGGTGATGCATCCACTGGGTACACAGAGCTTCATTGGGGCTGATGATGACGTGTTAGGTCACCATTGTTAATCAGTTTGCCCTTAAACCATTTGTGCAGGGCAATTTCCCTGATTCTAACTTGACCAAATGTAATTTGATTAAAATTCAGCAGACTTCTCGGTCCAACAATTTGTTTCAAACCATGATTTGGCTGAAATGAATAATCTATAGTTTTTGTAATTTTGAGTTCATTTCCAGTGAATAAGCCATGAGAGTAAATTGACTGAAAATGAATGAGAAATAGCAAACCCCAAAACAGAGAGACATTTTCCAATCATGGACAAAAGAAAAAAGTGACTGAGATGAATAAAATAGGACAAAAAGCTCTTATGCATGAACATTTGGTAATGAGTGCCTCTCTCTCCCCACAAATAAACAAACAAGCAAACAGATAACCTGGGACTATGGAGTGTTCATTCACCTTATCTTCAGTTAGATGATTTAGTGAAGGTTGTTTGCACTGATCCTTGTGGTATGCAGGATCCACCCGGAAACCAGCTTCTCCTCTCCCTCCTGAAATGGTCTATTGAGCTTCAAAGCAGTCCTTTCAGTTTCTCAAGCATCATGGGGGACCATGCTTCACTTAGTGTTTGTCCTTAACTCCTTTGTCTGCTAAAAGCAACAGTACTTGCCAGATAAGCAGAGATTCAGATGGCATTCTATGGACCAGTTTTCTCCCTCTGTACTGTGTTGCAATGCACACATTATACACACATACCAGAGGAAAAGACAATAACAAAAGCAAGAACTCCCATTCTTAGGCCAAACCCTCAGCTCATAACAAATAAAGATGGATGCTACACAATCTCTTTGTTGTGTCTGCTAGGTCCATAAAGCAGGCTCAAAAACCAACCTGTTTTCAGTTAGAAGTAAGAATAATCTATGAACAATGCTAACTTCCTATCAAGCTATTATTGATGTCTTTAAATACAAGCCAGTGATCTTCTTGCATCTTCCTCCCAGCTTATCTGCTATGTATACTAAAACGCCCACTCATCCACACTCGGAGATTTGTTTTGGCCACATTGTTTCTTTGCTGATGCATCTTATACAGCTACATTTATTTGGCTTGAGGCTGTCACTACATCTTGAGTTCTTCTGCTTTTTTTAATCAATGACAGTAACCTAAATTGATACATATACGTTGAAAATCTCACACAGGAACACAACAAACAGGGGCTGGGATGATGGCTCAGTTGGTAAGGACACTGCCTTGAAGTATGAAGACTTAAGTTTGGACTCCTAGTGCCCATGTGCAAAGCTGTGCACAGAGTTGAGCTTCTATAATCTCAGTACTGGGGAAGCAGAAACAGGGGATTTCTGGAGCTCACGGGCCAGCAAATATAGCCAAATTGGTGAGCCTCTAGTTCAGTAAGATGTCTTACTGTCTTAAAATAAAGGAGGATAGTCATTGAGGAAGAAATCTCTGGTTTACACAGAAACAGGCACACACACACACACACACACACACACACACACACACACACACACACACACACTGTAACAAACAGGTAAGTCTCATCCAGTCATAGGCAGTGATGTTGAAGTAGCAAACCAAACACCAGTAAGAGCAATAGAGAAGAAGATAATGGATTGGTTAGATTAGGCATTACAGCTGACTGCATGTTAAGATGAGAGATGGAAGGACCCATTCATTGGAGGTGAACATGAAGAGGTGAGCATCATTGAGGGAGAAGACTCCATGAAAACCGGACACTCTCAGTGTTGGACATACTCAGCATTTAAAGCTAGACTTACCAAATACAATAAACGTAGAGCAAATCTCAACCTTTTATGCATATAGTTCTAGGGAGATGTAGTCACTACCAAAATTGATCTCTTACCCCAAGCTTGTCACTTTCCAGTGAACAATTTCTCAATGTCCCCTCAGACTCTGAAAGCCACTAATTAGTTGTAGTTTTTATAGTTTTTCAGGTTTTAGAATATCATTAAATGGAACCATGCAGAATGCAATACTAAGCTTTGGCTTTTGAATATGATAATATTACCGGGCTTCTTAGTAGAATGCTTTTGAGATTAGCTGTAGTTGTTCTATCTGTATTTGAATAGTTTTATCAATGAGTTGTAGTTCATTCTGTAAGCACTTCAAAAATTATTTAACAGTTAAAGGACATTGACATTTTAAGATTTGGGAGACTATTAATACATCTAATAAGCATGTAAAAATAGGTGTTAGGAAAACCTCAATAAATTTTTATTTCTCTTGGAAAAATATCTAGGAATGGGATTTTTGTTTTGCTGCTTTTTAGGGAAGAAGTTCATTGGGTGGTCCAGGTTGCTCCCCACTATGTTATGATGCCTAACTGGTTATTGAACTTGCATAATCTTGATGCCTTATTCCAGTCTCCCAAGTGTTGTAATCAGAGCTTTCTGACACGATACCTGACTCCTGAGTGGAAATCTTGAGTGGTAAGAGTGTGTTCAATTTGATAAGAAGGTGCCAAACAGCTCTCTAGACCCTTAGTATCATTGTAAAGCAAAAATAGGTCATTTAACAATGTTTGTGGTGACACTTCTTGGTGATTTTATTTGAATATCACTAATGATTAATTTCATTAGCATCACTTCAAGGGATTTTGTTGCAGCCATCCATTTTTTTTGTGACAAATCTATCAAATACTTTGCCTATTTATTTTTATTGTGTTGTTTATTTTCTTGTTATTGAGTTTGTGTATTTTCGAGGAAATTTAGTATACAAGTCCTTGTCTAGATCTGGTTTCATAGTGATTTATTCCTCTTGGTAGCTTTATTTTCATTTCCTTAATATTTACCTTCTGAAGAGTTGGAATTCTAAATTGTAGATGAAGTCTACTTTATCATTAGGATATTGGTTATTATATTTAAAGTGTCTTTGTCTACCTTAAGTTAAAAAAAAAAACAGGAAAAAGTCTTTCCTGTTTTTCTTTTGAGAAATTATGTAATTATTGGTTTTGTGATTATTTCTATAAAAAATCTTGAATTATTTTTGTATACATTATGAGCTGTGCATTGAAGTTCATTGTTGGATGAGTGTTGTATACATGTGTACACACGCATGTAAACAAGTATGAGTATGTGCATATGGCGATTAGAGGTCAATTTGATGTGTTGTTTCTCAAGAGTTATCTACTGTGTATGTGTGTGTGTGTGTGTGTGTGTGTGTGTGTGTGTGTGTGTGTGCACGCTCATCTATATGTGTATGTATGTGTGTATGTATGCATATGTACGAGTGTGCATGCACAGCATATAGAGGTCAAATGAGAATCTAAGGTGTTGTTTCTTAAGTACCCTCCATCTTTTCTTTGAGGCAGGGTCTTTTACTGGCTTGGAACTTCACCAAATATGTTAGGATATCTGGCCACTGAGCTCCAGGAGTCAACTTTTCTCTGTCTCTCATCTTGCTGTCACTGGTATTGCAGGTGTCCACCACCACACTCAGTTTTTACATGGGTCTTGGGGGGCTGAATTCAGGTCCTCTTGCTTGCATGGCAGGCACTTTACTGCTCATTTCTCTCCCCAGTTCCTCTTCAATTAATTCTTGCAAATAGATATCTAATTGTTCTGTAGTCATTTATTGAAAAGATGAGCTTTTCCTATTGAATTGCCCTTAGTGCTTTGCCAAGAATTAGTTGATCATCTGGGTTTGTAACTGTTCTTACATCTTTCTCACTTATTAAAAAAACTTGGAGCTTGGAATCTTTTTTATGCTGATTATTTTCAGTTCTAATTCTGTACCTGAGAGATAGTCTACCAATGCTGGAGGAAGCAGAAGATATTTTTAAGAACACCAGGAATTGAAATAGACTCTTTCCCCCTTTGCTCATTAGTGTGGCATTAGATCAGTTACATGTATTTTCTATAAACAAGAATTCACAGATTTAGTGCCACAAAAATCCTATTGAATGTTGAGAAGTTTAAATGAATACTGAAGAGGAGATGCCAATCATATACTAGGTACTTCATACAAATTGTTATTTATTTATTATTGTTATTTATTAGATACTTAAATTCTTCATTATTTGAGAAGGATTAAAATGGAAAAAGTATATATTAAATTACCTATTTTCAGTTATTTTTGGATTCTTCCCAAAGAATATTAGGATTTCATCCATGTCTGAAATAGTAGCAGCTTTTAAATAACGACTGATTTAAATCAACCAACTTCAACTCAGATGGCCCAATGGATGTTGAAGTAGACAATTCTGTGTTGCAAATCTTAGTCAATATACCCCTGAGTCAGAGAGTAGCAACATTTTTCATGTTTCTGTTTAAAAAAGAGCTTTATTCAAATGTGTCAGTGACATCACATGGCTGTGTTGAAAACTATGGCATGAGAGGAGGCTTTTCCCATATCCCTGAAAGAATGTTCTGACTTGTCACTGCCTTTGACATCTACTGACACCTCTGAAGAGTTTTTCTTTTGCCCTGTCCATTAACATACATCTGTAAGGCATGGTCTAAGAATACCTGACATCTAAGCAGGCAGGCAGATTTGATTTGATAACAGAATATGCAACAATAATACTTGACCATTTTCTTTTTGGATGCTCACTTCTTTCTTTGGTCAGCTCCAGTCAGCAGGCTTATGACCAGGTAAGGGTGCAACTCCTGCCATAACTGACAATGTACCACACTGGATGTTCAAGGATTAGATGCACAGAGATTGGGGGCTGGCAACCAACAGGACTTACATAGACACAGTCCCTGAACAGTGAGCAGGTTCGTATTCCAGACAATCAGAACACAAGCAAAAAAAAAAAAAAAAAAATGTGGTTCATCTGGCTACTAAGATAAACCACTTTGTGGTTTTTAAACATCAAATCAATTCTCAGTGATTTCTAAATTCTCTTCTATTAGTTATTTCATGGTGTTGTCACAGAGTACTCTTCATCAATGTTGTCATAATTTCCACAGTGCTGGAAATTAAACCCAAGGCCTCATTCATATTGAGAAAGCTTTCTTCTACCAAATTATAGCCCCAACCCTCTACCCATTTTTTGATCTTCACCTCTATCTCTGGGTGATTTTTTTTAAAATTGTGACCAAATCTACTTATCCAACTTCTCCTGGGCTTCTAGGATCTAAGCATTTTTTATTTGTTTAAAGTTATTTTAATTTCATAATCTAATCAAGCATAATTCATTTCCATTAGTACTTGAAACTGTAATGAGATATTTGTGTTGGTATATTTCACCCAAATATAATGATTTTGATGCCCAGCTCTGCAGAAGCTGATGATCTTTTTTTCTAATTATGAACTTAAGGAGGCAAATGGGTACCACTTAATTTTGATATTGCTCCAGGATCTTTATCCAGATGAAATATACTTATTTGAGTAGTCTCACTTAGTATTTTGATTTCTGTAGAAGTTTTTTTTTTCCTGTATGTACACTATATGATGTTATCCTATGGAATTTTTCAGTTTTATTTTGCACTGACTTCAGACTTATTGAGTCTTTGATAAAGTCCATTTAATTTGCACATTATTAAGAAATCTGCACACTCCTAGGGTCATAGAAGAGCACAGCAGGTTGAACAAACTTTACATAAGTCAAGGAGTGGTGCCAGCCTGCTTTAATTGCACCACATTTCAGGATCATATTAATTTTACTGGGGCTCTGCCTTAAGACTCTATCTTGTCACTTTTCTGAAAAGGACATGAAAAAGGGAAGCAGATGAAGGTGGAGGCAGAGGACATTGGAGAAAGGTGAAATGCAGCAAAGCTGGGACAGTCTGCACTCCTTGGTTTCTCACACCTTGTCCTTGCAGCTCTTGAGACAGGATATGTGAGAGAGAAAAAAGGTGCCAGGGTCTTAGTTCATCACATGCTAGCAATCGTTCCTCTAATTTCTAAACTATACTTTTATTAATGTCAATTTACTCTGTAGAGTGTTTTGCTCAAATTGTTGAATCAGCTAAAATGCAATCTTGTTATTATTTCCAAACTTAAATATTTTAGGAAACAGTTTTTAGTAATTATCACTACCAACTTCAGTGCTTCGTTTGGAAAGAGGTTTTGCTTTCACAGTAGGTATTTTAATCTAGTCACAGATGTTCATTTACAAACTCCAGCAACAAATACTTCAGACTTAATGTACCATTTTGGAAATTGAGTCATTTAATGTCTTAACAGGAAGTTGATTAATATACAAAGAACTGAACAGAATATGAAGCAGAAATGCAGGCTTGCTCCTGTGGTGGAAACTTTCTAGAACATTCAAAACAAACAAGACAAAATAAAAAACTCATAAGTCTATATAAAACAAAGGTTTAAAACTTCTAACAGAACACTGCAGTGATAAGGAATGGGAGAGACAGAAGGTGCCCTGTTATAGGGCCTGGCTTTCAATAGTGCACATGTATGGGAAATATGTTAAAATTTTAATCTTGGAGTTCATGTGACGTTAGCATTCTGTCCCATAATTGTTTGCTTCTAAAAATCAGGAAAAATAAGAGCAGACACAAAGAAGAGAAATGATAAAATTAAATTACTACTCTATAGGAATATATAATTAACTATTTTACTATGGTTTCTATATTCTTGGTTTTTCAGAATGGCATTACATATTGGAAATCAATGAAGGTTCTAGGAATAGCAGGTTCTGCGTGGGTTTTAATGTTTTGTTGTTGTTGTTGATTTGGTTCTAACAATTCAGTATATTTATGCCTTGGAGAACTATCGGGCTATACAGTGTCAATGTATTTTGTGATTATGTTTCTTAGGAACTGTTTTCCTTCTCACTCTTTATTGAATTATCATCACTAAAATTCCATTTAAATTTAAACATGAAAATAATTTTTGAAAATGAATAATTATTACATAAACGTTTCTTGAGAGTTCTTAATTATACGCTAAGTTTCTCTAAATCACATTTCTTTGCCTAAGTTAAGAATATATAGGTTGCCGGGCAGCAGTGGCGCATGCCTTTAATCTCAGCACTTGGGAGGTAGAGGCCGGTGGATCTCTGTGTGTTTGAGGCCAGCCTGGACTACAGAGCGAGATCCAGGAAAGGCACAAAGCTACACAGAGAAACTCTGTCTCAAAAACAAACAAACAAACAAACAAACAAACAAAAAACCCCACAAAAAAACAAAACCCCAAAACCAAACCCCCCAAAACACCCCAAAACAACACACACACACACACACACACACACACACACACACACACACACACAGAAGGCTACTGAACACCAACGTTTCTTTTCGTTTTGAGATTTGTGGACATTGATAACATGCACGTATTAGTTACTTTTCTCCCTGCTGCAGCTGAGCAAAGCAATTGAAAGAACGAATGAAGGAAAGCTTTAGTTTGACTTAGAGTTTAAGAGCTCATGTAGAAAAACATGGAGGCAGGAAGCTGAGGCAACGGGTGAACTTCATCACCAGGCAAGAAACAGAGACAGTAAGTGCCAGTGGCTAGCTCCTCTTTTCCTCTTGAATTTAGTCTGTCATGCAGGGCCATGAGATGATGCTGTTCTCAGGATAGGTCTTCTTACCTCAGTTAAACCTCTGGACACAGCTCTCATAGACAGAGCTAGAGATGTGTTTCCGTGGTGATTCTAAGTCATGTTGAGATGATAACAGTGATTAACCATTGCATGTAATTGCCTGTAAATTTACTGACTCAAGTGAGATTCACTCTGAAATGTTACTGTATTGGTTATTATTCGATTGTGGTAAAATACTGTGACCAAAGCAAGTTACAGAAGACGTTTACTTACAAGTACATGGGAAAATAACTGCTGAGGACTTTTCCTAACTCAACATATCAACCACAAGGTTACTTACTCCTCCTGAGTCACTATTGTAGTAATCAATACATCATCGTTTTTTTACTCACTACTGAGCTAGGTGAAAACATCCTGTAAAAATTTGAAGATAAAGTTGCAATGGAGATTCCAGGATGTTGAAGGTGCTAGAACTATTGGACAGTCTGTAAAGGAAAGCTGATGGCATGGCTCAGAATCAGTCTAAGAGATAGGATATATATGCTATAGGTGGAAGAGCTGGAGGCGCTAGGATACCTGAGCCTTTGGTACTGAGATGATTCCATTGTGAGTCCCAGAGCCTGGACATGGATGTGGAGGATGTGATGTTTTCCCTGATAGGTTAGGTTTGTTTTTGCTCTGCTATGATCTTGCCTGGATATGCCTCCATTTCTCTTTTTTGGAATGGGTATATGTACTCTTGGCATTGGATGCAAGAAGTCCATAATTAGTTTTTATTTTACAGGTTGATCACAGTTAAGAGAGTACCTTTAGCCTCAAGAGACTTTGGACTCATGAACAATGTTAGGAGTGTAAAAGACTATGGACATTTTTGAAGTTGTATGCATCAAGAGATGGCCATGAGACTATTGGTCCCAGGGGTGGGTGAAATATGGTTAGAATGTGAAATATCCCCATAGGCTCACGTTTGGAATTTGCTGCCCAAAGTGACACTATTTGAGAAGCTGTGGAAACTTAGGAGACAGACCCCTGCTGGAGAAGGTAAGTGAGTGGGAGTTTGACTTTAGGGTTTATAGCTCGACTCCACTTTATGCTCATGCTCTGCTTTCTAAGTTCTGATGCAATGTGACCAGTCAGCTCTCTTCTGTCCCTGCTGCCATGCCTTCCCTGTTGCGATGGACTATATTCTTCTGGAATTAAACCAGAATAAACCCTCTCTCCCTCAAGTTGCTTTTGTCTGGGTATTTTCTTAGAACAAGAAAAAAAAAAACAAACACAGAAAATGTTTATATATTTTGATGTCAACCATTTACCTTGAGTACAATAATGTAATGATAAAACGGAATGGTGAAAAGAACAATACAGACACACACAACGCTGTGTTGCCAAAGTAGTGATTAAAATGCTGTGTATACGCTGTGCCTAGTGGTACAAGCCTGTAACTCCAGCTGCTTGGGAGGCTGAGGTGAGAAAAACACAGGTTCAAGGCTAGCCTGAGCTATATGGTGAGTTTAAAGCCAGTCTTCATACCTTAGTGACACAGCTTGTCTGAAAATAAATGTGAAAAGAAGGCTGATGTTGTGTTTCATTGATAGAATACTTACCTGGCATTTATGAGTCCCAATACTGAATCCTCAGTTTATAAAACATTGGAAGTAACTAAATTTACATTTAAAAATAATTTTAAAACACAGTTTAAATAGGCTCGACAGACATTCAATTTTATAGGGTGAAAGGGTATTTAAATAAGTATAATCATATTTATGTCAACATTAATTGAACAGAAAAGAAATTATAGAATTGTACACAACATGATGTGCTTATTATAGAGTAAGACTAGAAGAATATATATCAGTGTCTATTATCAGTAGAGTGGTTGAATAAGTTGCAGTACATTCCATAATGAGATGTTATAGTACAATGAAAATAAATGACCACTGACTGTATATAAAAATATGGAAGATTAAAATAGTAACATTGACTAAAAACAAATAAGGAAAGCAGCCATAATGGGCAAGGCTGCTCATGGGTAAAGGTGGCCAAGCCTGATAATCAGAGTTTGATTCCCAGAACCCTGATGGCTGAAGCAGAGACTTACTTCTGCAGGTTGTCCTCTGAACTCCACATACCACTGAACCACCCCCAAATAAATAAATATAAAACATCTTTAAACCTACCCTACAAAAAGAAAAATGTTTCAGTTTCTGGAGAGATATTTCTTGGATCTCGGTCCCTTCTTGCATCTTCAAAGTTGAAAGTGTATCATCATTCTTCAGTTCTCGCATTACGTTTTTCAAATCAAACCTCAGCTGACCTTTGACTTGGGATCAAATTTAGTTCCCACCCTGGTAATGCAGAACAATGTTTCACATCCAAACATACTTGATTATAGCTTCACCATTTCTTTTACATGGAGATAACATTTAAACTCTTGTTTTATAACCTGAACTCTCTTGGGGGCTGTTATTCAATCCATCACACATAAAACATACTCAGTTTGATCCAGGAGCATGGGTGAGCCTACTATTTACATATACCAGAACATACAGTTTTGTATAGCAGATACATATGGGAACTAATTGTTAGGAAAAATAAACAAACACTATTTATAGACAATATTTACAAAGTACCTCTAGAAAGGAAAAGAACAGCAGAAAGATAAATGAGAAAGAAGACGAGAAAGTCTTTAAACCCTTTTATTCACTAGTAGGATTTCATTATAAGTTATTGAATCTTTGTAGGACTCAGTAACTATATGATAATAAAACAACATAGCTGGATTAGTAACTTCCAAGTTTTTCTCCTGTCCAAATTTTCTTATTTTTACTACTAAAATGGTCCTTAAAACAGCAATATTGGAAAGTGCTATGGACCTTTAAGAGATGGAGCCCAGGGATGCTCTTAGCTTACTGGAAGCATGTCCTTGGAGGAGAGTAGGGGTTGCTTCTCTATTCCTACACAAAATATGACCTTTATCCACCCTGGGATCATCACTGCCATCTACTGCTCTTTCTAGGATGGAGCTGATGAAGGTGCTGTACCTTTGAACCTCCAAGTTCATGAATTAAACGGATCTTTTCTCTTTTATAACTCAGTTCCTCAAGTACTATATTGTAGTAATATGAAGGTGACTAAAGAGATTTTTGTTTTTACTATTGAGATGCAGGAATGTCATGGAAAAATATGACATCATGACACTTGAGAAAAGATCAGAGGTGTCAATGTCAATCTTCCTTCTTGAAGCAGGTTATATATTGTCCGTATGTGTGCATGTGTGTGATGTGTTTGTATTTTATATGTGTGAATATGGACATGTGAAGGTTAGAGAACAATGTTGGGTCTCAGTCTTTGGCCTTTACCTTATTTTAGGCAGTTTCTCTGTTGTTCACAGTTGCATATGCATATGACTGGCTGGTGTATGAATTTATTATAGTGATTTCCTATGTCTGCTTCCCATCTCTCTGTAGGCTCACTCGGGGATTATGGATGTTTGCTCTGTTTGGTCTGACTTTTTTATGTGGGTTCTGAGGACTCAAACTCAGTTTGTCAGGGTTGTTCTGCAAGCCCTTTACCTACCGATGTATCTCCTCAGCTTGCAGGCTACACACATAAGAAGGAAAAGAGAAAAGAGACAGCTGTGTCTGAAGACTCAGGGACCCAAACAGGAATGTGAACAAACACACTTTGCTAAGCCCAGCACCTATCCTACCCCTGCTTTATTTACATTCCATTCTCTTTGTCTGGGATCTCTGCAGTCTATAGTGCCTGGTAAAGAAGGGAAAGTAGACTTCTGTTGTCCTTTCGTTTATGAATTAAGATTAGCAAGAACAATTAGTTTAGCTTGTGACTTTGGTTCAACCTTTTTTCTTTCTTTAATAAAAACGAAATAAAAGTTTTTATTTTAAAATCATCACAATCACAGAAATTTACAAATAAGCAGCCTATTTTATACACACACACACACACACACACACACACACACACACACACACACACACACACACACACACACACACACACACACACACACAGAGGTATTTATTTTATCTCTTTATTTGAGTAAAAAGAAGACAACTTTCCACATTCAAGAGGTTTTTAATGCGATGATTATCTGAAAGAATGCAGAATGAATCCCTGGTAGTTACCATATAAGGTATTTTATATAAGGTACATTACAAAGTCACCAAGGTTAATATTAAAAACAAAACAAAACAAAACAAAACAAAACAACACCAATAAATCTTGACCAGCATGATGCTTTCCTTTTTCTTCATGGGGTCCTAAAACCAATTTTCCAGTAGAAGAAAAATGTTGTATTCAATGTTTTAAAAACTTTCCAACCATGTTGCTGAACAAAAAAATGGTATGTATGAGATCTATGGGGACAATTTCTCTTGTTTCCAGGTTCTTTGCCAATGTTGCCTGAAAGGGACCTCCTAGACGTATATCCAGGAGTCTAGCTCAGATTCAGGAGAGCCTAAAAATTACATTTGGGAAGAAAGTGGACCTTCTAGGTTCAAGAATTTTGTCATGTCTAGAAGCAATAATTCAACCTGGTTTCCTGGGAACTTTCCTAACTGACACTTTCTCTTATGGGAACACTTATTGCTTTTTCATTTGTGTCTTGTGATCTTGGCTTGATTACCCACCTGTCAGAGGAACGCAGCCGGTCATTGATGTAATACAATGAATGACTGGCAGACTATTAATATGGTAAGATAGGAATGTGAGTTGCACTCCATTTGTGGTTAAGGTGCTGCTGACTCATGCTAGCTTAAGGGGTGGCATTTTTTTTTTTTTTCAGTTTTCTGTGGGATTATGGAAGAGTGTAGATGAATTTCAAAACAGTCTTATTAAATAAGAAACACAGAGCCAAATACAGGGGCAACAGTCGAAAAGATCAGAGAAATAGCAAATGGCCACGACTAGCCTCAAGCTTACCACCTCACTGTCACTTCCCCAGAGAGAGACCTTTCTCCTCTCTAACATGTCTGGCTTTTATTGCCTTCCTGTTCTGCATTCTCATTGCCTCTAAGCTCAGTCACATCACTTCCTCATCACTGCCTGTCTATACAGACTTGCAGGTCTCTATGGTTGGTACTGGGATTAAAGGCGTGTGTCACCACACTTGGCTATGTCCTTGACCACACAGAGACTCTGCTTGCCATATGATCAGATTAAGGGTGTGGGCTACCACCACCTGACTTCTGTTTATGGCTTTGCTATGATCTTTGATCTCCAGGCAAACTTTTTAACACTCAAATAAAATCACATTTTAGCACAATTAAAATAACACCACAAAAGAGCCTCATTTTTTAAAAAATACAGTCTTTGGAGGACATTGCTTCAATTTGTACTTAAATAATACATGACTTATTGGAATTGGTGTGAAGTCACTTGATAGATTTTTGTGTATTTGAAGGTATTTCTTTTAAAAGAACTCCATGAATGCTGGGATTGTGGGTTTGAGAACAGGTTGGAATGCATAGGGAGATCTTTTTCAAAACAACTGGTTCTTACACTTTTCTCTTCTTGTTACAGCAACCTTAGTCATGGGAAGAAAAAGTATGCTTGATTCTCAACACTCCCTAACATATGCTTTCAGTGTTTTTCTTTAGGAAAAGATTTGCTGCTCACTCTTTGAAGATAGCATGACTTTGGATAATTGAAAGGTACCTTCTTTTTAAATATTGGAAAACAACTAGCAGGAAACATTTCTACTACTTTTTAAAGCTTCTTATCTGCTTATATAAGAAAGCAAGGTTTTATCCTGGATGATGTCAAAACCATACTCCTAGATACGTGGATTGTATATTAAAAAGTAAAAATATACCTAAAGTTTTAGAGGTATGAGGCAGTTTGGAAATCATTATATGACTTTGTTTTTAGCAGGTTAAAAGCACATCTGCCTCCCAGATAATTACTGAAATAAATAAGAACAAGCCCCTAAATAGACCATTCTACAGCACTGTTTTTCATCCTGTAAAACACCATCACTCTCAATTAAGGTGAGATACACAAAGTGCTCCAAATACACATTCTATTTGCAAATTTACTCCAAGTAAAACTGAAAGAGCAAGAAAAAAAAAAAAAACAGACAAAGTGAATTGCACAATTGTTTATTATTCTCCTACTGACATTGGTTATCATGATTATTATTGCCTGGTCTTGCAGCATGGATGGAATGAAAACAAGAGTTTACATGTGTTGAAACTGAGACCTTGGAGGAAAACTTGGAGAGTTCTCAGACCTTTCTTTTTCCTTTTTTAAAACCAAGAGATTGAAAGACATGAATCTGAGTGAAAGGGTAAGTATGTATTTAGGAAGTAAAGAATAATCTGGTGGAATTCACAGTGCAGGTAGTATGCAAAATAAGGAGTTTACAAAGAGACAAAATGAAGGTCACTATTCAGTCTAGATATTTCTTCTGCATGTGAGTCCTGGCAGGAATTGGTCTCTTTAGCTGTCAAATTAAGGACAGGGTCTCACAAGCAGGACTGGCATTTCCCATGGTAGTCATCAGTTTCCATATCCTCTTCAGTTCTCAGAAGTGATACCTAAAAGCCAAGAGAAAATTATTTCTTAAATGCCATTGGAGATATATTTGGCTGAGAATTTTCATGATATTTGTGAGGGAGTATTGCTTAATTCTTTTCCTATTAAGGGAACATAAGGGTGTTCATATTTCTATTTTAATTGAAACTTTCAGGAGATCTGTATCTTGGCTGCAGGCTATTGCTATGTCCACCTGGAAATATACTTACTTTATTGATATGTAACATTGTTTTTGTGCCCCATTTGAAGAATATCATAGGGACTATAAAATGATTCTATTTAAGAGTCTTACTTTGTAAAATTACCAATTCATTTGTTTTACTCTGGTTGAGAAATCACTTGAAATATATACTGGGATGAAAACCCATTGCAGTATGCCCACAGCCAGTGAAAGTCAGATGTATTTGGCATCTTACTTTTCACACTATATTAATTTTATGCTGTGCATTTAAGTTTAATTTTTCTTGCTTTCTGAAATGACCACATTATTTCCAACAATCCCCTCCCTCTGTCTCCTGGAAAAGGAAAAATTCCTCTACACATTAGGGAAAAAAATAGATCAAAGAAATTTTATTGCAAATGAGGCCATGGATGCTGGTGATTTAGATGGGATGGCATGTTCTGAGTTTCTGCAATAAGATAACAGCTCCCTGGGCTGCTGCTCTTGGGGAGATCTGGCATGATTTATAGGCAGAAATTCTGGCATGGTACTAATGCTAATACAGAGACCAAAGCAGTGCAGGAACCAGTGAACAGCTTGCTTGCCATGGATCATATATGGAACTGGTATAGATAAGTTCAAAGAAAAATGTAAATCTCTAGATACCCTTTGAAGCCTTCCTATTGTTGTGATTGGATGTGAGAGACACTTGTCCTAGACTGAAGTAAACATTGGAGGCAGCATGTTTATAAGGGAATGATTGTTGCATTAACTAGGGACTGTGGAAGACATTGTACTGCTGTGTTCTTGAGATGTAAAGGAAGTGCCTCTAATGTAGGATGTCACTAGATGTCACTCTGCATTCCGTTATTTGGGCATCTAAAGATTTCAGCAGCTTTGCCATTTTGCTACCGATACTTCTTACAGAAACTGAATAGGCAGTGCCACATGTGTGTGAGCAACAGAGAACTGCTGATGGAATGTCAATTTCTGAGTGTGTGACTTCTATTGATCACTCATTATTGACATAAATGTCTGTAATGTTTTGCTTTTCACTTTAAACTCTCTCCCAGCTAAAATTTCCAGGCATCTGAACAGCAAAGCCTTGAAGATAGGACTGAATCGGGTCTCATGGGGGTGTTTTACAAACTACTTTGACCGATGCAAGAAATCACAGATATTTTCCATACTTAACAATTGCTCTTAATAAAAATTCAAATATCCAGACAAAAAAGCAAGTACATTCTTTTCACATTTAAACGAGTTCATTCCCACCTATCTAAATTTATAAATAGCTAGGAAGACAGTAGTTAAAAAAAAAAAAAACTTACATTTTCTTTGTGATGGTTTATAAATCCATGCACTTTATTTGGTGTGCAGCTAAGTAAAATCGTAGTGTCTCCTTACCCAAGGGCGAGAAATGACGTGCTATACAGTAGCCTGTGATTGTGAACCCATGGCTTTATTTCTTTTAGCTTTGTATACATTAATTAGGGATACACAATCAGAGCCGAGTGCAGAGGCAGCTAAATAAACAAATGACACTGTGGAAAGGTCTTTCTGCATACTAATCATATCCCACATCTGCAAGCAACAGCTCTATAAATCGATTTGCTCTTTCACATCAAAAGACAAACAGTGATTCGAGTCAGCAGTTCTTTTGTCAAAGTCACAGAGATTGCTGTTCTTCACAAACACATCTTTACAAAGCAGGATCCAACCATCTGACGATTAGCATTATTGGCGACTCTTCAAAGAAGTCTCACCAAGTGATTTGCTATTGGACTGGTCACCATTTTTATGATGTTTTTCCATGAAATCTAACTAAAGTGACTGGCATTTGAATTCTTTCTTTGAAGACAAGGAACCTAGAATAAGGAAAGAAGTCTTCAGATTCCATGGGCTGTGCCATATTTGTGTGTGTGTGTGTGTGTGTGTGTGTGTGTGTGTGTGTGTTAGTGTGTCAGCCACAGGGAACAACTGGAAGAAGGAAACATAAAGTCCTGGATGATGGGAATCCCTAAGCCAAGAGAGTGGGTCCATGCTTGTCTTATTTGTGCCAAAAGCACAAATGTCATGTTTCAGTGAGTTTTGACATCCTACTTTTTCTACTGTTTGGGAACAAAATGAATTTACGTTGAAGAAAACCAAGGTGTTCCACTTGATCTAGATGATGTTTTACATGAGTTGGGCTAAAAATGAGATGAAAGACAGAAAGTAAAGTGCTCATTATAAAGAAATATATCCCAAGATAGTGTAAGAGATGCCTACGTGGCCTATAGCGAAATGAGTAGCTAGGATGCTAGGCAGAGCATTAGGTTAGTGAAATCCAGGCACCATTACTATTTCTTTGCTTTTATTAATTTTATTTTATTTTATTTTATTTTATTTTATGTATATGAGTGTTTTGCCAGCATATACATCTGTGTACCATGTGCACCCTGGCATCCGAGAAGGCCAGAAAAGGAAGTTAAATTCCATGAAACAGGAATTAGAGATGGTTGTGAGCATGTCATGTGGGTACTGGGAATTAAACTCAGGTCAGTTGGAAGAGCAACCAGTGCTCTTTTTATAAAAATTTTTTTTTGTTTTGTTTGTTTGTTTGTTTGTTTGTTTTGAGACAAGGTTTCTCTGTGTAGCTTTGGAGCCTTTCCTGGAACTCACTCTGTAGCCCAGGCTGGCCTCGAACTCACAGAGATTTGGCTGCCTCTGGCCCCCAAGTGCTGGGATTAAAAGCATGAGACACCATAGCCAGGCTGAAACCAGTGCTCTTAACCCATTGAGCCATCTCTTTATCCTCATCATGGGTGTTTCTAACAAAAGAAACTAAAAATTTCAGTAACTGAAAGATTTATAAATTTCATATATCCTGATTTACATAGTTATTAAATAGCATGTATATTTTACTTGTAGATGTAAGAAAGACAATTAATTACATGATAATTCAACATTAAAGGATACATTTCAGGCATACAATTCAATGACACTCTTTTTTTTCTCTAGGTGTCCATGTGTGTTTGAGCATGTATATAGTGTGCGTATGCATGTGTACGAGTGTGTGTGTGTGTGTGTGTGTGTGTGTGTGTGTGTGTGTGTGTTTGTGCCTAGAAAAACCTCAGATGTCAACCTAAGGAACACTGTTCATCTCCTTTGAGAAAGTGTCTTTCACTAGCCTGGAACTCTCCAATTAGGCTAGAGGTTGTACAGTGAATCTCAGGGATCTTCCTGCCTCCACATTTTCAGTGCTGGGACTACAGTCATGTGTCTCTATGCCTAGATTTTTACATGAGTGCTGAGAATCCAGATTCAGGTCCTCATGAATAAGGTGAATGTTTTACCAAGGAGCAACCTCCTCAGCCTTCTTTACCATTATTTTCGAGGGTCTGGTATCAAATATGGAATGTTAAGAGATCCTCAGGACCCAATTATGAGTTTAACTTACACATTACTTTTTATACTGTTAATTGTAAGAAAATTCACTTTGGGGAATTCTTCAGAAAGTGTCATGCCACACCAAAGGCAGAACAGAGGCTGGGATTGGAGGCTGGCACTTTCAGTAATGAGTATTCAGCTTGGGCCAGGAACTCAAGCAAGTAGTGCCTCAATTTCCTACCTGTTAAGTGGAGGCCAGAATATTGACTTATGACTGAAGAGCATTCTGAAGATTAGCTAATAAAAGATGGAGGGAAAGCAGTGTGCAATGCTAAAGTGCTATATAAATGATAGATTGTTATCACCATCACCACTAATAATTATAACCGTCATAAAAAGTGAATGATTCTGCTATGGAGAGCTTCAGTCTCCCAAGAAAGTTATTTTTTCTTAGTCTGTTTTCATGTTTTAACCTGTCCTTAAAGCTACTTAACTGAACAAAAGTGAGGGTTTCTGGGCTCTCAGGGTTTGTGGCTACATTGTAGAATCTTCCCTCTGAAAATCAGAAGTGCTTCCAATTGCCATGTGTGTGAGCCTTATTCTTGGAAATCATGCCTGTCATCAGAGTGTTTTAAGAGAAAATGAATATGAACAATTATTTCTATACTTTTGTTTAAAAAAAAAACACATGTGTAGATAGTAAAATTGAAAAATTCAAGAACAGAAATCATACATTCCTCTTTCAAAAAAACCCTCCTATACTATTTATATCTTTACCCGCTTCACACAAAATTCAACAAGCATTCTAACCTAGTTTACTAGAAAGAGCAAAATTAGACTGCAGAGGACGGCAGACATAGAATCCAATCAGTTTTGCTTATTATTGGCTGCAAAACAAGTTTATTTTGCTCTTGGGTGTAAAATTTAAGCAGAGCTCAATGGAGACGAGCCATGTTCCCACCCTTTGACATGGGAGGACAGCTCCAAGGCTCAGAACCGGAACATGTCAAGCACTGCACATCATAGCCTGTTGGCCCACTTACATTGGATACACCTTTTCAACTTGCTCGTGATCAGAAAGACAGAATACTGATATATTTTACATGAAGTGGGCTTATGAATTATAGGTGGGCAGCCAGGGATCCAGATGGCTAGGATTCAGTCAGCCTGCCCCTTGAGGCTTAGGAAGGCTGCTTGTTTGTGCATGTCTCACTAGCATTGCTGCTGAGGGGCTCAGGGAAACAGCTGATCCCCTATTTTGTACCATGGGGCAACATGACAAAGTGAGTTAAATTATCAAAGATGTCTTATTTCTGGAAGGTACTAGAATAGAGCTTAAGCTCTTTCAGCCACTCTTCCTTCTCTGCTGGTCCTGCATTCCAGTTCACTTTATAGTTACTCTTGAGAACTACAAGAGAGACATGGAAAAATAACTGAGTCAGTACAAGACAATCCTGCAAAAACCATCCCACAGAGTTGTCTGAAGGCTGACTTAACCATGGGGTTGGGTCTTGGGCAGGAAAAGACTCAAAAAAGCTGGGACACATCTCAGGCATGGTTCCGTGTTAATGGGTTCCCTACTTATCCTCTCTTTAGCATGACAATCTCAAGAGAGTCAAACGTCTTCCGTATTAGCTGTAGCATATGAGGGAACATATTCTGAGAGAAAAGATCAGGAAGCCAGGATCAAAGCATAAGTCTATTGAAAGTCACACAGCTTCACTGTCCTGTTCATCTTGGGGTACTATAACCAATAACACTGATGGAATGGTGTTTCATCAATGGTATAAACCACATTCATTGATTCTCACAGTTCTGGAGGCTAAAAACCTGAGATCAGGTTGCCCAGCATGGTTGTGTTTTCTGGTGAAGGCTCTCTTCCTGCTTTGCAGATGGCTCCATCTTTCTGCTCCTTTTCATGGCAGAGAGGGAAAGCATTGGTGTTTCTGTCTCTGCATCTAATGACACAATTTCATTTGGAATCTTCTGCTTCTGTAACTCATCCAAAGCTATTCACCCCCCAGAGACCTACCTTCAAGTGCCATCAGATTTCAGAGTAGGGCTTTCTTGTGTTTAGTGAGATAGAATCTAGAATCTTTTAGAAAATGAGCCTCTGAGGATGTGTGTGGGGGATGATCCTAACTGTAATAACTGCAATGGGAAGACCTATTTTGAATATGGATAGGATTTTGGACTCTATAAAATGGGGGAAGATATCTGAGCACTGAGAAGAATTCATTAGCCCCTGCTTCCTAAGTGTGGATGCAATGTTACCAGCTGCTACATGCTCTTGCTGCCTGGATGTCCCTGCAATGGCAGAATAGAACTTGAACTGTGAGCCAAAGTAAACCTTTCCTCAAGCTGCTTTCATCAGGGTATGTTTGTTACAGCAACAGGGTAACTTTTAGTAGTTTATTTTCATTATTTAAGGTTCATTATGTTTATCTATACAAGGATACTAGATCGTCATTTCTTTTGAAAGTCCTATTTAATTTGGACATTGTTGTAAGAAATGAACCCAAAACAGAAGGATCGAATAGTCAAAGTTTTGGGTTTGATTATTCCATCAGCACTTCAAAAATAAATAAGCAAATGTGATCCTCCTGTCTCAGGCTCTTAAGTATTTGGGATTTGGAATTATAGTCCTATACCACCAGAACTGGCTCTTGCTCAAATTCCTAAGGGAAGGAGATAATTATTTTTGTTTAATCTTTAAAGTATATTGGATACTTTTATGTTGCTGTGACCATTATATTTAACTTAAGAAAAATGATTTATTTTGACTCACAGTCTGAGAGGACTCAAGTTCACTGCTACAGGGAAAAAATGGAGAAGCTGTGAGGTCCTGGTGGTGGGAGGGTGTGGGAGGCTGTGGGAGGCTGTTCACATCATGCCAAACCAGGAATCATTGGGCCTGGCTTACAGACTAGCCCCTGAGCTACTTCTGTCTCTAACATTGTGCCTCCCAGAGATCCCCACAGCCTTCCAAGACAGTATCACACACTCAGAACAAACCTTCAAGATCAGAGCCTGTAGGGTACATTTCAGATTCAATTCATCATGTTAGACAGTATTTTTAAGTTAAATGAGGTCAGTGAATGGGATAGCAAGTCTGAATCTTTTGTGCCTATTCCTCACAGTGAATGCAAATTACATAGACATTTCTCACATAAGAGTCTGTATTCATTTTACAAAGTATTGATAAGGAAGCCACATGTGCTATAATAGAGAACTCAGGGCACATGGCCTCTAAGATTTGCTGAATAAATTGTCTGCCACCCCACAAGCTATGGTGTAATGCTGGATTAATCATTTAATTTTATATAGTGCTATATATTTTTCTCAATGGGCCAAGCGTTTCTAATGCAGTTCCTTGTAGAATTTTTTTCTATGTCCAGCTATGACTGTATGGATGTTGAGCTGATATACAAATTTAAGTGTGTGTAGTTTGTGGCATCATGTGGATTCTGGGTGCAGGAATTTTATTCATATTACCCACAGAACCCTCCTGAGTCCCACTTACAATGGCATCTTTGTATCCAATACAATGTGTCAGCTTCATGTTTCATTTGATATTGAATTATTTAGTCAAGTAGAATACTTCTATTTTCTACAGTTTTTCTTTCAAAAATAAACTTTCTGAGTTCCAAGAAATTTATGATAATCACAGAAGACAATTTAAATATGTGTGTATTGTCAGTTTTGCAATATTTGCTCCTGGATTTGGTATAAAAATAGTACAGAAATCTTTAGAAACACTCATTAAATAACAGACATTTGTTCCATCTCAGGTACAGAAGCTAAGTCAAGCTGTCACTAGGTCTCATTTTCCTCAGGCCTTTCTCCTCATCTTGTAGCTGGTAGGCTTCTCTGTGTCCTTCCAAGGTTCTTCCTCTGGGCAGGTGGCTCCTGCTGTATCTTGTGTGCCTAAATTTCCCTTTCTTACAGGACACCCATTAAGTTGGATTGAGACTCATCTTCAGGATACATTTTAGGAATATTTTTGTAAGGCTCTATCTACAAACAGGTTTCTATGCTGAGATACTTCAGGCTGGAACATCAACACATAAATTTTGGGAAGGCACACTTAAGACCATAATGAATATGTAATACATTATCTAAAGATATTTGTCTGTCAATTTTTGCTTAATTAAGTAGTGACTGTGATTTTTTAAATACAATTAAGTTATATGTGACAGTTAAAAGTAATGCAATTGAAGCATTTTTCTTTTTGACTTGGAAAGCAAAGAGATTGGAAAGAACTTCAGTTCAAGATTTGAATTACAGCTGACCAAGAGTGTTGCTTTCCACTTGCCTAGTTACAACCTGCTCAAGTGAAAAGGGAAAAAGTTGGGTTCTTATCTTCACTGACCTCTGTATCACTAACCCTTCCTTTATTTTTATTTTTATTTTTATTTCTATTTATTTATTTATTTATTTATTTATTTATTTATTTATTTTTCTTTTTGGTTTTTTGAGACAGAGTTTCTCTGTGTAACTTTGTGACTTTCCTGGAACTCACTTTGTAGTCCAGGCTGGCCTCAAACTCACAGAGATCTGCCTGGCTCTGCCTCCCTAGTGCTGGGATTAAAGGTGTGCGCCACCACTGCCTGGCCTAACCCTTCCTTTATAACTGAATGTCAGGTCACAATAGTTGCTCTGCCATCCTGAACCAGAAATCCAATGTCAGGGTTAAAACTCACACTGAGAACTGCATGTTGGTTATTGAGTTATCCGCTCTGTTCTAGTGTCATTAGTTAGACAAAACAGTCGTGCAGGAAGAAATCCATTGCCAACTACGCAACAATTAATGTTTAATAGCTTGACTGCATCTACTTCTAATTTTTATAGTGCCTCATAAGCACAGGGATTCACCTTGTGTGGTGTCTTGATGAACAAGTTATACTGAAGGGAAAATGGACAGAGTCAGGTGCTGTCTAGAAACCAGAGTTTAATGGTGTTTCTAGGTAGTTTAAAGCAAGATGTGATCACTAGAAAGTAAAAAAAAGAATATATGAATGAGCTGGGCGGTGGTGGAGCACGCCTTTAATCCCAGTACTCAGGAGGCAGAGGCAGGCAGGTCTCTGAGTTCGAGGCCAGCCTAGTCTAGAAAGCGAGTTCCAGGAAAGGCGCAAAAGCTACCCAGAGAAACCCTGTCTCAAAAAACAAAACAAAACAAAAGAACATATGAATGTGTTTCTATATTAAATTGTAGTCATTTGCCAGGCAGTGGTGGCACACACCTTTAATCCCAGCACTCGGGAGGCAGAGGCAGCCAGATCTCAGTGTGTTTGAGGCTAGCCTGGGCTACAGAGTGAGTTCCAGGAGAGATGCCAAAGATACACAGAGAAACCCTGTCTTGAAAAACCAAAATAAATAACTAAATAAGTAAGTAAGTAAATAAATAAACAAACAAACAAATAAATAAATAAATAAAAATATTGTAGTCACTTAATGTGAAATGTAGAAAAGGGTGTACTTTTTTCTAAAGTGACTTTTGTGCTGCTTTTTTGAATGCTGTATCCAGCAGATAAACAGTTCAACAGCATTATTCTTGCTGCTGATGCTTGCAGTATAACACAGGGGTTAAGAGCATGGCCTGATGACACAGAACATGGACAAATACATTGGTAACACAAAGAAAAAAGCGCAGTCACCTAGACCAACAACAGTTCTCACTGATGACACCTACGAAGGGATGATATCATTTACACTGACATATTCTGAAGCCATTGTGCCAACATTACAGAATTTCTAGATGGAACATAAAGGGTAAGCTATTTAATCTAAGTCTTATAAAAGAGAGGAAACCAGAGCACAGAGTAGCAGTGGGTGAGGAATGACCCACAGCAAATAGCACATTTTGAACACTGACTTTGTTCTTCTCATATACCATTTCTTATTTTTGGTTCTTGGTTTGGAGGACCTGCAGAATGTGTATAAGCTCACACATATAACTACCTAAAAAACAAAGATTATTTAAGGTTCTAAGTGGGTAAACTTCAGCTGAGCTTTGCTTGGCCACACTATCAAAACTATTTTCTAAATGAGTGTTCAACATCTAAACTGTGGAAGATTTAATATAAATTGCACAGCAACGGCCTCCTTTGGAAACTACAGCAGGCCTGGCACCTGGGAGCTCACATTTCTTCTTGGGAGCCAGCCGTGGGAAATGATGGAGATCAGCAGCAGCTGTCTCTGTTCCCACAGGTATAGCCTTCCACTCTGCTCTGGACACAGGTTCTCAATGCTGAGACCACTTAGCGGTCTCTCATTCCTCTGTGCTTTTCACCCTTGTTTCACTGTTCTTGACTGAATCATAAAAGTCAAGGGAAATGGAAATATTTGTTATGCCCGCAAGTCCTCAAAACTGAAAAACCAAAACATTTCAGGAAAGAAACGCTCTTTTCCACCTCCAGCCTTGAATTCTGTTTCGCTCTTACGATTGTTAAGTGTGCAGTGAGTACCACCTTGTTAGAGCCTGACCTTCCTGCTGCATCACTGAGGTCAGTGTGAATTCTGCTAGAAGCAGTGTGGGCACCCTGAAATGTGATGTTGAGCCCAAACTGAGGCTGTTAGAATCCTTGGCAGATAAACAGGGAGCCCAAAAAATACTCTTCTCTCCTCTTAGTGATCCTCTCAAGGAAGAACATATGTTTCTCATGATAACTCCACTTAAAAAAAATTACTTTTTTTCCTGTAGCCACCTTGTAACAAAATATCATGTCTGAGGTTCCCATTTATGTCTAATTTAAAAGCAGGGACCTAGAATTTTAAGCCAGATGATCCTATTATCTGTTCTCTTAATCAATAATCTGTATGTTGAGACCTTACACTAAATTTATTTCTGAAATGCTTCTAACATCTTTTATCTATTTGATTGTGGGGAATCTCATTTGTTTTATTAAAAGGGGAGGAATTCATTTATCCAAGTGAGAAATTCAGTATTGACTGTACTGAAGATTTCTGGAAACACTATAAACCACAAGATCAAAAGATGAATGGCTGTGGGAAGATCCAAACTTCAGTAGGCATGACCTGGAAAGTTCAATTAAAATCTTAACATAAATGCCTTCAATGTTCCACATAACTATCAAAGCATTTCCATATTAGAAACACGAGCTTTCACAACCCGGAAGGCATAAATACTCTCACAGAGTTCTTGGTTGTCTTTCATTTAAGAGGGTCCATTATTGTCATGGCATAGTGCTGGAAGGAAATTCCAAACACCCCATAACAACTCATGTTCAACTGAACTTTGTATAGACCGTCTTAAAAAACAGCAACAGACTTGCCTTTGTATTTTAGTACCAGATCTTGAGGGTTAATGATCTGGAAGTCGAAACAGATATTTAGTAAAACTCACTAGTTAGTGACCAGACATTCGCTTGTCTCCTTCAAAGTTATGTAAGTATTTCTTCAGGAGTTAATGAGACAAAACCTGGAACTTTCTGAGGCAGATCCCCCTCACTCACAGCTTGTGTGTCATGAATATCAAACTGCTCTCTGCTCAGCGGCTCCCTTTCCGATGAACTAAGGACCTGCAAACGGTGATTTCGTCTGGACCCAAGAAGACAGTAGTTACTCACAAAATTGCCTGGCTTTTCCAGCATCTTTCTTTCTTTCTTTTTTTTTTTTAATTTTTTTCTTCTCTTCTCTCCTTCTTAAAGAAAAGTTGGTATGTGGGGAGAGACCAACTAGCAGCAGAAAATCAGTAATTTGTCTTAGAAATACATAGAAAAATCTTCCCCCAAATAGTCTACATCTCAAAGTCCTGCCCGGGGAGTCCACGAAAAAACAAGCAAAAGGTAGCAACGACAGCCTTCCAGTCTAGCTGCTTACAGATCCTCTGTTGGGCAGAAAGCCTGAGCAGGGCTGGGGTGGTGTGAGCTGCCAGCACTGCTCTTCAGGGCTGGGGAAGGCAGAAGACCAAGCGGGGTGAAGCCTTTCAGCCTGTTGGTCTTTTGCCGAGGAGCGATTATTTGTTTTCCCCAAACTTACTCTCTGAAATCCTGAATTCACTTCCACATTAGTTTAAAATAGCAGCCCCACTCTAAAAGTCATAAGACGCCGAAGGTGGAAAAGAGGCCATCAGTAAAGAATGTTTTTCACAGATAGGTAGGCGCTTTCATTCCCCACATCTCTAGAACCCAGTTCTCTGGATTCCTCTTTCTTTCTCACCATCTGGCTCCTTTACCAATATTCTGTTAAATATGTGCAAACGCCTTCCACATAATTTACATACATATAGGCTGTGCACCACACGCAAAACATTCAAATTTAGCGCCCCGTCAGATAACCTCAACAAAGTTAAAAGTGTTTACTCTAATAATTCTGGATTGAATGGAAATAATTTGCTCCCTCCCTGCCCCAACTTAGAAGAGATTTGTGGGGCTGATTTGGATGATGCGTATCCATTTAAGTAGAGGTGTCGAGGAAAGTTTGAACTACTGCCCTACTTCCCAAGCTCTATGTAAAATTATGGCTTTGTCCTAGTGTGAGCCTCATCTACATGCATAGATTTCCTCAAAGTCATCTTTTATATTTATCGCCATGTAGGAATGGCTGCCACCCTGGAGATGTGCCTGGCCACCAGGAAAACAGCAGGTGCGTTGCCGGAAGTTGTATCTTGAAAGTTGTATCTTTCCCTTTTGTGTTTCCTTGTTGCTATTCGAGTAGTAACAGCCACTTCTAAAGCAGCGAAGTCCCAGTTCCGACCTGAGATGCTCTGAAGCTCTTCCAACAGTTCACAGGGCTTTAAAAACTGAAGTCAGCCCAATGGAGTGGAAGCGTTACTCCCTCACTCCCCATGGCTTCTGGAAAAGCCATTAGCAGCACAGGTCTCCTCAGGAGCATTTATGCTAACACTGCCTTCTTTGGTTTGCTTTTCAGTCTTGCCGCCTTTCACATAAACAACGATTGCAAACTGGAGTTAACTAGAGATAATGGGAAGAAATATTGTTTGTCTCCCTGCAACCCCAGCACTATGGCCTCCAAATGGCTAAAGGATGCTCACCAATTGCTCACTCAACCAAAGATGAAGCCATCGTGTGTGGGACTTTGTGAATGCTATTTCCTAAGGCTGAGATAAAGCAAATGACATAAACTTCAACAGGGTGATGGCGCTTCAGTGTTTCACATTCTGTCATGTAATACTTATTTCATACAAGTATACTTTTTAAAAGAATAGCACCTTCCCCTTTTTTATTATTTGCTTTTATCACTAGAGCTTAAATGTCATTCCTTTTTATAAAAATCAATCTCCATGGGGAAAACTGAGGTCATGTGTCATAGCAGGCCCTAGTCTTATGAAAAGATTAGACATAACTCATGATGCATGCTTCATGTTATTCCATTAGCATTTTAAGGAACAATTTCCTCTTACAATAGCTGTTAGTACAGCTACGGTGGAGGAAAGAGGCGGGAAGGCTGGCTGGAGAGGAGGCCCTAGCTGTAGGCTTAGTTTATGTCTACTGAGACCAGATGGAAAAGGCCTGCCATATAGTGGGTCTACCCAATAGAAGACCTTTGCCAACCTGTCAGAAATGAAAGCTCCGTCCCTCTTGGCAGAGTGTCCTGGAAGCACTGACAGAGTCCTCACATTCCTGTGGGGACACACTGACTTCTCTTTGGACAAGGTTACCCTGGAGGTCAGAGTGTCCTCTGTCCAAAAAGGTAAGCAAGAAGAGATGACGAGGAGCTATTCTGTTGTGGGTTTGTATTGATTTGCATCACGTTTGCTTGTGTGCAAACATTCACTACACTGTCTAAAAGCAGACACAGAAGGAATACCATTGCTGGGTAAAAAGAGGAATGGAGGAGTTAAAAACTGGATAAATGTTGGAAGGGAGAAAACAAATTAAAATACTGTTCTCTATTCAATTACATTCTCTTTAGTTTGAATAAATACCACCAAAAAACCAATAATAACATTTATGTACACATTACTTAAAAAATCCACACTCCAGATACATTTATCTCATTTAATTCTAACAACCACCCCATGGTGTTTACAGTTTTCAGAAAAATGAGGGAAGGAACACAGATCAAATGAGTTAGTCAAACTCAACTTGTTAATGGAGAAAATGAAAGACATGCTTTATAGTATTCATGGCTATCTCATAAAACTAGACCTTATGCTCTGTTTATAAAATCGCAAACAGGAAATATGCTTCCTTATCACATTAGAAATTTAATTATGATTATATACAAATTCATGCAATATAATTTCATTTATATAAATATAAACAATATGATTTATATAAATGAAATTATAATTGTATTGTCATAAATACAAATATATAATAAATTATTTTTATGTGCATTGCAATGTACATTTTGAGGGAATGTAGATCTAGTGTAGAGTACAAAAGTTAAAAGAACTCCACAAAAATTCTGAGGCTAGGAAAGGCCATTTAGAGTGCCAGCCCTTGTATGTACCCTGTCTCATAGATCCAGGTGTATGGCCCAGATGGCACAGGTATAAAACCCATGAAATGGGGAAAATGTGACTGTCAGTGTTATTATCACTGTTCACCATCTAGAATACATTTATCCCAAGAGGCAGTTGTACAGCTGTTAACATATATGGGCCTGTATTTTCACTTGTACTTACAAAGATATTTAAGATTTATGATGATGGGTATCTTTCCTCTATAAAGACTGCAAAATAAGGAAATTTACCAAGGGTGCAATCAGGTGATGAGGTGTATTCCTCAGGGATTATTGTAGTAAATGAATGCGAGGATAGCAAGGCTTTTCTGTCCTAGGAGCTAACTTCAGGGGAATTAAAAAAGGGGTTCTCATTTCTTAGTGGTAACAAATATGCTACATTTGTTAACTAGGATGAAGAAGAGATGGAAGGAATTGCAAAAACAGCAGTTTCATTTACAGAGGAAAGACAATGAAACAGGTACCGACCTGGGAATTATTCTTTGAACGTTAGATAGGAATTTTTCAACTGTGAAATGCAGTCCTCTGTAGTAGTGGTTGAGTTTCACATAAGCACAGTTTTATGGGATGGTTTTAATATTGCACAGTATTAGAACAATTCTTTTGTCTGTTTACATTTTGAAACAAATTGTCTATGTTTTCCATTTTTATTGATTGTGTTATTTGACAATTTTATACACATTATATAATGTATTCTGGCACATCCTACCATCTCTCATCTCTTATTCTTCTCACCACACCCTTACCAGTCTCTCTCCCAGGCTCATGACCTTTGGTTTTATTTTGTGACCCATTTGGTTTTACTAGAACCATCTGAGACTATTGGATTGGAAGCATCCACTGGAGCCTGAAGTGGTCTCCAGTGGGTGCACACTGAAGACAATGATTTCCCTTTATTTTAATCTATCCTTATAAAGTAGCTCATTAGTGATGGAGGGGTAGGACTCCTGAGTCCCCTCCTTCCATGCACATCTGACTGTTGACAGGTCCCTCTTATGCAGACTTGGTACAGGCATCTGAAGCTGTTATTGGTTCTTGTTTGCAGTGGCTGTGTCTTGCTCTGAAAACATCTTGTAGCTCTTCTCCCTGTCTTCATATATTCTTTCCAATCCCTTTCCTCAATATTCTCTGAGCCCAAGAGAGAATGCTATACATGTCTTATTTAGGAATAAGCACTTACCATTGCTTACTCTCAGTGCCGTGTGCATAGACCAGTGTCCACCTTGACTGGAAAGAGGGACTTTTCTGAATAAAGCTGAAAGTATCACTCATCTATGGTTATAAACATAAATATTCAGAAGACCACTTGATACTATGTCAATTTCACTAATTCACAGCATTTGGTTCTCCCCTAGGGCCTGTGATATCTCCTGCAGTGGGTTTCTAACCAGAATTTACAGTTCCAGATATTATTCTCAATCTCTAATTTAATCAGAGAGCACTTGGTGGTTCTTTAGACAACTGGCCTTCTTTAATAAGTGCTGGTAGTAGTCTTCATTACTATTTTTGTTGTGATAAGTACACAGTGGTTTAAAGTAACACAAACACACACAGACACAGACAGACAGACAGACAGACAGACACACACACACACACACACACACACACACACACACACACACACATTATTCTGTTGCTGTGGAGACCAGAAGATCCTAACAGGTTTCATTTGGTTGAAATGGTGTCATCAGGGCTGTGGTCTTTCTGGAGGCTCTATTTTCTATCCTATTTTCCCTTCCTTTCCCAATTTCTTCCTCTCTCGTTCTTCTACTTCTAGCTCTTCTTCCCTCTCTATGATCAGCAGCATGCACCTTGAAATCTCAATCTGGCCCTTCCGTTTCCCACTTTTACTCATTCATAAACACCCTGTGTTTTTATTGAGTGTACCTGCACAGTCTATATTAGTCCTTTCATCTCAAAGACTTTTAGCTTAAACATACCTGCGATGTCTTTTGCCATGTAAGGTTCCATACTCAACATATACTTGGGAGTAAGATGTATGCAATCTTGGAGGGCCACTATTCTGCCTGCCCCTGGAGACAAAAGCATTTAGTTTCAGTTTGAAAAGCTAACTTAATGACACTCTCATCTTTACATTCTATCTAAAATTTTTGAAACTTGTAATACATTTTCAATCTCAACATCACAAATTCAGTTTTGAATTCTCATTCATGTATTCCTTCTGTATTCATGAGTTTCACACACGTGGATTCAACACCATGGATTGAAAATTCTCATTAGTCTCTACTGAATACGGTTCAGGTTTTTCCTGTCACTATTCTGTAAACAACACAGTCTAAAACACATTTCCACAACAATTATGCTGTATTAAGTATTATATGAAATTTAGAAATGGTTTGAAGTTTTCAGAACGATGCATGTAGGTTATACGCAAATATATGTAAGGAACTTGAGCATCTACAGATTTTGGTATGCATGGGAACTGGAGAAGCAAATCTTCCAGATACTGATGGATGACATTAGTGAACAACTATCGAAAACATTTGTTGAATGATGAAAAACAATTCTCCGAGAAAGGGAGCAATGTCTGCAGATGTTTTAAATGTCACATTAGCCTTTTCCCCTCACCACATTCACAGTCTACATCCAGCTCTTGTGCAGAAAAGTGAAGTTCTTAGGAAGCTGCTTTTTCTGGCTTTTCACTTAGCAGCTCCAATGATTATCAGGAAATAAATTAACCGTCAGCAGTCATAGGCAGCTATTAAATCTGAGATTTGAACATCTTAATTGGCGCTTTAAAAGTGGAAGAGCCAAAATCATGTTAGATACATAAAGCTGCTTACATGCATAAACTTTAGCACAAGCTCCTGTGGTTAAGAAAGCATCGTACTGTTTTCTGGGTTGAATTAATTTATCTTAAAACTTTTGTTTAGAAAAATAAGGAAAATACAATAAAAATCTTAGATGTATTCAAGGCAATTGTCCAGTTGATTACAGAAAATTCAACCCATATCTGCTTTGTAAGCTTGCACCAAAGTTCCGGGGTTGAGACAATGTAACTACACATATAATCTATCCTTTTAAAGTCTCTGACCTTGGAATTCATAGTTGTTTAAGTGCATCACAATTATGCTCAACACAATCTGTGTTTCTTTAAGATATTTGGGGATCAAATACTTTATTTTTCAAGGGACATATAAAATACTAGGAACATATCACTTTTTAGGAATTCTTGCTTTGAGATCACTACAACAAAACCCTGTAGGCATAGAATTCTGTAAGTTTTCTTTGACTCTTTTCTAAAACCATAAATGCTGGGACAAGAAACACAAATGTAAGCTTTCTCTGTCAAAAAGTGAATTGTCAGGAAAGAGATTCAGGCAATGCCTTAGAAGCATAATTAGTTTTAGACAATGTAATCTCTAAATTTGGAAATGTCCTTTAAAACCCATTGTAATCCTGTTCCCTACTTGCCTGGTACCAGTTAGCACCACCCAGTCACCTCTTACCACATGTTCACTGGATAAGAAATGGTTGTGCCCAATAAAAATATTTCTATGTATCCATGTCATTTTAGATATTATATACAAAGAGGAAAGATATTATTAGTTTAAATATTACTTCTCTGTACTGAATAATCCATAATCTTGAATGTTACCAGAACCTTATATTTGCATAATACTGTTTTAAGTTATTACAATTATTTAAAAATATTTTTATAAGACCAATAAAACCATTTTTAATCAGATTCTTGGGTGAAAATTTTGACATAATGGTGAAGTCAACACTGTTTGTTCATGGGACATGTTTTTAACAAGGGTAACTGTTCATTTAACAAAAATTCTTTGTGCATTAAACTTTCCCTGTAAACTAAAGATGTTTAAAAGTAGAATATTCCCATGCCAGCTACTCAATTAAAAATGTGTGGTTTATCTATTTTGGGGATAATTTATGTCAATTTTTAAATCCTGGGTTAATTAAATTTGACCCTACATTCCAGAATGTTATTGGATATTTATTTAAGGTATGCAAATAAGTTTAAATCTAATCTTAATATTAACCACTGCTTATGTAATTAGAAAGTAGAATCAACTGGGAAAAAAGGCAGTGCATTTTTAAGTACATACAAGCACACACACACAATGTCTGTGAAAATCCACAGTATGTCCTTCTACTCTCAGGGTAATTAAAAGTCCATGAACTGGAATTGCATTTGGTGTCTTCATAGTTAAATAACAACAACTTTTCAGACTTCTTAGAAATACCTTTCTCATCAAAATCATTAAAACTTTCAGACTACAATTGAAAAACACATCCTGGCTGCAAAAGAGCAGCATCAACATTTTCCCGTGTCTTCCAGTTACTAAAACACTGCCTTCAGTGTTTCTAGGGAGAATCTTTGTTCTCAGAAAAGTCACAACGCAAAATTGATTCCTAAGCACAGGCTCACAACCCTATACAAATATTCCTTGATTTCACAATGTAACGGCTGTTTACCAACATGTTTTACTCTACTTAAAAATATTTAGTTTGGTGTACTCAATCGCGCACTGTAGTTTCCTAGTTTCACCTTGCTGGCAGTCTTGCAATACTTCATATTTTAATCGTACTCACACTATCTTTAGAAATTAAACTTTAGCAACAATTTTTAATTTTTAAATACATTCATTCAGTGAATAAAATTAAAAAAAATATTTTACACAATTCCACAGAGTTATATGTGATAATCCTCTCCCTAAATTCAGACTAGCCATTGAATATTGCGACACTTTGGCTACCACCTTCTTACTAAGTATGTGATATGAACCATGACATTACAATCTTAAAACTGTAACAAGAATGAGTTATGTTTGTACTATTTCCCATTCTCATTATATTCTTTGTCACACAATGAATTAATGTTGTGCCATTTTCTATTCTCATTACAATCTTTTCCTTATGAATGGGGTATCAGAATTTTAATGCCTTTTGTAATCTGTGAAATATAGTAGTATGTTTTGTTATACCACTATGACCTTGCTAATATTTTGCATTTTGATTGGTTAGTCCAACCTGTCATATACAGGCTAAGGTTAGAATGATTGGCCAATGAAATAATTCTTAGTGCTTTTCACTGCTTTAATAAAATCGGTTTAAGGAACATTTTTAAAACCTTAATTTTTTACATGCTTGAACAAAATGATAACCTTGGCATAAAAGACAAGAACATCTCTCTATAGAAAATGCAGTGGTGATTTTACTAATGTGATGTAGAGAAATTATTTTAGATTTCAAGACAAATTAAAAATGTTTTCTTATCTATAAATTTTTTATTTATTTATTTTTCTATTATTCTTTTAACTTGAATGCATTTAAACCCAGCGTAACACAGTTTTCATTATTTTGTCTAGGCTTTTGAGTAGAAATTTCCTATTAGCTAGTCATTTGAAAGTCTGTACTGATTCTGACTAGCTTTTGCTATGTGACATTTGCTACTGTTTTTCCATGCTAAAAATTTAAAATCTTGTCTTACATTGTCTTAGGTTATAAAATATTTCTGCACAATTTCTAATATAATACTAAGAAATGATTTGAGAAGAAGTGTAAGTTGTTAGTTAATTTAGCTAATACACTTCCTTTGGAAGGATCTATCACATTGTAATCACTCATATCTCAATCCATTATTTATCTGTCTGTCCATATTCTGTCATCTGTCATCTTTGTTCTTATGTATGTCATCTGTATTTCATTTTATACTTGTGCCTTCATTTGGTCTAACCCTTTGCAGAAATGATAAAAGTGGGTGCTTTTAGAAGTATATGACTGCAGGTAAACTGCTGTGTGTTAGGATTTGGAAACAATGCTAAGTTTATGGAGGAATGATCAAAGCAGATGCATGGGAAGTTGGAAGTAAAAATTGTAATTAACATGAGCCATCTACTCTGAGTATTAAGTTACATGACACATTCTTACTACTTTGAGAGAGTAGGATCATGGAGGTAATAGGAAGTTAGCTAGAGGGGGAAACTGGATAAATTCTTGTTTGGTAAACTGTAATGGACTGTGGCAAATATCTACTATATAGGAATACTAAGGAATAATCAAAACTGTATTTTGCTATTGTAAAGCAAATGCTCCGCTGGTCCATTTTGTTCCATGAATTAGGACAGTAGCAATTGCAGCTTTGGGACAAAATGGCAAGTCTCCAAAACCACTTCTGATTTCTATTTCCAAAATCCCAACTTCCAGAAGTTGTGGCAAATCTAGATAAGTGGCTTTGTTTCCTTCAGTCATGCCTCTTTTGATTCAAAGGCTGGAGACGGTACTTTGATGCTATATTTTGCACCTCTACAACTGTGTTTTCTCCCACTCCCTCAGTCATCCCAAACCACCTTGATATGAGTATTCCTACAAACCACAGAGCTACATTGTCACTTCCGAGGCACAGTGAGTTTTAATTCTGAGGAAGAGTCTGACTGGCTGATCGGTGTTTAAAGCCGTGGTCTTCATGCCGTCTATACACAGAAACAGTATCTAGGATTTCTATCAGTTTGAACAAAGGTTTCCCAAAGGCTAACAGAGGCATTTAGAAAACATCAAGTGGAAGCAGATTGAGACAGAGAGAAGAAGGTTCCTTTTTCACTACCCACACTGACCTTGCTGTGTCAAATCGGGAAATTTCCTTACTCCCTCTGGGAATGAGAAAACTTTATCATGCTAACATCTTTAGGTGAGCATGCAACTACTTCTTGCCAGTAAACCTTCTATTCAGCAAATTATCCGTCCTCCAGAAATAATTCAGGTTTTTACAGCAATTACAAGCTCAAAGTTTGCTTTCATATCTTGCAGTGCCTTTTATTATTTACAGTTGGGATGCTGTAGTTTGCTGAATTTTGTTTGAGATAATATAGGTTTCTGGTCTATTTTTCTAACTTCAAATTATTTCTGGTATGCACTGTTTATTTTAACCTTTTTATTGATATTTGATTTTTCAATCACTGTTTATATTTAAAAAATTTGAAGATAAGTTATGACCCTTATTGGTCTTCCTTTAAAATTTTGAATGTCATGGGTTTATTGCCACACGTTTTCATGCTTATTATGGTTTTTCTTCCATTTTCTTTCAAATGGACATTTCACTGAGTTTTTTCTATATTTTTTCAGATATCACTGTGCCTGAAAATTTGTCATGACTAATTTCATATGGTTTGCTGATAAAAAAAAATATTGACCAATTTAAGTAATATTCTTGGTATTCTAAATTAGATATTCATTATTCTTAGCCCAGATACCCACATGATTCAGAATTTTGTTTTCTTATTCCTACTCTACTAAAAGAAAAAGGGCTAAAATTTAAAGTAATGTGTCTTTGGATATTCCACACACTGGCCAAAGAAAATGGTGGATTATTTCACTGGATTAAAAAGAAACAGATTTTATTTTTACATATGCTAGTAAAAGCTCACAGGTTTAGTTTTTGTTCAGTCCAGCAGATTTAACTATCACAGTAACATTATTGTATTAATTTAATTATACATAATTAATGAATAATCACAGCTGCCTTCTAAAACATGTTTTTTTGATCCTATATAAATAAGTAAGCTGTAGTATAGAAAGAAGCAGCATAGATTCTCAAACGTCTAAGGTAATATGTACTAGATGTGGAATTTAAGCACAGATAAAAATAGCTTTTGGAGGCTTTCCCTTAATCATTAAATTATCTCCTCAAATTAAAAAAAAAACTTCCATTGTAAAACTATTTTTCTTGGCTGTAGAATGAGCTGAAATAGTTAGGATGCATTATTCGTAATCAGGATTGCCTATGGTAATTCCAGAGCTGGTTTCTCTGAGCCTTGAGGGCATAGATGGAATGGGAAAGTTTCAAGGTCTTTGATGCAGTTCATACACCTATATGTGAATCAGAATCACAGTCAGAACTGCAGAGTAGAGAGAAGTGCAAGAAGCCCCACATCTCTTCTTTCTTGTAGTCTTTAATGTCATGTAAGAGATTCAGGGGATGGTGTGGAGTGCTCCCTTGAGTCTCTGAGAGATTTGAGTGTGCAAGCCCAAAGAAAGCCATCATGTGGAGCAAATGGAGCACATGGCAAAACATTTGGACCCTTCAAAACCAATGGCCAGATTAAAGTAGCTGAGGCTGAGCATGATGGAACCCACTTTTAATCTCAGCATGCAGAAAGCAGAGGCAGGAGGATCTCTGTGAGTATAAGGCCACCCTGGTCTACATAGTGAGTTCCAGTCTTACCAGAGTTATACAGTAGCAGCTGTTTTCAGCAAACAAAGCCAGAAACAACACAGAACAAAACAAAAACCAAGACAAAACAAATGTAGATAGTTGAGTTTTATGAGTTTGTGATGTTACCTGCAAGGGGAAGCCATCCTCTTGCATGAGTCTACATAGAGAGAATTTCCTGGATACTATAGTAGCTGAACAAGACCCAAAGGCCAGTCAAGAAAATGACATCAGGAATAGCACAACACAGAAATGACATGACTTTCCCTTGTGCCATCTGAAGGCCACCAGAGGAAAACAAAGGAAAAATGAGGAGCTGATAAAAGAAAACTTGAAACATAGTGAGATCCTCAAAAGCGGCCCAGTTTATCTCAGCCAAATGGGATCTTTATAGAACTGTGAATAATTTATTTTAGTGTTCTTTTATCTAATCAGTGAAAATGAGGGGTGGATGTAGGTATACGTATCAAGAAGAAATCCACTAAAGAAGTTATATGGTGGTGTAATTGGGTACAAAATCCTGCTTGTTGCAACATGTGCCCCTGTGTGACCCACATTTTTCACTAGTTTATGCTTGTTGCTTAGATGCCCATTCTCATCCTTTACTTCTATCTCTGTTTTCTTGTTCATCTTTTGAGATTTGCTCCAAGTGGCCTTCTGTTGTAGAATATTATTTTGAGATGTGTTACATGTGTTTATATTGTGGAACATTTGTTTTAATGATGCAAAGATGTGTTGCATTCTTTTATGTTGCATTTGTTTAGCTCTGTAAAGCTGTGTTTTTTTGCTTGTTTAAAACACTTGGTGGTCTAATAAAGAGCTGAATGGCCAATAGTAAGTCAGGAGAAAGTATAGATGTGGCTGGCAGGCAGAGAGAATAAATAGAAGGAGAAATCTGGGATGATAAGAAGAAAGAGAAAGAGAAAAAGGACAGTAAGATGCTAGGGGCTGGTCATGCAGTCACATAGCCAGTCATGGAGCAAGAGTGAAAGTAAGATATACAGAAGTAAGAAAAAGAAAAAGCCTAGAGGCAAAAGGTAGATGGAATAGTTTAAAGTTAAGAAAAGCTGACAAGAAACAAGACAAGTTAAGTTCAGGCATTTATAATTAAGAATAAGCTTCCATGTGTGATTTATTTGGGAGATAGGTGGTGGGCACCCCACAAAAGCAAAATTAAGCAACAACAACCTTCAGTCTTGTGTAAGGCTTTCCAAAGCTCAGTTACGCATGCCTTATTGGAGTTCGTCTAGACCCCAGAGTTCCTCTGCCATGATGCTATGATAACTTGTTCTTAATCTGTTTTCTCCCACTAAGCAATTAATACCTATAAACTGTTCATCCATGGTGTCTCTACTCACTAATAAAATATGAGGCAAGGAAAATATAGGTGAAATAAATTGAGTTTTCAAATAGAGATGTTATAAAAGATCTTATCAAAGAATTTTTTCTTTTCAACACAAAGATCCTTTCAAGTAGTCAACATGCAGAGAAAAAGACTGGCGTGCTGAGGTCTAAATCAGACATTCAAATCTTACCCAAGGCTCAAGGGTCTTTGTGGAAGAGGGGTTGGAAAGATTGAAAAGCCAGAGGTGGTGGATAACTTCAAGGAAACAATGTTTTCCGAAAACAACGGGGCAGATGCATGGATGAACTCACAGCAGTTGAGCCATGTGAGCAAGACCTGCACCAACTCTAGGCAAAGTCCAAGCACAGATGGGTAAAAATATAATCACACCACCAGATGAGGAGCTTAGCATTTGATTGCATCTGGGTGAGGGAGATTCAGGTTTATTAATTGTTTCTTAAATGATGTGGTTCCTGGAAGACTGACCACACATACAAACAGGTGATGGGAAACATTAGTAAAAGACTCAGTGGAGAAAGAGAAGGAAAGGAAGTAGTCTCAAAATCATGTGGGAAGGGGTAGGAAGGTTGAGCATGTGGTAGGGGGAGGAGTTGAAAGTGTACGTGTGAATATGTTCAACATATCTCAAAGGATTAATAAAAATATTTGAAAAACTGTTTCCTTTTGCCATAATGATGATCAGGTTTGAATTTTAAAAAGATATGAAAATATATGTGGATATCGATATAGGTTGGTATACAAACTCAAGTTAAGAGAGACCATTGTGACTGACTTCGTTTTATGACATTAAAAATGTCTGAGCAAAACGAACATAAAACCTCAAAGTGGGACCATTGCAAAAATGAACAATATGGAAACTAAGTTAATAAGAACACCCACGAAGCATCACAGCCTATGATGATGTCAGTGGCAATCTGCTCTATGGCCATAATTGCTTTCTCATTTGACCTTCTGCTAACACACTCTGCACTCCCAAATTCCTCAGAACAAAGTTGAGAGAAAGGGGAGCTCCCACCCCATACTTAGATTCTGGGGATGACATGTGCATATCTGTATGGTAGATTTTGTTCAAATAAGTTTTTGTTTCTGATGCCAGTCTGGCCTTGAACTCACAACCTTCTTGCATTAACCTCCTAGGTACTGGGATTACTAGTATGACAGCCACATCAGCAGGTGTATATTTAGTATCTTAATTTTTTGCTTTTAAAATACTTTTTTCCATAACACAATAAATGTGTTAATCAAACTCTTTAGTATTTATTTAACAAAACTTTGAGCAATCAAAATACAACTCTGTCCCTTTTAGGAACCCAACTCTTGGAATAGAGGTAGATATTTTTGGTATATGAGTATTTGGATTGAATATGGCATCTGAAACATTGCGGAACAAAATTATCAAGGTTTAATAAACTTTACGCACGACTTGACTACAGTTGTGCATCCAAAGAAAATAAATATAGTTCCTAATTAATTCACCTGAGAATAGCAACTATTTGTTTAAAATGAGCAGCTTAGGCAAAATTATAGATAATTGTTTGTAGAATTTTTAGTCTGTGGCTTTGTTAAAATTTCAACTGTCACAAAAGACTTCATCTTTGAAAACTTGCTCTTCCAGCTTCTGCACTATACTTGGGCTTTAATAAAACTGTGTTCCTGCTGCTGTACTGTGTGATTTCACTGAAATAAAATTTCAAAAATGTAAAAAAAAAAATCAACAAATTAAAAAGTTTACTTCTCTGCTTCTTATTATATAATTTCTCTTCTGTATTTTTTCTTCATTTTTGAGGAATTGCAAATTCTTTATGCTTGCTTTCTCCCTTGCCTATCTGGGTACTATCTTTATTAAGTTATGTTTAAATTTTTATATAAGTGCTAGTAATATTGCCATATCTTGAAATAAAAATCTACTATCAGGAAGTACAAAGACATTTAAGGTATTTTTTTTCTCCCCATATGGGAGGGCTCTGGGCAAAGGCATGGAACATATAGAAATAAACTTTTATAACTATTCACATGAAGAATTGCATTTATCAGTTGAATATAAAGTAATAGGATTGAATGATGTTCTTGAAGACTTTTATCAATTCCATACCCTTCAACTGTGACCCCGCTTATGAATGGCATTCTCAGCCTATGCTAAGTGGGAAGTGGTCCTGGACAGTGTTCATTTACAATCTATACTGTGACAGGAAACAGTGAGACACCTGTGATGTCAGTAATGGGTTCAAGAGATTATTCATATTGAGAGGTTATTTGGACAGAAAACCCTTAGTTCACTGGAGGCTTCCATTCTGTTTTATAGCTTTAATTTAGCAGAGAAATCATTTTACATTTGAGGTAATAAGGGAAAATGCAAAAGACACATCAGGCAGGAGAGATATAAAAGGCTAGGTATAGTAGGATGAGAAGATGAGGACCATGGAGGATGGTGAAAAGGTAGCCAAGGGTGCTTAGAGTCAGAGAGAATAGGGGAACACTGGGAAAAAAGTCTAACATAGAGGCAGGGACCCTTAAATAAGGAGCAAGCTATTTTGTCTGCATTTAGTAGGGTATTCAGCCTAGAATTCTGAGAGATGCCTTTCAAATTGGGCAGTCTGGTATTTTGAGTATTTGTTGAAGGAAGAAATTGAGAAACTATCAGATATTTTGATAAAAGGCACATTCTGTCAGAAACCCACAAGGATCAAGGGAAGAATTAGGAATTTGTAGGCAGGCTTTGGTGTTTCAATCTGTGTGGTTTCTCGCCAGCTTCTCCTAATGAATGGGATGTGGTGTTGAAGAGGGACCTGCTGAAAGCTTCTAATCATTTATATTCTCTTTAATCTTGGGCATTTGAAATGTAAGTAAGTGACTGGTGTGGCAGCCCTCCCTGTGCAGTTCAAATGTGTGAGTCACAGCCTTGGAGAGCAGGAAGCCGGCAAGGAATGTGGTGATGTGGTTTCAGGATCCATCTGGCAGAGGTCTGTGATCAGGCTGTTGGAAAACCAACCTCTGGGCACGGTTGTACAAATGGAGGTTCAGAGCAGGAGGTGGGGCTGATCAAAGTTGTTTAATCTGACTTTTAAAGGCTGAAATACTGGACCTCTTGAATCCTGTTGAGATACAATTGCAGGAATCTAAGTAAAAGGTGATGAGGGCCTGGTAGATGGTGCAAAGCCATGAGACTAGGCGAGAAGGAACAGATGCAGGCAACCTCTGCAAAAGTATTACTATGACCTGGCTGGTAAAAGGCAGCATTTGTCAATGGTATGGCTTATCATATGAGCAAAACAGACCTCTTTTTGAATTTTAAGTCAAATATGTACTGGCAACATTGTCTTCATTAATTCATTACCTTCTTTATCCTTGTTTTCTTCACCCATTGAAGAGGATGGGGCCATGCTGAAATGCTGAACAATTGATTATCTTAAAATACATAGACAGTGGAGAGGATGCAATGTTTTACACATTGGATGTAGAAGTGAGTGATCACTATTATTTATTGTTGTTGTTATTATATAGGATGAGATGGGAAGCAAAAATGGGAAAATCTAAGAACTGAAAAATTAGGGTAGCACATGGTTCATTCTGTATAGATAGAGGCTTGTAACTTTATTCACCAGCTACCAGAATTGCAAGCAAGCAAGTGCGTTTTGAGAATGAATGCGATAGATTTAGTAAAATAAACAAACAAGAAAGTCAACAATTTTTTGTTTTTTGAGACAGAGTTTCTCTGTGTAGTTTGGATGCCTGCCTGTCCTGCATCTTCTTGCTATGTATATGAGGCTGGCCTTGAACTCACAGAGATTCACCCAGCTCTGCCTCCTGAGTGTTGGGATTATAGGTGTGCACCACTACTGCCCAACAAAAACCAATAATTCTTATTGGAGTGTAGCTGGAGATTTCTCCACTCCCACCAGGGCCCACAGCCACTCAGACCTAAGTAAACACACAGAGACTATACTACTTATAAACTGTATGGCCATGGAAGGCTTCTTGCTATCTAGTTCTTATATGTTAAACTAACCCCTTTCTATTAATCTATAAGTTGCCATGTGGCTTGTGGTTTATCAGTACTTTACATCTTACTTCTCACGGCAGCGACTGGCAGTGTCTCCTGACTCAGCCTTCCCGTTCCCAGAATTCTCCTCTCTGCTTGTTCCACATATACTATACTTCCTGTCTGGCAATCAATCAGAGCAACACATTCATAGCATCCCTAGTACTTCCCCTTTTCTTTTTTTCAAAAGGGAAGGTTTTAACTTTAACATAGTAAAATCACATAGAACAGAACAATTATTAAGCAAGAATTACAGTTACAATATCTAGTCTATTTATAATATCTAGTCTATTTGTATTTGGCAAAATTAAAGAAGATATTCTATCTATCCTATATTTGTGATTCTAAGGTTTCATATCTAACTTATCTTTTATCATAACTAAGGAAATTATAACTATCTAGTCTTCAACTATATCAAAGACCTCAGAAGGATATAATATTACCTGAGCAGCAGGAGAAGGATGCAAGCAACTTTCAAGCATCTTGTGAGAGTAGACAGAGACAGCTGGCAGCCTGGACAGTCATCCAAATTTCCTTTGTAAAGTTGGGGCATCTGCCTTCAGCCCACAAGCCTATAGTCTCTCAATCACTTCTCCCTGTGTCCTGTAGAATGTCTGGCAGTTTCCTCTGCTAAGTAGGAACCTGAAGGACCATTTTGCCAAGCAAAGTTCAGTGGTCACCTTCTTATGGCTCCTGCATGTCCAGTTGATACATTTTTTTTCAAGTAGTCCAGGCAAGAACAGTTTTTTGCCTAAATGGCTATTTTTGCCAAGGTGAAGATAAACTCCATATGAAGTATCTTCAATGCCCATCCTCCTCTTTGAAGCAAATCTGTGCTGCCAGGAGCAGACAAGTCTCACTGTCCAGGAAGTCAAAAATTTTAAAACATTTAAAATGCCATATTCTGTAGGTCTTTGAAGTGTTTGAAGATTACCTAATTAATTGAATTATGTCTATGTATACCTAGAAAACTTAACATGACTATAAGTTTGACTATCATAGAAGACTAATTATTAATCTGTATTTCTTAATTATCCAATACAATTTAAATGAGTTACTAAACATAATACCTCCAATGAGATATATACAGTATAACAAAATTATGTTTAAACTTGTATCAATAAACTAAAATCCATAATAGTGTAAAACATTTCTAAACAAGCAGTTGTTTTTTAAAAGTAGGTTCAATAACTTACCCTTTCATCCTATCATTATCTATACTATCCCTTTTCTTCTTTAGAAAGAGATTGCATTTATAATCAACCTGCTTTAAATAAAAACATTAGTTTTTCTCTGTTCCACACCAGAGGGCTCTTCTGATATAGGACAGACAGCATTTTATTTATCAATCAATCAGAGCAACACGTTCACAGCATCCCCAACATTGGGGCAATGTGGTGGCTGGCTGGACTGGATGGTGGTAAGAACTGATGTTGAATCAGGAGTTTAATTTTAGTGAGTCATCCATTAGACTATGTGTTTCACTCATACTGACTCAATGTGAGTCCAACTCCACATTTTATGGGTTTCTCTAGTGTAGTTCATCACATGACCTGTAGGTGCTACCGCTGAAATCCAAGTACTTGTTTTGGTCGCCACCATTGCTTTCATATAGGAGACAGAGTTTAGAATAGTGCTGTAACACTTTAATGGGGTTCATTATGGTGTGGTGACCATCAACCGTAAAATTATTTTCATTCCTACTTCATAACTGTAATTTTTCTACTGTTATGAATTGTGATATAAATATCTGTGTTTTCCAAGGGTCTTAGGTTCCTCCTGTGAAAATGTCATTCAACCCTAAAGGAGTCACAACCCACAGGTTGATAAATGATGGCTTAGAAAGTAGTTTTGATGACTGTTGAATTATAACATAATGAAGTGTGGAAAAAACACTATTGTTCAAGTAAGAAAGAGGCCTGAAGAGGCTGTACTTTCTTGGTCTATTTATCAAGATATTCTGCAGGTGATGTCTTACAGTTTATGATTTTGCCTACAGCTGTCTTAGAAAAAAATATAAAGTATGCCACTGTATAAAATGTTGGTCTTTTTATCTTGAGGACTAATGGGAAGTTCTCCATCACTTCTTTTAAGACATCTTATTGTGTGTAGTGAATTCTGTTAAAAGGGCAGGTTCTGAAAAGCTCTGACAGCTTCTTCAGTATGAGATCCAGTAGTGTCAACCATTGATACAAAGACTGAATCTGCTTTGACGTTTCAGAATGGGCTTCTGGCAATGTTATGTCTGTGTTTCAGATGTTTGTATAAACCACACAGCTCAGGAATGGCATCCTATGTTATACCTAAACCATAGACAAATGCTGATGAAGTAAGGTTGTTCCTGAGTCCACTGTACTAGCTTCAGTGTTTGTGCAACTGTAGATATGTTACATGAACACATCAGTAACATTCCTTTGGGGTTTGATTATACATTCCAAATGGTTTCTATAGCTCTGTTATTTGATCATGTAAGAGAACTCAAAATTTACTACTAATTTTAAGCACACACACACACACACACACACACACACACACACACACACTCATACACATACAAAACAACAATGTAAATTATTTTTGTAAGAGAAGTGTGTGTGAAAAAGAAATGTTTCATAATCAGAGTTTAGCTAAGTTTGAGGTAATGGCCATTACAAAGATGACTACAACCACATTTTTAAACGTGTAACCTAAGAATTGGTTAGGTTCTAGGACAAATAAGAATAGAAATAGCATATGAAATGAAGGTTGGTAATCAATGTGCCTTAGAATAGGGTTACCCAGGTTCATCCAGATATGTTGAACATAATGACAAAACCCCTAATGTATGGATGTGTCAGAGGGATGCCATGTGAAACAGACTTAGCTGACTGAAGTTGGCTTTGGAAAAGTAAATGATTCATGAGACAAAGGAAAACAGTTGTCTCTTATCTGGAAAAGAAAAGAATTCAGATACCCCCTTAGATTTCTGTCAAGGAATACAGAGTTGTTGACACCCGAATTTTAACTCTGAGAAATTCATTTCAGTTTCTCACCTCCCAAATATATATATGAAGTGAGAGACACAGAGAGACAGAGAGATAGTCTTGCTATGTAGGTTTTTTAAAATTTATTATATTTGTGTTTTAATTTTACATATCAGCCATGTGTTCCCCTGCCCTCCCCCCTACAACCCTCACCCTGACCTTCCCCCAGCCCCTCCCCTCCATTCCCACCTCCTCCAGGGCCAAGACTCCCCTGGGGATTCAGTTCAACCTGGTAGATTCAGTACAGGCAGGTCCAGTCCCCTCCTTCCAGGCTGAGCAAAGTGTCCCTGAGTAAGCCCAAGGTTCCAAACAGCCAGCTCATGCACTAAGGACAGGTCCCAGTAGCACTGCCTAGGTGCCTCCCAAACAGTTCAAGCTATTCAATTGTCTCACTTATCCAGAGGGCCTGATCCAGTTGGAGGCTCCACAGCCTTTGGTTCATAATTCATGTGCTTCCATTCATTTGGCTATTTGTCCCTGTGTTCTTCCAATCTTGGGCTCAACAATTCACACTCTTACAGTCCCTCCTCTTTCTGGACAATTGACTCCTGGAGCTCCACCTGGGGCCTGGCCTAGGATCTCTGCATCCACTTCCATCAGTTATTGGATGAGAGTTCCAGCATGACTGTTAGAGTGTTTGGCCATCTGATCACCAGCCCAGGTCAGATCAGGCTTTCTCTCGACCATTGCCAGCAGTCTACAGAGTCTATCATTGTGGATTTCTGGGGACCTCTCTAGCACTCTGCCTATTCCTGTTCTCATGTGGTCATCATTTATCATAGTCTGTTTTTTCTTGTTCTCCCTTTCTATTCTTGATCCAGCTGGGATCTCCTGCTCCCCTAAGCTTTCTTTCCCTTGAACCTTCCCTTTCATGATCCCCACTGCCGTCCAGTCCAGGTTGTTCATGTAGATCTCATCTGGTCTCCTACTCTGATCCTCCCAATTCAGCCTTTCAAATGCTGAGATTATGGGAGTGTACTGCCAATCCACTAGTATGTGCTTTTAAAATACAATTTCAGTAATTTCTTTCTTTTATTTTTATTTTTTTGGTTTTTCGAGACAGGGTTTCTCTGTGTAGCTTTGCGCCTTTTCCTGGAACTCACTTGGTAGCCCAGGCTGGCCTTGAATTCACAGAAATCCGCCTGCCTCTGCCTCCCGAGTGCTGGGATTAAAGGCATGTGCCACCACCACCTGGCTAATTTCAGTAATTTCTTAACACTAATCATAAGAAACCAATAAAGAGTATTTTCAAAAGAAGATTTGTACATGTCTGGGTAGTAAGGAAACTAGGAAATTCTCTCAGATTTAACAATAAAGTTAAAAGTTTCAAGAGATTTACATTGTGTTTTACTTGCCTTGTCTAAATAGCTTGTATAAGTTAAGCAATAACTTAATTAAGATAAAACATTCTCCCTTTTTTCCTTTATCATGAATCTATTTCTTACTTTTAAGAAACCTTTCAAGATCTTTTACAGAAAATACTTTCTGTTTGCATTAAGTATCACCTTTAGTCTATTTTTCAAGAATAATTTTAGTAACTGATAACTTTAAGTTATTGATGATAATTTTAAAATAATGCATTTCTGGTTTTCAATAAGTATACTTAATATATTATTGTAATAAAACAAAATTAACATGAAATATATTTTAATGCATATCTAGTTGTATTGAATTGTGCATGGAAAGTTTCTATATACGTGCTTAAATATCCTGAAAAATATGAAAGATAATTATTCCAAGTTCCATCCCATAGCTATCACCTAGGAAAACAAAAGGTAAATCAGAAAATATGACACACTAAAATTGTAGCCCTTGAAACATCAGCAGAAAATGTTTCGATTGGCCATCCTCACATGCTCTGAAACTCTAAATTGATTAGAGAGTCTCCTTAAATTAAAACAATTAGCTTATACACAGTCATCATGTTGTATTGTTATAAGGTTGGAAGTTATCTCTTTGAAAAACAAATTTACTCTAGAAATTTCAAACATCAATGAAAGTAGACAAGAGTACAGTGAGCTCCTAACCATTTGCCCTCCAGTTTATACAATTAGCACTGCATGTCCAGTCTAGTTTTCTTTGAATTTTATATTTTTCTCTTGGCACATATTTTATTTGAAAAAATTACATAATATGCCAAATTGAAACTTAACAGAGAAATAATGGACTTAATTTATCTTATGACTCAAATGGATTAATCGATATCTACAGAACATTCCACCCGAACAAAAAAGAATATACCTTCTTCTCAGCACCCCATGGAACCTTCTCTAAAATCGACCACATACTTGGCCACAAAGCAAATCTCAACAGATACAAAACAATTGGAATAACCTCCTGTGTTCTATCAGACTATCATGGTTTAAAGTTACATTTCAACAACAAAAACTACAGAAAACCTGCAATCTCATGGGAACTGAATAATGCTCAACTGAATCACCAATAGGTTAAGGAAGAAATAAAGAAAGAAATTAAAGACTTCCTAGAGCTCAATGAAAATGAATACACTACATACCTAAACTTATGAGACACTATGAAAGCAGTGCTAAGAGGGAAATTCATAGCACTAAATGCCCACATAAAGAAGTTGGAGAAATCTCACACTAGTGACTTAACAGCACACCTGAAAGCTCTAGAACAAGAAGAAGCAAAGTCTCCCAGGAAGAACAGATGCCAGGAAATTATTAAATTGAGAGCTGAAATCAATAAAATAGAAATAAAGAGAACAATACAAAGGATTAATGAAACAAAGAGTTGGATATTTGAGAAAATCAACAAGATAGACAAGCCCTTATCCAAACTAAACAAAAGACAGAGAGAAAGCATCCAAATCAACAAAATCAGAAATGAAAAGACAATGAGGAAATCCAGAGAATCATCAGGTCATACTTCAAAAACCTCTACTCCACAAAACTGGAAAATCTAAAAGAAATGGATATTTTCTGGATAGGTACCACATACCTAAGTTAAATCAAGACCAGATAAACCATTTAAATAGTCCAATAACCCCTAAGGAAATAGAATCAGTCATTAAAAGTCTCACAACCAAAAAAAAGCCCAGGACCAGATGGTTTCAGTGCAGAATTTTACCAGATCTTCAAAGAAGACTTAATACCAATAGTCTTTAAATTGTTCTACATAATAGAAGCAGAAGGAATATTACCAAACTCCTTCTATGAGTCTACAATTACCCTGATTCCTAAACCAAACAAAGATGCAACAAAGAAAGAGAACTACAGACCAATCTCCCTCATGAACATTAATGCAAAAATACTCAATAAAATACTGGCAAACAGACTCCAAGAACACATCAAAACAATTATCCACCATGATCAAGTAGGCTTCATCCCAGGGGTGCAAGGGTAGTTAAACATATGAAAGTCCATCAATGTAATACACCATATAAACAAACTCAAAGAAAAATACCACATGATCATCTCACTAGACGAAGAAAAGGCATTTGACCAAATCTAACGCCACTTCATGATAAAGGTCTTGGAGCGATCAGGAATACAGGGCACATACCTAAACATAATAAAGGCAATCTATAGCAAGCCAACAGCCAAAATCAAATTAAATGGAGAGAAACTCAAAGCAATACCACTAAAATCATAAACAAGGCAAGGTTGTCCCCTCTCCCCATACTTACTCAATATAGTACTTGAAGTTCTAGCCAGAGCAATAAGAAAACATAAGGAGATTAAGGGAATACAAATTGGAAAGGATGAAGCCACGCTTTCCCAGTTTGCAGATGACATGATAATATAAATTAGTGACCCCAAAAATTCAACCAAGGAACTGATACAGTTTATAAACATCTTCAGCAACATAGCAGGATACAAGATCAACTAAAAAAAAAAATCAGTAGCCCTCTTATACACAATAGACAAACGGGCTGAGAAGGACATCAGAGATACATCACCCTTTACAATAGCCACAAATGATATAAAATACCTTGGGGTTACTCTAACTAAGCATGTAAAGGACTTATATGACAAGAATTTTAAGTCCCTGAAAAAAGAAATTGAAGAAGATGTCAGAAAATGGAAAGATCTCCCATGCTCATGGATAGGCAGGATTAACATAGTAAAAATGGTGATCTTACCAAAAGCAATCTACAGATTCAACGCAATCACCATCAAATTACCAACCCAATTCTTCACAGACCTTTAAAGAATAATACTCAACTTCATATGGAAAAATAAAAAACCCAGGATACCAAAAGAATTCTGTAAATAAAACAACCTCTGGAGGTATCAGGATCCCTGACCTCAAGCTCTACTATAGAGCTACCGTAATAAAAACAGCTTGGTAATGGCATAAAATACAATATGTGGACCAATGGAATTGAACTGAAGACCCTGACATTAACCCACACACCTTTGAACATATAGTTTTTGACAAAGAAGCCAAAAATGTACAATGGAAAAGAGAAAGCATCTTCAACAAACGGTGCTGGCATAACTGGATGTCAATTTGTAGAAGGCTGCAAATACATCCATATCTGTCATCATGCACAAAACTTAAGTCCAAGTGGATCAAAGACCTCAACATAAATCCAGTTAATCTGAACCTGATAGAAGAGAAAGTAGGAAGGAGTCTTGAATGCATTGGCACCAGAGATCACTTTCTAAATATAACACCAGTAGCATGGACACTGAGTGAAACAATTAATCAATGGGACCTATTGAAACTGAGAAGCTTTTGTAGAGCAAAGGACACGGTCAACCAGACAAAGCAACAGCCTACAGAATGGGAAAAAGGTCTTCACCAACCCCACATCTGACAGGGGGCTAATATCCAGAATATATAAAGAACTCAATAAATTAGACATCAAAATGCCCAACAATTAAGAAATGGGCTATAGAACTAAACAAGGAATTCTCAACAGAGGAATTTCAAATGGCTGAAAGACATTTAAGGAATTCCTCAACATCCCTAATTTCCAGGATATGCAAATCAAAATGACTCTGAGATACCACCTTACACCTGTCAGAATGGCTAAGATCAAAAACGCAGAAGACAGCTCATGCTGGAGAGGATGTGGAGCAAGGGGAACTCTCCTCCACTGCTGGTGGGAGTACAAGCTTGAACAGCCACTTTGGAAATAAATATGGCACTTCCTTAGAAAATTGGGAATCCATCTCCCTCAAGATCCAGGTATACCATTCTTGGGCATATACCCAAGGAATGCTCAATCATACCACAAGGGAATTTTCTCAGCTATGTTCATATCAGCATTGTTTGTAATAGCCAGAACCTGGAAACAACCTAGATGCCCTTCAACTGAAGAACAGATAAAGAAAATATGGCACATATACACAGATATGGTACTACTCAGCAGAGAAAAACAATGGCATCATGAAGTTTGGAGGCAAATGGATGGATCATGAAAAAAAATCATCCTGAGTGAGGTAACCTAGACTCAGAATGCTACACAACTCCAGGGAGGCTACCTAGATAATGGACCCTAGAAAAGACAAAGGGATCACCCAATGACAGAGAAATGGATGAGATCTACATGAACAACCTGGATGACAGAGGGAGTAATGAAGGGCAAGGTTTGAGGGAAAGGAAGCTTAGGGGAGCAGGAGATCCCAGCTGGATCAAGAACAGAAAGGGAGAACAAGGAATAACAGACCATGATAAATGAAGACCACATGAGAACAGGAATAGGCAGAGTGCTAGAGAGGTCCCCAGAAATCCACAATGACACATCCACTGTGGACTACTGGCAATGGTCAAGAGAAAGCCTGATCTGACCTAGTCTGGTGATCAGATGGCCAAACACTCTAACAGTCATGCTGGAACTCTCATCCAATAACTGATGGAAGTGGATGCAGAGATCCTAGGCCAGGCCCCAGGTGGAGCTCTAGGAGTCCAACTGTCGAGAAAGAGGAGGGAGTGTAAGAGTAAGAATTGTTGAAACCAAGATTGGAAAAAGCACAGGGACAAATAGCCTAACTAATGGAAACACATGAATTATGGACCAAAAGCTGTGGAGCCCCCAACTGGATCAGGCCCTCTGGATAAGTGAGACTATTGAATAGCTTGAACTGTTTGGGGGGCACCCAGGCAGTGTTACTGGGTCTTGTCCTTAGTACATGAGCTGGCTGCTTGGGGACTGGGGCTTATGCAGGGACACTTTGCTCAGCCTGGAAGGAGGGGACTGGACCTGCCTGTACTGAATCTACCAGGTTGAGCTGAATTCCCAGGGGAGTCTTTGCTCTGGAGGAGATGGGAATGGAGGGGATGGCCTGGGGGGTAAGGCGGGGGTGGTAGGGGAGAGGACAGGGGAACCCATGGCTGATGTGTAAAATTAAAACACAAATATAATTTAAAAAATTACATAATAATATAAATTAATTCATGTAGGTCTTTGTATAAAACACATTAAAGGAATTTCTCGTTTAATATAATGTATTACCTTGATCATATCTTTAAAATTTATTAAAATATTAATATCATCAAATATTGATAGTATTTACATTTTTATTTGTCTTATATGTGTTATTTTATAATATTTTGTAATATAATCCTAATGGAGTACCAACATTATGAACAACTAATGTGTATTTCAAATATATTTTAATCTACTGCTCTCTCCTCCCTATCTTGTTTTGTCTTGTTATTTGTTTGTTAAAGAAATCAGGTTGTGTGTCCTATTGTCTGCTTCTCCTTCTGGGGTTTGCCGATTCATCTCCATGGTGTGGTTTGAGATGTTCCTCTCTCCTATGTCCTTCTTGTATAATAATAATTAGGTCTGGAGTCTGAATTCAAACATGTTCGGGAAACCATCTGCCTTGGTTAGATGAATATTTCTATGTCTCACTGATGCTTGCAAATGAGCAGCCCTGTGCATTTCAAATGTAACCACAGTGTGAAGCATGGCTGAGGGAATTTTAAACTATTTCAATTGTTCATTTCTTGAGAAAGCTCTTCTGATACCATTCATGACTAGAATAGAACATACCCCCTTTCAGAATAATGAAATGCCACTTTAAGGGAGAAGATTGTTTTTTCAAAGAGCTCAGGTTTTTGCTTAACAAGGAGGTGAAAAGGGATAATTTAAATAATTTCTTAATTTAAATAATAAAAGAAAAATCTAAATATAGGTTTGTTCTTAGTTAAGATTTTATCTCTGCCCAAGCTAAATTGGAGGGACTATAGACCACACATTAGGTAGTTATGGAGGGCACAAAAGAAGTCTGCACTTGAGAACCTCAACTCCTATTTACTTAGTACTTACTATATGCCAGCACAAGTCAGGATTTTGTTTCAGTATCTTCTGATTAAAATCTCACACAGCCTTGTCTTACACAGGAAGAGGTAAATTGAAGACTTCTGATGAGTCAATGCACTGTCAAGGTCAAGGTCAAGGAGGCTGATTCCTAAGACCACCTTTTAACCTCTCAGCAAAATGATCCCCGGTAAAGTACACTTGAAAGATGACATACATGGATACCTAATTAAGAGCTTTGCTGTCTTTATTTTGTTTTATGGATGTTGCTATTAGCTTTATGTCTGAGTTTCATTGCCTTTCATTAATCTATAGTGTAAAGCCAATCCATTCAGGCATAGGCATTACGTTTGCCTTTTAATTTTTCCACAAGGTCCATGAAAGAGGGTCCACAATTGCACCTTGAACTATGAAAAAGAAACAGACATGTCTATATAGTAATTACACCAAGTAGCTCTTACTGTTCTAGATGTTAATCTAGAACTTGGTGTTCAGAAGCTTGTGCAGTTTCTTCTCTTACACTGTCTCTGTACACAATCTAGTGACACAAATAGTGGCAAAACCTCATTTTTGTTGTTTATTCTTGATCTTCAAATTCTTTTATTGTGCAATTAAGCAAAGGATTTAATATATATAACTTCATAATTAGGATGTACACTTAGAAATAGGACCGTTTCATATTACTGCTTTCAAGTTATAGTATATATTGACTAACAAAGTTATTCCTTAGGTAAAAGGTTAAGTAGAGATGAATGAAAGTACATTTATGGATGTGGATTGGAGGTAAATTCCTTTTGTTGTAAGATACAAATTAGTGAAACATACATACACGGTAACTCTCCATGTCCCTTGAGAGGTGTACTTGCACAGAGAAGTGCACACACAGCTATGGAATTACATCATGTATGAGCTGGCAGTGTATGACAAATGGGATGGCATGAGTTAACTTGTTGATCCTGTCCTCACTTTTCAAGTCTTGAAATGGGTTTTATTAATGTGGATTAATAATATATGAGTAAAGTACTTGATTTGATAAGTAACACTTAGCAAATTAATATTTTTAATATTGTAATTGAAAATATTCTGCATTAACTTTTTATTTTGATGGTCTCATCTGAATTTTTTTCTTCCCTCTTCATAATGTTTAAACTTCAAAGATAGGGTTGATGTGCAAAATTAAAAAAAAAAAAAACAGGAATATCCACTGTACATAAATGTGTAAAATGATTCAATGAGTTACTGAGTAGCTGTTTTCCATGAACATGATTACCACAGGAAAGTAGTATAGTGTCTAGCGTAGGTTGTTATTCCTTTTTTTGATGTGTATTTCTTTTCCTTTTTCTTTCTTTCTTTTCTTTTTTTGTATTTGAGACATTTTGTAGCCAAGGCTAGTCTTATGTTAACAATTTTTCTGCCTCTACCTCCCAAGTGCTAGTATATACTATACCACTCATGATTATTAGTTTTTGATTCTGGAAGATGTGGTAAATGCTTCTTGTATTATTAGAACTAGAACCTAGTTATTGGAATTAAGAAAACTACTCTTAAGTCAGGTCAGTGAGAAAGGTGCTTGTCTCAAAGTTTGATCACCAACATTTGAATCCTGGGAATTTGATGATGGAAGACAAGAAATGATGCCTACTTCTGGCCTTCACACTCATGGTGGCATGGGCATTCTTGCACACATACAGATGAGTGAAAAGAATAAATAAGTATAATAAAAAAGAAAAAGTATTCTGGATTAATATCTGAAGTTTAGTTTGATGACTGATAATTGATGAGGCTTGAAGGCATTTTTGCTCCACGTGATCATTCAAGACTGGTTAAGATGTAAAGCAATGATGACTAGACTGCTACACAACTCCAGGGAGGCTACCTAGAAAATGGGACCCTAGGAAAGACACAGGGATCACCCAATGACAGAGAAATGGATGAGATCTACATGAACAACTTGGATGACAGTGGGAGTAATGAAGGGCATGATTTGAGGGAAAGAAAGCTTAGGGGAGCAGGAGATCCCAGCTGGATCAAGAACAGAAAGGGAGAACAAGGAATAACAGACCATGATAAATGAAGACCACATGAGAACAGGAATAGGCAGAGTGCTGGAGAGGTCCCCTTAAATCCACAATGATACATCCTCTGTAGACTTCTGGCAATGGTCGAGAGAAAGCCTGATCTGACCTAGTCTGGTGATCAGATGGCCAAACACCCAAACAGTCGTGCTGGAACTGTCATCCAATAACTGATGGAAGTGGATGCAGAGATCCTCAGCCAAGCCCCAGTTGGAGCTTCAGGTATCCAATTGTGGAGAAAGAGGAGGGACTGTAAGAGCGTGAATTGATGAGACCAAGACTGCGAAAAGCACAGGGACAAATAGCCAAACGAATGGAAGCACATGAATTATGAACCAAAAGCTGTGGAGCCCCCAGATGGAGCAGTCCCTCTGGATAAGTGAGACAATTGAATAGCTTGAACTGTTTGGGAGGCACCCAGGCTGTGGGACCAGGATCTGTCCTTAGTGCATGAGCTGGCTGTTTGGAGCCTTGGGCTTACACAGGGCCACTTTGCTCAGCCTGGAAGGAGGGGACTGGACCTGCCTGTACTGAATCCACCAGGTTTAAATGAATCCCCAGGGGAGTCTTGGCTGTGGAGGAGATGGGAATGGAGGGGAGGGGCTGGGGGGAGATGGGGGTGGGTGCGGCATGGGGGAGGACAGGGAGGACATGGCTGATGTGTGAAATTAAAATACAAATATAATAATAATAAAAAAGAGAAAAAAAGAATTTTTTTTAAAGAAAAGACTGGTTAAGGCCTGGCATCAGGTGACACTATCATAGAAATTGTGTCAGAGTACTTTTGAGAAAAGGAAAATATATTGTGATGAAATAACCACCATATCTTCAGACCCAGTGAGGCTGCATTCAACATTTCTTCTCAAAGTCACCTTCATGGCATGCCCACATCTGACTGCAAGAGAATCTAGAAAATACAGCCAGCTGGGAGGACATGTGACAGAGAGAAAGAGGTATGGATTTTGTTATCGTTTGCAGCCTCTGTTATTTTTTTCCTGTGACAAGTGAGATAATAAGTGAAATTATAAATTGATGATACTTGAGATTATAAGAAAGCACAGTGCTTGGACATCACCACCCTTGAAAAAGTGTCAGCTGAGTAGCTTTTCTTTTACATGACTCAAATATCCTGTGATTAAGGCTTAAGGGGCTAAAAGATAAAGTTAGTGATAAATGATGAATTCAAGGTATATTTTAATAAGCAAATTAATGAAAAAACATGGAAGGTATCTGGAAATATAGCTGTGTTGTATACAATAATGAAGTTAACAATTTACTAGATACATTGTTTCTTGAACAAAAATTCTCTTATTGTTCAAGATTGTTTTTAGCTCTCTTGGGTGTTTTAATTTTTCCAAATGAAGTTGAGAATTGTCTTTCAGGCTTGTAAAGAGTTGTATTGGAATTCTGAGGGGGATTTCATTGAATCTTTATATTGTTTTAGTAAGATGGAGGTTTTTAGCATGTTAATCCTACTGATTCATGAGCATGGAAGCTCTTTCAGTCTCCTGATGTCTTCTTCAATTTCTTTCTTCAGAAAGTTAAAGCTTTTATTATACAAGTCTTTCACTTGCTTGGTTGGTGTTATCCCAAGATATTTTATATTATTTGAGGCTATTGTGAAATGTGTTGTTTTCATGATTTCTTTTGCAGTCTGCTTGTCATATGTATATAGGAAGGCTGTGGTTTCTTTGAGTTAATTTTGTAGCCAGCTACTTTGATGCAAGTATTTGTCAGCTGTAGGAGTTCCCTGGTGGAATTCTAGGGTCACATGTATATTACAAGTCATCTGCAAATAGCAATACTTTGACTTTCCAATTTGTATCCCCTCAATCCCCTTCCATTGTCTTATTGCTCTAGCTAAAACTTCAAGTACTATATTGAATAGATATGGACAGAGTGAACAACTTTGTCTTATTCCTGATTTTAGTGGAATTATTTTGAGTTCCTCTTCGTTTAATTTGATGTTGGGGACAGGTTTGCTGTAAGCTGCCTTTATTATGTTGGGGTATGTCCCTTGTATCCCGAATCTCTCCAAGACTTTTGTCATGAAGGGGTATTGGCTTTTGTCAAAGGCCTTTTCCACATCTAATGAAATGATCATGTTATTTTTTCTTCCAGATTTTTTGTATGGTGGATTACATTTACTGATTTTCTTATATTAAACCATCCCTGCACCTCTGGGATGAAGACTACTTGATAATGATGGATGATCTTTTTGATGTGTTCTTGGATTTTGTTTACAGATATTTTATTGAGTATTTTTGCATCTGTGTTCATGAGGGAAATCGGTCTGTAATTGTCTTTCATTGTTGAGTTTTTACATGGTTTGGGTATTCAGGGTAACTGTGGCCCCAGGAAACAAATTGGGCAATGTTCCTTCTGTTTTTACTTTGTGTAATAATTTGAGGAGTACTGATGTTTAACTCTTTTTTGAAAGTCTGTTAGAATTCTGCACTAAAACCTTCTGGCCCTGGTCTTTTCTGTTTGGGAGAATTCTAATGATTGCTTCTATTTCACTAGGGGTGATAGGAACTGTTTAAAAACTCACTTTTGTACCTAGAGTGACTGTCATTTTGTGGCTTTATAGCAAGAGGTTTACCTAATGTCATACTTGGGAAAATAGAGAAGGGTTTGGGTTAGAAAATATATTTGCACACACACACACACACACACACACACACACACACACACACACACACACACACACACACACAGGGAGAGAGAGAGAGAGAGAGAGAGAGAGAGAGAGAGCTCTGAACTGTGTGATCTGCAGCCTTTCTCCAGCCTGACCATTCATGAATGCAGTGCCTGTGGGGCTCAGACAGGGGTATTTTGTAGACTGCAAGAATCCACATTCATGGATTCCCCTAGGAAGGGGAAATAGATTAGATCTCCTGAGTAAATTGGGGGTATGGGGGTCGGGGGAAGAGGTAAGGGGATGTGGCAAGAGAACATGAGGGAACTAGATGGTCAATCTGGGGAACAGACAGAGAGGGAGAACAAGTAAAGAGATATCTTGATAGAGGGAGCCATTACAGAGTTAGGGAGAAACCTGGTGCTAGGGAAATTTCCAGGAACCCACAAAGATGAACCCAGCTAAGACTCCAAGCCATAGTGGAGAGGGCCCCGTGCACTCAGATCGATAACTACCCTAATTGTCACCATAGAACCTTCATCCAGTAACTGATGGAAATAGATTCAGAGATCCACTTCACTGTGTGGAGTTCTCAGAGTCGAAAAGAGTGAGGAGGAATTATATGAGCAAGGGGGTCAAGATTATGATGGGGAAATCCACAGAGACAGCTGACCCAAGCTTGTTAGAGCTCACTGACTCTGGACTGACAGCTGGGGAACCTACACAGGACAAAACTAGGTCCTCTGAACATGATAGTAATGAGGCTTGGGCAGTTTGTGAGGCTCCTGGCAGTAGGACCAAGATTTATCCCTAGTGCATGAAGTGGCTTTTTGGAGCCCATTCCCTGTGGAGAAATACCTTGCTCAGCCTTGATACATGGGGTGGGACTTGGTCCTGCCTCAACTTGATGTGTCAGGCTTTGTTGACTCCCCTTGGGAGGCCTTATCCTCTCTGAGGAGCAGATGGGGCATGGGGTGGAGGGAGGGTGGGGCGTGAGCAGGATGAAGGGAGGGAGGGTGAACTGTGGTTGGTATGTAAAATGAAAAAAATTTTTAAATAAAAAAATAAACAGAAATGCCTTTCCACTCCATCATTAAAGAGGGACAATTGTATTAAAGCAAATCAAGCCAGTCTCAGAAATATCAATACCGTATGTTTTCTCTCATTTGTGGTTCTTAGATTTTTATAGAGATTTACAATACCATGAACATACATAAATGACAGTAGAAATGAAACTGTCTAGGGGCACACGGGACTAAGGAGGTGGGGAAGATGAGAGCTGGGAGGAAGGAGGTGCAAGGGAGGGAGTGTGTTCAGTTTATAACATGTACTTGTATGAAAACTCAAAAAACAAATAAAATTTAAACCCCCATAAAAGATACAGAACGTTCTCTATCAAGTTAGATGGTTGTGGTTTGTAGGTAGGTGAAGATAGAGAGAAGCTGGTCACACAGGAAGACAGTGGTACAAGGATGGCGTGAAAATTGAATATAAGCATTCCAAATGCTGAGTCTTCTACCGTAAAATGTCTTGTTGTAAGTGGGAGAAATCAAGATAGATTTGTGTATGTTGGTTGACAATGTGGTCACTTGCATTTGACAACCCTGATAGTGAGTCACATTCGTAAAAAAAACTCTTAAGAGGTTAAACAGGATTTAGTTCCTCTCCTCTCTGCATCACGGTCAGGAATGGGGAAAAGGAAATTGTTTGAAACTTAACTACACAGGTTATCTTGGCATTGTGTTTTGTTGTATTTATGGATTGTTTTAGTTCAGCAGTTAAAATCTATTTGGTCTCTCGTTCTAGGATGTTCTGCTCTTCCATAAATTACAGCTTTGTCTGTAACATTTTCTCAATTGCACAGGAACTATGCAAGGAATTTGCTGCAAACAGAAGACTACATTCATGAAAGCAATTAAATAGAAAAGCGTGAGGTAGCAAACATCAGAGATTGTCAGAAACTTCAAAATCTCATTGCGGCAAAGCACAGACAGGATTTAGAATGGTGGAAAACAAAAATTAACTAAAAAAAAAAAGCCAACAATTTAAAGATGTTTAATTTTCATTTATCCAACCAAATATATTTCTAAATAATCTTGTGTATTCTCTATACATATAAATTGTATGCATGTCCTTTTAAAAGAACAATAAGGGTCACAATGAGCTTTGAATATTGGCTAAAAATTAGAGAGTGTAGAAAAGTAGCAGTGACAGTTCAGGGAGAAGCATTAGCATGAAGTCAGACAGGAAGGTCACTGTGTAGTAAAACTGCTCTGATCCCAAGTGACATTTATTTTGGAACATGAAGGAGAAAAATTAGGAGACAGGACATATTTTGGTGAAGGGCATGGGTTTTTGGAATCAGGTTACTTTCTTTTTCAGCTCCATGCTTAATAATTAGGTGATCTTGGACTTTAAAAATATTTTTCAACTATTTTCTTATCTATCTAAATCAGCTTATAAAATATGAATGCTAGCACATAAATAAACCACCTATCAAAATGACTGACTTGTATTAAAAACATCAAATAGTTACAATTGAGTACATCTTTACTAGCATTCCCTAGTTTTTGAGTAGTTTAATCATACAAGCACATGCAACATGTACACATTTAAGAAAGATTTGTTTTGACAAGTAGCATGGAACCATCCCTAGGAGGTGACTGATTTCTTTGCCTTTCTGAATACCTTTGTAAATTTAAATTTCCTTCTCTTATTACTTAAAAATTTTCAGTGTGCTGTTGCTTATCAATTTTTATTATCCTCAGGTTTTACCTATATGACCATTTGATTGCATTTGTTTTGCTAGTTTCTGTTAATGCCGTATAGTGTTTGGATTTTTGTCATATTCAGCCTAATCTTCCCACCCTGTATTTGAAGACCCACTCAGGGGAAACAGGCAACCTTCAATTTTGTACAACCAGATATCCAAGCTCCCAACCCACGCAGGATTAGTTCCCCTTTTTGACCCTGAGTCCTCCACAGAAGCACTAGAGCTCCATTTTTCTGGTTCTCATGTGCTTTCTTTATTTTATTTTTTGGTTAATATTTTTAATTTAATTGATTTGTTTATTTTACATCCGGAAGGAAGATTCCCCTCCCTCCTCTCCTCCCATTCCCTCTCCTACCCTTTACTCCTCCTCAATCTATTCCTTTTCTGCTTCTGTTCAGAAAGGGACAGGTCTCCCATGTGTGTCCACAAAGCATGGCGTATCAAGTTGCGGGAAGACTAAGTTCCTCACCTTGGATTTCGGCTGGACAAGGCAACAAAGTATGAAGAATAGGTTCATAAGAGCCAGCCAAAGCATTAGGGACAGCCCCTGCTCCCATTGTTAGGAGTGTCACAAATAGACCAATCTACACAACTATCACATACATGTAGAGGGTCTAGGTCAATCTTATGCAGGCTTCCTGGTTGTTGGTTCAGTCTCTGTGAGCCCATATGAGGCAGGTTAGTTGTTTCTGTAAGTTTTCTTGTGAAGTCCTTCACACCTCTGACTCCTATAACCCTTCCTGGCTGTCTTCAGCAGGATTCTTAATGTTTGGCTGTGGCCTTCTGCATCTGTTACCATCAGTTACTGAATGGAGGCTCTGTGATGACGATTGGGATAGTTACTAATCTGATCACAGGAGGTGGCCAGCTCAAGCTACGTATCTGCTCTTGCTAGGAGTCTTAGCTAAGGTCATCCTTGTAGATTCCTGGGAGTTTCCCGTACATAAGGTTTTTACCAGTCCTCAAAAAGCACCCCTTCCAGTCATTTCTTTCAGTATTCTCTCCCCACCCCCCAACTCTATCTTTCAAGTTCACATCCCCACCTGCCGCAGACCACCTAGGAGAACTCTTCTATTTCCCCTTCCCAGGGAAATCCATTAGTTTCCCTTTGGGTCCTCCTTGTTACCCAGCCTCTCTGGGTCTGTGGATTGTGGCATGGTGATCCTTTATTTTACAGCTAATATCCACTTATGAGTGATTACATACTATTTTTGTCTTTCTGGGTCTAGGTTACCTCACTCAGGCTGATTTTTTTTCTAGTTCCATCCAACTGCCTTCAAATTTCCTGATGTCATTGTTTTTAACAGCTGAGTAATACTCCATTGTGTAAATGAACCACCTGTTATTTATCCATTCTTTAGTTGAGGGGCATCTAGGTTGTTTTCAAGTTCTGGCTATTATGAATAATGCTGCTATGAACATACTGGAGCAACTGTCCTTATGGTGCGATTGAGTATCCTTTAGGTGCTCCAGGATATGGTATTGCTGGGTCTTGAGGTTGATTGATTCCCAATATTCTGAGAAACTTCCATATTGATTTCCAAAGTTTTCACTCCCACCAGCAATGGAGGAGTGCTCCTCTTGCTCCACATCCCCTCCAGTATAAGGTATCATTTGTGTTTTTGATCTTAGTCATTCTGACAGGTATAGATGGAATCTCAAATTCATTTTGACTTACATTTCCCTGATGAATAAGGATGTTGAACATTTGTTTAAATGTTTCTCTACCATTTGAGGTTCTTCTGTTGTGGATTCCTTTGTTAGGTCTGTACCCCATTTTTTTAACCAGAGCTGAGAATCGAACCCAGGGCCTACCACTGAGCTAAATCCCCAACCCTGTAACTGATTTTTTAATTGGATTATTATTATTTTTTTATATCTAGTTTCTTGAGTTCTTTATGTATTTTGTAGATCAGCCTTCTGTCAGATTTGGGGTTTCCCATTCTGTAGGCTGCTGTTTTGTACTATTGACAGTGTCCTTTGCCTTATAAAACCTTTTAAGTTTCATGAGGTTTTCAATTCAATTCCATTGATCCACCTGTTAGCTTTTATGCTAATACCATGCTGTTTTTATTATTATGGTTCTGTAGTAAAGTTTGAGATCATGGATGGTGGTACCTATGATTGTTCTTATATTATACAGAATTGTTTGAACTATCCTGTTTTTTTTTTTTCCATATGAAGTTGAGTATTGTTCTTTAAAGTTCTATAAAGAATTGTGCTGGAATTTTGTTGGGGATTGTGTTGAATCTATAGATTGCTTTTGGCAACTGCCATTTTTACTGTGTTAATCCTACTGATCTTTCCATCTTCTGACATCATCTCCAGTTTCTTGATTCAAAGACTTGACTTTCCTGTCATACAAGCCTTTCACTTGCTTGGTTAGAGTTACTCCCAAGATATATTTTTGTTGTTGTTTGTGGCTACTGTGAAATGTGTTGTTTCCCTGATTTTTTTCTCTACCCTCTTATCGTTTGTATATAAGAGGGCTACTGATTTTTTTGAGTTAATCTTGTATCTAGCTACTTTGCTATCAGGTGGTTTATAAGTTGTTAGCTGTAAGAGTTCTTTGGTTGATTTTTTTTTTTTTTTGGGTCACGTATGTATATTATCATGTACTTTGCAAACAGCAATACTTTGACTTCTTCCTTTCCAATTTATGTTCCCTTGATGTCCTTTTGTTGTCTTATTGCTCTAGCTAGAACTTCCAATACTGAATAACTATGGAAAGAGTGGATTGCCTTGTCTTGTTCCTTCATGTAATTGCTTTGAGTTTCTCTCCATTTATTTTGATGTTGGCTGTCATCTTGATATACATATCTCTTATTGTATTTAGGTATATCCCTTGTATCTCTGATCTCTCCAAGACATTTATCATGAAGGGGTGTTGGATTTTGTCAAAGGCTTTTTCAACATCTACTGAGAAAATCCACATGATCATCCCATGTGTTTTCTGAGGAGAATGGAGTACTGGGGAGTGTTCTGTTTTTGCTATCTGAGACATATGAGACAGAGTAAATGCAGAATAAATTTTCCTTGTACACATGGAACACCAAATTGCTTATCACATTATGATCTGACACTGTCTCTAAAGTCAGGGACTAAGTAGAAACCAGTGTCTATAATTACACCCTCCAAATAGTCAAAGTGCTTCCTCATCCTCTCAAAGCCCATTCAAAGTAATTGCGATATCAGAGAACTGCAACAAATTTTCCAGCATGGAGATCACTAAACTAAATGGACCCCAGTTTTGTAGAAAGCCATGGTATTAAGTGATTTCATTATAGCTTTCTTCAATATGACTTATTAGGAACTAACCCATTCTTCCACAGAGCTGTACCTTAGATCATACCTGCCCTACCAAAGGCTGACATATTAGAAAATTAGTCCCCAGTCTGTTATCATTTGAGGGTCATGGAAATTTTAAAAGGTAAGATCTAGTAGGACGTCTTAGGTTGATGAAGTATGACCTTGAAGGGATTGTGGTACCCCACCACTTCCTCTCCACCTTTGTTCCTGGTTACCATAAGTTGAACAGCTTCCTCTGCCACTTGGTACCACCATAACATGATGCCTTGCCACAAGTCCTCAGACAGCAAGACAACTGACAAGGACTAAAAGTTTCAGGAGTTTTCTCTGTTAAACTAATTGTCTTGTGATCAGAGAAACCTGAATGGTTAAGAGATAGCTGACCTGAGCTCATGGGAGCTCACAGACTCTAGACAGACAGCTAAAAAGCCTGCCTGAGACCAACCTAGGCCCTCTGCATGTGGGTGACAGTTGTGTAGCTTGATCTGTTTGTGAGGCCTGTAGCAGTGGGACCAGGATCTGTCCCTGGTGCATGAACTGGCTTTTTGGAACCTATTCCCTATGGCTGGATGCCTTGCTCATTCTTGATGCAGGAGAAGGAGCTTGGTCCTGCCTCAACTTGATATGCCATGCTTTGTTGACTCCCATAGGAGGCCTTACCCTTTCTGAGGAGTAAATGGGGGAGGGAATAGGAGAAAGGAGGTAGGGGAAATTGTGATTGGTATGTAAAATAAATAAAAAAAAATTAATGATAATTTTAAAAAGTACTTGTTGCTCTTGCAGAGGATCCAAGTTCAGATCCTAGCACCCACACTATTGGTTCACAACCACCTTCAGCTTCAGGTTCAGAGGACCCAGTGACCTCTTCTGGACTCTGTGACCACCTATATAGACATGCATGTAAAAAATATGTATTATCTCAAGTGTTTTGTCACAGTGACAGAAATCTGATTACCACAATCCCAGAGGAAAGGGTGTAAGCACCACACCTCTGCCAGGAAGGGTATTGCTAGTCCCTTCTCTAGAGTCTGTTCTTGTGTAGTCAGAGAAGTTGAGGTTTGGTGGTTGCCATGGAGACTGAACTTGTTCTGACTCTACCTTGGTGGATGTTGAAAACATTTGATTTCTCCACTTTGTATATCAGCTTTGATGAGGAATGGCCAATTCTATATGGAAATCCTTTAACATATTTTATCAAATATCAAGTTTAATGTTTAGTTCTACCACATGAGGAAGATGTGATTGATATCCTAATTTAAGAATAAGGAAACTGGAAATTTTTGAAGAGGGACCTGTCTCATGTTACAGCCAGCTTTGCTAGGATTGGCAATTGTGTCTATTATTCTCCTGAATCCAATCTCACATTCACACTACAACATTTCACTTTGCCAGTAAATCTGTTTCATCTCTATCATTTTAATTTTTTAGCAAAAATCCATAGAATTGAAAAATTATGTTCAGTAGGCCTATGATTTAATCAGATTCTCTTGGCTAAAATGCAAGATATAAATCCTGAATTATTAGTATTATACAAGTAAACATACACCATCTGATAGATTTGCACTTATATATTATTTATAGACTCAATTTTAAGGAGAGTGGCAATGCCCATAAAACAGAGAAAGCAAATAACTTTGTATAGAGTGCATCTGCCTCTGATAAGTTAGGGCTGAGTCCTTGTTATCTATCATTGGGCTCTTTGGTTTTTGAGAAATAAAACTGATCATCTTATTATAAATGCCTGAAAATAAACATCTACTTAACAATAATTTCTTCTATTGGCCCTATACTTGGCATTTCTATGTAAAAAAAAAAAATTAAAAATAGAGAGGAATCAGCAGAACCAGAGAAAGAAAAGGAGCATTATTTCGATGGCTAGCAGCATTCTATTCGTAGTTTTTCCTTTCTTGAAATGAATTAGGGATGGCTTTTATAGGAGACATACAGAAATGTTTCATATTATCTGTTTTTATTGCATTTTTTAAAGTATGCAATGACCTACTTATTTTAAGTTTCTTGGTGTTTGGGTCTCCTAAAGCAATTCCGAAGAGAACAACAAATTCACAAAGGGTTTAAATTGAGGTGGAAGTGTGCTGGTACTGACCACATTAGGTTGCCAGTCAGCATGGGGCAGTATGCCCCTCACAGGTGCATGGAGGGTGACGTTAGACTGTTATATTTCTTCTGCTGAATTTGTGAAATGAATATCACCACATCGCTTTGTAGATTATGGAAAATTTAGAGCACATGGGATATGCAGTTTGGTAGCAACTCCTTCACTAGATGAATGTATGGCAGGTGCATAGGTTATTAGATAAAACTGCTATAAATATATTTTTATATTAAGCACTAATATATTTGTAACATATTGTAAAGAACTGTCGAATGAGCAAATACTGGGAGTCCTTGTAAATACAAGGAAGTTTAAAACCTTCATGGAACTTGTGTAGATGAAGTATATTATGTAAGCATGGCAAAGAATGTTTAATTATCACTTTAAGATACAACCTGATTTCAATCATGAGAATGCATGCAGATAAATTTGTTTTCTGAGACCAAAACCAAATTATCTATCATCTATCTATATGTCTATAATTTATAATGTATCATCTATATCTATATAATTATAAAGTATAATATCTATAATTTATCATCTACCCATATCATCTAACTATCAGTTGTGTTTTATCCTCTACCTTTTTATTGTGGAGACTGAACCCATATGAATGAATGATAGGTGGGAAGTTCAGTTTTCTCCTTTGGTGGCTGAATATTCTCTCTCAAAATGGAGCCCTTGCTTTCAGTAAGACTTATGGGGTTAAAATTTTTTTTTGACTTAATATTTGAAGATGGAGTTAACCTCCTGCTGTGCCTTAAGCATTTGAAGACCTGCCGCAAAGTGGGATTTTAAAGACAGCTTAATATTAAATTCAGTTTGTAGTATTTACATCTAATGGATATAGGATGTGCTGTGCAGTTAATAAACAACAGAATATCAGTGTTATTATATTTAGCTTCTACAGGCATTTTTAGAACTTTGCCAAAGGACACTATCCTTGTAAATGTGTTGAGAAGCATTTTCACAAGATTTTTAAAATTATGAATTGTCATTTTTTATTCATCTAAGATATTCTTGAATTAGTATTAAATTAGTATTATGTATTCTTATTCATGCTTAGCTCTAAGTTCAAGCCATCTATTGTAAAATGTAAAAATATCAATGGATACAATGTAATATATGCAAAAAATATGCTACTTCTTTTACAGTATGATGAAAAGACTTACTGAAGCCTAGATATTTTAATAAGTGGACTTAAAAAATTGAGTGGAGCTATTGGCTGACATTTTTATTTGTATTTCAGTTGTTCTGTATGTTCAGAGTATCTTTGTACTTCCTTTATAACTAAAAAATAAAAGTCCTATATTAACAATGCTACATTTGTCTAGAGAAGAAGAAATGATTGTGCTATGCAGTCATTATTAATCATTAATAACATGACAGAGAAGTTGAATGCAGAGGGAAGATTCAAGTCAGTTTTATTATTCATTAAGACTTCCTGAAGGAGTTAACTTTCATAGAGAAAATAGACAGTAGAATTACAATATTTCACAGTTACAATGAGCATATGACCACGTGCTAAGAAGACTCCTTGACTTTTCATATTGGCAAAGATTTATGCTAGTGAGTGATATTATCACAATCTATTGTCATTGTCAGCCAGACTTTGTTGTTGGATTATTTTGTATCTTCAAATGTTAATGATTTTATCATTTCAAAGGAAAATTTTGTGAGATTTTAAAACATATTAACTATTACCATAATCATTAAAATTATTTGAATGACCTTAGGAGTGTTCCACTTTCGATCTGGGCATAATTTCAGCTTAGATTCAAGAATCTTTGCTGTAGCCTTTGCTTCTATAGTGATATTTTTTCTTATATTGGCCTAAGTATATAATTAATCTTTAGGTGAATTACATTTATTCCATGTGCTCATGTTAGCCCATGTTTACTGAAGAGAAGTCTGAGGAGGATGTTTGTCACTTGTCATATATCAAAACAAAAATAAGTTTTGTAAAAATTATAACATAAAGCTAGTGAAAGTTTGATGCTTGCTTAATAGTAAGAATAATTTTTTTTCTGCAGTTTGTCTAGTCTCCTAATTAAATGGGGAAGTGAAAATCATCCAACATGTTCTTCCTTGAATTCTTTTGCAACTTTTTGTTTCTGCATCACTTTAATTGGTCTTATCTTTTCTCTGCAGAAGAAAGATTCAAACTACCCCTTCATCCTTCTCTAAAATGAGGTATTATTTTTAGTTTCTCCCCTGTTATTTGGGACCTGCTAAGACCTTCTTCTAATAATTAGCACATTCTCTCTTGTTTTTATGGTTTAGCTCCCTTCTTCCATCTATTCCTTCTTGGATAAACTTGTTGGGTGTTCATTCTATATTCATTTTCTTTGCACACATTCATAAACAGTGCCATCTGATTCCCCTCATCATCTCTATACAAGGATTTTTTTGTTCATTTCTGCTGAACATTTCTAAAACGAATAACAACATTCTAAGTTAGTGTGATGTGTAATTGATTGTCAAGTTGACAGGATTTAGAATCACTTAGGAGACAAATGTCTGGGCATGTCTGTGAGGGTGTTTCCAGGGAGCTTTAACTGAAGTGGTAAGACCCCAGCTTGAGTAGGGGTGGCACTGTTGGGATGCCAGACTGAATAAAAATGAGAAAACAAGTAGAATACTACCAGTCCTCTTTGTCTACCTCCTGACCATGCAATGTGACCAGTGACTTCACCGTCCTGACACCATGCCTCCTTTCCCTGCCATTATGGACTGTGTTCTCAAACTCTGAGCAAAAATAAACTTTCCTTAAATCGCCTTTGCCACTCCAATGAGAAATGTAACACATATTCATAAATATAAAAAATCACTCTAGTTACTAAGGAAGCAAACACTCATTATGACATTAGCTGCGGTGCTTTTCTTAACACCTGGGAACTGAAAGCATGGGGCACTGAGCATGTCGGAAAATGAGGGTTCAATTAGACAGTCACAGGCTAGTATTACACGATTGTCTTACTCTGCCCCCACCCCCCGTAACTCCACATGAATCTATAAAAATCCCAAGTTTAAAACAAATGTAAAGATGGGCAATGGTAGCACACACCTTTAATCACAACTCTTGAGAGGCAGAGGCAGGTGGATCTCTGTGAGTTCGAGGCCAGCCTGGTCTACAAAGTGAGTTCCTTCCAGGAAAGGAGCAAAGCTACACAGAGAAACCCTGTCTCCAAAACCAGAGAGAGAGAGAGAGAGAGAGAGAGAGAGAGAGAGAGAGAGAGAGAGAGAGAAGAACAGGAACAGGATATAAATAATTGTACTATTGTCCTCCCAGGCTACAATTAACTGAGTAATTTTTGAAGAAAATATTTTGAGATAAAATTGTATCATGTATGGAAAACTGGTAAATAAGGTCTCAGGCTGGACCTTCTAGAATAGTCTTTCTATCTTTTTCTTTAACAAAAAATAGAAACAACCAGACCAAACCATCATACTACTATGGTGTAAAAGTACATTTTAAAGCTAGAGAGCAGAACCATTGTTTTATAGCTTATATAATTAATGTAGGCCATAAATTCCAACTTTATATTGGAAGTACTACATAAGTAAACCCATCTCATATTTCTTCTTAACATACATTCATTTCAGATAGCAAGAAAAAATAATTTCTTTTATAAGCCCTGAGAATTTAATTTGAATTTGAGAATTAGTTTAGTTCTACCCAGCACATGAGGCACTCATAAACCTAACGTTGTCTTTAAATAATACTTGAGTGTAAGAGAAGAATTAACAGATTTTCTCCAGCAAGCCATCATATATAAATTTTACTCCATATGAGTCTTGCTATTTTCTCAGTTGTTGTAATACTTTCTTCCTGGATTTATTTAACCCCATCACAGTACGTGTAAGTGTTTATTCTGCTTCAATTATTGTGCAAGTTGGAGATATAATCGAGTTAAGAATGCTGTTGTTGTCCTTACCTTTGGAGTTACTGGTTTACAAATGCTTCCTCTCTGCCACAGAGTTTAGCTTTGTTTTGTTCAAGACAGGATCTTGCTGTATAGTCCAGGATGACCTCAAAGAAACTATCTTCCTGCCTGGAGTCCTGATTGCTGAGATTGTAAGCATGTGTTACCTGACCAGGCCTCCATGCTTCCTTGTTTTTGTTTTGTTTCTGATAAATAGAGAACCTTGCAACCCAGGCTGGCTTTACACCCACTTAGTTGTTTGAGCTGGCTGTTTTCACAGTCCTCTGGCCTCAGCCTTGCAAGTACTGAATGAACTTAGGGCTTGTGCCCCCACACTGGGCTCTGCTGTAGAACTTCCTCATGGGTTCCTCTTTCTGTAGACAAAAGAGCCCCACTACTCCATTCTCCTGTTTTCTTAGATACTCTCAAAGAAAACCGTACTTGTCCTTTTGTCAGCATTTGCACAATTTTAATTAAATAATTGTTCAAGCACGCCTTTCTTAATTGCTGCATTACCTGTTCCACCACCGACACCGGAAGATCCCATTTGTCCCTAGCTTTTCATCAGGCTCTGTCACACAAAGAAAGAAATCACCAGTTGTCCAACTGTTAAGTCCCTGATGTTTTGAATGTTCCTTTCACTTCTGATTTTGATTCAGCCTTTCTTTTGGGTAGGTGTCTTCTGGTTCTCACACTGAATGTGACCGTTTCCACAGAATGCACACTGTTAACAGTCTGTTCTCTAACATTTTCTCCTAATACTCTAGGCTGACCCAGCACACATGTTGCCTCACAAACCACTGCAGCCAACAGCTTTTTACCAAATATTTGTTTCAAAAAACATTAGTTTGCTATTTTTCCAAATTTCAATATCTACTCAGAGTCTCTTAGCTATTGCTAATGCGAGCCAGTGGTATATATATATATATATATATATAGTGTGTGTGTGTGTGTGTGTGTGTGTGTGTGTGTGTGTGTGCGCGCGCGCGCGGGCTTCACATTCCCCATGCAGTTACTTTATTTTGAAGGATAAGCTGGGTTAGGGTGTAATAGCAAATGCTCAGAGGGTTACCTGTTAATTTGGTTTCTGTTTCCTAAAAATTTTATATTTGCAGCTGCAACTATCTTAAAATAAACCCTCATAGACAATTTTAAACTGAGAGAAATATGTTTTGCTTACTACTGTGAAAGTTCCTGTTGATGTGGACATGGAGATGTCAATCCCACTTAGAGTTTCTACCTAAAGTTGTAAATTCAAGATATTCAATAATCCACAGATGTGCTGTTGACTAAGGGAGCAAGTAGATTAATTTCCTCCCTTTCTTCCCTTAGACACACTGGCATGACTCATAGCATTTTAAGTTACTGGAGGAGGTACTTACAAGATGGAGAAGGGCATCAGCTCCATGCGAACTGAAATATATCTTCCTATTATTAGAGGGTCCCTCCACCGCTTCCTCATGCCCCTTTTCAGGTGCTGCTCACTACCTGTGTTCACTGATAAATCACAAAGTAGCAATGGACAGAGAATTTTCGCTTTATGCTTAATTGTCTAAGAAAGAAAGCTGAACTCCTTGAGTATCAGCCAGAGTCCTTCTCATTCCAACCCCTTCAGTGGGGAAATGCTATTTCTTCTTGTGAACCCCAGCCTTCCTCTGTCCCTGCTCCTGACCCGGCCTTCCATTTCTTTTCACCTTCCTTGCTCCTAAGAGCTGTGGATCTTTGTGTGCTACACATTTAACTTTGACATTGATGGTGAGTATTCTGAGCATTATTAAGGTTTCTAAGAAGCAGCAGTTTTTTTTTTTTTTTTTTTTTTTTTTTTTTTTTTTTTTTTTTAATTAAAGGGCCCCCAAATGCTGCTGGTTGGGTTTAAATTTAAACACTTTAAGTCTTATAGATGTGTTTTTTAAATGCTTCAAAATCTTCTACAGTGTCCTACTTAATTTCTTCAGTGCAATATGCACATATTAAGGGAAGATAAAAAATCACGAAGATAAATAGTGAGTAAAGTATCACTCAATTTGGGTTACACAGTGTTCCTTCTTATACTTGTGATATGGATTTTTGCTACGGATTATATTTGTAGGAACTGAAAATTTTGTAATAAGAAATCTTTGAGAATTGGATCTTTGAACTGAACATTAATAAAAAACATTTGCATTGTTAAGAAATAATGATGTTCCTTAACTATACAAAAAACATTTAAAATAGTTCACCATTTTATTTCATAAATAATATTTCTGTTAAATGTCTTGCATAAGATACATATTCCAAAAATTAGTATGTTTAGCTTTATTATGGGTTTTAAAAAAAGTTTTCCAAGGCTCAGTAAAGTATAACTTGACTTTTAAAAGTAGAAACATGGCCCAATTAATTTCTCAATTAATTCATTTGTTCTACAAAGCTTTGATTTTTTTTTGACTAAAGAATTTATGTAGGACAGCTAGAAATAAAAGCTCTGTACTCAAGATAGATAATTATTTTGTTCTGTAATTCTTCTAAATATAAAGCTACACTAATAATAGGAAAATTAAAAATTATCATTAACATACTTATCTTCTATGAAACCAAACTAGCCTTTGGCTGGGTGATTATAAAATTATAAGAGCATCATTTCAATCTCTTCTCACAGCAAATCTCAATTTACTAAAAGTCTAGATATCACAGTATCTTAGTTTTCATGGAGTATGTAATTACTTATTCTCAAAAAATTGGATATTACATAAAGTAAATAAATTACAAACTCTGTCTACTTACAAGTGACTAAGAGGAAGTTTGATATAAAGATGGAGGGACTATGTGAAATGAAGATATAATTTGGAGAACATTGGTCTCATGTAACACAACACTGAACAATCAGCATTCTGTACAACGTGAAAGACATTTGTATCAAATTGATGGAACTTGGAGCGACATGAACATAAATATATACAGGATCTATTAGAGTGGTTTACAGGCTGCGCTTGGACTAGTCCAACATTAGCTGCTTCCCAGTGGAAGAATCTGTAATTGTTCAGTCCACAAAACAGAATGTTCCAGTGAGTCCAGTCTACACTGGAATGCTGAAGAAGTAGGTTCTAATACCATACCAGGGAACGAATGCCTCAGCACTGGATAGATGAACTTGCCAATGAAAGTGAGGGCAAGTAGACAAAAAACAAAGCTTCCTTCATGTCCTTTCATATGAACTGCTCCCAGAAGCAGGGTTCCAAAGGTAGTGTAGATCTTCCCTCCTCAAACGATCCAATCAAGGAAATCCACCAAAGGCATACCCAGCTCTACGTGAGTTCTACTTAATTCCAGATGTAGTCAAGTTGGCAACCAAGAATAGCACACAAAGGTGGCATTGCTTAAGGGACAGAACATACTTCGCACGAGTGAGGTGAAGACAAGGCCTTGGCTTATAACACAAATTTTGTTAGGTATGCTTCCAAACAATTTTAAGTGTGAATCACTTGTACTCCTTTGTTAAATTTTTTAGTTTAAATGAATCTATTATACATTTGCATATGGAATGGAATTTACATTTGATTAACTCACTTTCATGTTGAGGATATAAATCTAACAATGAATAAGCTTATGATCTTTACTCTTATTTAGTCAATAATCATTTGGATAAGGATTTCATAAGAATATAAAAATGTTTTAAGAAGAAATCTCAGGGTCTTATTCATTTAACACTTTATTTAAAAAGAATATTATCAAAAAGATTCTGTTAACTATCTCATATGCAACGACTAGGGCTTGGTGCTCAAGAGAAATTGATTGGTGGGCAATATTTTAAAGATGAAAAACAAAAAAAACAATCAGAGGGTATGAAGGGGCAAGTATTCATCAATAGTAAACTAGTTTGTTTTATTTATGCATAATAATACATTTTGGAAAGTTAACATCTAATTTCATGTTATTAAAAATTGATGAGACTTGATTTCAGCATTTTAATGAGAGTTAACTGATATTGTCCTAATCCTATTAATATTCATTTTGAAAAAGTTTAAAATTAGTTTAATATTTTGGAGGGGTGGTATTTTTTGTTTTGTGAAGCAGCAATGTATTATTAGTACAAGAATCATAAAAATAGGCAAAAATTAAATTTACATTACTAAGGTGATATTGTGTCCCCCAGTATATTGTGCACCCTGATAAGCATATCTGGGGTCAGAGGACAGAACAGCCACTAGACCCTATCACTTAGGAGGCAGAGGTCCATCCAGATCTCTGTGAGTTCAAGGCCATATTGGGAACCACCAGGCATGGTGACATACACCTTTAATCTCAGGAAATAATGGCAGGAAGCAGAAAAGTATATAAGGTGTGAGGACCAGGAACTAGCCTTGTTAAGCTTTTAGGCTGTTAGTAGCAGTTCAGCAGAGATCCATTTGAATGAAGACTCAGAGGCTTCCACTTTGAGGAAACAGGATCCGCTGAGAAGTTGGCAAGGTGGTTGGATGTGGCTTATTCTGTTTCTCTGATCTTTCAGTGTTCACCCCAATACTTGGCTCGGGGTTTGTTTTTATTAATAAGACCTTTTAGAAATTTGTCTATACATTATAATTAAATAATTGTAATAATGTACAAGAATAGTCATTTCCTTGTTCTAGATTATTACTTACACAAGCTAAATTCCGTTTCTGCTATTTAAAATAGAACAATTTGCTTCAATATGCTCTTTGAAATTTAAAGACCTAGTATCCAACTCATTTCATTGCATATAAGACAATTCTAGTGACTTTTCAATTTAAGGATGTGGTATCACTTTAAAAAGAAGTTGTTTTCTGCAACTCATTTTACATAAGAGTGGCAAAGAAATAAAATTGTTAAAATCATACACAGCTTAGAAATTACTACCTGTTGATTTGCTGTTTATCACTTATTTTCCCCCTTTTATTGAAAATAAATTCTTTTCTCATATAATATGTCCCGACTATAGTTTCCCCTCCCTCTATTCTTCCTAGTTTTTTCCCACCTCCCCTCCCATGTAAATCAACTCCCTTTCTGCTCTCACTAGAAAAGAACAGGCTTCTAAGAGATAACAACAAAATATAATGGCTTTCAGTTTCATGTTTTTATGAGACTCCTGAATGTGTGGACAAGGGGGTCTCTGATTTTTGTGCCTTCTCTTGGGTTCTCTTCATTCTGTTGGTTTGTGTTGTCAACTTCAATGTGATGGCTGCTGTTTCATCATATTATACTTCTTTTTGTTATAGTTTACTATTAATTTAGTGTTTTTAAGTGGAAGGGATTATATGTATTTTTCATAATCCTGAAATTTTTATGAAGTGCTTGGGACTTGTTACTTTGGTATAATGTTGTATCTTATTGGCTGGATACCTATAATTATACTTTCATTTGATCAGTTAATATTATATTGGATCTTTTAAAATAAAGGTGTCCAAGCTAAGTATTGAGTGTCTACCTTCAACAATGTATTAGGTGTATAGAAAAACCATCTTTAGTTTTCTCAAAAGCCAATAGACATTGAACATATACTTGTTTAACAAACCTCAAACTTCTCTAAGTTCATTTTTATTCAGCCATTTCCCATCTGTTATCAGCACTGTACAGCCATGGGCTTACTTCTGAGTAGATTGTCTATGTGGCTATGCTCCTGTAAGACTGTTGAGAGTATAGACTGCTCTGACTATTGTGTAGCTTGGTAATTTATTCTGACATCTACTTAATGCCTGGGAAGATGTTAAAAACATCTAGGGCGATGAAATGAATCAACAGGTAAAGGCACTTGCTGCCAAGTGTGATAACCTGAGTTTGATCTCCAGGACCCCCATGGTGAATGGAAGTTTCAATTGCTGCAGGTTATATTCTGAAGTCCAACTCTGAACTATGGCATATACATTCTACATATTGACACAGATAAATAAATAAACTAACTAATTAATTAATTATTTAATAAAACTAATTAAAAACCCACAATACTATTGTCAGGAAACAAAATTCTAGCCATGCCATTCATGCAATAGAGATAGGCCAATAGAAGTAAAAGATGTTTTCTTCACTTCAGAGAGACATAGATAAAGCAGGAATTAAAGTGATAGAAGAAACATCATATCAGGATTGAGGAGAGGTCAGATATAGTGACCTAAGTTATGAATTAAACAACACACATTTAAAATGAAGGAAGAGGTAATTTCTCCCCACTGCAATATCAAAAGCAGCCAAGGCAGCTGAAGAAACTTGTACCATCAAAGCCAAGGGAACTGTGTGAACACACATGCCAGAGGCAAGAACAGACCCTGCAATGCTCAAGGACTAGAACTTTGATGCCAAAGAAATACGTTTAAGACTTCTTAAAATATTGAAAAGACTTAGAGGGTGATCTGAAATAGTTATATTCCTGTGGCTGCGGCTTTATTTCACAGCACGGCTGTGTGATCTCTCTCCTGGTGTTGTTATGTTGTCATTCACAATTGTATTTCTGGAGAGGATACTTGTAACAGCCACCTCTATTACTAGTTTTTATGCCTCTAACAACCACTGAAGCTAATCACTGGTGCATAGCCCCTGCTACCATCTACTTACCCTTCTGTAAAGGTCATACATCATATCTTAATTATACAATGTGGACAAATCTCTGCTCTTAAACTTTTTGTGGCTCTCTTTCCCTCGACCCTTGCCCTTCAGTACCCCCACTCACGTCCAGGTTGTTCATGAAGATCTCATCCATTTCTCTGTCATTGGGTGATCCCTGTGTCTTTCTTAGGGTCCTGTTTTCTAGATAGCCTCCCTGGAGTTGTGAGTAGCAGTCTAGTCATCCTTTGTTTTACATCTAGTATCCTCCTATGAGTGAGTACATACCATGTTTGTCTATCTGAGTCTGGGTTACCTCACTCAGGATGATTTTTTTCTAGATCCATCCATTTGCCTGCAAACCTCATGATGTCATTGTTTTTCTCTGCTGAGTAGTACTCCATTGTGTATATGTACCCCATTTTATTTATCCATTCTTCAGTTGAAGGACATCTAGGTTGTTTCCAGGTCCTGGCTATTGCAAATAATGCTGCTATGATCATAGCTGACCATGTGTCCTTGTGGTATGATTGAGCATTCCTTGGAAATATGCCCAAGAGTGGTATAGCTGGGTCTTTGGGGAGATGGATTCCCAATTTCCTAAGGAAGTGCCATATTGATTTCCAAAGTGGCTATACAAGCTTGCATTAAGAGAGCTTAGGGGAGTGGGAGATCCCAGCTGGATCAAGAACAAAGAAGGAGAACAAGGAAAAAGAGACCATGATTAATGAAGACCCCATGGGAATAGGAAGAAGCAAAGTGATAGAGAAGTCCCCAGAAATCCACAAAGATACCTCCACAATAGACTACTGGCAATGGTTGAGAGAAAGCCCAAACTGACCTACTCTGGTGAGCGGATAGCCAAACACCCTAACTGTCATGATAGAACTCTCATCCAGTGACTGATGGAAGCAGATGCAGAGATCCATGGTCAGACCCCAGGTGGAGCTCTGGGAGTCCAATGGGCGAGAAAGAAGAAGGATTGTATGAGCCAGAATTGTTGAGACCATGACTGGAAAAAGCTCAGGGACAAATAGCCAAACTAGTGGAAACACATTAAATATGAACCAATAGCTAAGGAGCCCCAACTTGATCAGGCCCTCTGGATAAGCGACACAGTTGATTAACTTGAACACAGTTTGGGAGGTCCCCAGGCAATGGGACCAGGACCTGTCCTTAGTGCATGAGCTGGCTCTTTGGAACCTGGGGCCTATGCAGGGATGCTTTGCTCAGCCTGGGTGAAGGGAGGAGGGCACTAGACCTGCCTCAGCTGAATCTACCAGGCTGAGTCCTTTCCCTGGAGGAGATGGGAATGGGGGTGGGCTGTGGAGAGGGGGAGCTGGAGGAAGGAGGACAGGGGAATCTGTGGCTGATATGTAAAATTAAATTAAATTATAAAATAAATTAAAAAAAACTTTTTGTAGCATTAGTGGATTAAACTCTTACCCACCTTACCTCCTTCCCTTCTTCCTTGCCACCTTCCCCTCTCTTCCTTCTTTTCATCTTTCTTTCCTTGATTTCTTTCTCTAGACAGGGTCCCCATCTTTATGATTCTGACCTGCAACTAGCTAATTAGCATTGGCTGGCATTGAACTCATGATCCTCATGCTACAGGCTCCTCTCTCCCTTCCTTCTTTCCTTCTTTCTCCCTCCCTCCCTCTCTCTCCCTTTCTTTTTTCATTCATTCTTCTTCTCTTTCCTTTCTTTCATCTTTCCTTCTGATGGTTTCATTAGTCCTTTTGCTTTTAACTTACTCTTCTCAATTCACACTCAGTTCACCCTCTGTCTAGTGATTTCACAGACTTGTACTGATAAAACACCAGTTAGAAAAATAATACAGAATCTCTGTGCTTTCTTTCACTCACATGGACCCAACAATCTCACCGCTTCCAGAATATCTTACATGATAATTGATATTACTTAAATATATAACTATTCTACTTACAGTTCAAAGATAGCTGCCTTATCTGCATTATTTAAACCTCTACACTGTTTCTTACACATTGAAGATTCAAGAATTTCATTTGTTTTGTGTCCTGATTTTTTCTTAATTACAATGAAGTTATATAATTAATTTAATGTATGTGGTACTTTGTGTAATTTAAGAGCAAGCAATGAATTATCTTTTGGATGATAAAATTTTGCCCAATGTTTTACAGGGTTTTTTGATAAAATTACATCAGTCTCAGTAGTATTTAAATTTCAAAAACACACACACACACTCAGAGAAGACAGAGGGAGAAGGAAGAGAAAGAGAAAGGAGAGGGGGAATCATTGTAATGGAAAAAGACATGTACTTCTAACAGAGGATTTTTATCGTATATATTTTTCATTAATTATATTTTTCAGAAGAATGCTTACAAATGAGAACTTACATTTGCATATTGAACTAAGAGTACCTTAATAGTCCTTGAAGATTGCTGGTTTGTCTTAGATGTGTCTGAGAATAACTATGTGATTTCACAGAAAACTATGTAAGCTCCAGCATTTAAAAGAAAGACATTATATGAGATTAAGAAATCCAATTACTTTATTTTTATTATTCATTTTTACTAAGTTGAAGATGATCCACTAACACAAAAATTCAAAATAAGGTATTATCAATATAATACATGACATTCCCTTCTGTGATGATTTAAGAATACTGCATTTCACAGAAGATAATGTCCAGTACTGACAACATTTCTCTAGATAGCAGTTGCCTTTTTGTGTCTCAGAAATGTCTTCTTTCTTTCCTAATAAAAATGTTGGTGTTAAGATGGAGACTATGAATTTAATTTATTTCTTAAATCTATACTGAAAAGATAAAGTTAAAATCAAATATAGTAATAAGCTGCCATTGATGAAAAGGAGAAAGCCTTGACCTAAAAATATGATGATTTAGTGTCTTCCTGATTGATTATGGGCTGACTCTCTTCTTCCTTCATTAATTGAAGAGCTTATTGGCACTGGAAATGGAAGCCTGGAAGTGAAAGTGTACATTTAAAGTAATGCTTACAATAAATGTAAAAACGCCTGAAGCATAACTATGTTTTCTAATTGCACCCACATATCTGGAAACTATGTGCTTTTTCTTTGGCAAATTTAAATACCTTATGGTTGAAAAAGTTAAAACCTTTAATTGTTTGAAATCTTCCTCTTTAATGCCCCAGAAGATGACCCTCCCATATATGCAAATGCAATGCATTTGGTGGACCAGTGTGCGATTTCTACAGTGGTTTACTTTCATTTTGCTATTCATTGCTTATACTTAGTCACCTCACCTTCGTCTTTTATCATTACGCAGTTTGCTTTGTAAGCCCTAGAATTAGCTTGAGCTTTCCTTCAGAGGATGCTGACTATAGAATGTGCTGACCCTGACATTGTGCTTAGTACTCACTCAAAATCTCTCAAGCACTTAGCTTCTAGGTAGGAACTCATTCCCTTCTCCATTTTGTCAGTGGAGAAACTGAATCACAGAAATGCTATACAGTCCTTCAGGTCATCCAGTCAGTAAACTGCTAACTTAGGGCTTAACATACAAAGTCTGGCTGAGTCCACATTGAAACAGTGCACACCACTGCTTAGAGAACATTGTCATAATTAAATGGTCTGATTGGTATGCTTTCTTGTTCTCAGGCTTATTTTATTAGCTACCATGTGATTTTTCTGTGTGTGCATGCATGTGTTCATATACTTTTAAAATCACTCAATTCCATCTGGGTCCTTTTATGGCGACCATTCATATTCGGGAAAGAAAACTTGTTTGTTCATTCTTTTCTTTCCTCTTCTTCTTCCTCCTTCACTTCTGATTTGCCATCCTCTTCCTCCATCCCTCCCTCTCTCCCTCTCTCTCTCCCTCCCTCCCTCCCTTCCTTCCTTTCTTTTCCCTCTTCCTCATGATCTCTTCTTCTTCTTCTCCTCCTCCTCCTCCTCCTCCTCGTCCTCCTCCTCCTCTTCCCCCTCCTCCTCCCCTCCCCCTCCTCCTTCCTTTTTTGTAGAGGAATAAACCCTGGGCTCTAACCCTCCAGTTCTCTCTCATGATTTTCTTGAGATGGGATCCTGCTCATTTGCCCACATTTGAACTACTTTCTGCCCTCTTTCAGCCTCCTGAATAGCTAGAATTACATGATCTCCAGAACCAGCAAGAATGAAAAGTTTTTTAAACTAAGGGTTTTGCAGAATTTTGGCATAGAAATTGAGAAATAGCCTTGACAAATTGAAGAATTTCACAGGCAGATTCAGGGAAAATGATTCCCTGACGTCCTGTCCCCCAAACATGTTTCCGTTTTTTACGGTGTGCATGCACAGCCTAGGCTTTGCCCACCATGCTCTAAGTTAGCAGGGTTTTGTTTTCTCTTCCTCAGCTGACTCTCATGAATACCTGCAAAGTTCATCACCACCACTACTTCTCACCCTGCTGTGCTCAGATCCTGCTTTCTTATGTATCCACAAAATTCCTACAGCCTGGCAGTCCCTTTTATTCTAACTAGGTACAATTGGTTTGGGAGAGTCCCTAAAGCACCATGATGATTTCCAACTTGTTTTTACAGGGTATGCCCCTACCTCAGAGATGTCCAGTGTAATGTGGGTTGAATAAATGAATAAATGTGGACTGTATCTACTGGTGTCATCAGGATTTGACTGTATTTGGAGCTGTTTTGCTGGGTTCATGTGATATAAGGGAGCAAAAGAAACTCTCCTACCTTTATTTTGGGCACAGGTCAAGGTATAGCAAGTACAAAATACCCTGGATGCTTGTAAAAGACTTCCAGGCTGCAACATCAGACTCTTTCCAAACTTTTCTTTGGATGTTGTTTTCCTGCCTCATGTAAAATTCTGTTCTTGCTTTGCAGCAGTGAGAATGGTCTTGTCTTCCCCGGCTCTCCTCTGGTTTTTAGTCACTGCCCTGGCCTTTATCTTCAATTTCTGCCCCAGATTTTCCCCTCTGACTTGTTCCACAGTTCTCTCACATTCTCCAGATGCTTCACTGTGAAGTTGACTGTCCCATTGTAACTTTGGTCCGGCTCTCCTGCTGCAGTTTTCTTCCTGGATCTTATGGTCCACTTCACACTTCATGTTCCACAAGTGAACCTGGCTACATTAAGGTAAAGTCACCCAATTTTCTTTCTTTCCAACTTGTTCCTTCCTCATTTCGTACATGGTTTATGAAAATGCTTTACTCTCAATTAACTAAACAAACTAGACATTCAGGCCTTCCCTAAGTTTTTCTTTTCAGCATCCTGTTCTTCTACCACCATGTCCTGTAGAACATCAACTACATATCTTTTTATCCACACTTCATAAGCCACAGTGCCTTAGTTTTAATTCTTCTTCAAATACCATCAGCTTCAATGCAATTATCTCCTAATTTATCTCCCAGCACCCAGGCCTACACTTCTCTGATCCACTCTCTATCTTGATGTCAGAGGCATCTTTATAACATTCAACACTGACCCTGCCATTCCCAGTATTTATTCTTGGTGTGCCCTAATTTCAGAGTTCTCGGCCCCACACTGCAAGATGCAGACAACAGTACAGGGTATTATTTTTAAAAGAAGCAGGGCAAATAAGAAGCACCTCATAAACAACGAAGTACTTTGAAAGTAGGTGCTTTGAAACAATTCAGCACTGCTACTTTTGTGGCAGATGACCTGTGTTTTTCATGTTGACCTCTGTGGCTTTCTGAGCATGACAGACTCTCATCTCTGTGACTTCACAATTGTGTCCTCTCTAACTTCTTTCTTCAGATGAATACATTTTACTCACCCCTAATTTCCCCATCAAATAACATTTGGATGGTAGATTCAGCATCAGGACAATGTGATCTCCAAAACAGCTTTTACACCCTTAATCTGTTGATCTCTTTAGATCTATTTTGAGCAGAGTGAGAACCCAGCTGAGTACCAGGCAACAGAAATGCTTCAAATATTTTTGAGTGAAGGAATACAGATGGTCTTTAAAAGGGAACAGAGTGTAGGTTTTATATTGGTGCACAATAAATATACATATTTATTGTTAAATTTGGCTGCTTATAAGTCCCTCCCTATAAGACATCGATTAGTTCCTTTGCCTGTTAAGGGGAACTCAGCTCTGTGTATTTCCAGTGCCGGATGCTCTGATTTTCTGTAAAGACCACATTGACACAAACATGGAAATGAATCTCTGCTTTGTGTTATGACTAATAAATCTTGTTTGGCGTATCATGTTAACATAGCAATTGTTTGCTTTTGTGTATTAACACTCATGTGGATGACTACCCACTTCGTCTGTGAATTCATGTTACTATTCATATTCTACTACCAGTGCCGAGCTGGCTCATCTCAGATGCCAACTCCATTTTCTGGTCTTCTGCCTTGATTGACTTTTCCCTGTCCTCAGGATCTGTCAATGCTAACTGTTGAGCACATCACTGTGGCTGCCCATAGGCTCCAGAAAGTGGTAACCACATGGAAGAACATGGTGAACAGGAGAGGATGACTCTTGTTGCCTCTCCCACAGCATCCTGCTGCTAGATGATGTGCTGTCCCCAGCATGTGCGTTACACTTGGGAGCTGTTCCTCACCCACATGCTCATGATGACTGATCTAACCCAAATCTGATCACATCCTTTGCCTGATTTTGTCCCTCCAAGTCCAATGTTAAGATTCACGATTTCCCAAATTTCCTGTTTCTAATCCCGGAGATCATGAATGGCTAGAGTTAATTTTTCTTAGCCATAACAGTAACCTGGTGAAAACTCTTTACATATTCAAGCTTCCACGAGAGAATTCCTGCTGCCTGATGATATTATGCATGGCAGTAAGCACCACATAGTGTCTACCATATAACAAATGCTACACAATGTGATGCTAAATACAAAATAATTGATTGCATAAGTGGTCAGTTCATTCAACTACCCGTGACTGGAAATCTAGAATTTTTCTTAAGTAACCCCTTTAAGTTGGTAAGATTAGGAGTTACTAATTATTGAATATTAAAGAACTGAGTGCTCTCCCTAAAAATTAACATAAATGACAATAACACAATGAAATGAAAATAACATAAATAACATTCCATTAGAACGAGGAAGTCTACTTTTTACATTAGGCAGTGCATTTATTTCTCTTATACAATCATGCACATCTTATAAGCTTCTATGACTGTTTATGAGATAGTAAACACAGGAGCAGTTTGCTATTTGAATTGATGTGAAGGTAGATGCAAAGATGGTGGAAGGGAAACACGCCAGTATAGCTGTTGCTGATGTGGGTGTTTAGTGATGTGAAGAAAGAGATGCTGATTTTTAGCATTAAACTCACACACTGAAGGTTATCCTTCAAGCTGTGTGTATCTCAAATCTATTACATTAAAATGTATACACATGGATAGGTATTTTGCAAGAACTGTAAATTATCTCACAGTGGGGTATCAGATCAGCTTATAAACAGAAAGTAAATAATTACTTACAGAAAGCAAAACAGGAATGTGAAAAGAAAGTATGACAGCCGAGGAAGAAGTGAAACAGTTCCTAAAAAACCACTTAAACTTAAGGTACATCTCAAGGAAGCACTGCTGGGTATCTGGAAAATTGGAGGCTTATAGCAAGTAATGTTTAAGAGTTTTAGATTTTAATATTTTTACTCTGAGAGACTTGAATGCTCTAGAGTGTGAATGTAGACTTATTTTCTAAAAATGAGAAATAATGTTTTAGATGTTATACTAATTTAAGAGGTATTTTGATGTGGTCTCTTTATTTTTAATAATTGAGAATCATTGTTGAGAGCTAAAGGGTACTATTATTTCACTACTAAAATAAATATGCAAGCAGGCCCCTTTATTTCTACTCTGTCAATTGAATTTCCATATCACGGTGTCTATATCAAAAACAGAGGAGAAAAGTGTTTTCCCAATTTGATGTTTAAAATATCTGTCCAGGAAAATGCTATTTCCCAAACTCAAGACAGATATTTTACATTATAATCACTACTTAAGAAAAAGTGTCCCCAGCCAGGCATAGTGGTGGATACATTTAATCCCAGCACTCCAGGGAGAGGCATGTGGATCTCTGAGTTGGGGGCTAGCCTGGTCTACAGAGAGAGAAAGAGTTCCTGGACTGTCAGAGCTACACAGAGAAATTCTGTCTCAAATGATTGTTGTCCCAAGAAATGAGAAGGCATTTGCTGACTGCTTTTCTTTTATCTATCTTTTTAACTTCGTGGTGAACGACTATCGAATCCCAGAAAACTTAATGCTTGCTAACAAAGTACAACCAGTGAGAAAACATCTCATTGGAACAAGTCCAAGGTCTCATGTTGAACAGTACATTTAGTTCCTTTATTAACCATGTGAATTTCATGGAACTGCTGTGCTTTTTGAGATGGTGAATACAGGAGGATCTGAGAGTGATCTGAAGGTGGTTACTAAGATGGGGGAAGATTAAAAAAAAATGACAGTGCGCTATTGTGTCACCTGCTGTTCAGGATGTATCCTCTGTGAAGATTTTAGGTAAAACATTAGGTCCATCATTATTTTGCATCATTCTTGTTAGCAGTGTTCAACTAGCTTAACTTCCGTAATTTCAGGTTGAACACCACTTTAATAAAAGGTATAGAGAACGACCAGGAACATTTGCCAATAAAATTACACGTCTAAAGAAAATATTGTACAAGTTAGACATGTGTGTTCAGGAAACAGGCATGCAGATGCAGATATTTTAATTTAGAATTCTAAATGTATTTTATGAAAGAATAGGATTTTGCCGAGTTAATATTTGCTAGAGGAATCTAATTAATGGATTTAAACAATCTTGTCCAGGACTTCCTATGCTGATGTGAGGTGAATAAACCAACCTGTAATAAAGGTGACTATTTAAGAGTTTATAGGTAGACAGGTCTCTTATGAAGGTTAAGTTTTTTTTTTTTCCCACTAGGTTTTTTAATCATCAAATGTCTTTATGCTACCTCATCCACATGCTTTCTGACAAGCATTGAGTCATCTGGGCACACAGGCAGAGAGCCATAAATTCACCCCATAAACACAAATATGTGTTCACACGGACGCTGGTGTAGAGCCTCAGGAAGGTTTCTGCACTGGGTGCAGCAGTCTCCAGCTGCTCTGGGAAGAACACTTCCATTCTCAGCTGTGTGAATGCAGTGCAGTGAAGAGCCTCAGCGTGGAGCTCAACCACAGCCCACAGCAGCTCCCGGTGCCCTACCACCTTGGAGCAAGGTCACTCCGCAGCCCTCCCTCTGCTTTTCTCTCTCCTTTATCCAACTGGGAATTCAACAATACAATCTTGAGTGGAGTCTTCAGACTATAGCATTAGCTTATTGAGCAACTGCACCTGCTTTTAAATTTTAATGATGCATTTTTAATATGATAAATGTAGTATACTTGAAAGATTTCATATGCAGGTCAGATAAACTATGATTTTTGTTACTCTTCAAATATTATTTAGTGGATAAGGCCAATAGAGTTAGAGATGTGCCTATGACTTAAAAAGGCGGTAGTTCTGTCTCAGGAAGCAGAAAGAAAATGTGGGCAGCAAGGGCTTTTCAGATTTCAGAAATGAAATCACTTTAAGAAATAATTGGTAAGAGGAAAAATATGGCTTTTCAATATTCTAGATGAAAGTATTTAAGCAAACTATAGTTTATGGAAACAATGTAAGGATGATATGGAGATGTTACCACGGAAACTATTCTGGACGTCCTTTTCTGTGGCTTGAGGAAACAGAATTCAGGAAGTTTTGATATAGTTACTCGACTAAAATGGCATTATCTGGATATCAAATTTCTTTAAAAGTTTAGATCTCTTGCCCATCTTAAACACTTTAATCTTATAACTCCACAGGGAACTAACAATGATCCAGAGGGAGAAAAGGGAGGAACTAGTTTTGTTTTTTAAAGCTATTTAATCCACAAGGTGAAATAGAAGATTGAGGTGGAAGATTGAGTCAATTGCCTAGGTAATTAAAAAGATTCCCTGAAATTGCTCCAATTATCTGGATATTTCACAAGACAGAGAAGATGCTTGATTTAAATTAATAGGATATTAAACCAATTTCTGTAGTTTGTTTTTGAGAAACATTCTTTAGGGTGAAATGTTATTTTTAAAATGGCATTTTCACAAATAATAAAATAATTCATGATTGGTTTAGATAAATATTTATTTTCTGGTAAGTAATATTTTCCTTGCTTTACAATTTTTCAATTTTTTTTCTGACATGGAACTAACACCTATGTTTAATTTTTGAATTCCTCTTTTGGACTGCTAAACACATTTAAAAATACGTAAGTGACTGAAACTCAAGATAATCATCTTCAAACAGCTTTTTCTAGAAGGTAAGACGAAAGAGCTTAGAGGGCACCTACATTTTCTAAATCACTTCAATAAATTGAGTGCAGTTTATAATCGTTATAAACAAATGGCCCAACTTAGTCTCGGCTTTCTCGTGAAACACAGAACTAGAGTCTGTGGAATTTGTCAAGCTGTATCCTGAAAAGCAGCACAATGAGCATAGGCTTTGTTGAAAGTTAAAATGACTTCTATGCATACCGGGTTTTCGATAACAGAGGTAATTATAAGAAAAAAGAAGCCATTTAATTATAAGAGAGAGAGTTTCATACACGCAGAAACAGATGGAGAACATCAGTCTCTAATATCTTTCCTATTTTGGTGAAGACACCCACCATAGGACGTGCTTTGTGTTATTGCTAAATCAAAGGAGGGTCATTTGTTTAATGTGATGGCCATCATATTTGTCATTCTTTTTTTTTCAAAGACTTGATAAAGGTTCAGAAAGAACTAAGCCCTGGAGTTAATTTAATAAATTGCATAACCTAAAAAGTGGAAGAAAACAGAACGTTATGGGACAGTAAATCGTGTGACCAATGCCTCGGTGCAACGGACACTATCATTGACGTTTGTGAGATTATAACCAACAAAAATTTGCATGAGTATTTGAGTGTATTTGAAAGATTGGCTTACATACTTAAACTAACTTATTGATTATATGAACTATGCAGTCTTAGAGAAGAAAATTAAGCTTCCAACAAGCTGTTGCCTTAGACAGAAGAGCAGAATAAGACTCGGCTTCGTATATAGAGACCTGGCTGAACTTAACCTTGAGGAATAAACACTTGATAAGCTCTCTTTCTCTTGGATTGTATTCCATCACAGTGAAATCATTTGTGAATTTTGTCTTATGGACCAGACTATGAACTCTTCACTGGCAGTCACCACCTTTTCCATTCACATCCTCACAATAAGTGGCACATAGTCATAACCTGGTAAGATGCAATGTGTAGACACACAACTGTGGTTCTTCCTATGTATGTGAGCAATCGTTTGAATCACTTGGCTGGTCCATCTGCAGGCAGGTCTGCTGGGTACGTGGTGCGCTGCTTTCACCTTCCAGAGGAATATGTGCATCTCTCAGGGGGGAATAATAAAACTCCATTCCTAATCTAAGCACTTGCAGCAGGACCTCAGGAAGCATCATGCACACTGTGACTAGTAGGAATGATAGACAGACTGTGGGTGACATTACCGTCTGTGGGGAAGGCAAAGATGAAATTCTAGGTTCGTATGTACCCTGGCCTCTTTGCTGAGATGACAAAAGTGTGCACATTTGCTCTTGTGTGCTTTGGACATTAATTTACTAGAAACTGAAATGAGTCCAAAATCTATTTCTATTCTGGCAGGGTAGCATGCCAAAGCTTTTTTTTTCTTTATGTACTTTTGGCATATGTTCAATTATAATTAATTCTTAAAATAATGTTTTACTTCCATTCTGGTTCAAAGAAATGAAGTCCCACCAACAGTTATTTGCACCAGTAAGTGGCTAACCCATGCCTAGGATGCAGTGACAGTTGAAGCTGATTCGGGGATAAAATTTAGTTCGTAAAAACTTTCAAGTGAAACACTTGCATCCATCAAAGGGTCTCCTACTGCACAGGGCACAGCTTAATACAAATGGTAATGTGCAGACTACGTGGAGCCACCTGACACTGTTTTTGCTTGTTGCTTTCTGTGTTGTTGTTATGCACAATTAGACTACAGCTTGGTTTTATTTTCTGTTGTAATTTTGGCTCTTGGTATGTAGTGGTTACTTGGTAAGAAGTTACTGAGGAGGGCTGCAAAGATGGCTCAGTGATTAATGATACTAGATCTAGCTCTTCTAGAGGAACTGAGTTCCAGTCCCAGCACCCATGTCACAGCTATCTGTAACTCCAGTTTTAGGACATCAGATGCCCTCTTATGGCTTGTCTGGGCACCAGAATTTTATGTAAGCAAAATATATTTTATATATTTATAAGAATATATAAAATAATTTTAAAAGATATTTAAAAGTTACTGAATAAATAAATACAGTTCTTTCCCAAGAATCTACAGATCATCTATCTTCTGCAAAATTATTCAAGTGAATTAAAAAGAAGTTGTTGAAGATGCAGACTTGCCCAATCATAATTTTTAAAAATGAAATATAGTGGTTTAATTAGAGAAAACAAAAACTTTTAATTCCTCAGCATGTAAGTACAAATTTGTATATCTTTAAATTGTATTTTATTAGAATGTTTTACTTTAAAGATATTGTTTGCCTTGCTGGTTCAAGTTTCCTAAAACTGGCCCCAAAGTAAAGGTGCTAAGTGGCAATCCTGATGATCTGAATTTGATTCCCCAAATCTGCATGGTGATGGAGGAGCAAGCTGACTATACTGCAAATTGTCCCTTGAACTCCAGATGCATACCATGACATGAAACTGCACATACAACTAAATAAATGCAAATACTTCATTCATTTAAAAAAATTAAGCAAATTTGGCTTGAGACAAGGGCAGAATTTCTAACAATTTCTGAAATGACTTAAACACACTTTTGCCATTTTGCACTATGTGTTTCTTTGAAGCAGCATTCTCAGCTAAATGAAATAAAATAAAAATAATGATCAACTCAGAAAAAGTCTTGAAAATGCTCTATATTCTACTGTATTAAATATTCAGCCCAAATCTATTTTTATGTAAAAATAAAAGTAATATCCAACTTTTTCATATTTGCTTTCATCTTTAAAAATATTTTAAAATGTACTGAGTGTGTGTGTGTGTGTGTGTGTGTGTGTGTGTGTGTGAGAGAGAGAGAGAGAGAGAGAGAGAGAGAGAGAGAGAGAGAGAGAGAGAGAGAGAGAGAGAGAGAGAGAGAGAGAGAGCAGAGGGGCGTGTGTGTGTGCCATTGTGCATGTGTGGAAGTCAGAGGACAATTTGGGGGTGTTGGTTTTCTCTTTCCACCTTATGGATTCTGGAGGTTGAACAAAATCATCTTTGCTTTCATTTCAGTAAGTGGTTAAATTATAAGCACATCAGCCAATTGTTTTAAAACACACTTTAACGATTAGTCATCAGGGAATGCTTGATTTGTATACCTATTTTATACTCTTGTATATCTGGAAATGCTTAAATTTTTCCCAAGCATAAAGAAGATGAGGCGTGGAAAAGCTTTAGAAGGTTAGATTGGAGTGTAAGTGGAAAGTAGTTTGAGATTCACATGTGTACCCCCATGAAGCTCCCAAGGAAGGTGATATTTGTGTGATTTCATAAAGATGAGTGACATAGTGAAAGTGGGATATCAGTACAATGGACCAAGCAGTAATACTTCACAGTCTTTTGGAACATTGTAGCATCTCAAATCTGCACTGCCGTTTAAGAAATGGCTATAGTGGTTCATATGTTACACCATAAAGGAACAAATACACAAAGCGGAGGAAGACAAACTCCAAAGGGTATTTTGAAGGAAGGAGTGAGGGCGTTCTTCACTCACTGAAGAAGAAAAGGAGGGCCATCTGTGAGGTGATTCGAAGATTTCAGTTGTGTGTCTCTTGGGAAGGAATTATATAGAGAGAACAAGTTTTGAGGGAGAAGACAAAGTCACTTTATGTAAGCCCAGCTGGAGGTATGTGGAAATGAATTATTGATATCTTTGCAGAATATTAACTCTTTCAATATTATTTATGGATAACCAATCACATACCGATAACATAGCAGTACGTAGGGATGAAACTGTAATAAAGTCTTACCAACATGACTGCCTAAATGTGAGCTGAACAATAGACATGCTAATGTTGACAGAGGAAAGTCCACAAAGCCTCAACCCTGTACAGAGAACTACAAGCAACTAAAGAATCTGAGAGTGGGAAAAACAGTGTTCTCTAGGGAAGAGAACATCAACTGCTTACCAAATAATACCAATGGTCAGTCCTAAATACATACATTCAAGTAACATTATACAGACCGAGCAGGTTGTATTTATCTATTTAGAAATATATATTTATAGAGCACACACAAAATACGTTTAACAACAATTAATGAAAAAAGGTCGTAAATTTGAAAAGGAGAAAGGATGGGTTTATGGGAAGAGTGGGAAGGCAAAAATGATGTAATTACATTTTGATCTCAAAAAATGATAGAGATAATTTTAAAAATAGATGTTTTCTAACTCCTGAGAAGGAAATTATCCAGAGCTGTGGGGTAAAGAGAAATTAATCAGATCAAGGAGCGAGTAAGTGTGTTTCTGAGAAGATGGACGGCACCTATCAAACTTGGAGGAAAGAAAATGCCTGGCAGGATCATGAGACAGCTTGGTACGACTGGACTATATAGGGAGGCATGGTCACCACTATCAAACAAACATGACTGTAGTTTTGGAGGTTGACATAGGGTGGCTAAGACCCAAGCTGTAGGGTGGCAAGACATTGGTGTCTTCAAAATAATCTTTTATCCATGTCCTGGGCCTAATCTGGGGACATTGAGATGGAGGGTAGCTTTGGTACCTGTGTGTCCTGGATTAGAACCCCCTAGAATTCTTGGTATTAAGTTATGCTTCCAGGTTGGACCTGTCTCAGCTTGGTGTGCTGGACTCTGCTGACTGCCCATGGGAGACCTTGATTTGGAGGATGTGGGGACATGGATGGCTTGGGAGAGAGGGCTGGGGATGGGAGGAGGTGGGATCTGTGGGTGGTATGTAGGGTCAGTAGAAAATTTCTTAATAAAAAAATGGAGAAAAAAATTATGCTCCTAGGAAAAGGATCACATAAATGAATAATTTCCAGAGTGATAAAGAAAGAGTATCTGTTAGACTACACAAGTTTAATATCAAAAATTTAAAGGGAAAAATGAGTCATAGTGAACTGGACAGATTGTGTAGCTCATTTTTGTTGAGGAGTTTAGGGGATAGAATGATGAGCTTTAGCCTAATGTAGTTGAGGATGATTAGACTATGAGAACCTTAGATGGCCAAGACAAGACACTATATTTCCTTATTCAAATTATGATGTGTACATTTTCAAAAGACTCACAGACACAGAGATAGCTGTGGCCACTACTTCACAGGATTGTTGTAAGGACTTAGATCCACACCTCAAATTAACCTGTTAAACACTCAGTACTGAGGACCTGATTTGGAATTGTGGCATATACTGGAAACACAAATATACTCTCCCAGGAAGCAAAATCCTAACAAAAGTTCCTGAGGAGAAGAGAATCAATACAAGAGCATGTTTGGTTACATTTTCTTAGCTGAATGACCCAAGGAGGAACCTTATGATGAAGTCCCTGTGGTGGAATGTTTCTGTGTCCTGGGTGGCTCCTAGGTGGGTGATAACAATGAAGGTTCACTATTGTCATCTTTTTTTTTTCTTTTTATGACATCTGAAGCTAACCCATTTAAATTCACTTTCCTATTATATGAAATATATATAATTTCATACCATATACACATTATTTCTTCAGATATGTTAGAATACAGAATTCGATATTGTCCAGAATTATATACCTGGGAATGGCTGCTTAACTCTGGAAGTTAATCTCATATTCTGAGGCAGACCTTCCATTGAGCATTTGAGCATACCCTGGGATGGCCACCATCCCCAAACACAGAGGATAGGAAGGACAGGGCCTGGTGCAGGGGCAAGCTGGGTGCAGTAAGGGCAGATCTTCTCTGGAGGCTTCAAGTGATTAAGCCATTGACTTAAATCTGTGTGCTGGAGGGAGCATCTTTCCACATAGCAGATCCTCTGGAGTGACATTTAGGTAATGACATTTTTCTGTATTCCTGGGCCAGAGCTCACCTGGCCTGGTTACAACTATGTATGCAATACTTGCTCGATGATTCTTAAATGTTTTTCTTCATGTGACTGTCAATAATTCTGTAAACAAGAAGTTAGAAGGATAACAGATAGTTCTGTTGGATTTTAGAGAAAAAGTCTGCTTTTAAAAATCTATCATCTATAATGTTATCGATTATCTATACTGGTGTTTATGACCAGTCAGGGGGCAAGAAATCACCAGTGACAGTCTGTGTGCATTAAAATTTACCCTAATCCTGATTCTTGGTGCTTGTCTGGGGCACAAAGTACTTGCTGTAGAGTATATATTGCTGAGCTGCAATGAAAGCAGTGTGATCAAGATGGGGAAATCGTGTTTGAATTACATTACAGCTGCCCTGGTTCAAACTTAAGATCATAGAAACCCCAGGAAGGAATCCTGTGCCTGTTACTACAGAACTGAGTGTGTTTTTCTTTCTCTTCTCTGAACAAAGGTGGGTGCTATCAAGACAGTAGATAGAATTGAAAACAGAGACCCAGGCATGTATGAACAACGTGGTAAACAGAAGAAACGAAACACATTTGAATAGGATGATATACAGGTCCAAACAAAAAGGTTGAGACACAAGTTTCTTACGTGTGCTGGTGCTGCCAGTAGATACTTATGAGATGCTCTGTGAACTTGCATATGTGAGCTCTACCTTCCTGAAATGGGCCTCTGCCCATGTTTTACCGTCTTAGTCACTCTATGAGCCACTACACCAAATCAGGTCCTCAGTATTGAGCATTTGACAGGTTAAGTTGAGATGTGGATTTGTTAAATCCTTGCAACAATCCTGTGAAGCGGTGGCCATAATTCTCCCTCTGTTCCTGTGAGTCTTCTAAAAACGGAAACATCATACTTCACATATTGCTGTGAAGGGACACCATGACCAAAGCAACTCTTACAAAACAGAAAGGATTTACTAATTTGGGGCTTGCTTACAGTTTCAAAGGTTTTGTCCATTATCATCTGCAATGAGGCCACTCCTCCTAATCCTTATAATGTTTTATAATAGTCCCTGGTGACTAAGCATTCAAATATATGAGCCTGTGGAGGACATTTGTATTCAAACTACCATATTTAATGACAATCTTCCTTGCATAAAAGACATCCAATAAACAACAACAACAAAATCTTTGCAGGGAAAAAAAGACATCCAAATTATAGTTCTCAATTGAACACAATGTGCCTGAGATTTTGAAAGTTTGAGACTTGGTACAAATAACTAATTTCCTAGATTTCTCGATCATTCATGAAGTTTTGGGTCCATAAAAATATCTAGATAAAGATGAATAATTGTGACAAAAGACACACAAATACACACACACACACACACACACACACACACACACACACACACACTCATACCTTTCGAGCAGGCCAAAAGAGGGCTCATTGTGTTGCCATTTAGATTTCTTGTCTCATTGTTGAATATTCTCCCTCTAGATTTATAAAATCAAAATGAAACGCTACAGTTCTTACCCACCCTGTGCAGCAGGGTCTGGCACTTGTTCCACATTCCTTCACTGGAGAATCCTAACTCAGACAGGGCACTTACTGAAATCCCACTTTGGAGAGCTTCCTCCTTACAATGTTGCTCATCATTTAATACATTTTCAGTTCTTATCATCTGCTGCCCTGTGGTAATATGTATTCCTTATGCCCCTTGCTCTTACACATTTTCCACTTCTTAAAAGTACGGTAAAAGTTATAAAGTCTGTCTTCAGTCCTCCCAATAAAGCCAAACTCACCTTCTGGTTAAGTAACTTGGTGATGGATTAATATTATCCCTTCTGAAATATCAATGGTCCCTTACCTGTTAATCTGAGGCTTAGTGGCTGCAAGTTACCTTTTTTTTTTTTTTGTATAAGAATCTCTTTGTCAGTCTTTTCCTTCTCTGGACAGAATATATGAGGCACTGTACATTAGAGATATGAACAGAGGTGAACTCCTCTGTTTTACTTTATGGAAGAAAACATGATTACACTGATTTCTCCCTTCGGATTCTCTCCTAGAATAGTGGAAGCTAAAGTACTCATTTTGGTATCATTTACCAGAGTTAATTACAACACACTAACTAATATAAAATACCTTATTTTCCAGCTTCATTAAACTTTATTATAATTACCCTTTATTATTTCAGTCTTCAAAGTCCTTTGCTTTTGAGGGTGGGAGTGAGTGGGAGTATGGTGTAGAAATATTTTGAGTATTGGAAGATGAAATGACCTTTTGCATTACTCACTTTTGAACCATGTTTCACTTTTTGCAGCAAACATGCACGAGTTGCCATGGAAATGTACGACGTTTACATGTCAAGTGTGGGTGTACATTCAGTGGTCTCCACTCTTCTTATGAGAAAGGCGATGTTTGAATTAAATTACACAAAATACTGATTGTTCTTCAACATTACTTTAAACGATGCCCAACTTTAGGTGCGTGATAAGGAATTAGATACTTCCTTCTGGACAGAGGGCTTTGTGATACAGGGAAAGAGTGACTCTATTTGCAGATGTTGGGGGGAAATGTAGATTAAGGAAAGTCTGGAAGCACAGCTACACTTAGGCTGGGCAGTCTTATTTTGGACGCTATCCTCAGTATTCTTCACTTGCCATCTTGTGATATAAATCTCATTACATTGTACAGATCAAGTACTTAAAAGTCTTGAATTTGTGCTTTAACATGATGGGTCAGAGTTATCAGCTTTGATAAATCAAATGTATTCATATGCCTACAGAGCTAAATCGCACATAGATGTCTGGCTAGCACACAGGTGTTAGAGAAACTCATAGAAGGAAACATGAAGGCATGCTTATAACAATCAGTGGGAAAAGAGGCCCTGCATTTGAAAGAGAGCAAGGAGGGGTCCATGGGAGAGTCTGGAGGGAGGAGTGGGAAGGGTGATATGATATAAATATATTATAATCTTGAAAACAAAAGAAACAACTTCTAAAATAAACATTATATCTAGAGTTAGACTGCTTAACTCAGAGATCATAGGCTGTGGAGTGAGGAGTTCTGTAGGACTGTCTTCCACCAGGTATTTTGAATCTCGACATCCTCTCATCCTCTTTTATAAGAGTGCTAATTCTGTGTTCTAGAAAGAAGTGGAAATGTGAGAATGAATTCATTATTTAGCAAATGACTTGAAGATTCAAAAACAATCACTGAACAAGTGCCCAGAATCTATAAAGGGTTCAGCTTTCAATCACTATTCTCACGTCTGCAAATACCAGACCTAAAGGCTACAGAGAGCCTCATTTCCCCAACTGTTCTTATCATGGACAAAATTTTGAAGAAAAAAATATCAGTGCTCAATTTATGTCTTTCACACCTCATGAGGTGAGAAATTCTAGTCAGGCCCTAGAAACATTTTTGGTGTACTGGAATTTGATCCCTGTGAAATTTAGCAGTTTCATTGCGACAGCTTTAGCTTAAATTTGCATAGTTTTCTTTTGCATTGTTTTAAAGTTGTACTCTTCTTTGCTAGTAACAGAGACGGCAGTGAATACAAATAATGATATCTGCCTCCTCTTGTTCAAAGTGTGCAAAAAGAGGTGGATGGAAACGTTCCTACAAACTTTCAAGTTGGAGGATGTTTTCATTTATTCTTCTATTGAAAATTGACTTCTTTCATATATTCTGATTATTCTTTCTTTTCCTCCCACTCCTCCTAGTACCCCACCCCCCCATCTGCATCCACATTCTTTCTGTCACTTCTTGTTTGTCTGTAGGTTAGGTGGAGCTTGGGGAAGCATGCTGAAGAGAGAGAGGAAGGACAGTAGGTGCTAGAGGAGTCAAGGACATCACAAGAAAACAATTAACCTTGGTTCATAAGAGCTCACAGACTCTGAACCAACAACCAGGGAGCCTGAATGGGACTGACCTAGGCCCTCTACAGATATGTGACAGTTGTGGAGCTTGATCTCCTTATGGGACTTCTAACAACAGGAGCAGGAGCTGTCTCTAACTCTTTGGCTGGCTTTTGGGAACCCATTCCTCATACTAGGTTGCCTTGTCCAGACGTAACACAAGGGGAGGTAGTTGTTCCTACTGCAACTTGGTATGCCGTGCTTTGTTGATACCTGTGGAATGCCTGCCCCTTTCTGAACAGAAATAGAGAAGTGGACAGGGGTGGAAGTGGTGGTGGGGGGAGGGGATGGGAGGAGAGAAGAGAGAGGGGAAATTACAATCTGGATGCAAAATAAATAAATAAATTTAGTTAAAAAAAAGAATCCCACAAGAAAACCCACAACTAGAAACCATAATATGGGTAAAAGGACCTGCAAAGTAAAAACAAAAACACAAAACACAAACACAAACCATTCTAAAAAAAAAAAAAAAAAAAAGAATCCTGATTTAATATTGGGAGACAAAGAACCTCCATAGATGTCCTTGGGTTTGTTTTGTGTTGGCCATTTACATTGGAAATAAGGCCTCCCCTTAAGAGTGATTTGTTTCACCTGTGACACTTATTCCCTTAAAGAAATCTAATTTTTCACCTGTAAGATGCTGTTAATTGGAGATAGCTTCCGAGTTAGAGATGGGCACTTCTCCTCTCAGCTTGAGGACCCCATCTGGTGCGGATCCATGCAGGCCTGTGTATGATGACTCAGTCTGTGTGAGTTCACATGAGTGACAGCTCTGTTGTGTCTACAAAGACCTGATTACTTGTTGTCTTCCATCCCCTCTGGTTCTTACACTCTTTTTGCCTCCTTTCCTGACAAGTTCCCTGGTCCCTGAGGAAAGGGATTGATGGAGACATTCCACTGGGAATTGAATGTTCTCAAGTCTCTTACTCTCTGTAGAAGGTCTGGCTGTGAGTATCTGTATTTGTTCTCATCTACTGCAGGAGGAAGCTTCTCTGATGATGGCCGATCAAGGGATGGATCTATGGGTATAGCAGAATGTCACTGAGAATAATTTTACTACTACATTCCTTTATCAGAACAGCAGTATTTGGTTTTCCCCTAAGTCCCTGGACTGTCTAGTCTCAGGTTATTGGCCACACAAGTAGCTTTGGGGATGGGTTCCATCTCAAAGAATGAACCTTAACTGAAATCAGGTATTTATTGGTTACCCACATAAGGCTTGTGCCACTATTGCACCAGTGTGTCTTGCAGGTAGGTCCCTCTTATAGATCAAAGGGTTTGTAGCTGGGTTGGTGTTTATGCATCTCTTTTAGTAGCATGTAGAGTATCTTCCAGTGCCATGGATAGTAGTCTGTAGAGGTGAAGGCTCTATGTAGGCACCTGCTTGACTTCTCCATGTTCAGTGAATTATGTAGGTGTTGTCTTTAGCAATAGGGCCTTACCAACAGTTTGTGGAGAGGTGTCAATAGCTTTGACAATGACCTGAGTTGTTTTGGGGGCAGGTTCCCATGGAAGAACTTTGGCCAAGAACTCAATTAGATGTAACCCATTCCTGGTACTGGAAGATTCATTTGGTGGCAAGAGATGTAATGCTAGAATATGGATTTAAGGCTATGATTAGAATCTTAATCTTAAAAATGAAAGCAAGATACAATATATATTTTACTTAAAACATATTTCCTGGTTTTGATTGGTTATTATAATGAATCTTCTATGTAAAATTTTTTTGACTGTGGGTCTTCAAAAGCTTGAAAGAAATATTTACCCAGAGAGTCTGTGTTAATAAGTTCTGATATTTTTTCATACATATTAGTTAATACTTAAAAGGGGTGTTAATTCCTCAAGGCCACTAGATAAGCACAGTTGTACCATTATTACCTTTATGCAATTAAGTAATAATCTCCACAGGTTTGTAATTTACTCTTAAGAAGCAGCTTCATTCACTAAGAAAACAGACTGAATACACCATCTGATTGATTATCTTGTCATCTTGTCAAGTTTAGAGAACCCAGCAGTGGATGGGAAGTGAACATCATTCTAAATTTGAGAAAAGAATGTTGGGCTGTACATTAACATATTTCTCCAGATCTGTTCTTTCCCATTCCTAAGTCCTAGTTTATTGCAATCACTGCATAACCAGCACTTTTGATTACAGGGCTTATTTTCAAAACCTATTGTATTTGTGGATATGAGATGGTTTTCTAAAGTATCATGTTAGTGATTTCTTAGCTCAAAAATAATTTGTTGTTCATAACACGAACAATAATAAGTATTATTTGTTTCTATCTATCCATCCTTTCAAAACAAAATTGGTCCACTATGCACCACAGAAAACGTTGCAGGTATGAACCAGACTCAGTGTAAATACAAAATTCAACACTCACTCCAACAAGTTATTAAGAGCCTGCAATTAAGTCTTGGCTTTTGAATGGGTTTAACACTGATAGTTTCACAGTTTTGTGATTTTGTTTCTGCTATCATTATGACTTGCCATATCTTCCAGGTTTTGTATATCAAATTATCACCCTTCTCTATGGCCAGGGCCAGATGATTGTTTTTCATGAAAAATGAATTTATTATTATTATTGTTGTTGTTGTTGTTGTTAGACTTTTTGAGAAGAGCGGCAGGTAGCATAGGCTGCTTTCAAATTTACTGTGCAGCTAAGGGTGACCTTTAACTACTGAGCCTTTTGCTTCTACCTCCCAAGTTCTGAAATTTTAAAACCTGTATGTTTATTGCAACAAATGTTTATGTTTGAAATTACTAAAACGTGGTCTATTCCAGTTTTCACAAACTTCTCTTAGCTATTTTTGCCCCTAATTGCATGCATAGGTATGCTGTCCACTGGCAACTGAACTCTTAGGGGCAAAAATGACATTCTGGCATATCGTGCTTCTCTCTGTGTCAAAATAGCAATCCAGTAGAATAAATATTGAAAAAATGACTCTTTAGTCACTAAATATTTTAATACCATGTCTCTCAGGTGTGCATCTCATATTTATTTTGTGGCCAAACTCCTTCATTGTTAGCTTGAAATTTGACATTTGCTTCAACTTTTGTCACAGATTGTCCTCTTTAGCATAGATTTTTTTTTTCCTAACCTTAACATACTAGAACCAAAATCATTGCTCTTAAGGGAACATTATGTGGATGATATGCCAAAGCATATTCTTGTGTATGTATAATGTAATTATATATTAGTTTTAGATGTTTACATTTAGAAAATAGTTATTTCTTTTGTTTTGTTTTGGTTTTGTTTTTTTTCCATACAGGGTTTCTCTGTGTAGTTTTGGTGCCTGTCCTGGATCTTGCTCTGTAGACCAGGCTGGCCTCCAATTTACAGAGATCTGCTTAGCTCTGACTCCTGAGTGCTGGGATTAAAGGCAAGTGCCACCACTGCCAGGAAAAATAGTTGCTATTTCAAAAGATGCTTATAGTCAACATTCTAGTATATAGAGAGCAGCTCTTATAAGCCTTGACCCCTCATTGAGGGTCTATTAAGACAGTTGATGGCTGCTTCGGGGTAGAGAAAGAGAGAGATAGTTTTCTTTAAGGCTGTGGACCCCAGTAAGTCAATCATGCTTCAGTAGATAGTCCTACTCATTTGCATATGGGGCATCACAAATAGGACTTAGTGAGATTAAAAAAAAATCAACGAAAAAACAATACCAAGTTGGAAAGTGACTTGGGAGATAGTAGAAGGATATGGGAGCAGTTAGGAGGTGGATGATATGATAAACATACATTGTATTTATGAAATTCTCAGAAAGCTAATAGAATATATTTGAAAGGGATGGTGCTGGGAATTTATGTACTGTTTCTCATAGGTACATATATGGTTATTTAAAAATTCCATCAAGGTGTTTCTGGTATCTTTAAAGGAGGCCATCCCTTTGTCATCTCTATTTCATTAATTTTTGCTGGTGCCATACAATACTTAAATTTTAAGTTTCAGACAAGGGGGAATATAGAGAACTATATTTACAAAATCCAGATATTCTTCATCTGAATTTCAGCCATGAAGCAACTTGTCATGCCACCAAAGCAAGATATGTCACTATGGAATTTGATTTATTGCATGCTTCAGTTCTTAATGGAACAGAATAAGGCAATCTACCATGATTGTTGCTTCGAGCATAAGGTTAGGGAAGAAGTAGTGCAAACAACCTCAAAACTGGATGATGGAAGCTATCCGCCGCTCCCCGGGCTCCTTGCTGACATCCACCTTGGATCCTCGGGTCACTCTCAGCCAGATCATCTCAATCATTGGCCTCCTTGTGTGACATCTGAACAAGCTGAAAAATTATTTTTGAAAAACTGGAAAAATAAGCGGTTACCCTGCATCCTCTGTGGGAAATTTGGAAGTCTGCTTTGTAGATATGAGAAATTCATGAGGCTGAAGTGATTTATGTCCTCTTCCAAGAATACAGGGATTGGGGTAACAGAGAACCTTCTTATTACTCATATAACTCACTGCAAGGTCAGTGGCCAATAAAGACATCACTATCGGTGATTAATTGTAGATGAGCACCACCCCTAACTTTCCTTTGATCCCAGAGACCCAGTTAAACGCGATGATGGGGCCTTTAGTGTTCCAGCTTCGTCCTTCTCAGGCACCTAGCACGACACGGAAGGAGAGAATTAAAAGACAGGAAATGAGAGGCTGATGAATGTCACCTGGGGGGTAACATGCCTCCGTAACTAAAGATGCTTCAGCAGGATGAGAAATAAAATAGTTTTTCCCCCAGCGTCAGAGCTATCCTAATGCGTTCCTCTTAACTCACATGTTTCTGCAATGGCTGGTGTTTCAAAAATACCTCATTGCTTGCTTTTTCTGTAACTGAGAAATAAATTTGGAGTTTGAGGGTGCAGTAGTGGTTAGGACTTAATCTCTGAAGGACACTTAACCGAATTCAGAGAGGCTGCTCTTAGGCAGATTGTTAGGTCACAATTAAAGATGGTTATGTCTATTCAATTTTGTTTTACTTCTTATTTCTATTCATAATCTTCAAAGCATGTTAAAATCCCTTTAAAGAAATTATATATATATATATATATACATATATATATATATACACACACACATATATATATATGCAGTATATACATACACACACACATATAGATAGATATAGATAGATATAGATATACAAAATACATAGGATTCTATTTATTTCTTTCTCTGTTCCCCTCCCTGTGCCTCTATGTGTTTATAAAGCAGAATTTCTCTCGAACATCTTTTTTACTCTCTATACCAGCCATATTTGCAGTATGCAAGCTAGTGAACAAACATTTGTAGAAAACCTGCACTTTCCAAAATGTGTTCATGTATTTAGCCCTGCTAATTCACTTAATAATGCTTTAAGAGATGAGTAGCTTATTACCATTTTAATTCCATTTTCAGATGCAGAAACGGGTGTACAAATCCAGTGGTTATCCTTACCATTAGAGTTGAAGCCAAATGCAAAGATAAATCTAAAACTTCCAACCTTCTATTTGAATTTGGTCCTTAAATTTGTTAAATGCTTAGCGAATGTTTACAGTGAATGACTCTGTTTGAAACTCCACATGTGCAGAGGGGTAGGAAATATACTGGAAATGCAGATCACTGGCACTTTCTGAGAGAAAAGTTAGGTGTAGAGGAAAGGGACAATGCCACTAAATAGCACAGTTCTGTTCTTAAGAAACCACATCTAGATACTCTTGAGTCCAGAAAGAAAAGTTTCTAAAAGTCAATTCTAGTCATTAACTTGGTGCAAGGGCCTCTGGCCATGCTGTTGGGGGGATACCTTGATTAAATGGAGGTGTGAAGACCTGTCCACTGGGAGTAGCAGTTTTCTTGGGCTATATGAAAAGGAGAAAGCAAGGTGAGAAGAAGCATTCATGATACTTTGTTTCTTGACTATGGATGCAATGTGACAACCTGTTTCAAAGTTGCTGCTGCTTGTGATTTTCCTGCCATGATAGACTGTAAACTGAAGAACAAGCCCAAGGAAGCCCATTCTCCTTTCCATTGCTTTCATTAGGACATTTTATCATAGCATTAGGAAGAGTCATTAACACAAAAGACATCATAAACAGAGGCCCCAAACAAAATATTCCCTCTATTCTTCACATAAGAATGGAGGAAGCATACACACAGAAAGAGTAGATGACAAGATAGAAGGAGAAACTGAAGATGCTCTGAACTACTTAAGATACAGGGGATGAAGATGACGTTTTAAGACGTGGAGAAATGATAGACACACTTTCTTGTCTTTGTCATCAAGGACAACATTTTCTCTCTTGATATTTTTTGTTGTTACTGCTTTCAATTCCCCCTTGTGTTTTCCTTGGCTTCCATCTTCCTTGAGTTTCCTTTGATGAGACTGCTCATTAACAATAATAAAGAAAAATGGGCCATTAACTTGAGAAGGAGTGGGGATGCATAGAGGGGAGAAAAGAGAAGGGGAAAGTGATAAAAATATGTTTAATTGTGGGTTGGGGTTTAGCTCAGTGGTAGAGCGCTTGCCTAGCAAGCACAAGGCCCTGGGTTCAATCCTCAGCTCCATATATATATTAAAGTATAATTAAAGTATAATAAATTAAAGTATATTAAAAACATTTGATGCTCATCTTTGTTTAAAAGACAAGAATAGGGGATACCCCTCTGAGGGAAAAAAATACATTCTGTGATTTAGTTGCTAGCCACAGCTCTGCTTCCTATCAACAAAAGCATCTTGACACTTTTGTGAATTTGCTACCAGCAGGCTTGGCAACTTTACCAAGTAGCCATGTACTCAGACAATTCTTATTGCTAGGAATATTTTGGAAGTGAAGGTAGTTCTTAAGCAGCCAAGAATAAGAGGCTCTGAATGTGACCTTCAGCCACACACCCCTGGGACAGACACATCTATAGTAATTGAACATTCCTTAGGAACACTGACCTGCTTAACTTGGTTGACACAAGTTATTTCTTAAATATAGTGAGGTTTTTCCTAAAGGAAATGAGATTATAACATTTTCCATGTCTCATGCTTATAGATGTTTGGTGTTGTATTACCGATACCCACAGACTACATTTATCTAAAATAATAATGAGCAGAATATGTCTGATGATTTAATAAATATTCAGAATGGCAGCTTTTCAGGATAGAAGTTAATATCTGGATTTTATAAACAGTGCTCTTAGCTGTGCTCACTGGATAATGGTTAGTACAGTCATTGACTCGGGATTTGCCTAATTGTTTTATAGAGAAGATAATTTAATCAAATGCTTAACTTATTGTCAAAAATGGTAGATTAATGCATGCATGCTTTTAGAAGTTATGTCTACGAGAAATCTTATTTTAGAAATCCCTTAATCCAAACACAGTCTCAGAATAAAAATAGCATTTTCTTTTTTCTTTTTTTTTTTACCTTTTCATTTCATCTGCTGTTTCACTGTGGTGCCAAATTGCTCTTCAAAAGTCTTAAGACTCTTTCAAGATTCTCACTAATTTCAAGTGATAACTAAAATCATTGGTCATAGATCTAGTGTCAAACAAGCCTTTATCTCTTCCTGTGGGCGGCTATCTTCTTGAAGGACGTAAGGGGAAAAAAAAAAAACTCTATTTCTTTTTCCAGTTGAAAATGGACAATTTAGCCGCCGCATGTCTGCCAATGCACCTCTGTATGAGATGTAATTATATGTGAAATAATAACCTCGCTGCCAAATAGTTTTCAGTGCTTTGCTTTTTATGAGAAACAATACATTTTTAGTTCCAAAAGGCAATAAGATAATGACATTCAAGTCAATCTCTTGCTGCTCTTACTTTCTTATACATTTTTTAAGTCTATGGCTCATCCTTTTCTAGTTTCCAAATGTTAAGATGACAATCTCCTATTATAATTTAGATAACATAGCCTTTGGTTAATTTTCAGCCTCATTTTTTTCCTGAATACGGATGTATTAAAAAGTCCATTCTCAATTTATGATAACAGGTTTTAGAAAACACTTCTGTCATATAAATCATCAGCTATTCTATAGTGTTAGTAGTTTATAATATGCTGTTTCCACTAATCTATTTTAGTAAATTAAAAGCTTGTTCACACAGAAAAAAGGAGACAAATAAAATAAAAGTCAATAATAGCAAACAATATTTATTTAGCAATAACCGTGGATCAGCCATTAGGCTAAGAGCTTTATATGCACACTCACAGCTTTTCCTTCAGAATGCCAGAATCTTTGCTGATTTCAAGTATCAAATTTTGTTTTTCATATATGATTTTTCTCTCTTGCTCTTTCAAGGGGCATCATTGTGTCAGAGAGTAGAAAGCAAAATTATCAGAATCTGAAGAGACTGTGGTCTTTTGTTTCTTAGCTACAATAACCGAGGCTCACTGAAACACAAGTTGCAGATGTAGGCTAATGTTTGAAGGGTCAGTGAGCCAAACTCTAGAGAGAAGGAGACACAGCAATGACCTATTGTTTCTCTGTTGGGAAGACATCTTGAAACTTGGGAAATGAGGAGAGCATACATATGATTTACTGCTACAATGTCACAGCAAACCTAGAGTGTCGTCTGGTGACAGGACTATGACCACATCTTACCGAGGAAACTGTGACTAGGTGTCCTCCACTGTTGCAGTCATGTAAAAATTTGGTGGGGGCTACAGAGTCTACTTCTAACATGGCTCACCATATCCCTGGCAGATTGCTGCTGATTGTTGAACCATGGCTTATTTTCCTTAACAACTGGATCTCCCTAGATAAGGTGGTTTTATGACATGGTGAGTAACTTTCCACTGTGGGAGTGATACAAGGTGACTGGCAATATCTCTTGTGATTCCTTAGAAGTAACACATTATCTCTTCTGCCATATTCTGTTTCTACATTAAGACTATCTCTGAGACATTGTGGAAGGTGCCTACTCTAAGGTTTGAACACCAGAAGATGCACTGAGGACAAACTTGTGGTCTGGTTTCCAGAACAGCATATACCATAGTCCAAGAACATCTTTTCCTTTAAAACTATGAAAAGAAAAAACAAACAAACCACAAAACTCCTGAGGGCTTTACCTCATACAAGCAGAGTGGATAGTCTCAAAGTGAATGACAAGAACTCTGCTTACCCAATAGCTTATAGGCTTGTTCATAGTCAACCAACATATGTTTATGTAGTACATTGTGTTGCTGATCTAAGCAATGGAAATTCACTGGAAAAATGAGATTGGAAAATTCTTCCTAGCTTTAAGTATATGAGTTGTATTGTAGATATGTCCTTTGGCACCAGATTCCCCATGACGTGTTGATCTCTGCACCAAGTCCATTTTTCTACAGTGCCCTGCAATTGCTTTAAAGAGAAACTACTTTGATGAAGTGTGAGACCTACACTTATCTGTGGTTAAAATGAATTTTAGAGTGTTGTTAGGAATTATACTGGTCTAGTAAAATGACAGCAGAAGCATCTCTTCTAAGATCTATACTATACTAGTCCCAGGTAGTTGTCTAGGTTTCTAGTACCAGCCACGATTTTTCACCTCTTGATAGATTTCAGACAAAATAATAGCATAGTTGTCTTAGTTGGGGGTTTCAATTGCTGCTCTGAAACACATGACCAAAAGCAAGCTGGGAAGGGAAGGGTTTATTTGGTTTGCACTTCCATATTGTTGTTCATCTTTAAAGGAAGTCAAGACAGGAACTCAAACAGGAGCTGATGCAGAGACTATGAAGGGGAGCTGCTTAGTGGCATGCTCCCCATGACTTGCTCAGTCTGCTTTCCTGTAGAAGCCAGGACCACCAGCCCAAGGGTGGTACCAACCACAATGGTGGGTCCTCCCCCATCAATCACTAATTAAGAAAATGCCTTACAGATGGATCTCACGGAGGCACTTTCTCAATTGAGCGTTTATCCTTTCAGGTAACTCTAGCTTGTGTTAAGTTGACCCAACACTAGCCAGCACAACATAGTACATGCATTTACTGAGCGTATGGGTACCACCACATGGCATAAAAAATAAAATGTTTGAGACATAGTCCCTGGCTTTTTTTATCTGAGGAATTTTTCTTATTTATAAAATATAACCAAAATCCCAAGAATAGTCATATTTTCCATACATGTTTTCCATTTTACTCATGTGACACTACTTTGTATGCTTTAACCCATATTAAAATTAATATGTATGTTTGTATGTATGCGTATGTCCTTACACAATTTTAAATGATTTATCTCCAAGGAGGCAGTGCTTTGCTGAGACAGCATCTCAGTATGCAGCCCAGGTAGCTTCAAACTGTTGGCAATCCTCCTACCTCTACCTTTTAAGTTCTGAAATTACAAACATGAGCCACCAGATCCAACACATAGACAGGGTATCTTAAATTCAACTTTATGCATGGGAATTTATTAATGATGGAAAAATTTAGTTCTAGGTCCTTGCTGCTTATTATTTCATTTTGTTAAACTTTGGCTTTAGGGTTGAAGATATAGCTCAGTGATAAAATGGCTGCTAAGTACCTCTTGTAGTTTAATCCTGAACACCTACAGATAGACTTTCTGACATACAGATACACATTTTTAGTGTACTTATAGAATTACTCTTGTCCCCATTTACTCCCTATTGTGAAACTTCTACAAAAACATAACCCTTCCCTGTCATTGCCCTCTGTGAGCACAGAAAATTCTTGTCCCTCTCCAAAATCATCAATAGGTGATATTGTTGTCACCATCACCTTTAAAGTCCTGCTCTAAAGTCTGCTGTGTGAGCACTGCTGCTAAGAGTTCCAGGGGATGACATTCATGACAATCATTTCAAATTTCTTCTGCTAGACTTCAAATTCTTTTCTTTTAGTTTTCTCCTTAGTTGAAATAAAGGATAGCACAATGTACAAACAATTTACTTTAATATTCATCATTATAAAAGCTCTTATAGGTTTGAGCCAGAGTTGTAACAAAACAATGCCAATAAAACTGCTCCTATCAATGATCTTGACAGCGTTTATGCTGAGGCTGCAACTCTGGGAGCTTATGTGCATCACAGAAATCAGAGTGTTGATTTCTGAGTGGAGGGCTCATAGGATATCAATTAGAGCCTGGGCATTTGAGATGGGATGTGGTACATTCAGCAATCCATTCAAAAAGCTTGATTAAGAATTTTCTGAATTATTTGGTTAAATATTTCATTTCAAAGATGATGCCTTATCAAACATTTACCACAGAACACCAGAAATTGTGGGAAACCAGGTACAGAATGTTTTCCCAAACATTGAAGAATTTATATTTTCATAGCAAGAATTTACCTAGTACTTTTGATTGGCAAAAAGAGCTTCAAATTACATTCTTTCTATTTTTCAATACAAAGAATTGTTAGCCCTTGCAGGGAGCAGGTGTGTCTCTGACTCTTGCCTGCTCTTGAGAATTTTCCTCCTGTTGAGTTGCCCTGTTTGGCCTCAGTAGGAGGACTTTCACCTTGTCTTATTTATTGTATCTTATTTTGTCCTGTGTGGTGTTGTCTCTTGGAGGCCCAAAGGAAAACAGAATGGGTGTGGATGTGGCAGGGGGAAGGTGAAGGTGGGCTGGAAAGGGTGAAGGAAGGGGAAACTGTGGCCAGGATGCATTGTCTAAGAGAATCAAGCATTTTTGTAAAGAAAGAATTGTGAGACTGATTGCTGGTTTTGAATATCTGAATGGCAATAGTACTTATAACGAATTAAAAAAACATAAAAGAAATGAGTGGTTTTAATTCTCCTTGGTAGTATATAATCTAATTGGTAAAATGTTGGATGGTATTTCTGTCCTCTTTATTTTCCATTTCTAATGTAGAACCAATTAAGAATAAGCAATTGGAAATACTTCTGAACATAATTCTGCGATCCCTTTTATAATATAGTTAATGTAATTCCTGCAAGTAAATGGATATCAATTTCAATAAGGTTCTCAGATGAGGGTGCTATGAGGCCTTCTTCCTGTCTTTTACATCAGACAGTTATAGTTATGTACAGAAGAAGGAAGGTGTGATCTCATTAGGGTACTACAAATACCTGTCCACACAACTGCTTCTACTACAGTTAATACACATTTTCTTTAAAAATATAGAGGATGAATTTTCTCCATTTTATTTAGATAATTTGAAACAATTAACTAAATATCTTAATATATAATTTTATTCATAAGATAGATCATTTCTGTGGGCTTATATACAAGAGATAACACACATATATGTATAACATTTATTTATGTATATGTACATATGCATCTATATATATATATATCAACAGACACACACACACACACACACAAAACACGTGTTCGTGTGTTATTTTCTTTTCTTTCTTCCATTTAAGGTAGCTAATGGTTACATAGCAAGAGAACAGACTAAAATATAAATGAAAGCAATAACATACAGTTATTCAACCAGTACCAGTTGAACATCAATCTAATCTGAAGTCCTTGGGTAATATAGAAAATATGTGAGTAAATTGTAAGCTATATTGGAAGAATAAAGGTCTCTTGAAAAAATCAGAAGCATTAAGAAGTGGTTATGGAGTGCAAGGATGGGATGTCCTATATATGTTGATAGGTAAAACTCTGACGATGTGAAAGTGTATGTTAAGAATGTGTTTCTTAATATAGAGTCAACTAACATACTGAGTACATATGCATGTATTGGTGTGTGGACACTGTATTGTAAGTAACATATACACTTAATACATTTACATAGGGAACAGTAACCTTTTGTGTGCGAGTTAATTACATCCTTGAAGGTCACATGGTAAGCCTATTTAATATCATTGATTTTATACCCACAGGTATTTTTATCTCCTATTTATTTTTATAGTAATACTCTGTACTATAGTGTGTGGATTCCACATCCCTTTATCTTTTTTATTCCTCTGAACCTATATCCTAGTTTTAATACCTCATATATTTTTATTATTGCTTAATCTCATTGTCCTTATTACAAAATATAAATGTTCTGACATTTTAATGCAAAATCATTCTAAATATTCCTTTTGTTTACATATTTGTCAGTTGCCTTGTGAAATCAGAGTAAGAATGGAATGTGGTAATACATTAAAGAAACACTATGGTATTATTGCTTGCCACTGTTCTGCATGAAACAATTTAAATTTAACATTAATGTGAAAGCACTCTACTCAAAGTATGTTTCTATTAGGTAATATAAGTCATAATTTCTACAGAAATACACTAGGTGATAATTTTCAGAAAATAAGTGCTATCGTCTGATAATGTCTTCTTACAGTGCAAATTTAATGTGATTAAATTTAAACAAAAGACAGAAAATATGGAAAACAAATTTGAATAAAAATTGAATGTGTGGAATGTAGAGACATATTTTTAGTATCTTCAGTCTATCATGTATTTTAAACAGACTTGCATTGTTTATCTGTCTATTTTCAATAGTAACCATCTCTAATTTGGTTAGCATTATGTCTCAAAGAAAACAGAGAGTTGATTCATTCATTCACTATATGATCATTTTACGAACAAGAAAGGAATATTCCACAATCTTTCTTTTCTGCTATTTTGTGAGGCATAAAATATAAAGACACCTGCGACTTAGACCGTTGACAAGACCATCAAATGACTCCCCCCATCCCACAGTGGAGAGGACTGAGGTATTATGGGAACTGAGTGTGAGGGGCATGAAGGATGTAGGCAGTGGATTTAAAGTGTCTTAAGAGTGTGGTGGTATATTGTTCCCCACAATATTGTACACCCTAATAAACTTATCTGGGGTCAGAGAACAGACAGCCACTAGATACAGAGCCACAAATGGTGGCTAGAAAATGGGAAGAGTAAGCCATAGCAGAAGTTGGGCGGTGGTGGCACATGCCTTTAATCCCAGCACTTGGGAGGCAGAGCCAGGTGGATTTTTGTGAGTTTGAGGCCACACTGGAAACAGCCAGGCATGGTGACACACACCTTTATCCCAGAAAGCAAACTTTTAATCCCAGGGAGTGGAGGCAGAAAGGGAAAGATTATATAAGGCATGAAGACCAGAAACTAGAAGCTTTTGGCTAGAAGCATTTGGCTGGTGCAGCATTTGCCTGGTTAAGCTCTAAGGCTTTGGCGCAACACAGTTCAGCTGAGATTCATTCTGGATGAGGACTCAGAAGCTTGCACTCTGAGGAAACAAGACCAGCTGAGGAACTGGTGAGGTGAGGAAGCTGGCTTGTTCTGTGTCTCTGATCTTCCAGCATTCACCCCAATAACTGGCCTCAGGTTTGATTTCATTAATAAGACTCTTTAAGACTCCTGCTACATAAGAGTACTTGGGGAAATAAGAAGTTTGGCAAAATGAAGAGAAAGAAGAGTGGTAGAAACGTGCAAGTCCATGAGGTAGGTGAGGAATGGTGTTCAGTCTTACGTTCATCTATGAGAAGAGTGCTCAAGAACATGACTCGGATGTCACAATATTGCTATGACCACAACATGGAGAACAGGTTAGAGGAGATATGGAAACACAGCGGTTATTTTTTAAGTCGTCTCAGCGATCCAGGAGAGAAACACGAAGAACCACAGCTGTGATGATGGAGAGCAGAGGCTGAGGAGGCTCAGGTGAGGCCAGTGCTGAAAAATAAGTGTGGAAATATGGTGAAGAGAAAGCAATGTCAGCTTCTATAATTTCCTGTGTATCCAATGGGTAGAGGCGGCACTACTGATGGGGAAATAATACAAGACAAACAGTTTTCTGGGCTTAGTGTACTTCAGGGAGACTTTACTCTGATAAAAACAAAAAACAAAAGAACCCAAAAAGAACCTTCATGTTCTAGGTATGTCCGTTGTGGCAGTATGGCATTGTGACTCTTCAGGGAAAACTCTCCCAGTACAGAATACTCCAAAAAAATTAAATGGATTTTAAAATTTAATGGATTTTTAAAAAAGAAACATAATTGAAAATAGAGAACTAACTTCTCTAGAAATCAAAGCAATGCATGAATCTAGAGAAGGGCTTGAGCAGTGGGGCTTTTTGACCCAAAGGAATCTGTCAGTCCTTTTTTTTTATTTTTTGGTCTTCTTTAGGAACTGGGTTAATGAGTTATCTTGCTGTACCCTAGGAGACAAAATGAGGCTTGAACAGGGAGAGAGATAAAAAGTTGTGTTTCTCAAGGACTGATATTCATGAAGATTGACACCCTTACTGGACAGATTTGCCTTCATAGCAGACCATAATAATGCTTTCTCAGCTTCATCTTGGTATCATAGAAAGAAAAGGAAAGAAGTAAAGTGTATTTAGAGACTTTCTATTTATGAATCCATTTGCATTGGAATCCAAAGCCACATGCTTTCTGTGTCAAAAACACTCAAATCAAAACTTAGTTTATTAACTAGGCATGGTTGTGCATGCCTATAATTCCAGCACTCTGAGATGCAAAGGCAGGAGGGTCACCATAAATTGGAGGTCAGCCTGATCTATATAGCAATTTCTATTTCACTAGGGCTACATATCAAAATGCCATCTCAAACAAACAAAGGAAACAAATGAACATTTCAATTAACGTAGCCTGTATGGCACTGCAGTAGAGGGGAATTAATAGGTTCCTTTGAATCATATTTTATAACTAAAAGCCTTATGGTAGTTTGAATGTAATTGGTCCCCATAATTTCATAGGGAGTGGCACTATTAGGAGGTGTAGGTTTGTTAGAAATGGTAAAGGCTTGTTGGAGGAAGTGTGTCACTGTCGGGGTGGGCTTTGAGGGTTCCTATTCTCAGGATACTTCCCAGTACCACAGTTGACTTCCTGTTGCCTGCAAGATGTAGAACTCTTAGCTCTAACATCATGCCTGCCTGCACACTGCCATGCTCCCTGTCATGATGATAATGGACTGAACCTCAGAAACTGTAAACAAGCCATCCCAATTAAATGTTTCCTTTATAAGAGTTGCCATGGTCATGGTGTTTCTTCACAGCAATAGAAAACCGTAGTTAAGTCAAGAAAGCTGGAGAAATAAAACCCAGGATGTTGAATTTGACAGGCAAGAACTGTGACTCTTGGAAGTATCAGCTACAAAACACAAAATGAGTATTTAAAATAGTGTAAATAAATCTTCCAGCCCTGAGCTATATCTTGCCTAACTCTGGCCTACCCTTCATTTCTCTACAGTCATCACTGTGGTAACAAGCTTTTGATTGATATAACTTGCACGTGTTTCACCTTAGCTGAGCTATGGAACTATTCCCTGTTTCTCTCAGACATTTCTGATAAGTAAACACGTTTACTTGCCATGCATTGCCTCAATAAGGATGGGAGCTAACAAATACATCCTTTGTGTTTCCATCTCCTGTGGAGAGGAAAGGGATTCTAAAGAGCTTTATACATTGCTTTTTCAAAGTCTGAATAGGTTCAGACTCCAAGTGACCACATGTAACTGCTGATGGTGTGGCTCTTTATTCTCTTGTTCTTTCAAGCTGGGTTGATGTCTAACTTCCTTAGGCTGGAGCTGAGATCTACTCATGGTGTCATGCTGCTTTCTTTAGTAACAGTAGGAATAATATACAAATTTTAAATTACATTACAAAGTAAATATAATTACTTTTAATAAAGACAAGATAAGAGTGACCATGACTTTACAAATGGGGATCAATGGTGATAGCTTATGTTATTTCCAAATATTACAAAGATGGGCAGCCAAGTTGTGTCCCATGATTCATATAAGCAGAAACAAACTGAGCACTGGCATGGTGAAAGGTGAAGTGAACTACCACAATGGCAAATCATAGCTCTCCATTGAGGTTTTGGTTCTGTGCTGTTACATAACTTAGTAATGATTGAAAGAAAACTGGGTTAAGAAAAGTTACATACTACCACAAATACAGAGTGACATTTTTTCACATTCTTTCCTTAAACATACCTGAAGCCATGTAGTTGCTAACTGAAGATTGCACAAAAAGTTTCCTAGGCTGAGAGACCCTGTCCAGAATAAAGGTCCATGAAGGCAAATGGACATAGATAGGAGTTAGTTTTACATTGGTCTAAGTGACCAGAGGAGCTACCTGGTGAGTATTTTTCAGGTCCCCACTGCATACTTGGAAAGGATGTACTTAGAATTTTAAAGAAATTGACATTTGTTCTCTGTCCTTTGCATTAAGAGCCATTATGCTAAGGAGGGCCAAGTGAACACCCTGAAATTACAACCTACCCTGACCTGTAATATATTTGAAACAATATCTTAAGGGGGTATATCATAATTATCATTCACTCTTTGGCACTTGCTCCACGGGTTAGATATAGGAAATGTGTTTAGTCTTCTTCTTAGTGAGACTCAAAGGCACATTGTTCTAGACATACATGTTCACTGTCTGTGGTGGTATTGTGTTCCCCAAAATATTGTGCACTCCTTAATTGGACTGTTGGACATCTTGATGTCTAATTTCTTGAGTTCTTTATATGTCAGCCCTCTGTCAGATGTGGGGTTGGTGAAGACCTTTTCCCATTCTGTAGGCTATCGCCTTGTCTTGTTGACCGTGTCCTTTGCTCTACAAAAGCTTCTCAGTTTCAACAGGTCCCATTGATTGATTGTTTCTCTCAGTGTCTGTGCTAGTGGTGTTATATTTAGAAAGTGATCTCCAGTGCCAATGAGTTCAAGAGTACTTCCTACTTTCTCTACTATCAGGTTCAGAGTAGCTGGATTTATGTTGAGGTCTTTGATCCACTTGGATGGGAATGGAGAGGAGGGGCTGGGGGGAAGGTGGGGATGGGGGTGGGAAGAGGGAGGACAGGGGAACCCATGGCTGATGTATAAAATTTAAAACACATAATAATAAAGAAAAAATATTAAAAAAGAATACATTGTATGAACAAAATCCATTTTCAATGAAAATTAAAAATATTTTAAATAAGTTAGAAATTGGGTGGAGAGATGGTTTAAAGGTGAAGTAAGAGAAGTGCCTTTCAAGGGTTCTTTGTGCTTGTCTGTAGGAACCCTGTTAAACTTGTTTATTTTGTAGTGAAAATAAAATAAATCTTTAAAAAACAAAAACAAAGCAAAACAAAACAAAATATTGTGCACTCCAATAAATTTATCTGGGGTCAGAGAACAGAATGGCCACAATATTAAACATAGAGGTTAGGTAGTGGTAGCACATATGTTTAATCCTAGCATTCCAGCGGCAGAGATCTGCCTGGATCTCTGTGAGTTCAAGGCCACACTGGAAACAGCCAAGTATGGTCACTCACGCCTTTAATCCCATGAAGTAATGGCAAGAAGCAGAAAGGTACTTAAGGAGTGAGGACAAGAAACTACAGTTGGTTAAGCTTTTAGGCTTCTGAGCAACAATTCAGCTGAGATTCATTCTGGATGAGGACTGAGAGGCTTCCAGTCTGAGGAAACAGGATCAGCTGAGGAGTTGGCCAGGTGAGGTAGCTGTGGCTTGTTCTGCTTCTCTGATCTTCCAGCATTCACCCCAATACCTGACTCAGGTTTTATTTTATTAATAAGAACTTCTAACAATTCGTGCTACAACTGTCTACCTTCAGAGTTGGATTAACTCTCCTCTCCATCACACTGCAGAGTAATGTGATGTATTCATTTACCACATTACAAACACCTCTAATAACATCTGTAGAATAGGTACACATACTCTTTACGGTCTGTTGATACATAAAGCAGTAACTTGGTGGCCCGAAATGGCAGTGGTAGAGGTCTAGGTTTGCAAAGCAAGACATTCCTTTCAAATAGAGAGTACCTTGTAGCTTTTTCTTACTCCATCCTTGGTGAAGCTGTTTAGATTAAGGAGATAATGTATATAATTCTGTTTCAATTTTAGAAGCATTGGATTTAGGAGTATTTTACTGACTTGATTTTTGGCTGTATTGAGAAAAAGTTAGTTGGAATGGGGCCAAAAACAAGAGAGAATTATGCAACAGGACTAGGTTGGGCTTTAATCTGATTAGGTCACATGATGGATCTAATAAAATAATGCAAGGGCCAGGCACTGTGGTGGACACTCTTAATCCTTGCCCTTAGGATGCCAAACAGGAAGATGGTGAGTTTAAGGCTAACCTGGACTACCACTCTAGCCTTCAAGTTTTAATTAGTACATATTAATTATACATAATGGCTCTCAGATGGCATTTCATGTATACTTACAACAAAGTTAGACAAAATTCAGTCCCTCATTACCTTATCTTGTCACTCTATTCTTACTAATCCTTTTTCTTTTCCCAATTATTTATTTCTAATATATTATTTTTTCTTTGAGAGTTTTTTTTTTTTTTTTTTTGTTTTTTTTGTTTTTTTTTTTAAGCTGAGGATTGAACGGAGGGCCTTGTACTTGCTAGGTAAGCGCTCTACCACTGAGCTAAATCCCCAACCCGAGAGTTTTATACATATGTAGAAAGCATTTTGATTAAATTCACCCCCCTGTGAATAACAAAATTGTTAAAAAAATATCACTAGACCTCATCAAGGGGACAGAACATGAATGGACCTGAAATGATTTTAAAAAATATTATTGTTATTTTTTTTAGTAAAAAAAGAAAAGTAAAATCAAAATCACAATGTGACACCATTTCACATCCTCTTGATTGGCATAAATCACGACAGTGTCAACTTCAAAATGCATTGCTAATAGGAATGTAAATTACTTTAACAAAATGTGAAAAATGATTTTTATTATCTACTGAATTTGGTTACATGCATACTTTATGATTCAGCAATTCGATTAAATTCCTCAAATATCACTTGCACAGGATATATATAGAGAGAGGGATAGTCATATCAGCATTGCCTATAATAGTAAATAATTGGAAACTACCAATAAAGCTGGCCAACACTACAACTGGTAAATTAATTGATATTTATTTTCATGGTGTGGAAGTGAGAGCAAATAATTGACTTTTATAAATATCACCACAGAAAAATGTCCTAAGCATGAGCACATAACCATGAGTGAAAAGAAACCAGAACAAGCATAAATAATAACTAATTAATAATTGATAACTACCAATAATCTTCTTTATTTTCAAGAATAACCTATCCTTTATCTCTCTCTCTCTCTCTCTCTCTCTCTCTCTCTCTCTCTCTCTCTCTCTCTCTCTCTCCTTTGGTTCAGATTGTCCTTGAACTGAATATCTTCTCCTGTCTCATCCTCCCACGTGCTGGGACTACACGTGTGTGTCACCTGGCTCCTGGCTTTCCTCATCTTGAGGGAAGATTCTGTAATCTCTGGAATGTTGTGTTTTCATTTTCAGTCAGCTCAGAGCATCTTCTGATTTTCCTTACATTTTTTGTTTTCATGCACTTATTAAAGAAGAATATTTAATTCCCACATATTTATCATCTTTCCATTACTTCTTTTAAGTTTCATTCCACTGTGGATGGAGAAGATGCCTTGTGCAATATCAGGTTTTTTTTTTTTATCTTAATGAATTCTTGTTTTAAGATTCTATAAATGGCTTCTCTTGAGAATGATCCATGTGTACTTTTTGTTTTTTGTTTTTTGTTTTTTGTTTTTTTGTTTTTTCGAGACAGGGTTTCTCTGTGTAGCTTTGCGCCTTTCCTGGAACTCACTTGGTAGCCCAGGCCATGTGCACTTTTGATGAATGTATATTTTCAAACTCTGGATATTCTAGATATGTCAGGCAAATATTATTGCTTTCTCCTTTCTTTGTGGAGAATATGTTTATATCCTGAAGATTGTGATGCATTAGCTTCAGTTGGAAAATAGAGGATACGACTGCAAAAAAAATCTCCACTAAATGAAAAGGCATATTGGTATATAATATGGATAAAAACAAGATAAGGACTTTTCCTTTGATAATAGAGGGAAGTGAGAAGAATGGATTGGGGTTTAATAGGATCTGAAAAAAATGAGTCCCCAGGGGTGTCTTGGTCCTGGAGGACACGGGAATGGAGGAGAGGGGCTGGGGGGAAGGTGGGGGTGGGGGCGGGAGTGGGGAGGACAGGGGAACCCATGGCTGATGTATAAAATTAAAACACATAATAATAATAATAATAATAATAATAATAATAATAATAACATAATAAAAGAGTACAGTGACTTGCTGTATACTCATTTAAAAATACTTTTTGGTTGTGAGCCTAGCCTTTAACAGCTGAGCCATCTCATTAACATTTCTAGATTTAAGAAGTCTACTGCAAGTAGATTATGCTTCATATTATTTTTGAAATTGCACTTTAAAATATATTTGGTGATCAAATACTAATTAACTCAAATTTTCATGAATATATATACTATCCATACAGATGTCTTACCTCTAATAATTTCTCTGAAATTCAAGTAGACTTTACATTTCTACAAATCTTTCTTGGTGATAACCAGTTGCAGTAACTGTTATACAAACAGGTCTATTCTTTTCTTGTCATTGACTCTAGGAAAAGGCCCCTGATAGATAGCTTATCTAATCCCAGGCAGTTAGTCCTAAACACATATAATCATAATTAATACTAAATGGACTCCTCAGGTTGTATTTACATATATGTGTGTACTTATGTGTAAAAGCATGCAACAATAATAACTACAGAAGATATGAACATAACATTCATGTATGAAACCTGAAAATTTTTCAAATATAAAATAAACTCTGATGAGGACTTGGGAGAAATTGTGACTATACATGTATAAAATGATTTATAAAATTACAGAAATAGTTGTCTTTGGGAACCAACTATGATCCAGTACACACTGTATCAAAATTTTAGTGAAACTCAAATTTTTTCATATGAATCATGGAGAGTTGTTCAGTCTCAATCAGGAGAACAGGCAGGAGCTCCCTGCCCTGGGAGGCTAGACCCCAGAGACACACAGGAGTTTGTTTCTTCCTGGGCAGAGCTCACCTCACATTTACTATGGTGCTTTCCATGAGAAGCATTCGTTTTCTTGCATTTATTTCCCCATCTTTGTGTGTATATGCATTTTCAGAGTGTTTTTAAACCTTGTGTTAGAAAGTGTTTTAAGCAAGTTATATACTTTTATTGATGTAGTCTAAACTTGCTTCAACCTAGGAAGATCATATTTACTATTTACTATAAAAAATGCAAATGATATCGCATATGCCCTGAATTTGAGCAGTTACAGGTCGATACAAGAGAGAAGCAGAGAGATAAAATTCGGTGGTGATGGCAGTGTTTCTCAGGAGAGCCAGAGACATGGATCTTCTCTTTAAGACTTTTGATTGTTGGGCTGGAGAGATGGCTCAACCATTAAAGGCTAGGCTCACAACCAAAAATATAAGACTTTTGATTGTTTACTTCCTTGCCTTAGGAATCAGGGATACAACAATAACAATGACAGTTATTGGGAAAGTTTATTAATATCAGTATTATCTTCTGAGGATTCACGATACTGAACTAACCATAGGAGAAATGGAGATGTAGAACATATAAAATTCCATAACCAATCTGGAAAGACAGCTTAAATGTATTATTGGGTAATTCATCATGATGTCGAAGATAATGTCTTCCATGAATGCATTATCCATGTGGTCATAAATACCTGATGAGGCCTAGCTAGGTATGGCCTACTAGGATATATCTTGGCCAGCAGATGTAAGTTCATTAATTTAGTAAACAGGAAACTATCTCACTTGAATTTATTTTATTATTGACATTTGATTTTATTATTCTAAATACTTTCATTCAAATTTCTTGTCCAACAGTAGACGTATTTGAAAGCAGTGATGATCCTGAGTTGGTCTGGAATATGCTACGATTAATTTCATTCTTTCTCAAATTGGTCTTGAGGACATCCTTGAAGATTGAGCATCATGAAACATGCAAGGAATCATGAAAAATGCTGGTGGAACTTTCTGCTTAGGAGTAGCTTCCCCAGTATTTCTCACCTGATGGATTAGGAAATGAAGTAAAAGGAGATAGCATAAAGAGGCATATGTTTCTCACTTTACTTTTTTACGATAGCCTTCCCACAGAGTTCTTTTGACATATTTAGAAATATGCTTTACCTCCAAGATTACCCACTAGCAAGAGATATGAGCACAAATAAATAACAAAATCATCACTAAAAAAGGAGAAGAATAGAGAATTATAAACTGCCTTGATTTGGTTTTATCACAAGGACAGTTGCCTGGGGTTTCATGGCATCAGCAATGGACTCTTTTATGCTTCCTAAAGTAGTTTCCCTCAAAAACCCTAATGCAAAGTTTTTAATTGTTCTAGAGCTTTAAAATTAGCAACTCACAAAACATTAGAGATGAAATAGACTAATAAATAATACTATCTGAAGTCCTAATCATCATTTGCATGTATCTTTTTCCTGCAATGACTTAGCAAAATTACAATGTTCTAGTTTTCATCTGTTTGATTATCAGAGTTAAATGGGCATTCAAGTTGGAATACTCAGGGTTTTAATCCTTCAATATGTATTATCATATGCCTTTAAAAAATACAATTCTGTTCAAATCTACCTTGCATAGATTCATGAGCTGTATGCTACTAAGTTTTATTTTATACTAAGCATAATTATTTTTGCATAATAACCAGCTCCTTGTGTTCCTGAATAGAAGCAATAACCCCTTTCACTAGACTCTGCATTTTCCTTAGATCTAATTAATACCCATGTATCATTTCTCTCAGACTTACCTTGTGCTTTCTAGACACCTTGTGATATCTTATAGCACAACATCTCAGTCCGGCCAGGTTCACTGGTAAATTTTTAAAAAGTTCATGAGATGTTTTGAGGCTTCCATTTAAAACTCTTTACTAATGAATCAGGAATTATGGAACCACTTTTCCAATAGTTTGAAGCCAGTGATTTGGGGGCTTACGTTTCATGCCACTATTCAGGCCTGTGGCAAGTCAGAAACCCAATGTCCACATGTATTGAATGCACTAAGCAAAAAGAACCAATGCTGTAAAACAAGTATTATTTCAAAGTAAAGGCACTCACAACCTGCTAATTTTTCCTTTGCCATCCACCACCAGCTACTGATCATACTATTTATAGGGTAATTCTAACTGAAAGGAATGATCTTTATTGTCTTTATCTCCCACAGCAGAACTTGCAGAATAAAAGTATTCTTAGTATTTCAGATGTCCTAGAAACTTGGCATTATTTTTTAAATTAGACACCACAGGTACCTTGTCTACTTTTATCAGTTTTGAAACTATAAGTTTAGCACATTTCTATAATGCTTCCCCAGTGAGGAAAATAAAACCCAGAAGCTGAATGATTTGCTGAACTGAACAAAGCAAAATGTTTAAAGTTGAAACTTCTTTTGGGAGCTTTTTCAACAGCCTGTGTATTTCTTCTTCTCTTTTTTCTTCATTCCTTCCTTATTTCCTTCCTTCACTCTTCCTTTGTTCCTTCCTTCCTTTCTTTCTCCATTTATTGAGATTATAATATAATTATAATATTTCCTTTTTTTTCTTCCTTCTGAGTACTTTACATATACTCTTTTTTGCTTTCTTTCAAATTCATGGCCTCTTTTTTCCTTATTGTTTTTGTGTGTGCATGCATATGTTGGCACTCACACACATACATGCACACACACACATGCACACACACACACACACACACACACACACACACACACACACACAAACTCCTAAGTATTACCCCTCCATCCTATATAATAATATTGGTATGTAGTGTAGTGGATAGTCATCCCAGCATTGGCCTGGAAGTTCCAACCCCCATTGAGGCTTCGGTAATGGTCACGCCCACAAGGCAGGGCGGAGGAGGAAGTGGAAGACAAAGGATCGGGAAGAGGTCTTGTGTTGGTTCCTAGGACGCTGGAGGTAGACTGAGCAGAGTTCTCCAGAGAACACTGCCGGACTGTGCTATACCTTTGCCAGACCCTGCAACCTACCCCTTCATTTGTAAGTTAGCCCACAAAATAAACCTCCTTTTTAACTACGTGGAGTGGCCTAAATAATTTCACCAATAATGTATGGTTTCTGGGCTGACCTTTTGGTATTAGATAAGCAATATCCAATGTTCTTCTCTAGGGAAGACTATGTCTCCAACTCTCAGCATCTCTTAATTCTCTATGGTTCTCTGTAGGGTTGAGGCCTTTTAGGCTTTCCTCACTCCCTTTTATTATGTATTGGTGTTGTTCTTGCTCAGCTCTTATTTGGATAACCATTTGGTGAGACTTTTGTATTTCTTAATGAAGTGCACTCACATGGCATGTCTATGTTCCCACCAGAGACTGTAAATACCTCAAGGTCAGGATTTAATTGCCCACACCAAATTGGTATTACCTAAGTGTAAAGTCAGATGCTCTGTCCACATGTCTCTTATAGAACAAAGTATTAACATGCTGTCTTTATTTATGCCATTACTTAGGTTATACCTGACTTCTTTGCTTAGCCACCATGAGCAGCACATACTTGTCTTTAAATCTTATATGCACTATCAAATACGGATGTGTGAGTCCTCTGGCTCTCCAGATTTAATGATGCTGTAACATCTTCATGGACAGTACAGATTCCAGAAGCCTCTTCTTAGTCATCCCACAGCTCTCAATACACTTGACCACTACCTGTTCAGAGTTCTGGCTGCATTCATTTTAAAACTTGGTATGTCAAAGCAAGGGAAGAGGAATTAAAGGCAAGCTGCGCAAGTCTTGCTTACTTCTTTCCAGAGTGCCTTATGCCGTTGTAGCAAAAGGCAGTGATTATATTGTCTTGGGTCATTGTCTCAATTAAAACTTGGCAACCTGTGGCTGATTTTGCTATGTATCCATCAATTTGATTCATGCTTCTAAGGCACATGGTTTTTATACTGGGAAGTGACCAGTTTATTGTTCAGTAAGAACCCTTGGGATGGTGGTATGACACAATGTGTAATGATACTGAAGTGAACTATTATAGTGGCCCTATTATCCTTATTAAGTCCTATTTACAAGGGTGGCTCTTGCAGGCATCTAGGGACTTGAATTTTAGGAGAGTTTCTTAACTTTAACAGATCTGAGTGTATTTCTGTGCTCAGATTGTTCATTCAAATTAGATGGCTTATGTTCAATGCCTGTTTTCCTTCTGGGTGTCCAAAACTTTGATGCATGCTAGAAAGTAGGTAGCCACCTGACTATCCCCTCCTAAAATCCTGGACACTGTTCTTGAGTCTGCTTTCCTGGTGGCCATCACTGTACCACATTGACACATCTCACTCTTAGAGAAAGGAAACACGTGTTATATCATTCTCCCATGGAGGCTGCTCAGAGGCTTGTGTCTGGTTTCTCTTTTTAAAAAGTCCCCTTTCTCACGGCTGGCTTGGTTTTGTATCTGTTAATTGTGTTGTCATTATCACAGATCTGACTACATGCTTACTTCTCTGAATCCTCTTAGTGACATAGAACCTGTGTCATGGTGGCTTTGGTGACTCTTCACATGTTAAGTAAATGTAATGGTTCACCTCTATGGAAGATTTACTCTGTTCTAGCACTTTCCTAAGAACACCACATAAAGGAATTCATTGATCCTCATGCTGATCTCATGGTAGAGATCTCCTTATAAACCCTTCTATTCTTTGTATGAGTAAAATAAGATGTGGTGGAAGCTATTACCCATTTATTGGAAGCTACCACGGCGGGCCAATAAGAGAGACAGCTGGTAAAACCTTGTGGAAGAGAAGCACAATTGGTAACCCACAAACTGGAACTTCTGTTTTATTTAGTTCAGTGTCTGACCAATGACAGACAACTCAAACATAAAGTTCATTTCCTTTTAAAATTCAGACTGAACACATAATGCAATTAGATTGCTATATGCTGTCACTACTTATGAGAACTTCAGGATTTTGTTCTCAATAGAGATTTCTTCACAACTTTTAATATTTTACTAATAAGTTATTTTCCCCAAACCTATGCTCCTATCTTCTTTTATACAAGAAGAGTTATTGCACCAAGTTCTCTTCACCCAGTCTTATTCAAGGAATCGGATGAAGCTTTTCTGTACCCTGTGGACTCATGTTCCAGTTACGTTACTGTTACCACAGTGACCACAGCAACTTAGGGGTGGGAATCTGTTTCATCTTCTGGGTTATAGTCCGTCACTGAGGAAAGCCAAGGCAGGAACTTAAGACAAGAGTGTGTAGCAGAAAGCGCTGGAGGTTGCTGCTTCTGGGCTTCCTCTCTGTGCCTTCCTTGGCTGGATTTTTTTAATTTTAATTTTTGAGATTATAATATAATTACAATGTTTTTTCTCCCTTTTCACTAATTTTTAATGTATATTTAATACCAATTTTGTACATATTCATATGTATATTTTTACAGCCCAGGCCTAATTGCCTGTGACTCTTCACACTGGATTTTGCACTTTCACTAAGAAATATATTTTTATGAATTTATCCACCACCAAAAGCAAAATATCCATGGAAGAATTCGAATAATTGCACTCAATGTACACACATTTTGATCCAAACACCTTATATTTAAAATACATAATTAAGATGTTTTAGGGTGCCTTAAGTTTTAAGACACATTTGTCTGTCTTCTCTGCAAATGGAATTGAACAAGAGAAATTAGAGATAAGAGTTTGTTCTAATGACCCAAGAAAATAATTGGGGGGGGGGGTTGGAGATTTAGCTCAATGGTAGAGTGCTGAGGGGTTCGATCCTCAGCTCCACAAAATAAAACAAAACAAAACAAAAAAGAAAATAATTGGAAAACATAGTCATTCTTAGTAGGCCTTCATAATTCTGAATAGTTCAAATAAAGGTGCCGAGAGGAGAAACAGATGAATAAGGATTTATGAGAACAACAAGAAACCAAGAGTGGGGCTTGGGCGGAAGAAGAGCAAATGTCTGGCGACCCTGGTCATCCAAATTTGTTCCAGGCCCTCTCCATTGACAGAGACCAGGAGAAATGGAGGAACTCATATTTGCTGAGCATTTCTTCATATCAGATGTCATCAATTTCTTTTCTATCTTTTTTAAGAAAAGCCCATAATGTTATTATGCCACCGGCACAATGAGCCCTGAAAGCAGCAAAGTGGGGTTCAGGGGAGTATGGTGACTCATTGCAGCACCCCACCTCCCAACATGAAGCAGTGTTTGAGTTCCACTAAAGCGTGTCCACTTTGTAGTAAGCATCCTGGCGAAGCCAACTGTCTCAGGCTATAATTTCTCAGTGGAGATGGAAGGGAAATAGCTCAGCCCTTTAAATATGTGTGTTACTCACTTTTCTATTGCTAAGATAAAATATCATGACCAAAACAACTTATAGGAGCAAGAGATTATTTGTGCTTATGGTTCCAGGGGAATTCGGGTCCATCTTAGCTGGGAGGAATGCCAGTAGGCAGTTATAGACATTTCTCATTCATATCACAACAATATGATTAAAGTCTTCTGCTCCAAGACACCTAGAGAACTCATCTTGAAGGAGCGATGCCTTACTAAACTCAACTATTTTATCCTCAAGTTTGTGAAATAAATCATGTAAACAAAAGAAGGCAAAGCATAATAAGCAAAGGATATCCTCTAGCCACAGCTTTAAGCTTTTTATTTATCTTACATACATCCAGGACCCTTGGTTGTCTTTCCTACAACACTTCCTTTAGATGAAACCTTTCCTCCCTCTGCTCTTCACCATGTTAGCCTTCAGTAAAATTCAGTTACAACATTGTGGCATGATTAGATCCATTTATAGTTGTACACAGGCTTTCCAATTGCTTGTATATTTCTAAACATGGTGGTGACTATGGGTATTTTATTTTCAGATTTTCTCAAGAACCAACCCTTCCTAAGCCTGTTAACCATGAGCTCTGTACTGTCCTTAGCACGAGTATGAAAAAAGTGAGAAAAAAATTATCATGAATCAACTACTTAAATGACTATATGAAAATATGATAGACTGTCAATAATTGCAACATTCATATACCAGGGTATTCATTTTCTTACGTTATTGCAATAAATTACTTCAACTTAAAGACTCAAATGTTTATCTTATCCGCACTAGGAGAAAAATGTCCTAAATCAAGTTGGTCCCACTGTGCTCCTTCTGTATGTCTAGGGAAAGACTGGTTTCTTCACTTGTCTCTGCTGGCCACGGTGCTTTCCTGAATCCCTTGGTGCATTGTCCTACATCATTCCAACCTCTCTTCTATTGTTACATCTCCTTTTCTGACTCTGGACACAATCTTTGTCCTATGAAACCTGCTCAGGAATATCAGATCCCCACAGATAGCCCAAGAGAATTTCACCTTATCAAAATCTCTATTTTTCTTACTTTTTTTAGGTAAGACAGGATGGTTATAGGTTGTAAAGATTAGAATATGAATATCTTTGGCAGATTATTCTGCCTAATATACCAGAGAAAAGGATGAAAGCTTATAATTTGCAACTTCTGTAAGGATAATTTGAAAAAGAAGCCCAAAGGGCAGGCTCCAGGGCCATCCATGGTGGTGAGTCTTGCAGAGAGGGTGGAAGCCATTCTTGGTGAAGTTGGCAGTGCAAATGGCAAGGCTAAGATTAGACGATGCTCAGGTTCTGTATGGCAAATTTCAGCTCCCTTTCTGGGATGTTTTGAACGTTTTGATGACAGACACTGAGCTTTAAAGGTCTCAGTTGCTGTTCACATATTATTGTAAGATAAAGTAACATGTATCTGCAAATGCCACATTCACCTGCATACAGGAGAAGACATGTATACATATAAAATATCCGCCTACAGTGTTTGCATCTACACACACACACACACACACACACACACACACACACACACACACATATATATATATATATATATATATATATATATATATATATATATGATTTAAGTTTGGGTAAATAAGAATCAAAACTCTGAAGATTTTCAGAATTATTTCCATTAAACGATAGCATCAGCCCTGTAACCTTTGGATATTAAAACTCTCTGATTCATATCTGAAAAAAAAAAATACCAGGAAGAGTTCTAGTCCATTCTATTACCCACTCTCACATGTTCTGGCACACGGGTCTCCAGCAGGTTGCTTAGTGAATGCAAGCATGAACAGTGAAGTATTATCAGAAACAATGGATATTTAAAAATGTCCCCATGGTCCAGTCCCGATGATTGAAGTCAATGGATAAACATACATGACAAGTTTTAGGCCATACTTACAGGCTGTTGTCGCATCAGATGGAAAATGGGGGTAAATAATTCTGCCTCTTTATTTTTAAAAATATGGCATTTAAATATCCAACACATGGATTTCATAACAAAAGGGCGAGCTAACCTAACTACATGCTGATTACTCAGTATAAAATAGAAAAGGAAATAAAGCGTTTTTATAAAATGTACCAAATCCTAAGAGTGCTGTTAAACTCATTAAAGAAAAAAATGAAGTTACAGAAACTGGTCTTATTTTTTTTCACTCCCAATAGAGTTCATTTCTACTTCAACAACTAAGCCAAGGTCACATTTAACTCACTTCAATTTCACCCAGTGCACAAGCTAATGTCAATAGTACAGCTGCCATGCAGAGCTAAAGACTGATGGTTAGACAAAGCCATTTACACAAGGCTGGCTCTTTCATCTTCTCTCAGCCAGTGACATAAGAAAGCACTGAGGTTATTCTCAACTAGAGACGAGAACTGGCGTATTAGAAAGAATGTTATTCTCCTTAGCTGTCACAAAAAGGATCTGAAGAAATGTAGAAATGTTTTTCCCCTCCTCCCCGCTCTGGTCATCTGGGGAGATCACAAAGTGACTCTAATAGCCTTCACTCTGAAATTTTCACATGGTTTAAGTGATTGCCAAGTCTGATATTTTCCATTTACACTTCATTGCCATCAGAAAAAGAAAAAAAAATCAATATACCTACCTACTCAAGTGTGTCACAGGATGAGCTTATAAAAGAAGACATCAGTCTTTTTAGGGCATGAAAAATATACTTATTCAAATATATCTTATTTAAAATGACATAAATTGCAGTGGTTAGTCAAGATTCGATTTCCTCTAAAATATAAGATTTAAAATATTCCCTGACTTGCCAGGAATCAGGGTGCTCCACATTGTTGATGTATACAAATGTGCTTGTTTTTCCGATGTTAGTTGTCCCGGCTGTATTTTATTCCAGGGCATTAGTGACTGCATTTATTAATTTCACAGGAACTAAAGCCTTTCATTTTACGAGACTGCACAAGATAGTAGGTATTTTTTCCCCTTCCCAGGAAATAATTCTATTTTGAATCCTGCTTTTCTATTGTATCGGTTCTTATACTTTTAGTCTCAGAAGAAAATGAGAATGTTTCTTTATGTTATTCTAATAATATTGTACATTAAGATTCTCTTCTGTCTTAACTTGTTTTAACTATTAACTTCTTTATGCAGAAAAGGTGTAATGAGTTCGGTGTAACATTTCAAGTGCTTTTGTTCAAACCAGAGGTAATTTTAACTGTCAAAGGAACAGCCATGTCAGATTGGTCTTTCAATTAAAAAGTCTCATGTCAAGTTTCAGTGCAGTGGCTGTGTGTTATACATGCTTGATGCTGGGGGTGTTTAGAACAGGGCCTTCCACCATTGAAATACCCATTGCAAAAGGGAGATGATGGGTGGCTGTGCCCTAGATTTTCTCTGTTAATTCCCTGCTCAGGTGTCTTTCTTCCAGACACCTTCCTGTGTGTGTACAGATCAGAGGAGCAGAAACTGAGAGGACCAATACAATCCTTTCAAGTTTAGACGTTCCCTTCAATGTCATCTGTCAAGAAGCTCTGAAACACTGATGGAGCCTTCACCATCTTACTATTAGAGTGCCAAGTGGTGGCTCTGTGAGGTTTTACATTTGTTTATCTGTGCTGCCCAGCTCCTACCCCGAAAGAGAAGGGTGGTCCAGTAAGAGAGGCAAACCACACCAGAGAGAGTGGCGGGGGGGGGGGGGGGGGGGGGGGGGGGGGGGGGGGGGGGGGTGGACAGTGGGAAGGGAGAGAGAAAGTCAGAGATAGGAATAAGCAAACCTCTGTGTCTGGGGTCACTCTTGGACTCAGTTCCCTGTGTGTTTGCAACACACTAACAATTTGAGTTACTGGGCCGTCCCCCACAGTTACAAGTATTTCAAGGTCAATTTATCAATTTAACAGCTTCATCTTCTTAATCACTAAACTTCTGTCTCTTTGAGCTTGTGCTGAAAGACTGTGGCTGCTAATTAAAATGGAGCTTTACCAGCAAGTACACAAATTAGATCCTGTCAGTAAGTTTATTCTAACTATTGGTCATTTCTAAATGCCTTTTTAATCCCCTAATTTTTACATTAAAATTCAAAAGCCTAACAATCTTAATCACCCCTACATCAAATTCATCATTAAGAACAGGAAGCCAGATGGTATAATTTTGATTTACCGGACTTCAGCGTGAATTAATGTACTGAGTGCCGATAATGAATACATCAAACCTGATATTGCAGAAACCTATGAATCTGGCATGTTAAATTAATAACACACTCTGCACAATGAAAGCATGTAAGCTCATATAAAACTGAGGAGTAATGGGCCCTTTTATTTTAAATGCTCTTTATTAGCCTTCCGTTTTGACTCTTAAGAGAAAGATGAACATTTTGTTTAGAGTGTACTTGTCCCCTGTACAAGTCTCTTGCCCCAATGTAACACAACAGGAACAAAATTGGGATGATTGATAACAAAGCTGGGCTGGAGAAATTCCCTTTAAGGTTTCTCAGAACAGCTGATAGTCCTGCATTTGTTTTGGGAACTGCATGTATCAGAAAGAGTTGGGAAGTTTCTGTCAAATGTTATGTCCTGTTAAAATATCATGTCCCTGTTTTCTTATGTTAAATAAATTTCTCACAATAGGTACATCAGGGACACTCTGGATCACTGAACATCTTAAAAATAATTATATGCTATTCTATTTCTTTTTGTTTCAGAGCCCTTAAAGTGTATTATTTTGGTCCAAAAATTAAATAGAACCTATACCTGCCATGCAGCGGGGAAAAGTACACTCTCAGGATAAGTGACACAGTATATAGAACTCATTGATACTTGGTTCTGTAATAATGTTTATTCGTTTATTCATATCGCTACTAATTTATTTACGTTTTCTACTTACTGGAAGAAAGTAAAACATTTTTAATCAAAACTAAAGATTAAAATAAAACATATTCTTCAGTGTAATGGAAAAATATGCAGAATAAATTAAGTCCTATAACATAATGTTTTGGCAACTTGGCATTTGTATAAAATAGAGCAGGAAGTATGTATTATTTCCTCTTGAATTTTCTAAAACAGAGAATTTTTAAATCAAATTGTGGCTGCTTTGTGTAAGTACTGTGATGTGTTTCTCCCATATGGGAGGCAGGGTTGCAAATATGCTGTCTGATTTGGGTCTGCAAATAGCCCTGTGTAATATACTTAGTAAATGAAGTCTTCCAAATGCTTGACGTGGTTTTGCTTCATATCCCTAATACACATCAATAGACAATGTAGAGATCCAGAAATGTGGAAAGGAGCAATCTCTGCTTTTGACTTGACCCTATCCATAATGGTCTTTGAAAAAGGAGAAAATGCCTATTTTGTGTTTAAAGTGGCGATAGGTGACCAAATACTGCAGGTTCACGGTGTCAGCTGCCGCCGGGTTGCAGGGGCCTTGGTTTGTCACAGCTGCACAGGTGCACCAACCAGTCCAGCAGCCTGACTCTGAGATGGAGGCAGTGCCACAAATAGGGTAATGCTAAAAAAAAAAAAAAAAAATGGCACAAACCTTACACTAAGTGCTATTTTCTAGATCACATTGCTCATTGGTTCAATCTATACTCACACTTGCAAGGCAGTGTAGAGGATAATTTGTATCTCTTAGAGACACTGAGCTAAGATTTATTGCAGAGAAGGGAAGGGATGTATTAGTGCTTTATCTTAAGGGTAAGGAAAATAAAAGCACTTTTTGGGCTACTGGTATTTATTTTTGTGACAGCCTTCAAAAAGGGTGCGTTTTAATAAAGATTAGGCTTTAAGGAAGTGTACCTTTAAAGCTTACATCAATTTGAATGGAATAAGTTGGTTATTTCTGGCTGAAAATTTTTCTTACTCTTAAATCTCTTTAAGTGAAGCTCATTTGACAAACCTATTATAAAATGAATAAATGCAGCACTGTGTGATTTGTCCACTGTCAACATGTTAACACTCTTTATTTGAAGGTAGATTGATGGAGGGTGGCTGAAGGAGTTTACCCTCCAGAGTTAAAGAATAGAGAACCCTTTTTTCTTCGTTTTTTTTCCTTTTTTTTCTTAGAAGTTCACAAGAGTAGATATACAATTATCCTCGACTTGCTGATGCAAAGGAATTGAGCATTTAGTTTCTTGTCACTCTCTCTGAAATTCCTAAAGGTACAATTAGCATTTCATTTGACATAATGTTGAAAGGTTCATAGATTGATCTTCCCTAAAATGCAGCAAGAATTTTTTGAAATGCAAATTTTGACATTTATTAACTTTTATTCCAGATCTGTTTATAGACTGTAAAACTGTGCATACATTTAACTCGAAGAAGCTAAAAGGACAATGTTTAGGTGGATACTCTGTGTTATAATAAAAGTCTATTTTATTGTTTCAACAATGAAATTTTTATTATCAGAGATTTATGATATCAGCACAGCAGTTTTTACTGCATGATTCACAGTGTTTTTATAGATGTATATTCAACAAAACAAGGAGAGAAATTGTACCGCTGCACTCTCTCTCAGGAGTGCATTTCCCCATTGAAATAATGTCAGCAGTTTTCCACCTTCAAAGCCCTGTGTTTTCAAATCAATTAACAATTCTAATTGCCCAGGAACAGTTGTTCACTTAGCTTGGCAAATGGGACAGGAAACATTATTTCTTTTCTTTGCCTAAAATGAAGACTTTAATCTTCTGAACCATAGTTAACACGTAACAAACACACAGCTGAAAAGTTAGGCAGTTGGTAGCTCAGTCCATTTACCGCTGCGTCCTGCCTTTCTCTGTGGCCTGCATTAATCTCCCAGCCTTCTGCAAACCTTGCTGGGAGCCCAGGCTAATAACAGTTTTACATTGCTGTGTGAACGAGCCACCTTCAGATTCATTTCGACTTTTCTCTAATCAGATATCTATCTAGCTAGGCAGTTGTAAGAGTTATTACTTTTCTGGGGTGGCACACCAAATGCTGGTTCTGACCTGAGTTGCGACACTCGAATGCAGATCTGTATCTGTGAGCTGGAAAGAGCTGACAGGACAGTGCGGGGAGCCAGGTCTGCTGTTTCGTTGAAAGCCCTAATGTCATTTCCACTTGAATTTTTTTTTTATTGGGATTAAAGTGCAGCTTGTAAGATATTGAACAATGTGGTTCATAAAACAAGGAACACATGCAATCTTAGAAGACGTTATTAAATATGTACAGTTTAACCTTTTCTTTTTCACAAATGTATACTTGAGTTATGGCTCATAATGTCTATCCCTATTTATAAAATACATAAATGGCATGATTAGAAGAGGAGATCGTGGGTACTTCAGTGTTCATGAAAAAAAAAACGTATGCTTTATTGTACTGTATTTTTGTAGAGATTATTCAAATATATACTTTTAGAAAGATGGCTTGTTTTCTACAATAATTAAAGGGCCTCCAGTGAATAATGATCCTTGATTCTCTTCTCCACAAAATTTTAATTTACTGCTTCCTCTTGGGTACATCTCAGTATGACCGCTGGCTCCCTATCCCATTTGAACCTCATTGGGTCCAAAGTACATATGCTGCTTTTTTATTATTTTAATGTGATGAGCACCCTAGACCTTCCTCATCCTATTTCCCTACTCATTATGCCACCACATCAATATTTGCATTATCTAGCTGTCCCCATACAGATCCAAATGCATTCTTTATATTCTTGTGAAGATCCAGCATCAGGAAGCATGCGGTTAAAGCAGCCCCCTCTGTGGACACTTGTCCTTTCAATGGGGCTCCTGAAGCAGATTGAAAGGGAGAGATGCCTTTCCTAGCTGCTGTGGCTTCATGGAGAAGTACCGGGGAAGTACCAAATCAAACTTGGTCAGGTGGATTTCAAATGCTTCTGACTTGTAGTTCAAGAAGGTCAGTAAAGGTCATCTGGGCCAAAGGACAATAAAGAACACCATGGCAGTGTAGAGTGTGACACAGAACATTGTTATGCACATTCCTCTTTGACATAAAAAATAAATAACAGGAAAAGAAACGCCATGCTGATGCGTGATCTTCCCATTGTGATGCAAATGAAAGGAAGTGGCTATCTGAAGCAGCGTGCCCTGAGAGGAAAGGCTGTGGGATCCTGCTGTTCATCTATAACACGGCCATATTTCTACCACCCCAAAGTCTTATTTCAATGTCACTTCAAAACTGACACATTTCTCCTATTCTTCTGTATTTGTGTAATCCTTTAAAAAAATCAATTTAATTGGACTTATCCTTTTTTTCTTCAAATAATTCTTGTCTGGGTCTCTTGGCAGATTTTACCATGAGCTCTTTGAGTGGGTCACAGCATACTTTCTACACCTAGCTGCCCTTCACTTGCACCAGGGATTTTTGTAGAGGCTGCCTCACAATAACACGTGAAATGGTGTGCAGAAGCACATGGTGACACAGGGCTGCTCAACCCTGATGCTGTGGACATGTAGGGACTTGGAACACTTCGTGTGGGACTGTCCTGTTCACTATAGGATGTCAGTAGTACTCCTGGCCTCTACCCCTCACCCAATTTGCAAAAAACCTAGACTCAGACATTGATAAGCATCATCTGGTGAGCAAAATCACTATACTCCCACCTGCAATGAAGGCTACTGAGTACACACACAAACACACACACACACACACACACACACACACACACACACCCCACACACACGTATATATATTTGGAAAAAAACTGCAGCAGATTTTCTTTAAGTCATAAATTATTGACACAATCTAAGCAGTATTTAGCCCTCTCAAATCTCATTGGTCAATGTTCACAAACCTAATGACTGCATCTCTCTAATCTCTTTAAAGATTCCCAGGAACACAGTTATTTCTTCAGATTTATGATGTGACATGTTCTCATTACATTGAGGGAATTGCAAGTTTCACATTCCCATTCCCATGCCTACATGTGGTGTGTGTGTGTGTGTGTGTGTGTGTGTGTGTGTGTGTGTGTGTATGCACAGTGTGTGTGCTTGTGGTTATGGGGCATTGCCTTATGAATGGCTGTGTGCATAGGTGTGGAGGCACAAATTTGACATCAGATTTCTTCCTTGATCACTCACTTTATTGAGACACGGTCTCTCACCGAACTTGGAGCTTGCCAATTCCAGCTAGTCTATCTAGCCAAATGGAACTGGAGATCTTGTCTCGGCCCTGTAAGTGCTGGGATTACAGGTAGCTGACAACCCTGCCTTTGTGTGGATTCTTACTATTTGAACTTTGGGTCTCACACTCACAGGGCTAGCATTTTATCTGCTGAGCTGTCTCGCAAGCACCCATGTGTGATTTTGAGAGTAAAGCCTTAACACTGAAATAAGCTTGGCTTGGCTAGCGGTTGGTTGTATATTTAACACTACACCAACTAAATGCTCCAAAAAGGATTCAAAATTTAGTTTTGCAGATCCCATGAAGGTCTGTTTGAGTTATCTGTGTTCTTCATTTAGATTTGAGTACATTCACATTTGAAATTGTTTTTAATAGTAGAGTATTTAAAAAAGAAGAAATGAAGTTGTAAATGTGGAGATTCAACAAAGAAATTGTATTTGGGGGAAGAAAAATCAAGACAAAGAGAAAATCAAGGGAAAGGGAGACTCAGAAGACATCTCATCAATAAAAATTAGTCATGCTTCATGTGTCTTCCATATTTTGTCATGATTTCTCTCTAGCTGAGGCAGATGCTTATCATCCCTCAGCCTCCTCGCCAGACTAAACTCTTTGCCTGTCTTTCTCCTTATACATTTTAATATAATTACTGGTATTATTATTTTAGCATACTAGTTTAAAATCTCATCATGCTACAGAAAGAAATCATCTCTTTTTAAATAGGGAAATAAATAAAAACAGAATTTAAAAAAAAAATAGATCCTATGCAATAAAACCTTGAACAGTTATAGAAATTAAATGTTCATTAATATTTTCATTCATTCCCCTCTACTTATAATAAAAAGAGCTAAATATTACATAGATAATATTAATAGAATGGTCAAATATACTATTAAACTTAAATAGGAGCTCAGCCTGTTGTTTGGCTGTGGATTACTGCATCTGCTTCCATCAGTTACTGGATGAAGGCTCTATGATGACAGTTAAGGCATTCACTGTTCTGATTACTGGAGTAAGCCAGCTCAGGCACCCTCTCCACTATTTCTAATAGTCTAAGCTGGGGTCATCCTTGTGGATTCATGGGAACATCCTTAGCACCAAGTTTCCCCTATCCCCCTCTATCATGGTATCTCTTTATTGTTCTTCCACTCCGTCTCTGTTCCCTAACATTCTCATCCCCCATCCCCTACCCTCCCATGCCAACCCCTCATACCCAGTTTACTCATGGAGAAAACAAATAGGAGAAAGAGAAAAGGGAAATCACTTTCCCAGGGTGATCCATGCATCCCTCTTTGGGTCTTCCTTGTTAGCTAGTTTCTCTGGAGCTGTGGGTTGTAGTCTGGTTATCCTTTGCTTTACATCTAGTATCCACTTATGAATGAGTTCATGGAATCCAGTTAAAGAGAGATTCTATGAGCAAGGGGCCTATGATCATGATGGGGAAACTACAGAGGCAACCGAAACAAACTAGTGGGAACTCATGAAGTTTAGACCAACATGTGGAGTCTCCACAGGACTGGACTAGGCCTTCTACATAAATGAGACAGTTGTGTAGTTTGATCTGCTTAAGGGGCCCCTGGCAGTAGGATCAGGATCCATCCCTGGTCATGAGCTGGCTTTTTGGAGACCACTACCTATGGTGGGACACCTCGTACAGCCTTGAGGTAGGGGGAGGAGCTTGGTCCTGCTTCCTCTACTGAATGTACCAGGCTCTGCTGACTCCCCATGGGAGACCTTGACTTAGAGGGGGTGGGAATGGGGGGTGCATTGTGGGGGAAGACTGAAGGGGTGGGAGGAAGGAAGAGGGAAATCTTTGATTGGTATATAAAATGAAAAAAATTCTTAATTAATAAAACAAATAGGAGAAAGAGAAAAGAGGAACATTGTATTACTGAAGTTTCTCTAGAGGAAACGAAGTGATCAAATTGTGTGTGTGTGTGTGTGTGTGTGTGTGTGTGTGTGTGTGTACATTATTAAATACTAAATGAGTTTACATATGAAATAAAACAGTGATAACTGTTGTTTCACTCTTGGGAGGTGCTGAGAACTTAGTAGTTGCTAGAGGCTGGGTACCTACCTCAGTAGTCGAAGTAGTTCCACAATGGTTGTCTCATACTGAGGAATCTAAGAACTAGGTTGTTGCTGAATCCAAGAGCCTCCATCTGCACCCAAAGTTCCTGGAGAGCCTCTGGTCCTTGGTCAGCAATGGCAGTCTGGAAACCCTGGTTCTGATTATCAGTGAAGAAATCTGCAATGACATTAGTGTCAACCAACTCAGTAGCAAGAAGGAAAGCCAGCCAAAGGTGGATAATGTCCCTTCTGCCATGCCCTTTGTGTCTGATTTGCTACCAGAAGATTGTACCCAATTTTGGAGTGGGTCCTCTCTTAGCAATTAAGGCAATGTGGACAATTGTTCAAACAAGGTTCTCTACTGAGGTGGTTCTAATTTGCAGCAAGCTGACATGAAGGTGGATATTGCAGATTATTAAACAAAATGAATCTTTAATAGTTTCCAGGGATGGATGGTACAATTATTATTGGTTTTTTTTTTTTTTTTTTTTTTTTTTTTTTTTTTTTTTTTTTTTTTAGTGCGGGGGAGTAATTTGAAAGGGAGCCATCATGGATAAGACTCGGCTGTTTTTAGATGAGAAACAACAATTGTGTAGAAAAGACCAAATGATAACTTATCTTGAAACATTTTCTCCTTTGGAAATTTGAACTACTTATAAGAATAAGGAATACAACTGATTTTACACTTTGTAATATCCAAATAATAACAAAATTGAATTATATAGTTTTAAATTTTCTTCATCTTCCAAGGAGAATACAAACTTAATCTAGAGAGAAAAAAATGTTTCCTTGTTACTAAGTTATAGGGGAACTTTGTCATGTGAGTGTTCATCTGAGACACTTCAGATTATATGATATTCAAAGCCTTCCAGTAGGCTTTTGCAAAAGATACAGAATAGCTCTCCAAATGGATGAATGACTATTCTTCAAAAATGACCTTTTATAAAAGCTGAGGGCATAAAATTAAATCATAATTCAGTCAAGGCATTTTTCCAGAAAATAAGATAATATAGTCCAGGTATATTACTTTCACATGTCCTCACCCAGGTCAGTAAAAGCATTCAAGAACTTTGAAAGAGTATGAAGTTAACATCCTTTAGATCAGTGGTTTCAAAGACTTTCTGTCCTAATCTAACAACTCAACAGGCAAATACCGGACAAGGAAGGAGAAGAAAAAGGAAGAAAAATAAAGAAATAAACTCTTCCAACTTTTGTGAATACACTATTGTCATTGGTTCCTCATAATATAATATTTTATTAATTTTGAGAATTTCATACACGAATATAAAGTATTTTGATCATATTCATTTCTAACTCATTTCAGATCCACCTCCACATTCCTATATCTTCTCTGCTGGCTCGGTTCATGTCAATTTGATACAGGCTGGAAGTATATGGGTGGGAAGGAAACCTCATCTGAAAATTCCTTCACAGGCAAGCCCGTAAGTATTTCTTAATTAGCGATTGATGGGGGAGGGCCCAGCCTATTTTGGGTGATGCCATCCCTTAGCTGGTGGTCCTAGGTTTTATAAGGAAGCAGGCTGAGTCAGCTATGAGAGCAAACCAGTAAGCAGCACCCTCCTTGGCCTCTGTATCATTTCTGCTTCTAGGAGCCTGCCCAGTTTGAGTTCCTACCCTGACTTCTTTCATTAATGAACTATGATGTGGAAGTGTAAGCCAAACAAACCCTTTCCTTCCCAGCTTGCTTTTGGTCATGGAGTTTTATGACAGCAATAGGAACCTGAAGTAAAACACCTTCCAACTTTGTGTCCTTTTCTTCTCCTTTTAAAAAATAGCCTACCCAGTACAGTTTGTGCTATACATGTACTCACAAGTATAGAGGCACCCCCTGGGTCACTGTGAGCCTCTCAGGGGCCACACTCTTAAAGAAAACTGATTTCCTATCCCTCAGAAGCCATCAACTGTAGACTTTCAGGATTGGGGAAGTTCATGAATCCTTCCCTGCTCATGCTGTAATGTGGATTGACTTGATCTTATGCAAGCAACTGCAGCTGCTGTTGATTCGGGAGTAGCACACTCCTGTCGTATCTAGAAGGCATTGTTTTACATTAGTCCCCTCTGACATCTGGCTCTTATAATCTTTCTCCCCTCTCACCCCAGCATCAAAATGTTCTCTGAGCCTTGGAGGAGAGAGTATGGAAAGATAAGAATCTGTGGTGCACAGGAGAGGGCTCTTAGACCCTACTTCAATTATTTTACTAAATGGAGGTAGTAGTAAACATCTGTCTTAGTATTCTATTGCTGTGATGACACACCATGACCACAACAACTCTTACATATTTTTAAAAGCATTTAGTTGTGGCTTCCTTAAAGTTTCAGAGGTTTAGTCCATTGTGGCAGAGAACATGGTGGTGGAATGCAGGCAGATATGGTGCTTGATAGGTAGCTGAGAGTTCCACATGGATCCATAGGCAGAAGAAAGAGAAACACTGGAACTGGCTTGAGCATTTGAAACCTCAAAGCTCACCCCAGTGCCATACTTCCTCCAACAAGTCTATGCCTACTCCAACAAGGCCATACCTCCTAATCCTTCTCAAGTAGTGCCACTCCCTGATGACCAAGCATTCACAAATATGAGCCTATGGGGACCATTCCTGTTCAAACCACCACTCTGACCTATAAATTCATATCTCGATTCCCATAGATTAGTATGGCTTTCTGACATCATCAGAAAGGTGTCTTTGCACAGAATTTCTAAGCATATATCAATACTTCAAAAGTCAGGAAGGTGTCTTTGCACAGAATTTCTAAATGTATATCAATACTTCAAAAGTTGGAAATAATGCTATATTCTAATATTAATGGAACAATTACCATTTTCTTTTCCACGGTACAGCTGGATTGAGTGGTCCTACTGATACTGAAGCAACAGTATTCATTGTAAAGATAATATTTGATCCATAATAAAACAATTAAATAAGCAATGATTTATTTTACATTCATAATACATTTTGTATCTTTAGTTTATTTGTAGTGCAAAATGTATTTCTTCAGTTTTGTCAGAGTCAGAAAGGAAACATGGATAGAAATATCCATGAACAAATATTGCAAGAAAATTTGTGATTTCAGTTTGTAAAAAGGAACCTATAGCATATATTTAAGCCTCAGGAACCTGTATTTGCCCCTTTGACTATTTATATCTTCTCCACTCTGCTTCTGTTTCTTCCATTGACTGAAACGGAAGCTCCTGGTTTCCCATCTCACATTCTGCACTGATACTGAGCCTTAGTCTACACTTCAGAACTGGACCCTGGTCCAATCCTCTCAGATAATGGAATTCTTCCATCTTAACCACAGCCTGGTTTGCTGTATTTCCATTCCCTTTGTGAACCCAGAGTTATGATGTCAGGATCCATTCAAGGTAAGGCTTGTCCTGGGACTGACTCTTTTCTTTCCTCTGCCTTTTCCTCCTATCCCTGATCCCATCTTTCCTCATAGTCATATCCTATGTTCCATTCCCAAGAATTAGTGAAATGTAGATGTAAAAGAGGTACGTGAAAATCTCTTGCAAGCAGTTAGTATTTTTCTCTTCTAGTGGAAGTAAAAGAGGTAGGTTAAGGAACTTAATTTTAGAGTCATCCAGAAGAAATGCAGATTGAACACACAGGGCTAAAGAAGTACTTAAGAAAGAGGGTCCCCCATCTTACTACCAGCAAGGATGATGGCAAGAAGGGTGGCAGTTATAATTGAGGTGATTTTCCTTCATACTGGAATACATTAAGTACACAATATTTTTAAAGACAACAACTCATTTCATTTTTATTTTTCAATTTATTTTGCTATCTTTCAACCTTGATATTATTTTTTGAGATTTTTACACATATATGCAAAATATTTTTACAATCTCTCCCTCTCCATGTTCCTGCTACAGCCACACTCAGATTACCACCCTCAATGTGTTTCCCTTCCAACTTTATGTCTTTTTTTTTTTTTTTTAATAGAGTTCAGTCAGTGCTGTCTCTCTGTGCATGGGTGTAGAGTTATACACTAAAACATGGACAACCTATTAGTGGTCACAATCCCAGAGGAAAGTGACTCTTCTCCCACCGGCCACAAACTGCCAATAGCTTCTCAGCTAGAGGTAAGGCCTAAGGGGTCCATCATTAATTCATTATGGAATTTTGACAGGCTTGGTCTTGTGCAAGAAATAGAGCTCCTGTGGGTTCATAAGCACATCATGAAGACATGCCCAGAAGACAGTATTTCATGGCACTCATGCTCTTTCTTTGGCTTTTGCATTAAAATAATGCCTCCTCTTCTATGATATTCCCTGAACACTGGGGTGGGCATTTGATACAGATTTCTCACTTAGAACTGAGCACTCACTATCACTTATTCTTAGCATTTTGACCAGATATGATTCTCTACATGAACCACTGCCCAATGCAAAACAAAGCTTCTCTGGCTGGAGTTGAAAGTAGCACACATCTGTACACACAGAAGGCAGTTTCACAACATACCATTTAGCCAAATAACAAAATAACCCCTACCCCAACCCCCCTGAAGCTATGACTTATCCAGCCATGGGCTTCTGACCATGTTTATAGTACCAGGAGTGATTTCCTTCCTGTGGAGAAGACATTGAATCCAGTCAGAAAATGCTTGGTTACTCCTATTACAGCATGCCTCTTTGTACTCATGGACACACCTTTCCTGATAGGTTGATATGGAGGATAGAGAGAGACTTGCCATTGATGTCTTTTCTTTCCATGGGACCTATATAGCACCTTCTGTCATAATTAAGACCAACCAGCATGAAAGAATTTTTCCACCAGTTTGAGAATGATTTCTTTATGTCCTTGCAATAAAGTTTTATGAAGGTAACATTTTTATAACATATTTTTCCCTCTTAGGATTATTTTCTCTTCCTTAACACACATGCAATTTGGAAAATACTACAAGTGAAACAAGCTTTTTCTCTTGCTAGGTCAAAACAAAGTATCACAGTAGCCTCTTAATAAATGTCAATTACCTTTCTTTTTCTCTGAGCCTTGTATTATGCTAATAACATTCTCCTGAATATTCATAGAGTCATAGAACATTTGATCAAACAAGGAAGTTGCAAATGCCTTTGCCCAGTTCCCACTATCAAGATGAAGTCATGGCAGTTCAGAGACTGGAAGTGGCTTCCTGGAGATTGCCCAGCAATTTAACACCAACACACAGCAGCCAAGTGTTGAGGAAGAACATAGAACAAAGGATGCATTTGAGGAAATGACACTATCTAGAACATAAGAGCTGTGTTACAGATGGCACATGGCAGACAATGCCATGTTTTAAATATCAAGTTAAGGGTTGGAGTCAAAAGACATTACATATTAAGTAAAAATTGGCTTCATCTTCTTGGTGTTTTGAGAAAGAAACTTTATTTCCTGTTTCAATTGGGTAATAAGGTAATTCTTACACACCCTCATCCTAAGTCTAATGTATAACAATGTTCTCTCTAGTAAGAACACTCTTTAAAACGTTTTTTGTTTATTTTGACATTATAATATAATTATATAATTTTTCCTTCTCTTTCTTCTCTGAAAATCTCCTATATACCCACCCTTGATCTCTTTCAAATACATGGCTGCTTTTTTTTTCTTTAATTGCTGTTGCATGCATATATCTTCCTTTTCAAATAGTTCTTTTCATCCTTCAGTAAGGTCATACCACTTCCAGGACATTTTCATCACAGATCTAAAACACAGGTATATTTTCTTTTTCTTAATCTTCCACTTCTGCAGGCTTTTCTGTCTGTCCTTATATATTGATTGATCATTCTTGAAAGTTCAGAATATTTATGGGATTTCTTCTGGTCCTTGGGCCCTTCTACAATCCAAAACATTCATTGAATCATATTTTGAAATCCATATCTTCTTGTAAGTATTTTTCCCACCAAAAAGAATAGGGCAATGCCTTAGTCTAGTAAAGTAAAATTTTCATATCTAACTTCACTTTGAATTTGGTGAACATTTCCCATGGCTCGCTCTTGGAGTCTGTATGTTGTAAAGGCAGGAACTTAACAATGATTGTTTTCTTTTGGACTATGTTCTTAGCACAGTCTTCAGCTACCACATCTTACAGGCTGTAGATTCTGTTGCTTTTAAATATATAAAGGTCCTCACAGACGAGAGTTAACAGTCTTGTTAGCACTTACAGACTTTTTCCTTTGACTGTGTTGAGGCAAAGTGGGATTCCCGGTCGGATTTAGACCATAATTTGCAAAAGACATATACTGCTCATTCTTCTAGCTATCTTTGTATGGAAGAAAGTGGGCAATGAGATTTTTGTGTCTTGACAGAAAGCAGAATGCCAGAGATGGGGATAAAAAGGACAGAAAGGTACAGGGGGAAAGAAGAAAATGTCTAGGACAAGAGTAGCATTTATCTGTTATCAGGAGAAAAACTGGTTTATGAGCTAAAGAAGAAACAGTTGAGAATAAAGGAAAAGGTTATGTGTGTGAACAAAATTTTGTTCAGGACACAAAACAAGAGCTTACTTTAGAGGCTTTCATTCGAAAGTATCACTCCAAGCCAGGATGAAAATGAATTGCTTTTTGACTTTGTCATAAACCATCATGTTGTTTAGCATATCAGGAAAGCTATGAGTTAAGGAAGGCAGGACGTATGGTAGTGATGTTTTCTTCAAGAGAAAAAGATGATGAGGGTACCATAACCAGGCCATGCTATTACACTGAGATAGGTTCTTGGAAGTAGTGAAAGGATTTTGAAGAAAATCTATGGTCTTGCAGGTAGACTTCAGTACCATAAGAACAATAAGCATTATCTTATTGTTCCAACAAAGAAACCGGTAAAACACACACACACACACACACACACACACACACACACGCACACACACACACACACAGGCACGCGACACACACACACACACACACACACAGGCACGCACACCATTTAATTCTTCAAGAGGTCTGTTTGAAAAGAAGCTTATTTTCAGAAGGGAAATAAATGCTTATACAAATTAAATATCTTGTCAAGATGATAGACTTAGTTAACCAGTGGTGGTCTGAAGGCTCAAACTCTTCCACTGATGACTTTCCATGGAGGTATTTTGTTCTGATACTGCATTGCTACTGATTGTTTTCTAATTTTTTTAAAATATCTATCCCAGGTAAGAGTTGGCCAAAAAAAAAAAAAAAGTTAAGGGATACTTAATAATTCTGATTATTTGTTTATTTATCAAAAGGCATAATAAAATTTCAGGAAGAATGTGGGCTGTGAAGTCAGACTTCCCTGAGCTGGGATCCAGGAATTGGCACCTATTAACTATAGGCATCAAGAACTTACTTTTCCTTTCTGAACCTTGGTTCACTTAACTACACATAAAAATATAAGCATGACCTTTCAATAGGGTTCTGGGACTTAATTATAGTACAAATGGATTGTCTGCATTGCAGTGCCTACTGTGCAGTGTGCTATCACTGGATGATCCTTGTTTTTATTACTTGTAGTTCTACAGGTTTTCCTGAATTCCTTAAACCCAAGAGAGAAAGTGTGTGAGACACGTCAATACAGAATGCCAACAGCTCATGTGGTCTTGTCACTTCAAAATTCGCTTCACTCACTCCATAAAAGGCATCCCTCTTTTCTCTCCCATGCATCCTTTTGACTCTCACTGCTGAGAAACAAACCACATCTTCCCTTCTTGCAAAGGAAAACGGATGGTCTTTTATCTTTGGCAAGTACTTGCATTACATGTTTATCGACATTTAAGAGTTCTTTCTCACAGTGCCTCTCTCTGCAGCTATGAAGTATGTTTCTTTCATTTGAAGGAACATCAAAGAGGTATTTCTGTATAAAACTCACTGAGTTTTTTCTTAACTATGCTTTGTCATGAGACCATATGGCCATAAATGATTTAGTTTTCCATGAAAAATGGTTTTAAATCAAGAATGAAACCTGCTAAAAAGAATTTGCATACTTGATGAAAAATAAAGGCAATAAAATGTTTAATCTGGCTGTGAGAAATGTACTGGGATTTCATAAGCAGCTCTTATGTAATAAGGAAATGCATTTTCATTATGACTATTACATTAGCAGTGTTGTGGAAAGTTGGCCTCTTTAGAGAATGATACAGAAAACTGGATCATAAGTGGTATTCACCTTATGATTCAAGCCAGTCTGGCATACACTGAAAATGGCTGAAGTAAAACCTGCCAGGTCATGTCAATGAGGGGCTCCCAGTGAATGCACCAGGCTAGGAAAGAGTAGGGCAGGGGGAATCTGATGCTGGGACTCTAGTTGAGTGCTTGATGGATAAGGATCCGAGGGGTCTATCTCTAGTGTTAGAGCGAGCAAACATAGGAGGAGAAGATCCAGTAATGTCTCTCTGTGGAAACAACATCGAAAGGATGCAGTGGCATGGAAAAGAGCATTGCTGGTGGAAGAGACCTACACCATCTCGACCCAGATGTAACTGACAGCCTTGCCACTGATAGCAGCATGGTGGTGTGTCTAGAGGGGCCATCAGCTGAGAAAGTTAGATGCCACTCAGTGGAAGGAATGATTACTCTATTGTGTAGCGGGAAAGCAGGCAGATTAGGGAACAAAGTTCATGTGACTCTGCCTCCCTGGGGAACTTAGAAATATCTTCAAAGACTTTTAAGATTTTTGAGCTAAAATAAAACTGGTCTAAACCAGCCTCTGCAATTGACTGACAAGTTTAGGTCAAATCACCTGTTTTACATAGCAAACTATACCTAGATTAGTGTGAGAACAAATCATAATGTAACCCAAGAGTACATTCTTGTAATTAAACAACCAAGCCAATTACAGCAATTGTAGACCATGTACCTCAAAGACAAATGCCCACAGCAACCAATAAGATTATTCCTGTGAGTTAGTTAGTACATTTATTTGGTTATAAATATAATCCATGCATGGGTTGGACTGAGGATATTTTGAACTATTGTGGTTCTGGTATGCTGTCTAATTCTAGAATCTTGGCTGGCTCAAGTCACTTCTTCAACTGGTCTTTTTTCATTTGTCAAGTTAGTTGAGTCCAAAGGAATTGATATGGTGAAGAAAGAGGCTATAAGAAGGACTCCACCCAGCCATGAAAAGGTACATACTGAATTTCTCAGACTTAAGTAAGTTAATAAATCCTACTATAAAGGGTGATGGTTGGTTGTGTGCATTCTTTTAATGGGTACAACGCACACCCAAGCATATTTGTCCTTAATTCTGTTGCCATGTTGAGTTTGTATTGGAAGGCAACATTGAGAAACCACTGCGACAGGAAAGACATAGACACAAAGGAAGAGCACAGTAATAGTAATTGTTTCAATTATGGATCAAGCGTAGAAAACTTGTTACTCAAACCACACTTTACTGGAATGGCCAGTACTCTCTGCAATGAGTACTCTCCATCATTCAGGAGGCTGTCCGACAGCAGGAGCTGGAACAGTGGGTGATTTCACCCACGCTGTATAGCCAGTCAGCTCCATATTGGGGAAATGCTCAGCCTGGAGCCCGATGATAGGTAATTGGGCATGCAGGATCTTGGGGAAGTGTAGTATGAATCTTAAAGAGTCTTATTAATAAAACTCAACCCGAGGCCAGTTATTGGGGTGATTGCTGGAAGATCAGAGACACAGAACAAGCCACAGCTATCTCACCTTGCTAGTTCCTCAGGTGATCCTTTTTCCTCAGGCTGGAAGCTTCTGAGTCCTCATCCCAATGGCTCTCAGCTGAACTGTGTTGCTCCAAAGCCTGAACACTTAACCAACCAAATGCTTAACTAACTACATGCTTTTTTCTCCTTAGTTCCTGGCCCTCACACCTTATATACCTTTCTCTTTCTGCCCCCACTCCCTGGGGTTAAAGGTTATGTTTCTGGGATTAAAGGCTTGAGTCACCATGCTGACAAACATCATCTACAGATCAGCTTTGGACTACAAAGTGCTTAGAGCAATTCTGAGATGGCTAGCTGAGATGATCCAGTTTCAAAGACTGCTTGAATAAGGACTTGAGATAAACCCTGAACTTTGGCATTATGGATAACAAAGAATATAGTTATCTTTCCTAGAATTTGTCAATTAACCCAAAATTTTTCTTTTCAGAATAAAGATAACTTCGCCCATACCCAGCAGGAAGCAATTTTAAGAATTCGACGCCCACATTCCCAAAAGGGTGGTGTGGGGTGGGTGGTTTTTTGGTCTTTTTATGGGTATTGGGTCTGGGATAGTTTTCATTGTTTAGGAGGGTTGGTTACAAGTTGTTGTTAATGGTTAGGAAAAGGGCTAGGCAAAAGGTGCTTGTTTAAAAAAAAAAAGACAATTACTAGTTTTAAATACTTTACACTGGATTGGATTGTTTTATATTGTATACAAATTATTATTATTGAGATTGAGATTGTTAGAATATACCATATACGTATTTCTAATCTTGTTTGAGGTATTGTATTTATACCATTCATTTAACAATGTAATGCAATTTGCTAATCCTTGAATGTTAGTATTACCAACTATTAGGATATATAGAAATGAAAATTAGTGGTTAGACATTACAATTGAACTTGTAGTCATATTAGGTGCGTTTTCAAGATCAAACAGATATATTTTAGATAGATAGGTCATCTTCAAACCCTTCAGAGATCTACAGAATATGGCATTTAAAATGTTTTAATAACTTAAGAATTTTTCTTTTTTGCTATGACTGTGAGACATGACGGCTCCTGGCAGTACCAATCTACTTCAGAGAAAATATGGGCATTGAAGAAACTGCATATGGAGCTAACTTTCATTGTGGCAAAAGTCAGCCACTGGACAACAAAGTATCCTCGAATCAACTGCTGACAAACAGGACAGACAGGACATGAAACCAAGGACTACCAATTCTTGCCAAAACAAGTGTGGTTGTGGCTTTAACAAAAGGCATCTTCTGAAGCCAGGACAATATGGCACCATCCCTGAAGTGAGTGACCTTTGCAATCTGTAAAATATACTGTGCCCTTTTCTTCGAAGGCAGCTGAACAGGGAGTGGGCCAATGGCTTCTGATATGCAATGGAACAGCAGATGAAACAGTTATTCTTGAAGAATAACTAAGCTCACCTCTCTCAATAGTAGACTGGTGTTTAATAGAGAGATGTGGAGAAGAACAGGATGCCAAGATGAAGCCACATATACACAGCCAAGAAAAATGGACAGCTGAATTGAAAAGACATCAATAATTTCCAGAATTTAAAATCCTGAATCATAACATGACACTAATGGAATTCAGGTGTTTCTGGTACATGGACTGCTCTCACCAAATGTGAGGTCAAACTGTTGACCTTGTATACATCTTAGTTCACAAAAGAGTCTGTCAGATACGCTAAGCCTGTAGGCTGAAGATGATGCCCCAACACTGTGGAGAAACCTCAGGTGACTGTCCAGGCAGCTGGCTGTTTCTGTCAACTCACATTTTTTTTTTTTTTTTGAGGCTGCTTGCATGCACTTCTTGTTTTTATTTTTTATTAGGTAGTATTATTTCCTTCTTGGGTTTCTGAGGGAGTTGAAGATCAGTTAGTTATAGTTATAATTATCTTTGTTAAGGATTTCAGAAAAACTCACTAAGAGCTGTAAGTGTATAAATTTGAAAGACGTTATAAGACAGTTCCGTTAGCTATATAAGTTAGGATAAAAAGTGAATCAGGTACATTCTGGACTTACCAAAATAGGATAGATAATGGAATTATTTTCTCTGAATTTGTCAAATACAAATGGACTAGACATTGTTTAGGTATTTATTGTTTGTATATATGGTATATATAGTTATTGTACTTTTGTATATAGTTTTTCTTTTATTAGTTGTAACTTTTTCCTTTTTTTCTTTTTATTAAAATAGAAAAGGGGAAATATAGTGATATTTTATTTGTATTGAAATGTGATTTTATTTGTATGTCAATAAAGTTGCCTTGAGGTCAGAGCAAGCCAGAGCAGAAGCTGAGCAGTAGTGGGGCACGCCTTTAATCCCAGCACTTGGGAGGCAGAGCTAGGCGGATCTCTGTGTGTTCAAGGACACAGCCAGCATGGCAGACACACGCCTTTAATCTCAATACCAACCATAGACGACCTGGAGGTCTGTACAAACAGGCAGTGACAAGGAGGTCATGTGGCTGGGTTTACAACCAATGAGAAAACAGAACAGAAAGTCTTTAAATAGACAGGACGCACAGAAGTAGGTCTCTTGCGGAGAGGAGGAACCGCAGAAGCAGTGAAGGGTAAGGTTTTCCGCTTTTGCTCTGACCTCGTGGTTTTTAACTCTGCAATCGGTTCTGTGTTTCTTATTTAACAAGTAGGATACATCTACAGGGAAGATAAATTATTTCTAAGTCAATGTGTGAAAGTCATGGTCAAATGTTTGTATCCTTTCCCTGGATCCTAAAAATAACTGTATATTTCATTTAATTTGCTGTGGTTTGTAGATCTAAAATTACATCAAGGTTAAAAATCATGTAACAAATGTGTTGAAAAAATGGGAAGTAATAATTTTACATTTAATGAGCAATACAAAGGATGCAGAATCAGTGTCTTCAGCTTGCAGTCATTAATACATGAGTAAGAGCACCCTCACTGTGTGTGGCAAAAACTTCAAAGAAGTTTCTTAAATATCCAATCTAGATTTTCTGTTAAGACATATCATGCTTGAGCCAATAATAATGCACACTCTGCTTCCTCTACTTCTTGTGTGTCCTTTATAAATTACAACAACCTCTCTGGACCTCAGATCTCAGTCTCAGTTTTTCTATCTTCAAAAAAGATGTGGTAGGGCTCAGTGAAGATAAAATAAGTCTTTGGTACATTGTAAACATTCAGTGGCAGAAGTCTGCTTAACAAGTCTTGTTATAGCTTCAAAACAGTTCTTAGAGCTTTCTGAAAATCAGATACATCAAAGAAAGGACATTTGAAATAGGAAATTATAGCAGTCAAGAACCCTTTCTGGTCTTTTAGTGTGTTTACCTTGTGACCAACAAAAACCTAAGTTTCAGACTATAAAGATTACAAAACTGCCTTAGCCATGTCATCACCTTATACAATTACAATTCCAAAGGATACACATGGGACTACTGAGGTTGAAACTGGTATTAAAATCAGTTTGTTAAGTGGCACAGTTTGAAAATGTACTAAGAACGTCTTAGCTCCCAAGCCGGTGCTTTCCACTTTGGCATTCATTGTGGTAAATTAATCTTTTCAAGCTTGACACATACAAAATTTCAACAATCTTTAAAATGTATAGTTTATATTCCTTAATTACTTTTAAGCCATTTGCATGGACTCAGACCCATATTCTTTCTTGTACTGGTAGATGAAATGTTACTGACAGATGCCTATGTCATAGGCAACATGTGCCACTACTCTTTCTGGGGACTTGGAGTTAAAGGTCATTTATTGTAGGACGGAGAGTTGTTTGGTTTAGAGAGCCTGGGAGTGGAGCAAGGAATGAAGCTGTCAAGACTCGTGATATTTCAGAAAAGTATAACAAAGATTATAATCTTACATTTCTCTTCTGCTGGAATCTTGTCAAACATTGAGCCAAGCTAGAGGGTTATAACACAGCTTCAAGGTTATTAAAAAGCAAGGAGAATTACAGAATGTCACAGAAAGCTAAGGAGCATGGAGACTAATTGTGGTATGGTTTATTGGATGAGATCTTGGAACAGAAAGAAAGGAGAGTAGGGAACTAGTGAGGCAGTGATAAACCATGTAAGTTAGCAGTTGTGCATCAATGTTGGAGTCATAGTTTTCAAAAGCATACCTTGTTGTGAAAGATGAACACCAGGGAAAACTGGGTGTGGATTTCTTAAGAGTAATCTGTATTACTATGCAACTATTCCGCAAACCAAAATTATTCCAAAGTGAAAATATCCAAAGTAAATCCAAAATAAAAATCTCTTGGTGAGATCAGAAAAGAAGGGATTCTTTTCATTGATTTGGTTAAGAAAAACCCAAGTAAATCTTGCTTACTTTGTTCATTTTTATTTCTCATCAGGGCCACACAAAAGATCTTTGACAAATCCTTTTCTTCCTGTGTTTTTATGATTTGCATTTCTGTCCCTCACACACTCTTTTTGAGCCTTACAAAAGTAAAAGAACAAGAAGAGATGCTTATGATTCTCAGTGGAAGCTCCCAGTACCTTCCCATGAGAGTAGGAGAAACTTTTGCTAATGCGTTCATGCACTAATCACTCTTTGGGATTCTACGCTGTCTGAAGCATAATGCGATGCAATGGAGAACTAGTAGAAGAAAATGTCTTTGCTCTGGGGCAAGGTGTGCTGTATTTGGAGAACTAGATACCCAGTGCACACAAACATAAAAAGAACATCGAGACAGCATAGAAAAACCAGGGCCAGGTATGCCCTATTCTGAAGAAGAAGGTCATGGTAGTGACCCTGGTGGAAGCAACTTCTGAGATAAATCTTGATAGAGTTCATGGGAAGGACAGTGAACGAAAAAGAAGACAGAGGTAGGCAAAGCCTCTAAGTGATGCATACCATCCATCCTCCTGAGAAAACTCAGAACTTGCCTGGAAGTTGAGTGAGAAGCAGATATGGGACCTGAAGCAGTAACATAGGGGGTGATGTTAACCCTGGTGGTAGGATGACATAGTTTAACTTTTTTGGGAAAGTTTTGAGATTATAATGTAATAATTACATTTTTCCTTTCCCTTTTCTACCTCCAAATCTTCCCACGTATCTCTTCTTGCTTATTTTCAAATCCATGGCCTCTTTTTTCATTGTTATTACATGCATATAAGCATATATATAGTATATATACACACACACACACACACAGAGGTATATATTTCTTGATATAACCTGCTCAATCTTTTTTAATGGTACTTGCATGTAAGTTTTGAGGGCAACCATTTGGCACTGAAAAATCAGTTGGTGTATTCTTCACTGGAAAGACCACCTTTACAGTTCCCTGTTTTCCTCAGTTGTCTGTAGCTTTTTGTCTGGGGCTGAGGTCTTGTGGTCTTTTCCCTGTTCATGTTGGACTGTCCATTGTTTTTTTTTTTTTTAAGATTATGTTTAGACAGTCCTATTGGTGAGACTTAATGGGTGTAGCTTCTGAGATTACTAGGAGACACAATCTCAATGCAAACTCCCTGATCTTCTGGCTCTTAAAATCTTTCTGCTCCATCTTTCTGCAATGTTCCCTGATCCTTAGGTGACAGAATATTGTTTTTCTTATATCCAATGGACTGGCACCACAACTCTTTAGTGATCTCTGTCTATTGAAGAGACATTTCCCTGATGAGGAGACTGCTTATCTGTGGGTATAAGGACACATGATTAGTTTGTTGTTAGGGATTATATTAGTAAGTAAGTAGTTGTAGAGTCTTCTCTAATAACCATGGTTACACTAGCACTGAGTACTTAGCTCGGTTTCCAGTACTATGTATGGTCTCCCTCCTGATCATCAGTTTAGCGTTAATGGTAGAGACTAGGCATAGTCTTTAGGGAAAGGACTAGGCTGTGTCTGACGAGTTTCAAACTTGATAATCACCCTTTCCCATTTTTTCAGTCTTCCTGGCCAAAATGTACAGTCTTCATACAAAGCATCTTTACTGATGATCTTTATTGCTCTGTGATAGACTTGAAGCTGTGACTAAAACTGACCAGGAAAATGAGAGAGTGAATGAATTTTATCTCTTTGTGATTCTCTCCTCTACCATCTCTGCATCCCCCATTAGTTAGATCGTTTCTTATGATGTAAACTGGGTATGAGGATGTTAGTCCATTTATGGAACTATAATAAAATGCCTGAAGCAGAGTGATTTATAAATAACAGAGATATTTTCTCTTACAGTTCTGTAGGCTGAGACTCTGATGAAGGCTGAGTTTCTGCTGTCAACAAGATATTCTTTTCATGGCAGAAAATCAAAGAGTGAACCCACTTCACAGAGCAAGCATGTACCCTAAAGCCCAATAACTTCTAAATGACCTCACTTCCATACCAGTATCTTGGTGTCTTAGTTTTCTGTTGCTGTGAAGAGACACCATGACCTCTTATAAAGGAAAACATTTGATTGGGCCTTGCTTACAGTTCAGAGGTATAGTCCATTATCGTCATGGCAGGAAGCATGTCAGCTTATGGGCAGACATGGTGTTGGATACGTATCTGAGAGTTTTTATCTGGATCAGCAGGCAGCAGAAACAGACACTAGGCCTGGCTTGAGCATTTGAAGCCCTCAAATCTACCCCCAGTGACACATTTTCTTGAATATCACCACACATACCCCAATAAGGACACACCTCCTAAAAATAGTGCCATCCTCTAGTGACCAAGCATTCAAATATATGAGCCTATGGGAGCCACACCTATTTAAACCACCACACTTGGAAACTGAATGTCAATGGGTTTTATGTGACAGACATGGAAATGATAGCACAGTATAATCCTAATATACTCTCCTTCATTTGGTGGTTGTGAGGTTTCAATTATACACAGCATAGTGTGGAGCAATCACTGATGATTGCATGTCACATGTGGAGTACCTCAGATCCCTGAGCAGTTTCTATTGCACATAGTCTAGTTGTCTAGAACTCTGTTCTGGTTGTCATTACTGGTTGTGTGACATGGGTCAAGCTTAACTCTCTGTCGCTTAGTCTTCTCGCCAGTAAATGATTGATTGGAATTGTGCTAGGCTTTTGCATTGCTATGGCCTAATAACTGAGGAAAGTGCCTTGAAAAGGGAAAGACTGATTGCTATATTTATTTCAGAGAATTCAATCCACAGTACTTGGTCCATGATACTGGACCTGTTAGGAAGTGCTATAGCACGGTGGCAGGAGTGTCTGGCTGCTTCTCAGTACCAACAGGTGGCAGAGAGAAAGAGAAAGGGGCCAGATGTGACTTTCTAATGAATGCCCCCAAAGATCCACATCCTCCAGCTATGTTCCACTTCCCAAAGTTTACCCCGACTCCCCAAACAGCAATAGCACCATCAGCTGGTCTCCAGCATTCAAAGCTTGAGCCTACAGAGGGCATTTTATATTTAAGCTATCAGAAGGATGGAATGAGTTACTATGAGTAGAGGTCTGAGAACAGTGCCTAAGACATGATTGACTGTGGGTAGAACTCAGGCATTAGTAAAGACAATGCATATTCCTCGTGGGCTAGCTCCTATTTCTATTGCCTGGAACCACAGCTGAATGTTTCTAATCCAATGCAAAAGATGAAGAATGAAACTTGAGGCCAGCTCCAGGCCAAACACATCTTAGGTCAACCAGCAAAGATCCTCAATCAAAGAGGTTGTTACTACCTCCCAGGCCTGTTATTGTTGACACTTGTTCAAACGTGAAGAATGTAGCCAATAAAAGATTAAGCAATTTTCCTCAACTCAAGGTTTATTTAAATTTAAAGAGAGCTTCATAGGGTTCAGAAATAAGTTTGGCTATTTCTGCTGCAGATCTCTTCTACATGCTGGTGTGATTTTATAATGGTCATCATAACAAGAGGGATGATTTTGTTAAAGTTCAGTGATAATACCAGGGCACAAATGGTCCAGGCTTTCATTTGTTCAAAAATGCACTTATTTCTGATAAGAGCCTTTCATTTAGTTATAATCAGAGTATAACTAGCCTTAGACTAAACTAAACTGTAATGCTAATGAGCTAGCTCTATTGGTAAAGCATTTGTGTGCAAGTATGGGACTGGAAGTTATGGTGACACTACTTGGTTAATGGCATCCTTAGGACTGACGCCTGAAGTTGGCCTCTAACATACAACATGCACATACACACATATGTACACACACACACACACATACACACACACACACACACATCAAAAATGGCAAGTCATAATTTGTGCTCAAATATTCACATATAATTACCAACTGAATAACCTCTTTCTGCTTAGTAGTTCTACTTTGATTCAGTACCAAGTATACAAGATAATCATTCCCTGGGATGTTGAGATGTACTGAACCATATAAAAATAATCCCTCTAAGATACACTCCACAAGCCATTGAGCAACATGAACAGGACTCATGTCACTAACATAGACTGACAGGTCATTCCTTGGCATTTTCACACAATATTGAAAATCAGTCTGAACTGGCAGGTGCAAAGTTCCCAGACTCACACTTGACAGAATAATTCAATGCTGATACTTTGTGACTGGTAATAGGCAATAGGTGTGCAACAGACAAGCACCACAGGACAGAATGAAGTTTTATTCAAGAGCAAATGAGATATAAATATTTTTATGTATTTTCTCTACAGCTTAATGCACATGGAATTCTATTATCATAATGCAATAGATTATCTAGGAAACATCACAAAACATACTCATTGAATACCCCTAATAGATGATAATATCCTTCCAACACATCCTTCCAATATGCTTCCCTCAGACTTTTTTATTTCTGACTTGGCAGACATTTTACAAATGAAAAACTTGTGTTTTGTCTGGAGGTAAATGCTTGGTCCTTTATATCTCTGATGGTGCCTACGCAAGAGAGAAGCATGTTAGATATCCCTACCTCCTTCTGCTTGTCCATGATGCCCTGCAGAAACTCTAAAAGACTAAGTAAAAAACAAACAAACAAACAAACAAAAACCTCCTTTTTTCCTTCTTCATTCAACCAATATGAGAGTTTGATGCAGAAATTGTTTAAAAAATTCATTTGGTTGCATGCCCTATTTGTAACCAAATCCCAGAGTAGCTCCTTTGATGAACAATGGCATTAGACATCACAGGAATGACTAGTGACCACTCACACTTACCCTGTGTTTCTCTTGGTGTTTTACAAAATTTAGCCTTCGTAAACAGTGCTTCCCCAACTGAAGCATGTGTGCATATCCTATGGGTACTTGTTAAAGCACAGAGCAGTATTCAGTGGGTCTAAGGTAAGGCATGAAGCATTGCATCTCTCCTAGTTTCCCATGGAACAACAGTACAGGTGGATGCTGGTGCAGCTGGGATGCTGGTGTTGCTGGGATGTTGCTGGGATGCTGGTGCAGCTGGGATGCTGGTGTTGCTGGGATGCTGGTGCAGCTGGGATGCTGGTGTTGCTGGGATGCTGGTGCAGCTGGGATGCTGGTGCAGCTGGGATGCTGGTGTTGCTGGGATGTTGCTGGGATGCTGCTGAAGCTGGTGTTGCTGGGATGCTGGTGCAGCTGGGATGCTGGTGTTGCTGGGATGCTGCTGCAGCTGGGATGCTGGTACTGTTGGTCTAAATATCATACACCCAGCATCAAGACACTAAGAAATTGAGAACAATCAAAGATAAGTAACTACAGAAAGCACTTGTCAAGATTCCACCAATACTTTTTTCTTTGTGCTATATAAGCCATATCTTCAGTGTATTCATGTTTTTAATCTGAGATAAGGGCAATTAGTTTTGAAATTCTGCTTAAGGCATAAAGTAAACTAAAAATACTGTTATTTGTTCTTTAGAGACAGAAAAAAAGACAAGTAATGAACAAAAGGGCATACAAGAAATTTTTCCTGACTAACCTAGTCCATGACAACATTTTTGACTTGTCTTTGGTGGTTAAAGAAAACATCTATTCCAGGATGGTGGCTACCTGTGACAACACTGTCCCTAACCAACATACTTCGAGGACTGAGATACTTATATTCATGTTTATGTAAGTGTGTAATCTGGATAGAATAATTAAAGATACAAAATGAGGGATAGTTAGTATTTATAAATCAAGTTACATGATTATTCACAGAAAGCAAACCTTTCTTATTAGGGTACTCTATTTGAAAGAAGAAATGCCTCAATACTCAATTTATTGAAAATTGTGTGGATCTGGGATGGCCTATACGTGCTCTTTGGCCTCATTGCCACTCATGTTTCCAAGATAATTGGCTCATCGGAAACTCAAAACTCAAAGCTGGGACTTCTCACGTCTTCCGGGCTTACCATGGGGATCTCAGAGTTCTGCTACCTTCACTCTTGATCTGACATTCTCTTGGCAATTACTTACTCAAGCTGTATTCATTTGTACTTGCTAAGGCATTCAGTTCAATCCAACAAACACTTCTTGAATATTATTACCAGGCTCTGCAGGGCATACAGATAAATAAGACTTGGCTTTTATATACATAGAGTTGATAATCATGTAGATTATGTTATGACAACTAGTTTGTAGAATGTATGCTTTTGTTGTAGTATTTAAGTTTTCTTTATCAAACGGGTATGACCTCCTTGAAAGAATAAGTCTTTTCTTAATTATTTTTGTGATTAATATTGGTAGAATTTCTAGGAAGAAAGTCATAGGGTGACTCTAGAAGAGAAGGACGCATCTGCTAGAGCCCCTTTCCTAATAATTGGTATTACCTAAACTCTTTCATAGGAAAGTGTAGTTCTCCAACTGAAGGTGTGGAAGAGGAATGGAGAGTCCTGAGAAAGAGCATCATCCTCTGAAACACCTCAATGCATCTGTTATTCAGATATTTGTCTTGTTGGTTAAAGTATGTGATGTGGCTGCTTAAAGATTTTGGGCTCTTGCTTTTGGGTTTTGCCAAATTATGTCTTATGAGCCATGTTATGATGACTACTGACATACATCTGCAACCCATGATATAATCTAAGCTCTGTTCTGAGAGTCATATACTTAACCTACTTAATTCAAATAACCATCTCATGAGTTAAGTCCTTATTTAGAACTGAGCAGAATGAAGCACAGGCATTGCATAATTTGTTCAAAATTACCCAATCCTCTGAAGAAAGGTAGAGCCAAGGTGTGACATCTTTTGACATTCAATTTATAAAATCCAAATCCAAAAAGATGAAAAGAAATGTACAACTAAATCCATTTCTATGCATGTAAGCATCTCCAGACAGCATCTTTGCTTGCACGTTTTTTCATAAGTATGCTTGAATTTATGATCCAATTCTTTTATATGTACATAAACTGTACTTTCTGAAGACACAGGTGTCTGAAGAAATATAAGTGTCCCGTGTGGCCCTGAAACTACAGTCCACATGTCGCTGATACAGCTGTTGAACTTATTTGTACCCACACAATAGAAGGTGACTTCAGAAGGAAAGCCCCCATATTCTCAGTACTGGCCACAATGCTTGCTCCATACAAGAGGCTCTGTGGGTTTTTTCTCATGAAAAATAGAACAAACCCTTATTTTATAAATGAGCAAATCCAGGCCTAGGAAAGAGGGGAAAAGTTTACCTAAGATTACAGAATTCAAATGATGAGGTCTAGATTCAGCCCCTCTATCTTGCTATTTCCAGTTTTAAAACTTAATTTTCATCCATTCTGCATTTTAAAATCCCCACCCATTAATAAGATTTCTGAGTAGAATCAGTGATGCATTTTGCAGGATTCAGGTGATATATATTTGACACTAGACTAAGAACAGGGGAATCTTTTTGCATTATGGAAGCTTGTGGTGACATTTATCCAGCAGAGTCTTCTCTTTTTGTTTTTCTCTCTGTCTCTCTGTCTCTTCCTTTCTTTCATTTAAAACACACACACACACACACACACACACACACACACACACACACACACACACTTCCTTATGGTAAGTACCAAGAGTTTTGAAAATGCTCCCTGTCAAAATATAAAGCTGCAGACTTACTTCAACATACCAAAGTTCTTTCATTATTAACATATTGCTAATTTATATTGTAATCTAGCATTTGCTAGTGATGCAATACATATTGGAGGAGCAAAGTTGAAAAGAAGACCTGGAAAGCAAAGACTTCTTTATGTCTGAGATATTGTTGGTGAAGAGAGCTCGTATGCTGACATTTGGGTTGATTGCTCAGTCTGCTTCCTCATTTTATGGGAGTCACTTTTTATATCTGAAAATGATATTCCTAATAAGGACATAGCAAAAAACCCAGCACCAGCCTTTCTATTAATGGCTTAGGAATAATTTAAATAGAAGTCAGCACAGTATTACATTGTTAAACTTTATTCTAGAATTATAGGCAACATGTTATTAGGTTCGCTTCAATTCTAAACTGAAGCTTTCCCTTCTGGAAGATGTTGCCTGATTGGAACTGAATTGTTTTTCTGTGTCACCATGAAGACAATGCAAATGCTGATTAAAGCAATTAAAACTTCCCTTTGTTTGCAGAGAGAGATGTACCCAGATCTGGCTTTTTGTTTGTAGACATCTTAATAAGCACAAGCAGACTGAAATGAAATCTGTCATCAGTTATATTTTTCTCTTAGACAAACTGTCTCCTTCACATACATATTAAGCAAGATTTGTTACCCAAGCTTTCTTATATTTCTATTTGTTGTTGTAAAATGGTAAATGTAGAAATAACACTAGATCTATCAATTTGATAGTATAATGCAATACATCTGGCAGCTGAACAGGAAAATGTAATGACAGATCTGGCATAGTGAATGGTTTTTATTATGGAGTTTTTCTTCCTTTCTTTCTGCACAATTGTGCCATTTGTTGTAAACTAATGTCAACGAGAATAAAGCATTGTTGAGGATGGGAATTTAGCTTTTGCGGAACATAAATTGACTGCTATGTAAATAAATATAAATATCTGCTTTATTGCTTGTTAAAAATTTAGTTACTACAGTGATTTGAGCAGGAAAGCTTGTTGTAGGGAACCATGCCTCCTCTTAGCTATGTATCAGTGCATTCTTTTATGCTTAGAGTTTTCTTCTGTTTTCATCTTTACAAATTTGCATTAAACTCCACTGTAAGTCCTTGAAACATATGCAGATGAATTCTCTGAACTGTGCTGGATAATCTGTGATGGGTAGGGATAACTGAATTTTTTTAGTTTCAATAATGCTAAAATTACCATTTTAATGAAATAGACTATTTAGTATCACAAAGTGGAATGCCCAGTTCACTCATTCACTCATTCCCATGTTTATCAAACATTTCCTTCCCACACTAGACTTGTCTCTTGAGACATAACTGTGAATGAGTTAAGAAAAACTCAGCCTTTCTGGGAAGATATGTCTATAACATAGTTTTAGAATAGAGAAGTTTGCAATGTGTGCCCACAATACATACAGCAAGGCAATACACTAGGAAAATGTCTCTAATTTCATTTTTGTTTTTTTAAATGTAGATTATGGTTATTAATAATGCAGTGTGAAACTTGTGCTTGAGACTTCTCATCCTGAGAATGTTACATTGTGTTAGTCACAGAAAGTATCATTAGTCTACAGACTGTTAGAAGGAATTGGGATGCAAATGGTATGTTTTAAGATTGATTTGTTTTTATTTGACAGGTATGAGTGTTTACTTGAATATGTATATGTGCAGCAATACACATGTTACCTGCTGAGGTCATAAGAAGGAGCTGGAATTACAGGAGGTTGGGAGCCACTATGTGAGTGCTGGGAACCAAACCCAAGACCTCTTACAGTGAATTTTCTTTTATTTTTTTTATTTTTATTTTTATTTTTAGCTGAGGATCAAACCCAGGGCCTTGAGCTTGCTAGGCAAGTGTTGTACCACTCAGCTAAATCCCCAATGCACAGTGAATTTTTCTTGGGGATTTAGCTCAGTGGTAGAGCACTTGCCTAGCAAGCACAAGGCCCTGGGTTCGATCCTCCGCTCAAAAAAGATAAAAAAAATAAAAAAATAAATAAAAAATAAAACCAAAAACAAACCAAAAACAAACAACGGTGAATTTTCTTAAGAGCTGAGCCATCTCTCCAGCCTCAGGAAAAACTCTCATGCACAATAAATACACAAATGGGATGAAGCACATGAGATGTGTGAGCTGATGTCAGTTTCTTATACGGGGGAGGAGGAAGGCTCTAAGTGAGTCTTCTTATGCACTGAGAACACAGGGAAGCCAATATAGAAGGGTATTTACAGTGACCATGTCTGAGAAATTACCTTATATTACTATTTACATTGTCTGAAAATTTTTTAATGAACGCTTCCTATATTTATGCTTTTTTATTTTGAATATATTTTTGTTACAGTCTTTTTTGACGTGCTGTGGGGAAGCAGTGCTGAGCTTGTGAGGAGCACAGAGGACAGCCCCAGGAGTCATTCTTTCCTTCTATCAAGTGAGTCCCAGAGACTGAGCTCAGGTCATCAGGCTTGGAGGTAGGTACCTGTACAGTCGGAGCTATGCCACCAGCTCTTGTCTGCAATGTTTATATTTCTCAGGGGCTTCCTGAAAACTAGTCACAAATGCTGGAATTCCTGTCTAGAAGCCACGAACAAGTGTATAAATAAGTGATAATTTATAATGTGAAATTGTAGAGACAATTCCTTTGGTATATTTAATCCGGTCAGCAACTGCTATAAAGATACTTTTGATGGAGAAGATGAGTTGGACAGTTTTAATTGTCAAGCTCACCCAAAGTTTCAGATTTCTAGATGAGTTTGAAATGTTCAAAGATTAGTTGTTTAACCTTGCTAGACAAATAATAACAATTAGAATATTTCTCTGATTTGATCATAAATTTAATCTGATAAAGAGGTCAGTACTTGACACATGTGAGCAAATGACAGAAAAATATTGAATATTTATAGAATCAAATTAGATGCTATCAGATTAAAATTATATTAGAGAAAAGAAAGACAAGATATTTATAATTTATGGAATAAGACAGGAATTAATTTTTTTTTACTGGAAGACAATTTTAAAAATAATAAATTAAAAAAAACTGGGGCTGGAGAGATGGCTCAGAAGTTAAGAGCATTGACTGTTCTTCCAGAGGTCCTGAGTTCAATTCCCAAGAACCACATGGTGGCTCCCAACCATCTGTAATGAGATCTGGTGCCCTCTTCTGGCTTGCAGGAATACATGCAGGCAGAACACTGTAAACTTAATAAATAAATAATTCTTAAAAAAAAAAAAAACATTTGAAATATATAATCAATGATTTGTTTTGTTCCAGATTGTAGAGATTTGAGTTAACTTTGAGATGACTGTGGGAACACTAATTCCCTCCTTCTTGACCACAGGAACAATATGATGAGAATGGCATCGAAACAATAATGTTCCTTCAAGTCTTCTAAACTATGTTCACAGTGCCTGTGGCTCTTCAGTATGTTCTTAAGCTCAAACTTCATAACCAACCTACTTCTTACTTTTCTTATCCAAATGTGAGTGTTTTGCTGCATACAGACTAGATTCTTTGAACTTCATTGAGATCTTTTTTTGTCAACTATTAGCACCCATTTCACCTCTTCAGTGCTGCCAGGATAAAGCAAGACCAAATAAATAATCCGTTAGGTCCTGGCCTTCATTTCTGGTTGCTCTGCTTTGCTCTCTGTCAGTCCAGTTAGCAAGATTGTTCATAAATCATTCCCTTCAATCTCCTCTCCAACTCTTCTAACTCCAAATCCCAAATCCTAAATGTTGGGAATGAGAGCAGCATCAATCCTCACATGTCTTCTCCTTCTTCTTCTTCTTCTTCTTCTTCTTCTTCTTCTTCTTCTTCTTCTTCTTCTTCTTCTTCTTCTTCTTCTTCTTCTCCTCCTCCTCCTCCTCCTCCTCCTCCTCCTCCTCCTCCTTCTTCTTCTCCTTCTTCTCCTCCTTTTGTCTTTATTGACACCTTCATCATCATTATCTTCTCCTCTTCCTCCTCCTTTTTCTTCAATATGTATCTCCATAATGAAGATTGAAAGCTTCTGAGCATGACAAATTTAACTCTTCAAGTTTTGTACTGGTGTACTTTTGCCCCAAACATGACTATTAAGACAGAAATTTTACATAATTCAAAATTTCCCCTTAATTTATATTCACTTTTTTCTTTTGTATGAAGTCTAGCAACCAAAGAATTGAATGGAAAGGAGAAGATGGATGAAGGAAGAGAGGGAGGGAGGGAGGGAGGGAAGGAAGGAGGGATGGAGAGAATACATATTGATGTTATTTAGACACTCTGCTCTACCTGGTTGATTTTTCTCATTTTAGTTGTTCTCCATTCAAATGTAAAATATAATGGAATGAATAATTTATTACACTTAAAACCTATTTTTTAATAAAATGTTGAGACCAGAATTCAATAATCAGTTTGGCTAAGAAATTATCTTCTGGTAATTATATTTGATATAGTAGTTGGCATAACCATTTAATAGAGATAATCAAGAGTTGAGATATGAAAAAAGATTCTTAAATTTTCATTTAAATATGCCTTTAGTTGGTTTTGTTAGTGATAACATTTCTCCCCAATCCAGTCTTCCAGGTTGGAATGAAGCCGACGACTATCCCTATTTGCCTGGAGCTCATTCCAAAATATTCTCTCTTCTGAGAATTAAAATAATCAGAAAGCTACCTCCATCCTTCCAAAGGCTTGAAGTGGAAGCTCTTATGGGTGATAGAGTAATACTTTGAATCCATGTCAATTATGTCTGCTGCCCCATAGAACCCTCTAAGCCTTCAGCTATCAGCATTGGCTGCTCTCTTTTCTTTCAGGTCTGTCATATGAGGAAATGACATCTGGGACTTTTCTGGGGACCTCCCATTCTGCCCTATGTGGACACCCCCCAGCAGTTACATCTCCTAGTTCATCCATCACTAAACTCTAACATCTCTTGGTGTTTCTGCAGCATCTTTCTGCACTTTCAAGGGGTAAATCTTTTAGCAGCTTACACAGGTCCTCTGAAGGTATGGCAAGTCTCCACTTCTATATGCACCACATCCCCACCCTTTGCTTGTTCTGAGTCAGGGATCAGAAGTTCTTCACCTCTTCTCTTAGCTCACATCCAGTTTGGAAGTCTACCTTTTGGGGGAGGTGCTGTCATGTCTCATACCTCTGCCTAGCAAGTTTTAACAATGTTATCTGGAACCCTTAGTAATTGTTGCAAAGTTCTATTTTTGCATCTTCCTGTGGTGTCCATACCTACCTAGACAATCAAGAATAACCGAGAACCTACCTAGATAACCAACCATAGATGATGACACTTCACCTTTCCTGAAGGTATTATGACATTCAATCTAGTGAATGATGGCCTTTCTTTTCTATGGATCAGGAAACATGCTGTGATGGTAAGTGTTCTAAAGAAATAGAGTTGAATTAGGTAACTATATTTTTATGTAAAGAACTACAAAATATCAGTGATTTAGAGGTCTAAGCCAAAGTTTTCCACCTCAAGTGCATGTTTAGCAGACAGTGAGAGTACTCCACAGCTTAACTATCTATATCCTTCTACTCTGTTCCAGGAGTGGCAAATAGGTTTGCCCTCAAAAACCATTCTGATATCTGTTAACCTTCCAGTGTGTTCTCCAATGAATCATCCATTCTATAAAATTCATAGAATATTGCATCCTGAACATTATAAAAATTCGAAGAATAATATTGCTTGTATATTTATAAATTTCTTAAGTTGGAAGTGGACAAAATCCATTGTGAACACTATAGAGTGTCCATTTATTAATGCCTTTACCAGAAGTGAATTTTCCTCTTGGTAAAGGAATGACACTCAGGAAGAATGTATACAAACAATTACTAAAGATCAATGCATGTATGATCTATGGCACACAGGAGTCTAGTTGATTGGAGGTGAGTCAGATGACCCAAGAACTGCAGAGAAAACAAAACAAAACAAACAAACAAATGAAACACAGCAACAATAATAAAAATCCACCATAAAACAAATGATGAGATTGTGATAGTGGGGATTGTTATAAAATAAATTTCAAAGTATTTTTAGACAACTGAGAATAAACCAACAGGAGACATATTTCGATTCAGTCATTTCTGTTCTTTGATTAAAATGGTCAATACTAAAAATAAATGGGTTAAAAATAAATGGATTTGAATAGAAATATGCATATCTGATCATAGTATGCACCTATAAAGTAGAACAATTTCTAAGTCACTAATGGCCATAAAATAACTTTAACTTTTTCACAAAGGGAAAATTAAGTATTCAAAAATATACAGAACTATCTTCACAGTCTATTTGTATTATATATAGAAATGGAGACAGTGTTTTCATATCTCTGAAGAATTTCAGGAGGATAATGTTTAACAGATCCCAAGCCTTTTCCCTTCTTCTTGTTAATGTATGCCGTTCTTGCAAATTTATTTAAAGATTACCAATCAGGGAGCAGGAACACTGGAGGATCATCTGGCTCTAGTGTTCTCTTTGTTAAAACATCAACATTATTGTTCTCTTCTAACACAAATTTTCTCTCAGGTGTTCCTCATTGTTTGTTCAACTCCAGTAACTCACCTCCGGGAGCTGAAAGCATTCTGGGTAATCATACATACTGCAACTCAGTTTCCAAGAAATGCTGTGGTAAAATCATCACAGTAATTTGCTGAAGAATTTAGATTCTCTGTAAAAGTGTGCTGGGATTTTTGTATGCATATCACATGGAAGAGCTGAGATCTCTTCCTGACTGGAAACTCAGTAGAGTGATAGGTGACCAACACAGGATCCAACACAGCTGCTCTTCTTCTGGTTTCCTAATTCCATTTCTGGCAGTTCTTACAGTGAACCTCTGTTGTTTGTCTTAACATAGGATTGTTATAGCTGGCATCTTTTCCTGCAGGAGGAACAATAATTGTCTCATAGACCAAGCAAGCTCTGTTGGCTTTGGACCCATCTTCTTTTCCCTGCCTCTGAATGTGAGAAACAGGTCTAGGCCTGGTAAAAGTTCATTTACAAATAAGGCACATAGGTCTGGTTCTCAGTGGGTAGTTTATCCATGAAGGGAAACATTCTAAATGGCTATCATTCTGATAGTGGAAGTGTGGCCATCTGGTTTTAAGATGGTGACTTGGCAGGTTGAGGCACATATGTTGTGGTCTTTTCTTTTTTTTTTTTTTTGCCAGAGCTGATGACTGAACCCACGACCTTGTGCTTGAGCTAAATCCCCAACTCCTGTGGTCTTTTCTTTCTAGTATGATATAAATTGATTAGATTCTTTTTGTTTGAAATTTTATAATACTTCCATTTTATTTAAGCAATTGGTATTTGCTTATTCATAAGAAAATTGCAGGGGTTGTTAAAATATAGCGAACAGTTTAAAATTTCTATTACTTACAAATATATTGAGTACTAAATATATAAAACCATGATTTGATGGGTAAATAGTTATTAGATATTAACAAATACCCCTTGCCTTCTCTTTCCAAAAAGTCAGAATGTAGAATGTATTCCTAGGATAAAATAAAACAATAGATTTGAGGCATTTTTATTAATTTATATGGTACATATACTGGAAATGGTCTTCAAGGTTTCAAGAAACATGACCTCTGGCTTGTGAGTCAGAGAATTAGGTTGACTATGTGAGGTAACACTTAAATGCTCCATTTCAATGCTACAAATCCTTTTAATGCATGCTGGAGACATCAACGCCCCCTAAATCTGCTGTTGAGAAAGGAAGTTCCTATTTGTTGAGCCCCGGTTGTGATAGGCTTGAACAGCTCCTTATAAAGAAACAAGGTCTGTGTGATTACGCTGCTGCACACGAGCTGAGCTGGGCTGAACGCTGTTCTCAGGAAGCCTAATTGACAATTGTGTCACAGTTCTCATGACTATTTAAGAAGAGTTGTGAGGTCAACGGCAAGGATACTTCTCCCGGCCATAAATGCCATCCAGTGAGACGTTTTCCCCCTGCAACCCTGTTCTCTTTTAGAAAGCTCCAGTGTTAAATATTTAAAACTAAAATGTTTTACAGGAGAGAAAGAATCTGACAACGCTGCTGACCCACATCTCAGAAGCAAAGTAAGAACTACAAGGGTCAGATTCCAGGCAGTGGGAACACGGTGAACACTTACACTGTAAATGAAGTAGTGAAATCGACCACCGGAACAAGTAATTTTCATAACCAGAACAATCCAGGAAAATGAATTTTGTCATATCCCATGACCTCTTTAAGTTTCTGAACCAAAGTCTTCAGTGCACATTAGAGAGAAAAACATACACTGTGACCCCAGTAAATGGCAAAATAAAAGACTCTAAATGGTACCTATTTTAACAATTAAGATGAAGAGCCTTATGCTGCAATTAACACAGGGAGTAATTTAATTCAATTTATCACTCATCTTCTTTCCTCAGAATTTTCTTTGTCCCACAAGTTGGGAGGGTCATATCCTCAGATTTTTATAAACAAGAATATTAAAACTAGACGTTTTAGTATGAAGATGTGGAATTCAGTTATCTAATCATTAAAGGTTAAGGCTAAAAGCACATTGTACAGCAGTTACTAGATATATTTATATGTTCAAATATATACTTTTGTTTTCCAGTGTATAAGAAGGTCTATTTCTTTTTATTTAGCATTATACCTAAATATTCTATCCACACTGTGGCAATCATAAGCAGTTTGGTTACTTCCCCATATGTTTTAGAGACAAAACATTTATTCGAAAATTCATTGTTTTGCATCATTCTTTGAAACAAATATTATAATTCAATATATAAGGCTTACATCATTTCTATAAATCTTTCATGTTTCTAGTTTTAAAAGTGATACGAAATAGATATATTTGTGTAAACAAAATAGAGTTTCCCCCAGCTATGTGCACATGTTTTACAGTATATACATTGAAAAGTTTGTTTAAAAGTAGATACTTAGAATAATAAATAAGAATTCTTTGAAAGCCTAAAGCTGATTTGTATTTGCAATACAATGTCTCAGTGTAAATAACAGCTATTTTATAGTTTGAAATTCATGGATTTAATTGCAAAGAACAACTGGGATAGAAAATTAAGTATAAGGAGTCCAAATTCCATGGTTCACTGTGAAAAGTGCATCCAAGTACATTTCATAGGTGGTTTTATGGTTTTATAGATGGCAAGAGGTACTGGTACATATTTTCAGAACAGTCCCGAGCAGATAAAAGCACGTTAGAGATACTTCCATCAAGACTGAATCACATTCACTGGTGTACCACTGCTTAATCTCAGTGACATATTTTCTAGGATTATCTTTGTACAGGCCTTATTTTCTATTGCCACAGGAGTGGATCAAATTCTTTAAATGATAATAAAACTGAGAGTCATAAAAGAAGAGACGGCCAATAAGTTATATATATTTCTTTGTTATTTCAAATCCAAATTCTAGTCTTTTGTTTTCCTGATAACATTTCCCCAAGTACACTTCTGTGAATACTAGAGGAAAATGTAGTTGACATGCAGTCTTAATTCTTCACAGATAATTTGTGGTCATGTTTCTTCTCTATAAGCACACAAAGGCTGCATGATTAACAATAGCATAATAATAAGTTTATTTTGAATTTCTTCTTTATAGTCTCATAAGACCCTCAACTTATACCAGAATTTATACCTAAGGCATGTATTAGCTAAAATTAAAAAAATATATAGTCTATATGTATTATTTTATTGTTTAAATGGTCCTCATTCATGTTTCATTTCAATAATATTTCCCCAGCTTGTAAAGCTTATGTTACATTGAGCTCCTCTTTAAATTCCCAATACATAAAACTGCCAGGTGGGCTAAAAACAGAGTGCATTAACAGATTGAACTATAAATCAGGTGATTGTGTTCACATACTGTAAAAATACCACGAATTTCTTTCAGATTATAGTTTGTACAGATTCCACAGCGTGATCACAAATGAGTAAAGAGGTCACTTATTCCAACTTAAAATATTTTGTTCATTTTTACCTTATCAATATTGTACCACTGTTGTAGAGCTAAATACATTAATGGATATAGTACCCACAAAACAATGCTTAGTGAAAACTATTATTATTTCTAGTACTATTACAACTTACCTACAGATAAACAAGTTTTGATAATGACTTAATGCTGTTATAGTAATTCATCTCAGCATTTTTGAGTAGCAAAATCCATTGATCATGAGCTGTTTGTTATCAATGGTGCAAATGAGAAGTAAGAAATTGTTTATCTTCCTTAAATTTGAGTGGTTAGAAAAACCAACATAATCACCACTCTCTTCAAAAGATGAAAATGTAACATACTTAAATATGACGTATAAAACACTGGTCTTTTAATGCCTGGACAAAGAAACAAAACAGCTTTTGAGCAATCTAGTATATAAATTGAAGACCAAAGATTCAACTACTCATTCATGATTTTGCAGCTCAAAGGCAAGAAAACAAGAGCTAGAGACCCATCTGTACAACAATAATAATTCCCCTTTTTCATAGTGCATAAGGATTTAAAAAGTGTGAATATAAATTTTATCTCTCTTAAGCAATAAACAACAGAGTTACACTAGGATGCTGAGTTCCTACTTTTTGGGTACAAAGCTCAATGTGCTGTCTCATTCCCTTAACTTGATGCTGTCACTATCTTTGTGGAACTCAGTCCCATGAGTGCAGTCATGCTAACAGAATGTATTTTGTCAACCAACAGAAACAAATAAAACTTAATTCTTAGCTTCAAACTGAAATAAATAAAGTCTCCAGGAAAGGTAAAATCTTTCCTATATACAAACTCGATGTAGCCAGGAAAGAAGAAATTAATAATATTAAAATGCCATCTAAGAGAGTAATAAACCCAAATTCAAAAGCAGAATAATGACTAATTAAGACAGCTTTCAAAATTGTTGATTTTAAAAAAGGTGGTTCATCAGGAATATGAACTGAAGGAGCAGATGGAAGATGCTGATCAATATAAAAGAAGACATATCAAGCTGCAATGATAGCTTTGAAGTCATAAAAAAAATCAGACTGAGCAAAGTTCACATTTTACTTATGAGCAAGAACTGAGATAAACATTTACCCAAGTATGTTTCCAAGGATCTTCAGGGACCACTTACATCATACAATGAGGTCTTGCTCATACTACATTTTGTTGTGTCTATGGGGAGCATATTCTGGATCTTGTAGCAGGAATCAACTTTGGATTTTGACATCTAGAAGAAAACACTGGATTGTAATACCATTGATTCACTTCTGGTCTAGAGGTAACTTAGGTAACTTCTACATTTCATACAACCAAAAGTAATTTAATGTTATACTTGTAAAGAGATTGGGGAAGTATAAGCAAGAAGCCATGAGCAAACAGAAGAGTCACTTGTGGGTATTACTAAATTTAATTTCTGCTTCCTAACAACATATGTGACAATTCTTTTGAGCATTTTTTATTCCTGTTCAATGCCAGGATGTGAATACATTACTGACTATAGAGCATTATTGTTGGCATTCTGAAGGAAGAAAATAGAAGAAAATGCTCCTCACTCTGGCATTCATACAACGTTTCTCAACCTTGGTATTATTCACATTTTGAGTTGTTTTAGAGGGGTCATTGGGTATAATAAACGATATTTTAGTAGTTCTAAAACAATATTCAAGGTTCTACTCACATGATGCCAACAGCAGTCTTCTATCCTCTCAATTTTGACCATCAAAATGATCTCCAGATTGTTCCCATATTCAGAATGAAAAATTGTTGTACGCTTTGTACCAATGCAAATAACAAGAATGATACGATATACACTAGATGTGAAAGCCGTGAACGTTGGTGGTTTGGAAACACAGAGTTAAATTTGATGAGGAGCCTGAAGAGGAGTTGGAGGCTGACTGAGAACACTGAAGAGAGGACATGTTTTTGACAGGCAAAGGGGGTGAATTAGAGGACAGGCTACAAAGGCAAAGGAGTTCTGGAGAAATTGTAAAAAGAGAATGAAAATCAGGGTACAGAGGGCGAACTCTGTGGTGCAGCAAGCCTTTGCTCCTAAACAACTAATGAAGCGTCAAATGCATAGAAAAGTCACTTGTATTTTAACTTCCATTCATGGATAATGTGGAAATCAAGTACAGACACATGGTTCAGAGAATGTACCTGCTAACTGAAGTTTTGAGGAAAAGAGACATTTTAAGTAGTGAAAGGTATGGGGAATTTTGGGATGTGCCTTATATTGATGTACCCATTGAAGGGTATAGCTGACAGAGTAGAATTAACTAAGCATTCTATTGCCTCCCCCAAGTTTTGCACCTTTCTCTGCAGGATCCAAGGCTAAGTGACCAACTGGAAACTTGAAGTAATGTGCTAAAGCAAGAAGTGTCTGTAATGTTATTGGACAGCTGAGACTTTCAACTCAGAAAATGGAATGTTCCAGGCAGCAGAGCTGAACAAGAAGGTTGTCCTAGCTGTTCTGGATCCCTGTGTGAGCATGCAGAGCAGGGTCAGCCCATGCACATCCAGATTTGAATAAGAGATATACTTTCTTTTTATTTACTTCTCTTGGTCACAGTATCAATCAGCCTTTTGCCCGATATGAAACAGTCCACTGAGTTCTCTTCTGCTGCAGAAAAAATAGGTCTAAATGAAAATAAGAGAACTTTTAAAGCACAAGCTAATAAAGTCACAAGGAAAATATTTCTTTGTCTTAATTTCAAACTTAATATCTTGAGCCAAAATCCAGTATTAGAATAAACCATTCTTTGAGGTCTCCTTTTTCTCTGATTGGCCCCCAGTTCTCCTTACCAAATTTACTTCCTACAGTTCATTCATATGAGCCAACTTGCCCAACTTTGGATTTTTCCCAACTTCCCCAACTCCAAATCTGCTACTCATTCTTTCTTTTGTGCCTCTATTTACTCAATTTACCTGTGCCACTTAGTTCATAGTCACAATTCATTGAGAAAAAAAAATCAAATGCCTTGAACGCCAATTGAAGGATACTTCAGGGCTTCAGAGATGGTTTAGCAGTTAAGAGCACTTGCTACTCTAGCAGAAGACCTGAGTTTGACTTCAAACACCCACATGGGAGTTAACAGTCATACCTAATTCCAGTTCCAGTGGATTGTAAATTCACATGAGGCATACACATACTCATAAAATAAAATAAATATTCTTAAAAAAATTTTTTGAAAAGGAAAAAAATGCACATAGAAGACTTCTAGAGAAGCAACCAAAACAAAAAAAGAAGTAGACAGAAAGGACATTAGCTAAAGAACAATGTGACTGCTGTGTTATCTATTATATGTATCAGAAGAATTAAGACTCCATGCCAACTAACAAAACAATTGCAATAGGCTAAGGCACTAGTCTTTCTGCTCTCAAACAAAGGGGTTTTTAGAAGCTTGCCCACCCACAACAGGCAGCATAGGTAACAGTTTTAGAAGAGTCCAGACATGTTCAAAGAAGCAGTGTGCTTAGAAAGCTTTTGCTCTAACTCCCAGGTATGAATGTTTTGCTATCTTAGTGTATGCTACATAACTTCATTTGTGCTGAGTTTAGTGATACACTTGTGAGTCAATCCAAGAGAGTCGTATCCAGAGGTCCAAATTTTACTGAATGCCTTAGTATATCAATATTTATCGTGCAGTAGACTTTGTCCAAAAGTACAAATCGTCATACAAATCTTTTATGAATGTTTTGATCACTTTTTTAGTTCCAGTTCATTTTAAGGCAATACATTTCTAGATTTTCTATTCTTTTCTTTTCTTTCTTTCCTTTCTTTTCTTTTCTCTTCTCTTTTCTTCTTTTCTTTCTTTCTTTCTTTCTTTTTTTTTTTTTTTTTTTTTTTTGAGACAGGGTTTCTCTATGTAGTTTTGGTGCCTGCCCTGGATCTCACTCTGTAGACCAGGCTGGCCTCAAACTCATAGAGATCCTCCTGGCTCTGACTCTTGAGTGTTGGGATAAAAGGTATGCACACTACTAATGAGCCATTTCTAGATTTTCTAACTAGTGTTAGAGGTTGTTGCATATTTAAGGCTAACTAAATGTGGACACCACCTATATTTCCTTGTATTCAATAAAAACAGGAAAAAAGATACATATATATATATATATATATGAGACAGAGGTGGCAAAGTCCTCTAGCTTAATAGTTTTGAAAAGTTAGATGTCTGCAGTTAGTACTAGATAAACTATATAAAGGCAAATTCTCCTTCAACAAAGTATATCATAGATTCAGACAAATAGAGTAACAGTTCAAAGTTTGCCGTGATAGTTTCCCTTTATCTATATCTGCTTCTGTTCGTAACTAGAATGTATATTGGAGAGGGGGGAGAATATATATTGGAGGATCACTAGTAAAACAACAACTTCTGGAATTTCCTTCAAACTGCATTTTAATCAATGAAAGTAAATATAAAGTTCTTGATACAACGAAAGTCCAGATATAGTGGGATTTTTGGGGGGGTGAGAAGGTAATGGCAAATCCATCTTAATACAATGGCAACATATGACAAGGGAGTTAAGCTCTTGGGGTTTAAGAAGTTTAAGTTTTCTCCTCTAATGTGACATTGCAGCCATGGATGATGTCATTGAACGTGATTTCACAATATTGTCATCTGTGGTTTTTCCTTACAGGAAAAGGTTAGAGAAACATCGGGACACAAAACGATAGAAGAAATCGCTTCCTGCTGAATTTTAGATAATAGTGGCATAGAAATGCTGCTGCTTTTTTTTCTTTCCCCTGGTGTTAGTAACTCCCAAGGAGGGACAATAAGACACTGAAAGAAAAACGAAAGACACCCTTGTGTCTGCTGTGATTAACAGACACAGAAGACTTCTGTAATCCAAGCTACATTGTGTATGGACAGGATGCTAGGGAAGAGGAGGCCAGACCTGAGTGCAGGCATACACTTGGAAATCAGACCCCTGGATGCAGATCTTGTGATGCTGAAATAGGCATAATTCTTTCAAAAAGATTAGATGGGAGAAAATGACATTGTGTTTAATAAAAAATAGGAATTGAGTTTGGAGTTCCTTCTCAAGACCCCACAAGGGATCAAGGAAAAGTAGAGAGGTAGATCTTTTTGAAGATCTGTTGAAGAATCCTTGTTTTGGGCAGCTGTTGGTGAAGCAGTTCAGAGGTCAGAGAGGAGAGTCTTGGTATTGCTCACTACAGATGACTGTCTTGACTGATAGAGGGGAAAACGTAACTTTCATATGCGCACACACACAGAGTCACACACACACACACACACACACACACACACACACACACACACAGAACCCCTCCCCACCACACACACAGCTACATACCACTAAGAGAAGTCCCCCTAATGCCTGAAACAGTTATGACCTCCTGCAATACCTATCACAGACTATTCAGCCCGGAAGAACTCATCTGATTCAAACCAAATGTAAAAACATAATGCAAAATCTACACAAAGATATTAACTATCAAGATAAAAAGATGAAAGGGAATGGGACATCAGGAAAGAACCCTCATCACAAGTATTTGCCATGGAGCATATGATTAAATTATGTGACATAAATATTTTAAAATCCCTAATGTTAATCCCAAACTCCAGGAGTTTGGATCTTAAAGCAGAAAACAGGAAGAAACAGACCAAGGTACCAAATGTATAAAAGGCCAGAGCTGACAGAAGTAGGAAAAAAGTAGAAGAGAACCAAAACAATCAGAAATGAAGATCACATCAGGATCAATAGGAGGAGAATATTCATTGCTCAAGCCACAGCATGGGGCATGGACTTCAAGATTTGATGAAATGTGAATGAGCCAAAAGTTAAAAGTGACTACAGAAATAAAAGACAGAAAACACAGACAAGGGGTACAACATATGCATAATTAGTGTCCCTCAGGAGGAGCACACAGAAAGCAGAGATGTCAATACAGAAACTAATAATAAGAGAGCTGGGGAGATGGCTCAGCTATTAAAGGCTAGGCTCATAATGAAAAATATAAGAAAGTAATAATTTTGTAAAACATTTAGAAATAATCATAAGACATATGAGCTAAAAATGAAGAAACTGTTATACAATGACTGATAGTTATTTGGCAAGGTGTTTAAATCTAGTGCTAAATCTATAATACAGGAATATAATTATAAATGTAAATATAATGAAGCAGATTGTTAAAGTTGTAAGCCCAATTGGTATACATATAATTGACCAAAGTTAGGCAGGTAAGACAGAGGCATTGTGTTAATTTGCTGAATATCTTACATACACTCAGACGACTTCATTAAAGTTAGTAAAACAAGGTATGGGGTTGGGGATTTAGCTCAGTGGTAGAGCGCTTGCCTAGCAAGCACAAGGCCCTGGGTTCGGTCCTCAGCTCCAAAGAGAGAGAGAGAGAGAGAGAGAGAGAGAGAGAGAGAGAGAGAGAGAGAGAGAACAAGGTATGTATAAAGACATAAAGAGCAGTAAAAAGGTTTATCAAGATTATTCATCAGTAAATGCCCTTGCATCCAAGCCTGATGAACTAAATTTGGTCCCAACAATCCACATGGTAGAAGAAAATTTAAGGAAGTTGTCCTTCTCCTACATACAAATGTCAAATAAATGTAATTTTAAAAATTGAAGACTAGCCAAAAAAGTGAAACAATTACTTTAAAACTGATAGTACAGTGAAGGAAAAAGAGAGGAAAGAAATTAAATTTTATTCAATCGTTATTGGTCATAAGATAATCCATGGATAATACCTGAAGTACCAGATTAGGTTATCATATACAGTGATTAAAAAGAATGCCACTCAAAGCCAGCTGGTGGTGGCAAAAGCCTTTAATCCTAACACTCAGGACCCAGAGTCAGGCAAATCTCTGTGAGCTTGAGTCCAGCATGGTCTACAGAGGACAGTCAAGGACAGGCAAGGCTATCTCAAAAAACAAACAAAACAAGCAAAAAACACTAAGAAAAGGAAAGTATAAAACAATGCCACTTTGAAAAAATCTTGTTGGTTAAAATGATAAAAAGCATAGAATAGAATTAAATATTAAACAAACTCAAAAGTCTTTCAAGCAACAGGAATGATAACACACAATGTAATGATTTGCTGTGTGAATGAAATTGCCCAATCTGAACATGCCAAGAATTAGTGAAGACCAAAGCCAGGTCTCTCGAACCCTTAGACAGTGAGAGAGTGGGGATCAGCCTCAAGAACAGGGTGACTGAACAGGAAGAAGCAATGTGCTGGAGAGGTCCCCAGAAATCCACAAAGATACCTCCCTAATAGACTACTGTGTAGCTGGAGAACTTCTCTCAGGCCCCGCCAAGCCCTATTAGTCCAACAACCCACTTGTAAAATAAACACACAGACATTCATATTATTTAAACTGCTTGGCCATTAGCTCAGGCCTACCATTGTCTAGCTCTTACTCTTATATTTAGCCCATTTCTATTAATCTATACTTTGCCATGTGGCTCGTGGCTTACCAGTACCTTACATCTTGTCATGGCAGTGGCCAGCCTTATCTCTATGCCTTCCCCTTCTACTTCCCAGAATTCTCCTCTCTCCTTGTCCCGCCTATACTTCCTGCCTGGCTACTGGCCAATCAGCATTTTATTTATACAGATCAATATCCACAGCACGACTGGCAATGGTCGAAAGAAAGCCCAAACTGACCTAGTCTGGTGATCAGATGGCCAAACACCCTAACTGTCGTGCTAGAAATCTCATCCAATGACTGAGAGAAGCATATGCAGAGATCCACAGCCAGGCCCCAGGTGGAGCTCCAGGAGTCCAGTTGTTGAAAAAGAGGAGGGACTGTAAGAGTGTGAATTGTTGAGACCAAGACTGGAAAAGCACAGGGACAAATAGCCAAACTAATGGAAACACATGAACTATAAACCAAAAGCTGAGGAGCCCCAATTGGATCAGGCCCTCTGTATAAGTAAGACAGTTGATTAGCTTGAACTGTTTGGGAGGCACCCAGGCTGTGGGACCAGGACCTGTCCTTAGTGCATGAGCTGGCTGTTTGTAATCTGGGGCTTATGTGGGGACACTTTTGCTCAGCCTGGAAGGAGGGGACTGGACCTGCCTGTACTGAATCTACCAGGTTGAGCTGAATCCCCAGGGAAGTCTTTGCCTTGGAGGAGATGGGAGTGGGGGGGGGGCTGGGGGTGAGGTCGGGGGGGGGGGCGGGAGGGGGGAGGACAGGGGAACCCATGGCTGATATGTAAAATTAAATTAAATTATAAATTAAAAAATAAAAGAATGGTGTGACTACACCAAAGTTGTGATAGAAAGGGAGAAATCTTTGTGGCAATTTATAGGATGAAATTTATCCTACTTATATGCTAGCGCAGCAGTTCTCAAGCTGTGGGGGTTGCTACCCCTTTTAGAGTCACATAAGATCATCAGAAAACACAGCTTTTATGTTAAGATTTGTAACAGTGGCAAAATTACAGTAATAAAGTAGCAATGAAAATAATTTTATGTTTGGGGTCACTAGAATAATAATACCTGTATCATAGGGTCCCAGCTTTAGGAAGGCTGAGAATCATTGTGCTAGAACTTTAGCTTATGGTACTTGAGAATATGGTCTATAGCAAAGAGGTTATATTTAGGAAAGTTAAGACGAAGCCATGTTGGATGAGGATGGATTCTTGATCTAACTTGACTGGCATACTTAAAAGGAGAAAGAAAATTTTTTATCTATTTCATTGCAAATAGATCCTTCTCTCATACAATACATCCTGACCACAGTTTCTCCTCCATCCACTCCTCTCAGCCGCCCTTCCCCCATGTCTCTTCTCCCACAGATTCATTCCTCTTTCAGTTCTTCTTCAGAAAAGAGCAGGCCTCCGAGGGACAGCAGCCAAACAGGTCAAAAGAAGATACAATAAGACATGGCAAAAGCCCTCATATGAGATGGAGAAGGCAACCTAATATGATAAATAGAGTCCTAAGAGCAGGCAAAAGAGTCAGAGACACACCCACTCCCACTGTTAGGATTCCCACAAAAACACCGAGCTAACAGTCATGACAGATAAACAGAGGACCAGGTACAGAGTCTCGTAATCCCATGCTTGCTGTTTCAGTCTCTGTGATCTCATGTAAGCCCTAATTCAGTGGGCCATATTTTCCTGGTGTCCTCCATTCCCTATGACTCTTACAGTCTTTTCTCTCCCTCTTCCAAGTTCCCTGAGTTTAGGCTTTGGAACCACATCTCCAATTTATTCTCTCTCTCTCTCTCTCTCTCTCTCTCTCTCTCTCTCTCTCTCTCTCTCTCTCTCTCTCTCCATACTATCTGGCTGTGGGTCTCCACACCAGCTCCCATCTCTCCCATCTGTTGCTGGAGGAAGCCTCTCTTATGACAACTGGACAAGGCACTGATCTATGTGTATGACAGAATATCATTAGGAATCAATTCATTATTATTATTATTTTGCCTCTTGTACTTGGTTCTATCCTAGGTCTCCTGGCTATGGAGTCTCTGGTCCCTGGCCATCAGGCAGTGTAGGGTATGGGCTCCTCTCTGCTGAGTGGGCCTCAACTTAAATCAAACATTAGTTGGCTTCTCCCACAAGTCCTGTACCAGCATTGCTGCAGCGTATCTTGCAGGCAGAACAAATTGTAGGTGGTAGTGGTGGGGTTTATGGTTGGGTTAGTGTCCAGGATTCTCTTTCTGGACCTAGCAGAGCACCTAAAAGAAAGACATTTAAGCACAAGAAGAACTTCCTATGAAGACAGAGTCACACAGGGAGAATACGATGTGACAACAGAGGTAAAGATTAGAGTTTCAGATCTGCATACTAAGGAAGACCAAGGTTTGATTTCCAGCGTCAGAAGCCAGAGAGAGAAAAGAGAGTCTCAGTGGGGCAAAGCCCTCCAAATACTTCAGTTCCTGACTTCAGAACAGCAATGTAGTAAATGTCTCTTCAGTCTAGTTAGTAAATCATCTTGGTTAACCTAAGGAGTCAATGCAGAGAGGTCACCACAAGACTTTAACATCAGTGTTGTTCAATAGGCTGTCACTGCAGTTGGTTATGTCCAAAAACTTAGTAAATGCCACAAACTCCCGTGTACCATGAGTGAAAGAGGAAGGGGAAGTAGCCATTGTCAAAGTCAAAATTGAGAGGGCAATTTGCTACTTGGGAGCCCCTCAAATATTCCTCAGAATGTGAAATGGGAGCAGGAGGAAATGAAGGAGCATGGTAGAAGAGGGAATGTGAAGACATATTTCAGCATGTTCCCCATCCCCAGGTTCCTGTTATATGTTGGGTGGATACTTGGAGTTTAAATAGAAAGCAACCTCTTAAAAGGATGGAGGGCTAGAAAATACTTTTAATTTCAAATAAGTGTGTGTTTCAGAAATTAAAGTAAAGAAAAAATGATAAGGAATTCTGGTTAAAAGTTAGTGTATTGATTACTTTTCTTGTTGCTTTTCCAAAATACCTCACAGAAACAACCACAGGGAGAAAAGGGTCTTGGGGCTTACTGTTTCTAAGAGCTTTCAGTCTGTCATGGTCAAAGGTGTGACATTTGTCATGTGAGGAATTACATTCATGAACTGTCATCAAATTAGCATGATACCAATAGACATGCTAACACAGATGGGGGGAGGGGGAACTCAGGACACCTCTGTCCCCCAAGAAGAACTACAGCCAACCCACGAAATGCTGGGAGCAGGAGAAACAGTCTTCCAAAGAGTAGAAAACTGTGATTAGTTATCTAATACCAAATGGTAAGCTCTGAAAACATATATACAAAGAACATTATGCAGACTAAGCAGGTTATATGTATTTATTTAAGGATGTATATGTGTATACATAATAGATAATAGCTATAAAAACAAAAGGTCATAAATTTGAAAGAACATGGTGAATGATGGGAAGTGCATGGGAGAGTTTGAAGGGATGCAAGGGAAGGAGGAAATGAAGTAATTATATTGTGATCTCAAAAATTAAAAAAAAAATAACTTAAAAGAAAAATGCGTATAGCCATGAAAACGGCTTGGTCTATGAGACTAGGAACATGAGCCAGAGCTCTTTGTGTCATACAGGAAGCAGGTCACACAGCCAGAATCAGGGGTGGGCATAAACTTCAAAGTTCACCCTAGTAGCCTACTCTCTTCTCCCAGACTCTGCCTCATAAAATCCCCACAGCCTTCAAAATAGCACCACAGGGTGGGAATCTAGAACTCAAAATATGAGCTTAAGGAACATTGCAGAGCCACACTCAGTTGGGGATAGTGCTTGTCTATGGAAAGTTACTTATAAAGGAAAAGAAATAGAGTAATGGAGAACACATCAATATGGATCATCTAAGGTAAACTGAGGAAACTCAGAGCACCTCACACTCTATGAATACATTCCTATCAGAGAGCTAAGTGAGCTTAGTGGGAGAGAATTTTATCCTCAGAATTAAGGGAGATGTGCCTGTGTGTCTCAAGATAGACAATTAATGCTTAAATATGCTGTAATTCAGAAAAACCATTATAGATATGACTAGAAATATGACTACCATGCTATTTTTTTCTATATTTGGGCTGCTGAGGATTTTCCCCCAAAACAAATTTTTCTTCACCACTGTGTTTCAGTGAGGGAAATGCTTCCCATTGCTAATGTATCTCTGGAACACAAAGTGATTATAAGTATATCTGTATTGCCTATGTTGAGGATGAGTAGGCAAGAATCATGAGCTCAACTCAAAATACTCAGATGTTTGCCTTGGTACTGCCGTATCTTTGGGTAAACTGCATTACTTTTCAGAATCTTGACTTTCCCCTCCTTAAAATCAGTATGGTGACTGAACTATCAGTTTATTAGAATGGAAAATTTGTCAAATGCAAAACTGTTTCAAATCTCCTACAATTATATGAAGATGATTTTTATTATATGATATACAGCCAGATAGTTCATATTTGCTTCACTTGATGAATTTAGATAAGAGGCCTGTGTCAAAGTTTTACTGATTGGCTTCCAGCCAGCCTTTGTCTTTGTTTCAACAAAAATCTACCACCGTAATAAACAGTGGTGACTGCTGTCAGTGGGACCTTCAATAAGCTGAGCCCTTTGCCCCATTTACACATACAAACAGGTGTTTCCACACTCCAGGCACATCTTCAGTCTTCTTTAATAACAAAGGTAGTCCAACAAAGCTGTTAGCTGTTGAGGTCATGCTAGACATAGGAAGAACACAAAACATGAAATGGAAGCTATTCTGAGCTTAGTAATTAAGAAACGAAAGGAGTCATCTTTAAAGGCATTGTTCATGGTTACTGTGTGCTCTGTGCTGATTTGTGCTGTCTTTTATATGAATCCCTGTGTGTTCTTTGCAAAGAGCAAAAGGAGCATCTACATCAGAAAATTTCATGAGATGACTTACATGGGAAAATATTGCCCAATTTCCACTACTTCATAAAATGCATGCTTTACTGAAGAGAACGTTTGACTATATTAAAATGTGATGAAAATAATAATAATAGACAAACCTCTATGTGTACAGAGAGAAGAAAATATAAATCTGGCACTGGATTGAGTTTACATTTCCATTCAGAGCTGTGAGCCACAGGAAGCGCCATGTTTCACATGATAACCTTTTGAGCTATGCCTTATTCCTCCTTTTGGTCATTTTTCACCGAATATAGTTTTGATTTCTAGCTGCCAGAATGGGTTACTTATTCAGCTTCATTTAATTTCTTATTATTCCAAACTTTTTGTCAATAGTGCCTGTAAAAAACAGGTTTTCAGGACTGTGTACAGCAGCCTTCCTATTGCTGATGTCTGTGCAGAAACTGGGATATTGGTGTCAGAGTGTCCCTATTGATCCATGCTTGTTTCTGTTTTGAACTAAGCATCAGAGACGTCTATGCTTTTATTTATTAACTGTGTCTCCTCAGTCAGGATGGCATGAGATGGAAAGTCTGACGATAGAATTGATCTCAAACTTCTAAAATCTTATAACAAAAGATAAGCATTCTAACATCCAGGCAGGATACAACCAGATGATTGTGAAGTGTCTGTGACAACACACGTGAACTGCCAAGAGTTCTGACTATACTTTTGTAACCTTCAGTAGCTTCTGTGGTTTTGACCTTACTGAACAGCTGTTAAAGGAATTATTCTTTCATGCTTGGCAGTTTTGTTTTGTGACTATCTTAAAATTCCCCGTAAACAGAGATATAGTGATCTGCATGAACCCATTTCAGGAGAGTGAAGTCTGATGTTTTATTGCAGGCATCGTATTTTATTGTATTGTCCTAGCTTCTGTTATCATCTACCTTTCTAAAGAGATTGTAAATGGAATGCTACCCTGTTGTCAGTCATAAAATTATAACTTAGTACACTTCCAAAGCTATGCAGGTGTTTCTATGCGTAGATTTTCTTCTGAAAGGGAAGAATGTTTTAACAGAACTATTATATTATTCCATATATTTATCATCCTCAGTTTTGAGAAGAAAGGCCTGAGAGGGTTCAGTACAATATCTTATCTCAGTGTGGCGAGATAAGTGCAGTAGTGATGACCTAAGGAATATAAGAACAGAAATGTTTTTGAAAGTAGTATGCATGAGAGGATTTCTAAACCGATTAATACACTAGAAGCCTGCGGCATGCTGGTTGCTGACATTACCAGTAGTGATCAGGGCATGCTACTGTTTCAGGAAAGTGTAAGAATAAAATCTTAGGCAAGAATTTATTTGCCCTCAGAGTCCTCTCAAATGCAAGACCTTTTAAAAAATCCAAAAAAGAAAAAAAAATCCTACTGACTTTAGAGATTCTTAGAAGACATTTATCTTACCCCAGTGTTCATGCAGTCAGAACATGACACCTCCTGCTAGATAATATTTAATTTTTTTAGAAGGGGCTTTTATAGGGAAATATTTATTGACAATACTCAAACTCTCCCCCACTATTTTTTTTTCCTTTGCCCAGGATTTGCTTCTCAATCTTCCCTGGATCAGGACACCATTGCTCTACCCATAAAAGCTTCCATAGACTTGAAGATTGTTAAATGATCTCTGGCTTCTCGTTTAGAGGAGAAATAATTCTTGTTCCTTTGGTCTTCTCTCAGAGGTACCAGCCTTCAAATCTTTCATCGCTTTCATTGCTCCTCCCTGGAACCTCTCCAGGTATTCCACAGGCCTCTAAAGTTCTGGAACTTTGGTCTAAGAAGTCATGTTCTAACAAATGAGAGGATGACCTCGAATTCAGCATAGCATACATTCCACACATTCCAGGAGCTTCATATTTGCTCTTGTAAGCTACAGGTGATATGAAGCAAATAGCTGGCTACTCCACAGGACTCTTCACTCATTGTTAACTTTTTTTAAAAAGTAGCCGTCTATGGTGATTGAAAGTTTTGCTGGGTCCAGCTGGAACTGGGATGGAGTGGGAGAGCAATGAACAAGACATTATGATAGAGGGAGACATCATGGGGAGAGGGAAAAACTGGGTGCTAGAGAAGTTCCCAGGAATCCATAAGGATGACCCCAGCTTAGACTACTAGCAATATGGAGAGGATGGATGCCTGAACTGGCTTACTCCAGTAATCACATCAGAAAATACCCTGTCATTATAGAGCCTTTCTCCAGTAACTGGTGGAAGCAGATGCAGAGATCCACAGCCAAACACCAGGCTGAGCCCCAGGAGTCCAGTAGAAAAGAGAGAAGAAGGATTCTATGAGCAAGGGGCATAAAGATCATGATGGGGAAACCTCCAGAGACAACCAACTAGTGGGAACTCTAGACCTGTGGAGCCTCCATGGGACTGGACTAGGCCCTCGGCATAAATGAGACAGTTGTGTAGCTTGATCTGTTTAAGAGGCCCCCTGAGAGTAGAATCAGGATCCATACCTGGTGCATGAGGAAGCTTTTTGGAGCCTACTCCCTAGGGTGGGACACCTGGCATATCCTTGAGGCAGCAGAGGGGCTTGTACCTGCCTCTCTACTGAATGTACCAGGCTCTGCTGACTCCCCATGGGAGGTCTTACCTTCTTGTAGGAGGGAATGGGGAATGGGTTGTGAGGGAACACTAGAGGGGCAGGAGGAAAGAAGAGGAGGAATCTGTGATTGGTATGTAAAATGAATAAACATTTTCTTAATTAAAAAAAAAATAGCCACCATTGCTCCTTTCAGATCTGTATGTCATGTTTACTTTTCTCTCTAATGATTTCAGGCTAGGCAAAGAACACTCTGAAGCTGGACGGTGGTGGCTCATGCCTTTAATCCTAGCACTTGGGAGGCAGAGGCAGGTGGATCTCTGTGAGTTCGAGGCCAGCCTGGGCTACAGAGTGAGTTCCAGGAAAGGTGCAAAACTACACAGAGAAACACTGTCTCAAAAAACAAAACAAAACAAAACAAAAAAAAAAAGAACACTCTGAGTTACAAAGAGAGGAGCATATTTACTCACAGATTTACAGCAGAGATGATAAAATATGAAACAATTTGAGCAAGGCCTGCTTTATTGTACAGAACAAAAGAAGGGAGAGCAAGAGTGAAGGGCAGCTGTGCTCATCACTAATAAAGGCTCCAGTTGCAATTTTATGTGTCTGATACCTTGTCCCATTATCTGCAAGGAGACTGCAGTGTTAGGCGGCCCCGCTTTACCTAGGATTTGTGGATCAGTAAGAGTCCATCATGGTGTGCTAAGGGAATTTCCTAACTAAAAAGTGGACCCTATCTGTTTGCCAAGAGTAGGTCAGCACCAGCCAGGGATGGACCTCAGCAGCAGTTTATCTAGCATGCATGAGGCCCTGGGTTCACACATCCAATGCAGTTTGGTTTGTGAAGTGTAGACCGGATGTAAATAAAAGCTTCCTTGCCCTAAAGGGCACAGGGATGCATGGTATTTCTGCTCAACTGGTCAAGTAATTCCTGGCTATCTGTTGTAATCTGAACCTTCTGCATGAATGAGCTCTTTGGCTTTCCAGCATCTCTCAGCACTTCTCACTCACACGCAACTCGGGCCAGCCCTGCCGCTCTTCCCATAAAATCTGCTCAAATCTGTCCGACCCTTCTAGGTTAGGGGTCCTGCTCCTTAGGCCAGTCTTCTTTCTAAAGTGTAAAGTTAGCACCACTTTTTTTTTGGTGTGTGTGTGTATATATGGATGTGGGGGTGCATGTGCACATATGTGTATGTGGAGATCAGATAAGACACACAGCAATCATCTATGATTAATTTTTTGAGACAGAGTCTCTCATTGCCATGCAACTTAACAAGTCGGCTATCCTGGATGGCATCAGGGACTAGGATCTGCCTGTCTCCAGCTCTCCAGCTCTAAGATCATAAGTGTGAACCACCATGCCTAGTTTTTCTTCTCTCTCTCTCTCTCTCTCTCTCTCTCTCTCTCTCTCTCTCTCTTCCTTCCTTCTCTTCCTCCTCCTCCTTCTCCTTCTTCTTCTAAGATGGGCTCAGGTAATCCAAGTAACATTCTTGTGCTGTGGATATCGCTCTGTGTAAATAAAGTTCTGATTGGCCAGTGGCCAGGCAGGAAGTATAGGCGGGACAAGAGAAAGAGAATTCTGGGAAGTAGAAGGTTGGGGAGAGACACCGCCAGCCGCCGCCATGAGAAGCAACATGTAAAGACACTGGTAAGCCACAAGCCATGTGGCAAAGTATAGACTAACAGAAATGGGTTAATTTAAGATAGAAGAAGTAGATAACAAGCAGCCTGCCACGGCCATACAGTTTATAAGCAATGTAAGTTTTTGTGTGCTTTCTTGGTTGGGTCTGAGCGACTGTGGGACTGGCGGGTAAGAGAGATTTGTCCTGACTGGGCCAGGCAGGAAACCTCTAACTACAAATGGCGCCCAATGTGTTGGCAAGAATTTCCACCTAAAACCTGAGAAAAAAGATTCTAAAACAGAGCTAAAAAGAACTTCCTAATTGTCTCTCTCAAGTTAGTGGCAGCCTGCCGGTTTGACCTACTATGGCGGGTTCTTGGCGTGTGCGTCTGACCTGCAGTGTGGCGGGAATGAGGAATCTATAAGCAACACTTTACTCTGCTGTGTGGTGGATTTGTGGTGGAAATGAGGAATCTAAAAGCGACACTTTACTCTGCTGTGTGGTGGATTTAGCCTTTGCTAGTTAAAAAAAAAAAAAAAAGATTTCTGGGCTATGCGCTACTTTAATAGAACTGCTTCTGATAGTTGATGGTACACATGGCTCCAGACACAGAGCTGGTGGTAAACTGAACCACTGCCATGTTGGAAAGCTGACATGGGCGGAGCCAACAGCCACAGTGGCGTTTCAGTCTTACAAAGATGGATATTACACAGAGAATCTGGTTTGTCTTGTCTCTGGGATTTTTAACTGCAGAAAAAGATTTGATCATAAAAGCTGTTGAGTTAAACAAATATGTAAATTTTAAAGGTACATTGACTTCAAAATTTGGATATAAGGATATGTTGCTTTGGAAAAGAGTCTCTGCTTTTGTTTCCACAGAAAGCCAGAGGCTATGAATTTGTTCCAGATTAAGATACATCAGGTTTGATCAGCCAAGACCACCTGAAAGGTCTCCAATGACACCATGGCCCAGATGATCTGACATCCAGAATGGTTTCAAGACAACTGGCTCAGAGGTTCACCCTAATGGACTACTCCATAATCCTAAAATTTTCTTTGTGTCCCCATAAGATACAGCGCCCCCCTCCAGCAGGAAGTAGTAAGAAAAACTACGCCCACATTCCCAAAATTATCAAGCTGGCTTTGGAGATGGAATTGGCTCACTCCTTCTCTAAACCCAGACATATTGCTAAAAGAAAAGGTTAAGAGATTCTTGTGTCCCAAATCAGAAGAGCCCTCTGGTGTGGGACAGAGAAAAACCAATATTTTTCTTTAAAGCAGGTTGATTATAAATGCGATCTCTTTCTAAAGAAGAAAAGGGGATATGATATAGATATAATAGGATGAAAGTGTAGATTAAGGAAGGAACTTATTTCTAAAGAGCAACAACTTGTTTAAAATGTTTTACATTGGTATAGATTTTAGTCTATTGATACAAACTTAAAGTTAATTTTGTTATACTATGTATATATTTCTACTCGTGTTTAAGGTATTGTGTTTGTATAGCTCATTTAAAATTGTAATGGATAATTAAAAATAGATTAATAATTAATCAGCTGTGATAATCATACTCATAGCCATGTTAGTTAAGTCTTCTAGGTATACATAGAGATATTTCAGATAGATAGGTAATCTTCAAATACTTCAAAGACCTTCAGAATATGGCATTTAAAATATTTTTAAAATTTAGACTTTCTGGACAGTGAGACATGTCTGCTCCTGGCAGCACCGATTTGCTTCAGAGAGAAAGATGGGCATTGAAAACACTTCATATCTTATCTTCACCTTGGCAAAAATAGCCATTTGGGCTAGAAACTGTTCTTGCCTAGACTGCTTGATCGACTGGACATACAGGACCCATAGAAAGGTGACCACTAAACTTTGCTCGACAAAATGGTCCTTCAGGTTCCTGCTTCGCAGAGGAAACGGCCAGACATTCTACAGGACACTGAGAGAAGTGACCAAGAGACTCTAGCCCTGTGGGCTGAAGACAGATGCCCCAACTTTACAAAGGAACATTAGGTGACTGTTCAGGCTGCCAGCTGTCTCTGTCTACTCTTGCAAAACTCCCAAAAAATGCTTACATCCTTCTCCCGGTTCTCAGGTAATATTATATCCTTCTGAGGTCTTTGATATGGTTGAAGACTAGATAGTTATAATTTCTTTAGTTATGATAAAAGATACGTTAGATATAAAACCTTAGATTCACAAATATAAGATAGATAGGATATCTTCTTTAATATTGTAACTGTAATTCTTGTTTAAAAAAACCTTAGACTCACAATTATAAGATAGATAGGATATCTTCTTTAATATTGTAACTGTAATTCTTGCTTGATAATTGTTTGTTATATGTAATTGTACTATGTAAAAGTTAAAACCTTCCTTAAAAAAAAAAAGAAAAGGGGAAGTGCTGTGGATATCGCTCTGTGTAAATAAAGTTCTGATTGGCCAGTGGCCAGGCAGGAAGTATAGGCGGGACAAGAGAGAAGAGAATTCTGGGAAGTAGAAGGCTGGGGAGACACCACCAGCCGCCGCCATGAGAAGCAACATGTAAAGACACTGGTAAGCCACAAGCCATGTGGCAAAGTATAGACTAACAGAAATGGGTTAATTTAAGATAGAAGAAGTAGATAACAAGCAGCCTGCCATGGCCATACAGTTTGCAAGCAATATAAGTTTTTGTGTGCTTTCTTGGTTGGGTCTGAGCAACTGTGGGACTGGCGGGTAAGAGAGATTTGTCCTGACTGGGCCAGGCAGGAAACCTCTAACTACATTCTTGTGCTTGCAAGACAAGTGTAACTTACCCATGTTCTCAGACCAATTCTTTTGAAAAGTCTTCTATGAACCCCCAGATTAATCTATATGCTTTTGTGACAAAAGAAGTTACCCTAGATTAGTATCCTGACTTTTAGAATTGCCTTCCTCGATAGGCTGTGAGCCCCATGAAAGCAAGATCATGTTTTCATCTTGTTTTTTGTAGTTTGCTCAAGATATTGACTTCAACCTTGTCTTATTAAACCACAAACATAATGGAGTGACTCATTTACTTTAATATATTTTAATTATAACATCAATATTTATATTTTAATATTATTTATCATTAGCCTTAACATTTGTGTTTATTCATTGATTACAGAATTGTAATGCTATTTTTACAATATATTTTTTCTTTAAAAAAATATTTTACTTATTACATACACAGAAGAGGGTGCCAGACCTCATTACAGATGGTTGTGAGCCACCATGTGAGTGCTGGGAATTGAACTCAGGACCTCTGGAAGAGCAGCCAGTGCTCTTAACCTCTGAGCCATCTCTCCAGCCCCACAATATATTTTTTCTCCATTAGCCATAACCTCATATTTTAGTTTCTCTCTGTATTTTCTACTCAAATTTTCACTAATTATTATAATATATTTCAGCTATATAACTTATTCTTGTCTTACATGTTGATACAAATTCTGCTTAACCTTATGTCCTTTTGATCTAATGTTTTACTCCAGCATTTTTTTTTCAGCAACCAGTTATGCTGAGGTATACTCTGGCAATATCCAACCCCCACTACACATTTGATCCCCAATTTCTCACCTACTATGACACGAATGACTGTTAGTGGTGGTTTGGATGAGAAATGTCCCCCATGGGCTCTTGCATCTGGACACTTGTTTCACAGCTAATGATTCTGTTTGGGGAAGTTGTAGAGCTTTTAGGAAGTAGAGCTTTGCTGGGGTCAGTATAACACTGGAGGCAAGCTTTGAGAGTTTATAATTTTGCTCCACTTCTACTTGGCTTTATCTGTGTCCCGTCTGTGATTGACTGTATGTATGATCAGTTTTCTGCTCTGGCCATTTCTGCCAAGCCTCCTCTCCTGTTACGGACTTTTCCTCTGGAATTGTAAGCCAGAATAAGCTTTCTTCCACCAGACACTTTTAGTCATGGTATTTTAATCATAGCTACAAGTTTAACTAATAGAATGTCACTAAAACAATCATGTGTTAAGCGTTTGGTCATCAGGATTGTACTACCCAGCGGTGGTGCAATGTTTAAGAGGTAGGGTCTAGTAGGAGGCTCTTAGGTCACTGAAGGTGTACCTTCAACCAGGATTGTGGTAATATGGTCTTTGTTTGTTTTCTGACTTATGAGGTAAATGGATTTGTTCCACCACCAACTCTTACCACAGTGTGTTTCCTCATTGCAGGTTCAAAGCAATGAAATCATTTGATTGTGGTTAGGAACCTCCAAAACCAGGAGCCAATATAAATTTTTATAAGTTAATTATGTCAGGTATTTCATCACACTAATGCAAACCTGAACAAAATGCCACCTTAGAGCATCTCCTCCAGCATTACCAACATCACTATCGTGCCTCTGCTCAATCATTTTATACATACTCAAAACCAAAACCCCAAAGCATTAACACACTGAGGAAACATGTGATCATTGCAAGCAACAATAGCCAGTTTAATCCTGTTTCATACTCTGAGCAGACAAGTATGACTTACAGCCAGCGTGTTCACCCATGGACTCCCACATGACCAGAGCCCTAGCTGTCCACAGTGCCAATGTTATGCTTATCTTATTTTCTGTTACTGTTCAAGTGATCATTTACAAAACAATCTAGTTGTAGGCAAACCTTTAACTGGTTCTGGAAAAACCTAGGGTATAAATATTTTAATATTTTAATAAGTCATGTTTACTTTTCTGGTTTTTGTTTCATGTTCTTGCAATTCTTGCTGAGCACATGCCAACCTCCCATTATTTTTTCATACTCTTATTTATCATTCGGGTCCGAACATAAGTAGAATTTTTATAAATCCTCTCCAGACTTCCTACTTCTCCTGGGCTTGACTACATTTTGTATACATTTCATTCTATCCAACATTATAATCAATTATCAAAAGCTATGAGAATATTTCATATATATATATATATATATATAATCATTCAATTTATTTATAAAATATTTTAGGGAAGAGGCTTAGATGCACTGATTTGAAAAAGAGCTGAGACATTCTATCATCAGTGTGCAGGACTATTGTAATATATGAAATTATTCATAAATATCCTTTGTGCCAAGCTGAATCTATATAGCACATCTATTCTACATTGAACAGTTCAGCAGGTAATTCTTCCTGGGGTCATTTTGGAACTGTTGGTATACAAGATTTCTCCTTTTGTATTTTTTCAGTTCTTAGCACTAAGTCCAGGGCCTCATACAGGCTAGTCAGAGCTCCCCATTGAATTCTATTGCTGCCCAAGATTTCTATTTTTTTCCTACTAGCTAAACAGAAGAAGAGATCCCAAAGGCATTTGTAGGAGTCCTAATGACCTGAATGGAGGATTGAGGAGTGAGTCTTTGAAGACTTGGCAGCTAAGGACACAGGGCAAGCAGGTAGTTATTTTCATGTCACTAATAAACACACTGGGGATGCTGGACAGGTCCTTGAATGACCTTGTGTGACAGAGTCGTACAAAGAGGATACACAGATACTCTCTTCATCTATAGGACTTTGATGTTCAGAAGGCACAGAACAAAGCAAGAGGAAAAACCATATGGCTTGACAGAAAAGAGAGTGATGTCTGGTAACATGGAGACACCTCAAGTATTCAAAGCTATTTCAGGGTGACAAAAACAGTTCTCTTCCTACAATGAACCTGTGATACCCTCAATACCCCATCAGGACAGGCCCCAAGAAACCAAGTACCCAGCTCATTCAGGTTTACTGTCCATGAGACTGAGTTTGATGGCTACAGAGGAAGATATTATGAAGGACCTCCTCTTTTTTGCATACTCTCTAGTTACATGACAAGTAACATCCAAAGATGCTGCTAATATTGCTTATCTACTGAAATATGAACTGTTTGGGCTCAGGGATTCAAGTGTTACACTTGAACTAAAATATTCAGTGATGATGATGACTCCCTTCAGGCATATATGGAAAGAATATAGACATGCCCTCTTCCATGGCCTCTATTAACTGGTACATTTTAGTTTCTCATGTGAAGCCATTTGTAAGGCTATATTTAATGCAAGAACTCTGCAAGTTTCCTCAAATTATGAAAAACTCATCCTCGAAAGTCAATTCTTCAGAATCCTATGAATTTAGTATAAATACTAAACTTTGATAATGTAAGCTGATGCTACCTGATGGGCTTTGTCTCTCTTCTTCCACTCACAACATTTTACCAGTGATCCTCTTGGGTAAGTCCAGTGCATAGAGGGGTTCCATTAAGTGTGTCCCATGGGCTTGAAGCATTGTGAACTGCGGCTATTCTCCAACTCCTCAGTCTTTTCTACTAAAATGACAATTCTAGATGAATAGAGTCATTATTAAAACTTTTATTGATTGATTTGTTTTTATTTGTACCCACACGAGGCTGCATGAGCAGATGTGTACCATGTGGGTGTAGAGCCCCTGGAGGTCAGAAAATATTAGACCTCTAGAACTGGAGTTACAGGCTGTTATGAGCCACCATGTGGATATGGTGAACTGAGTCTGGGTGTTTTGCAAGCAAGCTACATCTCCCCTCCAGCCCCAATAGAGAGTCCCTTAGTCACTCATGAACACATTTGACCATTGGGTATTTTTTGTGAAGCTTATTATTTCACATTGAAAGAACTGGTCATACAGATGACATAATATTATATTAGCAGTTTGGAAATTCCAGTTACTTCAGGTTTGCATCATAAATTATATTTTTGGTAAAATAATTTGAGATCTATGACTACCATTGATAATAGTTTTATTGCAACACTTATGATAAAGTGGCTTGTTATAGAAGCCCAAACAATTTATATTTCTTAAAATGCAAAAGAATATATATATATATTATATATTTTTTGTGGAGCAAGGATCGAACACAGGGCCTTGTGCTTGCTAGGCAAGCACTCTACCACTGAGCTAAATCCCCAACCCCACAAAAGAATATTTTAATAATTTATTTTTTTACTCACTTGGCATCTTTCAAAACTAAAACCAATTGGTTTTTACAGTGGCAATATTCTCTGTATTCCATAGTGGTAGAGAATTTGTAGCTTAAGGGATTTTATTATTATTTGTTTTTGGCAGGGTGTTAAGTGGTACAGTAAGATATGTATGAATGATAAATACTACTTGCATAGTTCTAACACTTCTAGGATTTAGTATTCATCTACAACTTAAAGGGTGTCTGTGGTATTAGGGTTCTTATGGAGCACTGCGAACATAATTGGTTGAAGTCTGTCCCAGAAGCTTGGAGCCAGGGTTGATTGTGTTTCAACTCTACAGGAAAGAATTGTCTGCTTCCGACTTTCACAGATGCGCACACAACTCTGAGGACAAACTGCTTCATACCCAAGGAAGGTGAAAAGACAGAAGCTGACAACCCTTGAATTCCTCAGCAGCAGAGCTTATCAGTAGCCAATATTGGAAGCGTCTGGTGAACTTATGTGAGCGATTATTCTGGAATTGGAAACCAGCCCCGGATCGCCCTGCATGGCAACAGCTGGCTGTGAATCACTAAAATGCTTTTTAGTCACTACAGGAGGATTGTGACTCTCAAATTTAAGTGGGAAAAATAATTATACAGGAAATATATTAGAATGCATGTTTCCCTTAAACAGCGAGATGCCTAAAAATAAGGAAGAGACAGGAAACAGATAGCAACAAAAATTCTCACCCTCATCCTCCAAGGCCATAGTTAGTGGTTCAAGATTCTGTCTTTCACCAGAAAGTGATTCTCAGTGATGACAGTACCTGCCAATTCATCTTTACAAAGCCTCCAGGCCATGTGCAATCTAACGGCTATGCCCAAGAGTTACTCATTTTCAAAAGTTCATTGTGCATCCTTCCTTTGCTCATTTTTTTTCTCCTTCTTTCCAAGGACTTAGATATTTCTAAAAGAGTTTAAAAATGGTTGTGATGGTGTGTGTGTGTGTGTGTACATGTATGTGATATGTGCACGTCTACATGTATCTATGCATGTGTGTTTGTATATGTGTGTTTTGTGTATGTATGTGAGTGAGAAGAAAAGAGAGAGGTCTTCCAAACTCCTTTGTCCACCCCATCACATAAAGACAACTGATTTGAACTTTATTTTACACTACCATGGCATCCCTAGAAACCTCCTTGCTTTGCAGTTGCTTTATGAGATCCAGTCATTGTTTGTAATCTTTTCCATGTAGGCATCTTTGCAACTGTCCCATCCTCTGAAAGAGTCATAGCACAATTTAGTAAGTATTGCCACACATCTTTTCTCCAGAGCTAACAACCAACTTAGTTTTAGTTCTAGCTTTCTGCATTTTCTGTACAAATCATAGTTTCCAGCATATTCCTGATCTTTTTCCTCTGCTTAGATATGCATTAGCAGTGTGCTCTTGTTGATGACTTCTCTCCAGGAGCTTTCTGACCCACTACAGTTTATAGAGACTGGCATCTAAACTGATGCACAGTTGTTACCCCGGGATTATTGGTTCCCTCCTCTGCCTGGTGTTGAAGCTTTGACATTTTCCATCCAACGTTCTTCTGATTCCTGATTCTGGAGGTGAAACCTCAGTCTTATTAAATAAGAAACACAGAGCCAAGTACAGAGGTTCACACCATAGAGATCAGAGCAATAGCCGTCTGTAGCTAGAGTTTTCCTGCCTGGTCCAGTCAGGACAAATCTCTCTTACCCGCCAGTCCCACAGTCGCTCAGACCCAAACAAGTAAACACACAGAAACTTATATTGCTTACAAACTGTATTGCCGTGGCAGGCTTCTTGTTATCTACTTCTTCTATCTTAAATTAACCCATTTCTGTTAGTCTATACTTTGCCACATGGCTTGTGGCTTACCAGTGTCTTTACATGTTGCTTCTCATGGCGGTGGCTGGCAGCGTCTCTCTTCCCCCAGCCTTCCTGTTCCCAGAATTCTCTTCTCTCTTGTCCCGCCTATACTTCCTGCCTGGCCACTGGCCAATCAGAACTTTATTTACACAGAGCGATATCCACAGCACTTCCCCTTTTCTTTTTTTTTTTAAGGAAGGTTTTAACTTTTACATAGTAAAATTACATATAACAAAACAATTATCAAGCAAGAATTACAGTTACAATATTAAAGAAGATATCCTATCCATCTTATATTTGTAAGTCTAAGGTTTTATATCTAACTTATCTTTTATCATAACTGAGGAAATTATAACCATCTAGTCTTCAACCACATCAAAGACCTCAGAAGAATATAATATTACCTGAGAACTGGGAGAAGGATTCAAGCAACTTTCGGGAGTCTTGCAAGAGTAGACAGAGACAGCTGGCAGCCTGGACAGTTACCTAATGTTCCTTTGTAAAGTTGGGGCATTTGTGTTCAGCCCACAGGGCTAGAGTCACTTGGTCATTTCTCTCAGTGTCCTGTAGAATGTCTGGCAGTTTCCTCTACAAAGCAGGAACCTGAAGGACCATTTTGTCAAGTAAAGTTCAGTGGTCACCTTTCTATGGGTCTTACATGTCCAGTTGATCAAGCAGTCCAGGCAAGAACAGTTTCTTGACCAAATGGCTATTTTTGCCAAGGTGAAGATAAACTCCATATGAAGTGTCTTTAATGCCCATCCTCCTCTCTGAAGTAAATTGGTGCTGCCAGGAGCAGACATGTCTCACTGTCCAGAAAGTCTAAATTTTAAAAATATTTTAAATGCCATATTCTGTAGACCTTTGAAGTGTTTGAAGATTACCTGTCTATCTGAAATATCTCTGTGTATATCTAGAAGACTTAACTAACATGGCTATGAGTATGATTATCATAGACGACCAGTTATTAATCGATTTTTAATTATCCATTACAATTTTAAATGAACTTTCCAAACATAATACCTTAAACATGAGTAGAAATATGCACACAGTATAACAAAATTAACTTTAATTTTGTATCAATAGACTAAAATCTACACCAATGTAAAACATTTTAAACAAGTTGTTGCTCTTTAGAAGTAAGTTCCTTAATCTACCCTTTTATCCTGTTATATCTATATCATATCCCCTTTTCTTCTTTCGAAAGAGATTGCATTTATAATCAACCTGTTTTAAATAAAATAGTGGTTTTTCTCTGTCCCATACCAGAGGGCTCTTCTGATTTGGGACACAAGAAACTCTTAACCTTTTCTTTTAACAATGTGCTTGGGTTTATAGAAGGAGTGAGCCAATTCCATCTCCAAAGCCAGCTTGATAATTTTGGGAATGTGGGCGTAGTTTCTTTTACTACTTCCTGCTGGAGGAGGGTGCTGTATCTTATGGGGACATAAAGAAAATTTTAGGATTAAATAGTAGCCCGTGAGGGTAAACTTCTGAGCCAGTTGCCTTGAAACCATTCTGGATGTTGGATCATCTGAGCCATGGTGTCATTGGAGACCTTTTAGGTAGTCTTGGCTGATCAAACCTGATGTATCTTAATCTGGAACAAATCCACAGCCTTTGGCTTTCTGTGGAAACAAAAGCAGAGACTCTTTTCCAAAGCAACATATCCTTATATCCAAATTTTGAAGTCAAGATACCTTTAAAATTACATATTTGTTTAACTCAACAGCTTTTATGATCAAATCTTTTTCTGTAGTTAAAAATCCCAAAGACAACATAAACCAGATTCTCTGTGTAATATCCATCTTTGTAAGACTGAAGCACTGCTGTGGCTGCTGGCTCCGCCCACCTCTGCTTCCCAACATGGAGGTGGTACAGTTTACTGCCAGCTCTGGGTATGGAGCCATGTGTACCATCAACTATCAGAAGCAGTTCTATCAAAGCAGCACATAGCACAGAAACCTTTTTTTTTTTTTTTTAAACTAGCAAAGGCTAAATCTACCACGTAGCAGAGTAAAGTGTTGCTTGTAGACTCCTCATTCCCACCACACTGCAGGTCAGACGCACACGCCAGGAACCCGCCATAGCAGCTCAAACTGGCAGGCTGCCACTAACTTGAGAGAGACAAGTAGGAAGCTGTTTTTAGCTGCGTTTTAGAATCTTTTTTTCTCAGGTTTTAGGTGGAAACTCTTGCCAACACGTTGGGCGCCATTTGTAGCTAGAGTTTCCCTGTCTGGCCCAGAGTCAGGACAAATCTCTCTTACCCACCAGTCCCACAGTCGCTCAGACCCAAACAAGTAAACACACAGAAACTTATATTGCTTACAAACTGTATTGCCGTGGCAGGCTTCTTGTTATCTACTTCTTCTATCTTAAATTAACCCATTTCTGTTAGTCTATACTTTGCCACATGGCTTGTGGCTTACCAGTGTCTTTACATGTTGCTTCTCATGGCGGCAGCTGGCAGTGTCTCTCTCCAGCCTTCCTGTTCCCAGAATTCTCTTCTCTCTTGTCCCGCCTATACTTCCTGCCTGGCCATTGGCCAATCAGAACTTTATTTACACAGAGCGACATCCACAGCAGCTGCCAACTAACCTTAGCCCACCAACTAACCTTAGCTCACCACCTTGCCATAGCTTCCCAAGAGAACTTCTTCCTGTCTAACCTGCACCTTTATTGCCTTCCTGTTCTGCCTTCTCATTGGCTCTAAGCTCAGCCACATCACTCCTTATCACTGCCTGTCTATACAGACCTCCAGGTCTCTATGGTTTGTAGTGGGATTAAAGGCATGTGTCACCACTCTTGGCTGTGTCCTTGACCACACAGAGACTCTGCCTGCCATGTGATCAGACTGAGGGTGTGTGCCACCACTGCCTGACTTCTGTTTATGGCTCCCTATGACCTCTGATATCCAGGTAAACTTTATTTATTAACATACAAATAAAATATCACATTTCAGCACAAGTAAAATATCACTACAGCTTCTGGCATGGAAAATTAAAAAACAAATGTTGATGCTTTGAAAACTTGAATGTCTGAAACCGTCCTCATTGAACACTAAAGTCAGAACTTTCTGTTGACTGTGGCACTATCAACATATCCAGTGCATGAGTATTCTGATGCTCTTGTGAGACAAACTGAGCTTCATTTTGTGTTTGTTTTGTTTCTGGTTCTTCACTTTTCTCATGTGGGATTCTACATTGTTGGGTGTAAAAATTCCCACACCATATGCCCATTTCCTGTCAGCTCCACAAATTGTGTTGCTGCTATTTACTTTCACATTCTCTTAATCTTGAGAGCTTGCTCGTACTGTGAAAAGTACTCATTATTTCATAAAGTGTCTCACACGAAGCTTTGTTTTTGGAGATAAACTACATTAATGGCGTGTTCTCTCTACACGCCCCATCTAGAAGCAGAATGTTGCAGTCTTCTGTCTTGACTGTTCCACCATGTTGGACACTTTCCCCCTGAAATTCTCTTCTATTTGATTCCAGAACAACATTCCTTTCCCGTTTTTCTCTGACATTTCCTTTCTGTCATTTTAAGACTATTATTCTCTACTTAGATGTTAAATGTTGTTGCAGCATATACAAGTCCCATTTTTTTTTTTTTTTTTTTTTTTTTTTTTTTTTTTTTTTTTTTTTTGTAATTCCTCCTGGTCAATGCTGTCTTGTTTCATTTTTTTTCAACCACCATTCTTTACCAGGAATCCCAACATTTATATATTGAGTTCTCTCCTCTGAACATTTGTTTGATGCTACTTTATAGATATTATGAGGGTACCTCAATCTCTACATTTCTTTTATTCTCCTTTTTTTAAAACTTTTATACATCACTCATTCCAGTCCCACTTATCTCCATATAAGTTCCCTCACATATGCCTTCTGACCCTGAAATCTCCCCGCCAAAAGAAAACCAAATTTGAAAGAAAGATCAAAAACCGAAGAAAACATAATCAAAACAAACAAACATAAATAAAGTAAAACCGAAAATAAAAACAAGAACATTTTCTCCATTTCTTAAATGGTGTTGTCAACTCATCCCACTTTTTCTTGATAATACTCTGAAATAATCAGCACAGCCCTTTGACAGCTGCTTGCGTCACTGGCTTCTCCTTCTTTGCCCTAGAATGGGATAACCTTCAACAATCTCCCTAGGGTAGGTAGACATGCTTACCTGCTACACTACTTTACCACAAATTAGGTTCTTTAAAGCAATAGAATGTCCCCAGATCTGGAGTTATAATTCCAAAGTCAAGGTCTCAGAAGTGTCACGTTAACTCTTTTTGTCCTGTTCAACATCTGATAGCCACGATATGTCTGTGTATGCACTCTACCAGTCTGTTTTTCCATCTCTGTGGAATTTTCTTCATGAGGGAGTCTTTTTCCTTTTCATTCTTACAAGGATAGTTGTCATTGGATTAATTTTGACCCAGATATCATCTTGATATTCATAATATTATTATATCTTCAGCTATATCTTTTACACATAATTTGACGTTCTGGAGGAACATACTATTTTAGGCTCATCATTCAATGTAAAACATTATTCACCTCTAAACTATGGTCTCAATGGTGTGTGGAGAGTGGAGTTATATTAAGGAAGGATGGAAATTGGGATTCTGGAAAGATGAGATGGTGTGTGGGTGTGAGTGTATATATGTAGCATATTTAGAAAACTCTCCTAAATTAACTATAACTTATTTCTTCCTTTTAGGTTGAAAATCTCTGCCTTGAAGAATTATTATCAAACATATTTTAAACATATGTAGGTTCAGTGAAGTCTATTTGTTCATGGCAGATTATAGAAGCTAGTCTTCCCTTGTTTAATACTTTAAGGTCATTTCTGAACAGTTCATGTGAATGAAGTTTCTCCAATTTTGTGCACATGATTATTGTTTCCAGAACTCAAAGACAACTTAAACTCAACAGAGGAAGCAGAAGACAAAAAAGTGTGTGTGTGTGTGTGTGTGTGTGTGTGTGTGTGTGTGTGTGAGAGAGAGAGAGAGAGAGAGAGAGAGAGAGAGAGAGAGAGAGAGAGAGAGAGGAGAATTATGTCAAAGAATAGAAAATCACCATGCAAAAGCTAGGTAAAGTGACCAGAAACTATTCTGTGGAAAATACAACTTAAATATAAAAATGAATTTAGTGCTAGAGAGATGTCTTTGTGCTTACCACCAAGTCTGATGAGGTGAGTTTGATCCCTGGCAGAAGGGGAGAGCCAAATTCTGTAAGGTGTCCCCAAATCTCCACAAGCACACCATGGCACATGCATGCATAAACTCAGGCTCACACACACACACACACACACACACACACACACCACATATACACATACTAAATGAATAAATAAAACAAACAAACAAATTTTCTAAAAGGATGAATTTAGTTATCATTAAATTCTTGTTTAATTTGAGTAAGTCCAGGTGGGTTTTTACTTAAGCAACACAGCAAAGTTGCATGGCCTTGCCTTAAATAAAAGTGGGAGGTGGGGGTAGGAGACTAGTGTCCAACTGAGACCATTAAGCAAGGCACTGATGTCACCTCAGTACTAATAGAAGTCCAGAATTATGGGCCTTAGTCACAGACCCTCAGGTGGGATCTGCTCTTTAAACCAATGACTCTTATGTGAATCAAAGGTTGGAAAGCAATAGAATAAAAGAGATTTTCTATAACTGATTTTTCTGAATAAAAAGACTAGGCTTTAAATGAACCGCTTGCAGGGCCCATTGATGCCTGGCTCAGTTAAGGCCTGTTCCTTGGTGAGGAGCACCAATATGGATTAATTGTCAGGCTGGCCTAAAATGGTCCTTCCACATTCTTGCCCTGCCAACAACTGTTAGAAGGAATGCTGCTCCAAGGAAGAGGAAAGCCTCTCCAAAGTGGGGGGTGGTGTTCTCTACATAGCAGAGTTTAATCAATGAGGAAACAGGACCCCATTCTTTCTAAGAAACAGAAAAACTGGTTCCTTAGTGCAACTCCTTTTCATCTCTCATGAGCTATATTACGAGTCTAAGCAACTTGGCTTCCTTCCCAGTATCTCTACAGTTTTTCTGAATGCAGGCTGCTAGACATTCTGACCCAGGGGACCATGTTGCTTTTTTTTTTTATTTTTAAAATGGCTTTAGAGCCTGACAAAAGCTCACTCTTCTCAGAAGGAGAGAAGTAGACGAAAGTTACAGAGTGCTGTCCAGAGTAACCATACAGACCAACCTGGCTGAACTTGTTTTGTTTAAGAGCTAATCAAATCTCTACCATCAAACAAACTTTTCTGCTTGCTTGGCCTTGTTTTTAAAAACAATATCTTCTAGCTGTTGGGACTAAATCCAATATTGCACAACATGAAGGTGAACTCCAGAAAATATTGCTCAGTATGAACATGAACAGTAGAATTAGGCTTTTCACAGTAAGCATTTTCATCCTGAAGAATTGCTCAATAATTTCTCTGTAGCAGTCATAATTTCAATTAAGACATTTAATCTGCATGATCATAGAGCACTGGTAGCCATTTTAAACAAGAGCAAAGAGAAGACCTTGGAGTTCAGAAGGGATCTTGAGTGAGGGCAATAAAGCAGTGTTGGTCCTTTGACCTTGAATATTTTTCTAGATCAATGCTTATCTTTGTAAGTGGATAAGAACAGAATTTGTCATTGTTATACATTTTTAGGTTCCTGAAAAGATTTTTTTTTTTTTTTAGTTAGGTAACCTTTAGAAAGGTTAACTAATAATTTCTTTTAATGCCATTTCTACTGGTACAAGAAATAAATTATGCTCACAAAACTTTTTTAGCCCTTTGATTATCTACAAAAAGGATACATTTAAAAATACCTTCTATTACCATATACTTCATTTTCTATCTGTGTTTTAAACAAGGCTCCAGAATCAGTCTTTATAGGAAAACAAATAGGTCATGGACCTATATTTTACTGTTAGATAAAAACTGGTTTGCATTCTTGTGAAACAATTTGCTAACTTGAGACATTGGGTGAGTTACCTGGACACAGCTTCAATAGCCTCATTGAGAAAAGGAGTGAGAAATAAGACTATGCTTCCTCAATGGGCTTGTTCGCTGGCTGGGAAACTATGGATGGTGTGCTTGGTGGAGTGGCAATTAGTAAGTGGTCAATGCTATGTTATTCTATAATTTTAATTACTTATAATACTTAATATAATGGATTAAAGTACACAAATTTAATTAGAAATTTCATTTAATAAAGTTGATCAGGTATTATATTTTAGTAAGTGTTGTATTCTGGCAGAAGAAGATTGTATAGGCTGCCTCAGATCTCACAAATAAGAGAGGAGAAACATTCTCCAAGCCAAGTCCACTGACAGATCTTGTTCTTGACTGAGAGAGGACAATTAGCTAATAGCTAAAGGTTAACAGTTAAAAGCACATATTTCTCAACCAGTATCACAACTGACTAGCCTCAAATATGCATATCCTGATAATCAGTAGTCAGAGGTTTGTACAGTTATTACTGAAACCAAATCAAAGACGCCAGTTCTCCAAGAACATTTCTAACTTTATGCCCCTTGCTTTCCTATTCTGATTTCAGATTTGGCTATAATATTTTTCTAGAAGTCTTAGCTTCTGCATGTTGTTCTCAGTCACATGCTACAAAAGTTGTGATGCTCTTTTATGTAGAAGCTTTTTTGTTAGTTTGTTAGAGTTTCCTGTCCTAGAGTGTTGTCATGGCTTAAGCTTTGTCCCTCCAAAGAAATTTTCAAGTCCTAGGCCCTAGAGTTTCATAATATGAATATATATTCATATATATGATAATTGCAGATGCAATGAGGTAAGATGAGTTCATAACCCAATGTACCCTGTGTCCTTGTAAGGGAAGGGAATTGGACACAGAGACACTTGGTGACTGTGCAATGACATAGACAGAAATTGAAGAGGTGCAGCTACAAGCCAAGGATAGGTATATACCGTCAGAGGCTAGGGACAGGCAGGAAATTACTTTTCTCTGGGTTAGAGAAAGAGCATTCTATGCTGATATGACATGTAGTCTCCAGAACTGTAAGAAAAGACATTTTTGTGGTATCAAGCCCTTAAATGGCTTCCAGTTCCTAATAAACCTATGAGATGAAGGGAGATATGCCCAAACTGTATTGCTATAGCCTTCCTGTCCTCTTCTTAACCAAATCCCAGTATATTATTATGTCAGGCTTGGTTTGCAGAATTAGTGTGATAGCTAACATTAGGATAGGAAGCGATTAAAATATATTTTTCCAAATGTTTACCTTTATGTGCCCTAAATCACATGAAGCAAATGATGCCAAGATCTAAAGGTTGGTAAGAGAACAAGAGAGGAAGAAGAAGAAGAAAGAAGAAGAAGAAGAAGGAGGAGGAGGAGGAGGAGGAGGAGGAGGAGGAGGAGGAGGAGGAGGAGGAGGAGAAGAAGAAGAAGAAGAAGAAGAAGAAGAAGAAGAAGAAGAAGAAGAAGAAGAAGAAGAAGAAGAAGAAGAAGAAGAAGAAGAAAAGAGGGGGGGGGTTGTAGAGCTGTCGGATTGTGACTAGTTCTTAATTTGATTTCTTTAGCATTTTTACTTGTAAGTTATCAGATTCCTTTGCATTTTTCTTCCCTAGGTCTCATTGGGATTAAAAGAAATTAGGATGAATGTACAATGTTTTAATTTATTCCTGGGCTTGGAATAAAGTTCTTCCTATGCTTATTTCCACAAACCCAACTACAGTATAAACAGCGTCAACACATATATACAGTCAATATAACTTTGTACACCTGATGTTTTAACTACCTCCATTTCACTATTGTTTTCATGAAGTTTTTTTTATTCCATTCTATGTTAAATTTCATGCCGATTTGTTGACAGACAGACATGGGTTCTAAAAATATATAGATTCTTATATTTTAATCTAGGGATGTTCTGATGAATACAGAAGTAATGGAGCTGAAAGATGACCACAATTAACATTTCTAAGAAAATAATGTAGAGTTTATTTTCCACACAGAATTCTGAGAAGTCAATGTAGGAAAGAAATAATGAGCAAAGCAATAACACTTTACGATCCTTCAGGTCCTCTCACCCTGTTCTGCCGCCGAAGGCTTAGTGATCGCCTTATAGCAAACTATTGGACTGACAAGCAGAAATCATGGAATTAAAGGCCAGATGAGGTGGGTACTCATAGGTGGCTTGGCCCTTCTTTTCCAAACCCTGCCTCCTTGGTAATTAGATGAGCCATGTTTATTCATCTATCTATTTATTTACTTTAATCTAATATTATTTTAGTGAACTGGCAGCCAAAGGCAACACCTGGATGCATACCTCAACACCCTGGGATCCAGCCTCCACAGCTGTCCTCAAATTTCTTAAAGAAGTCTCTCTCTCTCTCTCTCTCTCTCTCTCTCTCTCACACACACACACACACACACACACACACACACACATTTGCATTCTAGCAAGTTTCTTTTCAATCTGCTCTTCTTGTGTTCTGTTTTATAAATGTTATTCAGAACATTCATTTAGTTAATGTTATAATTCTCTTCAAAATTCATTGGCATAGTAGAAGTTCTAAAAAGCAATATAAAAAGTCTGCAGATTAAGTCAACACCTGACATGAGATACTCAAAGACACAAGGATGCATTGTTCAAGTCCCCCATGTGCTGCAATGAACAAGTGTTTTACTGACCCACTTTTACTAGTCAACTTACTTGCCAATGCTGCTGAGAAAGCAGGATTAGACAGAACTTTTAGTTCTGAATCACCAATGATGATCTCTGGTTGCTATCAGATTCCCCTAGTGCAAGTGGATCTCAGGTTAATTTAAGTCTTTACCACTGTGCTGACTCTTTGAAATGGTATAAATTTACATGTCTTCTGTGTTTATGTGAACAGCTTCAGAGTACCATCCTCAGCATCCTGAACTTCCAAAATGCTCATTGCTAAAATTTTATGACTCTCACAACCTTGTAGGTGGGAAAGTTTTTATCAAAGATTGAAATTCAGCCAAATAGTAGCTTCTAGGCTTCTTGTTCCACTAAAGCTTCTTGGCTTGCTTTGGGAAATTGTTGGAGTAATTGTTTATCACCTATTCTCAAATAGTGCTTATATACATAGCACAAAATCTGCTTTATGTTGGACAGGGAGATGGTAAGCAACTGTCCACTATGGACTTGCTAAAGGTGTTCATACAGTGACACTTTGGCTCGACAAATATAAGGTGGTACAAATATTTTTGTGAGGCTTCTACACTGAATGAAGTATGGATTTCATTTTAGCAGAGGTATAGAACAGTGACATAGTGACATGATTTTAAAATACTAGGACTGAAAGAAGCCTTCTATCTTCATGGTAGAATAATGATACTTCAAGACAAATGCTTTCATTTTTCTGTGAAGTTACTATACTAATCTCCTGGATGCCTGCTATTTGGGGCTGGTATAATATTTCCCAATTATCAGTGTAATATTTTCCATCATCTTTGTCACATATACCCCTATGCTTAGAAAAAGTAATTAGTGGTTAATGAAAACAACTGGCTCATTAAGAAAGGAGAAAGTCCCTCCAAGGGAGTTTTAAGAAACATGAAAAGAATTTTAAGTCTATCAAATTCAGTCACTTGCCTCAGCTTCAGACTTACTGTGACTAGATGTGATTTTGGACATAAGACATCTGCTTGCTGTTTTGATGGAAAGAAGATGGTGAAGTTGAGTTGGGAAAAGTGGGGGTTAGTGTACTTCACATAAACATGTAAAGAGATTTCCAAGTACCACAGACTGTGTCTTACATTCTAACGCCGGTTAAAAAGTTCTATAAAGAAAAACACAGATTTTTTTCCTAAGGTATTTATTATGATAATAACAAGAATTAGCTTTCTTACATTCAAAGAATTTCATCTTTTGATGTTATTTACATTACTGAGCTTGTGCCACCATAACCAATTACCATAGCCTGTGCAGATTTAATAACTAAAACTCATTTCCTCAGAATTTTGGAGACCAGAATGCCAAGATAAAGGTGTCAGTGGGTCCAATTTCTTCTGAGGCCCTTCACTTAGACATAAGGAAGGTCATCTCCTCCCTGCTTTCGTCTGTGTCCTCATCTCCTGTCTTTATTAGGACACCAGTCATATCAGATTAAAGCTCATTCTAATTACCTCCATTTAACCTTAATTACCTCTTTAAAAACCTTATCTTCACATATAGTCACATTCTGTGCTTCTGGGAGTAATGACTTTTATATATGAATTAGAAGGGGGTGGTGCAGTCCAACTCCAAGCAGTGTCTGAATGTTTGTGTTAATCTTGGATATGGATTTTATTTGGAAAGGCTCTTTGTATCATTCATATTTCTGACCTATCTCCTGTTTCAGTAAATGTGAAATTAATTTTGCCATAGATTCATTGAAAATCTATTTTATATATAAGAGATGCTGGAAATGTATGTCAGATTATATTTACATGGCATGTATCATCCCTATTATACTTTAAATATTTAGTATTTAACGTTTCTTTTTCATTTTGGACCAAATTCCTCCTTATTTTCTCAAAACATAATGCTAGCCAGCTACATATAACTCAGTACACTGATAACAGCTATTTTCTGTGTCTTCAGATAAGGCTTAAAGTCCAATGCAATATAATCAAATAGCTGTTGTAAATGTAAACATTTTATACATTATAGAGAAATAACCTCCAGCAAATTCTGAGATATTTCTGCACAAATCATGCGATCCAAAACTCCTCCTCTTCTCTGATTAATTTTTAGCTCTTCCATACAAAAAGTGTTTATAAAACATTAATGGGCAATTTAACTTCAGTTTCCAGAGAGAGATTTCTGCTGTATCAGATCTTCTATTTGCTAGAACACAGTATTCCCCTTTCCCAATACTTGCGCTTATTTCCCAGTAGGGCTCACCATCTGCTATTGATGCCTGTCTGAAGTAGGCAATTCCTCCTCCAGCAATTCTTGTTCAAATATTACTCTTGAATACCTCCACTTTCCCAGGTTACAAATTGTTCCCGTATACTTGTACCCCAAAGTCAAATCTTCAGATAACTATCTTCAAAGATATTTAATGACGAAATGCCTTTTAATCTCCTGAACCCAAAAGCAAAACGGAAGAGCATTAGAAAATTCAGAGCTCTAAGGAAGATAGCTGCCTGGTATTGTATACACTACAGGCATATTTTTCTTAAACAGATGTATCAACCTTTAAAAAAATCCTTCAGGAATGTGTATTGTTCCTTTGAAAATACATGTAGTTTGATCTGAAGCTAGGAATTGTACTCTACTGGATTAAAAAAAATCTTTTTATTTCTTTACCATTAAATTATATCACACATTTACAATTTCTGAACATAGAATGTACCCTATATATTTCTTTCTTACTTTATTGGTATGGGATTTGTCAGGTGGTTTTATCTTTGTAGATACAGAAAAGGGAAAACCACTTTTGGGGGGAACATAACGAAGGTTCTAATAAGCTTAACTGATAACCTGTGGCCATTTTCACAGAGCACAGGACAGATAACCTATCTGACTATACAAAAAATAACATTATTTTTTTGTAGTTAGAGTTTTCCTGCCTGGCCCAGTCAGGACAAATCTCTCTTACCCGCCAGTCCCACAGTCACTCAGACCCAACCAAGAAAGCACACAAAAACTTATATTGCTTACAAACTGTATGGCTGTGGCAGGCTTCTTGTTATCTACCTTTCCTATCTTAAATTAACCCATTTCTGTTAGTCTATACTTTGCCACATGGCTTGTGGCTTACCGGTGTCTTTACATGTTGCTTTTCATGGTGGCGGCTGGCAGTGTCTCCCCAGCCTTCTACTTCCCAGAATTCTCTTCTCTCTTGTCCCACCTATACTTCCTGCCTGGCCACTGGCCAATCAGAACTTTATTTACACAGAGCGATATCCACAGCATTTTTTCTTTGTCATTATATGCAAATTAGTATGTATATGTGTTGACCGGCATCCAGTGAGAATTTATTTAAAATGTATAATATTACAATATGAATAATATAAAAACTTGAACAGAAATTTACCCATCTATATGACCACTTAAGTATTGTATAAAGGATAAATTTGATTCACTGAAATAATAAGGAAGTAATTCTAATCATATATATATTATATATATATATATAAATGGTTGATTATCAATATAACGTTTGATATCAACCCTCAGCGCTTAGTGATATACAAAAGCAAGTGCTATTGTTCAGGTGTTGAGAAGTCCATTAGCTCCTGATCTTGGTTAGGTTTGTTCTCCTATTTGGGCATCTATGTGTGCTGGCTTAGGTTAACTGGACCCAGTTTACTGGAATCTGCTCTACATTTCTAGTATTTTCATCAGGTCCACTAGAGCACACACTGTAGTCACTAGAGAGTAGAAGCAAAATATACATAGCTTCAGAGCCCAGAGAGCCTGCACACCATTACTCAGAGATGAAATGACATGTTATATAATGAAGATTTAGAAACTGGTGCAGATTTTCACTGCATGAAAACGTGAAAGACTTTGAATGAGTTTCTGAAAGCAATTTAGGAGGAATTATCATGGGACTTTATAAGAGAACTTAAAGCTTGAAGAAACCATGTAAATGTAGATTTTCTAAAAGATGATGTAAACATGGTCAGAAAGCAGAACATGTGGAAGCAGCTAGTTTCTTCCAAATATCCATTCTTTTCCTTCATTCCAGGAACAAAACTCTAGGCAAATGGTTTAGCTGATGGATCATCTAGGCTGCATCTAGTGAGGTATGATCCACAAAAGGCCACTGCACCTCTATGCCTTAAAATTCAGACCTGATTGATAGAGATAAAGCACTAGAAAGTGTGATGGATCTGATATGAAAGAGTAAAAAGTGGGGTAGAATCTGATTCCCTGATGATCATGGAGCCCCCACATTAGTTCCTGATACAGAGCTTTATGAATATGAAGGGGTGCTTGCATGGATGCTTGGTCAACTATTTTAAGGTCTCTTTTTCTTTTGTTAAAAGGTCCCCAGTACATGGTGCAGTCCTCAGGTAATATTATATCCTTCTGAGGTCTTTCATGTGGTTGAAGATTAGATAGTTATAATTTTGCTCAGTTATGATAAAAGATAAGTTAGATATAAAACCTTAGACTCACCAATATAAGATAGGATATCTTCTTTAATAATGTAACTATAATTCTTGCTTGATAATTGTTTTGTTATATGTAATTTTACTATGTAAAAGTTAAAACCTTCCTTTAAAAAAAGTGGGGGGGGAAGTGCTGTGGATATCGCTCTGTACAAATAAAATGCTGTTTGGCCAGTGGCTAGGCAGGAATTATAGGCGGGACAAGAGAGAAGAGGATTCTGGGAAGTAGAAGTCTGGAGAAAGACACTGCCAGCTGCCGCCATGAAAAGCAACATGTAAAGACACTGGTAAGCCACAAGCCATGTGGCAAAGTATAGACTAACAGAAATGGGTTAATTTAAGATAGAAGAAGTAGATAACAAGCAGCCTGCCACAGCCATACAGTTTCTAAACAATGTAAGTTTCTGTGTGCTTTCTTGGTTGGGTCTGAGCAACTATGGGACTGGTGGGTAAGAGAGATTTGTCCTGACTGGGCCAGGCAGGAAAACTCTAACTACATAGTGCAGGAGCCTTTCAGCTCTCAACCCTACCAAGCCTTCCTCAGGATTGCTGGGATTCCAAGTGCACATCACTGGGATGGTATTTAAGCGTCTTTCTCTTTATAATTGCTTGAGTTTTCTAACTGATACAAACAGATATGTCAGCATCCTTTGCCTCCATATGTCTTGGTATTTGTACCATGGAATTCTTCCAGTATAATCCTGATGTGGCAGACGGAATACACCTGTCAAAACATAAGGCAACATGCACCACGTTTCTACAGAAAAAATCCGCAATTCAGAAGTGGTCCCATCTGCTATGGTATAGTTTGCTCTATAACTCTTCACAATCCCTCTTTCCCACTTGTCTTCTACCATCTCCACCACTTCCCTCTTTGTGTTCCAACCATGATAACCACTTACTCTTTCTCCAGTACACCAGCTTCTCATACTCCAGGTCTTCCCACTACATGTGTTTCCTGGTATTAGCACATTTTCCCTCTAGATATCCTTTTACTTTTCATTTCTTCCTTCACGTCTTTATCTGCCCTCTTCCTGCTTCTACATACTCTGAGCATCAGATTCATCCCACAGCATCAATCATGAATATTTAGGTGGTTACATGGTTTATGAACTTACTTCTTTTGTTATGTGATTCATCACCTGGCCACTAACCTCAGATTAAGGTATAATTTAGAAATAAGAATATAGCCCAAACCACGGGGGAGGTTTACACATGTCAACCAGCCTTTTCTCCATTTAAAATGATGCCATGACATTAACTTAAATGTTCATTAAATCCATCTTATAGGGACATCCTTGGCTTTGTTCTAATTGTTATTTTTAAAACACACAGAGTTAAATGCTGATGGAAGCATTTAAAAAGTGCTTATTGCCTAAGAAAAACACACACAGAGATATAATGATATAATGTGGAAAAACTTTAAAATGATATATAGATTATGAAAACATTAAAAGTTATAGGAACGTTCCTCTAGGATGAAGAAACTCTGTTTTCTCTACTGATTCTACCAAGCAAAAGTAAAACCCAACAAACCATATGCACAACACGCAGCAAGGGATTGCACTGTACAATAGAATGTTGCAGACTTGAAGGACCTCAGAAACTGTAGCATGGCATAATGGTTAGTTATCTGTAGTCCTATTTTCTTTCTCATATTTACTCTCAGAGCTAAAGGGTCAACATCCATTAAGTGTCAGTGAGTACCCATAATGCAAAGCAACAAGAAGAAAACACAGTACCTGCTCTCTTTTTCCAAAGCACACTGGGAAAGATGGGTTCTCAAGAAAGAAAACTTTCAGAGCATTACTTCTGTGCTAAGAAAACACAGAAAAAAAAATCATAGTGAACTTTCACTCAAGCCAGAAAAAGCAAAGAAGTAAGTACAGCCTAGACACTCACGCAAACCAAGTAGCAGTGAGGTACCCAGTACCTTCGCGAGGATAAAGCAAAGTCAAAGAAAGCACCAGGATTTCCATGCCCCATGGCTGGTTATGACGAGACTACCATGATGTCAGTAGAGACCACATGTAGGTCCTGAAGATACGTCCCGCTGGCAGTAACCACATGCTGTGGTTTAAATGTGAAATCTCTCCTGTAGGCTCATCTGTTTGGACACTTGGTCCCCAGGTGCTGGCAGGTTGTAGAACCTTTTGAAGGTGGATTCGCCTGGAGAAAATGAACTCCTTGGGCCTAGTCCTGAGGCTTTACTTCCTACTTCCTTTTCAGTCTCTGCTTCCTGAGTGCAGACACTATGTGACCTGCTAATCTCCTCTCGTAACCATGCTTTCCCTGCCTGCTACCATGCCTTTTCCACCAATGGACTATAATCTTTTGGAATTTTTAATAAACCAAAGTAAACCCTGTAAGTGGGTACCTTTTCCACCTATGACCTCGAGGTACCAGCCCCTAGGATGTGGCCTCCCGGCTAGCTTAAGACCTGAGGGGCACATACGCCTTGCTCTCTTCTCTTCCTGGTGGGCTTGGGTGGTGTGGACTGACTCGGGACCGACCATCAGCCTTCCAGGACTCTGCCACGATTTTGCTACATCTGGTGCCCCAACGTGTGGGTGGGCTGTCACTATGGCCCTAGTGGCCCTCTTAGCAGCTTCTCAGTACTAACCCTCTGAGGCCAGAAATTCCTGCATCGCCAGACATGTGGCCTCTCTTACCATGCACCTGTGTCCCCAAACTGGAGCTTAGTACCCCCCGTCCTCCCCCACCACCTCTGGCTGCCCCTGGCTGCGTGTCCTTCCGCGGAGCCTCCCCTCCTCAAGTCTAGATATATCAAGAAATCCAAGGGAGTCTGCTTAAAGGAGTATTAGGGAGTTTATTAGGGTATAAATTGGGGAGAACAACTCACAAAACAAGATAAGGCAAAATTGTAGCAGAGTCCTGGAAGGCTGATGGCCGTTTCTGAGACAGTCCACAACGTCCAAGCCTACCAGAGAGAGAAGAGAGCAAGGCACATGTGCCCCTCAGGTCCTAAGCTAGCCCCGAGGCCACGCTTTAGGGGCTAGTACCTCAAGGTCATAGGTGGAACAAGTTTTGCACTACAAAACTCTTTCTCACTTAAGTTGCTTTTGTCAGAGTCTTTTTATTACATCAAAAGAAAAGGAAATTAATATTCCAGATGACTACCCTCAGAGGGATGGTGTTACAAGAAGACTACTGGAGAGAAAAATTTTCATCATCACCCACATTACAAGGTCATATCCACTGTGGTGTCAATAAAGATTACTCGTGTGTGTGTGTGTGTGTGTGTGTGTGTGTGTGTGTGTGTGTGTGTATGTGTGTGTGTGTGTGTGTAGGGGGTGCTTTTCCTCAAAGAAAGGGCTTCTCTCTTGAATATCCACTAAGATGTTGGTTGTAAACCCACACTTTTATTTCCGGATAAAACTTCCCTCAACTTGCCTACCAGAAAGGAGAAGGGTAAAGCCAACCTAAAAGAAAGTTTAAATAAGGTACAGGGTCTCATAATACTTAAAAGTTGATATTTTTGCTAGGCATGGTGGCACATAACTTTGATCTTAACATTTAGAAAGTAGGGGCAGGCAGATCTCTGAGATTTCAAGGCCAACTTGGTCTGCATATTAAGGTGCAGGCCTGTATACTTGAGTATGTTTCTAGTACTAGGCATGATTTCTTTTCTGTTGAGTAGGACTTAAGTCCAATTAGATAACTGATTGTTGCCATCAACATGTGAATCCCACTATTGCCTCTCTATGCATATTTTTCCAGGCTCATAATTGTCATGTTCATAAGTATCACAGGTGAGTAGAACTGTTCAGTTTCAATTAAAAACATTTGTTTTTGTCTTTGTTTTTGGAGACAGGGTTTCTCTGTGTAGCTTTGTGCCTTTCCTGGAACTCACTTGGTAGCCCAGGCTGGCCTTGAACTCACAGAGATCTGCCTGGCTCTGCCTCCTGAGTGCTGGGATTAAAGGCATGTGCCACCACTGCCCAGCTTAAAAACATATTTTAAAATAGAAATAAACAACAATAAAAAGACAGGAGAGAAATTATGTGACTGAAACACAGAGAGGGAGTAATGGCTCAGCCTTAGCTAAAGAAAAGTCAGATGGGGAACAAAACAAAACAAAAGTCTGAACCCAGTCCCACAGATCCATGGAATGGAAAGACACTTCATATTCGTATCTTACAATTTCATAGATGGAAACACAGGAATGGAAGTTCAGCATGAAATGGTGCCTAAAAATTCTCCCTAGTCTGACAAAAGACATAAACTTGTAGATTTAGGAATCTAAGTGAACCTCAAACAGGATAAACCTAAGAAATTTACCATTTTAGCCGTCAAGATATTGGAAAATGATACAGGGGGGAAAATGTCTTGAAAGCACCAAGTGCAGGGGACACTTTAACTAATGGGGAAAATGACTGCAATAGCTACTGAGTTCTCAAGTGAACTCAAAGGCATCAGAAGTAAGTGGAACTTTTTGTTTTGAACACTGAAAAGGCAATGTTCCTCAGCCCCTCTGTCAAGTAAAGCTATTCCTCAGGAATGAAGAAAATATCTATATCTATCTATCTATATATATATATATATATATATATATATATATATATATATATAGAGAGAGAGAGAGAGAGAGAGAGAGAGAGAGACATAACATGCTTCCTTCACTTGAATGTCTGAATTATGTTTGATGATTGAAGCAAGCAAAGTGTCATCACATGGCAAGAGTACCTATGCTTACAACTGTTGTGCATTGTATTGTGATGTAATCCAGGCAGTGCAGTTAGGTAAAGGGTGGAAGGAAAATAAAGGGGCATGCAAATAAATGTAGAAACAAAAAAGTTTTGTTTGTACATGACATATGAAAATTCCCAGAGTATCTCCCCAAATCTAGAACTAATAAATGAAGTTAGTAGCTTAAAAGATAACCATACAAAAGTGAATTATATTTCTACTCACTGACAAAAACACTGACATTGAACTTAAAAATGCAAAGCTATTTACTATATACTTTAATGAACTAATAATGAGGCTTATATGTTGACAAATGCATAGTGCTCATGAATGGACTTAAACAAAAGCTGGAGGTATTATTTTCATAGGATCACACTAAACCCAATGAAGAGTTCAAATTTCTCCCAATTTTACATATAAGCTTAATGTAGTTCTATCATAGTCTCAGTAAGAATTCTTTATAGGCATTCAAAAGATTAATATAGAATTTTCAAGGAAAGGAAAAGGGACTAGAATCTCCAAAGTAATTTTGAAAATATGAGAGGTAAGCTAAAAGCTAAGATAAATCACCTTACCTAATTTTAAGACTTATTACAAAGATCAATACTCAAGACTACATGCCAAAGGAAGGTAGAGGTAATCCTTGCAAGCAGAAAGACCTGGCTGAGTTTGATCATGAGAATCCATTAGCCCCAGAACCCATGTACAAACAAGCAAATAACCAACTGGACATGATAATGTATGCTTATAATTTCAGTGATTGGGGTAAAAGGGGTGGGGCTAAATTTATCCGTGGAGCTCACAGGTCAATGACAGTCTAACATAGCATACTTAGTGAGTTACAGGCCAATGAGAGAGCCTGTCTTAAAAACAAAAATATTGGTGTAATTATTAAGGCCACTCCACGTAGTTAAAAGGGAGGTTTATTTTGTGGGCTAACTTACAAATGAAGGGGTAGGTTGCAGGGTCTGGCAAAGGTATAGCATAGTCCGGCAGTGTTCTCTGGAGAACTCTGCTCGGTCTACTTCCAGCGTCCAGAGTCCAGGAACCAAGAGAGACCTCTTCCCCATCCTTAGTCTTCTGCTTCCTCCTCCTCCCTGCCTTGTGGGCGTGACCGTTACTGAAGCCTCAATGGGGGTTGGAACTTCCAGGCCAGTGCTGGGATGGCTACCCACTACACAAAAACAAAAACAGACAAACAAAAAAAAAAAAAAAAAAAAAAAAGAAAAGAAAAGAAAAAGAAAAAATAGATCATGACTGAGGGGATGAAGAGTTTGACCCCACATACATATGACCCACATACATATGAACAAAACCACACAAAACTGCATAGAGATTAGACATAGTAGGGCAGAGTATAACATTCAGAATTAGCCTGGAAACATGCCAAATCAAGCTTTTTAGGAAAGTGTAAAACAATACAGTTTTTTTAAAGAAATTTTTTATTCATTTTCCATTCCAACTTCAGATCCTGCTCTCATTCCTCTTCCTGCTCACCCAGCCTTTGCCCCCAGCCCACGCCCTATCCCCTCCTCTGAAAAGGTAAAACCTCTCAGTAAGAGGGGGGGGTCAGCAAAGCCTGGTACATTCATGGAGGGACAATACAATTTTCTTTCCTTTCATCTCTCCATTCTTCCCAGCCACCCACCCTGACCACACCTCTCCCCCAAATCCAGTATCCTTGCTTTCCCTTTAGGAAATAGCAAGCTTCCCAGAGCATCAACCCGATGTGGCATAACATGATTTTATAAGACTAGGCACAAACTTTTATATCAAGGTAGGATGAGGCAACACAGTAGGAAGAAAAGGGTCCAAAGACCTGGTCAAAGTGTTAGAGACACCCCAGCTCCCACTACTAGGAGTTCCACAAAAATCCCAAGCTAAATAACCACAGCAGGTATGCAGAGGATCTAGTGCAGACTCTCATAGGCTCCATGATTGCCTCCTCCATCTCTTTGAACCCCTATAAGCACTGCTTAGTAGAGTCTGTGGGCCATGTTCTTGTGGTGTTCTAGACCCCTCTGCCTCCTACAATCATTCCACCTCCTCTTTCTCAGGGTACCTCAAGCTCTGTTTTATGTATGGTTATGGGTCTCTGCATCTGCTCAATCAGCTGCCACAGGAAGCCTCTCTGATGATGACTGGGCTACAGGCCAATCCTAGGCCTCACAGCCATCTAGCTTCCGGTTCCTGGCCATCCAGGCAGTGTCAGTCATGGGCTCCATCTTAGGCGGTGGGTCTCAAGTTAGACCAGTCATTGATTGGCTTCTCCCACCAGCTCTGAGCTACCATAGCTCCAGCACATCTTTCAGGCTGAATAGATATGTTTTTTGTTTTTTGTTGTTATTTTTAATCTGGGTTGGTGTGTCAGGCCCTATGAGAAGAATATAAGACAAATTACAAAGTAGAAAAAAAAAAAAAAACCTACCCACATAACAAACAACTAATGTTTATACTTATTCTCTCCACAGGGTGGTAAAAAATAAAACAACAATTTGCTTAGAGCATGAGTGAAAGATATGAAAGGATCTTCCCTTGACAAATGTTGAGATATATTCAAAACTGAGTGTGTGGCACACATCTGTTATCTCAGCGCAGGCTGGAAGCAGGGAGAGCTGAAGTTGGGATAGTTAAAGGCCAACCTAAATTACATAGTGGAACCTTTTTACAAGGGTGTGTGTGTGTGTGTGTGTGTGTGTGTGTGTGTGTGTGTGTGTGTGTTTATGAAGCATGACTATGTACCCATGGGACTGGATGATATATGAAACAAAATTATCAGTAAATCCTAACAAGGACATATAATAGTCAGGGCATTTACTCCTTGTTGAAGAGACTGTGATACAGTGCATGCCCTCTGGAAAGTAGTTTGGTGGTTGCTTGTTTTATAAAAGAACGATAAAATCCCTACACACACAAATACCACACAATCCAGCAATTTCACTCCCAAGACTTTATTTATTCCAGAAGAAGTAAATAAATATCTTCCTATGAATTCTGTATATAAATGTTTATAGCAAGTTCATTTCTAATTGTTGGTAATTAGAAACATTCCATCCACATTCTTCAGTGAGTATATATTTAAATAAACTGGTATGTTCATACCATAGAATACTATAGCAGTACTCAATAATGAATTATTGATCTTTTCACTATTCTGGATAAATCTTCAGTAAATTATGCTCAGGGGAATAATCATCCCACAAAGATTGCATAATATATAATTCCATTCATATGACATTTTTGAAATAAAAACAGACGAAGTTCTTCCAGGGTTCAGGAGGAGGTGGAAAGAGGGCATGGCACATAGTGCAACATAAGAAGACTTTGTGTTGATGGAAATATTCTATATCCTGATTATGTTCATTAAAGTCAATGTTGTTTGTGATATAACAATTTTGTAAGATGCTGAATTGGAGGGAACCGTGCAAAGAGTAAACTACAACTTTATAATAATCGTGGATATGAAAGTTTCATTTGTTACAAAAGAGAAAAAAGTCCTTATTTTTTAAACCTTAAAATTCACTATTACAAGTTACCTAACAATACTTGATTCAGCAAGATTAAAAAGAAAATCATGAACCAGTTAGACCAGGGAAACATTCCTAGATTGTAGAAGTCACAAAGATAATATCAGACAAACATGAATAAAAAACTTAGCCAAGTCTTAAATTCAAATATAACCAGTAAGACCTGTTACCCAAATTTATGTAAAATAAACTAATTAAAATAAACAAAAAGAACAAAACAAAAATAAAACAAAAGTCAGCTATTAGTTTAACCTCCTAGGGCATTTGGATAATTCTAAACTTCCTTCTAAAATTCAGTTTCACAGTGAAAACTGGTCTTATCAAATTTTGTTGGAAGATTTTTCTTTAATATGGTCTGGCATTTTTGACCTTTGGATGCTTTTCAATTAGTATCCAGAGATAGGTCCAAGAAGACCTTTGTTGTTTTAAGAACTAGCCTCTGAAAGGTCCTAAGATGCATGGAGTTGGGCCATTCAAACTCAGCCATGGACAAAGCTTGAATGCAGCTCTTCATCCTGCCGTGCCAGGCAGGGCTTACTGTACACAGTTATAAGCAAAATCGGCACCCCCAATGACAGATTGCCTATCCCTGCATCAGTGGACAGAAGACAGAGTCTTACGTTGCTGAGTAAACCAAGGAAGACTAGCACACTTGACTCAGATCCTATACTATGTGGGATCTAAAAAAACTAATAAAAAAACCCTGGGAATGCAGCGAAGATTCCCATCAGTCTTGTTTTCATGCCCTGGCTCCTATTCATGTCAGGAGCATGCCAGGGCAGATCATCCTTAACTAAATCATGTAAGGGCCCCATTGCCCAAGTTGGCTTGGCTCAAACTGATTCATTTCTTACACTGAGCAACACAGTAAGCAAAGAGGGTCCAAATACCCCTGCTAATCTCCATTGCTGATTTTCTATCAATAATCCTGCCCCTGGAATGTCTGGCTACTTACTTGCATTTGTACTTCACATTTTTTAGTTCAGATAGATTTACAAACATTTTAATTTATCTTTAAAGAAATTTTTGTGTATTTATGGTTTTTTTGTAGAATAGAGAAATGTAAATCTTCTTAATTCGTTTTATAAAACCAGGCTTTCCTGCTTTTACTCTTCTCGTTATCTCCCAAGGACACTTCTCTCTTTCCCAATCCAGCAACTCACTCATCAAACTCCTACACTCCCTTTCAAGGATCGCCTACTCAAAGCCGAAGTCACATTCCCCATGAGACCTTTCCTACCTCTAGGACAGGTTTTCTTTTAATTTCCTCTTCATGGGATGTATTCTTATGGTACAATGCTGCTTTTCAACTGGTGATTCAATTCTATTAAAACATTATGTCCTTGCTGACATAAAAAGTGCTTTTTAATATTTATTATCAGTTTAATAAGTGAACATGTACATGCATGAAATTATTTTAAAAATGTTGATATTCTCAGATCCTGGACTTCATGGCTTCTAAATATGGTTAAGATAAGGACATTCAATCTACATATAGAAAACTAAATTTGGGGAAATGAAAATACTAACTAAACCAACCAAAATGCAAAACCAATATAATTTGCAAGATGAAGTACTTCCACAAAAGATCTTCAGGGACTAGGAACAAGATACCTAAGCCAGGAACAGCTTCTTGGGAACCAGATTAACTGGCTGGGATTTATTTTATAGCTCTCTGACAAGTGAACTATAAAAAACTATTCTCTGAATCACATAAATTCTGACAGGAAAGAGTTAAACTGGACATGTCTTTTCAGACAGGTTGGGGGTCAGAGGAGAGATATTGGTATATATGTTTTTTTTTTTAATTGATAACTAAAATATATTTTAAACCTAATCAAAATACCCTCCCTATTACTCCTATTGCTATATCTCTGTATCGAAAGACTCAGGGTGAGTTGGCATAACACAATGCATAGAATTCTGGGATTTAGGATCTAGTATAAAAATCAATAATAGAAAGATGCCAGAGGCACAGCCCATCTCTAAATGGCCCTACAGACTTTCACAGCCATTGTCTGTGAAAAGCGATGCAAGCAGGTTGACTCACGAAGAGCTCTAATTCTTGGGGTGATCCCCCACCCATCATCCTTTTCTGTTTCACAAGTCATACAATCAGAACCTATTACACGAGACAGGGCTTGCTCTGTTTCCTAAGCTTGAGGGCAAATGTTTCTGCCCACAGAAAAGAATTTATCAGTTCATCACCCACTCACAAAAAGAACTGCCTTGAAGTCCCTGTGCCCAGAGTCTGCCTTAGGTGGTTCCCGAATCTGTGAGGTGTATACTCTACCCTGTATGTTTTGGTTTAGCATTCTCTCTTGCCGTCCTCAACATCTCCAGACTCTTCAGGGCTACAGTCTTACTTCCATGACATTTGCTCTCCCAAAACTACGTGGAACACACTCTTGTTACAGTTGACATATGTTTTAAGCATCTTAAAGAAGCAGCCTTTTTTTAATCACCTGGAAAATTATTAATAAGGTATGATATGAGCATGCAGTCTGTGAAAAATCAGCAAACCACTAGAAGCTGCATTTCAGAGACATACGGAATTTTTATATCCTTTTTACATTTAGAACACCCCCAGACACACTGTGGAAGGGCATGGTTGATTGCCTCCACACACTATAGTTTGATTAGAACTACTACTTTTCCTAAACCAGGGTGTTTATGTTACAAGGAATTCCAATTTTTTTTAAAAAATTATAATTATATCATTTTCTCCTTTGCTTTCCTCCCTCAAACTTCTCCTACATATCCCCTTAAACTCTTTCAAATTTATGGCTTCTTTTCCTTTAATTGTTGATATATATATACCTACATATATAAATACAACCTTCTCAGTCTGTGTTATGTTACTCATATGCATGATTTCAGAGCTGACCAACTACAAGGTATTCTATTTTTTACTTCAATAGTAAAGGGTCTTTCTTATGCCATTAACTTTAGAATACAATAAGATGGTGCTGACCTAATGAGTGATACTATTCTCAAAGTTTCATTCCAAATTAAAAATTTATTTGCTTTTTAAAACTGAAATTTGAAACTTGATTTAGAAAAGTTTACATAAGTCCCAGGATCTTCTGCAGAAAATATAGTTGGAGGTTTTGTTTGCCTTTCCTTTCAAGACTGCTTTATTGTTTCAATAGATTATAATTTATTTACTTTAAGAACATGTTAATTATTATCAGGTGTACCTTCAAATTTACTTTTAAAAGAGTGGTAAGGGAATATAGAGCTGATTCTAAACAAACAGTTGCCTAAGTGCATACAAAATAATTATTTTGTGTTTAATAATCCTACTTACAGTCATTAGATGAATATTCAAGGTACCCAGTGCAGGTCCTAAGCAAGTAAATGTTCTAAATATCTGGTGCATACCCCCAAATTAAATTCATAATGTGAGTTTACACTGCTTGTCCCCACTGGCTGCTGTTGGCAATTGACACTCACAAACGTTGTTTGTTATATAATTATGCAATGGAGGAACAGTAAAGGATAGATGGTATCTCACTATACATTTGCGGCAACACAGTTTTGGTTGCTGTGGTGGGCCATTCACAGGAAGTCAATGAATTCAAGCATATCACACTGCAGTATTCAGGTTTATTTAGACACGTTTACTGAATACACTACAAGGAAGAAATGTGCAAGGATGGTAGGTAGCAGAACTAAGTGCCTTGGTGTTTTACTTAGAACATCCTCTTACTGGTTTCAGTTCTTACAAAGTAACTTGAACCATGCAAATGAGGCCTGTTCTGATTGGTTGATATGTTCAAGTTTCTCCATCAGTTCTGTGGTGGGCCATTTTTAATTTTGATTGGCACATCTGTACATATCCTAACACCAGTAGTGGGTGGTCTTGACTGGGGAAAAAAGCCACTATTTCCTATCACAATGTTGTTAGCAATTCTTTCAGCACCAGATTTGCACTGTGGAAATTTCCTACCCTTGGACTGTTGTGGCTCTCTCTGTGCCTGTGCAGTTGGAGATTAATTCTAGGTTGCTACATGGTGTCAGTACCAAAGCTGAGCATTCCACGCAAGTATAGAATTGGGTGAAAGGCATAACTAAAAGTAGAGTATGCTTTAGAAGTGACAAATGCAGCAAATATTGAATGGGGAATTGATTGACTGGATCCTCATCAGGGTTTGTTACAATTAGCTGTCTGACCTTAGGTAAAGCAGTTAAACTTGAAGGTTCCCTCCTAGTCTAAAATTCAGTTACTCCAATTACCAGTAGAGTTGCCTTGATTTGTATTATTAAGCATGCACTAAGAGCACATAGAAAAGTCCCAGCAACCACTCTCATTAATTCACCATTAAACCTTTGATCGTGGTAATTTAAGTACTTTGAAACCCTAGGAAGAAAAACAATGAATCAAGGATAGCTGTAGCTATTGTAAATAGTAATAGGAAATACGCTTCTTCTTAATGAATCTCTTCCAGATGAGTTTCTGCTGCATGCTTCTGCTCCTCTGTACACTGGGGGAGGTTTCTGTTAGGTTTTTACTTTATCAGACTCCCAGGTAGAGCATTCTCACCTTTGCAGAAGTAGGAGTCATTGCATTGATTGTCTTGAGTAAAAGGAAATGGCTCATGCATCTTTTCTACATTATAACAAATGTCCTTTTGCATTATAATTGAATGGTGATTGTTGTGTTCAATCAATGGGAAAGGTTAAAAGAGCTCCTCTGCCAGCATTTTTAATGGAGAAGTCGATTAAGATTCAGTTTAATCATTCTGGCTGCCTCAGAATTAAAGCAACAAAGACCATCAATGGCACTATAATTACTAGTCTTTCTGTAAGTTTACACTGCTATTTATGCAGCTATAAATTTTATTATAATACACAATGCATCTGCATTAACTTGCTGTATTTGCAATGTAAAATATTTGCTTTAATTGTATGAAGAAAAGAAACTGTTCTGATCAAGTATATATAATTTAATCCATTTTTTTTAAAGCCTGGGAGTTTAAGTGAATCAGTATGATACTCTATGTTAAATACTTTAAAGTCATGGCCTTAACCTTGGGACACTTGAGACATATTTCAGTTTATTGAACATGGAGACTAACATCTCTCCCAGGTGACTGTAAAGGGTCAAATGTATTATTCTAATCCCTGTTCCAAACAGAGAAAAGGTCATTATACAGTACCTACTGCCTGTTGTAAAGAATGAGAAATCCACACTGGGGGCGTGGGTGCAAATCTATTTTAGACTTGGCCTTTAAAATGTTTTTTAAATTGAATGATTAAGTGGTGATGAACCAGAAAAAATACCTTGAAATTGATCCCATTTATTAATTAGTTTGCACATGTAAAGGTCTTTCTATAAATAGTAAGAAGACTAGAGAAAATTGTTCTTCTTGAATGGAGGGATGGCTTTCAAATTAACCTTTTTTTCACTATGGAAATGATGCTTATAAATGCACTTATTACCATCCAATACTTCATCAGCAAGGGAGGTTAGTCGTCAAAGTTTGTTCTTCTTGGGCCAACAAGATGGCTTGGTGGGTAAATGTTCTTGCTATCAAGCCTGGGGATATGAGCTCAAGCTCCACCACTCACATCCTCACAGTGTAGAAGAACCCACATGGCTGAAGGAGAGGCTTGACTTCTGAAGCTTGTCCTCTGACCTCCATTTGTAGTGTATATGTGTGCATATACAGCCCCACAGATGTACACACACAAGTAAATAAATCTATATATCTATTTAAAGTTTGTGTTTGGTCTACATTAACAAGCCAACTACAGGACAGAGCTCTAGAGAGAGCAATAAGTAAGGACAAATAGAATTTCTATTACTCTTGAAAATACTAGCTTGGCTGTGAAGCTTGTAGACGTGTTTTAAAAAATCTTTACTGAGTCTGAGAAATTGAAGGCTAAAATTAAAAAACTAAAGAATAAACAAGGCAATTTGTGATTAGATAGAAGGGACATTATTTATCATTTCCATTATATGTGAATAAGGAGACTTGAAAAAAACATACAAAGGGCCATACGTTGCTATAATTCTCTAAGAGAAAAAAAATGAAAAATTTTCCAGTTACTCAGATCTTCCAGAACTTTCTATAAACAAAAAGAAATAAAATAATAAAAAGAAACTCATCGTACTGAAAGAACATCATTCTTAAAATCCTCATTTGTATCATTTTATAGGTGAAAGGGCTGAGATCTTGTGAAGCATATCTGTTCTGTAAAGTCACAAGCCTGAAGGAAAGAGAGGGAAGCCTGGGAATGGCGCTTCTGCTTCTAGTATCTCTGCATTGCTATATTTACAAGCCTATCTATACCTATTTTATTTTTTTATTATGAATTTTTTCATTCATTTTACACATCAATCAAAAATCCCCCTTTTTCTTCTTCCTGCCCACCCCCAGCCTCCCACTCCCAACCCACCTCCCATAGCTCCCTACAAGAAGGCAAGGCTTCCCATGGGAAGGTACATCCAATAGAGGCAAGTCCAAGCCCTTCCGCCTGCCTCAAGGCTGCAGGAGGTCTCCCATCATAGGTAGTGGGCTCCAAAAAAGCTTGCTCGTGCACCAGAGATGGATTCTGATCCAGGGGATCCCCCAAGCAGATCAAGCTACACAACTTTCTCACCATGCAGAGGATCTAGTCCAGTCCCATGCAAGCTCCACAGCCATTGGTCCAACTTTCATGAGTTCCCACTAGTTTGGTTTGGTCATCTCTGCAGGTTTCCCCATCATGATCCTGATGCACTTGCTCATAGAATCCCTTTAATCTCTCTCTTTGACTGAACTCCTGGCTCTGCTTGGTGTTTGGCTATGGATCTCTGCATCTGCTTCCTTCAGTCATTGGTGAGAAGCTCTGTGATGACAGTTAGGCTCAGAGAGGAAAGATCTGAACTAGACCTAAGGTTTTATGTACCTATAACCACAGCATGGGGTTATGAGGCATAACATGCAGATCCCTGGAGCTCTTAAGCTGGTGGTGTTAAGACATCCTGCCTCTCAAGAATAAGGCAGAGAGTAAAAAAAAAAAGACACCCAAGTCCTGCTCTAGCCTCACAAGTACAAGCACAGGCAAGTGCACACATGCCCATACATACATTCACACACACACATTCACACACACACACACACACACACACACACACACACACAAAGTGGGGGGACAGAAAAAGAGAATTTTTTTTCAGGTATGTTAAGCATCAAATATGTTACCATTATGTAAGTTAATGTATTTATTGACAAAAAAGAATGCACACCCAGTAACAAGCACCACTGAGGAACAAAAGAGAGAAGCTCAACTCCAAAGTCACAGTAGGGGATAGAGGACGACAACATAAGGGAATGGGATGGGTGAGCTGCAACAGGGGGGTGGACGGGGAAAGCAATGAAAGAGATACCATGATAGAGAAAGATGTTATGGGGATAGAGAGAAACCCAGTGCTCGGAAAGTTGCCAGGAATCCCCAAGGATGACTCCAGCTTAGACTGCTAGAAATAGTGGAGAGGGTGCCTGAACTGAACTGGCTTACCCCACTGATCAGACTGGTGAATACCCTAACTGACTATTTTTTTTTAACATTAGGTTTTGTATATTTTTCCCTTTTATTGAAAATAGATTTTTTTTCTCACATAATATACTATGATTATGGCTTTCCTTCCCTCTACTCCTCCCAGTTCCTTTACCCCTCCCCTTCCATCCTGATCCACATCCATCCTGTCTCTCACTAGAAAACAAACAGGCTTCTAAGGGATAATAATAAAATAAAATATAATATTAGGATAAAACTAAAACTAATAACTTGGAAGTGAAAAAACAAACAAACAAACAAACAGAATAAAGGGGCCTGAGAATAAGTCACAAGAATCAGAGATTCACTCTTCTTTATACTCTTAGGAATCCCATAAAAAGACTAAACTGGAAGCTATAATAAATGCACAGAGGACCTGATGCAGACCAGTACAGGCCCCATTTATGCTGCCTCAGCCTCTGTGAGTTCATTTTAGCTTTGAGCTTTGATTTAGAGGGCCTTGTTTTCTTGGTGTTCTCCATCCCTTCTGGTTCTTACAATCTTTCTGCATCCTCTTCTGCAGGGTTCCCTAAGCCCTAAGATGGGGAATTTGAAGCAGACATCCCATTTAAGGCTGAGTGTTTCAAGTTCTCTTATTCTATACAGAATGTCTAGCTGTGAGTCTCTGTGGTTGTCTCCATTTCCCCCAGGAGGAAGCTCCTCTATGAGAGCCGAGCAAGGCACTGATCTATGAGTACAGCAGAATGTCATTAGGAGTCCTTTTAGTTTTTATTTATTTATTTATTTTATTTGTTAAAGAACAGTAGTATTTGGTTGTATCCTAGTTCTATGGACTATCTTGTCTCAGGTTCTTGGCTACCCAGACAGTGTTAAGTATGAATCTCATCTTGTGGAGTGGGCCTTAAGTCAAATCAGATATTGGCTAGCTAATTGCACAAGGTTTGTGCCGTCATTACACTAGCATAGTTTACCTTTGTCAGTCAAAGGGTTTGTGAATATATGCCTAATTCTAAACCTACATATATTTTGCTTTGGGTATATACAATCGGTTCCTATAAAAGATAAATAGTGCTGCCCTTGATTTCTTTACAGAAAATGAAGGGCAGAGCATTGACCCTTTCTACAAGCTTTTTGTGTGCATATGAGCACAGCAGAGTTATTAGACACATTGGATTATTTTATCAGTAGGCATAGTTGATTCAAATTTTCATGTGGCAATGGGCTAAGAATGGTAAAACTTAATACACAACAATGCAAACTTGTCCAGGTTTTAAATTCTACAGCTGCAAGGCCAGGGTGTCCTAATGTCCATGCAGTTCCCATGACAAGTAGGTGTGTCCTTGGAACAGCCGTTGCAGGGTCTTCAAGTTTAGACAATAAAGTATTCATACTACACCTTTGATTGTCAGAGAAATCCATATCAATTGATTTTTCTTAAATTATGCATGCATTTTTATAAGTTTTTTCTCTCATTTGTGAACATACAATGCATTTCAATTTCACTAATAAAGTCCTGTGTTTTTTTCTATTGAAATTATGAAAATTGAATTTCATTGTAATGTGTATTAGGAAAGATAGATCATTAGAATCATGGAAAAGCTTTTATAATGAATTCTTTTGATGCATATGAATATTTTCTATTATATCTGAATAGTTTATTTCTAAAATCTAAATGATACTATAAGTAACTACAATTTCTACTAAGATACAGTAGGAACTTGTGGATGGTCTCTTATAAGAAATCTTGGTCATCCAGTGGATTTGGTTAATTTTGTTTAAAAACAAATTTATAAATACTGTAGTCATAAGAACCAGAAACACTGAAAAATGAGAGCATTTGCCCATAAAAACCATAAATGTGTCTTTAAGCTTAAATATTTCAAATTCATATGCTATTCAAAATGTAGAACTTGCTTGTTAAGTGTGTGAAGGTAGTGAATTACTTGACTAAAAGTTAATGTGTTTATTAGTAACTGTAAGCAAGTAAGTAAATTAATAAATAAATAAAATGTATGCCTTTTAAAGAGTTACAATGTCATAGATATTCACTGAATTAAATCATCATAATGAATAAGTGTAGAAGTAAACCTCATGAAAAACTCCTTCTTCTATGAATTATTCCATAAAGAACTATGTATAGGTGGAATAGGATATAAGCCCAACCAAGGCAGCCATACTTTAGGTTGTCAATCATTAATCAAGTGTAATTTTCTTTCATTTGGATTAAACAGTATAATCCCAACTTAAGTTTTAGGCATATTCTCATAAAATATTGCAGGTAGAAAGCTTCATTGTTCTTTGTCATCATATATCATAAATTATAATATGCTAAATGCTATAACAAAGAGTCTCAAATGAAGAGTTTTAACCTAGAAAATATTTTTCCCTCTTCATTTGAGTATTATTCCATAACAGTATCATAAAGTATATGACAACATCAACTTGAGCCAGAGGTCCAAAAGGCTCAGAATCAAGATCAACAGATATTTTAGACAAACAGTTGACAAGAGTTCAAATATGGATAATAAAAGTCCATGTTCCCTACCATTATTTAGAATATGAACAAAGATATTTGTGAGGTACCTGGTACTTCCTGAATTTTGACCATCATATTAATTCATTAGAGTTTCTCTTTCATAACAAAGGAAAGTATCGTGTTGAGGGAATGACAAAGCAAACACTGTTTTTAGAATGTTAACCTTACTGTCATTCAATTATTTGATCGAGAGGTGTTCCTCAAGTAACAGGGACAAATTATGATTCATTGATATTTCATACTCAGAGCAACAGGAGAGTCAGAAAATAATGGAATTTGGAAGGCAGAAAAAAAGTTGAAGGGATGGAAAGTGGGCTTGAAGAGAGAACTGGAAGTTGGTTTGCCACCAACTGAATACCAGAAAATTTCCTTGGAAAGGGTATAAAGTTCTAAGGACATATAACCATGGACAAAAATGATCAGTGTACCATAACTTCATTGAAGAGTGAGGGCTTACTATATAATTATATCCTTTATTAATGATATTATGTGTGAATTTTAGCTATAATCAGACAAATGATCCATTTTCATAAAATACCAAATGTAGCCATTGTCTTTTGTGGCTGAGATTTAGGTGAGTAATGGTCAATTTGGTGAGAAATACTTACTTGGGAAGTTTTATATATTGGAGTTTACCTAATAGACTCCTTATGTTTTGACATTTAATATTAAACTCAATCTTCCAAATTCCAATGAAAGTCATGGTAACATGTTTTTGAAGATGTACATTGATATTTACAACATGTTTGAAATAAACCAAAGACATTCAGTAAGAAAAACATAGGAACATGTTAAGAATGCTAGAATTAGGAAGTAAATAATTGAGTGTTTACAATGAAATTCTTCAATGTTTATTTTTAATTATTCATCATATTTTATTAAGATATAAAAAAAGTCACTTACCAGACTTCTATCTGTTTGTCTCTGTTGTCTGCCCCACAGGTTTTTAAAACTAATAAACTTACTTTTAATCTTTAGTAGGCAGAATAACTTTGCTAAGATGTTCATAATTTCCCAATGACCTTGCCTGAGTTACTGGTTACTAACAATTCACATGCTCTATCACAAGTCACTTACTGTCCTTCTCAAGTATGTTCCTTCTAGAAATAGTGGAAGATAATCTGAACCTTAATGCAGGAAATCCTGAATTAGCTGAAGAAGCCAGAGAAGGTAAATTCAACCCTCTGAAAGCAGTAAACCATCATCACATAGGGAAACCGAGCCTCCTTTCATGCTGAGACATCAGGTCTCTTGAGATATTTGACCCAATTCAGGTTCCTGCTGGCATTAATGTTATCCTGTTATCTACAGTTATATCCTTTTTATCATAAGTAATTTCAGAACATTTTTAATGAATCTTCTTCTCTTTGAAATATTGTTTTGGTTAATCAAGTCCAAGATGAGTTTCTGTGTCACATAACAAAAGAGTTTGATTAACAGGAGCTAACATAACATATAAAAATAATAAACACACATGCACGTATTTATGTATGTACATAGTGGTAGGTAGTAATCTAAATAAAATTCAATGTCTCCCATCCTTATACAACACTCTCCTCCTAAATATGGATTTATGGGATCTGTAACTTGCTTCATATCAACTGAATATACAAAGGTGATGGCACAGTTGCTCACTTGATTACCTTGGGCTATAGGACTTCTGTCTTCTCAAACTAAGTTAAGAAGGTGTTGGCCTTAAAGAAGTCCATGGCCATAATGGTAGGGGACTTAGGAAGGTATGACCTGGCAAAGAACTGTGTAACTTCACGGAAAGCCACCAAGAAAGTGAGGGGTTTAGTCCTATAAACAAGACAGTGAACTCTGCTTAGACCTGTGTAATCTTGAAGCTGATTCCACTATGCACCCTAGAAAGGTTCACATGCATCCTTGAAAAGCAGCCAAGCCAAAGTCCTGCTCACTTGTACCCATACTTCTGTTTAAAATATGAACTTTATTATTAAAATGAAGACTTGAAAATGGAAAAACTCACGCACAAAACCAGCCCCAGTGTTTGTATATTTCAGTGAGTCATGGTTGGAATAGCTTCCCTGATGCTGCATCTCTTCTCACTGGATTTTAAATTTCACTAGCAAGTATATTTTATACACCTTAAACTACATGTCTGTAGCCCTGATGTGGAAAATGGTGTGATAAAAATGTGTGTTTGTGGTCTGCTAAATTCATGATAAATCTCAGCAGTAAATTCCTATAGACTACAAATATATGCCACAGGCCAAGCATGATGCTGCAGTCTTTTTTGTTTGTTTGTTTGTTTTTCAGGACAGGGTTTCTTTGTGGATCTTTGTGCCTTTTCCTGGAACTCACTTGGCAGTCCAGGCTGGCCTTGAACTCACAGAGATCCGCCTGGCTCTGCCTCCCCAGTGCTGGGATTAAAGGCGTGTGCCACCACTGCCCAGCCTAATGCTACAGTCTTTCACACCACTATCTCATAGAGATTTTATTATAATTTTGAATTTTTGGTTGAAACATAGCAGCAATTTAACACATAATAAAACTGATGAAGAAACAGAAGTTGTAGAAGGTTGCATTGTAATGTCAAAAGGGCTCCATGTGGACATTACAAACTCAAACTAACCTGGGTGGTGGTGGCACATGCCTTTAATCCCAGCACTCTGGAGTCAGAGGCAGACAAATCTCTGAGTATGAGGCCAGCTTGGTCTACAGAACAACTTCCAGGACAGTCATGGATACACAGAGAAACCATATCTTAGAAAAAAAGAGAGAGAGAGACAGATATATATATATATATATATATATATATATATATATATATATATATATATATGGAGAGAGAGAGAGAGAGAGAGAGAGAGAGAGAGAGAGAGAGAGAAGCAAAATCAAACTAAGCTGGCCCCTGAACCTAATGGGCTCCTTAGCCTTTCTGTAAGCCCCTTTATATGAATGTGTTAGCACTATGATTAAAAATATATACTGCTTTTGTTTCATAGACCTTTTATATCCTCCCTATGCCTTTATCTTCTACCAAATCACATCACTACATTGTCTCAAATGTGGTGGCAAGTAAGTTACTGTGGAGGAAAAGTCATACCAACTGGTTGTGTGGTCATGGCTTTCTCTAATTTGGGACTCAGATGCAGCCAAGTCAAGGCTAGATTTGACATCTTCAGTGCGAGGAGGTGGGGATAGCAGGGAACATTGCCTCATACCATCGCTTCTTCCTCTTTAGTGGATGAGCTAAGCTGTGGCTGTTCAATGTGAGGAAAAGATTGAGTAATATGTCTAAATGCTGATGGGCCTGTGCGTAGGAAGGAGATGAGCTCGCCAGAATGGAAATCATATGGGCCGGGAATTCCCCTTCTGTTGACCACAGAAGGTATAGCCCTAATCTATCAAGAACAGAATGCATGCCATACTTTGTTCATTAGCATTTAAAGAGGATGTTTGGCACCAGGCAACAAATACAGTACTTGCAAGATCTTGGCAGCAGAGTACTTTGTCAGTTAATGACAATCCGCAGCTTTTAGGAAAAAGACTAATGCCCAATGTTACATCGAAATTGTTTCATTTCCACTAACTACGGTGAAACGAAAGGAAATGAAAAGCATTCTTCCACTTCTGTCATGACAATCAAGCAGTAGGAAAAAAAAATGATTAGTCTCTAAACAGCAGGGGAGAAATATGCTTCCTGAACTCTAAAATCTGTCAAATCACAGTGACTTAGTGAACCAAATGTGAAGAAATATATCCCAAGTGACCAAAGAGGCAAAACTCTTTGTAGTAATGCTAGCACCACCAGAGGTGGTCAAGGGTGGCTCTGTGACTAACCCCGTGTAGAAAGACACTTCGTGTCCAAAACCGTTTTTTATATTGCCTTCCTTCCTATCGTACTGTCCCGGCTAGTTCAGATGTCAGTGTGACAGGAGCTAGAGTTAGCTGACAGGGGAGCTTCAGTGAGAGAATGACTTCATTAGATGGGTTCAAGGTAGGCCTATAGGGCATTTTCTTAATTAGTGATTGCTTGGGAGGACTCAGTCCATTGTGGATGGATCCACGCCTGGGCTTGTGGTCCTAGGTTCTATAAAAAACGTAGGTGGAGGAAGCCTTAAAAAACAAGTCAGTAAGTACCTCTTGCGGCCTCTGCATCAGCTCCTACCTCTAGATTTCTGTCCTGTTTGAGTTCCTGTCCTGACTTCCTTTGATGATAAACTGTGATATACAAGTGTAAGCCGAATAAACTCATTCCTTCCCACATTGCTTTTGGCTGTGGTGTTTCCATCACAGCAATAGAACTCTAATAAGATCTGTGGGAGCCCATTTTCAGGCTCCTCGTGACTTTACCCAGCAGATCTGCATAGAGAGGATGATTAGGACCAGGGGCCTGAGTGCAGGTGTCTGAGTTGGTCTGCACTTGGCTGTGCTGGGGGAGGTCTTTTGCTCCATCCCTTGGTGTTTCTATAAATGCCCTGGGGCAGAGACAGTCAGGGCCTGTTGGAGTAGGTTCCAGGTCCTCTCGAGGCTATCCTCTATTTTCTGTCTGTTTATCTCCACACTCTAAATCCTTCTATCTAATATTTCCTGCTTCTCACACTCAAGAAAACTCTGGGGAACTGTGGGTTCGGTGTGTAAACACCCCACAAAAATAAGACACTCTTGCAGATCCATAAGAAAGTGTCTTCTAGAACCCTTTCCCATGTGTGATTACAGGTTATTCATTAGCTCTGGTATGGACACAATATCCAAACAGACATTCTGCTTTGTTCTGGAGCCTTGTCACTGCATCACTGGTGACAAGAGAACTTGGGTAGTGTTACTTTGTAAATCCATGAAAAGTAAATGCACCTTTGAAGCGCCCAGATGTGTTCACTCCAGTGCACTGTCAGGTGGGACTCCTGATGTGCAGTCTGAAGTGAAATATGAGAATAGCAAGGTCAAGAATGAAAAAGTCACACAGAACTCTGAGAAGACAATCAGCAGAGGTCACTGGTGGTGCTGAAAACAAAAAAACGCTCAGGACAAAGTGAGACCATCTTGGGATTCCTCCCTTAAAGTACGCTTCTCATAATACTCGTCTTGCCTCTTGTATTTGTTGGTTCTTAGTTGAATCCAACTAGTGTTTGCTTCTCAGGAACAGCCTGGAAAGACACACACTGAAATCAAAGCTGGGAACAAAGAATCACAGTGTTCTTTTTCATGCAGAAGCATACTGAGAAGAATAAACAGCCACGTACAGCAAGGCTGAGAATAACCAGTAAGAACTGAAGGATGCGGGACTTTGGAGAGTGTTTCGTCAGACAGGCAAGCCTTTCTGGCTCCAGAGCTAGGAAGCCGAGGGGACAGCACAGAACCTCACCTCATTTCTTCTGGCAATACAGTTACTGCTGACCTTGGCAGCCAAGAGAACGAAATCATCCGAGAACAAGGAAATAGTGAACCTCTATGCTTAACTCTAACTCTCAGGTGGGTCTGGGTGTCTTTTCGTGTCTGTTGCAATTGAGAAACTACGAGGAACTAAACTCAACACTGCGTCAGGGGAGGACTAGACATTCAAGGATGAAGGAGAACAGTCAGAATGGGGAGGCAGACCTGCAGAAGAACAATGCAATAAGAAATATGGGGGAAGTGAATTGCAAACCAAAGAAAAAAGAATCCTTCTGAGGAGCAAAACGAGACTACATACAAAGAAAACTTCATTCAATCAGCAGAAGGCTTGCTGGCCAGAGGGAAGCTCATGAACAAAGACACAGAAACAAGATACCATGATGCTTTTTATTCAAAGTATTCAGCATTTGAATCATATGCTGAGCACAGCCCAGGACATGCCTGTATAAGAGTGTCTTCTGGGCGACAACTGTACCCCTGGTAATTCAAACTGGAGTCGTGCAACACAGGTAACCTCCAGAGCAGCCCACCTGCTTCATGGGTGAGACGACCGGAATGACATGCTGGCATATCACCAGCCATGTTTGTAAAAGAAAATACAAAGACTAACAAAGCTGGAAGAAGACTTTACTGTGGAGACAACTGGTTCATAGATTTCTATAAAAATTATAGTTCTGGGCCAACAAGCTACTCCAGTGGGTAAAGTTGCTTTCCACCAAGGCTGAAGAGCTGAGTTTAAGTCCTGCAGTCTAGAAGGGGGAAGGTGAAAACCAACTCATAGAAGTGGTCCTCTAACAGTCACATGCAGTTTGGCATTGTGCACCCATACACACACACACACACACACACACACACACACACACACACACACACTCGTGCATATACTCTACTCAAAATAAATAAATCAAAATAAAAAGTGTAATCCTATTCAGTGTCATTTACTGACTTTAGAATTCTAGATATCACTGTAGGACCTTAAGTGTCAAAAATTTCCAAAAACAGGACACAAATTACCATGTGATCCCACCTTCTAGACAGAGGCAGTCTCACGTTGTTGGTGCCACAACGTAACTTCTAACTCAAGTTTGGTGATTTTTGCCTATAGTTTATCTCTGTGCATGAAATGAGATACACATACTTTCTTTTTCACTTTTATGAAAGTGACAGAATTTAAAAAATTATCTAGAGAATTACAAAAATATTTTAATAGGAAAAATTGATTTTCTTGATTTTATGATGAAGCATAAAAATGGACCTTGAAACAGCTATTACTCTGTTCCCAGAAAATTATTCTTCTAAATCTTTGTTATGGACCTATGAGATACCTTTTCATTGGCTTAGCTTATATATTTTAATTATGCAAGAAGATAAGCATGTTTTCATATGTTTGTGTAATTTTCATCTCATGGTCTTATTTCTTTGGGGATTGGAGGGAGTTTTGTTCTTATTAATTTATAGAAGCCTTTCCTATATAGCTGAGTATCTACAGCACATGTTAGGTATTTGATATGGATTGGGGTGGTAAGGAAAACAGTTTAGTTCTGTTCTCCAGGTAATAAATAAAGAACATATATGTGTAAATGGAAAGTGCTTTTTAAAGGTACATCGTTAGTGTTGATGAGAAATGCTATTTAATAAACTTTTGGTAGATAATCAAGAAAGATATCTCCGATGTAGTGACATGTGTAACAGACAGGGGAGAGAATGTGTGGTTACCCTTAGTATGATTATTTGAAGCAGAGTAAACACTATATAAAGACAAATAACAGAACTTCACTTGTTAACATTATAAATTAAATAACCAAGTCTTTGATTCAATTGTCATAAGGAATTAATAAGGTGCTTCTGTTTCTCCTTCCTCTCTTTCTTCTTTCTTCCTCTCCCTCCCTCTTCTCCTTCCTCTTTTTCTTCTTCTGCTTGGTGCTGGGATGAAATCCAGAGCTCCATACCTGCTAGGCAGGCACTGTTTCATCAAGATATGCCCAGAACACTTTTTGCATTTTTCAATGTTCAGACATGGTTTCATCAATTTGCCAGGGCTGGTTTCAAACTTAGGATCCTTCTGCTTCATCATCCAGAGCAGTAGGGTTGTAGGCATATACTGTCATTGTTTTCCTCTACTTTGAAAATTGTGTCACTCTACGATTTTCATTGGACTGTAGTACTTACTTAGAGATCATTTTAAAAACATGCTTTATAAAATTTTGTGGCAGTGTCTTTTATATTTATAGTTTCACTTAGTCCCTCAATGCAGGAAATGATTTTCTACTCAAACCCCCTCCCCCCATCTTTCATCAAGCTCTTACTTTAGTCTTGCCTTTTCTTTCATAATTTGCAATTCAGTGCTTTTTCACTCTACATACTAGTATAATTTCTGAGGTTGGATTTTAAGACTAGTAACTCTGGTGGGAGCCACACCCATTTCATTATTCCTTCATTCTTCTCACGGGCTTATTTTTGTATTTTTAATCTTGCAAAGTCTCTCTTTTTTCTCACCTGTTTGTCCCTTTATGTGACAACATATTTTAATTCCATTATCTTTTAATTATCATTGAGATTTAATAATAGGCATATCAAGTTATCTTCTACCTTCTCCACTACAATGTCAGTGTGAGAGACATTTGATCAATATGCAGAGATCAATCCCTGTTGTAGTTCTAAGCACCTGTTATATCTATAGAGCCCATTCACTTAATAACTATAGTGATTAACACAGGTAAGCAATTTCCAGAGCAGAAGTTGTATAACCCACTTGGCTTAGTTAGGGTTTCTATTGTTGTGAAGAGACCCCATGACCACAGCAACTCTTATAAAGAAAATATTTAATTGTGGTGGCTCTCTCACAGTTCAGAAGTTCAATCCATTATCATTATGCTGGTCATGGTGATGGTAGTGTTCAGGAAGACATGGTGCTAGATAGGTAGTTGAGAGTTCTAAATCTTTCAGGCAACAGGAAGTGAACTTTCTCACATGGTGTGGCTTGAGCATATAGAGACCTCAAAGCCTACCTCCACAATCACATACTTCCTCCAACAAGGCCATGCCTCCTAATAGTGCCACTTTCTTTGTGGGACATTTTCTTTCAAACCACCACAGTAAGCCTTGCTGGACTTAACCCTTTATTTACTACTTAGAGAATATACTTGTCTGCCTTCATTTATCAAATGAAGATAATAATATAAATACATGTTTAAATATATAGAACACTTAACTTGGTAGACAATAAGTTCCCAAATAATTTTATATTTCACTGTCTTTAGAAGTGGTGTATCTCTCATTACATATTTTGTATAGATCTGTCTGACAGGCTTTATGGGCCATTAGACAATATTAGGAAATTGCCAAACATGGATGATTCTCTTTCTAGGGATGTTAGAAGTGAATGAATCAGACTTCTTTCATTCACTGAGATAAATTCAGGAAAAAGCACTCTGTGTCTCATTGTATTTTGTGAAATAATCTCATGACTGGGGCCCCTCAACTGGAGGAAGGCTCATGGTTGGAAAGTTTTGCTACGGCATGGTAAGTTGGTGGAGCTAGATTTCTCTGCCACCCTACTTATTTTGACAAATAAGCTCTGCAGGCTGGTTCTTCTTGGGTAAATTTGGCTGCTGGACTGCTGCTGGTCCTAAGTATGAGACCCAAAAGAATAAATCTGTTAAAGCATGCACTTAATGATGAAGGGATCTATTTCCATCTTTGGTGTCCTAAGGAAGGGGGCATGCAAGGTAGCTCTGAGATTTGGCCCCCTCTACTGACTCAAGAAAATTGATAAACTTGAGCTGACTAACACTCTACACTGGGCTCCAGTTTTGACACTAATTTCCCCCTTCTATGTGAATTTAGCTAAGAGACCATTTGGACAGAGAGAATATATTCAAGACCTTTCTTACTTTATTGTGCTTCAAAATACTCCACAAAGAGACATTCTCCATGTGCTCACAGACAGCTGCTAACACTTCCTCTCTACTTACTTTTTCTTTGTTCTTAGCATGGCATGTTTTCCTCTGTTCTCAGCAAGACTCCACTGCAATCTTACTGGTGGGACCCCTTGTGAGGAGGCCACAGAGCAGGCAAAAAAGTATTACCTCTGGATAGTCCACAAACTATCAACCTTTTGTGGCAGGGGATTGATGTGTTCTTTGCAAAGTTGCCCCAAACAGTGCCTTCTCTGACTTCTACCACCATCTGTCTCCTGGCCCAGAAGGAGGTTTGCTGATGTCCAACATTTCACAAATTTCTTTCCTTTTCTTTCCTGCCCCAGCTTCCCTCAAGGATGGACTTTGACTTGTAAACTGAAATAAACTCTTTTCTCATCAAGTTGATTTGGGTCAGTCTTTTTAATCACAGCAACATAAAGCAAAGTTAGAAGATGACTTGTAAAACTGTGTATTTGGGGGATTAAAATATAAAAATCACCAATTCAGAAAACTGCGATGAGCTGAGTCCATATCTAAAAAGGTTATGCAGGAACAGCTTTTAATTCTCAAAAACACATATTGTTAGCTGTTTCCTTACTCTATAGGAAATATGAAGTTGTAAATAGTATTTTGGGCAAAATAATTTATTGCTCCAAAGTTGATGTTATCTGAGAATGATTTCTGCCCTCGTGTTTCTAATCCCGTTGATTATAATTACTTCAGGAAATTCCTTACATAATTTTATTGCTTACTTTCTTTTCTTACGATCTTACCTGGTATCACAGTTTAGATTTGGAATTTTCCTCAAAGGTGTATATGGGAAAGCATGTTCCCCAACTTGGTGCTCTAGAAGGATGGTAGACGTTTTAATGGGAGGGACCTAGTACAGTGTCTGCAGGTCATTAGTGGTGTGACTTTAAGGAGCACCGTGGGACTCCAGCACCCCCTTTACCTTTTTACCTTATGGGTCACTGTGCAAGTAGTTTTGTGCTACTACACAATCCTGCCACAAGGTACTCGTTTCCGGACACAGGCCTAAAAGCGTTATCCTGGCTATCATAAGTACTAGGGAAGCAGAATTTCCAAAGCTGCAATCCAAACTATACAACCTCTCATTGTACTTTGAGTACCTCAGTATTGTCATAGTGACATAACCCTGACTGACGGTCCAAGTAAGCACTAGGACCACTTCTGTACTAATTCTTTTGGTCACAGAGCCCCAGATGCAGGCTTCTAAAAGTCTAATGAAGGTTATCAGATTTATTCCGTGTTCTCTATTCAGTCCCAACCTTTTTCATAAAAGTAAATTCATTTATCCATAATACTATTCCTTAAAAAACAAAAAAAAACTCAATTGTATCTATTATGTAAAGCTGGACAGCTCAATGTAGGTAGCAGTCTTCACAGGTTTCAGTGAGGGTTTCAGTCACCTACAACAGAAAACCCACTAGCTTTAAGGATATTTATGGATGATTTTCCTACGCAGCAACTAGAGGCCTAGATAGCAGGGTCCAGATCACTGGGACTCATTGTGCTTCTGTAATGCAAGTGTTTTCACCTGTCTGAGGCTTTCATCCATGTACACCTTACAGTCAGGAGCTAAAGATGAATATGGAGCTCACAGTCACAGTCACGGCTGTCAGAATAACAAGGAAATGCCTATGAAGACCAAAATGTCTTTTCTGCAAGAAGTGTTGTCTTTTTATTCTAGAAGGGAGTTCTAGCTCAAAGACTTGCCTATCTACTTCCTGATTTATTTATAATTGAACCCTCTGGCTACTTCTACAAAAAAAGATGGTTAAGAAAACTGAGCATTGACCTCCCCAGACTAGAAAAAGCTGGCATGGGAGAAAATGGGTGGGAATAGCTGTTGAGAGAAGTCACCTCCCTACTGTGGCTTTCGTGCCATTTGCGATCATCTGTAAAGATACTTGAAGAAAACATGGACTGCATAGCGAGGCTAAGTTTATCATGTGCAAGAAATCCATTTTAGAATTCCCAATTAAACAAAATAAATAGTTTTCTTAGTACATATGGATATCCCATGAAATATTTTGATATCAGCTCATTTTTATTGCTCATTTGAGATTCAAATTTACCTAGGTGTCATGTGTTCTGCTAAGTCTGGAGGTGCCGTGTGAAGCTTTTTGTCTGTTGATTAGCAGAGCACTTGATTAATCAGCTGCCCTTTGTAAGCCTAAATTATAAAAGTGACAGTGTAGCGTGGCTGTCATGCTGTCACTGTATTGGTTATTTTGGTGCAATGATATCTAATTTCTTGTCTTCTAGAACTCTCTCTGAGGTTGCCTGACATGTTAGACTAGAACTCTGATCTTTGCCTTTACTGATGTTCTGAAGACTCTTCTTTTATTTCTCAGTCTAGTCAAGAAGGTGCACAACCTGTGACCCAAACTGCAGCGCGCGTGCGCGCGCGCGCGCGCGCGCATACACACACACACACACACACACACACACACACACACACACACACACCATATCCCTTGTTGTCCACCTCAGAAAGTTTGAGGATTGAGAGGAAATTATAGTAAAGCCTGAATTAGTTGACCTGAAAAAAGATAAATGCATCTATGCTGTCTGTGGTCATCATTTTCTCAAATATAAATATTTGAGAAAGAAAATTTCATTTGAGGTCTTTTTTATTTCCCTCGCAGAAGAAAAGTTCAATCCAAATGTTAATTCTAATCCCCAACTGTTATAAAAACAGAACACTCCTCAGCTACTTGAGACTGCAATTTTTCATGTGTTTCCACTTCCCCAGGGCTGTGTGACAGTCTTCATCAGCAGCTCCTGCTCACAGGCAGTCTTCCACCACTCAGGCAAGAATGATCTACTCAGGCCAGAAATGATGGCTAAGCTGCTTATCTCCATTTCCTGTTCCTTATTACATATGTAATCTGGCAGCATTGCTCCCCGGGGAGGAAATGTCTACCACTGTCTGACAGGAAATCAGTGAAGATTGGAGTCAAAGAGAAAGAGGACCAGCCTGTGCCTCGGGGAGGATGTCATGCAAAAGAACCTGGGGGAGCAAGGACATGGGTGCCTGAAGTAGTTACTGGAAGTTAGAGTAAGAAATACTCCCCTCAGCTCATTAGAACAGTGGAAGGTAGGGGACTCTTTCCCTTATATGACTTAAGAACATATTGGTACCCACGCTCAGGTACCAGGTTTAAGTATCCCAGGGAAGTGGACTTGGCTTGTAGCTCCCACTCAGGAGCCATAAGGCAGAGACTTCACCTTACTTTTCCTAACCTATACACTTCTGTCTCCCAGATGCGGGAATTGCATAAATCTGAAATGACAAAGGCCCATGTACTTAAAACATGGTTGCTTGGACGCTGATGAGGCTTTTGAAGAAATGACTGTATTATGAACTTTCCCACCTATTCAGCAGATTAATCCACTGATGGGTTAATAATTGAAGGCACTACTAGGTGTTAGAAACTATGAAAGGCAATTCCTGACTGGAGAAAGTATGTCCTTGTGTTGTGCCTTGGAAGAGTATATTTTGTTCATGGCCTATTCCTATCCATCTGGGCTTTGCTTCACAGATGGAGTGGAGCAACTGTGCCCCATCACACACTCCCTACCATGATGTTCTGCTTGTCCACAGCATAAATCTATGGAGTCATAGACTGAAAGTGTGACTCCAAATTAAACATCCTCCTACCTTTCAGTTGTTTTTCTCGAGTGCTTTGTTACAGCAATAAACTCCCGACTGACAGGGAAGATGTCATATTCTTCTGTTGTTTCACCACTATACTTGGTGAGGATAGTACCAAGCTGGGCTATGTCTCTGATATTTACCAGAGGATAGTGAACTGAGTGGCAGACCAAATAAGACCCTCCAAGAATCTGAGCAAAGTCTTTTGTCCTTTCTACAATATGCAACTGGAGGCAGGATAGAACCTGAGGATAGAGCAAGTGATCTCTTGGTCTTGGACAATCTGTTGGTAGGGATGGAAGTCCAAGACCTGCTTGACATTTGATAGTTTGCATAAACAGGCAACTAAGCATTTTTAGCTTTAAGAATAAGAAGAGATAAAGAATTCCTGTTTATCTATTTATTTGATGTATGAGTTCATTATGTATTGCTCAGTCTGGACCCCAAATCCTAAGCTTGGCTGACTTTTCTCTCTCAACCTCTCAAATAGCCGGAATTGTAGTCACTTGGCTTGGAGTATTTTTTATACCTAATGGATATTGCTGCTCAGACAGACAGTTATGTGTGTGTATACAATGAAGACAGGGACTGTCTTTCTGTATCTCCTGGCTACAATTCAGTATCCAGATACCATAAAGATTTGAGGCATATCTTTCTTGAATAAATGAGTAGATTAATTTCTGGCTAATTCCTATCTTCCCAGGGAAGAGAATAAAACCATCTGACTTGTAGGGAGAAGTTTACCTGAGGAGATTGGAAAGTGAGTTTTTTAGTCACAGTCAAAGTAAAAGTATGTTTATAGAACTCAAATGAAAAATTCCAGATGTCCCAGAAATAATTTCATACTTCATAAATTTTGCCACCTGGAAGTTGGAAAATAAAATGTTTAATGATTGAGACATTTTCTAACACAGTCTTTTTATTTTAATTCCCTACAGTGTCTTTTCAATATTTCTAATTTATCATTTGCAAAACCAAATTTCATCACATAATTTCTTCAATGTATTTTCCTATGTAACAAGCTTCACAAGATGATTCCCTCTCTGTATTTGTGAGTCTATATAGTAGCTAGAATTGTGCATGAATATTTGTGTATGAATATAAGTATATTCATATTGAACGTGTTTTTTAAAAGGTCAAGTTGTTAAAAATATACATACATATTTAAAGTTCTGGCAGGGTAGTGGTTGTGCATGCCTTTAATCCCAGTACCTGGGAGGCAGAGGACGGTGGATATCTGAGTTCAAGGCCAGACTGATCTACACAGACCTACACAGAGAAACTCTGTAAAAAAGAAAAGGAAAATTAAATTCTGATCTGTAGTGCCAGGAGTATAGAAGATGTTCTATTTTTCCATATTATCAACAAAACTGAGTCTTACTGGTGCTTTTAATTTTAGAAGTTTTCTGGATCTCAAACTGTCATTTTAACACTTAATACAATACCAGTTTCTATATTCAAAATTATACATGGTTTCTACACTTTCTGCCCTTATTTTAACCTTTTATTTTATGTGTTTATCTGTATGAGTGTTTGCCTACTGGTATGTATGTGTACCTTGTGTGTGCCTGTGTTCACAGAGTCTAGAAGAGAGCATTGGGTCTCCTGGAACTGTAGTTATAGATCGTTGTGAGCCGCCTCAGGGACGTTGTGAAATGGACCTAGGTCCTCTGCAAGAGCAGCAAGTGCTCTTAACCACTCAGCCATCTCTAGAGCCACTGCCATTAAAAAGAACTCTATCATTTATGATTTGGATCTCTATCTATACAAACAATTTGTCTATGGTGATCTACAACTATTTAAAAATTAGTAATGCATAGTATTGAACTGAAACCCCTTGATGAAAACTCTATAATCATATATGCTATGATAGTAACTCCAGCATCTTTTAACATGGGGAAAATACCAAGAAGTTGTAGGCAATCTACTGGTGTTAAGTGTCTTTTCATACTAATCACTGTCAGTGCTGCCCACATCCATAAAAGGGAAGTGGAAATACAGATAAAATAGGAAAGCATGGGAAGATTAAAGTTGCAGGCCCTTGACTATACAAATAAGATAGCAAAACAGCCATCCATTTCTGATACCAACTACAACTGTTCTATACTTAAAGTAAACTACATCTAAATTTTTTTTTGGTTTGTCGAGACAAGATTTCTCTGTGTAGCTTTGCGCCTTTCCTGAAACTTGCTTTGGAGACCAGGCTGGCCTCGAACTCACAGAGATCCGCCTGCCTCTGCCTCCCGAGTGCTGGGATTAAAGGTGTGTGCCACCACTACTTAGCCCAAATTTAATCATCTGTTGCCTTCCATGAAAAAAAAATACATTAAAAATTTTTAGTGCAAAACATAAATTTTGAAGAACTAATCACTTTGTAATAAACATACAGATAATTATCCATAGCAAATTCATTATGGGATTGAATTTTTTGAGACAATAGATAAAATTCTATAACTCTATGTACATTTATCTATATGAGTGTTTGCCTACATGTATATATGTGTACAGTATGTGCCATTTAAAATACTATTTATAAATTTTAGGATTATTTTTATAAGAACATTATGCAAGGTTCCATACATTTTTGTTATTATTCTTTCAACTATAATTTTCTAAGCATATGGCTCAAATGTGTGTGTCATTTGTGTGGATTACTGGACTTAAGACAATATTTGTTTCATTTTTTTCCTTCTAAAATGTTTATTCAGATACTGTTTTGGATTTGTGGCTAGTCTACTATATGTCATTTACCCTTTTAAACATTGATAGCATGGCATTGATCCTGGGATTCCATGATGATGTCATAATCTTCTGAACTGGCTCAATGCCCTGTGTCTTTGAGTGCCAAGAACTAGTCACAGTCATGGACTAAAATTTAAAGGTATGCTCTAGTTTGAAAATAAAGGATTGTCTCTTATTCACAAGGATGTTCCCAGATGAAGGGCTTGATCACAGTACTTATGAATGAGTCCAAATGGAAATAAAGCACCAGCAGTCCACATGGACAGTTGGAAGACAGACGGTGAGTCAGACACTCAGCTCCACCAGGTTTCTCACTCGCCTAAGGATTAGAGAACAGATAGGGAATTCACAAAACAAAATTTAATTGAACTATGAAAGATGTTTTGATAATAATAATGGTAGCCAATAACTGACTCTACAAGGTAAATATTGCTAGTGAGTCATTTTAAAAAGAAGAAGCTTCCAGATAAATGGTTTCCTAAAGCCACAGAAGCCAAGATGTTAGCATAAGGATTCAAATTTTGGCTGTTTCGGGACTTCTCGTGAATTCCAGTTCTCAGGAGAATCTGTTTTCTTTTCTTTTCTTTTCTTTTCTTTTCTTTCTTTCTTTCTTTCTTTCTTTCTTTCTTTCTTTCTTTCTTCCTTTCTTTCTTCCTTTCTTCCTTCCTTCCTTTCTTCCTTCCTTCCTTCCTTCCTTCCTTCCTTCCTTCCTTTATTTCTTTCTTGTTTTCCCCTTTTGATTGTTTGAGACAGGGCTTCTTTGTGCAGCCTTGGCTGTCCTGGTACTCGATCTATAGACCAGGCTGGCCTAGAACTCACAGAGATCCACCTGTCTCTGTCTCCTGAGTGATGTGATTAAAGGTGTGTGCCACGACCACTGGACTTCATTTCTGTTCCTTACTTGAAATGAACATCTTGAAAATTTTAGAAGGAACCATTAACATGATCTGTTTGCCAGACTTCAAGGCACCCTGATTGCTAAAATCATGAGCTACAAAGCAGGTTAATTAGGACTTTATAAAACATGTTAATATGTGAGGGAACCAGGAAAGGCCTAGGGATAAAGTGGATTATGAGTAAGTATGCAAAGTGCAGGGCCTCCAAGGAGAATCTGACTTCCTTAGGAAACTGGATCTTCAGAAACTAACTTCTTTCTGGTCACATCTACTGATTGTTGTCTTCCAAAGATCATTATCCTGTCCTGTCAATATTAAAAGACCTAGATGGGATTGCATGCTTATTATCATTACGTTCACTGTGCCTGCATGGTAGCCATTGTGTATAGCATCAGCACAAGGGGTATGTGTGAGGAGTGGCATTAAAAGTTCTGGTGATGAATTCATGGATTTCCGTTAGTGTAGCTTTAACTGTATCATATTGAAAACTGAGGTAGTGAATATGACAATTGAGTGAAAGAAAATATGAAGAAGAAAACAATGTACCTACACCAATCTTGCTTGTTCTGAGTGTATTAAGAACTAACACTGTCCTGTTTTTCTTCTATTCTTATCAATCTTTATAATTTGGCTTGTTATGAATTTTATAATAAATAGGAAGCATAAAGTATAAAAGGGAAAGCAAAGAAGGGCATCAAAATTACTCTGTAAACAAGCAGTTCTCAACTTGTGGTTTGAGACCCCTTTGGGGGGGTCTCATATCAGATATTTAAATTATGATTAATAACAGTAGAAAATTACAGTTATGAAGTAGCAGTGAAAAAATTTTATGGTTGGAGGTCATTATAGCATGAGGAACTGTATTAAAGTGCTACAACATCCTCTAAATCAATTTTCACGTATTTATATGGTTCTTATTACTACTTAGGTTATGATAAATCATTACTTTTTTTTTTAAATCCCTCTCTCTTACAGACCATCAATGCCATGTTAATTCTGATGCTGGAGAAGACCCAAATAACAGATGTTATGATCACATTGTGGCAAGCATTTGCAAGTTACAGAGGCTGAGATATGGCATAAAGCAAAATAGTCTCCTGTTCTTCTATGTCAGAACAAGAGTCAAAACAGGACATCTTTGGGCCTCACTCATGGGCTTCTCTGTTTATATTTCTAGGCCTGCCTAAAGATGAGGAAGAGCAAAGAGACTAGATTAAAAACTTGATTGTGTAACTGTCATATATCCAGAAACAAATTAAGTCATAGGACCCAGCCACATAAGAATTTTAAAATCTCTTGACTACAGGTAAATGGAGTAATAGAAGTCAGCCAGCATGATGCTTTAACCTGTCCCAAATATTTAATCAGGAAGCAAAGAAGAAACAGCTATTTAAAAGGGTGCTTTGTGTCAGTAAGTTTATTAAATAGAAAGACTGGCAATCCCTGGTAAAAGAAGACTGTTCATCCAATTAAATTACAGAATATTAAAAAGGTCAAAGCAATATAGAAGTCCTCTAATTCACAGAAAACACTAAAATTCTGATTTCTCATACTCCTGACAAAGATTGCAATTGCAATTTGAAAAGGGTAAAATATTTATCTAGTCCTTTGACAAAGATGGAAATGAGGATGTGACTGGTCATGAATGTAACCTCACAAACATAACCTCACAAAAGTAATGTGAAGAAATTTTTTTAAATGGTTGAACTGATACACTGTGTCTTTGTCTTTGAGAGGAGGGTCCCAGATGATGGTTATAACAAGAATCATTGACTTTACCCTGTTAATATATGTTTAGTCATTACACCCTTCTGTCTAGCATCCTATTACTCACAAAGTCTCCGTGAGTTTCAATAGCTCATGAGCATTCACTCTTCATCAGTGTGCACTGTGGAACAAGCTGTGGTTTCCTGTTACTATGTAGTTCTCATAGTGTGTGGTTTAAGACATCCAAGAATGGGAGCACTGCCTTTGCATCAAATCCTCTAAAGGATGTGAGGCATAAACTGCAGCATGTGCACAATAATGCTGTGGCTTTGTTTGTAATAAACATTTAAAATGACCGACTTTCTCATAAATACACTAAGTAGGATGATCTATGAGATTTCTAATTTATTCTTGTTTAAAATTTAACCATGCTTTTTTAAAGCATATCAATTTTGTTAATACCATGTAATTAAAACATGTCAGTGCACAGCAAGTTTTAGTCTAAATTAATGACTATGAGAATTATTTTAATTAAATAACCAATTATAGAAAAATCGCAAGCATGAGAGCTGACATTTAAATGAATTTCATTTAAATTGCTTCTTAACATTGTCCCATCTAGGACACTAATGCAAAATGAACTATTGTATCAACTTAGATTATCACTATTTTTGTATGCACATAATGTATTCACATTCAGTCACTGGAACAGAGCAGAATATTTGGTATTGATCTAAAACTTCTATTAATAAAAACCCAACAGAATGATCTCAAGTAAAAACAAACCATCTTTCTTTCTTCTTCTTCTTCTTCTTTTTTTTTTTTTTAAATGTGTGCTGATGAATGCCATTGTAATTCTCACAGAAAGCAGGCTTGTGCATTGGGGAGTCAGGGGACTTGAGACTCCATTTTTAAGTGCTTATACATAGATGACTTCAGTGCCTTGCACATAGTGGGACTTTGTAAATGCCATCTCTTAGGGAGAGTACATATAAATATTTCTTTGTTTTCTTTTCTCAATTGTGCTCGTGTGGCATATGGCACTTGGACAATTCAAGTCCCTTATGAGAGGAAGAGGTCACATTTTCTATGACAGTACAGCTGGATAGCAGTCCAGATGCTTGTTTTTATGTCGTATAAACACTATAATGCCATTTTCTCAACATAAATGACTTACTGCTACCTAATGTTTAATGATTTAATGCAGTCATTCTTCCACAAATTAGTCCAGATTTTTAAAAGTAACTAATTTATTATAGCTTTCTTCACTAGAGCCCCTTGACTTTATAAAGCCATTTCTCAGAGAAGAATGCATGAAAAAAACAGACAAATTTATCCCAATAATGCTTTACTTACTGCAAAATGCAAGCACAGAAGGAACTACCGAAAGAGCTAAAGCTTCTTCCTTAGGTTAAGTGAAGTTGAACACATTTGGATTTATTGTAAAACTATAAGTAAGAGTATAATGAAGGTGTTTTAGCCAGGCATACAAATACCCTTTTGTTTGCTGTCATATAATGTGGCTGGATACAGAACATATGATTTGAAGTGGATCATTGCTCTTTTTAAGTTGATTTTTCTAAAATGGGTTTTATACATGGGGTTAAGTGAAATCATACTTAGTAGTATGCAATCTGAAATGAAAGGAGCTTTCTGCTTATCAGCTGGAACACATCAGAAGCTTATTTATCTTTGACTAGTTAATTGTTCTTTTTGGTGAGTACTACAGTGTATGTTTAATAAACATGTTCCTATTTGCACACTTCACTTTTTTATCATCACAAAATATTTAACATCAGGAAAATTAGAATCTTTTTCTACACATTTCAACTTGCTATCTCTTTAAAAAGAAAAAAGGAAAGAAAAGGCTACTGCATTTGTTGTTCATTGATTAACCAGTAATGTTATGTATAAATAATGTATCTGACAGTATGGCAGCCCACTTGGGACATTATGCCATTTACTACAAAATAGGATGCAACATACAACTGAGCAGTGAGAACAAATTAAACATCTTTCCTTGGTAACTTTAGCATTTTTATTAGGTGATAAACATCACAGTGAGAGGAAAGCAGATGTAGTTATTTCAGTAATATTAACCTTAATCGAAAGCTAACTTGACATACAGTGTAATACTTTTGCATTATAAAATTTTGTCCAATAACAATGGAAACCAAATTTTCCAAGGTCATTATGAGATGATATCTCTAGAAATTAATGACTGTCCTGTGTAAAATTTTATCTATAACTACTGAATTTTATTATTAATATTGATGAAAAAATTAAGCATAAATTTAGAGACTTGTAAGTATGAAAAATGCCCAAGTATTTTTACTGCTGTATTTTTCTTGCCTTACTAAGCATGTTCTGTAGTGCATTTGACTCTGAGTGAAATTTGTTCTTTGAAAGCTGTATGTATATAATCTTCAAACTACAATTCAGAAGCAACTGGGGAGTGAATAAAATTAAGAACAGCTATGGATGTAATTAGCCATCAACATTCATTCTCACTTTTTTCTTATTTTATTCCATCATTTATACACAGAGATGGAGGCATAAAAATGCAGTCCTTAAACAAAATAACAATTGACAATTAAGTGGTCAAGTACAACTGTAACAGTGGATTTAATACATATATCTGTCCTTCCTTCTTCCCACTCCCTCTCCCTTTCTCCTTACTATTAAAGATATTGTGTTTTTATATGGTGTCAGACGCTGTGTTTGGAGCTTCAGCATGCAGCAGTGAAAAAAACAAAGACTCTTTTGAAAATCATTCTTATGTTCTAATAGGGAGAAACAGCAAATATAAATAATGGTAGTGTTATGAGGGCAAAAAAAGGTGAAGAATGTAGATGGACATAAAGATGGAGTAGATGGTTATGAAAGTCATTGGCAGGGAAGCCTTCATTGAGAAAGGGCTATTTTGAAGGACTGAAGGAGGCAAGAACTTGGCTTTACCTGAGAAGAAGGGGAATAGGGCAGAAGAAACAATACAAGGTGCATGAATTCTGATTCTGCCTGTTAATGTCCTAGGAACTCTAAAGAAGGCAGAGCTGGTGGATTAAGGAAGTGAGGGCAGAGGAGAATCCTTAGAGTTGCTGAGATGTGAGGTCAAATGGGGCACTACTGAGCATTACGAGACTTTTGTAAGGAAAGCGAAACCACCACAGGGTGAGAAGTATGGAGAGATGCATGATTTCAAGTCATAGGAGCATTCTGACTTTGACATTGGAAGCTCACTAGAGGAGATCGAGATTATAATCATCTTTCCAGACCGCCATAGCAGAATACTGGAAACTGAATGGCTTACTCATTCGAAACCCCATAGTTTCGAAGGCTAGAAATCAAAGACCACGTGCTTTGATCAGGTTGGTTCCTGGTGAGGTCTCTCTGTGGCTCGTGTGTGTTCTCCCATGACCTTCCTTCTGTGTGCACACTGCCAAAATCTTTTTACCCAGCAGAATTCCACTTCTGCTTGATTGTAGCCCCATCCTAGGACCTACTTGACCTTATTTACCTTTAAAAAGGCCCCATCATCAGTAAAGACACACTGGTGGCTCAAGCTTCAGCATATGATTTTGGTAGGGACACAAACCTGTCCATAATGATAAGCTTGAAAAATAATGCTGACTGTAATACTATCATAGCAAATCAAGGAGAAAAATGATGACAATGGAAGTGGTGGAAAGTGGTAAACTCTAGAAGTATTTTAATGATCAGTCTTAATTTCTTGACTCACTGGATGTAAGGTATATATGATAAAGCAAAGAACATGCTAACTCCAAGGTCTTTGGCCTGAGCAACGAGAAGAATGGAGTTGCCATCATTTGAGATGAATCTAGTTGCTAAGGGAATAGATTTGGGTCAAAAAGCCATTAAGGGATCATAATTAGACATACGGAGCTAGATATTTCTGTTAAATAGGTAGTGCATATGTCAAGGAGACAGGTGGACAGGTCAGTTGAGTGATATGTGTAGGTTAGGCATTGGAATTTGGAAGTGTTTGACATTTAGAAATAATAGATAAGTAAGAAAAATAAAATGGTGCAATGTTTGAAAATGATGAAAGGATGACTCTAAATTCCTGTGGTCCATATTTTATGAGGAAAGAATAATTAGCAAAGAGCAAGGGAACACAGTAAAGAGAAAGACAGATAAAAGTACCGGAAGCCAACTGGAAATTACATATCAAAGAAGAGAGAGAGTTTGGTGCTGTAACCATAGGATATACTCACATGGCCTTGGACCAGACCAGTTCTATTAGATAAAAGTCAAATTAGAGGGACTGAGAGGTCAGAGATCAGACACTAAAACCACAGAACTTCTTTTGAAGAGTCTTTTCCTTGAATCTGGGAACTGCAGTGGCTGATGAGGACAAAGGGTATCGATAGAAGGTAGTAGTTTAGAGCAAGAGAAATCGCATCAGGTTTTTATTCTGATAGACAGGATCTGGTAATGGATGAAGCATTGATGATGGCTACTCTGGATGATGTGAAAAGAGTGGATGGATGTAGAAATGGGTGTTGAGTCCACGCTAGATAGAAACAAAAGTGCATTTGCATACGCAACCAGCAGAAAACCAGAGCTTGTCTACACAGAGGCTGGGGGCCTAGTAATGTTATTAAATCAAGTAAGATTCCCACCCCCCCATTGATTCAGCTTTCTCACAAAGTATGACAAGATAAATACATATTCTAGTTCTACTCAAAGATGTTTTCTAAGTACATATTCTAGCTCCAAGAATACTTAGTTTCCTAGGCCTTGTGTAGCAGGAATCTTAAAGGTTTTATTAATTAACTCAAACCTGAGACCAGTTATTGGGGTGACTGCTGGAAGATCAGAGACAGAACAAGCCACAGCTTCCTCACCTCACCAGTTCCTCAGCTGGTCTTGTTTCCTCAGACTGCAAGCTTCTGAGTCCTCATCCACAATGAATCTCAGCTGAACTGTGTTGCTCCAAAGCCTAAAAGCTTAACCAGCCAAAATGCTGACCCAGCCAAATGCTTCTAGTTTCTGGTCTTCATGCCTTATATAATCTTTCTCTTTTTGCCCCCACTCCCTGGGATTAAAGGCCAGTGTCACCATGCCTAGCTGTTTCCAATGTGGCCTTGAACTCACAGAGATCCACCTGGTTCTGCCTCCCAAGTGCTGGGATTCAAGGCGAGCACCACCACCACCCAGCTTCTGCTATGGCTTGCTCTGACTCCAAGGCAACTTTATTAATATACAAATAAAATCACATTTCAGTACAAATAAAATATCACTATAGCTTTGGAGCCTAGAAAGGTCTGCAGGTGTTGACCAGGTGAAGAGGTGTTGACCACCGTGGTAAGAGATGTGAGCCTGTAGAGGAGAGCATGTCTGTAGAGTGGATAGTATCTTAGAGTTGTGTAGTAGATTGCTGTTCACCAAACACTTTTATACATTTCATCATTTTGTACTGATGGGAAGCTATTACTACTGTGAATCATCATTGTTATTGAAGTGATAATGGCTCCCATGTCCAATACAATCTGATAGCTCCAGAGAGTTTTATGTGTCAGCCAGTTTCATGACAAAGGCAAAAGGACTATAAGAAAACATTTGAAAGGCATCTTCAGGAGACACTGCTCAGCAACTGAACTCCTGGCCACATGACTCTAGAGCCTGGGACATTGCTAAGTTTTGACAGTTTGAGCAGTAATGGGATGTGCCTCACATGACTTCTGATGGTGGGATTCAGCTGCAATGGTAATTGATTCAAATGGACCAATTTCCACATGTATTTTTTTTTTTTTATGTTTTCTCATTGTCCCTGTATTAGTCACTTTTTCTCATAATTGTGACAAAATACTTGACACATACAACTTAAGGAAGGAAAGGGTTTATTTTTATTTTTATTTTCATTTTTTATTTTTTGCCTCAACTTGAGGGCACAGTCTGTCATAGGGAAGAAGTCTTGACAACAGAAGCTTGAGGCAGCTGGTTGCGTTGTACCCATAGTCAAGAAGCAGAGAGAGATGAATGCTGGAGCTCAGCTCCCTTCCTCCCTATTCAGCCAAAGACAGCAGTCTACAGGATGCCGAATAAAGACCACAGGGAGTCTTCCCTTCTTGGTTTACCAAGTTTAGAAACTCCCTTACAGACACGCCCAGTGTTTCAACCCTTAGGTGATTCTAGATCTAGTCAAGTTGACAATATTACTATCACAGTCACCTTCTAAAATGTCTTAATTTAAAAAGAGAAGGGTTACAGTCACTGCAATGTAGAAGGAATAAATATTAATAACAATCTATAAAATAGCTTGAGGGAAAATAACTCAATGCATTGATTCACAGTATGAAAGAATTTTCCCCTTTGGAGTAGCTGGTCTCTTCTTTGCACTTGGCTAGGGTTTGTTTTGTCATTGATAATACTGTTTTACTGAATCCATTACCAGATACTAAGAAATACTATTTGTGACACTCAACAGTGTGCAATACATATTAGCATTATGTTCTCTAATATTTGAATCCTTTGTAGCTAGGGTAGCCAGGTGCAGAAATGCCTGTACCTGTCATGTGCAGTACTGAACTGCCTAAGTATGGCTACAGGAAGGAGTCCCAAAATGACCATTTATAAACATCTTACAGATAATGACACCTGAAAGACAACTGGAAGTTGTAAGTAAAGCCTTGTGGTTTTCAAGCTAGTGTTATATTTTCATATACTGAGCCTGAGTATTAATCCAAACCACTGTGCTTTTCTGTAGAAAACAAGCAAACAAACAAATAAAAGACTCAGAAAGCAATGCTTTGAAAGACACATCTAATTTAAATTGAACTTAAATGTAAAATTCACAGTGAGAAAGTGCAATGGTGGTTACTACTGTTACTGAATACATTCATGCAAAATTTCCTAAATGCTACAGTATACACCTACAAAGGTAACTACATTGAGTGATAGAAATGTTCATCGGCTTAACTGTGGTGATCATACCATGATACATTTCACCAAATTATCCTTCTGTGATATGATCTTGGCAGAAAAACGGACCTTTTTATCATTACTTCTCTTATTGCTGTGAAAAGACACCACGACCAAGGCAACTTACAAATGAAAACATTTCCTGGGACTCATGGTTCCAGAGGGTTAGAGTCTGTGATCATGGAGTGGAGCATGCCAGTCGGGGAGGCATGGTACTGGGCCAGTAGTTGAGAGCTCACATCCTCATCCAAGACAAGAGGAAAGAGCAAGAGAAAGCTGACTGGGAATGGTGGGCTTCTGAGACCTAAAAGCCCACCCTCAGTAACACACCTCCTTCAACAAGGCCACACCCCTTAAGTCTTCCCAAAACAATTTCAACAAACGGGGGCCCAAACATTTAAATATATGGACCTATGGAGGCCATTCTCATGAAACCTCCACAGTGAGCAAAATAGTAATGCTTGTATCTGTGGAGAGAAGGGCTAGATATTTTAATTTCTTTGTAATCAAACTCATAGTTGATGTGCCGAACCCCAAATAAAATTTTAAACTACATGAATAGGAAAATTGGCTTCAAGCCACATGATCACATCATTAGATGCAGAAAAGGCCTTTGACAAAGTCAAACATGCCTTCATGATAAAAGTCCTGGAGAGACTGGGAATATCAGGGGTCTACCTCAACATAATAAAGGCAACTTACAGCAAACCCACAGCTAACATTAATCTAAATGGAGAAACACTCCAACCATCTCCACTAAAATCTGGCCTCTTTAAATGTAAGAAAGATATACAAACCAGAGTGCAGTTCTGAATTAATTCTTCTTTGTATTATTTTTACATACATATTTACTTTTGTGTTGTCTATCTGCAAAGCTAGACAGTTTTAAAGGAAAGGGAGAATTATCAACAAATTAAATCATTCTTACACATAACTTCTTTGCTGTTAACCATTTCTACTGGAATTACATATTTTAGAAAGTCCAAGTGCTGATAGAGAACAACCTCCAGGTAAGACATAGCAGACCAATGAAACTGATGTGAAGTCATAGGCATGTTCATGCAGAACATCTTTAGAGTGGACACGCTGACATAAACAGCACAGTATTGTTTTTGTAGATGAAGCAGAATTTTATATGTTGTTACCACCCTTCCAGCATTCTACCTTGCATTCCATTCATGACTCATCAACCATTGACAGAATCTAATGTATGTCCCCCATACATATGTCATACACATACCTAATGTGGCTTGTTCATGACGTGCTGTAGTTTCAAATTCTACCACTTGATGGCAGTTACAGTAAAACTCCAGGGAGGGACAAGGGAAATCCCCAAGTGCACAGCAAAGCGCCCAGAGCTGTGGCCTCATCTTTCACATCAGCTCTTCAGAATTAAGGAGCCAGCTAAACAATGTGGAAATGCTAGGGTGAAGCTGTTTGCTTGTGAGGGGAGAAGACAGGAAGAGAAATGCAGGGGCAAGGTGGGAAATATGATAGAATTAAGAAGACCAGCTCTAGAATTCAGCTACGGGTCATGATAAAATAACCATAGTGAAATAACCAGCACTAGATATTATTGGATATTCTGATTCTAAGTTTTCTGATGGAGCAGCCATATAGAGAAGGAAAACAATTTAGCCTTCTCTCACACACCCCCACGGTCCCCCCAACACCCACATTGTGATACCTACATACAACTATTACTATACTTTATTATACTTTTTCTTTTTTAAAAAAATGAGTGCCGTAAGGTCAAAGTGTTTAAAACTATTAGATTTTTTTTTATTGGCTGTATAGCAATACTGATTTCTCAACCATCACACATATATGCAAATAAAAATGGGTGTTCTGTTATCTAAAACTCAAATCAGAAAAAAAAAAAAAAACAAAACAACAACATGTTAGCCTGCTCAGCATAAAATGAACATGTGGGCCCTATCTTTAAAAAAGCAGCATAAGTGATTATGAAGATAGTAAAATGTAAAGTGTTTTTCTTTACTCAAGTTTCTCTTGATTTATTGTGGATATTTTAAGTTTGTCATTTTAGATAGAAGAAATATCACATTAAAAATTTGAATTGTTACATACATTGACCATTTAGTCTTATATTGTACATTCTCAGTTTTTTTAAATACAAATATGAAAGCATTTCTACCTACATACTGATGAACCAAAAAATCTGTGCAACCAATTTATTTTGAGGTCTATAAATATGCTTGCTTTCTTCTCGCCAGTAAAATGGGAAAACTATGCGGAACTCATTCAACCATATTTTCATGTTTTTGTTTTAACATGCACACATTTTTCTAACTGGCTTACAAGTAGGGATGGGTTGAAATGTAAAGGGACTATGGATTCCTTACCAACTTTTTCTTTCCTTCTTCGTCACCATGTTCAGCAGACATTAGTATAGAGAACAAAGATGGATACAAAAATATACAAGATTTTTAATCTTTATATTTCATAATATGTTCTTTGTGGTCCTTTCTGTAAAGGAAGCTAGTCCTGGTTTAAATGGATGGTGTCACACGTTGAACAAGTCCCCATTTTCTCACTAGGAGACATAGCAATCTCTTTGCACTTCCTTTTAGTCTTGTTGAACTCCCACACATTGCCAGGTCATGGAATTCAGTGCTGATAGGCTACTGCAAGGACGGCATCAGATTGTACAAATTGCTGCAGAGACATCTCAGTAAGGTGCTTGGTGAAAGCATGGGACTTTGAATTTGAGCTCCAGAACCAACAGTAAAACTACCTAGCACAAAGAGGCATACTTATAATTTGAAAACTGAGGCGACAGAGACAGGCTCACAGGCCTTGGCTTATGTGGTAACCTCTAAACCAGTAATGGAGCTCTTTTTGAACAAGAAGTAGGATGGCTTCTGAAAAACTACACTTGAGGTTGATTAAGGCTTTGACATGCATGCACATACATGTGCCTTTTGACAGGCATGTGCATACTGTGTTCCCTGCCCAGATACAAACAAATTGGGACAAGAATGGTAGATTTTCTTTGTTCATGCATCTCATTGTCTTTAGACATTAGACTTCAACCTAAAACACCAGTTCAGAGATAACATGATTGAAAATTTCAGAACCTTAGGCTAAGCATCACACACTTCTGAGTATAGGGTGTTAGCTGAGTAGAGTTTACAGCTGTGTAGACTTTGTGACATGGACCTTGTTAATAGTGTTCAATTATTTGAAATCCACTTGAGGGACACACATTGGTACATGAAATAACCAAGTGGCTGCTATAAGTAGAGCATACTGATGATCCTCAAAATCTTTTCTCCATTTTGTTGAAAGCCAAGGATTAGAATTGACTTTGTGAAGGATTTCTATAGAAACTACTGAAAACAATTGCCTTTCTGGAGGCACATACAAATGCAATAGGCCCAGCCATCCTCCTGGTTGGTACCTTGGCCAACTTCACACCTGGGATGATGGAGAGAAGCAAGGCTAATGAGAGGCAGCCCTACTTTTGTAAAGCTAGCTGATGAAAGGAGGGGTGGTGGCAAGGATGTGGCTCTCCATCAACACCCCCACAACGAGACAATTATAGAAAGAACCGCATAAGAGTACAATCTAGAGACTGGTTCTTAATCCATGCTTAAGGTACATGCACTTGGGTACCCATTAGAAAGACCTCGAATGATTCCAAGGTAACTAGAGGTTTGGTCTGGAGAGTAAAATAACTCTATTATGCATTAAAAGTCAATTTTCATAAAATTTAAGTTGCACTAATTTTATACAAAGTTGTTAATACAACATTCCTGAATTGATCAGAAAACTCGAGTATAATGAATTTTTACAGAAGGGACTAAATATTGTCTTTTAGATAAGAAATAATGCATATTCTGGGATTTTATTCTTATGATATAACCCCAGAGAATATGGATAAGGAATTTAGATGTCTATTGAACTCTCAGAAAGGAAATTTCTATTTTTCTTGGCTTAACAATATAAATGTGTTTTCTTTATCTTTCAGGTTGGAATTGTTTTTTTAATTGAGCATATTTTTCCACATAGTCCATCTGATTTTTAATAAAACATGCTTAGTTTATAATAGATGTGTTTTATATATTTCCCAGTCTTCTTTACACATGCACACTTTTAGTCTTTTCTGTGCTTCATCAGCAATTTCTATAAAGACTTTTTCAGAAGGTGACTTAGAATATCCCTTGTATTTTACTTCATAACCATACTGGAAAACAAATGGTGAAGTTTTTCATTGTATAGCCCCTTTATTGAAAAGAAGAGATTATAGAATAAAGGCAAGTAATAAACAAAACATATTAAGATACTGTGAAAACACACACAAGGTCTACACAGGCTCAAGCCAGATGGTCCCAGTGTTTAGAGGGGAAGTGAACACAGGATCCAGCTCCAAACAAGGAAGCTATCTGCAATTGGCACTCACTTGGAAAGGAAGGAAAAATAGCTTTCTCAATGAAATCTCATTGGATATATTAATCACTTTCAAGGGTAGGCTCCATGCTCGGCAGTAGATGGCCAATACTAAACAAACAATGTTATTTTTGCCAATTTTTTTTTATCTCATATTGCTTTGTTTGGGCATTTTTTTTTGTCTCACTGGTCATTTGTTTGTATATTATGGTTTCTGGTTTTGTGTTTACATAGTGTATGTAAGTCTCTTGTGTTTTGGTATCTTTTTTATTCTGGTTTGTTGGTTTATTGGACTTTTGTTTTTATAAAGCCTATTTGCTTTATATAGAACATCTGGTTTTAAAACTCAAGTTTAAAAATATTGGTGAAGTCTTAATCCTCTTACAATTATTTAAGACACACATTTACTGACAGGTACTCACTCTTGATACTTTATCTGTTTTCTTTTTATTCTTTACTTAATGTAGAATCTTGTTTGTATTTTAAAGCATAGTCACAAGCTAATTTCCAAACTGAAGGAAGTGAATGTGTATTCAGTTCCTTCTGAAGTTTGTTCTGGTAAGCTATTGATACATTGCAAGTTGAAGTTTCTGAAGACAACAGAAATTGCCATAAGTTATATTCTATAAAGAATAAATGAACCTCAGATTTTGAAATCCACAATTTATCATGAAGTTTCTTATTTTTTATTCAACAAAGGAAGATTTAGCCTCTAAAGTATGCGAGATGATTTGTAGGAATGGTGGTGACATTGTGAGCAGGAATGGCCTAAGAACCTTTGTGGCATGTTGAGATGCCATATGACAGTGGAACTGTGCATTGTTTATATGGAATTGCCATGTTGATAACACTCTAGGTACAACTTGTAGACATGATCTCTGAGCTATTTGAAGAATGACCCGAATAAGTTTTTGAACATTTATATGTCACCCCAATAACTGATAAAATATACTGTAAGATTCACATCTATAATAATTCAATGGTTCCATTTCCATGTATTGGAAATATCTCAATATATAATTGATCTTGCTTTTTAATTATTGTTAGGAATAGTAAGTAGCCTAAGATCAACTGTTCAAAACTCAAATTGTGAACCTGGCAGATGTTCTCCAACAGTGATTGGCTTATATCCAACACCTGTGTGTAACAGGTCAAATCATTCAGATTTCTATGGACTCATTTTGCTAATTAATCTTTCTTTTACCTGGAGTTAATTGTCAAAGATGTGATATGCTTATAGATACAGCTTGATATTTTATGTCTATGAAAAGATTGGGATAACAGTAAATGCTAGCTTGGAATTCATTTTCATTATATGTCTATTTGTTGAGGCAGAGGGAGAAAAATATTTGAAGATGATCTCAACCCTTCTTGTCATTGACTTGGCCCTCTTCCAAACAAAAACAACATGGCTTATTTTCAAAAGCATATTTTAAGTGTTGTTTATGTTATGTTCAGTGTCACACATGCAACTTCACTTTAAAATTGCAGTGTTGAATTTTCATAGTCTACATGTTTTTTTTTTTTTTTTGGTTTTTTGTTTTGTTTTGTTTTTTTGGTCAAATAATATTGACCTTGAACACTCTGGTGTCCCAGTCTCAAGGATTCATTTCAGGAAACAATATTCATGCAGATATATGATCCACAGATAATTCTAGATACTGTAATTTTATTCTGAGGTCAAGCAAGCTGCATACTTATAACACATTGTTTTGGTATAATAATGATTACTTTTGCTGCATTTTCTCATGAGAACAGCACTGACATCATTAGGGAACATAATAAAAACATAATAAGAAACAACAATCATTAGCAGGACTAGCCCTAGGGATACTGAGGACATTTTCACTTTTATCACACATGAAGGTGATCACATAACACTGTGTCTCCCTTACCAGAATCATGTCTCCTTTGGAGAAATCCTGATGAAAACTTCCTTTTTGTGTTGGGGAGTTCACCACCAGAAACCAGACATATGTTCACTGTCTGTATTAACTTTTCTTCTAGCTCTATTGTATCTTCTTTTAAAATAGAATTTCGCCCTTTTGAAAATTTAAATGTTTTATTTTTTGAGAATTTTATACAAGTACTATATTTACATGATTTCCACCCTTCCCTCTACCACCTCCAATGTCTGCCTTGTCCTTCCCCCATTCTATCTCAAACTCATGAGCTCTCATTTCATAACTATTATTGTTTTACACACACACACACACACACACACACACACACACACACGCACACACACTACTTAGTCCGTTTTGTGTTGCTCTGTGTATCAGTGTTTAGGACTGACTGCTTGGGGTTGGATAAAGTATCAGGGCTCTTGTTCCCAGATAACAGAAATTCTCCAACCCTCATACATGTATTCTTAGATGTAGAAACATTCACTGCAGCCTGGGCAACCTATCAGTGGCCACAATCTCCAAAGGAGAGTAGGATAGTGACTATCCCTACCATCGAAGCCATCAGTTTTCTATAGCTCTTCTCCATCCATGATGGGATTTTGACTGGATTGATCTTATTCAGATAGCTATAACTGCTGTGAATTCATGAATGCACTGACCAGGTCATGTCCAAAGTGCAGCATTTTACAGTGTTCCTCATCTCCAGGCTCCTAAATTCTTTCTACTCCCTCTTCTGAGATAATTCTCTGAGTATTGAGGTGTGTGGTAGAGGTGGTACCAACATCCTATTTATGATAAACATGATGGTGTAACTTTTCTGTGCATAATGTGAGTTTATCAGGTCAGCCTTGTCCTACAGATAACATCAATAGGACTGAAATCTATAGCAAGGTGGGGTAGGTATGCTTATAATCTCAGAACTTGGAGACTGAGGTAAGAATATTATGAATTAAATGGGTAGTATAATGAGACTTTGTCTCAAAAATGCTGAAAAAGATTAAATAGGATCATCTGTTTATTGTACAGTCTTGTTTCTACCCTGTCTTCCCCTGTTCCTTAGCTCTAACTCCATCCCTGAGTTTGCCAAACTCCTGACCTTTAAGATTCTATAGTCTGTTCTGGACCCTAAATCCAGTCCTTAAAGCAGATGACAGATTTAATGTCCTAATATCTCATGTGTTCCCATATCAAATATGATTTTATATTGCTCTGTGTCTTTATCTGTGTGAACACACACACACATATACACACACACACACACACACACACACACACACACACACACACACACTAAGTAAATACCTTCCCGAGCAAATCTGCCAGTGGAGGCTTACCCAGCCCCAGCAGTCAGAATTAAACACTTTGCAATCCTAAAGGCATAATAAGCAAGCCCCTTCTGTCCTAATCCTGTCTTCTGCTTCAGTCTCTTTCGCCCTTAGCACTCTACCCTTCTCTAAGTGAGTGAGTAATCTGACAATGCAATCTCCCTCTGTGGATCCTCAGTTCCTGAACTAGTGGAATTTCTCCTAAGGGTTAAAAATGTGTATATTTAACTTGACCATTTGTATCATAAAGTGTTAAAATTTCTATTAAATGGCTAAGACAAACAGTTTGGAGGTACAGACAACCTTTGGGGCTATTGAGTCTTTCAGGATAAAGGAGCATCCAGTCCATATACATAGTAAGTCCTTGCTTGCCCGTTTTCACCACCTGCCACATTACAGTAACCCACAGGCAGGAAAGCAGTTGTGTGTGTGTGTGTGGGGGGGAAATAATAAGAGGTGGCATTAGAAATGACCTATTCTTCATAGCAACTAGCGGTTAATAGTCGCCACATCCCTACAAACAGAGCGTGCAGATGTCTGCACATTAAGAAATCTTTAAAGAAACAACAGTGAAATTATTATTATTTTTGTGGTATTTATATAATAAACTAATCAAAACTAATATCCAAAAGGATGCTGTGGCAAAACTAAGATGGAAACAGTTGACAGCAGCTGCTCAAGTCAGATGTCTACAAAGCGTAATAGTTATTCTGCATGTGCCGTCCTAACATCTTCCCGCACTGTGTCATTTCATCATCACACTTATTCCCCTTCGCCTATAAGAAATCAAGAAACAGAGGTGCTAAGTCACTTCCTTGCCCAGAACACACAGGCTGTAAACAACAAGGAAGATTCAGGAAGTCTTCCTCCATCCACCCTTGCATTTTGCATCTTCCAACTTCCAACACAAGGGGACTGAGTCTTAGATGCCTTCTTCCTCCCGCTATTTTTAGTAAGCAGGAGACCCAGTATCAGAGAATCCATTTAGATTTTCCCAGGAGGAGAGCCACACTATGAATTGGTAAGGGGAAGAAGCCTTGCTGGTTCTCAGATAAAATGCAGAAAAAAAAAAGTGAAAACTGACAATGAATAAAATTTAGCTTTGCAACATTCCAGTTGGCTGCTGTAAATATGTGTAACTCCCAAGTATCACTGGAAAATAAACACACAGAGTTCCCAGGAAGCTATTTGGCTTGGGTAGCAATGGTTTTTGACCACCAGGAAACTTGCAGTGTATCCTGAAACATAAAGGGCTTCTCATTGCGCTTCTGAGCAGTGATAAAATGTTTCATAAATAAACATTTCACTTTGTTTCCCCCTTGGTGAAATTATCTTTACTGCTTTGATATATTTTCTTAATACTTAGAGCAACCTGTCCTAACCTCTGTTGGAAGAAAATGAGAAATAATCCCTATATGCAAGATAAGACAAATCTAATAGTTGTGTTTGCAAACATCAAATAGCAGTGGGCTAAAGCAGTGCAATAGAAAGCTATCAATTAATTTTGTTGTAACTGTATGCACCTGTGAACGACTCCTTAATTAAAGAGCCACACAGAAATCTCTCACAATCGTATGCCACGCTACTCGCACTTCTGTGACTGTCAATTAGCTGGAGTGGATAGACACAACTGGAAGCATGCCATGTGGACTTCGAATAAAGAGAGAAAGAAAACAGGTAGAACCAGCAGATTTGTGCTCAGAGAAAGGAAGACCCAGAAACAAATATGGGCCATCCTCACTGGGATAAATATCCGTTTCAATAAAACAAGTGAAAGCAGGTCCTCTGTGCTGAAAGGACAGAACTCCCCCACTCACTGGAACAAAGAAAGTGAAGCTTTCATATACAAATATACATCAAAAGGGAAGGCAGAGGGGCATAGGTGCTGCTGATGAATGGGAGCTTAATGTTAGTGCTTTATTTCTGTATTAAAGAGAGCAAAGCGAATCCCTCAGCTAGTTGTCTCCCAAGATAATAATATTCTACCTGTAGGTCTTACCCTACAATTTTACTCTATCCTTGGTTCTTTAGTGTTTTGCAAAACAACTTCAGTGGTGTGCTGAGGGAGAGGACGTTAAGACCTGGGAGAAGAGGATGTCAAGGTTCCCTCTGGAAAAGGAGATGGATGGCTCAAGTTGGAAGTTTCCAGTTGTCAGCTCTGCTCTGCAGTGATTTATTTTGCTAATTGAAGGAAAAGAACTGTGGAGTTATGAGATTGAAAATTGAACGGGCAACATTTGAATTATGATGAAATTATAGCCCACCACTAAAAGCCTCCCTCGTCCTTCGTCATCAGAAGGGACTGACATTGTAGCTGCTCTCAAACAGGTGCTCTGGAGAAAAGTTAAAATGGTTTCTTGAGAAAGTAGACAGCACATTTGGTGTTCACTAAGAAAACTAATAGTACATCTCCCCTGAACCCACAAGAAGACGGCAGATTTTTGAGGGCAAGGGGTGTGCATGTCTTCCTTCTGCCAGTTCTTAATATACAACCTAGAACAACAAACATAAATGAAAAAAAAAATTATGCTATCTCACCTCACTCTTTTGCTTCCTGAGGCTTTGGGAGAGTGAATAATTTATATAATTTATATTTTAGACTGGACACACACACACACACACACACACACACACACACACACATACACAAACAAACACACCAAACTTACCTGAATGAAAGTCAGCCTCACCTAACATAGTAGTTTGCAGCTTAGGCTTCTTTTGCCAGTGACATGATTCAATATCTTTGAACAACCAAGTGTTCACAGATGTCATCTATTTTTATAAAAAGTGCATATAAAACTATATGGCACACACCTTTTCTGACTTTAGCAAAAGGGTACATTTCAAACACAAATAGGAAATAATCTTTCAAAATAATAGCTGAAATTATTGCTAATTACATATCTGTAATAATATCCTACAAGTCTTGTCTGTCATCTGTCTTTGCAAATAAAGTCTTGTTGGGACAAAGCATGCTAATTCTTTTATGTTTTGTCTATGGCTGGTCTCACAATACAATGGAAAGGGTGATTATTATTAGCAGTAGAGACAAAAGGACCTGCAAAGCCTATAATATTTACCATCAGATCTATTACAGAAAAAAGACTACTGACCCCCTGAATAGAGTTGATGTTGATGTGATCACACTTTCTTTAATCTTACAGAATGTCGGTCACTGTGGTGTATCTCATTAGCTCATTAGCATGGTTTATTTTATTACATTGAGACAATATATAGTGTTGATTTGATTTGTATTTTAATCTCAGTTAAAGTTTACAAACTCAGTCTGTTCTTGAGAGATCACTAAGAAACCTCCTTGAAGCCACATGCCTGAGCTGCCAAGTGAAGCCTCTGCTCACTTCCCTATGTATCCAGGAGTAATCTATAATTAACTTCAAAAATAATTTCTGTACAATTGCCATTGTTGAATGTGTGCCTTGCTGTCTGCCTACTGAGCAGGTCTATGTCCCACTCGTTTCAATGCCATGTATGTGTTTTCAGTAAATGCCACATAGTATAGTAGGTGTTGGCTAAATTCTTGTTAAATCAATGAGTGGAAGTCCATGTCTTCTGCATATTCTAGTGTATCAGTCCAGGATGACACAACTAAATAACACAGAGTGGATTGCTTGAAGGGGAATAGTAGGATACAAATGATCTGATAGGAGAAAGGAAAAGGGCAGAGCCTCCTCAGGGAAGGGGTAGTGAGTTAAACATAGGAGAAGGAGGAAATAAGGTTAAAAAAAAAAAAAAACCACAACCCTATTATGTACATAGTTCAGTATATAAGCATACATATATGGTTTTTTACATACATACACAATTTTAATGAACTTTTCTCATCTGGACTGATGCACTCCCTCCAGGAATCAGATATCATGTAACAAAACCCCAATATAGGACATGAGAAGCAGTATTTTGAGTTGTTGGCCAAGGCTATCTAAGAGACTCCCAAAGCATATAGTGTTTTGCTCTTGCCCTTCGCTAGAGATTAAGTGATTAAGTACCTGTTGCTGAAGACACCATGTACTTCAGAAATAGGCTCCAAAGGCCCCTAATCTGAAAATGATCAGGGGACCCACCCCATCCCTGAGAACTAGCTTCATGGCACCAGAAGGCATCGTACAAGCTTCCAAAGATTTCAGGCAACCAATAGTACTAAAGCAGCTGTGATGTCTATGGTCATCAGTGACCAGAATGGCATAGCAACCTCATATGGTACCTTGTAGGTAAACAACTGCACTATAATTGGACTTAAGACCCCATCAATAAGAGGAATATCATGTCTGGTACTGGAAATATTGCTAATTCATCAGTGCTAGTGAAATCATGATTATTACAGGGGACTCTACAACTAATTTTCTAAAACAGCATAATCCCCAACAACCACGTATAAACATTTGTCCTTATACCAAAGATAAGTGTAATCACCACCCCTCATCAACAGAACTTTTCTTCCCAACAGAAAGAGATCACTACAAAAAAACTATAGCCCATCAAAATGAAGAGATATGTAGCTAAAGTTTTCTCCAGTCCTGCCCAGCCCCACAGATCCCACAGCAGCTTATAAAATAATAACTCAGAAGCTTATATTAATTAAAACTGCTCAGCCATTAGCTCAGGCCTACCACTGACTAGCTCTTACATTTAAACTCAGCCCATTTCTGTTAATCTATATGTTTCCACGGCTTCTGTGGCTTTACCTGTGCGCCATTACATGCTGCTCCCTGGATGGTTGGGTTGGCATCTCCTTGACTCAGCCTTTCTCTCCCAGAATTCTCCTTGTCTGTTTATCCCACCTATACTTTCTGCCTGGCTACTGGCCAATTAGCATTTTATTTATCAACCAATCAGAGCAACACATATTCACAGCACAAAGAACATCCCACAGCAGGATATGGAGCCCAGTCCAATGGATATATCTACAAAATACCCCTGCACCTAAGGTTCTGGAAACACTGCAGAAGAGGGGGTTGAGAAATTGGAAGAGCCAGAGGATCAGGGCCTTTGCTGTGGGACTGTATTTCTTAGTAACATCAGAAGCTATACCTGTAGTTTTACCACCATGACTGCCGAAACATGAGCTGAACAAGGAGGACACAAACAAGCTTGCTAAACTGCATGGGGGGAAAATCTCAAGAGGCTTCAACCCTAAATAAAGAACTACAGGCTACTGAGTAAAGCTGAGAGTGGGAGAGGTAGCCCTCCACAAGGAAGAGCACACAAATTGGTTGTCCAGGCCCAGACAGTCAGCCTTGAAAACATACATGCATGTAAATTCATATAGACTCAATAGGTTATATTTAGGAAGATATGTTGAAATTAAAGTACAATCTCAATTTTTCTAAAGTACAGTGTGTTGGCCTTGTTTAGATCCTGATAGAAATAAAACAAATGTTTCTTTTTAAAAATAGAAATTTTCTGAGTACTATGATGCCTACCTGTAATCCCAGAATCTAGGAGGACAGGGAAGAAAGATGAATTCAGGGACAGTCTGGTCTGTATAGTGAGTTCCAACCAGTCTGGACCATGTAAAAGATTCTTTCTCAAGGACAAATAAGTAAAGGCTAGAGATCAATTTTGTCACAGTACTGGATGCTAAAATGTCCAAGATCAAGGTGCCAAAAGGCTTCATTGTCTTTGGTGTCTGGTAAGAGTTCTCATTCTAGCTGAGAACCCTGTAGTTGTTCCCAACATGGTACAAGGGAGAGGAAGGAGGGAGAGAAGGGATAAGAGAATGCAGATGTGTCTTCCCCTTTCCCATCTCATCTTTCTCTCCTCCCTTCCCCTCTACCTTCTTTTTCTTTCTCCTCCTCTTCATTCATATGTTTATTATACATTTTCTTTTCTTTTTCATTTTGTGTTCATAGTTGTGTGTTCATAGTTGTGTGTTCATAGTTGTGTGTTCATAGTTGTGTGGAGTCAGGATTCACCTTCTGTGACCTCATTTACTCTTATTCACCTGCTCCTTTGAGAATTCCATCTGTTTTGTGTAACACGGATTTCAATAGGTCTTATTAATAAAAACAAACCTGGAGCCAGGTATTGGGGCAAATGCTGAAAGATCAGAGAAACAGAACAAGCCACATCCTCATCTTGCCAGTTCCTCAGCTGATTTTGTTTCCTCAGACTGGAAGCCTCTGAGTCCTCATCCAAATGAATCTCAGCTGAAATGTTGCTCAAAAGCCTAAAAGCTTAACCAGGCCCTAGTTCCTGGTCCTCATGCTTTTATACCTTTCTGCTTTCTGCCATCACTTCCTGAGATTAAAGGCTCACTTCCTGGGACTAAAGGCTCATGTCACCATGCCTGTCTGTTTCCAGTGTGGCTTTGAACTCACAGAGCTCAGGATGGATCTCTGCCTTCAGAATGCTAAGATTAAAGGTGTGTATGCCACCATTTTCTGGCCTCTATGTCTATCTAGTGGCTGTTCTGTTCTCTGACCCCAGATAAGTTTATTAGGATGCAATATATATTGAGGGACACAATATATCACCACAGTCTTAAAAGATCACCAAGATATACGGTTCTTCCAAAGAACCTGGGTAAAGAATTGCTTCCAGGAGAAACAGTGCTCCAAAGCAACTGCTCTAGGAAGTTTTCACCTAGCATGGACGGTGGCTTCCCAGTAGCCAGTAGATGGACGCTGTCCATTCAGTTAACTTTCCTCAGCTGATGTATTCTAGCACTTTCCAAGACTACCAAGCTATGTGCAATCAGGATAATTGGTATAGAACGTACACACATAGCTAAGAGGTACAGAAAAAAGTTTCTGTTCAGAAATTCTCAGGTGAGAGTCCATTGACCCTCCTCACCTATTCGCTGTGAGGTCAGCTATCAACAGTTAGCTAGTGATGGTCTCTCATTCTCTTTCAGGCAGCATAGTTGATTGGATAGAGACAGTGATTGTTTCATTAGGAGTACTGTGTTCTCCTACACCTGCTGTACATCCTATCTTCATTTCTTTCCTGTGGGAACTTAGGGGGAATTTTAGGAGGAACTAAGTTCAGTCTATCACCACTAATATCACATATCACAGGGTGATCTGGCTGACCCAACTTCTACTTTCAATCTCCTCTGCCCTGCCATTTATATCCCATTGCTATAAAAGTTGATTTTTCGCTTTAAATTATGATAACCACATGACTGACATCTTTCAATGAGTTGGTTAATATCCTCTTCCTTTCTGTAACATAGAATTGCTATCTCTATATAGTGACGATCTTTGTTGTATGAGGTCTGAAGCTACATGCAAGTTGTTGGAATACTGAAAGTCCTAGATTCACAGTGGTGGGGAAACCTGCATATTGCTAGATTGTGTGGCATGTGATCTGCTTGCCAAATGCACTTCCAGTTGATTTAATCTAGCATACAGGAAGTAACTCTGCTCTAGTGGCTAAAATAGGGACCAACAATAACATTACCTAGCTCTGTATTGAATAAGCCCTTTGTCTCTTAGAATTGAGCTAGATAATTGCTCAAGCTTCCATTGGGTCTAAAATGATGTGACCTTATGGTAAAAATAGTGAAGTAATTGATAAAAAGCCAGAGCATTCCCAAATAATACAGTCATGATTCCTTTAAAGACTTTGTGTGAGATTAATATTATTGTTGGCTTTCTTAATATTTTCAAGTTATCAATAGCATCTTCCTGATTGGCATGTTTTTGAGAGAATTATTTCAAATTTGTACTGTAGCTTCATTTAGAGATAGTGAGGTACTTTGTATAAGCTATAAGAACTGACAAAGAATGTCACAATGTCTGTCCTGTTTTGTTAGTGCTCTCCCATATGTGTCCCTGTGACTCCAATTGACCCTTAAATATACTGTTAAGCACATATTTTAAACATGACAAGATAATCAATAAATCTCATAAATATTGATGTCCCAGGGAGGAACTGCATCTTCTGCTAGAGATCAGAATGTGGAGGGAAGCATCCACCTAGTCATTCTTCAAAAGTCCTGGAGAGAAAGCCACTGTCACATTATTTTTGCTTTCTTACTATGTCATTACAGACTTTGTCAAGGATGCCTGTCAGGCACTTGTACCAACAATGTTTTGAAGCCATGACATCATTTTGACAGTAATTTCCATTTTTTCCATTATTCCATAGGAAGCCCCTCACATCTCCTGTTTTATGGCAACCATTTTACTGTCTAAGAACTCAGACATCAACTCTGTGTGTGTTGCTCCCATAAAAAAAAAATACTGAGAAAAAAAGACAGGTGGCTTGTTAATTAATGTGCTAAGGACTAGAGTAATCTTTGTATATGCTAGTAATATGCTAGAAGGTGATTGAACTGGCTCCCCCTTTAAGTTCCTGCTTAATGGCACCCCCATTTTTCAATCTCTTAATAGCACCAGCCCTGTGGAAGGAAATCCTTGGCCTCTCCCAATGCATTCATTTGCAGGAATAACATCAGTGTGAGTGATATAAAACAGTGGAAGCTGGTGATTTCTCAGTGCTCTTTAGACTGTCAGCTTCTTCCTCCTACTCATTCACACTTACAGTAAGTGGTTACACTAAAATCTTTCAGCTTATTGATGTCTCCTTCATCCTTCACTGCATGTTTGCATCTGGCTCCATCAGAATGGATGGTATCACACGTATCTACATGCTGCAAGGAAGTCAAGGAAGTATGAACCACATTCATCCTTGGAGATTGGGGATGTCACAAACCTTTCCTGGTCTTTGAGCAGGACCTTTTCCATTGGGTAATCTACGCCCAGGTGCATACGATATAACAATTTGGGACAGAGATGTCGTAGAAAAGAAAACTAGAACAAACCTCACAGCCCCAAGAGTTAGAACTGAGTTAGGATATTTAAAATGTTTCTGTGACAAATTTAAAAACCTTTGATACCTAAGGAGCACACAGTCATCACAATCATGATGCACGTAGATTCTGGAGCTAGTTTCTCTCAGTGCAAGCTTAGTTCTGTTATTTACAAGCATTGTGAACTAAAGACAGATTACTCACCCTCTGTGTCTCTTATGGAAATAGCATTAATTATAGTGTATTACCTCATAAGGTGGTTAACAATGCATTAGTATATAAGGTGTTTAAAATAGTAACCTGCACTGTGTAAGTGCTTATTCAGTAAATATTAAATATAATTAGAAATGGTAATTTTTAAAAATCACTTTTTAGCTGTACTTTCTTTTTAGGGGTAATTATTGAAGCAAATACTCTCAGCTACCAAGCAGAATCTAGCCAAATCCTCTTCCTATAAGCTGATGGCTTGTGATACTCATGTCTGTTTGGCTAGGTTGAACCACACTGCTCTGAATTGCTTTCTCTTGTAGGTTTCTGGTTAGACTAATCCAAGAAGACCATATTTAATAATATTATTTATTTTGACTTTATGCATGTTGGCGTTTTGTCTGCACATATGAAAGTGTACTGCCTACCTTCCAGGTACCCTTGTAGGACAGAAGCGGGAGCTGGATCTCTTGGGAGTGGAGTTACAGTTGTGAGTGCCATGCAGGTGCTGGAAATTGAATCCTGGTCCTCTTCAAGAGCATCAGGGTACTCTGAACCGCTAAGACATCTATCTCCCCAACGTCAAGCAAGACACTCTTTCAGAATAGGGGGCAGAGGAGAGGGAGGCAGCCATTTGTAGCATGCTTACCTCTCCTAGATATTAACCTGTAGATTAGTCTAAATGCTTCTGTGAAAGGGCTTGGCAGTTATAATTAAAAACACTTAATCATCTGATCTCAAGTCAATAAAGACAGTCAGATTGCCCTCAGCTCACCTCTCAGTCTTATCTTTCTCTCATTAGCAATTTTGGCAGCGTATGTCATAATTTGTTTTCGTCAATTTTTGTTTTCCTTCACTGATCCCAACTCTCTTGGTTTCCTCACCAGCAGTGCACAATGTTGAAATAAATTGAAGACCTTCACATGAGTCTAAGAACTTTCCTGAATCTGACCTCTAATTTATGTTTTTGGTTTTTTTTTTCTTGACATTCTTGCTTGCTGGAGACCTTCTCTGCTAGATAAACTGCATCAATACTTCTGCTTGCGTGGTTGTCATGATTCTGCTCATGATCCCCCTTGCTCTATTACCAGCCTGCCTGATTCCCTTGCCTTCCCCTCTGCCTTTCTTTCTGCTTCCATTCCTGTCTGTCTTCTTCCCTCCTTTCCACTATTCTGCCCTCCCTGTCTATGTACTGAAAGGCTTACTTATGCATTCTATGTATTGTCATATAGCATTTCTTCACAAGATAGCTGCCTGCCATCTTTTTCTTCTAGTTATGTTTTTCTAACTGAACTCTGACTGATAAATGAGCCTTTCTGAATTTTGGTGAAGAATTCTACACGGCAGAGGTAGCTTAAAACTCAAATCCCAACTTTGAGATGTTTAACTCACAGTGTGGCTAAGAATCATAAGACTCTTTTAAAGGAATTGCATGGAGAGAGAGAATTCAGTGGCCACATTGGCTATGACTGAACATACACGATACCTGTAGTTAATTATTTGAAGATTAGGAGTTGGCGACATAGGTGGCAGTAAAGGTGAGAACAATGTGGGAAAAGTAACATTTGAGAAGGAAGTGTGGGATAATCGATTAAATTATATTCAGAGTAGCGCAGAATGAAAGACACATGCTTGAAGAAGACAAGACCTAGTAAAACAGATTTTAAATCAAGGAAAAAGAAGGAACAAAAAAATGTCAATATAAAAAATACATACAGGCAACACTGGACTCAGGTCGTATTTATATATTGATTCATTGACATGTATATTTCATTTATGCATATATGTAACAAATATGGAGGGAGAGGATTTGACATGTGAAGGGAAGGAAGAAGGAGTGAATATCAGCAAACACAGAAAAGTTTAGTAATACCTAACTTCAAAGTTGTTTGTTTAGCATACAAAACAAATTCAACTTTAACTCATTCCCTAGTACACATTCCTCTCTGTGTGTGTTTATCTTATTTTAAATTACTTTTAACTCTTACTACAGACGCAGTATCTACAGAATGTAGGATAGTGTCTCAGAAAGAATAGGGGAAGACCAGCAAGTTCATTTTTAGCACAATAAATATTTTCTTGCTGTTTGAAGTTAAATATATGCTAATCATGAAAAAAGGAAAAAAAATATTTAAGACCAAATCTTACCAATAATCTTAATCACACAGATGCTGAGTCAGCTAATAAATTCAAAATCCAGACTATGGTTCATCTTATTGTAGGTTTTCATGGATGCTAGAAAATAAAAACAGTATTAATAGCTACCTTTGGTGTGCATTTATAACTTTAATAAAGACTCTGATGTTTATTACCTACTAAGGAGGACCTCAAAGGAGCACTAGAGCTGTGTCTACCTAAGCTTCAAGTCTTAGATAAGAATTAACAAGACTCACAGGAAATAAACTAACCTGTCTACCAAGCCATAGGCAAGTATAACAGTAAGTATGTAGGCAGAGCAAATTACATGCAGGTATAATTGCAAAGTAGTGGTTCTATGTTATTACAAATATGCACAGCACACATATGCATCCATACATATTGAGTTGCTTTCCTCTGAGAAATCAAGGTTGAAATCTTTGCAACTGCTATAATGAATTTTCATGTCATATAACTTATGCACATTTTCCTCTAGGTATTATTTTCTGTGAAAGATTATGTTATTTTATTAAGTAAAAATAATTTTTTGACTAAAATAAAAAGACCAAAGGCTCAAAATGAATTCTTATTGTTTTGCCAAATTCTCATTTGCCTTGAAAATGTTATAAATCAAGCATTTATTAAATGCTTTAAGTTTTATAACTAATTTGAAAATTGATATTGAATATATTTTTAAACTTAAATTATTGAAATAAAAGCCAGTTTCCATTTAAATGTATAAATTTTCTAGATATTCTTTGACATACTCAAACTGTAACGCACTCTTGTGTTTCACACTTCAAAAAAAAAAAGACTTAAAAATAAAACTTAAAGAAGTAATCAAGGATAATATTGGCAACAGAAAGAACACAAGATATGAGAGCTCTGACAACATTCTATTAACAAGCCACATGATCTAGTTAATGAAGTAACTGCAATGATTGTTTTGGACAGAGGCGGTTTACACATGCCTTCTTCAATGAATGAATTACCCAATGTCTCCTTTATGTACAAAACCCTGGCCTGAATCAAGCTTATCACCAAGCCCTTCAAAATAAATGAGTCACAACCTACTCCCCTACTCACCAACACATGGGAACTGGTAGAGCAGAGCCAGAAAGACAAAGCATGGTGGAAAGTCAATTCTTCCTGGGATGTGGATCTGCAAATCTCTATAAAGATCTGTTGTACCTTGCTCAGCCTTGATGCAGGGAGGAGGGCCTTGGTCCTGCCTCAACTTGATAAGCCAGACTTTATTGACTCCCCTGGGAAGTCTTACCCTGTCTGAGGAATGGATGGGGGATGGGGGGAGAGGAGGGAGAGCGGCAGGAAGGGAGGGAGGGGAATTGCAGTTGGTATGTAAAATGAAAAAAAAAAACCTTTTAAATGAAAAAAATAAAATCTGTTGTCCAGAAGCTTGATCTTGTGGCTCACTCTTCCTGGTGAGAAGGAGTTTGTGACTGGCATTTCAAATAGTAAATTTTTGTTAATGTTTCCTTCATTCTTCACACTTATTTTTCATCCTTATGTTTCATTATTCAAAAATTATTGGCTGTTGGTATATATTTACAGTCACTATAAATTTACCTGGAGACAAAGATGACTCTAAGATGAATTACATATTAATTGGTTTGTTTATGATATGAAGAGTCATTCAATCCATTTGAAGAATACAAAAGATGAAAAACATTCCATTCCATTGTAATGGCTGGAGAATGTGTTGCAGTAACAAGACAATATACAGGATTGTACCATTTCCAGACACTTCCTTTTTTTTCCCTCAGTGTCAGGATACCTCTGCTTTGGGTTCACCAAAACCTGATACAAATTACTGAAATTTAGTTCAAAACATTTCAAAAATAATATTAAGTTTGTAGAGGATGGAATGTAGCATGACTGAAGTAAGGGTTCCTAAAGATATGAACAAGAAAGAAATGTACTTATTTAGTCACTCAGCAACTATTAATTGATCTCTGAGTATATGCCAGGCACTTTCATGAACAGTCAAGAGATAAAGGCAGGAGAGAAAGCCAGGGCCTGTCCTCCAGAAAACAGCTCTGGTAGAATAGGTATAAGAATGTTGTTGTGATAGTTTGGCTCTACAGTGTCCCCTAAAGACCCACATGCTAAAGACATAGCTTGTATCTTTTTTCTATTAAGATGAGATGTGGAAGAACCTCTAAGAGGTGATGCTTAATGGGAGGCATGATCCATGACATGTGTGTGGAGGCAGGAGAAGAACTATTGAGACATGGTTATCTCCTCCCACTGTTGAATCCAACACCAAATTCAGATCTTCAGGTTTGGACATCAGATGCCTGTGTCTGCTGAGCTCTCTTACCATTCTCTTTTCTCTCCCTTTAACTTCCTGTTCAGAGATGAGTTGTTTTGCTACAGCACAAGTTTCAGCCACCATGTGCTGCTTTAGGTTGAAAACAACAGTGTTGAGGGACAAATTTGCAAATGGATTATCTCAGCTTTACAGTGGCTAAAAGTGAACAGACACAATGTTCAGTAACAAGACAATTATTCTTAAGGATGGTGTTTATAAAAGAAGAATGCATATACTAAAGCAAATAGGTCACATGATGAGGCAATTAAAAAAAGAATATAAAGTGACTTTGAGGCAAGGAGTTTGGAGACATCAGGATATGTCAAATCCATCTTTCTAAAATATCACATTGTCATAATTTATCTGACGTACCCATTCTAGATGTCAGTTGTCCATTGAGAACTTGAAACTTTCAAGGTAAGAGAGACTTCAGTGGAGAATAATGTTCAATTTTGATTAGTTCCAACATTTAGCAAGAACATTCACCCATATCCATCCCCTCAAATAATGGGTCACCCCTGTATGTGTTCCTCAAAAACTGCACATAGATGGTAGGAACCATATTACAGACAAGGAAAATTGTCCTCTAAGTATTAAGTACTGGAACTCTGGTCATTGACATCAGTGCTACTCATGGAATGGCAGATCACACAGCAACTTCGGTGGTCCCACCACTTTGTACCGCAGAAGTGCCCTTGCCCTGTGCCTGAACAGATGTCCAAGGAACTTAAAGGTCTTCCAGTTTCTCTCTGCCTCCCCCTCCATTTTAGAAACTATACACTGAAGATCAAGACTTTTTACAAAACAATGGAAATTAGAAAGTTCCTGAGCATGCCCAGAGCAAGAGATCAGAAATGAATCTAAAAAGAATATATTTACATCTCAGACTGATCCTCAGCATAATGGCAACCTACAATTTCTTTTAAAGCAGTCAGTGGTAAGAAAGGAAGAGTATAGTGGTATTGTGTTCTGCAAAATAAACTTATCTGGGGTCAGAGAATAGAACAGCCACTAGATAAAGTGGCTAGAAAATGGTGGTACTCAAGCCTTTAATCCTAGCATTCCAGAGGCAGAAATCCGTCTGGATCTCTGTGAGTTCAAGGCCTCATTGGAAACAGACAGGCACGGTGACACATGCTTTTAATCCCAGAAAGTGAGCTTTTAATCCCAGGAAGTGAGGGCACAAAGCAGAAAGGTATATAAGGCGTGAAAACCAGGAACTAGGCTGGTTAAGCATTCAGGCTTTTGAGAAGCAGTTCAGCTGAGATTAATTTGGATAAGGACTCAGAAGCTTCCAGTCTGAGGAAACAGTATCAGATCAACTGAGGAACTGGCGAGGTGAGATATCTGTGGCTTGTTCTGCTTCTCTGATCTTCCAACATTCACCCCAATACCTGGCTCAGGCTTGTTTTATTAATAAGATCTTTTAAGATTTATGCTACAGAAGAGAATTATCTTCCTAGGGTTATCATATTATTACATTCAGTTTATATGGAAAACTAATATGCCATATGTCCTATATTGCTTTCTGTTGCTATGATCAATACCATGACCAAAAGAATGTGGTGAGGAAAGTGTTCATTTGGCTTGCATTTCCTGAAGTCTATCATTGGGTGAGTCAGGACAGGAACTCAATAAGGAGCAAAGAGCTTGGTTTCTTATGTACTCCAGGACCCCCTCACATGAGATAGTAAGGACCACAGTGGGCTAGACCTCCCTATATCCATCTGCCATCCAAAAATGCCCCACATAAATACCCATAGGGACTTTCCTATATCCATCAGCCATCCAAAGATGCCCCACAAACATTCCCATAGAGACTTTCCTATATCCATCAACCATTCAAAAACAAAAAAACAAAAAACCCTACAGATTGGTTGAGGCAATCTGGTCCTAAGTGAGACTCAATCACACAGTATTGGGCTATGTCAAGTAGACAATGGAAGCTATCTATGAAAGAATACACTAATCCCTCACCTCAAAAAAAACAAATAACGCTGCCTTTAATCCCAATACTCTTGAGGCAGAGCTAGGCAGATCTCTGTGAATTCGAGGCCAGCCTGATCTACAGAGTGAGACCCATGACAGGCACCAAAACAACACAGAGAAACAATTGTCTCAAAATAAAAATCAATTAATCAATCAATCAATCAATCAATCAATGAAAATGGCAAGCTAGAAAACATGGTCTAGTAGAGGGAGAAAATGAACCAAGAAAAACTGCCCTGAACAGTTTTGATTGCCAATTTATTAAATAGATATTTAAAATATAACTTTAAATATAATGAGTACAAGCATATAGAAAGATATTGAAAAAGCAAAGATCATCTATGAAAAAAACTTGAACTACCAGTAAAGAAATATAAGTCAAAAGGAGGAAAGAAAAGAAAAAAAAGTTAATTCTGAATTAAAAATTAAATATCCCCAGCCTGGAGGTGGTAGTGCATGCCTTTAATCTTAGCACTTGGGAGGGAGGCAGAGGCAGGTGGATCTCTCTTGGTTCCAGGCCAGCCTGGTCTGCAGAGTGAGTTCTAGGACTTTCAGTACTTTTTCACAGACACCCTGTCTTGAAAAATAAAACCAAAACAAAACAAAAATTTAAATAGCCCCAAGAACTGACAATTGGGATTACAAGAAATACAAAAGCTACTGCACAGCACAGACAGCATCAGCAGAACAAATGGCCTGCACACGGGTGGGACTATGCCAGGTACACCCCGAAAGGGGAGAAAGTGATGCTGAGGAAGTGAGGCGATGGTAACAACACATGGAACATGAACACGGAAAAGAAGCTATTAGGAGGGGGAATCTATGGACGTGACAGACAGACACAAGCTTTGCTTGCAAATGACAGGCTGATGCTAATAGTGGGCATACTAATTAAAAACAAATAATAAAAGTAAAGCTATTATAACTGAAAGAAAACTTTCATTGCAAGAATTGAAAGACAATTTTGAATAAACAGAGGGGTGGGAATCATTTTGAAGATGAAGCAATGGGAAACTGGTGAGTTGAAGGGACAGAAATAAAAAAACTATTTAGTATAAATGGAGGCTAAGGGAACTGGGGGAGCCTCTGGGACACTTTAACATACATTCTGGGTAAGAGAAGAAAGAAAAAAAAAAGTGTACGAAGAGAATTGTTTTAAAGTGACTTAAAACTTTCCAGATTTGAATACTTTAATATAAATGTTGCAAAATTCAGCAAACTTCAATGGGATAAATTAAAAGAGACCTACACCATAGCACATTATAATTATGTTGTTAAAAGCTTTTTGAAACAAGCAAGAAGTGACTTATCACTAACAAGGAATCTTTGATCAGACTGCCAAAAATTTTTCATCAGAAATTTTGGAGACAAGAAGTCAGTGGACTAACAGCTGAAAACAAAATCAGAAAACAAACTCATGTCAGTGTTTGAAGAATCCTATATTTAGCAAAACCATCCTTTAAAAGAAGAAAAAAAATGTTGACATATGCCAAGACAAATAAAAGCAGAACTTCACTGTGAGTTCTACCAGCAGAGAACACTAAAGGGAGTCAGTCCTGCAAAAAAAAAGTACACACTAGGGTAACTTGGGGGTTAGAAAGAAACAAACGTTTCGTAAATGCAAGCACATGCCCATTATGAACACTAATATTATAATGATATGTAAATCAGCTTTGTGTTGTCTATAAAATTTAACAGATTAATGTATTAAAATAATATCTCATATTTTGGACATAATATACATAGATGTAATTTTGTGAAGCCGGCAATGGAAAGTGGCTGGGATCTAGCTGTTAAAGGGGGGCAGATTTTTATGTTGTTGGTGCTGCACTTGTATAGATTCAAATTAGAGTGGTGTACACTTAGGATGTTAAATTTAGTTTCTATGATATCCAGAAAGAATGTAAATTAGAAATAGATAGTAGGAAATGATAAATTAAGTGTTTCATTTAAAAATTAAACAAAAAAATGTAATGTAAGAGACTAAGGGTAAACAGCTTTATAACATGAAAAACAAGTAGGAAGTGATAAAGTCACTCCTTGTTAGTAGTTATTTCAAATGTAAACAGATTACAGTCTTCTATTAAAAAGCAGATAATACCAGGAAAGGCGCAAAGCTACACAGAGAAGCCCTGTCTCGAAAAAAAAAAAAAAAAAAAAAAGCAGGTAATAGTAGGATGGATTTAAAATTTTAATCTAGCTCTGCTGTTTTCACACTGATAGACTTGGTAAGGTACAAGTTCCTTGAACATGAAAGCATAGAAAGGTTATTCCATGCAATGAGATCACACATGGAAATAATACTATTAATTCAAAAAAATATTTAAAAAACAAATGAAGAGATGCTGAGCTGTGCACAGTAAATGATGTTCTAGTGCAACAGGAACATAGAACAATTAATAGCATTCAAGTATATAAGGCAAAATTGACAGAAATTGAAGCATAGAGTTCTGCAATTGAAATTGGAAGTTTTGATACTTTAAAAATGGATAAAATAACCAAAAAGCACTTTACAGTGAAGGTTCTTATTTAATTAGCAATGGAATGAATGTTTGCTTCATATCTTTCCAGGAAAGACCATAAGTTGGGCAACAAATTGAGTCTCAATAGAATTTAAAATACAGATCTACAATGTAACTTATCAGATCATGTTGGGATGAAATAAAGAGCAGCATTATGAAAGTGAGAAAATTCATGAGTTTATCGGCATTAAGTAGCAATCTTTTAAGTTGTTTTGGTATTTGTTTTTAAAGACAGAGTTTTGCTATCAATCCGAAGATGACCTCAAACTCATTATGTGACTCAGGCTGTCCTGAAAATTGCAATCTTGCACATTCTCCTGTGTGCTGGATTACAAGCCTGTGCCACCATATCAATAAGTAAAAAACATGTCCTCACACAGCCAGGAATCAAAATGGAAATTTTAAGACAGACTTAGAGATGAAGGAGAATTTATATCTGAAATACCATAAGGTATCTGGCAGTGGAAGCAGCTCTGACGGGGGATTCACATCTCTAAACACACAGTAACACAGGGAAGACCTCAACTTCATAACTTCACTTTGCAAATTGTTCCCTGGTAAGAGAAAAACACACTACACTAAAAGTTGAAAAGAAAAGGATGGAAAAATATAGATTGGAACAATGACAAATGGAATTGGAGCTAGAAAAATAATAGGGAATAAAGAAATACAGCAAAAGATAATTCTTTGAGAAGCTCTACAGAATCAGTACAATTGGAAATAAGTGAAATTTTAAAAGAGAAAAGGCTAAAAGAAAAAGAAAAACGAAGATGTTGCTACCAACTCCAAAGAAACAAAGGCTCATAAGAGAGTGTAAAAAAAAAAGGATGACTTAGATAAAACTGACAAAAACCTGCTGACACTAACCCACTAAGAAATAGAAAAATCTTAAATGACTTATATATAATAAGAAAATTGAATCAGGGACACCGAGATGGCTCAGCCAGTAAATAAAGTTGCTTGTTGTTGAAATTTGGAGGACTGAGTTTGCTCCCTGGGTCACATGTGAAGGTGGGCAGAGTGAGCCAACCCCACTAAGTTGTACTTTGACACCCACAAGCCCATCCCCCACATCATGTATCTATGCACACACACAATAAAAGTAAATTCAATCTTAAAAAGATCGAATCATTAATAGAAAATGCATTGGACATTTCTTGATTTGATGGCTTCACTTGTATCATGCATCAAAGGAACTAAGGTCCGCCCTTCCCAGATTTCTAAAAAATTAAGGCCAATATTTTTATTGGAAAGGGAAGTTCTAGGTTTGCAGTCTTTCAGCTTCTGCTGGGTCACATACACTAGCCTTTGGCCTAGAACACTTGCTTACCATAGTACCTATGTTGAACTCATTGCTTCATGTAGGAATGCCTTCTCCATTGCACGTTCAGAGTGTACTCTTAGGTTCTGCTTAGGCATTCCTGTCAATGGTCCTAAATAATATTCCTTATTTTTGCATTTCAAACTCCACTGATTGGGACGGTGCCTTTACTTGCTACAGAAGAGGGGTATATATAGGCCATTTGCTCTAGATTAGCTGCCACAGACATGTTTGACCTAGCAAGTAAATGCTTGCGCAATCAGATCTAATGCTACCATCATTTCTCTACTGCGTGTTTAAGTTCTAGAGTGATGCTTTCAGTTTGGCACTGTCAAGTTAGAGCAAGAAGTATTGTGTATGATTGTTTATACTTCCTTCCTAGTCCTAGAGAGTGACATTATCATAATCTTTGCTAACTCCACGTAGCTGAGTCCCTTCAGCACTGGTGAAAAATGCATGGTATTCTCATCAACAATTACTCTTATAGAAAGCTAACAAAGACACCACACGAAAACTACAGATAAATATTCCTTTTGTACATTGATTTAAAAGTACTAGAAATAGACACCATTAAAGGGTTACATAGTATCACTATATGAACATTATTACCAGAAGGGAAATAAGGTTCATCATACAAAAGTCAGTCAGTATAATACACCAGAATAACACAATGAAGGAGGGGAAAAAAAAAAACAAAAAAACAAACAACAACAACAAAACAACCAGCACAATCACCTTAATTTCTTCAGGAAAAACATCTTTTTCCCTCCAAAACAATATCCTCTCATCATAAAAACTCTCAACCCTAACCAAAGCCGGAGGCAGGTGGGAGAGCTGGTCCTGCCCCTCATCAGCTGCAGGACTCAGGGGAGTGGCCCACACCTTGGCAACACAGTAGAGCTGACCTTTAAGGCAGGTCTGGAGGATCTGACCCTGAGGGTATGAAAGCAGGAGAACTGGTCCCGCCCCTTGCTCTTCCCTGAAAAGGGTGAATTTTCCAGGACAAAGCAGGAGAGCTCACTGTGGTGTTGGTGAGGACAAGGGAGAGCTGGCCAGCTGACAAATCCTGCAACTACCCAGGCCCAGAATCAGGGTTATGTGTTGACCCACTCCAATGTATATTCCATCTGTGATCTGCTGTAGCACGTGAAGGGGCCAGTCCTGGCACACCCAAAGCTGTCCACAACACAGGGCAACAGCAGGATAACCAAGAGGAACTCCAGTGAGGGCCTAGTATTGATAGTGTACCAGAAACCAGAGGCCTCGAACCAGACCAATGACCCTCTGCAATAAACACTTGCAGGTAAAGATATATGGACAAAAGGGTTTACTGCGTGACTCATTGGGTCTCACCACAGCTTGTGAGACTCATATTTGTTTTCCTTCTCTTCTTTTTTCTTTTATTTTATTTGGGGGAGGGGAGCTTGCAAGGGCAGAGAGTGGATATGAAGAGATGGGGGAAATGAATGGGATGAAGATGCATGATGTAAAAGACAAAAAAGAATAAATAAAAATATGTCCATTTAAGCCGGGCGGTGGTCACGCACGCATTTAATCCCAGCACTCGGCGGCAGAGGCAGGCAGATCTCTGTGAGTTCCCTTTGTAGATGATATAAATCAGCTGCAGAAAGCTCCAAAAAGCAATACACAAAACAAAGACTCCTAGAACTAACACGGACAGGAACGAGATAAACGGCAACACACACACACACACACACACACACACACACACACACATCTGTGGAACTTCTATACAGTAAAAAGAAAGAATTAGAAAAAAATTAGGAAAATAGCTCAGATTTTAATATACCAATGAGAATAAAATCCTCGGAAATAAAGTTAAACAAGGAGAAAAAAGACTTGATCAATTAAAAAGTGAAGATTATTTATGAAGGAAAATGAAGGTATCACAGACAAAATGAAATCCTGTATTCATGAAATAGAAAACTTAACACTGTTAAGGGTGGTTTTCAGGGTAAATGAATTATCCCAATGAGTTAGCCAAAATAATGCAATTGCTGTCAAAATCTTGACTGTGTTTTTCATAGACATAGAGAGAAGAATGAGACAACTCATAAATAATCTTAAGAGTCTACAGAACATAAACAAACATATGCAGAGTCACAGTAACAAAGCATGATAGACCTGTCATGAAGGCTGCTAGGTAGACTGATGAAACAGAACACAGTAAAGAAATTAACCTCTGAATCCACGGCCAGTTTTTTTTTTCTCCTTTTTTTAAAAATTATATTTGTGTTTTAATTTTACACATCAGCCATGGGTTCCCCTGTCCTCCCCACTCCTGCCCCACCTTCCCCCCAGCCCCGCCCTTCCATTCCCATGTCCTCCAGGGCCAAGACTCTCCTGGGGATTCATTTAAACCTGGTAGATTCAGTACAGGCAGGTCCTGTCCCCTCCTTCCAGGCTGAGCAAAGTGTCCCTGTATAAGCCCAAGGTTCCAAACAGCCGGCTCATGCACTAAGGACAGATCCTGGTCCCACAGCCTGGATGCCTCCCAAACAGTTCAAGCTATTCAATTGTCTCTCTTATCCAGAGGGCCTGATCCAGTTGGGGGATCCATAGCTTTTGGTTCATAATTCATGTGTTTCCATTAGTTTGGCTATTTGTCCCTGTGCTTTTCCAATCTTGGTCTCAACAATTCACACTCTTACAGTCCCTCCTCTTTCTCGACAATTGGAGTCCTATAGCTCCACCTGGGGCCTGGCTGTGGATCTCTGCATCCACTTCCATCAGTTATTGGATGAGAAGGTCAAACAGTTTTCAATAAGGATGCCATTACCTACCATTCAACGGAAAAAGGGAAGTCTACCAACAAATTGCTCTGAGGAAAAGGGATATCTACTTGTTTATAAAAGATGTATGACCTTATAGTGCACAAAATCAGCTCAAAATGGATCCAAGCTTTACATGCAATTCCTAGAACTATAAAAGTCTTAGAAGAAATCGTGAGGCAAAAGGCCTACAACACTGGATTTGACAATTATGCCCTGAGTACGATACCAACTGATCAGAAAATAAGAGGAAAAATTAACAAATTGGATCATATGGAAGAGTTAAGAACTTGGTTTATGCAAGTCCAAATACTCCAGCAGAGTGAACAGATAACCCATGGGAGAGAAAAATGCCAGTCAATACTATATCTTAAAAATTAATATCTAAAAGTATATAGTTTCTAAATAACAAAATACATTACCACATTTTAAAAACAGGCAAAAGATTTCAATAAACATTGAATAACAATAGCTGAATAACCAATAAAATCATAAAAGAACAGAACAAGGTACAGTAAGACAAGATGGAAGCCTGCTCTTTTCTGAGGAAAGAAATAGAGGGCATTGTATCTGAGGGAGAGGAGAGGTGTGGGGGGCACTGGGAGGGGTGAAGGGAGGGAAAATTGCAGTCAGGATGTATTATATGAGAGAAGAATCTATTTTTCAATAAAAATTTAAAACGGAAAAAAGATCTTAAAAGAAGCTCAACATTACAAATAAAGACCTTCAAATCAAAACTATAATGAGATGCAACCATATCTGTTAGGAAGACTACTTTCAAAATTAGCAATTATTGGTGAAGATGAGAAAGATTGGAACCCTTATACACTGTAGTTTGGAATGTGAAATATGGAGCACATTCAGTAGAAAAATGACATGATAGATCCTCAAAACATTAAAAATATAATTGCCAAACACTTCAGCAATTCCTGAAATGTCACCTCTCTATCTCATAAACCGAGGCACCTCTAGCAAAGGTTATTACACATTAACAAAAGCACACACATATATTTAATATGTTTCACATGCAAAGGGCCTTCAAAACTGAAGACCTAAAAGTACAGAGAAAAGTGAATTTTTTATTTTAGGTTTTATGAGGAATATATAGTTATCTGGACATAGATTGGACAAAATATATGATCCAGTTGTAATGATCTAGAATGAAACAAGTAAGGACTGTTTGTTCATACCCATTTGTATTTCTGTTTTCGTTCCTTCCTTCTGGGTGTAGGCAGGAACCTTCTGTAATGAGAGTCATAAGATATACATTACAGGAAGTTCAGAGAATTATTTTATCTGCTGACAGACAGAATGGTGAGATGTTCTGTCTGTAAGCATTTTCACGGATGTTCAGAGAACATATTTTGAGGTGTCCTGTTCTGAATTTTGTTATTATATAGCCATAAAAATTGAAAACACAGTCTCCTAAAGATGTTTTTATCTCTATTGACAGCAACATTATTTACAACAGCAAGCATCACAATCCACCATCTACTAACAAAAGAAAGTTTAAGCTAAATAAGGTATATACAGTGCAATATTGCCAGCCTTAAGAAGAAGAACATTTTAGTACACACTATGTACATAAAAATTGAGGATGTAATGCTAATAAGCTATTCACCCAAAGACAAATACTATATGTTTTCACTTAAAAGCAGACGCTCTAGAGCATTGGTTCTCAACCTGTGAGTTGCAACCCCTTGGAGGGTGGTCGTATACCAAGTATTCTGCACATCAGATAATTATGTCCCAATTCATAACAGTAACAAAATTACAGTTATGAAGTAGCAGTGAAATAATTTTATGGTTGGGGGTCAGCACAGCGTGAGGAACTGGGCTGAAGGTTGCAGCATTAGGAAGGTTGAGAAGCACTGCTCTAGAGAGTGGAATAGTGGTTGTTGGGTCTGGAGGCAGAGTGATGGGGAAGTTATTAATTAATGAGTAGGTACCAAGTTTCACTGTTGCAAGTTGAAAATATTTCAGGAGTTGTTGGTGTTTGTTCAGGAATGTGAATGCCCTTAAAGCCACTTTTTCAAATAATTAAGATAGTAAGCTTTAAAAATTGTGCTCCTCAGGGAAGAACAGACCAGCTGCTTTTCCAATACCACATGGTCAGCCCTGAAAACATACATACAAGTAATATTATATAGACTGAGCAGGTTGTACTTAAGTTTTTAGGAAGATATATGTAAATACTTATATATGTGTAGTGACAATTAGAGAGAAGAAGAGGCCATGCATTTGAACTAGAGCAAGAATAGGGGTATGGAAGGGTTTGGAGAGTGGAAAGGGAAGGGGAAATGGTGTTATAATCTCAAAACACAAAAGACATACTTTTTTGAGGAGGGGGTTTTGAGACAGGGTTTCTCTAAGTAGCCCTGGCTATCCTGAAACTCACTCTGTAAGCCAGGCTGGCCTTGAACCCACAGAGATCCATCTGCCTCTGCCTTCCCAGTGCTTGGATTAAAGGCATGCACTACCACACCTGGCAAATAAACACTGCTTAAAAATATAAAAAAGGCTGGGCGGTGGTGACTCACGCCTTAAATCCCAGCATTCGGAAGGCAGAGACAGGCGGATCTCTGTGAGTTCGAGGTCAGCCTGGGCTACAGAGTGAGTTACAGGACAGCATCCAAAGCTACACAAAGAAACCCTGTCTCAAAAAACAAAAAAACAAAATCCAAAAAACAAACAAACAAAAAAAAAAGATTTAAAAAAATGGGACGTCTCTTATGATTTTGTAATGTTCATTCTTAATATTTGTTCAAATATCCGTCCTGAAGATAAAGAAGTGAGGTGTCAGAAGCAAAAGCATTCAGTCTGGGATGGGAGAGACTGAGTAAAGTGGAGAGTGCCTTTTCACACAGAAGCTTTCTAAGCAATCAGCAAATAGAAACGTGGCTCCAGAGGAGACATGAGTGACTAGATGTACAGAACATCATTAAACTTAATTATCAGAGACGGAAGAAATCCCCTTAGGTCATCAAGAAAATAATCAAATGTAGCAAAAAGAAAAGACTTTTGGACCAAATATGTACTCATTCAGAAAGGCTCATTTTGCCACTTGAGTGCAAAGAATTTGCCATGTAAATACACATACTTGATTTCCTCCACAAATAGTAAATACCAAATGCCACAAAGGCCAAATACGGATACTATGTGTCTTAGATATTCTTTGAACATTGTTAATTAAGAAGTTAAGGCAGATAATGAACCTCAATTTTCTGTTTCTTCATGCAATTGAAGGTGATAACACCAGGGCCATTTGAAGTATTGAACAGACCTTGCGTTTATTATTCCCCAAGCATGCAGAGGTAAAATTCTATTTTAAATATTGATTGACACAGCTCAATTCTGATGGCAGCCTCTGAATTATCACTGTTTCTATAGTCAAGAACACAAGTTACCTGAATCAGAACTCTACAGAGCAGGGAAATCTCCCTCTTGCAAGGACTCTGGCAGTGCTGCTGCCAATGCAGACCAATCAAGTTATAATGGGTTCTAATTAGCACTCCTCAAGCTGTTAAATTCTTTACCTGCAGCTGAACGGCAGTTTAAAAGGTGTGAAATTTTTACTTTCCTTTGAAAACATCACAGAGTTATTTTTTTTTCCTAATCTCTTTCTTATATCTTAAAGTCCTTAGAAAGAACAAAAGTATAAGGAGAAAAGATGGTTGAGATGTGAAAGGTTGTTATTATATATTTTTTTAATCTTTGGGGATCATAGGATACCTGTTTTGGCTATCATCCCTCAGTTTTCAGGTCTATAAAATGGGATGGAAACAAAAATACCTACCTTGCAGAGGAATCGTGAGGAATAATTATTTAGTGTTTATTATGCTCTTTGAAGTTGAAAAAAATGACTTATGTGCTAAGTTATAATCACCAACCTAAGGCCAGGCAGAAATAGTAGAAAATTAAAGCTGGCTTTGCATGAAGAGAAACTGTATTTTTGATACATGGAGTTTTATTTGCACTATTAGCAAAATAGAAAATTCCTCACAATTGAGATCTAAAGCAAAAGGAAAGACTTGTTGTGCCGTCCTTACTTCTTCTCTGCTGCTCCGAATGGGGGAGCATCCAGATCCTCAGCTTGCACTAGAAGTGTCTTTCTCACACTTATATCTATTGCTCTATGTCCTTCAACATGGAAAAAATGAATTTAGTACATGCTAAGTCTAATTGTGCATGAAAGATTATTTACAAAGAGAGAAAAATGATCCACTAATCACATTTGTGTTTGGTGTCTCTTTTCAGCCCCTCTTTATGTTATATAATTGCAATTACAGTCTTAGAAAATTTGAGCCATATCGTGCATTTCCTTGGTGTCATTTCAACTTGGAAACACTGTCACATTAACAGTTGTCATCAATAAACCTGCAGATACCCATTGAATGTTTCATTCTCTAACAGGTCCTATTTGGAACCAAATAAGTGAAAGTAGCATCCCAACTTTTGGACTTCAAATTTAATCAGGAATTCATATGAATACAAGAAAAGCAGGTTCAAGTTTTTCCATCTGAAAAACAGATATATTCTTAGAGGAAACTTGTGTTGGCCAAAACAGAGACATCTTACAACCTGTATTCATAGTGCATTATGTGGATATGATTTTCCATGGAATACTATGAGTTTCTTTTTATAAAGCTGTTATGAAAAAGAAATGACTGAATAAAAATGAGGTATTAAAAATCCAGTATATAAGATGACAGACCTATTAAGACTTGAAAGTGACAGGTTAGCCTACTGGGTAGGGTTGTGCTGTTGTGATCAATATGCTACCTGTCTAGTCTGGATGAGCTCCTATGGGTCAATAACATTCCCATTCATAGTCCATTTCCCCACATTTGAACGTCTTTCTTAAATTCACATGTTATTGGTCATGCAGGTACCTAGAAAACATCTGTCTGAGTTCACAAGTCTCCTCTCCTGCTCCTGATACGATCTGGTTAATGGCTCTGTTTTCACCTAGAGTGTGAGGGACACATGTCAACATTTTCCTTGACATCATGCTCAACCTACTGACTTCTAATGCTGAGCCAATCTGCTATTGTTCCTAAGTGCTGCCCAAGTCCGTTCATGTTTCTTTAGCCACTCACTTTAGTGTATGTCACTGTCGTCCTCTGTCTAAATGAGGGAGTGTCATCTGGAGTCAAGATAAATCATGAACTTTTTTCCCAAAGATTTTTATTGTTTTAAATTATGCAGGTGTGCATTTATCTGTGTGTGGGTATATGCATGTGGATATAGTTGCCTACAGAAGTCAGAAGAGAGCATTGGAGCTTCTCAAGCTGGAGTCACAGTGGACAGTTGAAAACCATCCCATGTGTGTGCTGGGAACCAAATCCAGGTCCCCTCTAAACCACTGAGCTTTCTCTTCAGCCCCAAGCCTAATTTTCTTAAATGAAGACGTAAGATTCTGCAAAGCATTAAGATAGCCTTCACAATAAATATTATGGCAGAAAATTAACAGACATGGATAGTGACCTCAAAAAAAAATGAGTTGTTGACTTGAGAAAATAGCAAAATTTTCAGGTTTTGCTAATTATGTCAAGGGTAAAAGTCCAGATTATAATGTTGACCTAGTTTTAGCTACCTGCTCAATCAACTCTTGGCCAAGTTTATGAGCAGCACTTTGAGTGGTGATTCTATGCTGAGTAGGGCAAAACTATGAGATGTCTTACATTACTGCATAACTCCTACAGATTCCAAAAGTACTTCCTCCCTTTCATTCTGCATAGAGCCTAAGCGAGATTTTTAGGACATAATATAAACGGAACTATGACGTCCCATGAGAAACTTGCAGATAATGTGTGTTTATCCCAAGAAGACAAAAATCCTCAGAGCTTTAAGAACTGGCCTCTTCTTATTCTATAGCCTCTTATTTTGTTCCCTCATTCCCCTCCTTTTGAACCCTTTTGTTATCTCGGACCTCTGCTAAAGTTACTTGGCAGAATTCTTTATTCATTGTTTTGAATCTTTCAAAATATTCTCTGCACAGAAAACTCTTTTCTTTGACGTATCTCTGATTACTTTTCCTAGGATAAACTTATACGGAAATACTTTTTATTTATTTTTTATTATCTTGATTGAGTGAATTGAATATCAACCCACTCAAAATGCATCTCTGCTCAAAACCTCAGAATGTGAGCCCATTTGGAGGCAGGGTGACTGCAATTTCAGTTAGTAACAAATTCCAGGATGAGTGCATCCAAGGGATGGAGTGGCCTGGCCGGGAGTTCTTCAGGAGGAAGTGACAGAAGCAAAGAGAAGGAGATCTTATGGAAACAGGCAGAAAGTTCATTTCCTCTACAGCAAACCAAGGAAGGCCTGGAACTGTGGGTTATTGGGGAAGGGAAAATCTGCTCCTAGAGTTTGCAGAGAGCATGACCTTTTCCATACCTTGGTTTCAGCTTTCTAACCTCCAGAACTGTGTGAGAAAAAAATAAACAGGTTTCTGTTGCTTTGAAGTCACTAAGCTGAGTTATTTTGTTAGGACTGCCTTGGAAACTGATCTTAGCAATGTACTTCTCTTTGTAAAGACATTTTTGTATCTCAGCACCTAGGATATTGCATGTCACCAGACAGACTTGTAGGAAATACTCACAGAACGAGTGAATGAAGAGAGGTCTTCCCTAATCTCCCCTCTACCACCCTAAATCTTGGCTTCAGACAATGCCTCTCCTTTCCATAGCTGATGTTATAATTTGCATCCCTTAGGACTCCACAGACGTAGTTGATATCTATTAAAACCCACCATTAAGAGGACTGGAGAAGTGGCATGGCTGTTAAGAGCCCTTGCTCTTTTACCCCAGGACCCAGGCTCAGTTCCCAGAACTGACAGGGTAACTCACAACCATCCATAATTCTAGTCCCAGAGGATCAGACTTTTACCTTCTTATGACCTCCTCAGGCACCAGTCATGTATGTGGTGCATGTATGTACATTCAGGCATGACAACCATACACATTAAGATTTAAAAAAATCTCACTGTTAATAAGTAGCTCAGGATTTCTTAAGTACTATACTGAAATACATCTAAATTGATACATATTCAAAGACATAACCCTTAACTTAAAATGGAAGGAATTACACACAGTACAGAAGATGGGTACATTGTTTTAGTCAAAGGAGATAATCTTGAGTGTCTGAAATCAGGCTACCTTTCTCAGATTCTTTAGATTACAAAAACAAAAAACAAAAAACAAAAAAAACAAAAACCAACAAAAAACTTGTATAACCCTTATGCTTTACATTTAGACATTTTAGTGAATGATTTTCAAAAATCAGGTTACCTTTCTCAAATTCTGTAGATTATACAATCCTGCCTTCCTTGGTCCTCACTTCGACCTTTTAGTTGATGATTATAAGATGTCAGCAAGCAGATAACAACTATCTCAAAATCCAAAACGCTGTCATTTGGATAATAGACTAAGAATCTGGTTAAATAAAATACTCAAAACAGAAAGCAGTCACTTGTCCAGAAAGGTAAATAACTGATAACAGATTCTGCCTTGGAGCCAAAGAGGATGTCTATTTCCAATGCCACTTTGCTGGACATGGGCAATATTATTTGAATCAATCTGTTTTCATGGTCTATGTACTAAATAGATGCCAGTTCATTTTGAAGCAACAATCTGATATGCAAAGTAAGGTGGCAAAGATATAGGATGCAGATTTCCTTACCTCTGTAGGTCAGGTATGTGCTCTCACACACATATGCATCCACACCCACCAAACATTATAACACTTTTTCATCCTAGCACCACAGCTAAAACCAAGAGAGTTGAGCTTACACGGTATTAACAGCTCTTTCTTCCTAGCTCTGTCATTGACCAGTCTCACAAATGGAACAGCAAAATCACTAAGGCCATTAGCTCTCAAATTGATGAGCTATAGTTGATCTGTTTTAATGCCTCAACTTTGAATGTTTCCTAGATAACACATATGAAGTTTGCCTTCTTCACTGAGCTTTTTTGAACCACTGTAACTTGACCTAACAAAATATATAACTTACCATCTATTATTATACACAAGAAAAGGCTAACATTTTTAGGTGTAAATCTTTAAAACTGGAATCTATAATATGGAGATAACAAACTTTTGATAGTTAGGTAATGGTTTTTAAATTTTATAAAATGAAACATTTACACATAAAATTATAAAATGGAATTTTCTGCCCCATACCAATACTCAAGAATGATTTGAAAGTAAAGTATACTTTTTAATATAAATAAAATAATCCTATTTTGAAAAATAAGTATTAGTTATTGTTTATTCACTGTTAAAAAGTGTTTTACTAGCTGGGCGATGGTGGCACACGCCTTTAATCCCAGCACTCAGGAGTCAGGGGCAGGCAGATCTCTGTGAATTCGAGGCCAACCTGGGCTACATACAGAATGAAACCCTGCCTCGGAAAAACAACAACAACAACAAAAACAAAAACAAAACAAAAAATGTGTTTTACTTTAAGAAACTTTGAAAATCATTGCTGATAAGAATGAAAAAGTTGGCCAGTTGTGAATATTGAAGTAATATTTCGTCTGAGTCCAACTATCCTCGTTTGCTTTCTCTTCTTGTGCTAAACAGCAATATCAAATGCAACTTTTTTCTTCTTCTTCTTCTTCTTCTTCTTCTTCTTCTTCTTCTTCTCCTTCTTCTTCTCCTTCTCTTCTTCTTCTTCTTCTTCTTCTTCTTCTTCTTCTTATTCTTCTTCTTCTTCTTCCCCCTCCTTCTCCTCCTCCTCCTCCTCTTCCTCTTCCTCCTCCACTACTACTAGGACACAGTGCATCACTGATGGAAGTCAAGGCAGGAACTCAAACAGGGCCTGAAACAGAAACAATGGAGAAATATTACTTACTGGCTTGCTCTCTGCTAGTTTTCTTATACAGTGTAGGCCTAGGTGCCCAGAGATAGTTCCTCCCACAGTGGTCTGGCCCCTCCCACTTTAAACATCATTTTACACCAGTCATCGGTCATTCAGTTTCTCACAGACATGGCCACAGGTTAATCTGATAGAGCCAGTTTTTCAGTTGAGGTTTTCCATCTTCCCAGGTGACTGCAGATTTTGTCGTTGACAATAAACACAAACCAGGGCATTAGCTAATGGAATCAACAAAAGAACTCTGTAAGGCAGTAACGGTTTGCATTTGTCCAAGGAATGTGCATACACACATCTACGAGGGAAGTTTTGGTTTCTGAGGTTTGCAATTGGAGACAGCCTTATAGTCTACCTCCTCATGAGTGCGCGAAGTATTGAAGATTTCTTCCTCTTAAATTCCCATACACTTCAGCATGCCCAATCAGTGTTTCTGTGGTCATAAGGTAAATGTTTGTGTGTACATGCCTGCGTGTGTGCATGTGTGCGTGCGTGCATGCATGCGTGTGTGTGTGTGTGTGTGTGTGTGTGTGTGTGTGTGTGTGTGTGTTTTGTAGGTCAGAGAGAGGAAAATAAATTTCCGCTGTCATTCATTTTTGATTCCTTATACAGGATGTCCATCCTAATCATCGGGGACATATGACAGCCCAAACCTGGTGTGCTCAGTGGTTGGACACTGTCTTTGCATAAGTCTAGTTCCTTCCACATCCCTGCTCCTCTGGTCTCCTCTGTGCTCCACGCACCTTTTCTGTGAGATTTTCACTTAAGATAAACACATTTCCTTTGTTGGCATGCCATCTCAGTTTCAATTCTGTTTAGATTTTTATCTGCTGTCCTCATTATCACTAGCTTCAAGTTCATCAAAGAGAAACTTCTGGAGTCAGGTGGCTTTATATCATTTCACAAGGAATTTCCCAAGCATCTAAACCAACATTTTCATGAAAATCCTAGTCTTCTGACATTTTATGACTAGTGTGCTTGTTGTAAAAGCATGGAACAGGGAAGGTGACAAGTAACTTCTTAGTCACCTAGACCAAATCCTCAAAAAGTGATTATCATAGCCTAGCCTTAAACAGCCTTCTTACAGCCTGGATTTTTAATCTCTGTCCAAGTAAACATTGGTCAGAGTTTGCATCAACAAAGATAATTTCATTAAAATGGAAGTGTAGAAGCTAATTTAGAAGGACAATCTCTTGAGAGATTTACAAGAAACAAATTTTTCACCTGGATTTAATCAACTGGATTTCTCCAAGTGTGATGTTATACTGTATTGGTTGTTCTTGGTAAGTTATTTCTTTGATTTCACATGCACATTTTTTTAAACTCTATCAGTTCCCATAGTTTCAACTATCAGCTGTACTCAGTTTTATAACCTTACTCTGAATACTTTTTCAGAATCTTAAATCAGCTATTGATTATAATCACTAGTAGGTACTCTAAGTGTCATCAAACTAAATGTGCACTTAAGTTTGCCCTGAAATTAATACATTGAAAACATTGACAGCATTTCCCAGAAAGAAGTAGATGCTCAATAAAGGAGAATACTTACTTTCACAGCTAAGTTAATTGCCCCATCATTACCAAATCTGTTCTTGCTTATAACACTCACACTTCAAGAAACTCATTGCCACTGGTTCCAGTACCCACACTGAAAAATTCAAATTTAGCTTAATTCACTCCTGTCTGTCAATTTACACATTTAAGCAACTGTACCCAACAAATGCATCTTGAACTTTTGTATTCCAAGATATATCCATTACTACTGATCTCTTAGAGGCAAAAAGGAATTATTGCTTACAATGAAGCCATTTGTATCCATCATCCTTTTATGTGTTGGTTGCATCAGGGTGGTGGGGATAAGCCATTGATATCTTAATTTATTTTTGTTTGTTTGTTTATAGTACCTGAATTCTTGAATCTTCTGTCTCAGACTCCTGAATGCTAGCATTATAGCCTTACACTACCATGCCTGACTTTACAATGTGATATTCATTTTTTTTTAAAGGTCTTGATTTTAGACTCTCAAGTTTTGCTTTCTTGTGGTAATGCTCATAAGTATCATACTTCATTCTCTCAGTCATGCTGGCCAACTTTGATCAAAGAAAGCACATGAGATCTTCCTTGGTTCTCCTTTTCAACACTGAGTTACTCTGTGATTTCTTAAGGAGTTTATGATACGCTAAATAGGAACAAAAGCAACATGATTAGAGGAAATGCAAGCATCATTATCACAATTACTTTTCCAAATTATAGGGTTTTTAGCCCACAATTATCAAACTTAGGACCCAAAATACCGGTATAGCTTGCTCTCTTTCCCAGCAGTAACCTGTCTCCTCTTGGGAAATTGAACCTTATCTTTCACCTGCCAAAGATCAGTCTCTCAGACAAATTGAATCTTTTTTTCAAGGCCAATTTAAGGCAAAAACTCCAAATTCTAGTGGGACTAGTTTGAGTCTTTCTTCCCTTCCAATTCCTGATTTGCAGTGCTAGATTCCTGTGGAAATAATTAGCAGGAAGAGGCCCATGATATTTCTTTTCTTAACCCAAGAGGAATTCCAGTTCCCCATACTCTGCATGCTGTGTGAAGTCTCATCTGTCTGCTTACTTCAAAATCAGTATATAAAACAGCATTCATGCTATAATAGTCTTATAACTTAATTTTATTTAAAAGTTGCACTGATAAGTTATCTTCATGAAGGCAACTGGGCTGTCTCCAGGAGTCCTCCTGCAATGATGTGTGTGGTGTAGGTAAAACCATGTTTACACACCAATTAGTCTAAAAATGAGTTCTGAAAGTCACACATGAGCAAGTTCATTCCCCTCCTGCTTTTCCTGTCCACCCTCCACAGCTCACAGAGAAAGCTGCAGATAGCAGAGATCTGTTGTCATAGTCTAGGCCTTTTCTACTAATTTCCTTTCCTTTTCCCATTTTTCCCAGCTCTATAACTCAATAACTCTTGAGTCAGTTCCTTTTATTCCTGGATACTCATTTGTTTCTTGGACTTAGTTTTCTAATGTGACCTTTGAAGTTTTATTTCAGTATGGTGTATGCCCTGCCCATCCTCCTCTTCCTGGAAAGGCTCTTGCTCTAGTTCCAGAATTAAACCTACTGCCAACCTTCATTGTAATGTTAGTTGGGTGTGTAGCCTATTGTGGAGGTATCTTTGTGGATTTTTGGAGACCTCTCTAGCACTCTGCTTCTTCCTATTCCCCTGGGGTCTTCATTCATCATGGTATCTCCCTCTCCATTCTCCCACACTGCTCCTGATCCAGCTGGGACTTCCCTCTCCCCTAAGCTATCTTTCCCCTGACCCTTGCTCTCCATTTCCCCCACTCCCATCCCCAGTTTGCTCATGTAGATCTCATCCATTTCTCTGTCGTTGGGCAACCCCTGTTGACACGCCAAATTTTAACCCTAAATATAATTTCAGAAATAATTCACTAAATTTAAAATTTTATATATGACCCCTGTGATGGGGCAGGCAAACCTGTAGAAGTACTGAATTAATGTTAATGCCCATTTTTATATGTGTTATTATTTTCCACATAAAGTCAGCACTGCCCAAAAATTAAGAACACATCATTCAGATCCAGATACTCACAACTAGACTCTAGATTTTCTCATTGGTAGTTGTGCAGACCTAAACAGATGATGTGATTCATCTGCAAAATGGGAGTGATAAAAACCATCCCAGCTCAGAAGAATGCCAGAATAGATATTTAATTCTTCCAAAGAAGCTGTTAGGAGCTTCCTGCTTTCAAAGCCCATACTCATTTACTCTGTTGTCTCTAAAGGTTGTCTTTCTGCCTCTTTGTTGGTGCAGTATACAGTATCACTGTGGAATATCTGGGCTTGTGTTTTTACTGATTCACTAGGGAATTTGTTCAACTTCTTAAATTTTCCTCTGTATGGAGAGTTCTCATTCATTATCTCTTTATTACTCCTCTCCCCTCCCCTCTCCTTCATTCCCCTCTCTTCTCTCTTTTCTCCCCACCCTACTCTCTGTAGTTTCTTCCAGAATTCTGATTAAGGAAAATTCTTTCATTTGGTCATTGATACCTTTCTAACCTCTTAAATTTCATCTTTTCTTTTTCCAAAATGCATTGTGAATAATTTCTTTTGACTCCATGTGTCATCTGTTTTATAAAATTTTTTGTCCATTGAGATTTTAGTTTCATTTATTCTTTCTATTTCCATTACCCTAATTATTTTGGAAATCTTCTACTTTAATCCTTATATTGTTGTTGAATTTATTTTTCCCTATAGATAGTGAAATCTTTTCTTTTTTAATAATTAAAACCATGTTTATTTCAGTATATAAAGCCCTAGCAAGGTGTTATATCAAAGGTGTATAATCTCAGAATTTGGGAGGCTGAGACACAGGACCAAGAGTTCAAGGCCATCCTTGGCTACATGAGGCTCTGTGACTAACTAAACAAGCAAACTAAATTTTTAAATTTTTTTTTCAAGTTAACTGAAAGTCTTTATTTGCCATCTGACAACATGGGGTATTAAGAGCCTAAGTATGGTCCCAAGCCTTCCTCAGGGTGGGCTTTTAAGCACAAAAAACACATGCCAGGCTTACACACTTCAATTAGCAAGAACAGTTATACAGAAGTAGAACTGTAGAAGCCAGAGAGCAACATTAGTAACATTTAGGAACTTCTCTAGAATTATGAAATAAGTCTTCATTCTCATTCTGCCTGGTGTTGCAAACGAGACTTCTAATTTCAGTGCTGTTCTTTCCACATTAGATGATATTTTATGGGGATTTTCCTTAGAAAAGCACCATGATGATTCTCTCAAATGTAGGATAGAAATTTCTCTACAAAAGAGAGGTTTCTTGTTATTCCTGAGGCCCCCTGTGATACTGCCCATCATGGTCATTTAAGCCAGTCACTTTTTGAGGTTTTTGGCCAAAGTAGGTTTATGCTAGCTTTAGGCATTAGTCCTTTTGAGGGCTTTTTATTTTTGATCTTGAATATGAGTCATGAACTTTCATCCTACACTCTAATTTTGCTCCACTCAGGTGCAAAGAAACTTTCTTTGAAGTGTTTTTGGAGGATAGGGTTTGTTTTTGGCTTCACTTACCCTCAAGGGTACCATCAACTAAGGTCAGGCAAAAGCCTCCTATCAGAACACCATTGGGAGGTGCTTGGGTTTTGATTCTTTTGACTCAAGTCCAAACAGTTGTAAAAATTACAATTCATGGTTCTTCTTAGAATACTCACAGAGAAATGGATATGAAGGGTGTTGATAGCAATGATTACGGTGGAGTTTTAGGTCATGTCCATAAGAAAAGGACATTGAAGGAGGCTCTATGATCTAATTTTCTACTTTATTTTGGTGTGATCATGGCTTATGTTTTTGTCATGTCAATGCTTATATGTTGTTTAGAAAGATGTAATTCAAACATTTTATTCTTTTTGCTAAGAATGAGGCTTGACATCCTATGATCCAAGAGGGAAATAGTGCATTTCACAGAATAAAGCACATTATTCATATCAAACACTATTGGCAAAATCAAATATCTCTGATTTTATGTTTTGTTTCTCTAATTTTTAATTTGACTTTTACGTATCCTACATCATTATGAGCATTTAACAAATAGCTGATTGCTGTGGGATGTCCTGTATGCTGTAAATATATGTTGCGATGATGTATTGATGAATAAAACGCTGATTAGCCAGTAGCCAGGCAGGAAGTATAGGCAGGACTAGCAGAGAGGAGAACTGGGGGAACAGAAAGGCAGAGAGATGCTGCCAGTCGCTGCCATGACAAGCAAGATGTAAGGTACCGATAAGCCACAAGCCATGTGGCAACTTATAGACTAATAGATATGAGCTAATTTGAGATACAGGAACTAGATAGCAAGAAGCCTGATCCACTAGGCCAAACAATTCAAATAACATAAGTGTGTTTATTTTCTAAGTGGGCTGTGGGACTGCCGGAGATTGGCGGTAGCTGGAGAGAAACTCTAAAAAGTTTTCCTTATTTGTATGTTCAGTGGAGATTGGATTGTATAGATTTCTTGAGTAGGACATTACTTTGGAAGTCTGCTTATAGGTCACAGAATGCAACCAAACTAAGGCACTCGACATCCGAACATGGAAATAAGTAGATACTCCCCCTCATCCCCCCTGCCACCAATGATATGTCAAAGAAAAAGAAGCATTGTTCCAATGCAGTAATGGGGAAATGTGTTAAAACCTTTTCAAATAGGTTCACATGAAGTTTCCCCCTGAGGTTAAGACTACAATCATATGCTTATTTTACCTACTGGATATGAGTCTTTCTTAAGAAGCCCTACTTTTAGGAATTAAAAGACATTTTATGGCGTGGAATTGCCATCATGAAGATTGCTTTCTGGACATTTAGGAAGTTATTGACTTCTGAGCTCCTGTTACCACTTTAAGATGAAAATAGAACTTGGCATCTGTTGCTCTTGCTTGTTCAGCTTTTTTCAAATCGAGTAGTAGCCCTGGGACTGTTTAATTCAGTCTTTTCTTCTCCCAGGCTCAGTTACAAGATAAGTCAATCAAATTTTCGTTCCTAAGAATCTGAATCTGTAATGAAGTCACAGATGTTCAAATTTATTACATTATTAGATTATAAAAGACAGTATCATTGAATTCTTGCCTGGAATTCCCAAGCCTGCTAGTCTAATTCCTTTTAATTCTCACTTTTATTTGTTCAGCTTTTCTTTTAATCATAAAAACTACATATCATCCTTTCAATAATGTCCTGTTTTTCTCTTTCTATTGAATGAAACTAAAGAATCACAGCAGAAAAAAATATTTTCATTAATTTTTACCATTGACAAGCCCCCTTCAAGGGTCAGAGATACACTTAACCTCCAAATGTGAATGAGCATTGAGAATAATGTCCCATTCAGCAAAAGTCGATACAAATATTGACAAGAAAGACTTTGTAGTTATTTCAGGAGTCAAGAAGTTTCAAGCTCACTTCTATTCATTGCCTATATAATGTAATTTCTACATAGGCAATGCTCCTTCTCTATAGAAATAGTTCCATGCCCAATTGTGTAATTGCACATGCAATGATGGATTGATTAATAAATAGTATCATGAACTATCTATTTCTGTGCTTAGGAAAGTCTTTCAGTCTCTGTTCTATTCTGTTTTATGTTGCTTGTGACTTAGAAGTAGAGAAAAACAATAGAAGTAATCATAAAAGAAAAGACTAAGGAGTACAATAACTTAAATAATTTTTAAATTCCAAGAATAAAAAAGAAATATCCTGACCCTTTGATTTAGCAGTTCTTTTGTAAATCTAATATCAGAAAAATAGTATCAAATATAAAAGTTCATTAAACTATTAGACATTGTCAAACAATCTGTTCAAAAGTAAGGAAGGTGGAAATATTATTCAGTACAACATTGCAGAGATGCCCCAATTGCTTAGAATCTGGAAAAGAAGCATACATACAAGTAGCATTATACAGACTGAGCAGCTTATATATAGGACGATATATGTATTTATATGTGCACCTAATCTATATTCTCTACATGCATGTAAGAGAAATTAAAGAAAAAAGAGGACATGGATTTGAAAGAGAGCAAAGAGGACTATATGGGAGAGTTTGAAAGGAGAAAGAGAGAGGGGGAATAACATTATTATATTACAATATCAAAAAATAAAATAAATAACTAAAAAATAAGAATTATTATGACAGAGTTTACTTCTTAATTTCATCACATTTATTGAAGTCTACGGGAAAGATTTTTCAGTCTTTGCCAACAAACATTCATTTTTTTATTTGTGAAATTTAGATGACTATAATGTTTATAATATTATGAAATTTTAAAATATTAATGCATGTAAAAGTCTCATAATACCTCATTTGAACACTATGGAAGACACAAATTATTGATATTGCATGATATATTAGAATTTTATTTTTTAGAGTTATGACTGATGTATAACATTGTTTTGAAAAAAACTGGAACATCTTTGAAACCATTAGGGTTTAACATTGTTTAATGGAATAATAGAATAGTGATTGATTTTTTTCACATTTTTACTTATCTTTTAATTATCAAACATGGTGGCATATGCTTATGATCTCAGCATTCAGTAAATAGAGGCAGGTTAATCACAAGTGTAGTCTGAGCTGTATTGAAAGACAGTTTTGTTTTGTCTTCAAAAAACTAACAAACAAAAAAACACCACCACCACCAACAACAACAAAAACAAAAACAAAAACAAAACCAAGGTGCTGGAGAAGTTTCTCAACAGTTAAAAACAGAGAACCTGGGTCAAGCTCCTAAGAAGCCGTGTTTGTTCTCTCACAATATCTTGTAACTCCAGCTCCCAGACTATCTAACATGACTGGCTTGCCCAGGCACCTGTACTTGTATGCATACACACACACACACACACACACACACACACACGAATATGCACAAGTATTAAAAACAAACATCAATATTATGTATTATAATGAAAAACAATCTTTGAAAAATTACAGTTCATGGAGTTTTATGTTAATCAAATCATCTGAATGTTTAAACAATTTCCCACATACATGCAGGTAACTTTACTGGAAGTATCCAGGTGTCTTTTTAAGAAAACCTTGGGTTTTAAGCTAGTCCTAAACTATTATTTTCAGAAAAATGTTCCATGTGAAAAATTTACATTGTTGTTAATTCTAGAGTAAGTGTGGTTTGGCTCATGCTGTACTTATATTCTGAGACATACAAGTAGGCTTTGGTTAAAACCAGTTTGATATTTTTAGTTTTAATATATAAAACACACTAAAGGAACACTACCCATATTAGACTATTCAACATAACCTAATGAGAAAAAGACTTCCTTGGGAAGAGACAGAGCATCCTTGGTCAAGATCCATGTTAATATATAGAGAGGCTTTTAGGACAAAGATTTGCTGATGTAGAAAACACTTCAAAAGAACTTAAAGTGCTCCCAGGTCTATTTGAAACCTCATTTGCAATGATCAGAGCTGTTTACTAGCCACCCCATGATTTCTGATAATGCCTTCTGCATTAATTTCTGTTGTTTCAGGAATTTATGTAGATAAGACTCCTGTAAGCTGTCAGTCTTATCACTCTGAGATGGTAAGAGGGTTAGATGCAGACTAATTGGGATGCCTGAAGTCCAACCAAATATACACTTAACAACACTCATCATTAACTGCAAGCTTAGAAGACATATAGTACCTTACCTACAGTGATTAGGTTTTAGCCAAACTTACCTGCTACTTTCAGCTATACTAATTTTCTATTTTCAGCTATCATTTTTACATCAAAGACTGAGAAAAAATGAAAGGGGCATGGTAATTTGCCAAAGGTTGTTGGCTTTTTCCCTAGTTTTTTCCATCCACACAGAGACATCAATAAAAAGAGATACAGATCAGGGAGCAGACGACCCTCTACTGTAATCCTTGGCTTAAAGACAAAGATTCTCATAGATTAAGGAGGCTAATAGAGACCTGAATGGGAGACCATGTTGGCCATCAGGTCTCTATGATATTTTTCCAGAGGTCAGGTCAGTAAGTGTTCCATGCTGGTGATGCTCACTGAAACCCTGGATCTTTAATATAAGTGAGAATCCAGTTCATTTAAATACTTTGTGTTTTCTGCAAAATATCCCAGTACATCCTTGGATGAGAAGATGGTGAAAAAAGCTGAGGTTTTCAATATGCCCAATGATATTTGTTTGATCTTTTCTTTCTGGTCTCACCCCACTCATGTTCTACAAAGAATAATCTTCACTACAGATTCTCATTATGTAGATTGAAATCCCACAAATATAAACCAAAGCACTAAACATTGGCTCTTGTTCTAGGTTTCTAGTAGTCTCATTGGCTGATCAGCTGCTTCTGTGGAGCATCATTCAGCACTCCAGGTGCCGGCATGAATGATTCCTCAACACTATCTTTATTTTCTACTAAAAAAGGACCTCATTTCTCAATCCTTTACTTTAGATCCTTCATTGCACCGGCTTCTTGTCCTATAAGCTGAAATATGCTAGCATTTTAGCCCTTCATTGACAGCTTTCAATCACCTAGACTTCAAAGCCTTGACGCTTGAACTCCACACAAAGATTTGTCGAAAATGAGATTTTACAATAAATTTAAAGAAATGGAACTTAATGTGTCTTAATTGCTTTTATTGAATCTATACCTTCAATTGTTAATAAGCCACATCACTGGGGAAATTATTTTAATGAATGATTATGTGTCTCCTAACTCAATTTTAATTAGTCAAGATCCATAAATAATCTTTTAAAAATATGTGCAAAACAGCTTCTTAAGTAGTCATGTATTTCTTTTAAATCAGAAGAAAAGAATTGCTGAAGAATGTTAATGTAATTTAGATCACATACATCTTATTAAATTAAATATATTCATTATAGCTAGTACTGAGTTATTTTATGTCCTTCAGTAGAAATTTTGATAATTGATCTCCACTTCACCAATTCCCATGTAACAGAAGCGATGCTGAATAATTTAAAGATAAGAGCAATTTTGGGTAGGCTATCAGACTGAGTAACTGAAATCTGCAATATACAGAACTTAGGAGGCTTGGAAGGCTGTTGGCCAAAAGATAATGCCAGGTACTTGGCTCACTGGACACTGCTTTTGAATACTTGTGGGAAGTTGGTGTTCAACACTGCATACATCTACTGTGTCCAGGCTCTGAACATTGTAGGATGTTTGTATTCAACACTACATACAATTGCTGAGTCCAGGCTGTGCACATTGTGGGATGTTTTTGCTCATTACTATATATATATGTTGGGTCCAGGCTCTGAATATTACAGGCATGTTGGTGCTCACACAACATACATCTCTTGTATCCAGGTTCTGAGTGTTGTGAGATATTGGTGTTCGTCACTACATATACCTGCTGTGTCCAGGCTCTGAACATTGCAGCTTTAGTGCCAAGGGTTTACTAGTTGTCCTCAGTTTTATTATCAATCATGTAAAAAATAAATCAATCAAAGTTCAGAGCCAGCCAGAGGGAACATGTGATGGGTCATTTTTTTCCTCAGAGTTTCTAGTAGATGGAGATTAGAGACTCCCCTTAAGCTTTCTTAGAGATAAGTAAAGGGAAAGGTCTTCCCTTTTACCAAGACTCACTCAAAATGATGTCCTCGCATGAAAACAACCATTTAAATGTCAGTCCACAAGTTAAAAAAGGTGAAATCCATCTGTGGAACTGAACTTACTCAGCCCACTAATGTTTTTAATCTTAACTTTTCACATTTTACCAAAGGCTTTTAGGGTTTTTTTTAAAAAACTATTTTTACATCTAAACTTATTTAAATTGAGTTCTAGGGTAGATACAAGTCTGTAAATTCATTTTTTAAGGATAGAGAAGAGGAACAGATTTTCTTTTAAAAGCATGACATAATAATTCAAGCTACATTTTCAATCAAATCATCTAGGAAAAAATGACTTTTAGTAAACATATTGCAAGATTCAGACAAGTTAAAAAATCAAATAAAAAGGTGCATGTAAATGGAAGAAGAGAGCCTAAGAGAGGATTTGAACTGACTTCAGTGTCATGCTTAGTCAAAGAATGTTTAGTAAACCTGTCAATAATAGCATAGATAAACCCTCATCATATTGAGTTGAAAATCTTAAAGGTTCCTTCCTAATACCCAAACACTATTTTAATCTAAGAACTGCCATCAAATTATCTGAAAAACCAGGTGTCACATGTTCTCTACTCAGTAAGGCATAAGTGTTCTCTGAGAAATGTTCCAAGATTTTAAAGTATGACTATATGTGACATTTTTCATAGAATTAAAAAAAATTAACCAATTACTCAAGGAGTCAAGGTTGTGAATCAGAACTAACAGGACAAACCAAAAACCTTAGTGTTTCTAAATCTTTAATTAATCAGACATAATCTTTAAGATCACTGTACTTCTCACTTACAAGGAGCAGGGCCCGATGGAAGTTTGGCAAAGAAAATAATAAAAAGAAAATTATGGACTGAAATATAAAACATCCTCAAATAGGAGCTTAGAGATTTACATTTAAGAGCACATTAAACAAAAATGAAGGAAAACAATGAAATAGCAGATCAATTAAGGGGAAATACCTAGCAAATTGGCTGCCAGAAAACATGATAGATAGGATCTAAACACTGTATAAGGCAGTCCATCATATATATTTATAAAGCACACAGAATGAATGAAGGAAAATGTAGGCAAAAAGCATTGAAGAGACTATGAAAAAGAACCATCAAAATCTAAAATAGGACTTAATGTAGTAGATTCAAAGGGCTCCACGTAGCATACCATGTCAGACAACATCAATAGAGAGACTCTTAAGAGTCTCTGGGGTAGTGGTGATGGAGACTTGGGATAGCAGGAGAACCATCATCATACAAGTTGGGTAATGATGTAAAAGCACTAATTTCAGTAGTAGGAACAGAAAAGAAACATTGGAAAACACAACTAAGGGGAAGAAAGGAGAGGAAATACTGTCTAAACTATAAGTGTAAATGACCATATGAAGGGAGATGCAGCATCTGTGCCCCACCCATGTGAGAATCCCCACAAAGACAGGCTCTATGCCTACACTCAACCCACCAAAGGAAAGATACAGGCACAGTTTGGTACCCACATCCTACTGCTGTTGAGATTGAAAAGACTCATCTACCCCTCATGTCCAGGTAAAAAACCATATACAGACTCTACTCTGACACTGTTCTCTTTCCTTTATACCTCTATTTTAAATATCTAATTTAAATTTAGTGGGCCTGATTTGCCCTGCTTTATTCTCTATCTGCTTTTTCTGTTTCTAACTTTCTCAATAAACACAAGTAGGCCTGGAATGTGGGGTCTCCTGCCTCAATCTCCTGAGTTCTAGGATTGTTTAAAGTTGTTTTTTGCATTTCTCTACTTTTTTGTCTTCAGTTGGAAAGTTTTATCATTTTGCTTTGTCTTTATTGTTACCCCAACTGTTTACTTTTTATGTTTGTATGAAATGGGAATTCAATAATAAGTGAGAAACACTGGAAATAGTCATTCTAAAAAAGTAATAAAGGAGGTAAGGGGTTCTCTCTTCTTCACCCTCATTCTTTACAATACTTGGAGTCTTAACTAATACAGTCTGGCAAGAGCAGGAGATAATAGGGATACAATTTGAAAAGGAAGAAGTCAATTATCTCTATTTGCAGAAAATAAGATCCTATGTAAAAAATAGACTCTGCCAGACCCAGAAAAGTCTTAGAATTGTTTTAAAAACTTCTGGAAAAGTAGAAGGATACAAAATCAAATAAAAATGTCAATCTTTTTTTTTTAAACTTATAAATACCAAATGAACTGATAAAGAAATCAGAAAAAACACACCATCACAATAGCCAAAAAATAAATCCAAGAATACACCTAATCAAGGAAGTGGAAGACCTTCACAAGGAAAGGTTTAAGACACTAAAGGAAGAGTTTAATGACACCGGAAAACTGCAGCCATGGTTTGATAGAACTAATATAGTGAAAAGGACTATGTTGCTAAAAGTGATCTACACAGTCAGCAGTTTCCATCAAGATTCCAACCACATTCTTTATAGAAACAGAAAAGACAATCAAAAGATCATGAAAAAACAAAATATCTCAAATAGTCAAAGCAATCCTGAGCAAGAAGGATAATGTTGGGGGGTATTACAATACCTGATTTCATGAAAAGTAAAATTATATCATTGCTAAAAAAAAGGATGCAATCGAAAATCATTATATTGAGGAAATGAACCAGACTCAAAATTACAAGCACTGCACTATTGCATGTTTTCTTTCATTTTTAGATACTTTATTTTCAGTAAAATCATAAAACCATATAGACAGATACATAGACAGACAGACAGATGACAAACAAGTACTGACATATAACATGAAAGCAGAAAAACTATGGGAAGAGAAGAGAATAGTGTGGGATAGGTAGGTTAGGAGGGAAGGAATGAGAGAAAATAAGGGTCAAATTGGTCAAAATGCATGATATACTTGTAATTATTTTATGAAACTCTGTACTATGTGTATGTAATTTACAACAAATAAATTTATTCAGAAGAAAAATACAGTACAAATTGAAAAACAAAAGACATCCATGTCCTTATAAACTCACACTAAGACTATCAAAATCAAAATTTTATCATTGCAAAGTAGGATAAAATGCTTAAAAACAAGTGCAGAATAAAAATAAAACAAAACAGAAAGGTATCTTGGGGTAAGGATGTTAGTGTCAATAATGTATGCATTATTCCCCAGATTCAGCCAATCAATGGGATCATATTTTAAAGTGATGAAACAAGTTCCAATGGTGTAATAACTAGTTTAGCAATGCTGGGATTGAACTCATGGGCTTGCACACTTCAGATAAACACTCTACTACTAAGTTATATACCTGATCTTTTTGACACAGAATCTCTCTATACACTCTAACTGATCTTGAATTCATGATGTTGCTCAGAGTCACCTCAAATTTGTTATCTATATACTTCTACTTCCTGATATACAATCATGCACTATCAAATTTGGCTTCAACATGTATTATTTGTAATATTTTTATTTAATTTAACATACAATAACTGTGCATGTTTGTGGCCATCATTGCTATGACAAAATGTTAGATAGAAACAACTTTTAGGATAAATGATTTCTTGTAGTTCATGATTATCAATGGTTTTAGCTGGATCCATTGACTTGGGCTTGAAGCCAAGCAGAACATCATTGCAGAAAAGGTATGGAAGATCAGAACTATTCATCTCATGGAAGTGAGGAAGTAGAAAACAACAAATAGACCAAGGTCCTACAGCAAAATAAAAATAAAATCACTAGCACAAAAATTAAAGAATATGTAACTCTCATCCAAACGGATAGTGGATGATGAAAAATATAAAATATAGTTATTTCAAAATGAAAAAAGAAAAAAGAAAAACAATATGTGTAGAAAATTAGGATTCACCAACTATGGCCATTTATTCAGTCATATCAATAATTACATTAAATATGCATGATCTAAAACCTCCAACTTAAGATAAGAGCAATCCAGGGTCAAAAATTGTGTGATATTTACAAAGATACATCTCGAATAAAAGAACAAGAGAAAAAGATTGAAACAAAATATAGAAATGATGCACAGTGCAGAATCCCAATGAAAGCTAACTATTTAATATCAAAGCAGGGTTTTAAAATTCGATAATAAAGCCCACAATAATGGCAAAAGGCATTCAAATTATTAGGAATAGAAGCTGCCCTTTATGAATCCAGTAACACTTTCCAAGTACAGTCAAATACAAAATTATGGGCAAATTTTAATAAAATTATCTCAGCAACTGATTTGATAAACAAGCAGTAAGACCAGACATTTCAAATTATTAGGATCATAATGTTTTCCCATCAAACTTCATTAGCTCCCCATGGAGAACCTCAGGTACTACAGTGTTTTGAGAAATATGGGGCATTTTTTAAAAAAATTGTTCATAATGTAGCAATAATGTGAATCTCAGCAAATATCATTTTTCACTTTGAGTAGAGTTGATTTGATCTATATATCACTTATCTCCAAGAGTTAACCAAAATGTCTCATAAGTTCATAAACTGAGAAAAAGTTACATAAAATGCTATAGATTCAATAAAAATATCACCTATGAATTCGAGAAGGAAACCAACAGCTCAAATATTGGATGGCATAGCTAAAGTTCCAAGATCTATTTTAAATATCCACATTAGAAATGAATAAAATATTATGTAATAAAACATAAATAAATGAATTTTTAATGTTATTTCAGAGAAACTGAAAATTTCATTGAAATAGCAAATTCTTAGAAAAGGAAACCAATTTTGCTGGCAATACAGCTTAGTAGTGGATGATATGCTAGCATCTGAGGTCTGAGGCTCACATCACACCACCCTAAAAGCACAATTTGTCCAAATGAGCAAAGTTTGAAGCTTGAAATGTCTCCATGTAAATATTTCTCCACAAGAAATCCTGGGTCCAGATGGCTTCATGTTTAATAAGATGTTTGATGGTGACTTGATGTCAAGCATAGAAAATATTTTAAGACTGAAGAGGACTGCAAGACAGGCATCTTTCTTTAAATGGCTCACAACAGAACCCCCAAACAGAATTTTAAGAAATCTCCAGCAGCTTCCAAGAAAAGCTGCCCAATGGTATAATCAGGCAAAATCCAGAAACATTGAGAAAAGAGGGGTATCCAAACCCAAACCTGAGAATATAATTTAACCTTTGAGGGTGAGTCATGTTTGCATGGACAAAATAAAGTGGTCATTACAGTGTGTCAATAAGTGGAGAAACACATTTGAAAAAATTATTAATGATTTGTGTTAAAAATCCATAAGCAAGTGAGAGTCAATGGAAGATTTTTAACCTGATAAAAACTAAGCAAAACCCTTAGAGTGGGGCTGAAATGGTAGCTTGGGGGCAGTGCACCAACACTGCGTGTGTGAGACGCTTGGTTCAGTCCTCAGTGCCCCTTCTGAAAATCAATCCAGAGAACAAAAATGAAGAGTGAAAATGTAGGCTAAAAATAAGAGCAACCCTACAGCTATCATACTCAATGACTGAAAATGAAGAGATTTCTGTTTGAAATATATGTGTAATGAACAAAGATGTCTGTCATCTCTCTTCAATCCAAGACGATTTTATCAGGGAAGTTAAACTAGGGAAAAACTTGTGGATGATGTGGAGAGAAGGACATAAAATTGTCACTACTTTTGTTAGATGATTATATTTGTAGTAAATCCAAAAGAATATAGGGATACATTACTAGAGTTAATAAATGGATGTAGCCTGATAAAGTAATATTAAGAATAATCGAATTGCTGTAAATCAACAACAATAAGTAGAACATAAAATTTAAAACAGATATAATTTATAAACTTTCAAACATCTAGGAACAAAAATTGCATGGGACCTTTATGCAGGAAACTATAAATATTATTAGAGAATTTCAACAGAGTAGCATTCATGCCTAAACCCTTGCTACCCAGTGTGTGCTCCAGTGACAGCCAGCTCAACATACCAGGGAAGTTTAGAGAAGTTCAAACTCTTGGACTATGTCCCAGACTTATAGAATCAGAAACTACACTAAAACAAAATATCTTTGTGAGATGTATACCTATGTTGAAGTTTGAACAAAGGTGTAGAAAACTCGATACCAAGAGATCTTGGTTCTCTCTATACTGAAATGTACAGACTTGTACAATCTTAAAATGTGTGTGTGTGTGTGTGTGTGTGTGTGTGTGTGTGTGTGTGTGTGTGTGTCTGTATGAAAATAGGTATAGCAGTGTATTCTTTGTGTCCTTAATTTTTTCTTGTATAAAATAGTGTCAATCTATTCTTTGGTTTAGATTCTAAGCATGCCTTAAACCTCTATATCTAAAAGGCTTGGTCCCCAGAGTTATGCCATTGGAGGAATTGGAGAATTTAGGAGGCATAGCCTAATGAACAGTCTTTAAGTCACTAGGGTATGCCATTGAAGCAGTCCAAGGGAGACTATCCATTTCCTCTTCTTTACTGCTTTCTGATCCTCAGGTGAATGGAATTATTCCACCACACACTCTACTCATACTATGCTTTATCTAGCACCAGGTACCTAAAACCAGAGTGCTTCCAATCCTGGAACAGAACCTCCAAGTCTTCAAGCAAAACAAACCAGGTCTCACTATAAAATAAAATATTCCAAGGGCCCAGAAGAACTGAGACCTTCTTAATGGACAAGACTGAAAAATCTCTATGCTAAATTAACATTCCATTATTTAGGGTTTAGCCAGAGAATCAGGAAAAAAAAAAAAAAGGCAAGAAGATACAGAGATTTGTAGGTATAGACAGTAGGTGTGTGTGTGGGCGGGGGTGTATGTGTGCGTGTGCGTGTGCGTGTGTGTGTGTGTGTGTGTTCCAGAGATATTACCTTATATGACTGTGGGACTCAGGTAGCAGTCTGATACCACTGAATTTTATAAGCATCTGCCACACAGTTGGAATAGAAGAGGGATGCAGAATGAGATAGTAGATCAGGGAAAGGTAAAGCCAGAAGCAAAAACAGGAAACTCATAATATTATCTGTCGTAGATGCTAGAACCCTTTATCCTGGTCCTAAGCCTGCAGGTGACCAAGGAAGGATCCAATGAATCAAGAGAATCTTTGGTTGTTGTCCTACACTAAGGTGAGCCAGAACTAGAATTGTGCCTAAAGATCCTGTCTGGACCTTTGAAACATAGAAATAGAATGACTATAGCTTTAATTCCTTTGTTCATACTATATCTTAAATGTTTTATTATGGCCCAACTTAATAGGAAGTAAACACAGAAGTAGTAAAAGAATGCCACAGGGAATCTGTTAGTTTAGCTAAGTTGACACAGTTAAAATCAATCCTGACGTATGGCATTGTTGTAAAGCTATGTGAAGTCATATGCAGTAGAAATGAGTCTAGAAACAGGCTAGTGTATGTTTAGATATTTGGCTGACAATAATACTGGCAAAAGGAAATGTATAAATCTCATGTTTTCTAGATTTGGGTTCTCTTTCCTTCACTGCTCTCTTTAGATCTGGTCACTGATTTTGAAAAGAGGAGTCTACTCCTTATAGACTGAAGCTTGTGTTGGCTCTATCTAATCCTCACAAACACTTGAGAAGAAGAAAGCATTTATTTTGGCTCACAGTGTGGTGGTTTCAGCAGGTTGGTGACTTTGCTTTGGGAATGAAATAAAGCAGCACAGCATGGCATGGTGCACGGGGTGAAATAATCCACTCACTTCACTCACAGAGACAGGCAAGCAGAGAGTGGGGATGTGTGGGAGAGAGGTCTCAAGGAGGGGCCTCCCTTTGAGGACACGTGGGCATTCTCCCAATGACTTAGCTTTATTGTAGTGGCCTTTAGCTCCCAAGGTTTCCACCAACTTCCAGGAGTGCACTGGCTGGGACACAATCCTGTACCATCTGGGCTGTGGTGAAGATCTCAGACACAGAGATGGAAAGGATGGTGAATATTTAGATAGAGGTGCATCTCACTGCAGGCTTAGCTCAAGGATAACAGAGAACTACAGAGCAGGCAGGAAGTCACGTTTTGTAATTTGTGGGCGAAGCTGGCACAAGGAAGCTGAGATTGAAGGATTTCTAAGTTCCTAGATTTGGTGTACAGTTTGTATTTTTGAAAAAAATCTAAACTCACAGCTTTAGTGGGTGCAGCATTCATGTGTCACTTAGTTTCAAAACTATTTTCTAAGACGCATATGCCATCTTTGATGAACATCATCTTTAGGACATTATGAAACTCAAAGAAAAAGTTTTAAATCTCAAGCAAAACATTTAAACTCAGAGTTTAGTTAAAGGAAAGTTTTCTTATTACCTAATCAGGGAAAAAAAAAAAAGAATATCAACTCTGAACAAAACACAGTTGATATTTTGTATATTGTGCCTTCAAATAATTTTTGAATATTCGTTTCTACTTAGTTACCATACTCTCTGACCCCAGGAGGTATGTCATGCAGCAAACAACTTCCTGTAACCTCAGCTTCAGAGGATCAAGCAGCTCTGACCTCTGAGAGCACTTGTGCGCATCTCTGCACCCCCGAACCCAACCCCACATACAAATACTTGAAAAAATATTTTTTTTTAAAATCTGATGCCTCTGTCATATACATCCAATGCTCTGATTTTATTTGTCTGAGATACAGCCTTAGAGCTAAGATTTATAAAATCATCCTGGGTGGTTGGATGTTGAGAATTGCTTCTAAAGTCACTCATCTACAACCTCACAAAGCTTGACCCTAGCCTGGTTTCAGCCAGATCTCCAGATTCATTATTCCACTGTAGCCAGAGGGCTTTTCCCACCCCATCCTGCAGCTGCCTTACTCCAGGGAGGCTACCTAGAAAACGGGACCCTAAGAAAGACACAGGGATCGCCCAATGACAGAGAAATGGATGAGATCTACATGAACAACCTGGACGACAGTGGGAGTAATGAAGGGCAAGGTTTGAGGGAAAGAAAGCTTAGGGGAGCAGGAGATCCCAGCTGGATTAAGAACAGAAAGGGAGAACAAGGAATAACAGACCATGATAAATGAAGACCACATGAGAACAGGAAGAAGCAAAGTGCTAAAGATGTCCCCAGAAATCCATAAAGATAGATCCACTGTAGACTACTGGCAATGGTTGAGAGAAAGCCTGATCTGACCTAGTCTGGTGATCAGATGGCCAAACACCCTAACTGTCATGCTGGAACTCTCATCCAATAACTGATGGAAGTGGATGCAGAGATCCTCTGCCAGGCCCTAGGTGGAGCTCCAGGAGTCCAATTGTTGAGAAAGAGCAGGGACTGTAAGAGTGTGAATTGTTGAGACCAAGATTGGAAAAGCACAGGGACAAATAGCCAAATGAATGGAAGCACATGAATTGTGAACCAAGGGCTGTGGAGGCCCCAGCTGGAGCAGACCCTCTGGATAGGTGAGACAGTTGAGTGGCTTGGACTGTTTGGGAGGCACCCAGGCAGTGGGACCTGGACCTGTCCTTAGTGCATGAGCTGGCTGTTTGGAACCTTGGGCTTACACAGGGACACTTTGCTCAGCCTGGAAGGAGGGGACTGGACCTGCCTGTACTGAATCCACCAGGTTGAGATGAGTCCCCAGGAGAGTCTTGGCCTTGGAGGAGATGGGAATGGAGGGGAGGGATTGGGGGGAAGGTAGCGGTGGGGGCAGGATGGTGGAGGACAGGCGAACCCATGGCTGATACGTAAAATTAAAACACAAATATAATAAATAAAAAAAGGAGAAAAAAAGTACGACATCTCACACCAGTCTGTATTTCTTTTGAGATCACATCTTACTCTAGATTCAAATCATGATAGCTACTTCCATGACTAAAACTTACTCCCATCCAGTGGCCATTTAATGTGAAACTATCCTCTCTTTTTTGGAGAAGGTAACAATATTAGAAGCAAACCTGGTTGCCTCTAATTGTTCTTAATATGCTCCAAATTTCCTTTGTCTTCTCTTTGAAACAAGATGGATACCATTTCTGCCCCAGGTGGAAGTCACATCAGCCACTTATCCTAAAGGTCTACTTTCAATTTCCCTAATGCAGAAGGAGGTTAGGGCTCAAAATCTTTACTCTTAATGAAAAAGGGTCAAAAAGGCAATAGGTATTATTCTTATATCATCATCTTTGAAGAGAGGATGATAAATGAATTATTATGTAGCTCTTTAAATCCTGCATGAATGTACTCATCTTGAAGGTCAAATAACATGTTCCAAAGCTAATGAAGGCCTGGAGAGCCTGGATGCTAAAATCTGTTACTCCATCCCCTAAGCATAGCTTATTCTGGGTCCTTTTGCCTTATTTGTATGGTCCAGCTTGCTTTCTTATCATTCTTGGGTTCCACCATTATTATTTTAATCAATGCAGCTTGCAAAATGCATTGAGGTAAAAGTCTTAGTGCTCAAACTAATTTATTTATTTATTTTTTCTGAACCGATGCACTAGCCAGATGTATTCTGTCACACTGTGCTAGGATATGCTGTTTGATGTTGTGCTTCATAGTATTTTTTTAAATTATTCACATATTGAATTTAAATTTATGCACTAGAATGAAGCAGAGAGTATGCACTTGCGGTATGCTTTTTTATTTTTGGCAGCTCTTTATCCATATCACTTTTTTATTGAAATGGCAAGTCTCCAATTCTGAAGCTTTATGCTAGTACCTGAAGTCCAAGGAGGATGAGTGTTGTTATTTTCATTGTTTGGGAAACAAAAATGTACCTCTGATAATTTTTGTCTTTGATTACTGCTTCTTCAAAGGATTTAAACCAGAATGAAAGCCTTTGAAATCTTCAGAGATGAGGAGACATGAGAGTTATTCTGTATGCAGTGGATAAACAGATGTCTTAGCTTTTCAAACCAAACCTGGAAAATATAATCATAAGCCTCATCAGCCACACAGAACAGTCTTTGCAGGTGTATAATGTTTTCTATTTTACTAATGTGAAATGGAAGAAATAATGTCATTTTATACCTTTCTCTTGTCTAAGAATTTAGTTCCAATTAACATTTCAGAAAACTTGCTTTTTTGTAAATATCTCAGGAAGCAAAACACAGTACACAGGAGTGGAAAAACCCTCTTCTTGTCACTTTGGGTACAAAAAAGCACCATTAGAAACACACACACACACACACACACACACACACACACACACACACACACACGTGTCTATGTAAGTTGCTTAGAAAGTCAAGGTCCTAATTGAAAAATTCCAAATAAATAAAAGCCAAATTTCATTCATTTACTCAATGGACCAAATCTTGTAATCAAATTTATTCTGAGACACCCATTGGTTTCAGTGTGTGTTTCTCATATGGAATAATTGTAGAATTAGGCACAATGTTACTAACAGAGAAAAAAAAATCAAAACACTAATAGACTTTGTATTGTGGCAACTGATGGCCTATACTGGATAACCTATTCAGTGGACGTGGATAGCATAGCTGTTCACTGACTCACAGCAGTGCCGAAATGGGCCTAATGATGCAAAAAGCAAATCATCTCTATCCATTATGTGTTCAGCCTTTCCCAGATAAAAGTCTACTTACACACTAAGGAGGATAAAGAAATACTAGGGAATCATACCACCCATTGGCTGGATGAATCTCTGTACAACTAGACCTGAGTAGTTTTGAAGTTTAAATTGTACCTGAAGACTCTCTGTAATAGAGTACCTTACCATTCACCAGTGTATGAAATACCTCCTTTAATCAAGCCACTGATTATGAATACTGCAAACAGCTGCACTTTTGGATTAATTCTAGTTATTCCCTTTCACTTATTTACTCGATTTTAAATTTTATATATATAGGCATTTTGCCTGCATGTATGTCCGTGTACCACGTATGTGTTCTTGGTACCAGTGCAGGCAGACAAGGGTGACATCTCCTCTAGAAATGGAATCACAGACAACTGTGAGCTGTTACGTTGGTGACTGGAATAGAAGCTGGGTCGTCTGGAACAGCAAGAAGTGCTCGTAACTCTGCAGCCATCACTTCAGCCTCAGTTCCAGCCTTGTAAGTGCCAGACTGCAGCTTGTGTTACAGATTGTTAAAACTGAGGAAGACGTTAAACACAACCTAGCTTATTCTTACCAAGTTATATAGTGAGAGAAATTATGCCTCACAGAGTCCAAGTGAATTGTTGCAGAATTCACATTCCTAATGGCTAGGTTCTGTCTCTTTTACAAACCCCTGTCATTCTCTCAGGACCCTTACCCATTTTGGCTTCCCCAGGTTATCACTAAACAGTGGTTACTACTCTGACTTGTTTTTGCATTATTTTTCTCAACTTAAGTCAATGTCTACTTCAGGTTCTACCTACTCTGTAGTAGAAACATTAATTTCATCAAAATTTGAAACTCAGACAATAAAAGGTTTGTTTTTCTTTTGTGTCACCTGTAATCAGGAATTTTCTTGGCTATCATTTCCCTCTACATCTTCATTGAGCCCTTACCAAACCTCAAAACGTCTGTGTCCTTGGATCCTCTAACTCAACAACTCTATCAGTGTGATTTTAGGGACAAAGTAAAAGAGCCACTGCCTCTTCACCCATATCTTCCATTTATAGACAATTGCTGACTTAAAGTAGCAACCCTGCTCAAATTCATTTAAATGGTTTATTTAGAACCAAAATCTGTGCTGGCCATTGTGAATTACTGTGAATTCTAAGAACTATTTAAAAGTCAATATTTGAGTATAAATATTATGATTTCAATGTCTTTTCTGCCAGAGGTGAGATAAGAGAAATCTCTGCAATAAAGAATATCAGCATCTTTCTTTCCTTGTCTACTAAAATGGTATAACTAATGTAAAACTATGGGGCATTTCATATACAACTAACAGAAAGAGACAATCCATGTGTTTTTATATGGTATCGTTCATATTTTGTTTAATACTACCAGGAACAATAATTATTAATCTGCCTTTGTGTCCCAAATGGGTATTGTGTCAAGCCCTTAACAAAGATATTTTCTAATATCCACACTATCCCTGAAAATTTACTGTCCTGGTTGGATTTTTTCATTAACTTAACACAAGCTAGAGTTAGCAAGGAAGAGAAACCAAAATTGAGAGAATGCCTCTATCATATTGTCTGTAGGCCAGCCTAGAACATTTTGTTGGTTAATGATTACTGAGGGCAGGCCCCGCCCATTGTGGGTGGTGCCACCCCTGGGCTAGTCATCCTGGGTGGTGTAATATAGCATGCTGAGCAAGCCACATGAAACAAGAAAAGCAGTGTTTCTCCATGGCCTTTGCTTCAGCTCCTGCCTCCAAGTTTCTGCCTTCAATTTTTAAACCCTTTCCTCCCTGAGTAGATTTTGATCAGTTTTTGTCACAGCAAGAGAAAGTAAATAGTCACTATGACAGTGACTATTACTATTGTGTATGGAATAGCTAAATAAGAAAATCCAGTATACTATAAAGATATCCTTTTGCATTAACTCTAAGGGAAGACTTATGTTATGTTTGCCTAAACACAAATCATTGTATATTTTAAGCTCTATTCTGTTTTATGGTAGAGATATTAATTTAGTCAAATCTCAGAGCACAGTCTATTCAGGTTTTATTTTTTTCCTTATTTTGTTTGATGTTGTTACTTTGGAATTTCCCTTAATTTCATCTTTCTTCAAATTTGCACCAAAGTGACAATGACTCATGTGGCCATAATCATCATCATGTGGGCACAATCATCATCTATATAGAAAGCGTCTGTCAACGCGCCTGTATTGGTTTTCTGTGTGTTAAATATTATTATTAAGTTGGTTTCTTAAACAGCACTTACTATTATCTCATAATCTTGTAGCATATACGTCAATTGGATTTTCTTTATAGGTTTAACAAAACTCAGATAAATATGTCAGGCAAGTTGGGATCACATTTAGATCTCCAGAAAAGGATCAATCTAAGCTTGCTTGGGTTGTTGGCAGAATCCAGTTCCTCCCAGCTGAGGGAGTAGGATGACTGTTTTAAAGTCACTTTCCAGTCTTTGCATAAGCAGCCTTATCCGTCTGCATTCAGGGGAGCAAAGGTGGATGTTTTGTTTTCAATTTCTCTGATGTACTACTCCCTGCTACTAGTTGAAGAAGACTCTTATTTATAAAAGTTTATCATTGATTGAATCATATTTTCTTTATTACCACAGAGTTAATTGATTAGCTGGGGGTGGGGAGATGCCAATTGGAAAAACACTTGGCATGTGAAACATGAAGTCTGGAGTTCAATACCCATCATTCACATAAACAGCAACAATAACAGCAACAACAAAATCAGGCGTTGGTGCTTGAGAAATGGTTCAGAAGTTGAGCACTTTCTGCTCTTTCAGAGGACAGAATTGTGTTCCTAGCATCAAATGTCAGATGCCCTACTACAGCTTCTTAACTCCAGTTCTGAAGATCTGATGCTATCTCTTGGACTCAGAATGCATTGCACTCATGTGCACATACCAACATACATGTGCATAAATTTAAAAAATAGAATAAATATACATTTTTATAAATCTTGCATGGTGGTGATAATCCCAGTTTTTGTTTTTTCTTTTTGTTTTTTCTTTTTTTTTTTTAGGGCGAGGCAGTAGATGCTTGGGTTTTACTTGCAACATAGCCTATCCAGTGAACTCCAGGTCCCAGAAAAAGACCCCATCTCAAAGACAAGTTTAATAGCTTGTGATAAACTACATCTGATATTGATGTATGACATCCACATGCATGTGCACATGCTAGTCACACACCAAACATATGAGCATCTACATATATACACACACATATACATACAAACTAATTAGTAACTATACTCACATTTAAAAAAAAATCCTTTTTTATGCAAGGTAAAATGATTCTGGCCATGGCATCTCATTATTTTCATAATCCTAACAGTTAGGATTGGGGATTTTAGGGGGGCATTTAGAAATCCTGTGTAACATGCTGGCTTTTAGGCACACAGTCCAGCCCCTGTGCCATCCCAAAGTATAATCAGTTGTACAGCAAAAAATCTTCGTTGCCTCCCATGTTCTCTGAGACCTTTTTGTGAATCAATACCAAATTCTATCTCATGTAATAAGCCCCTCTATGTATTTGAAGCCACAGTACCAGAGATGTGACATCCAGAAAATACAGAAGTTCCTTTAATGTCAATTTATTTATTATTGACAAATGGTATAATTTGAAGATCCTTTAAGAATCTTTTGTTTTGTTTTGTTTTGTTATATCCATCCTTGAAATGCTTTCCATGTTTTTAAGAGATATTGATTATGGACTTTCTTCCTCTCCAGGTGTTAGGCACAGTGACTGTCCCAAGGCATCACTAGTTTGTCCTCTGGCATGCGCTGAATTGGTGCTCAAAGGTTCATCCCCACTGTGGCTTCGGCAGGCTCAGACTGAATTCTAAAAAGAAGTCTCTTTTCATAACTCAAGGCCGTCATCCCCTCTGTGATGTGCAATTGGGATTAATCCACATGTTACTTGTGCAATGAAGTATGAACTTTAGAGAAAGTGGAACAAGAATGGATCTGAAACTTCACCCTTTCACTAGCTGTTCACCTCCCTACCACATTTTCTGAAGAAATACAGTAAACTAATGTTATATCCTTCTCCATTCTGACTAGTCTGGTATTTAAAGTATGATCTTTTTAGACTGTTAGACCTCTGGAAAATTGTTCTTTGAAACATCCAAGGCTCCTCTGTTATAAATGGAAACATTGACTTTCATGTTTACTGTTTGTACTAGGAACTGTGATGGTCACTTTGCCAGTAAAGGTATAAACAGAAGCCAAAACTAAACCAAAACAAAACTTTGCTCTCTTTTCTGAATTCATGAGCAACTTCCTGCTTAAGGTTGTGGTAAAGAGGTGAAAAACATAGTCTAGGGCACCCAGGAATAGCATAATGAACCACAAAGTTTATGTCTTTTTCTGAATCAACCCAGTATTGTGTAGGAAATACTGTTTGTGTTTACTAATCTTAATACCTCATTTGATAATAAGGATGTGACAGAGAAGGAGAGGTTCTTGGAAATGACATCTAGATTCTAAATAACATATTGGTAAGCCAATAAATGTAAACCATTTATTAATAAGAACAGCAGCTAAAATGCATTTTTATGTACAATAAATTCATGAGATTAAAGTAATATTAAGCTTCTAATACTATGAGTTTTAATAACTTCAAGATGATACTCTGTTAAAGGGAAATCTTTTGACCACTACTGTCATCATTCACACTAATCTGTTGGAGGAGTGCCAAAGAGGGCGCTGTCCTTCTACATGGATGTCTTCATCTGCTCTGTGTGGTAACACCTGTGTCAGGCTGCCCCTTGGGCAGAACCTCTGGATTAATGCCTTGTGTAAAATGACTTCTATTAATGGATGTCCTCTATGATGATCACTTGACTGGATTGAAATATATTAGGGTATTAGTAAGCACTTAGGAATATATGCCTCCCGAAATCACCAGATAATGAGAGCTTTGGGCATTAATCCATCCACAGATCCCTAACTGGAATAGATTAGTGAGAGGTGGTAGAGCACTGGAAGGTGGGGCCTAGTTGGGGTAAAGAGGTGGCTGGAGACATGCCTTAGATGGATATAGCTTGGCTTCGAACCCTTCCTGTTACTGCTCTCTACTTCCTGGCTGTCATGAAGGGAAAAGCTTTCCTTGATCATGCTCTTCCTCTGTGATAATTTAACCTTGCTACCAGCCTAAGAGCAATGGGATCATAGAAGCATGGACCAACACTTCGGAAACTAGGAACCAGAACAAATATTCCCTTCCTTGAAGTTACTTCTTAGGTACTTGTTCCAGGGATGAAAAGTACCACTAAAACACTATCCCACTACCTTAATTCATGAATTATTAGGAACACAAAGATCAGAATTCCTCTAAATCAACAAGTTCTGTGACTACCTGGTATGGGGACTGTGGCAGTTTGAATGCAATGATCACCATATGTGCACATATTTGAATGTTTGGTTTCAAGTTGGTGGAACTGTTGGGCAAGAACTAGGAGATATGGCTTGTTGGATGGGGTGTGTCCCTAGGAGAGGGCTTTGAGATTTCCGAATCCCAACCTCTAACCAACAATATGTAAGATTGTAGCCAGCCTCCACCTCCAATCCTCCCTGCTCCACCAGGATCACCTGCTGTGATGGCCATGCCCTCACCCCTGGAAACTGTAAGCAAGTCCCAGTTCAATGCTTCTTCCTTTTGTAAGTTGCCTGGACCATGGTGCAACTTTACAGCAGTAGAGAAGGACTTCAGACAGAAGGGAGTATATTTGTCAAAAATTTCAAGTTTGTCTCTTTTAGTAATTACAGAGGCATTAGAGGAGTATTTCCAGTCACTCATTCCGTTTAGGAATCTGTCCTTTGTGGTGTTGTTTGGTAAAAATGAAAGTGACTGAAATTGGATGAGCCTTTCTGTAAATGCTAAAAACAGAAATACAATTCCCCACCTGTCACATTTCACTTATTCTTCAGGAAAAATAACACAAAATTCCTGTCTCTAACCCAGAGAATCCAGGTAGTGTTCACATTTCCTTAGGCAGCAGCCCCGCCGGAGTTGTATGTATCATATGCTATAAGCCACTAGCACTCTGTACACAGAACTGAAGAGAACTGGACAGGAAATAGTCAGTAATATGTTAGCCGAAATAAGTATACATGGGACAGGAAGGAAGGGAAGGAAGGGATGCAGGCAAGGCTCTAGCCTTCATTTCTTAAAATATCTACAGTTTTGTTACTGTATTGCTCTTTTCATACTTCGTCAGCTTACAGCTAACACGGCTGCCTAACACACAAAAAAATTGTCTTCCTCAAATACCTGCGATGATAGTATGTAAACAGTATTAGATCTTATGTAAATAAATGAATGTTTTTCTAGGTAAAAGGCATATACAATGCATTGCTACAATTTGTAGATAAAACACTAAGTTTAGAGACACCAGTGTGTTCCTGCAGTCGATACTCCAATCCAGGTGTTACCAATCATCCTAATGCATGGTCTTCATTGTCTGGCTTTTCTGGATCAGCATAATAGTATTAAGCTGTATCCTCCCTGTTGTAGCTACCAATGATTGATGTTTTCATTGTTTACTTAACTATTGAATAGCATTCAATGACAGCCATATAGCATAATTGGTTTACCTGCTTCATATTGCCAGACATTTGGCTTAGTTCTAGGTTGGCAATACTAGCTAAAGTTTCTAAAAATGCTAATATTAATAACTTTTGAAGACTTCTTCAGTTTCTTTTTACTAAGTAGCCAATGCTAAAGTTGCTGGTGTTAGTTTTGGTGCTCTTACCCTGTGAGAAAACGTCCCAAACACAAATCCACAGAAGAGCTGTTTATTAATATTGGATAGAAAAGAGACGTGACAGGCCTGTGGGAAACATACATGTGGTCAAGAGAAAGAGGAGAGAAGAGGACAAGAGACCGGTGCAAAAATGGTGCCAGCTTTTTAAAAGAGTGGGCTGTGCATGCATACACGAACGCATGTGGCTACTCCACGCATGTGTGTAGATTACATGACAACACATGCTTTAAGCAACCATGCAAAGCCACAGAGTCCTAGTCACACGAGATGTTTTGACCCAGAAATGGCTATTTTGAACTGGAAATAACTAGGCGGTCTGCTGGTTAAGCCCAACCATGTGGGCATGTTGTAACTTCATATCAGCTGGGTCATAGCATGGATGCATATTTGACTTGGTAAAGAGAAAGGCACCTGATTATCTTACTATTATCTAATGTTTGTATCCTTCAAACAGTGTATGATAATTATATTATCATGCATACTTACTGATATTTATTTCTACTAGCCTGTTGAATTAGTCATTCAGGTTGGTGTTAAATATTATCTAATGAAATTTCAAGATTAACTCTTTGCTTGATTTAGAAGAATAGAATCTTGATATTTCCACAATAAAAGCTCATGACATTAGAACATTTTCCTTGATAATTTGAATTTAAAAATAAGACAGTTAATATTATATTGTATATCACCCATTAGTTATAAACTTGTTTTGCATAATCCTGGAGTACATAATTGAAAAACAAAAAACAAAAAACTAAGTACACTGTCCCATTAAAAGTAAAATTCAAAAAGGCCTGGGAAGATAGCTCAGTTGGTAGAGTATGTCTCATAAGCATGAGGAAGGACCTGAATTTGGGATGCTCAGAATCTATGAAAAAGCCTGGGGGAAGGGATGGTAGTGGGGGGTGGGGTGTAGAGACAGAGACTGTAGCAGGCTTTCTCATACCACCCGCGTCCACATAAAGACAGGAAGGCTTTAATCTCATGCTTGTCCCACTAACTCTTATAAGTTAATTTAATGTGTTTCTCTTTATCTATGTTTTTCCTCTGGGCGTTTTACCTTTCTTTCATTCTGTATGTCCTACTTTTCTTACTTCCTCTGTGTCTGTCTGTCTGTCTGTCTGTCTGTCTGCTGCCTGTATGACTGGCCCCAGGAATCTCCCTCTCCTCCTCATTCTCCTTTTCTTCTCTCAAGCCTCAATTCCTCCTATTACTTATTCTCCCTGTCTGCCAGCCCCACCTGTCTCTTTACTGCCTAACAATTGGCTGTTCAGCTTTTTAGACCAATCAGGTGCCTTAGGCAGGCAAAGCAACACATCTTTATATCATTAAACAAATGTAGCACAAACAAATGTAACACATCTTTGCCTAGTTAAAGTAATATTCTGCAACAACAGACAGATCCATTAAGCAATTTGGCCAACCAGGATAGTCTAGTCAATGATCTTCAAGTTTAGTGGAGAGACTCTGTCTCAAAATATAAAGTTGGAGATTACTGGCAGAAAGACACCAGATGTCAACCTTCAAACCTGAGGGCATCCATGTGCACGTACACACTAACAAGTACAATACACACACACACACACACACACACACACACACACACACACACACACACCAATACACACTCATTAAAAACAAAAGATTGTTATTAGTCTGAGAATCATAGGGAAATTCATTATACTTAAGCAAAAGCAAAGGCAACAAAAAAATCAACTAATGGCAATTGTTCTGGGTCCTTCCTGCTCAGCACTGTTCCTAGGATATTGGAGCAGCAAGAGCAAGATTTCCGAGGTGGACATCTGTGCCCTATCTCTGGATTCCTCACTCCCCTCCTCGGCTCGGGATCTTTAATTTGATATCATTTATTTCCAGCTTGGAGAACCCTTTGAATTTTTTTTTTTTTTATAGTGCAGCACTATTATCAGCAAGTACTTTTTTTAAGGTTTATATTTCCCTGAGTTTCTGAAGAATACACAGTACTTACTAGCACACGATTCTGGGTTGACAGGGTGATGTTTCACTCCAGTGTTTCACAGATACTCACTTAGTGCTCTCAGTTTTCTTCTGTGCTTATCTTCCAGTTCTGTAGCCTATGTTTTTAGGTTTCCAACCCAGTGACCTGAAGATGAAGTGATTATTTATGGTCCTTTTCAGGTTTATAACTGTTTACTGACCTAGATCTATAATTTATTATTTACAGAATAGTTACAAAGTTATCAGTCATCATTTCATTAAATATTTCTCTGATTCAGTCTTACACTTTTTTTTTTCTGAGAATTACTGTATTATTACTGCTGTATTACTGCTTGTATAGTTTACAAGACTATTTTAAAGAAGTATTTTCATTGCTTATCTTCACATTAAACCATTTCTATTAATTTGCTTTAATGTTCACAGGGATTAATTTTTATACTACCTGTACTATTACACCTATGCAGTAAAACTTTTAGCTCAGGTGTTTTGTTTCATAGTCTAGAATCTATAGACTTTAAAAAAATGATTTCTTTCTCCTGAAAGTCCAGGATTGACTGTTCATTTCAATTTTTCACTTTAATATCTTAACTTGTTTGTAAGCCAATCTACTATTGCAACAAAATACTTGAGCAAAGCAATTTAAAAGAAAAAATTTTATTTTGGTTCAGTTTCAGAGATTTTTGACCCATGATGACTTAGTTCCATCTCTAAGAGAACTGTGCCGAGAGGAAGCATCACAGCAGAAACCTGTGACAAAGCAAACATACTCCCTTAGTGGCCTAGAAGGGAAAAGATGGAGCAAAATGTTGGGATGAGAAACCATGTTTGAAAGACCTACTCCATTGTATTACTCCATTTCTATCTCTCAATAGCCTATCAAATGAACCAACCCATTAATTAGAGGAGGGTCTTTATGATTGAATCACTTCCCCCAAATCCATCAACTGGAAACCAAGCCTGTAGGGCATGACTTTTGGAGTTCATTTTAGATGCAAACCATAATACTTCTTTAAAATTGTTAACCAGATTCTAACCTATGGATAATCTCAAATAAGTTTCTAATAAATACCATTGCTATTTCAACACCCAGTGATTCTTGTGCACTTACGTTAGGTAATTTTTTAATCACCCTCCACAGTGGATGGCAGATATCCAGATGCAATCATGCATTTCTGTTACTGTACATGAAATGTTTTACTTATTCACCAGACAGTCCAGTTTCTGCCTGTCCTGTTTAGTCTTACTTATGTTGGCTTGGCTTTAAACATTGCTACTGTGAATGAATTTGTGGAAGGCTCAGGTTTTCTTTTTCTCCCCCCTTTCTAACATGCAGGGCTCAGCTATTAACCTGGGGAACTAGTTATGGTATGGTTTAAGCTTGGTCTGTGCTCAGCTATTAACCTGGAGAACTAGTTATGGTATAGTTAAGCTTGGTCTGTGGCTTAGAGTTAAGAATTCCTTCAGAACATAACCCTGCTTTGATGGCGAAGTTTTCTTTCCAGGGCTGATGTGGAGTTGTTAATAACTTGTTCACATTATATTTATACTCAGTCAGGACTGGAGCGCCACAGATGACAATTGAGTATCTGTAACTCTCAGGATTTTCCCTGCTTATGTGTACACTGCTTTAATGGTGGCAGATTCTCCTCCATCCAACTGACTCCCATCTAATGTCTGGACCCATTTTGACAGCTTTATCTTCACAAACGCTCTTTGCTCCAGGACCCTCATCTCCACCCCTGGAGCTCAGCAGAACTACTACCTGCTCAGAGCATTTCTTTTCTATACCTGTAAAGGTTTCCCCAGTCTAGAAAGAATTGAGTGGTAGTGGGACTCTTCTGTCAGTGAGGAAAGTCCTTAACATCTATGATGCAAACTCAGAACCTGTGGCTTGTCTTTCCATGTCTCTGTTTACTAGTCCAATAACTTTAAATTAGTCATGGCTGGAATTCCAGTTCAAGCTGATGCATGACTGTACACTTAATTGAATGCCCAGGCTCCATCCTCCTTAGATATAAAATGAAACAGCTTATCTCTAAGAGGATTTCTTATTTTAGACCCTTTGTTGTAATGTAATGTTTACATCAGGATCTATCCCAGTATGAAGATGTCAGTTTCCCTAACAGTACCATCTTCTTATTACTCTCCTCTGCATTTTTAAAACTCTTTGTCAAAAGCTAAAGATTTATAGGGCAATATTCCCTTAATATTAAAAAAATTATATCATTGTGAATTAATTCTGAAACTATTTACTGGCTATATTTATGTTTCAAAAATATGATGGCTGCTGTAGTGCATAGTTTTTACCAATAGTTTTTAATTTTCTTTGATATCATTTAGTAAGCTGTGAACACACATGCAGCCCACAGTCCTCAATGTTCAGTTGTATATATCTTTTTGTAATTCCTTACTTAAAATGCCATTTATTGTCCACTATACATGTACCAGACACTGCTGCCTGCAGAGACTGTAATGAATCACTGAGACTAATACTTACCTTTAAGGGGCTGGCTCTATTTAAAAAAAAAAAAAAGACTTAGGCATAGGAACAGTAAAAGTAAGCTAATAAAACCATGCTCAAAATATTTTGGGGATCCAGATGAGAATGATTAACTCTGCCAGGGGCTTCTGATGAAGTTTCCCCGTAAAAGGTCAACTTTAATCTCAGACTCAGCTAGAAAAGGCAATCAAGGATGAGGGGTTTAATCCTGACTCAGTACTTAGCGGCGAAGAGATCTTTGGTAAATAACATGCACTTTTCACAGTCTCCACCGCTAATTTTCCCACTTTTAACTTTTTTCTTTCTAAAGTGAGGAGCAATTCTGACCTTGCTATTTTGTTGTGAAGAGTTGAAATGAAGGTTGAGGATGCATAAAACAGTAGTCATCATTATTTTTTATACATGATGACTAAACAGCGTCGGCACCGGCAGTTTTTACTGTTTCACATTGAGAATTTTCCCCTGTGCATATATATTCAATCTTCAAAGTGTTCTAATCCATGCATGGATTGTCAATTCTTAGAAAATGAACTTATTAGCACAAGCAACACTCAATCATAACTGCCTTTGTTAATTTAGGAGTTATAATAGCATTTTTCAGAACGGCAAGATATCTGCATGTCTCTGTTTTTCTTAAACATTGCTATAGGCACAGAATTTGGGTTGCAAATTTCCCAGAACCTTGGAATTTTTGTGAAAGGTTATGTAGTAATGAGTACATTAGACCTCTTTTCGGTAAAAGTATATGAGTTTATTATAGTATTACTGCCAAATCAATTTCTCTTTTTTCAACTTTTTATATCTCAAAGCAGAGTTTAATAATTCTCATGTTTCATCTTTTTTTCCTTCAAAATATCTCTTCGATGATGAATTTTTGGGTGTGTATGGGTTGTTTATATTCTCAATACAACTAAGTTTATTGATGAAAACCTTATACATAAAGTACCTATTTAAATATTTTATTTTGCTTTTAATTATGTGTGTGTGTGTGCACATGGGTACAGGTGCACTTGGAGGCCAGAACATTGAAGACGAACCAGTATTTCAGGAAGTTGTGAACCTGGCACAGGTTCTGGGAATCAAAAGTGGGTCCTTTGCCATAGCAGTACACACTTTTTGCATGAGCTATTTCTCCAGCCCAACACCATTTATTGACAGAAAAATTTCATTTTGGAAAAGTTCAGATTCACAGAAAAGTTAGGAAGCCAGTATAGGGAGCTCCTGTATGCCTTTCATTCTCTTCCTAGTCTGTAAACATCTTACATTTTCATGATATCTTTGTCATTAAGACATTAGTGTAAACCTATTAATTGTTGTGAAACTCCTACTTGCTTGACACCAGCTTTTTCCCACCTTCCTGTTGTAGGATCCAGTCCAGGCAACCATATCACATTTGACAGGTATATGTCCTTAACCTTTTCTGGTCATTGTTTTCTGAAAGACTCCTGACCAATTGTCTTGGGGAATGAGGTAGTTTGAATACAATTGGCCCCCATAATCTCAACCTCATAGGGAGTAGCACTATTAGGAGGTGTGACCTTGTTGAAGTAGGCACAGTTTTGTTGGAGTAAGTATGTCACTATGGAGGTGGGCTTTGAGGTCTCCTATTCTCAAGACACTGCCCAGTGTCTCAGTCCACTTCCTGTTGCCTGAATGATACCGCACTCTCAGCTATAGCACCATGTCTGCCTGTACGCCGCCATGTCCATCCATGATAATAATTGCCTGAACCTCTGAACTGTAAGTGAGCCACCCAGTTCAATGTTTTCCTTTGTAAAAGTTGCCATGATCATGGTGTCTCTTCACAGCAATAGAAACCCAAATTAAATAGGGAGCATATTTGGATGTGGGGCTCTGTATTTATTTTACAGTGGTTAGATGACTCATTTGCTGTGAAGTTTGAATGAATTCACTTTGACTTATAGATTTTATTGTTTCTGAATTTAAAGGTACTATTCCATTGTTTTCAAATGATGACTCAGAGATAATTCTTATATGTGTACCTCTCCCTATGATGTCCCCTTTTCCCTCTATGTTATGTGCTTTTTTTTTTTTTCTTCTCTTGATGTGTTAAGATTCCCTTTCTTTAGGACTTGTCTTAAAATTTTAATTATGATGTGACTTGTATGGTTTTATTTGTATTTTTACTACTTGGGAATAAAAATTCTGAAAACAATGACTTTAGTTTATAAATGTCTCTTATCATTTCTCATTTGTTCTCATTACGAAGATACTTCATGGTTAATATAATGCCAAGGTCACTGATGAGCTACTCATTCTGCTATTATTTCCTGTCTTTCCCAATCTGTATGACTGGGTTTGGATAACTTGTTATGTTTTCAAGCTCATTGACATATCTCATGATGTATATCAAATTGGCTGCTGATCCCGCACATTCATTTTTAATATTGTATTTCTTAAATCTAGAAATATCGTTCAGATTTTTTACATATTTTGATTCCCTGCTCACGAGTCTCATGTTTCCCTTTAAGGTTTACTTTATTAATAGTAGATTTTTGTTTTTAAATCTTTGTCTGATTATAGCATTCAGCAATTTGTGGGTTTTTTGTTGTATTGTTTTTCTCCCAAATTTGGTCTAAGTTTTTACTTCTCTTCCCAGTACGTTTTTTTATAAGACGTTGTCTCTTGTGTCCTTGTCCCAGCTATGTTAAATTTAGGTTTATTTTTCCCCCTTTATTTTAATCTTTTAAATCATATCAATAAATAAATAAATAAATAAATAGATGAGTTTATTGGAGTTATTTACAAGAACGTGAACGGCTGAAAGACAGCTGGATCATTAAAAAGCTTGTCTAAGTGCAAGGCGGTGACTCACAAAAGTTGAGTCTTTGGGGCGTCTTTTTTTTTTTAATTTTTTTTTCCGAGACTGGAACTCACTTGGTGGCCCAGGCTGGCCTCGAACTCACAGAGATCCGCCTGGCTCTGCCTCCTGAGTGCTGGGATTAAAGGCGTGTGCCACCACAGTCTCTGACGCTCCTTACCCCGGTGCAGGCAGCTCTACCCGAAAGACTGCTCTTGCCCTGAAGTGCTTGCCTCTTTCAGTGTCAACTCTGAGAGCTGCCCTGTGATTGTATGAGCTTCCTGACTCCCGTAACTTTTATGAATGCAATGAACTTCATGAATATCACTCCTCCCTCCAGTAAGTATTGCTTCAATTCAGAGAAATAACGACACACACTCCCTCTCTCCCATTCCTGGAGCTTTCACGCTCTTCCTGCGCCCCTTCTGCTGTGCTCCCTGAGTGGGTGAAGTAGATATTTGATTGTTGTTTTCCTTTTACGACCAATCTTCAGTTGCTTATTCTTAAAAGTGTGGCTGGTTATGAGTCTCTGCAGTAAACAATGCCCACTGCAGGAGGATGTTGGGGGTCAGGGAAGTGTCCCTCCAAGACCGCTGCTGACATCTACTGACATCTACAGTAATCTATAGGTACAAACGCAGTATCTGTATGCTTTGGGTGTTAATTTATGTGTGTTGTTTGTGTTTCCATGCATGTGATTGTGTGTGTGTGTGTGTGTGTGTGTGTGTGTGTGTGTGTGTGTGTGTGTGTAGAATCAATCCCTAGCTTTCATTTAGAGAGGAATGCTGCCAAATAAGTATGCATATAAATTCCTACTTATTGAAAATGTAACTATTATAGCAACATAAAAAAAATCAATGTTTATCCAATTATTTTCAAAGACAGTATCATGCAATGCAGCATACTTTCTCATTAGATTAAATCAAACCCTCCTTAAATACCATTTTACCAGCTGTTACTGGATAAAGGGCAATCAGAACAGTTTGTATAGCAAATATGTAACTCTCTGGCACATGTCTTTGCCAACATTGCTACAGCTGTGTATATTGTTTATAAATAACAAATGCCCTTGGTGGTTTTTCCATGCGTTTTATTGAAATGTTTTTTTTTTTTAATCTACCAGAATTTTATATGTTTCTTAGTGAGGAAAAAATGGTGTTTAGACCTGAAAAGTTAGTCAAATTCAATACATGCCTTAAAAAATATTTGGGGCTTTGATTTAGAATAAAAAAGAAAGAATTCTATAACTAAGCAATACATTCATCAAAACAGAGTCAAATAGATTTTCCAGGTCCTCCCAGTTGGTTGTTATACATACCTTTAAAATATTTTACATTTCTGATACTTTCAATGGAGATTTGAATAACTAATAGTCATAATTCTCAAATAGCCCCAAGATGATATTGAGAGGACACATTGCCACCAGTTTCTTCTGTTTTTAATTTTTAAATATTTTCACTCTATGCAAACCAAATTTATTCAAACTTTTACTTAAGATAAAAGCTGGACAACTCAGACCCTAAAAAGTCTTGGTCAAGATGACACACTTGATGAGTCTGCCAGGTCCTATAAAGTTCAGGACTACATTCAGGTTATATATATATATGAGCTTTCATTACTGGGACTAGAGTACAGCATGGAACATCTGCCCTCTATTTCAATTCACTTTGCCCACATCCTAATGAACAACAAAGTTTTTTATAAGTCATAAAGCACTAGGAAAATATCATGTTAACACTCAAAATTACAACAAAAATGAAATTTTAATGTTAGTTTTTATGAAAGCATTATAAAGAGCATTTAGATTTCAAGTAACCAATAAATCATCCGAAGTGCAACATTACATATATTAGATGATCAGAAAGGGTAATTATTTCCTCATTTTACTATCTGCCTCCTCTTATCTTTTTTTCAATCATCCTCCCTTATCATTTGAGTTTCTCTAGGAGCAGGCACATGTATAAACATATAATAATGATTACAATGCTGTGGAATAGAGGAAAGTGTTTGTCCAGCTGATAAAAACTTGGTATTTCTCTGATATTCTTCATTCTTATGTTAACAGATTTATTTTCAGCATATCGAATCAGTGCTCCTATGTTTTACTATGACATTCACTGCACAGCTGGACCGTCATTAAATCATTCTGATTATTATGTTGAAGATCTTTGAAGAAAACAGAAGATCTGCCCAGCCATTATATTCGTGAGACAAATGGTAACATTGTTGCTGTTTTCTTTGTCAACAGATTTTCTGAAGTGTAAAGGAGATCATAAACAAGTGACTGGTGAACACATCTTCCTTCACTTACAAATGAGTCTACACAGAATGATCACATTTTATGTCCAATGGTGCTGCATTTCAGTATTCAGTTGGAACTGATTATTGCTCTGGAGAAGGACATATGTGATTTCTTTTGCCAGAGTTACCACCATTTTGTTTTGATAAGTTGATACCATGCATGTTTACTCACTTGCTAGATCATATAGATTTACATTTTACATCTCCAGAAAATGCCAAGAGTTCTGAAATACCACTTCAATAGCCACATCAGAAACATAGACTAACAGAGTCTGTGTGGTTACTGAGAAAATCGTAACTGAATACATTTATAATGACATTTTCCTGAATGATTACTTCCTTGTCATGCTTAAAATATTAAAACTCATTCAACTTCCTACTGTAATATATTGCCTTCAGCAGGGGCCACCCTTCCACAGCTCTCAAACACAGAGTAGATAGGAACTATTCGGGTTTCATAAGGCACAGTTACCTGCTCTGTGTCGTCTAGGACTTTGCTCATTGTGCTTTCTCTACCGGATGTGATGTCCACTTTCCTGGTTCCTTTTCACTCAAAATAGCATTTCTTCCAGGGAATTACTCTATTCTGACAAATCTGGTAAAGAGGGTCTTCTCATGTGGAGTTCCACTCAGCTAGGTATGGTAATTATTTTTTCATATTTGTCCTGTTTGATGGTCAGTTTCAGAAATTCTGTTTCTATGCATTATTCATTGTTTTTTGCTTCCAATGCCTATATGTTTCCTGGAAAAAAGAAAAATGATTGAATATTTAGTAAAAAGAAGAATGTATGAATTAAGTAGACTTTACATTTGTGGATAGTTAGATTTCCAGTTACAACTCTATAGTGAAGAGCAAAGCTATAGAAAAAACAGACATTTGAATTTGTGGTCATCATTGGCCTGGAAGTCTGATATACAAATATATCAAATAATTACATTTGTAATATACATTTGTATATTATTGATATACAAATAATTTATACAAATATAAGTTTTGGGAAAAAATGGTCATCATTAAATATGATGGCAAGCACAGCTAACTTAAAAAATAATGTTGTAGTCATATTTGGTATTATGTTAAATAATATTTAATTTTTGATACACAGCATTGCTTGTCGCATAAAACTGCTAATTTATTGAGCATTCCTTGGGTATATGCCCAAGAGTGTTACAGCTGGGTCTTGGGGAGATTGATTCCCAATTTTCTAAGGAAGCACCATATTGGTTTCCAAAGTGGCTGTACAAGCTTGCATTCCCACCAGCAGTGGAGGAGAGTTCCCCTTGTTCCACATCCTCTCCAGCATAAGCTGTCTTCTGTGTTTTTTATCTTAGCCATTCTGACAGGTGTAAGGTGGTATCTCAGAGTCATTTTGATTTGCATTTCCTGGGTAATTAGAGATGTTGAGCAATTCCTTAAATGTCTTTCAGCCATTTCAGCTTCCTCTGTTGAGAATTCTCTGTTTAGTTCTATAGCCCATTTCTTAATTGGACTGTTGGGCATTTTGATGTCTAATTTCTTGAGTTCTTTATATATTCTGGATATCAGCCCTCTGTCAGATGTGGGGTTGGTGAAGACCTTTTCCCATTCTGTAGGCTGTCCCTTTGCCTTGTTGACCTTGTCCTTTGCCTACAAGAGCTTCTCAGTTTCAACAGGTCCCATTGATTGATTGTTTCTCTCAGTGTCTGTGCTACTGGTGTTATATTTAGAAAGTGATCTCTGTTGCCAACGCATTCAAGAGTACTTCCTACTTTCTCTTTTATCAGGTTCAGAGTAACTGGATTTATGTTGAGGTCTTTGATCCACTTGGACTTAAGTTTTGTGCACTGTGACAGATATGGATCTATTTGTAGCCTTCTACACACTGACATCCAGTTATGCCAGGACCATTTGTTGAAGATGCTTTCTTTTTTCCATTGTACATTTTTGGCTTCTTTGTCAAAAATAATATGTTCATAGGTGTGCAGGTTAATGTCAGGGTCTTCAATTCGATTCCATTGGTCCACATGTCGGTTTTTATGCCAGTACCAAGCTGTTTTTATTATGGTAGCTCTATAGTAGAGCTTGAGGTCAGGGATTGTGATGCCTCCAGAGGTTGTTTTATTGTACAGGATTCTTTTGGCTATCCTGGGTTTTTTGTTTTTCCATATGAAGTTGAGTATTATTCTTTCCAGATCTGTGAAGAATTGTGTTGGTAATTTGATGGGTATTGTGTTGAATCTGTAGATTGCTGTTGGTAAGATCGCCATTTTTACTATGTTAATCCTGCCTATCCATGAGCATGGGAGATCTTTCCATTTTCTGACATCTTCTTCAATTTCTTTTTTCAGGGACTTAAAGTTCTTGTCATATAGGTCCTCCACATGCTTAGTTAGCGTAACCCTTAGGTATTTTATATCATTTGTGGCTATTGTAAAGGGTGATGTATCTCTGTTTTCCTTCTCAGCCTGTTTGTCTATTGTATATAGGAGGGCTACTGATTTTGTTGAGTTGATCTTGTATCCTGCTATGTTGGTGAAGGTTTTTATTAGCTGTATCAGTTCCTAGGTTGAATTTTTGGGGTCACTCATGTATACTATCACATCATCTGCAAATAGGGAAAGCTTGACTTCTTCCTTTCCAATTTGTATCCCCTTAATCTCCTTATGTTGTCTCATAGCTCTGGCTAGAACTTCAAGTACTATATTGAATAAGTATGGGGAGAGGGGACAGCCTTGCCTTGTTCCTGATTTTAGTGGTATTGCTTTGAGTTTCTCTCCAGAACAGGAATAGGCAGAGTGCTGGAGTGGTCCCCCAAAATCCACAATGATACATCCTCTGTAGATTGCTGGCAATGGTCAAGAGAAAGCCTGATCTGCCCTAGTCTGGTGATCAGATGGCCAAACATTCTAACAGTCATGCTGGAACTCTCATGCAATAACTGATGGAAGTGGATGCAGAGAACCTCAGTCAGGCCCCAGGTGGAGCTCCAGGAGTCCAATTGTCGAGAAAGAGGAGGGACTGTAAGAGTGTGAATTGTTGAGACTAAGATTGGAAAAAGCGCAGGGACAAATAGCCAAACGAATGCAAGCACATGAATTATGAACCAAAGGCTGTGGACCTCCCAGCTGGATCAGGACCTCTGGATAAGTGAGACAGTTGAATAGCTTGAACTGCTTGGGATGTATCCAGGCTGTGGGACCAGGACCTGTCCTTAGTGCATGAGCTGGCCTTAGTGCATGAGCTGGCTGTTTGGAACCTTGGGCTTACACAGGGACACTTTGCTCAGTCTGGAAGGAGGTGACAGGACCTGCCTGTACTGAATCCACCAGGTTTAAATGAATCCCCAGGGGAGTCTTGTCCCTGGAGGAGATGGGAATGGAGGGGAGGGGATGGGGAGAAGGTAGGGATGGGGGCAGGATGGGGGAAGACAGGGGAACCCATTGCTGATGTGTAAAATTAAAACCAAATATAATAATAATAACAAAAAATAAAAAATAAAAGTACAGAAAAAAAAACCCTGCTAATTTAAATTGTACTCTTGTTTTTGTTTGTTTCTCTGTTTCTGTTATAAATACTATGACCGAAAATGAATGGTGCTTACTGGTTACTGCCTTGTTTCATAACTTATTCAGTCTAATTTCCTATATAACTCAGGACTACCTGCCCAGATATGGGACTGTTCACTGTGAGTTAGGCTCTCTCACATTAATCTGTAGCTGAATTTTTCCTGTGTCTCACCTGGTCCATAGCCGCTCAGACCCAAGTAAACACAGCACCAATCTACTTCAGGGAATATATGGGCATTGAAGAAACTGTGTATGGAGTTAACTTTCATTGTGGCAAAAGTTAGCCACTGGACAACAAAGTGTCCTCACATCAATTGCTGACAAACAGGACAAAAATGGGCACACAGAACACAAAACAAAGGACTACTGATCCTTGCCAAGACAAGTGTGGTTGTGGCTTTAACAACAGGCATCTTTTGAGGCCAGAACAATATGGTACCATCTCTGAATTGGCCTTTGCAATCTGGAAAGGGTACAGTGCCTCTTTCTTCAAAGGCAGCTGAACAGGCAATGGACTAATGGCTTCTGATGTACAGTAGAACAGCAGCTGAGACAGTTATTCTTGAAATAGTAACTAGACTGTCAGAGTCTAACCTCTCCATGGTAGACTGGCATTTAATAAAAGAGATGAAGCCATCAACAAGCCGAGAAGAATGGACAGCTGAATTCCAAAACCACCACCAGTTTCCAGAATTTAAAATCCTGAATCATGACAGGACACTGGTGGAATTCAGGTTTGTCTGGTACATGGACTAGTTGCACCTAATATGAGGTCTAACCTCATGTGAGGTTGAACTGTAAGCCTTGTGTACATCCTACTTCATAAATGAGTCTGTCAGATACACTAAGCCTATAGGCTGAAGATGATGCCCCAACATTGCAGAAAAACTTCCAGTGACTCTCCAGGCAGCTGGCTGTTTCTGTCAACTCACATTTTTTTGGAAGTCACTTGTTTGCACTTTCTGTTTTATTAGGTAATATTATTTCTTTCTTGGGTCTCTGAGGGAGTTGAAGATTAGATAGTTGTAGTTATAGTCAGTTGAAGATTAGATAGTTATAGTTTTCCTCATTAAGAATTTCAGAGAAGAAATTCACTAAAGAGGTATAAAGTGTATAAATTTGAAAGACATTGTAAGATAGTTTTCTGTTGGTAATAGAAGTTAGGATAAAAAGTGAATCAAGTACATTTTGGACTTACCAAAATAGGATAGATAATGGAATATTTTCTCAAATGCAAATGCACTAGACATTGTTGAGGTATTTATTGCTTGTATATATTGTATATAGTTATTATACTTATTGTATATATATTTTATATTAGTTATAACTTTTTTCTTTTTTCTTATTAGAATAAAAGGGGGAAACATGGTGATATTTCAATTGTGCTGTAATGTGATTTTATTTGTATGTCAATAAGTAAAGTTTGCCTGGAGATCAGATGTCACATAGGAAGCCATAAATAGAAGTCTGGAGTTGGTAGCACACACCCTTAATCTGATCACATGGCAGGCAGAGTTTCTGTGTGGTCAAGGACACAGCCAAGCACGGTGACAAGAACCTTGAATCCCAGCACCAACCATAGAGACCTGAAGGTCTGTATAGAGAGGTAGTGATGAGGAAGTGATGTGGCTGGGCTTAGAGCCAATGAGAAGGCAGAACAGGAAAGCAATAAAAACACAGTTTACACAGGAAGAAGCTCTCTCTGTGGAAGCTACTGCATGTTGATCTCTATATCTACATGGTTCTTTCTTGTATCTTGGCAGCTTTTATGACTGTCAACTTCCTGAGGACCCAAAGAGCTGCCTAAGAACTTGCTGACCTCCTTCTGCCACAAATGGTCCCTTTAGCTGACTTCCATCAGTCACCAGGAATCTGCTTCTCCTCACTCTGACCCTTTGGGACCATTGTAAGATAACCTTACTTCTCCATACATGGACGCAATGTCATCTTTCAGAGGCTTCTTCCCTGGTCAGATGGACCAATGTAAGGTTATCAGTATGCATGGTGATACAGCTTGCTCTCATTCTGTGTCCTACACCACATACCACATTTCTGTTTCACATTGGAAGATGCACCATAGCCTGGTGTGGAAAGGGCATGGCTCTGTATTTTGCTAGGTTGAAGACAAGATACCCTAATGTGAAGGTCTTTGAAACAACCTCGGAAGCAAAGTTTCTCTCAGTGCAACTTCATCTTTTCAGTCTCTCATTCCTAATTCTCCCATGAAGCAAGTTATAGAAACACCATCTTCTCTCCCCAAAATCAGGGCATAGAAATATTCTGTTTTCCCACCAAAGTCAACCATAAAGCTAAAAATACTGGGACAATGAGAAGTGCAAAAGATGCTTGTCACTTGACCTGACTATCTGAGTTCAGTCCCTGAAACCCTCAAGGTTAAAGGAGAGAATTGAATCATGTCTCTGTGTGTGCGCACACACACACACGCACACACACACACACACACACACACACACACACACACACTAAATAAGTGTGAAAATAGTCCTAATATTGACCTAGTTTCCTCTGCCTTTTGAGTGAACTGTGATAATATTAATTGACATAGCCCATTTCATTGCAGGTTCCCATTCTTGAAAGCATCTTGCCTCACACTCAGAAGAAAGGAACATTGTACAGAGAGATCACAAATCACCTGAACAGATAGCTTCCTTGGGTTACCCTACCTTAACCTATTACTGTTAGATTACACTCTTTTCCGCTGATCATGTATTATGCCTGTAGTTGCTCATATTGTGCCTAAAAAAATTATTTATTCTATATCTTTGTGCCTTAAATTTGAAGAATCATTTCAGGACAATATTCAGTGCTAACCCCTGCACACATTCTGTGTGTGTGTGTGTGTGTGTGTGTGTGTGTGATGTATGTGCATATAGTGGTGCAAACAGAGGCTGAAAGATGATGTCAAGTGTTCTGTTTTTAATACAGGGTCACTCTCTGAACGTGGATCTCCTTTCTCCTGCTAGATTGGCTGGCAAAGTCTAAGTGATCTCTAGTATTGGGGCGATGGGTATATATGAATATGTCTGGGATTTTATGTGGGCTGGGATCTATACACAGGTTTTCATAATCTTACAGTAAATACTCTTGCCCACTGAACCATTTCCTTGGCCAAATCATTTGATCCTGCCTTTTGCATATAGGTATGAGCATGGGGAGGCAGTAAGAGACCATCCCCTTACAATTCAAAATGCAGTCATTTTCTGCCAATTATTAGCACGTGATTGTGGAGAAGTTATTTCACCCTCCTGTGTCTCAGTTTCTATATGTGGAAATAATTCTAAGCTACCTGATTTGGCTTTTTTGAGAATGAAATCAGTTTAATAAAAAATCAAGACCTTAATACAGCCTGCTGTCTGTTGGATTAAATACTTTATACCTTAAATACTTATGAAATATCCAAATATCCTAGTAAACCCCAGGCATTTCCAGTCTGAGCTTAGATACAATATCTTATGGTATTGATGTGCATATAGCAGAGAAATAGCCAAGTAAGCAAAAAAAGAATTCAACCTCTGCAGGTCAGGCTTCCCCAGAACCTTCCTCCTTATCTGGCCAATAGCAAGGATGTGCATTTTCATAACAGCTGGAGCAAGGTCAGGTGACAGGGTTGGCCAGCTGAGAATCTCAAAATGAGTAGTGTCTTTTTAGGCAGCTTTTTCTTTTCCCTGCTCACATCCCTTAATTACCTTCAGTCTTGTCAGTGTGTCCTCTCTATTTGACTTCCTCTGGTTCAGATACTGTGGAGGAGAAATTCTGTGGTCTCTGTGGTACCAGTTCATGACAACCTTGGGGGTCACAGTGCATCATTTGAGAAATATTGGCTTAAGCTACATTTTCTCTGCTTGTTGATGAAGTGTGTCATATGGGAGAAAATCAGAGGCTGTCCTGAGGTTGAGCTGTATTGTGTTTATTGCTTTTCTGCTATCTACAATGTCCCTTGCTCTGTCAGCAAAGGCTATTAGATTGGTCTTTGATAATTTTCTCTTCTGACTTCATGTTAGTTATTGCCCTGTGATCTTAATGTTTAGAAAAATTTTTGGGATATACCCCAGAAGTGTCAGGTTTATGTTGAACTATTAGAATCCCACCCAACAAACAATTTTTATAGATACTTAACTTTACAAAAATTGGTTATAATTTCTAACATTTCATTTCTTTCTTTCTTTTTTCATTAATACACTTTTTTCATCAATTTTACACGCCAATCAAAGATCCCCCTTTTTCCTCCTCTCTCCCTCCCGGCCTCTCCCTCCCAACACACACCCCATGCCCCACACAAGAAGGCAAAGCCACCCATGGGGAGGCACATCCAGTAGAGGCCAAGTCCAAGCCCTTTCCCCTGCCTCAAGGCTGCATGCGGTGTCCAATCACAGGTAAGGAATGTTTCTATAAGGACTCTAATGAACTTTGAGCATCATTCTCATTGCATGTAAGTTCCAAGTCCATCATATACTGCAGGACAATTGGTGTCAGCACTGGTATGCTTAATGCATGCTCACATACCCACAAACACTCACACACAATTTTAGACAACTGGGTTTTACTGTTTGTATCTTCTCTTATTTTCCTCTTTTTTTTTTTCTTTTTAAATCAATTTTGGTTGTTTCTAAGTTACCCAGTGTAAGGTATATTGGTGTAGTCCTGAATATGCAAAATAGTCACTTGAAATTAGCCAATGCTCTTGTTTTAAAATCAGAATCTACTCAAGCTAATTTGAGCAGAAAAGATACAGATGACAAAAAAGTGTCATCAGAAAAAAGGTCAAAGAAACAGATTGTTGGATGAGATTCTAATAGTTCAACATAAACCTGACACTTCAAGTAACCTGCTGCGTGCACTTAACTGTTGACACCAAAACTACTATGTTGCTTAAGAGACTGTCTGAGTGTGTATGTGCATGCGTGTGTCTGAGTATAAACACATGCAAACATGACTTCTTTTTCTAAATATGTCTGTTTCTCTCTTTCTCAACATTTCTCTTTCATTGCCTCTTTCTCTCCCCCCTTTCCTCCTTTTCCATGAAGTATCAGTAAAAGATAAGCCTTTCTTGAATTTTCTTTATATGAAAGACTTTATGTGAATTATTTTATATGGAAGACTTCTAAAACCACTGAGCAGTGCTACCGCATTTGGTGCTGCTTTTTTAAGTAGAAGATGATTGGAAACATCTCGTCAAAGATAGAGCTGAGATTACCCTTTTCATTCAGACCTATAATAATGACAAGCATCTGTAATACAAACAATAAAAGTCCATGAATTCTCGCACACAATGAAACCAAAATTCTACAAATTCATTGCATACAGTCTATACTATTTGAAATTCTCTTCTATTTAATTTCAATATAAAAATGTTGGCTGTGGTCTAATAAATTCATTTAAAAGCCTACCAGTGAACTATGCAATTGGAAGAGTCTACAAGTTGCTTCAACAAAAGGTAGGAGAACCAACAGCTTGTCTGAAACAAGTCAGAGAAAGAGAAGACGGAGATAAGAGAGCTTGCTCTTCCATTTCTCTGAGTAGAATAGTGTATGTGTGAATCATAGACTATTTCCTGGACTACATCAATTCCACCACTAAGGTGTGTTTTTTGAGGGTGCACCTGCCCGCCTATGATGATACTTAGCCACGATAGGAAATGTCTTTGGATGTAAGTACAGACACTGATAATGCTGTTCATTTGCTTAGAGAACATAGGGAACAGGCCTACTATCCCTCAGGAGGAAGAGTCAGGAGGATCATGAGTTTAGGCCAGCGTGGGGTATGCAAGCTCCTGTAAAACAAATTCACTATATATAATGATCATTATGGTAAATTTTAAATTTTTGTGAGAATAAAGACTAGATACTGAATATTTCCTGTTACAATTTAATTTTAATGTTGAGAATTTGAATTCTTATGCCAATTGCTGAGTAAAAATAATATTTATTTTGCTATCTAATACCAGTTATTTTTCTTCTTTAAGCAAGTAAGTTGAATGTGACATACATCAGCTATTCTTACTCTTAGATTACTTATAAATGATACATTTGTGCACATGTGGATATACAGGTGCCTATGCATCTTTTTTGTGGTTTTCTGTTTTATTCTTATTGTGGAATATGTAGAATAATAATCTTGAGATTTGACATAAGAATCAGAAATGAGAAAAATAGTCACAGTGGGTTTTGTATTAGGGTGAGAACAGAGGGATGGTGGTAAAGGTACAAAGGAACTGAAGATTCAATCGAGTCGGAAGCAAATATTGGCAGATAAAAACGTTATAACTTAACTATACACCAACATTTTTAGATTGAATGAACATCACACAATTACAGGATGTTTTAGAAAATATGTAGACCCTGCCATGAGAAAAAATAACTAAATAAGTCTAGGCTAGTGCCAAGACATATTGCTAAAAACATAGATATTGCCTTGGAAATTGACTTCGGGTGTAGTGGAGCAATTGCACTACCATATGTGTATGGAGGTCAGTGATCAAGTTGTGTGAGTAGGTGCTGTTTTTCTACCATGTTGTTGTGTGTATTGGGTCCTCAGGCTTCGTAGCAAGCATGCTTTCCTGTCTAGCCATCTTTCTGGCTCAGCATTTTAACTTTCCTAACTATACTAATCATATTCTATATAACCTGCCTGTGCATGTGTATATACGAATATGGATGCATGAGAGAAAAAGAAAAAAGACAGAGACAAGTGACAGAGAGTGACTCAAATGAAAAGAGGCACATTGGTTGCCAAAGGGACGGAACACATAGAGAGATGACTTTCTTGTGTTCCATTCAATTCAGGAGTATGTCAAATCAGATAGGCTCTGCAATCAGCAAAACATAGAACAGAGAAAACTCCAACGGGTTTTTCCCCTCCAACAAGTATTTATTAAAGGAATAGTTGCAAAAGAAAAGAGATAGATGTATCTGCCAAAGCAATGAGGGACACTGATCATGTCCTATGGTAAAAATTACACGGGACTAGTGGGGAAAATCATCTTTATTGTATCTTATGATAGCAAGGAATTGTTGCTAATACTTGAGAGGTGACAATAATGTTCTGGCTATGCATTTAAAACCGGTCTTTATCTTTCAGTAATGGTATGATTTTGAGATTTTATTCTAAATACAACATAGATAGGGGTTGGGAATTTATTTCAGGGGTGGAATTATTGCCTAGAAAACTCAAGGTCCTGGGTTCAGTCCCCAACACTAGAGAAAAAAAATGAAAAGATAAAAGAAATGTAGATCAGTGTCACAGGCAGGTGAAGACATTTGTTAAATAGTCCAGGGCTCAGAAGACCATAAATGATTGCTGAGCACTGTCTCAAAGCAGGTGGTTCATGGAAGTCCTTCTTCCATAGCTATAAACAGAGGAGTAAGGGATCCAGGTGGGATCATTTAGGAGTCTTCGTTAGTGCCCATTTTAAAGGCATGAATTATAATCTGTCTCAGGGTGATTAAAAGCATAATGCCCAGTAGGAGGTGTGTCTAATATTTAGCATTCGTATTCTTTCTCCGTATCTTCTGCCCTCCATGTCTGCTCACTGCCTCATCTCTGTAAGTTCACGAATGGCTTTTCTTCCAACTCAAATGCTACCTTTGTAAGAAACCTCACAAGTTCTTTCATCTGGAAGTGTCTTTATCTGAACTGTTGTTATGACACTCCCATGCCCTAAATACATTGTATGTATGTATCTCTACCAGTCCATAGCCACATCTACTATTCCATCAAAGCCTCCTGAGAGCTGGCAGCATACAGCCAATATGTCTGCTTATATGCCTGCAGGCAGTAATAGCCCATGATACATAACTATCAAATGACAAAAAAGAGAGAGAGAGAGATGCAGAAGTATTGAGTACAAAAGTTTGCAGAACAAAAAGAGTAAAAAAAAAAAAAAAAAAATCAGTCAACAAAGATCATTTTGGGTCTCTATAAAGTACTCTTCATTGAAGAAATGATTCTTTTCGACTTAATTAACAATAAAAACTTCATCAACTCATAACAGTCATGAGCTTTAGTTGCAGCCTTTTTGCAACATCCTCTCCTCTTTCCAGAACAAATCAGCAGCAGCCACATTTTGTAGAATTGTTTGCAAACATGTTGTCAAAGATAAACAGCTCTTTTGTATATAAAGCAAGATAAACTGAATTTGGAATTGAACATCCTGAAAGTTAAACTGCTTCTCTAAACCCAGAATGCACGCTAACAGCTTCATGAGCTTGTTGGCTGTTTCCCTAAAATGACCAACATTAAGGCCATGTAAACACTTTGAAGATTACACCACAGACATTCCTATGTTGTCTCTTCTGCAATGATTGCTATAATGTGTTCATTATGGGAAATTATACCCTAAGAATGCCTCACTGAATTTTAAGGGAGCCGTGGTGGAGAGAAAAGCTGTATATCCAACAATCATTAAGAAATGAAGATGTAGAAACTCAAACTTATTCTCAAGGATGTCAAATTGCAGAGACTACTTGTTGTTATATGGGTGAAATAAAAGCTTCCAAAAATATTGAAATTAATTTTTAATATTCTCATTTAAAATCATTTCCAGTAATACAAATGTCACACTTAAATGCATAAAATTATTACAACATGGGGGTATAATTCTTTCAACTATATCAGAGGGGATAGAGGGAAAGAGTTTCACTCATGCATAATGAAATATGATGTGTAAGCTTCAGGCACTGAACATTCTACATATTTTCATAGTAGTTGGGGTAGGCAGGATCATGTGGCAAAATGGGCTATTTTGTCCCCTTTCCTCTTTGATCCATGACTAAGACAAGACAACCAAGACTTGTAAGGATGCCTTCAGGTTCCTTAAGTAAGCGTCATATCTGCAAGGTACCATCCTGTACTGATGACTGTGGGAGAGGTTTGGTCCTTACATTTTACATCCTAGCTATCTGGATTTTCTCACTTTCTTTCCAGAACCCATCCTACAGAGACATTAGTTAATGTTTACCAGCCTTCCCAGTAAGAAGATATCTCATGACTGAGTTTTTTTCCAGGGAAATATCAATGGTAGCGGTTTCCTTTCTGGCTGCAATCTATACAATGTATTGAAGTTCTGTCTGGTTAATTTCATCTATCTAGTTGACTGGACTAAGGGATTCTCACATAGCTGGTTGTTTTGCTGTGTATATATGAGGTTATTTTTGAATGAGACTAGCACATTAATCAGTTGACAGAGTAGAGATCTCAACATGAGCAGGCATTATCCAATTGCTTGAGATCCAGAAGAGGAAAAAATATGGAGGAAAGATTAATTTTCTCCTTTTCTTGCCAAGCTGAATCACTGATACGTCCTTAGACATGAGAGCTCACGGTTCTTAGGCCTTTTTATGCCATGACTTACACCTGGAACCCTGTTTCTTTGGACTGGGGCATGAATGGGAATTTTCAGTTTTCAGTTTTCAGGCTTTGAAACCTAGACTCAATAGCAACAATGGATTTCTGGGTTGCCTTGCTTGCTAAAAGCATACTGTAGCCTTCTGAACCTATGTGGTCACAGGGGTTTTCTTTCAAAATCATTACATATGTATGCATTTATATATGCAAATATAAATATATGTTTAGCACAAACAAATATACATACTTTTTTATCCTATTGATCTGATTATCTTTAGAACCTTGATTAACATAGGTACCATCCCCAATGTTTTCTCACCAGTACAAAGTATTAATGTCTAGAAGAATACATCCACAATTTGAAAAGATCCTGCATCAATGAGCTTAAAAATCATGAGAGATTTTGTTAAGCAGTTAGCATACTCAAGTTCTCAGAATATATAGATCTTGTTTTCCTGATCTTTGCATGGAATGTGTTAGCTGCCCAAAATCAACTAGTTCATGATGCCATGATGACAGCTCTAGAGTCACCATAGGCTCATATGTTGAAGGTGTGGTCCTGAGATGGTTGTGCTATTTGAGGGGATGATAGGAACTTGGGAGGTAGAAATAGGAGAAAAGAGATCACTGCTGGAAGGCCTTTGCAGGAAATCTTGGTGGCAATCCCTTCTGATCTTTCTGCTTCTGGCTACTATTATATAAATATCTGGTTCTTCTTCATGTTCCTGCCATGATAATCTGGATACATCAGACCCAAAGCAAGGGGTCTAGCCAGTCATGGCTGTAACTTTCCAAACTATGAACCCAAAGGAACCCTTCTTCCTGTAAGTTTTTTTTGTTAAGGATTTTGTCAGGGAGATAAGAGGTATAGTACACTAGGTTCTCTGACTTTCAGGTGAAGCTCTCCAATCTGCTCTTGCTGTGTCCTAAAAATCATTGCAAATTATTACTGAGAATATTCTTGATCAAGCTGGTAATTCTTTTCAAATATTTGTTCAATGATATATGATATTTCTGAAATTCCAGATGCTATACCCATGAAGTCTCATCAAAAAGGCTGCCTAAATCATAGAAATTTCAAGCTAGGAAGTAAAAGGACATTGTTTTCTAAAGTAAGCCACTTTAAGTAGATAAATGTGCTTGAATGTGAGCTGTGCCCACTTATCCCTCCCCCATTCTACATGCACTATAGCCTTTACTTTACAGCTTAGCCCCCCAGATCCTGAAAACTTCTAGAAGCTCTTTGGCATCTCTTCTCTGTAAACTTCAGCAACAAGTTGATGCCAATAGAAGGTGGAATAATAATAAGATGTCATTGAAAAAAATCAATCTTTCTTTTACTTTATTGATCCCCAAATTTTATTGAAAGAAATTCATTGAGACAGTAAATTTGTTAACTTCCCAAAACAGAGTGCATTTAGAGACCGATGTATTGAACTATAAATGAGTACACAAGATCTATTTGTCATTCATTTGTTCTTTTTAGTGGGGGAGGTTGTGTGTGTGTTTGTATAGAGAAGCAAACATTTACAAGGAATGACCAAAGAAAAGCAGAAATCACAGCTTGAAAAAGCTACACTCCAGTCAACTGGCAGAACACTGGTACTCTATAAATAGTAGGATCACCAAGTTATGTTTCTCCAGAGCATACCAGCAAGGGAGTGTGGGCTTGAAAATAAAGGGTTTCTAGAAGTTTTCAGGATCTGGTGGGCTAAGCTGTAAAGTAAAGGCTATAGTGCATATATGCTTTAATTTTCCATAGTTTTACTAAATAGCTCCATGGCTGCTTCCTATATGTTTTTCAGATGAGAAGTGGAAACATCAGGTTTTTTTCTTTAATAATTTTTTTATTCATTTTACATACCAATCACAGATCCCCCTCTTTCCTCCTCCTACCTATCCAGCCTTTCCCTGCCCAACCTACTCTCCATTCCCTCCTACAAAAAGGCAAGGCCTCCCATGGGGAGTCAGCAGAGCCTGATACATTCAGTAGAGACAGGTCCAGGCTCCTCTGCCTGCCTTAAGTGATGGAAGGAGATGCAGATCTACAGCCAAACACCAGAGTGAGCACCAGGAGTCCAGTCAAAGAGAGAGAAGAGGGATTCTATGAGCAAGGGGCATCAAGATCATAACAGGGAAACCTGCAAAGACAACCAAACCAAACTAGTGGGAACTCATGAAATTTAGACCAAATTTTGTGGAGCCTCCACAGGACTAGACTAGGCCCTTTGCATAGTGAGATAGTTTTGTAGCTTGATCTGCCTAAGGGGCCCCTTGGCAGTAGGGTCAGGATCCATCCCTGGTACATAAGATGGCTTTTTTCATTTTTAATTGAAAAAAAATTGTAAAAGTTCATTTATAAAAAAATCTTATATGCTGGCATTCTTACTGAAGTAGAGAAGTGATATTTCTAAGGAAAATATCAGAGTATGATTTTGGAAAAGTGTGCTTACACTTGGAGTCCTTTCAAATGCTAAACACTAATGGAAAACCCATTGAAAGTCTCTGAGATTCAATGTCTTATTTATAAATGATATTATATTTAGTGATATCTGAATCACAAGTGATTTGACATGAACATCTCTGTGATAAAACTGGTAACAGAAGATAAAACTGAATGTGTCTATGTTAGTACAGCTACTCTTGCTTTTTATTTTTTTCAGTTTTATTTCCAAGATTTTGTGATACCATAGCAAATTAAAGTCTATAATTACATTGAATTAATGGTAAACAAAGCAGTTCCTTAAATGTTTGACTGTATTCACTTCTCTCTCTCTCTTTCGTGTGTGTGTGTGTGGGTTTGTGTGTGTGTGTGTGTGTGTGTGTGTGTGTGTGTGTGTGTGTGTGTGTGTACCCATGTATGGAGGCCAGAGTACCAAGTACCATTTGTAGTAGTCAGTTCTCTGCTTCTATCATGTTGATTCCACGAAGAAAATCAGGTTGTCAAGTTTGGCAGTGGATGCCTTTATCTGATGAGACATCTTGCTGGCCCCAGAATAAGAGAGAGAGAGAGAGAGAGAGAGAGAGAGAGAGAGAGAGAGAGAGAGAGAGAGAGAGAGAGGAGAGAGGGAATTCTTCTTGCTAAGTTGATGAACACAGGCAGTACAATGTTGACTGCAGTTGCAGTTTTCAGGTAGCGTGATCTTTCTGAACATCCTTCAACCATTTGTTTTCCACCTACCCTATGGAGTTCAGGAGACAAAAATCAAGGCTTTATCATGCCTATGTATAGCTGCCGTCTCTAGAACAGAACCTTGTGAATGAATGCCACTTTCCTGGTTTTCTGCTCTGGACTCACTTATCATCACAATAGAAAATTTAACCATTCCAAAAATTTCAAGCCATTTTTATTCAAAGGAATTGGAGGGGAGGTCATCTGACCAAATACACATCTGCTCTCCTATGTAACTCACTCTGTGTGAACAGGTATCCTTTTGAGTTTCCTCTAGAAACTCTCAAAGGTAGAGACAACATGGATTTCCTCCCTACCTGTCTTAGGAAAAAGGGAGACATAAAGAAGAAGAGGGGAGGGAAGGAAAAGAAGGGAGGGTAGGGAAAGGAGGAAGAAACGAGAAAGAAGAGGAGAGAGAGGAGAGGAGGGGAGGGGAGGAGAGAGGAGAGGAGAGGTGAGGAAAGAAGGAGAGGAGAGAAAAGAAGAGTCAGGGTACAGAGGGGATAGGTATGCAGAAAGCAAAAAGAAGGGAGAAAAAATTCAACCCCATGCCTGAGGCTTTTAAAAATCAACACAAATCCATCCATGAAGATGGTTATTTTGTGACCTAAATACCTCTCATGAAACCTCACCTCCCACCACTGCTGCGCTGACAGTTTCTAGCACATGCTTGGATGAGGTAGTCAAACACTAGCATCTGCATCTCAAATTCACGGTTATTCTCCTTTTGGTTTTCATTGTCTTATTTTTAGCAAGTGGTGATACCATTTTCCATTTATGAGAAAGTCAACAAACTGCAGCCTCTGAGCTAATTTGGCACGTTGAATTGGTCTCCCTGAAATACAGAGTTATATCAGAACACAGGCATTTTGCTGTATTTACAGGTCTCTCAATTCCCTGGTGATTATTACAGAAGAGTGGAGTACAGAGAAAATTTTATGAGCATAGTTTTTATCTGGAATACAAAGTAACCATTTCAGACAGTGAAGGTATAAAACTAGGGTGTCATTAGGATCACACCAACCCTCTTCCTTGTTCCTTTGTCCAATAGATTTTCATATCCAGTAACAGTATCTTCCTGAATACTCCATCAGTTTGTCTCTCATTTGTTTTGATAGTCAATTTACCCATTTAAATCCTTCTCCACTGCATGCACACAATGACTATGCACAGTCTTTTCATTGCTTGTGAATTTTCTAAGACTGTTCCACAAACATAGTCAGAATTATCTAATTAAAATAAAAACGAGATCCGACCTTCCATTTTGGAAATTTATTGGCTTCCTAAGTCTTTGGGATTGTTATTGCTGTGGCATTACCTACTATTGCTGTGGCATTACTATTGTTGCTTTGGCATTACTACTGTTGCTGTGTCATTGTCAACTGTTGCTGTGTCATTGTCAACTGTTGCTATGACATTGTTACTTTTGCTGCGGCATTGTCTACTGTTGCTGTGGCATTGTCTACTGTTGCTGTGGCATTACTACTGTTGCTATGACATTGTTACTGTTTTGCTGTGGCATTACTACTGTTGCTGTGGCATTGTCTACTGTTGCTGTGACATTGTTACTATTTCTGTGGCATTACTACTATTGTTGTGGCATTGTCTACTGTTGCTATGACATTGTTACTTTTGCTGTGGCATTACTACTGTTGCTATGACATTGTTACTGTTGCTGTGGCATTACTACTGTTGCTGTGGTATTGTTACTGTTGCTGTGGCATTACTGCTATTTCTGTGGCATTACTACTATTGCTGTGGCATTGTTACTGTTGCTGTGGCATTGTCTACTGTTGCTATGACATTGTTACTTTTGCTGTGGCATTACTACTGTGGCTGTGGCATTGTCTACTGTTGCTGTGGCATTGTTACTGTTGCTGTAGCATTACTACTGTTGCTGTGGCGTTACTACTGTTGCTGTGGCATTGGCTATTATTATTGTGGTATTACTACTGTTGCTGTGGCATTGCTACTGTTGCTGTGGCATTGTTACTATTGCTGTGGCATTACTACTGTTGCTGTAGCATTACTGCTGTGCTTGGAGCTCTTGAATATCTCAAGATTCACCACCCTGACTAATTGCTTTGCTTCACTATTGAGCATCAGAAGATTGTGTGCCATTTTCTCTATGACATTTACAACTCCTCCCAGGTGTTTTGTTTATGCTGTCCCTTTCTGGTAAGTTCTCTCAAGAACAACCTTCATTCATCAAATGTGTATCTGTGTTTTAATTTTAACTTAAGACCTCACTGATACAGTAAGTGGGCCAAGTTTCTGTTAGTGCCCTCCCATAGTGTTTGTGTTTATCTTTGTTGTGATATTAGTGAAGAAATTTTAGTTTCAGTCTTTAATTTATAATCCCTAAGTGGGCTTCTTTACATTTAGTCTCTCCCTTTCTAACCATACTCCAAATCCATCTGTCAGAAGTTAAGGTTTATCTCACCTTCCACTCCAAATGATGGCCTCTGATCTGTTTAAGATCAAGGTCCTCATAGTATGAGAGCCTTATTCCCTTCATGACCAGAGAATCAGTCTGAGGCATCTGTCCCTGGAGTATTTCTGAAAACAGTGATGGTTCCCATATGGGCCAACGGCAAAGGATCTCAGTGCTTAGACCGAGAATTGTAGACTGTTGCCCTTCCCTCTGCTGTGCTTGGTAGCAAGATCATGTGCTGTCTGGGAGAGGTATAGTTCCTGTTGGTGCCTCTGACTGGAGTTGCTGCAGGGTGCTCAGTGGAGCCTGAGGACAGAGGCCCCCTCAGGAAAAGGGCATCAGTTCTTTAATCTTTGTGACCTATTTCATTTCAGAATTGAATGTATAGTATCATCTAAAATGTATTCACATGCAAAACAATTCCCTTTTGTTTCAGTCAATTTAGGACTGAATTTTTTTCTTCCTTTGCCACTTAAAAAGAAGTAACCTGGCATGATATTAGATGTGAGAGCTGAAACAATAGCATGGCTTTAGAAAGTGAAGTTAAACAGCTTGTGGGGGGGGGGGGAGAAAGATTCAGTAAATTTAATATTAAATATCATCAAACCTATGAGTAATTTTGTTACTTCAATGTCTCTTGGAGTCCAAAGTCATACAGTAGATCTAAAGAAACACTTCTTTAAGTAACCAATACATTTATAGCAAAGCCTGAAATTATTGTATAGTGCAAAGCTCATGTAAATCAAAATTATTTCTCAAATTCAATATGATTGAAATTTTACTGTGTATTGAAACCCATATAAATGTACAATAACTAATTCATGTAACTAATAAATAATATATAGTGGAGTTTTTCTAGTCACTTCTAACTTCATTTTATGAAAATTAGCATAATGTGAACCCATGGAAAAAAATCTCTCTTTTAATCCAGCTGTTTAATTTCATTTCCTGAAACTGTGCTATCATTTCAACTTTCACATCTAACATCATTCCAGGTTCCATTTAGAATTCTAGACAATAGCTATTATGCCAATTATGTAATATTTTTGTTCTCTCTGACTGCAGTTCATCGATGTTTCCATTTTAAGTTCAGAGGATTCATTCAAGGCATTTCTGTAGCTCTAGCTACTATAACTCTAATGGAGCACTTCACAGATTTGAATACTTTTGTCAAAATTGTAAAATTCTCTTTGAGCAGTGTTGACTGTTCTAAGAAACTCTGCCTATTTAAAGCTTATGTGGAATGGTTTCTTTTCCATGTGTGACTGATTTTTTTTTTTTATCCATAGAAGTAAAAACAACAGTCATTACCAAATTTTGGTAAGGTCAAAGTTTACCAGGCTTGTTTCCATGTCTGTACTAGTTTTCAGTCTAGATCAACATACCTTGGATGAAGTTCTGCGTGCACCTGTCTCCCCAGAAATGAAAGTGTCAGTCATTCTGATGCTTCAGCTCTCTAGAACCAGACAATGTTCATTAATGCCTGTTTTGTCCGTATTTTTCTTGTAAGTATGAGAGTCCCGCTTGCCACCTCCTCACATATCAGAAGTCAGCTCTTTGAAGGAGGAAAAGTATGTGTAGAATTAATGATAAACTTTCTTACTTAAATATAATGGCTAATCCTGTTATATTGTCAGTGTTAACTAAATTGGAATGTTAGCTCTTGGGGACATTAACTTTACCAGTTAAGAGTTGCCTATGGCTGAAGTCCTGTAGGATGACTCAGTTGGAATTTCACCTTCTACACAAGCAAGGCAACCTGAATTCAATCCTTAGAATCTGCTGAAACTTGGAAGGAGAGAACTGACTCCACAAAACAATCCTCTGAGCACCTTGTGTGTACTAAGAAATGCATGCCCTGCCCCCCACATATTCCATATTAGTAGATGAAAAGTTTAAAAAAGATAGCCATACCTACTTTAAAGCTTCTGTTTTAATGTTAATTGCTGTTGCTGTGATAAAATATCCTGAAAAACAATATAATGGAAAGAGAACTTAATTGGCTCACAGTCTAGGTTACAATCCATCCTTGTTACAAAGTTAAGTGTTGGTTTTCTCTCAGCTTAGCAACTGCACATGAATCTACTGATATTTTAGCTACTGTCTGTGGCTCCATGGCCTACAGTCAGCTAACTAAGTACCTGTATTCCCGGCTTCTCTGTGGTTAATTCTTGTCAGATAGGTGCTGGCTCTGCTCCCTGATTTAAGATTACCTTTACTAACAGTCTCAGGGGTGGGGGTGTGTAGTGTCAGAGTGTAATCATATATCCTGCTACATTTCCCCTTTTTTGTCTAAATAAAAAGGAGGGGCTTTAACTCTAACACAATAAAACTATATACAGTAAGAATTATTATCAAGTAAGAACTACATTCATAATGGCCAGTTGATTTGTATTTGGCAAATTCAGAGAAAATATTCTGTTATCTATTTTGATGAGTCTAAAGTTTTATACTTAAACCATTTTCCCTCATAACTTATATTTACTAGCCTAACATATCTTTTTAGACCTTAAAACATTTTCTTAGATAGATAATTTAAGCTTTTATGTCTCTTAACCTTATAGCTTTACATATCTTTTTGTAAGTTTCTTTTCTGATTTTGGTAACAAGGAAAATGGTATAACTATCTACTCCTCAATACTCATCAGAGACCTGAGAAAGATAAAATATTACCTAAGAAAATAGGAAGAGCAGAGCAAACAAGTTCCAAAACTGTAGAAATGACAGAGATAGCTCATTGCCTGGACAGTCACTCAAGTTTCCTCTGAAACATTGGGGCAACCATCTTTGACCTATAGGCCTAGAATATTTTACAGACTTCTGTGAAGCAGAAATTTTGATAGACTGGCCTATCTTGTCTTAGCAAAGTTTGGCATTTGGCTTCCTTTGTGGCTGCTTGTCTATTTTGGACAACATAATGTCAGCAGTTGAGGCAAGGAAAATTTCTTGCCTAGTGGCTAGCTTTGCCACATTGAAAGCAAACTCCATGTGGAGATTCTTCAATTCTCATCATCCTTTTTTTAAAAGTACATTGATGCTGACAGGAGTAGACATATCTCATTGTCATGAAAAGCCTTACATTGCTAAAACATCTTAAATGGCATATTCTGTAGATCGCTGAAGTGTTTGAAGACCATCTATCTATCTAAAGTGTATGTTTAACTTTGAAAATATAACTAACTTGAACACAAATTTAATTGTTATATATGACTAGCTACTAACCTGCATTTCTTAATTACCTTAAAAAATTTGTAATAATAGTTTTCAAGGACTAGAATTTTATATTACATTTATAAATGAGTCACATAGGTACAATACATTAAAAAATAATAGAAACATATATACAGTATGTTGTAACAAAAATAACCTTAAATTTGTATCAATATATGTAAATCCACAACAATGTAAATTATTTGAGACTAGTAGTTGCTTTGTAATTTAAACATACATTCAATAATCTACCCTATTATCATATCATTCCTATATATCCCTTTTTTTTCTTTTCAAAAAGAGATCTCTGAATCTAACCTCCTTTGTTTAGTTTCCTTGTAGAGAGCTGCGTGTAGCCACACCCTAAAGATGGCTCTGGCTTCTACCCTCTGCCTTCCCGATGGCAAACACTCTTTATGGTAAACAGCTCCTTATTTGGCTGTGGCTGGATTCGTGTGTTGCTGGCATATGCGTGAACCTGTGGACAGTGCCCACGTGGCTGCTTGGGGTTGGCAGCCCAGCCCTACTTAGGTGCTGGGAGAGGCTTGCCCCGGAGAGAGAGACACAATGCAATTAATCAAAGGTCTGAATAAACTGTGATGAGAAGGATCCCGGTGTCGCGTCTTCCTTGCTGGTCGAGGCGGGCGCGACATTTCCTCCCTGAACATAAACAATAACAACTTGCAACTAACCCTCCTAAACAATGACAAATATCCATAACCCATTGAATAACCAAAAACTACTCACTCCACCTCTTGGAAATGTAGGGGTTGTGTTCTTAAAATTACTTCCTGTTGTCTGGGGGTGATGGCAACTTTAGGGGACCCTGAGAAAATCAGGATTCTGTTCAAATCCTGGAGAGCTGGCTGTGCCATTTGTTGTCCAGTCTCCGTGTGATGGGAAAGTGAAGGACTTACCTAAAGTTCTGACTGGAGCAGTCTATGAGGTTGGACCATCTTAGCTAACTGCTTTGAAGTTGACCTGAACAGTTTGTAGTCCAAAGCTGATCTTTGGGTGATGTTTGTCAGCTTAGTGGTGTTATTGCAGTATAGATGGATTTGTTGTTGCAGGGTCCCATCATCTTCTTGGAGACCACAAAGGTCACTGCCAAGAATGGTCATATTTCACTGCAGAAAAAAAAAAAAAAGAACAACATTTTAAATGTCATATGCATCAGATCTCTGAGAGCTTAAAGGACCACAATCTGTTAATTATATCTGAGGTACACAAACTTAGTTCCTAGTTTCCTGCTTTAGACTCAAGCCTGAAAACACATACAGGAAGCTAGATGAAGCTTATGTACAGAATTAATTAGTACTCTATATGACCATTAATATCATGACAGAAAGTTCATATATAATAATCTTATAGATTTTAAGATAATATTTATATCTTAAGAAAAATTTTAAAGAGACAAAATAAAACCAAAGAATTATGAGATTAGTGGCAATATAGTAGTCCCTTAATTTTGGTTTTTCTTCTTTCCCACACCAGGAAATTCTTCTGACATGAGACAGAGATTTTGGATTTTCCTTTAACAAGCATGCTTGAGTTTAGAGAAGAAGAGAGTCACACTCCAACTCCAAAGCCAGCTTTTGTATGGTGAGCAAAGGAATTCTTGAAGCTAAAGCCACCCGAGGGTTTTAATTACAAAGGAGTCATAGTCAGACTGGCCAGGTCCCCAGCCGGATCTCTATAAAAGTGATCCAATACAGAAGGAAGCTTAGGGGTATCAGGTCAAAGGTAAATCCTGTCTGTGTGACAAGCAGCCAGGCAAGGCCAGAGCCCAGGAAGCAGTAAAAATCCAGAAACAGCAGAGCAAGCCCAAGTGGGGTCAGATGCCTAGAAGGAGGCATAGAGAGGGAATCCAGGAAAGTGGGTCTAAGGAACAGTACAAACACTACAGATCCACATGGGAGCCGGCTGCCTGGCACTAAACCTCCTAACTGGGAGAATTAATTACAAGAACTTAATTTTTAATTGAACTGTGTAGCCAGAAATTTTCTCTGGTTCCACCTGGCCCCAGCAGTCCTATAGCCACTTACAAAATAATCACTCAGAAGCTTAATATTATTTATAACTGCTTGGTCATTAGCTCAAGCTTATTACTGACTAGCTCTTATACCTAAATTAACCCATAGTTCTTAATCTATGTTTTGCCACATGTTCTGTGGCTTCCTGGTCTGGCATGTTGTTGTTCCTTTGGCAGCAGCTGGCATCTCATCTCCCCTGCCTTTCTTTTTCCTATCTGCTTGGCTTCCCACCTGTCTCTAAGCTGTCTTGCCATGGGCCAAAGCAGCTTCATTTATCAACCAATCAGAACAACACATATTCACAGCATACAGAAAGACATCCCACAGCAGAACTGGGACTACAAAAAGACCATTTTGCCTATATATCTGTAGAGAACAGCAGAAATGAACTTTTAGGAAGATTTATGAAATTTTACCCTGTTGTGTAGTAGGACAGACCCATAGGGTTGAGAATACTGGCTCAAACAAGTTGCCAAAGCATGTATTTCCTTATGAGCCAACCCGAAGTTTGCCTGAGGGCCTAGCCACAGGTGCTATCAGAGTTTCTGGTCATTTTCAGAGTTCCTGATCATGCAGAGTCTGCCTGAGGGCCTAGCAACAGGTGCCTTCAGAGTTCCTGGTCACTGTCAGAGTTCCTGATCATGCTCATCCAATGAGGGATGACAACACAATGCCACCAGATTGGGACACAAACTGAGTGCTTGGAGGAGGGTATGTAAGGCCTTACCTGTTACTAAATAAATGAGTTTGTTGTTTGCCTTCAACTGTCTTCTGGTGTCTGTGCTGTGGACACCATGCCTTCTCACCCCCTTCCACAAGGGAGCCCTTACAATCCAACAACATTGCCAGAAATGTGTTAAACCTCTAGATCAATTTACTCTTTTTCTTGGGATATTTCTCTTGATGATTTGTCCCACTTCTTCAGATGTCTCATTTGTCCAGTGGTCTCTGGATTCCTTGGTGGATGCTTTGATCTCCTGGAAAGATTAAACAAACAAACAAACCTTGGCTCAACCCTACCTTTGGGGACTTCCGTTTTTTTTTTTTTGTTTGTTTGTTTTTTGACAGGTTTTATCTTTGTTAAGGCAAAAAAAAGTATTGTCTTTTAATTAATTTCTTTTGGAATTAAATGTAAATCCATTGTATTTGTGGATAAATATATCTATTTTCCCCTTTCTCTTTATATGTATGTATATATATATATATATATATATATATATATATATATATATATATTCAAGGTTAAGGTGTATTTATTTTTATATCACAAGGAATCATCAATTTGAATTTTAGCCTGACTTTTTAGTAAACATTTGTATTTACTTAAAACATTTTAAATCTCTTAACTGGGTTTTTAATACCAAACAACAAAAAAATCATTTTTATTTGAGAAGAACACTCAGAAGCTAATGTTCAAGATGGCATGGGCCACATGGCATTCTACAGTTTAGCATTCTAATATGGAATTAAGACACATGGTCTTATTATTATTGTTATATTTTTCATATCTGATCAAATGAAAGACATTTGTTAGTTTTATAACTTACTTTAAATTGAATGACTAAGCTGTTTGATGAACTATCACCTCTCCTAATAAAGAGGTTTCTTTTGTTCAAATCTAATCTTTATCAATCTTGATGGCATCCATAACTTTTCTTCTCCTGTGAAAGAAAAGCAAATCCTCTTCCCCAATGTAACACATATCCTGGTCTCCATTCTAAGGTCAACACCTCTTTAAAGTATACAGGCTGATTTAATTCAGCAGTTTTCTTCTATTATCCAATGTCTCTCTGCAACTGTCATTCCTTTCTCATTAGCATTGAGAAAACTCAAAGTTAATAAAACACTGTATAATCTATCTCTGGGGGTCTTTATTGATGCTTTCTGTTTATTAAGCATATTTGTTAAAATCTAATTAGATCTGTCTATAACTGCTTGTTCTGTAGGATTGTATGGTACCCCTGCAGAATGCTTTATGTTTTAATATGTAATAATGTTTTATTTCTGAGATTGGAAGAATGCTAATCTGTGTTTTTCATTGCTGTAACAAATCACATTAATATAAATTCATTCATTGCTAAATTAGCCACATATAGCTTTAATTTAACTATCTGTTGAATACATTCAACCCACCTTGTACTTTGTTTGACATGAGATAAGTTCTATTCACTGGAACCTGAATATTTATGCCCCAGAAAGGCTAACCTAAATGCCAATATTTTGGTGAAATTATTGTTACATCTGTGCCTATGTCTACCAACCTTTCAATTACAATGTGATTTATTTGTATTTTTAGCTTTGGTCTTTGGTAATTAACAGAAATTTGACAAAATGCTTGTTTTCTTATCTTTCCTGAGTTTTTTGTTTCATCTACTGAGGCTGTTCTGTCTTCAATCTTATTCAGAACAGTCTGGTTTTTAACAATAGCCAATAAGTCTTTTAATTGCCCTACGAATGTGTTTCTCCAATGCTGACAGGGAATGATTGAAGCAAATTTGATATTGGAACCTACAGGAGGACCCCTAAGGCATTTGCTGATGGTAAAGGGGCACCTTGCCTGTGCTCTGCTGATCTGCATTCATCATAATCCAAAACTGGACTTTGCCACACCTTCTGCACACTCCAGAAGTCTGGAGCCTTTTATTTGGATTATCTCTAGAGAAAACATTGTTTTAGGAATGCCTTGCCTAAAATCCTTTTTCAGATGACCTTGTTTACCACAATTAGAACATATGACATTTTGATTTTTATTAAAATTTTGAGAAATCACTTCCCTTCTTAAAAGTAGCATGATAAGTGGGAGCACTAATATCAGATTTATTTTTAATTCATTCATTTATGGGTGCTGATCTTGATTTTACAGGCCTGCCTAATCACACTTTTTCATTCTGAATTAGCATTTTCAAAAGTTAAAGATTCAATTAATGTTTATCTGATGACTGGATCTGATATTATTCCATTTCCAGCTTACATCAATCTTATAAAAAATGAATAAGTGCTTCTTTTGGGCCTCTTTCTTGATTCTTCAAACTTGTCCCAAACATTCAAGACTGCTAAATTACGTAAAGCTCAAAATTTGATCATCAAATTCAAACTGTCTTTGCAGTTTAGCATATTGAACTTCACACAAAAAAATAATCTGGGAAATCTTAATGCATCTAGCCCCATTTCTTTGTTCTTTGGCCCTAGATTCCTCTTTCCACCATGTTCTCCATTGTAACTGAGGGCCAGCTTCCAATATTGCTGAAGCCAAACTTTCCAGTCTTGGGGGATAATTCTGTTCTATGTTGTCCATGAATTGAACATCTGTTTCACCTAGGGTGATGCAAACCATATGAAGTGACTGATTGTTAAATCTCCTGAAATCTAACATTTCTATAGGATTCTGTTTAACCTCTATATAACCTCAGGGTGTCTATTGTCTGTTAGTCTTTCTTGTATATTAATTTGATAAACTAAGGTTGGTTTTCTAATAACCTTGGGCTGTCCCTCTTCAGTTTCATCATGCCATGGTGCAGTAGGTTCTTCTCTAAATTCCTTTGTCTCTGTGTGAATATTTTTCTTACTTTCTTTATTAAGTCTTTGTAAGGCTTGTATCATATCAGTCAACTTTTATTATGTGGCACAAGAAATTACTATGGTAGTTATTGATAAAATATTAATTACCACCATGATCATACTTATAATCAGTATTATATTATCAGTCTCAGTTAAGTATTTTATCATTCCATTTTCTGTTTCTATTTTCAAAGCATCTAAAGCAGCACTGACCAGAGTTCTAATTCCCTGCATTGTTATATTTCTCATCCTTAGCATGGGAAAGATTTTTCTGCTTTAATATTACCTAACTCTCTCCTTAAGAATTTCCCAGGTATCTCACCAAATTGCTGACTTCCCAGTTTGTCATCAAGGGCAATGTCAGCAGTGAGCTTGGGGTCTCTTCTGTAATTCCCAAGCAGGAGACAGCTTTCCAAGACTCCTATCCTTGACGGATCCCCGAAAATGTTGTTGGGGGCTGGAGCAGAGCCTTCTTCAGGAGTCCCAGCATGAAGTCCTCAGAGGCATGGCTCCAGACTGTGCAGCATACAGACTCCATTCCTTGATGATTCTATGTTGTGTCCAATTCACAATCAAAATGTAACCATCACATTACCTAAACCACGATCATTCTTTGAAAATGAAAAACTGTTTTCTCATTTGCGTGCTGGTTAGATTTTACTTGCAGGGCTAAAACATAACTAAACAAGGTAACTCACTCTCTAACTTCCTACTGTGGATTCTACTCAGAAGTGCAGATTCTGCATGATGCAAGACAATGGTAGTGAGAGAGGTCATTGAAATAGATAACATCCCTAGAAAAGCTGAGATGAAGGAAAAGGGTCACAATTCAGCCAAAGGTGAGCAATCAGAATACATGAATGGGTAGAAGCATGGAGACAAAAGGAGAATGTACATAAGTGACAAAGGGCATGGCTATACCTGGGAAGAGCAGCCAGAAGGAAGTACTAGAGCTACCAGCCAGCTGTAAAGCAATCACTTCTACTGCCACTAGGGCACTAAAGAAGACTGTGAGGTTTGGGTGATGTCTCTAAACACTAGCTCCAGCATCAATGCTCATGTCAGTGATACCTAACTCTGTTTATGGCACTAGTCAATACTAATCTTGGTACATTTTTTTCTGGCTTGTTTATTTTTTGTTTGTCTTGATAAAAACTTGCTAGCTAACTAATCCCTGTGATTCTGTATTCCAAAATGTTTCTGGGTGATACATATCTCTATCACTTGAAATAACTGAATCTACTCTCTACTGCACTAAATTAAAAGTCTAATAAACTAATTATGATTTTAGTCTTATAATTTTTCCATAGAAAATAAAGGCAACAAAATGATTAAGTCGTCAATGCTAGAAAATTTCCTGCATGTTTCAACATCTTTGCTGTCATCCATGTATACTTTTTTTTTGTATCCTTAAATTCCCTAAGATACAAGATGGCAACTAATAATAAAATAAGTGTGAATTTGTACTAGATTTTAAAGGTAGAACAATATGTCAACCTTTTATTAAACAGCTTATTTGTGTTTGTGAAGGGAGTTTGCCATATTAAAAGTAGAAAATGGAAACAAATAAATTTTGTTGTGGTTAAAATTAATTTCATATTTTAACATAGGTACTACTTTGGAGTACCTACTGGGTAGTCTAGAAAAAGAAGCTACATAAGCCACACCCTTCCACAACTGGGTGCTTCACCCTCTTGGATTTAAAAATGTTAACTGAACATATTCAATTCAAATCATTAGTGTAATTTTCATATAATCCCCCCTCTATTCTATGCTCTTACTCCACAAAGCAAATTTTCAAGGTCTTTATTATTCATTTCTGTAGGTCCCTCTAGATTTTTTCACATAACACTCTTAAATACACCTTTTATTGTAAATTTTCATTGTGACTTTTCTTTACTAGTATAATTTCTTTTTATATGTCAAAATGAAACACAGCTTTTTAAAAGATTCTATACCTCCCAAGCAGCCTTCTTTCCCTAGGTTTCACTGAGATTATCCAATGTCAAACATTTAAACTAATCCAAAAAGTACATACAAATTTGAGAGTTTTCAAAGATCCCTGTGATTCAACCTATGATTTTCAATGTTTAATTCACATTTAATTTTTAGAAGGTACATAAAATTACTGATGGAAAATTCCCTCCCTGCCTGTTTTCCTTCTTTTTCCTTTTTAAAGAAGACGATCACATACAAATTTCTTGGAAAGGCTCTAAATTTCTGCTGGTATTCTCAACTACCTTCTTAAGTCATCAGGGAAAACTAAGGAGATCATGTGACTGCAACCTTTGGGGAAAGAGTCTCATAAGTTGTGTGTGGCAGCACATATCTGTTGTACCAGCACTTGGACAGCAGAGGCTGGAGAAGAGCCAGTTTTAGGCTCCTCTGCTCTGGATGGTAAGACACAATCTACCTCTTCCTATACACAGCCTGATACAGAAACAGACAAACAAATAACGAAAGACAGAAGGATGGGAAAGATGCTGAGAATCTTATTACTAATAACATTGTCAAATTATCATCATGAAATATAACTCAGATGTTCAGATACTTCCAGTCCTCAAAGTTAAAGATGACACATAAACACTGAATAGACATGACCATAAGAAAAACTATAGATTTGAATAAATACCAGTGTTTGTGGATGATGGCAAAGCGAAAAATAAATATCACTTATCTTTGTTTAATCAGGTTTTATTGCTGTACAATGACAATAAGGAACATTCATTTCCAAAGAGCTTTGGGGTCATTGTCATATTGCAAATGATATTGTACGATGGTTTTGACCTCCACAGGGGGAGTTGATCAAACTTCCACAGTGCCAGACCATTAAGTCACTTTTGTTGCCTCCCCTAGTACCTGCCCTCCAAAATGCATACTCTGCAGGTTAATCCACAGGACATAGTGGAAATGCCCAAATGTTCTCTAGAGTAATCCAACCCTGCATACTGATCAATCAGAGAACACGTTGTCTTGCATACTGATCAACCTTAAACAATAAGGTTCCCCAGCAATGCGAGGTAGACTGACAGCGTGAATTCACTTAAATTTAGACCTGTACATGTTCCACCTGAAATATTCAGAAAACTACAAACAAGTATGAGTTGCTATATTTTTGGTTTTGCTTTTGTTTTAATTTTCTGGGCCATTGCTTTGGACTTTGTTCTTTTGTGTATTAGCACAGACCTTGGGAAGGTCACACTGACCCTATAAACCTGTAAAGAAGTAATTTGAAGTACTATAAATAAGAAAATATATGTGCACATATTTTGGGGTTTACTTAAAATAAAAACATAAATTAGTCACACATTTGTCGGCCCTCAGGCTCTGGTGATTATCATTGTGCAAAATGTTGTACCATAGATTCAATTTCTTTAGCATTTATGTCAATACATCCTGATTTATAATCCTATGAAGACTCATCCATTGCAAAAGATCTTTGAAGAAGTATATAGTGAGAGCTAAATGGAAGAAAAATCTGCTTTTTAAGGAATCTATAAATGCTTCCTAAGTGCATGCCATTTTACTCACACACCGTGGCTTTTAACACACAGCATACAGTCCACCAGCTGTTCATAGGCATGCTTACCTGAAAGCAGGGATAATCATGTGACAGAATATTGGAACTCTTAATGAATTCTAACTGGTATCTGAAGTCATGTGTTATAAAATTTTTTATTGCTTAAATAGCCAGTTTTTTTTTTTTAAGTCTGTCTCTCTTGCCATTTTAAAAAGGAGGACAAGAGCTAAGCTTAATATTAAATTTATCTTTCTTTCACATTTTCTGTTGTATTTCTACTTGTATTCTAATTAGGAACTCCCAAAGATCAAGAGCCACCAGCTTCCTTGAGCAGCTGGACTCCCAGCTGGGTGTGTTGTGAGCATAATGGCTTCAGTAATTTCCTTTCTTTTCATGTGTCTTTCTCCAGGCTGTCTGCACTGTTCAGAACAAGCTTTCCTTTACAGTTTCTGTGCTCCTCAGTTCAGACATCTAACTTGATCCATAAACTCACTAGTTTACCTATTTTATTGTAATCACTACTGTAATTTTTCACATCAGACTTTATTTTCAAAAAGCTGTTTATTCTTGTGTAGCATCTGATATAAATTCAAACATACTGAAAGTAACTGTGAAGACTCTATGCAGTATATTTATTTAAGAGTGCATTCACAAATACAAACATTATACCCTGAGATAAGTATTGCTTTTAACATTCGACAGCGGTTTGTAACACTCTTCCTTTCATACCAGAGTACAGAAGACATGTTGAAAAGTCATAATGTACAAAGGATGTTCACTTTCAACTTTTAGAAATTTTTGCATTTTAAGAAATTTATAAATGATTAGAGTGTTAAAGCATAGTTACACTCAAGGGAATTGGAATGTTTATTCTGTAGTGGATGAGGTGAAATTTTGATTTAATAATTTTTCAGAAAATGAGTCAACTCACGTAGTGAGCTAATTTAAAATTTCTGTCTGGGTTTGAACAAGACAGGAGTTCTTCTTATCTTTGTAATAATCCTGTGGGTTTTGCCTCTTTGCACTCACCATTTGGACCTGGAAAGACAGAAATTATTCATCCTTACAAAGGACTTCATAGAGAGTACAAATGGATGCAGCTTTGCTTGTACTGCGCATGCTTGGGAAATAATTGGAAAAACACCTGATGCTGAGCAACCAACAGCACTTTCCAGCTTTTCACAATATTCAGAAAACTTGGAACTGAGTAAAGGGGATGGCTTGAATTTTAAGGTTTTTTTGTTTGTTTGTTTTGTTTTGTTTTTGTTTTTTTTTAAATTCTTCCTTAGAATAGTACCTACTGTTCAAAGTCTCACAACCCATTAAAAATCGTCAGTCACTTAAAAAATTCCCTAGTTTATATCCCAAGGAAAAATCCAAACAAGCTAGAGAAGGGATGACATTTTTGTAAGACAAGAGCTGACATTATGCATCTGGAATTAAAGAGTCAATACAAGCAGGCCCTAGGTTCAGAGCATTCTTTTCGCTTACTGATTTGATTGGGTTTTAGTAGAAGAAGATAAGACTAAAGGCAACACCTTAAAAAAAAAAAACAAACAGCAACAAAAGAATCTGAATTACACTAAAACAAAATTACATGTGAAAATAATTATGAGAGTTGGCTTCACCTCCCCCTGCCCCCACCATCTGATTTTGTGGGGCACAGGTCCTTTCATTTGTTAAGGACCAAGCAGGGTTGAAATACAGTCAGGGCAGGAGACTAACACATTCTCTTTGGCAAATTTCAATTTCATATCAAAATGAAGATGGGGTAGAAGAAAAAAATTAATTTCCATTTTTCTTGTTTTGCTAAGAATAACTTTTTTTAAAATTCATTTTGCATACCAACCACAGATCCCCTCTCATCCCTCCTCCTGCTCCTCCCACCTTCCCCCCAAGAATAACTTTTACTAATTGAATCTTGTAAAATATTATAAGAGGTGACTTAAATATATTATTTAAACAGTGAAAAGAGAGCTTAGGAAGTGCAACATTTTATATTAACGTGTAGACAGAGATGTTGAGATGCAGGTAAATTCACTGACTTCTCGTGGCTATAGAGAAGTTATGACAATCAGAGCATGTGCTTGCTGACCCTAAATTTCATTTATGCCATCCCACAGTGCTGTCAGGGAACTTAAGCAGCAGGCAGCAAAAAATGACTCTGGTTTATATAAACAAAAACAAGATTCTTGTGTAGGGTGCGGGGAAAAATATCACAAAATCAAAAAGAAAAGTACATTTAAAGGCCAGGAAAAATGTCTAGTCTGGTGACACATTTAATTCCAGCAGTCTAGAGGCAGAGGCAGGCAGATCTCTGTGAATTCGAGGCCAACTTGATCTACAAAGTGAGTTCCTTGACAACCAGGACCGTATAGAGAAACCCTGTCTCAAACAAAACAAAACAAAAAAACCCAAAAACCAACCAAACAACCAAACAAACAAATCTAGAAAAAGAATAAAAACAAAATCAAAGAGACAAAACAAACAAACAAAAACAAAAAACCTCTATAGAGGAACTGAAAAAGCCACCCTATGACACATGATGACCTGAGTCTTAGCATTTACAATGATTATTTATGTTCTGATAAATTGATCCCAGGATCCAATTTGTCAAATTATTTTCAAGACTATGAGGAGAAAAGAAAATTGAAGCTGAATGCTGGCCATGTCTCTTGTATCCAAAAAGGGAGAGATAATTCAAGAAAAAAATGGAAGCCTTTACACTTCCCCCTGAAAGCTACATGGATAGTTACCATTTTATAGAAATGAGTAAAAAAGGCCGATACAGCTCAGAACAATGTTTTGAATTACAAAAATCTCTTGAGACTTTTCTGTTTCCCCAAGCCACAGGTTTACTAACATCTCATTATGGTCTTCTATTCTTTCCCTTAGACCTGGTGCCCTGCCATAGCAACACTCTTTCCAGTCTGTGGATATCCCACAGAGGGGCATAGCAGTGACACCTTCAAAGTCCCCTCCTGCAGGGAAAGGATGTCAAGTTTCTATCAATTTGCTGTAATAGTATAGAAAAAAAATACTAGCTTTAGAGTTGGACAAAATACAAACTTTAATAAAACTCTAGGCTAGATATTACTCTAGAAGTGTTGGCATTTTAATTCATTGAACTCTGTCCACCATCAGGAGGAACAATAAGATTAAAAATGGCTCTTCAAACAGACTGGTACAGATGACAATACAATTATGTGTGCTGTTTTTTGGTGTGTGTGTGTGTGTGTGTGTGTGTGTGTGTGTGTGTGTGTGTGTGTTTCCTATTTGGGGAGCCCATCGCCCAGCTCCCAAATAATCACATGGAGACTTATTCTTACTTATGAATGCCTGGCCTTAGCTTGGCTTGTTTCTAGGCAGCTTTTCTTAAATTATCTTGTCTACCTTTTGCCTCTGGGCTTTCACCTTTCTCTATTCTATATGCTTCTTTCCTTCTTACTCTGTGGCTGGCTTTGTTTCTTTGGCCTTTCATCCTCTTTGTCCTTTTCTCATTCTTCCTGCTCTCTATTCTCTCTGCCCGCCAGCCTGGCTTATTTTTCTCTCCTGCCTAACTGGTGATTCAGGCAGGCAATGTGACACAGCTTTACAGAATTAAACAGATGCAGCATAAAAGAATGCAACACATCTTTGCATCATTAAACAAATATTCCATAGCATAAATGAATGTAACACATCTTAAATTAATATTCCCCAACAGTGTGTAAATCATCAACTTTGACTGGTAGTTAGTTTTATCATTTGGGATAACATGGAGGATCTTAGTAATAATTTTCTTATAAGATGAAATAAAATCCCACCTTTAAAGTTACTGATAGATCAGAAGTACTGACTCTTCCTTGTAGAGCAAGGGAAGGCCAACGTGATGTGTTGAACTGGCTGCTGTCATCAATCCTTTCAGAAGTCTGTCAAGAGCAAATATTTTCTGGTCAAGAGAGAAAACATCTGCTGCTTATTTCCACTTTACATAAATCATCTTTATTTCAAAGTATTTTCATATTTTTACACCCCAAAGTAAGTTAACATTATGTTTCTAGAACATCCACACAAATTTATTAAAAAAATAAATGGGAAGAAACTTAGGTTGCATTGATACTAAAAGTTCTATCTTGGTGTCGTATAAAGACAAATCACCATATTCTTAAGTATTGGAAGTAAAACTGATCAAATCGCAGAGCCTGAGCATAAGTGATTTGGAACACATGACTAGGCACAGTATTACGTGTCACTCTTGGCTGTTTTCGGTTACAGTGCCTTATTGTTATCTTTGTTCAGTTACATCCAAGAATTACAATAAGAGAACAAGTAAGTAATGAACTTGACTCTCTCTAGTCTCACGTTAGAAAAGAGAATGATGATTCTGAAAAAGCAGGTGATAATGGAGGTTTGATTTGATAAATGAGCCAGTAGCAAGTAGGAGCCAAGTCAGAAGGAAAAGCATGCATGCTAGTAAGAAAAGAATGTGACATCATTTCCTCCGAAGGTCCACCTGTGTGAAGGAGAACAGCAGGAAATAAAGCCCCAAACAACAAGGTTCAACATTCCTATTTGATATGAAATGGTATCCGACATCAACTTTCTTAGTGTCATGCCAAACCCTCTCTAAATATGCATAGATACTGCACATACAATCTTAAACATAAATATAGAGCACACATAAAATCACATACTCCTGTATTTGGTTAAATTTAAAATCATATACATCAGTTTGTAAGATAATACATGTTATGACCTGAAAATTAATGTGTAATTTAACCTTTATTCCTTAATGGTTCAGAACACTGTTTGGGTCATCCAAGAAAAATGTCGTCAGCTGCATCTTGGAGGTAATAATTTAGTTTTGTAGTTTAGAAAGGATGACACCAAAGCAGTTTTTTAGTAAAAGTTGCAAAAACAATTTGTAGGCTTTGCTTGAGGTTTTCACAGACTTTTTTTTAAATTGAATATTCTGGCCAACATTCCATGTTGCTGGCTTTGTGTTTGATCCACTAAGAGCTAAATTGCAAGAAACCTATTTCTGATACCACATTTTTTCAATAGAATTTAATTTCCTTCCTTTATTCTCCAAAATGCTCCATCTGGATTTGCATGTTAATGCCCTCATTCACAGTGGCTAGACTCCTCTTAAAGTCTTGGTGGTGTGATGCATGCCTCTTATCTCCCAGCAGCGAGGTCAGCTGTAGGTTTGGGGAGTTTCTAGAGCATCACTTTCCATAGAACGACGCAAGGACTCAGATACCCAGAATCTGGTAGTTACATTTTCTTCAAATGTGGCTTTTATGGGAATGAAAAAGCTAGTGATCTGCACACTAATTTGACGTGTTTTAGTCTGGGAATAGCAGACAAATGTTCTTTCACAGACTGTTGTCTACAACTGGTCACATGACCTGGCTGCATTGAAAGAGAGGTTCATGGATATTCATGGAACAGCAAGTGTCTTTGCCATTGAGAGGGACATTTGTGTCATCTCTCCATGAGTTTCATGAAAGCAAAAACTGTGCACAGCACATCTCTTCAATACCCCCTTAGTACTAGTTTCTATCTCCATGTTCATGGTTCATGGAAATAAAATTCCTCCTCCAAAATGATGTGAAATCCTGAGAAACTGCAATCTTACTTTTCTCTCTGATCTTCCTCCAGGATCCTTACACAGGATATTTATCACATACAGAGAAAGACAACTACAAAATATAGCCCATCCTTAAATTACAAATAAACATGGACCAGAAACGAAACCCAAGCTATGACATCAATGCAAAACATGAATATATGCCACTTCCAGAGAAAGTGAGATGAAAGAAATCATGTTATACTTTGGTAGAGATGTTAGGAAAAACATAGAGAAAAGTTTTTCATGTGAAAAAAATGTGGACACAACAATAGCTACAAAAGACATCAGCTTAACACAAAGAACCCTTCAAATTAAATGTTAACATCTATTTTCATAGAGAGTATCCTTTGGTGAAATGTCCTACTCAGAGGAAATTTGCCTTTAACCCCCCTGTTTCCTTTGTCTAATTAGCTGTACATTCACTCCCCCTTTCCTATCTGCTCTTCCTCCAAGGAAGTTTATTTCCTGAAGATCTTATAACATATATGCTTCTTATCTTCTTCTAACTCTCATTTATACCTCTAGAAGAAAAGCCAAGATATTTTTTCTAACCAAAGACAGTTCTTCAAGAGGAACTTTGGTAGCGATTTTAAGCATATATTGCAGGTCTGGGGTTACATCCCATTGGTTGAGTATTTGTCTGTTATGCGCAAGGCTCTGGGTTTAGTTTAGAGGAATATCAAACAAAACAACATACTTCATTTTCAGTGCTGTTGCCTTTATATTTACAGATGTCAATAAATATGTTTTGATTGAATTTGTTAAAATATGGAAAGCAAATGCAATTCTAATTTTCTGTTATTTTTTGTATGATAGTCACTGTGTATTTACTCTTCTTGTTTTAATAAATAATCAGATACTAGAACATTTGAATATGGATTGTTGGTACATATATGCTTATAAAGCTGAAAAACTTCAGATTATGCCCATGTTCAGGCCCCCTGTGTGATATATATGACAAATGTGACCATTCCAACATTAACCTGTCCATCTTTTCTAAGTGCAGGATGTCCATATAGAAATATAAATATCCTGATGATTTTTATATATGGTGATTTCTATTTATTAATTTGATTAGGTAAAAGTGATAGGAACTACAAATCAGGGAAACCTCAATATCCTAGTAACATGATCATATTTAACATTTCCTGATAAAGGTGTTGCCATGTGGTAAGAGTGAACGTATATAATACATATGCTAACTCTGCCCTTGAACTCAGGTATATTTAAACTGTGTTCCTTGAATCAGCAACATCATCATGGAAGGACAACTCAACAGAAAGAAATTTCTTCTTCTTTTCTCTTTCTTCTTTCTTCTCCCTTCCTTTCTTTTTCCTTCCTTCCTTCCTTCCTTCCTTCCTTCCTTCCTTCCTTCCTTCCTTCCTTCTTTCCTTCTTTCCCTCCCTCCCTCTCTCCTTCCTTTCCTCCCTCCCTCCTTCCCTCCTTCCTTCCTTCCTTCCCTCCCTCCCTCCCTCCCTCCCTCCTTCCTTCCTTCCTTCCTTTCTTTCATTCCTTATTTCTTTTATTCATTTTACATACCAACTAGACATCCCCCTCTCATCCCTCCTCCCACTTCTTCCCCCCCCCCCCCCAATCCCCTCCTCTGACAGGGTAAGTTCTCCCATGGAGGGACAGCTATGACTCTTCTTAGATTCACCCAGAGTAACTGAAACTCAGGGCAGCCATCTTGCAATAAACCCTCAAAGTCTTAAAGGGAGGCTCCAGCAGTACCCACAAGAACCTGGTATGTGAATCTCAGCCACAGAGTTGGGTCTTGTGCTGTAAGTCCTGTCGGCAGAGAAATTCCTTAGCACATTGTGCCCTCACTTCTGGTTCTTAGATTTAGTAATGCATTGTCAGCAACACAAGTGCCTATTCTACCATAGCAACACTGCCATTTTTCTAAACAACCATTAGAATCCTCTTTTATTATTATTATTTGTTTTCCAGATTAATTTGAAAATATTTTCATCCTGAAAAAGGAAAGAAGACACAAGAGAAGTCTTTCCTGAAAAATTTTTTTACTTGTAATATATATTTTATTTTTTACTATCCATGCAGTAGAAATAGAACACTTTAAATATATATTTAAATATTTTTATATTAGAGTTGTATGAACATATCACAAAAGTTTATACATTTTTGTGTGTATATATGTGTCCTTATCACATTATTTTATTTTATTTTGGAAGGAGAAAAACATTTTACATATTTTTATTAGTGTATATTCATAGTACAGGCAGAGACTACACAAGTATACTTATAGATATTTTTCTCAGCTAATATATCCTGATTTCTGTTTCTCTACCTCTGCCCCTCCCAGTTCTTTCCTATATCTTCTTCATCCAGCTCCACTTCTTTTCTGTCTTAATTAGAAACCAAAATGCTTTGATATGATATGATAAAATGAAAAATAAAACAATGGACAAAAAACAAAATAGAAGAAAAAGAGCCCAAGGGAAGGCACAGAAATCAGAGACCCACTTGTTTACTTGACCCAATCAGAAATGCATAAAAACACTAAGCTAGAAATCATAATATATACACAAAGGAACTAGTGCAGACATGTGCAGGTTTTATGAATGCTGCTTCAGTTTCTATGAGTACAGATGTCTTAGTCAGTGTTTTTATTGCTGTGAGGGGACACCATGACCACAGCAACTCTTAAAAAGCAAAATATTTCCATTGAGTTGGCAGATTTCAGTACAGAGGTTCAGTTCATTACCATCATGTTGGCAAGCATGGTGCTGGCTACATCTTGATCAGAAGGAAACAGGAGGTAGACCGTGACACTGGGAGTAGCTTGAGCATAGAGGATCTTAAAGCCCACCCCCACTGTGACACACTTCCTCCAGCAAGATCACACCTGCTCCAACAAGGCCACACCTCCTAATAATGCCAGTCCCTTTGGGGGCTGTTTTCTTTCAAACCACCAAATCATATAAGTGATATATCTAGTTAGAACAGGGTCTATCCCATTATTTGATGTCATTTAGATTATATATATATGAAACTTCTACTGCATTTGGTTTTAATATTACCACTTAAAAGGCCCTTAATTTTAGCCATTACTGAGTATCCCTTCCCTTGTCCCTTTTTCCTACCTGCTTTGAACTTGATTCTCCAGTTCCAGTTCCCTCTCCCTCTCTATTCCCCCTTCCTAACAAACTCTATCTGTACTTCCAGTTCCTCACTCCATACCTAATCTCTGTGGTTTTGTGGATTATAGCTTGGTTATTACTCACTTAACAACTAATATCCACATATAAGCAAATACTTACCATATCTGTCTTTCTGGGTCTGGGATACATCACTCAGGAAGACATTTTCTTCTACTTCTATCCAGTTACCTATGACTTTCAAGATTTTATTTTTTTAATGGCAAGTAATACTACATTGCACAAATGTACCACATTTTCTTTATCCATTCTTCTGTTGAGAGACATCTAGGTGGTTTCTGAGTTCTAGCTATTATGAACAGGCCAGCAATGAATATATTTCTGTGGAGCAAAATGTTTCTGTGGTAGGATGAATTATCCTTTGGATATATGCTCAAGAGTGGTATATCTGGATAGAGGTATATTGATTCCAATATTCCTGTGGAACTGTTATGTAGAGTTCTGCAGTGACTGTACTACTTTGCAGCCCCACTGGAAATGAATGACCATTCTCTTTACTCCACATACTTGCTAGAATAAGTTGTCACTTATTTGTTTTTCCTTTAAATTTTATTGACTCTTTTGGATTCCACATCATGCATTCCAATCCCATGGATCCTTGACTCCTCACATCTATCCTCTACTCTTGCAAACTTCCCCCGTCTTAGTTCAGGTTTACGTTGCTGTAAAGAGAAACCATGACCACAGCATCTCTTATAAGAAAATGTTTAATTGAGGGGGCTCCCTTAAAGTTCATAGATTCAGTCCATTATCATCATGGTGGGGAGCATGGTGGTGTGCAGGCAGACACGGTGCTAGAGAAGTAGTTGAGAGACCTATGTCTTGCAGGCAACAGAAAACCAGACTCAGTGTCATGCTGAGGGAAGCTTAAACAAAAGAGTCCACCCTCTCAGTGACACACTTCCTCCAATAAGGACATACCTACTCCAACAAAGCCACACCTCCTAATAGTGTCACTTTCTATGATCTTATGGGGGCCAATTACATTCAAACTACCACATTTCACTCTCTGACTCCTACAAGTTTTTAACAATATCATAACACAAAATGCATTAATTACAACTTCAAAATTCCCAATACTCTGTCACAGTCTTAACCATGTTTAAAAATCCAAAGTTCAAGGTCTCTTCTGGGATTTATGCAATCTTTTAGCTGTAATCTCCTATAAAATAAAAATTAAAAAAGATCACATACTTCCATCAAATGTACATACACATATGCATATTCCAACAGGATATATATTATTGTTCTAAAATGTAGGGAAGAGAGCATAGTGAGACTATACTGGACCAAAACAAGACTCAAAACCAGCTGGGAAAACTCCATAATCTACATCTCCCCGTCTAATGTCAAAACGCTCTTCAGATCTCCAACTCCATTCAGCTTTGTTGACTGCAACACACTTCTCTCTCTTGGACTGCTTCCACTCCCTGTTAGCAGCTTTCTTTAGCAGATATCCCATGGCTCTGACATCTCTAACATCTTGGCATCTCCAAGGTGATCTAGTTCATGCAGCAGCCTCTCTAGGCCTCCATTCAGTGACATCCTTGACAAATGCCTGGCCTCAGCAGCTGTCCTTAGTCTCAGAGGAATACCCCATAGCCTCATTCTTCTATCTTTACCTCTGGAACCACGTGGCCAAAGCTGCCAAGTTCTGCTGCTTACTAGGTCTGGAACATGCCCCCTTGTTCAATTGCATCTTCGCCAACTTTCTGTCCTTCACTGCCTGTAATTGGCTATCCAGAAACTGGATCTCTAGACTAGAACGGCCTCAAAGTCGGAGATCCAACAGCCTCTGTCTTCCAAGTGCTGGATTAAAGGTGTGCAATACCACATCTGGGTCTAAGCTTTTCTTTAGTTCCTTTTCACAAATTGGAAACTTAGCTGGGTGGGCTTTTGCCCTGAGGTCACCACTCCCATCATTCCATTTTTTAGTCTGTTTATCTCCTTGAACAGAGGATTTAGCTCTATTCTACTTCCTGGTGCCCCTTTTCTCAATCTGTACATTTTGCATTTTTTATTTGCTCAGGTTGCTCTTTTTCATTATAAATCTTCACTAGAATCACCACAAATAAGCACACAACAGAGTCTATACTTGGCTGTTTTGAGATTTTTCTTTGTCAAGAGAATTAATCCAAAATTCATCACTTTAGCCTCAGGCAGACTCTTCAGACAAGGGCAAAATCAACCACATTCTCCCCCAAATATCAAAAGAATGCTTTCTAGGCCATATGTTAATGTTCTTCTCTATAACCTTTTGAGTCAACACCCTACATCTCAAATCACTCTTAGCACCACTGTCTTCCATGCTCCTATGAGTATAGCCAATTAAATAGTGTTTAAAGCATTCCACTGCTTTCCTAACCCAAACTCCAAAGTCCATATTTCTCCAAACAAAAACATGATCTGGCCTATCACAGAAATATCCCAGTACCTGGTACCAACTTCTGTCTTAGTTATGGTTTTTGTTGTTGTTGTTAAGGCACAACATGACCATGGCAACTCTTATAAAGAAAACATTTAATTTTGTGGCTTGCTTACAGTTCAGAGGTTTAGTCCATTATCATCAGCTATCCCAGGTCCAGTGAAAGGTAGGCTTGGCACAGCATGGTTCCAATGACCCTCTGTGTTAATACAAGCCATAGACACCATCATAGACCCTGGCTACAGTAGGACCATGGACCCAGATGTGGTCCTTGGTAGCAGCATCAGCATTCAGATGACACCACAGCCCAATGGCAGCACAAGCCACCCAGATCAGTATGGCCCCAGTGGCAGCTTGATCTTAGGGCACCAACATCTTTTCAGGTGGCACCAACATTGTTTCAGGTGGCAGCTGACCAGACCCTGCACATCTACAGAGTCCTCAGTGGTAACAGGAGCCATGAACACCACCCCAGACCCCACTGACTATAGGGCCAAGGACCCAGACATGACTCTAGGCAGCAGCCCATGCTTGGACATCTCCATAACTCCAGGTGGCAACCCTGGCCACCCAGGTCAGTATGGCCTTGGCAGCAATGTGGTCCTCAGACACAGACATGGTCTGAGGTGTTGCTCAGACACCAGTCATCTGCATGGCTTTCAATGGTCATAGGAGCCCCCAATATCAACTTAGACCCTGGCTGCTATAAGGTCACAGGCTCAGACATGGCCCTCGGCAGCAGCCCTGGAGTGGACAAGACCATGGCCACCCGGTGACATTGCAGGCAACTCAGATCACCATGTCTCTTGTGTCAGCAAGGCCCTTGGACACTCATGACACAGGTTGTGGCCCAGACCCTAGGGGTCTATGTGGTCTTTGGTGGTAACGTGGACCAAAGGTATCAATACAGACATGGGTTGTGATAGGAACATGGACCTAAACATGATCCTAGGAAGCAGCCCAGACCTGGATGTCACCACAGTCCCAGGTGGCAGCATAGGTCACTCAGATTGGGATGGCCTCCTTGGCAACATGGTCCTCAAATAACAACATGGCCCAATGTAGCAGTCTAGACAACTGGCCCCATGACCCTAGGAGCCAAAAATAGAAACATGGGTCCCCTAGGCTGCTCCAGTGCCCCAGACCAAGACCTGGCCCTTGGCCATAGCCCAGACCTGGACATTATCCTGGATTGGGGGGGGGGGCGACAGCTGGCCATTCACGTCAGCCTATTCCTCTCCAGATCCACCTCTCTCCCCCGCTCTCTCCATTCCACCTCTCCCTCTCTTCCACCTCCCCACCCTGTTCTCTCCCACCACAATGGTGCCCAACCTCCCAGTTCTAGGGCTCTTTGTTGGGTCATAGATTGTGCCTGGTTGAGTCCTACCCACCTCAGCCACAAACCATAATGTGGAACTGTAGTGGAAAGTTTTCCTGTGTCCCATCCAGTCCTGCTGCCACTTGTTCCTAAGTAAACACACAGAGGCTTACAATAATTACAAACTCTATGGCCTATGGCTCAGGCTTCTTGTCAGCTAGCTCTTATAACTTAACTCAATCCATTGCTATTGATCTATGTTTTGCCACATAGCTCTGTGGCATTACCTGTTCTCTCACATCTTGCTTCTCCTGCCAGTGGCTCACAGCATCTTTTCTAACTCAGCCTTTCTCCCTCTCTCTGTCACTTTACTTGGATTTCCAGCCTGGCTACAACTTGTCTTGCCATAGGCCAGTGTGTAGACAAATTGCCAAACGATCTTATTAAATAAAAAACTCAGTGCCAGCTATTGGGGTAAATTCTGAATTTACACAGCTAACCTCATCTTGCCAACTTCTCAACTGATCTTGTTTCCTCAATCCTTTGAAAGTTTCTGAATCCTCACCCAAATGAATCTCAGCTGAACTGCTGCTAAAAGCCTCAAAGCATAAAAGCCTCTAGATCCTGGTCCTTATGCCTTATATACCTTTCTGCTTCCTGCCATCACTTCCTGGGATTAAATGCATGTGTCTTTCCCAAGCAAGACATGAGATCTCAAGTGCTGGGATTAAAGGGCTGTGTCACCAGGCCTGGCTCTTTCCAGTGTGGCCTTGAACTCACAGAGATCTGGATGGATCTCTGCTTCTAGAATGATAGGATTAAAGGAATGTGCTTTAATCCTCTATGTTTAATATAGTGGCTGTTCTATTCTCTGACTCCCAGATATATTTATTGGGGTTCACAATATATCAACCACACCAATGCATTTTATTTATTAACCAGTGTGAGTAACACATATTCATAGCATACATAAAGACATCCCACAGCACTTCCCTTTTCTTTCTAATTAAAAAGGAAGGTTTTCATTTTAACATAAAGTTATATATAACAAAACAGTTATTAAGCAAGAATTACATTTACAATATCTAGTCTACTTGTATTTGACAAAATTAAAGAAAATATTGTCATCTATCCTCTTGTTGTGAGTCTAAATTTTCATATTTAAGTTACCTTTTTATTGTAACCAAGGAAAACTATAATTATAACTACCTAGTCTTTTCCATCAAAGACCCCAAAAGAATATATTACCTCAGAAAACAGGAAATGCATTGTAAGAAACTTCCATAATTCTAGAAATGACAGAGTCATCTAGCTGTCTGGACAGCCATCCAAAGTTTTTCTGTGATGTGGGGCATCCATCTTCAGTTTATAGGTCTAGAGTATTTGGCAGACTTTTCCAGGGAAGCAGGAAATTTTAAGAACTGTTTGCCTATTTGGGCAAAGTTCATCAGTTGCTTTTCTCTGTGTCCTGCAGAATATTGTGCAGTTTCTTCTGTGAAGCAAGAACCTGAAGGACCATCTCACCTTCATTTGGCAAATTTCAGTGGTAACTTTCCTGTGGGTCCTGCATGTTCAGTTTATACAACATACTATCAAGCAGTCCAGGCAAGGGTAATTTCTTGCCCAAATGGCTAACTTTTGCCACAAAGAAAACAAACTCCATACAGTATTTCTTCAATGCCCATCATCTTCTCTGAAGTAGATTGGTGCTGCCAGGAACAGACATGTCTCAATGTCCAGAAAAGTCCAAGTTCTTAATATATTTTAAATGCCATATTCTATATGTCTTTGAAGTGTTTGAAGATTACCTACCTAATTGAAATAGATCTATGTATACCTAGAAAACTTAACTAATATGACTATAAATTTGATAATCATAGATGATTGTTAATCTGTATTTTTAATTATATGTTATAATTTTAAATGAGTTTCATGACCATAATACCTTAAACAATATATACAATGACAAAATTAACTTTAAATTTATATCAATAAACCAAAATTTATACTAATGTAAAATAGGTAAGATTAAGAGTTGTTTTCTCTCTTTGATTAGATTTCCAGCCTGACTATAACCTGTCTTGCCAGAGGCCAATGCAGCTTTATTTATTAACCAATGGTAATAACACATATTCACAGAATACAGAAAGACATTCCACATCATGGAGCTGTTGCCTTTCCTCTCTCCTGTGCCCGGGTCTAGAAAGCTAGAATGGTGCCCCCCCGACCAGTGCTAGAGGTGCAGGGCAGCTGCTGGTTGATTGTCTGCACCCCCAGACCAAAAATCCAGGAAGTGGAGCATCTGTGTTCTCTATCAATTTAGGCCCAGCATTGTTTTATTGATCTTAGTTATTCTTATGGGTATAAGATGAAATCTTAAAGTAATTTTGATTTTCATTTTCCTAATGACTTAGGATGTTGAACATTGTTTATCAGACATTTGACTTTCCTCTTTTGAGGATTTTCTGTTTAGATTTGTATACCATTTTAAAAATAGGTTATTTCTTTTCTTGATATCTAGTTTTTTTGAGTTATCTATCTATCTGTCTACACACACACACACACACACACACACACACACATTTTTAAATTTAGTACTCTCTCAGTTGTAGAATTGGTTAAAAAAAATCTTTCCCCATTCTGTAAGCTGCTGCTTTATCCAAATAATGGTGTCCTTTGCCATGAAGAAATGTTTTAGGTTCATGAAGTCCCAATTATTATATGTTTATTTTAGTGCCTGTGCCAATGGTGTTCTGTTCAAAAAGACTTTTCCTGTGCCAGTAACTTCAAGACTATTCCCCACTTTCTCTTCTATCAGGTTCAGTATACCTGATTTTATGTTGAGTTCTTTGATCCATTTGGATGTAAATTTTTTGCAGCAAGATTAATATGGATCTATTTGAATTCTTTTACATGAAGCCATCAGCTACCATTTACTGAATATACTGCCATTTACCCAGTGTGTATTTCTGATTTCTTTATAAGATATAGGTATTCATATGTATATGAATTTCTTTCTGGGCCTTCAGTTCAATTCCATTGATGAACATGTTGGTTTTGTGCAAATAACACAGTATTTTTACTTCTATGTGTAGTAAAACTTGAAATTAGGGATTGTGATAACTTCTGGAGTTCTTTTACTATTCAGAATTTTTTCAGTATTATCTTTATTTTTCCATATGAAGCTGAAAGTTGTTCTTTCAATATGGGTGAAGAACTGTGTTGGAATTTTTATGGGGATTGATTTGAATCTACAAATTGCATTTTGTAGGAATGCCAGGTTTTTGTTGTTTTTTACTATTTTAATCCTACTGATGGATGAGCATGGAAGATTTTTCTATCTTCTCATATATTATTTAATTTCTTTCTTCAATGTTTGAAAGATTTTATCATGCAAATCTTTCACTTGCTTGGTTAAAGCCACCCAAAGATATTTTATGTTACTTGAGGTCACAGTGAAAGGTGCTGTTTCCTTGATTTCCTTCTCAGTCCATTTGTTATTTATACACAGGAAGGCTACTGATTTTTGTGTTAATTTTGTATGGAACTACTTTCCTGAAAGTCTTTATCAGCTATAAGAAACCACAAGCTTGGAATAATGAATAATTTTGTGATTCCCCAATATAAGTACTGGCAAATGATCCCCTCTATGTACAAGACCAGTAAGAGTTCTTAACTTCTCAACCATCTCTTCTTCCCTGTGTTGATTATTTATGACCAACAATGATATTTCAAATGTAATCATCTTTCTATTTGTAACTGTTTAAATGCACAGCCATTTTAGTAAGATTTATGAAAGTACAAGTTAAACTGGAGCAATTCAGATTTTTAGAAGATGAATACAGAACTAGAGTGAATGCCTGACTCTTTTTAGGAAATTCAGTAAAAAAATCTCTGAGTTCATCTTAACTTTTTGTTTGATGAAAGTTTAAAGTGCAGATGGGTTCTTAATATTTACTTTTTGCTGTCCTATAACTGATTACATATACTAGGCTAACTTTCAACTCAGAAGCACATATATCTGCTTCTACCTTCTAAGTTCTGGGATTAAAGGCATGAGCCATTACACTCAGCTTACAAATTTTTGTTGTAGTTAGTAATGGTTCATGCAATTTCTCTGATGTGTGCTCAGTACTGTTGAAGTGTTTTCTTGTCTCTCTAACTCTGTTAATAGGCATTTCTCTTGCAAGACGATATCCAATTCCAAGCATTCATAAATAATTGTTGTAAACCTCCTATTGAGTTTGTGAAGTAACTTGATTTTGTTGTAATGTCTGAGTCATAAAATGTGTGTAGCAGTCACCGGAATTATGTGGATATATTGTTAAAGAAGCACATATTTACAATGTTGTATCATGCTTTTTGTTTTACACATATGTGTGGTACATTTATGTATGGCATATTTTAGAATGCAGTGACCTATCATGATGTGCATGTTGACATCACTCAGGAAGAGTGCGCATTGATGGATCCTTCACAGAAGAATCTCTACAAAGATGTGATTCTGGAGACCTATATGAACCTCATTGCTATAGGTTACAATTGGGAAGATCTTAAAGTTGAAGAATATTGTCAAGGTTCTCAAAAATATGGAAGGCATAAAAGAAGTCATACTACAGAGAATTCACATGAATATACTGAGTGTGGTAAAATCTTTGAATGTCATAGTCATCCTCAAAGGCATGAACAAACACATACTGGAGAGAAATCCAATGAATATAATCAATGTGGTAAAACGTTGGCACAACACAGTCATCTTCACAGGCATGAAACTACACATATATTTAAAAAAACATATGGATGCAGTCAATGTGGCAAAGCCTTTACTCATTGGAAAATTATACAATTAGATAGAAGAACACATTCTGGAGAGAACCCCTATGAATGTAATCATTGTGGTAAAGCCTTTACAAAGCCCAGTCATCTTCAAGTACATAAAAGGACACATACTGGAGAGAAACTCTATGAATGTAATCAGTGTGGTAAATTCTTTGCTCAAAACAATACTCTTCAAATGCATGAAAGAACACATACTGGAGAGAAACCCTATGAATGTAATCAGTGTGGTAAAGCCTTTGCTCAACACAGTGCTCTTCAATTACATGAAAGAACACATACTGGAGAGAAACCCTATGAATGTAAACAATGTGGTAAAACCTTTGCACAGCCCAGTCATCTTCAAGTACATAAAAGAACACATACTGGAGAGAAACCCTATGAATGTAATCATTGTGGTAAAGCCTTTGCTCAACATAGTGCTCTTCGATTACATGAAAGAGCACATACTGGAGAGAAACCCTAGAATTTAAACAATGTGGTAAAGCCTTTGCTCTTCACAATTCTCTTCAGTTTCATGAAAGAACACATATGGGAGAGAAACCCTATGAATGTATACAATGTGGGAAAGCATTTGCACAGCCCAGACATCTATAAGTACATAAGATAACACATGCTAGAGTGAAACACTATTTGCCCCGGCTAGTGGCGTTTCAACAGGGGTGACCAACCTGTGGGAGCAAATGAAAGGAACGGGGGACATGAGAGACAACAGCAAGACAGGATTCTGATCAATCTGCAAATTTTATTTTCCTCTGCAAGGCTTATATAGCACAGGAGGGGAGGGGGCAGGCAGGAGGGAAGGGGAAGAGATGTGGAAGGGGTACAGAACGTGGGAGATGTACAGATCATGCAACTGCAAGATGTCAGCTAAGGTCACTAGTCAGGGGCCATTTATTCTGTTGCTAGGCTACCTGACCATGGAATGCTCTTTCCGTTTGGTTGTCATGACACCAGACTGTGAAATGTCTTCTTATCTTTGGGAGCCTCTGGTTAGTCAACAGGTGTTACTGTTCTGGGGAATGACAGTGGTCTTATAACTTGTTCTCTTGCCTGGCTAGTACAATTCCATGTTTCATGTTTGGTTCCTGACATCTTGCTCCTTGACACCTATGAATATAAACAATGTGGTAAAGCCTTTGCCCATCACAATTCTCTTCAGTTGCATGAAAGAACACATACGGGAGAGACACCCTATGAATATATACAATGTGGGTAAGCATTTGCACAGCCTGGTCATCTTCAAGTACTTAAGGGAACACATACTGGAGAGAGACCCTATGAATGTAATCAGTGTTTTACAGGCCTTTGCTCATCACTCTCATCTTCAAAGGCATAAAAGAACACATACTGGTTTGAAACCATACAATTCTAATCAGTGTGGTAAAGCCTTTGTACATCACAACACTCCTCAATTTCATGAAAGAACACATAATTGAGAAGAACCCTATGAATTTAAACAGTGTGGTAAAGACTTTGCACAGCCCTATATAAAAACACATATTGGAGAGAAACCCTATTAGTATAATCAATGTGGTAATGCCTAGTCAAAACACAAAGTAACCCTGTAACTGTAAAATTTTAGTGTGTAATTGTCTCTTAAAGCCTTTCAATATAACATTATAGTTTCAAGATATGAAAGAAACTCATACCAAAGGAAATGATCTTCAGCCAACATATTTAAATTCAATTTCAAAAAATGAATTATTTTGGAAAAAAATCTAAAACGTGTCAATAATCTGATCAATCATTATAATATCTCTTTTTATTTTGTTTACATATTTCAACAAATATGGACAAAAGGCCTATAAATTTAAATGATAAGTAACATTTTAGATTTCATACCTCTGTTCAAATACATGAGATAATGAATTCTGGTCTAAAATGTCATAGATATGCCTTTTCTGTTGCTTTGATAATATGTTATATCCCTGTGAACTTAGAAAAGGGTTTAATTTGGCCCTGGGTTCCACAGCAATACATGAACCTCTTAAAAGTGGCATGGAAACGAGTGTCAGATATGGCAGCTAAAACAGGCAGCTATGAATTCACCTTCTTGTCCTGCAGCATAAAACAAATGTGTAAATTGGAAATGGTGTGCAGATGTAAATGCTCAGGCCAACCCTCATGACGGATTTCTTCCTGCAGTGTACCATTTTCAAAATTTTCCCAAATGATATCACAGACTGAAAATGATAGATTACTCAGACTTCAAGACTAAATGCTTGCTTTCTATTACATGGAACAATTCATGATGGAGAAAAACTCTGTAATCATTTACATGCCTCAAAACCCATGTTACGAGAATAACAGAAAAACATTCATGATTGATAATTATTTTAAGGGTTTTATTTTGTTTTAATTATGGTGTGTGTGTGTGTGTGTGTGTGTGTGTGTGTGTGTGTGAGTGTCTTCCTCTTGATATATGTATGTGCATTCTGGTTCCCAAGAATGTTAGACCCTTGGAGGTTATTGTTGCAAGAATTACTGGAAGTCATCCAAAACCTAATCTTGGTCCAGGGAATGATCTTTGGTTAACACTTCAGATATCACAGTTGTTTTAGGTTTCAAAGAAAAAAAAAAAAAAAGAACTTTGTTTTAAGTCTTTTCATTGTACCTTTGAAGTAAATAAATTATTAACAAGGTTCACTAAAGAGTAATGCAACAATCCCAGTGTGGCTTCTATTTGGCAGCATGTGAGAAAGATATTGAAGTGTGGGATATATGTGGCAAATTCAATTAGTCAAGTTTAGTTTGTGGCCTTAAAAAAAAAAAGAATTTCTCAGTGGAATTTTTTAGGATCATTTATGTGTAGTATCATGTAATCTGCAAATCAAGGTACTTTCACTTCTTCCTTTCCAATTTGCATCTTGTTGATCTTCTCCAATTGTCTTATTCCCCTAGCTAAGACTTCAAATACAATATTGAATAGATATGGAAATAGTGGACAGCCTTGACCCTGATTTTTTGTCAAATTGCTTTGAGTTTCTCTCCATTTAAGTTGATATCAGCTATAGGCTTGCTACAATAGTCCTTTATTATGTTGAGATGTGTCCTTTATATTCAAAATATCTCCAGTACGTTTAACAAGAAACAGTGTTGGGTTTTGACAAGGGCTTTTCTGCATGTAATGAGATGATCATGTGGGTTTTGTTTTTGTTTGGTTATAGGAAAGATTACATTTGTTAATGTATATTGAACCATCTTGCATCTTGGGGATGAAGCCTCCTTGATCATGGTGGATAATTTTTGCTTTGTTCTTATATTCTGTCTGCAAGTACTATGTTGAGAATTTGCGTATCTATATTCATAATGGAAATTGGTCCGAAATTGTTTCTTTGTTGGGTCTTTACGTGGTTTAGGCATATCAGAGTTGTAACATGAATCTTAAAGAGTCTTATTAATAAAACTCAAACCTGAGGCCAGTTATTGGGGTGAATGCTGGAAGATCAGAGAAGCAGAACAAGTCACAGCTATCTCACCTTGCTAGTTCCTCAGGTGATCCTGTTTCCTCAGGCTGGAAGCTTCTGAGTCCTCCTCCACATGATTCTCAGCTGAACTGTGTTGCTCCAAAGCTTAAACTACATGCTTTTTCCTCTTTAGTTCCTGGTCCTCACGCCTTATATACCTTTTTCTTTCTGCCCCCACTCCCTGGGATTAAAAGCGTGGGTCACCCTGCTTAGTTGTTTCTAAAGTGGCCTTGAACTCAGAGATCTGGCTAGCTCTGTCTCCCAAGTGCTGGGATTAAAGGTGTGTACCACCACTGCCCAACTTCTGCTATGGCTTGCTCTTCCCATTTTCTAGCCACCATTTCTGGCTCTGTTCTAGTGGCTGTCTGTTCTCTGACCCCAGGTATGTTTATTTCAGGGAACACACAATATTTCAGGGAACACAATACCCACCACACAGAGTAACTGTGATCTCATTCAACAAATTGGGCAATGTATCTTTTCCTTCTATTTTGTGGAATAATTTGAGGATTATTGACATGAACCATTTTTTTCTTAGTCTCCTGTCTTTTCTGCTCTAAAACCTTCTGGCCCTGGGCGCTTTGGGTTGGGAGACTTTTAACTATTGCTTCATTGGGGCTTTCATATCTGTCTAAATTCCTTCTCTGATCTTTTTCTTTATTAAGGAAGTTTTTATTCATTTTACATACCAACCACAGATCCCCCTCTCTTTCCTCCTCCCTCCCCTTCAGCCTCCCTCCCCCAATTCCCTCTTCCAATAAGGTATGGCCTCCCAAGTGGAGTCAGGAGGACCTGGTGCATTCAGTAGAGGCAAGTCCAAGCCTCGCCCCCTGCATCAAGACTGTGCCAGTTGTCCCACCATAGGTAGTGGGCTCCAAAAAGCCAGCTTATGCACCAGGGATGGATCCTAATCCTACTGCCAGGGGGCCCCTTAAGCAGATCAAACTACACAGCTGTCTTGCTTATGCAGAGGGCCTAGTCCAGTCTCATGGGGGCTCCACAACTATTGGTCTAAAGTTCATGAGTTCCTAATAGTTTGGTTTGGTTGTCTCTGTAGATTTCCTCATCCTGATCTTAATAATCATGCTCATAGAATCCCTCTTCTCTCTCTTCGACTGAACTCCTGGAGCACTGCCTAGTGATTAGCTGTGTATCTCTGCATCTGCTTCCATCAGTTACAGGATGAAGGCTCTAGGATGACAGAACCAGACAGAAAAGAAAGTAGGAAATATTCTCGAATGCATTGGCACAGGAGACCATTTCCTTTTCTGATCTTGATTTAACTTTTGTAAGTGGTATGAATTGAGAAAATCATTCATATCTTTTAGATTTTCCAGTATAACTGGAGTATAGATTTTTAAAGTATGTTCTTGTGATTCTTTGAATTTCCTCAGTGTCTGTTGTTATATTCCAATTTTCATCTCCAATTTTGTTAATTTGGATATTCTCTCTGTGTCTTTCAGTTAATTTATATAGGGGTTTGTCAATCTTATTGATTCTCAAAGAACCAACTATTTGTTTCATTTATTCTTAATGTTTCCTTATGTGTTTGTTTCTATGTTATTGGTTTCAACCCTAAGTTTAATTATTTCTTGCCATCTACTCCTGTTGGGTGAAATTTCTTTTTTTTGTTCTATAGCTTTTAGGTATGTTGTTAAGTTACTAGTATCAGATCTCTTCAACTATTTTATGTACACATTTAGTGCCATGTACTTGCCTCTTTGAACTGTTTTCTTTGTCTCCCTTAAGTTTGTACAAATTGTATTTTCATTTTCATTCAATTCTAAGAGTCTTTAGTTTCTTTCTTAATTTTTGTCTTGACTGGTTTTCATTTAGGTCAGTTTCCATGAGTTTGTAAACTTTCTGTTGTTGTTGATAACTAAGTTTAATCTGTGGTGGTCAGATAGAATGCAGGCTATTATTTCAATTTTCTTATTGACTTGCTTTGTATGTGAGTATGTGGTCAATTTTGGAGAATGTTACATGAGATGCTGAGAAGAAGCTATATTCCTTTGTGTTTTGGTGAAATAAATATCTGCTAAGTCTATTTGGTTTATAACATCACTTGACTCTAGCGCTGTCATTTAGTTTTTTCCCCATATCTATTGGTGAAAGTACGATATTGAAGTCTCCCACTATCAGTGTGTGAGCACCGATATGTTGTTTAAACTGTTGTGGTGTTTCTTTTATGAACTTGGGTGTCCTTCTGGATGGTACATAGATGTTAAGAATTGCAATGTCCTCTTGATGAATTTTCCCTTGATGAATATGTAGTGTCCTCACCTATCTCTTCTGCTTAGTTTTGGTTTGAAGTCTATTTTGTCAGATATTAAAATGACTACATCAACTTGCTTCTTATATCTACTTTCTTAGATTATCTTTTTCTAGCTCTTTACCCTGAGGTGGTATCTATAATTGATGTTAAAATGCTTTCCTTGGATATAGCAGAACGATGGATCCTGCTTTTGCATCCATTCTGTCAGTCTGTTTTTTCATTGGTGGGACTTGAGACCATTGATGTTGAGAGATATCGATGAGCAGTGTTTCTTGATTTCAGTTATTTTGTTGTTATGCTATGTCGTGTGTGTGTGTGTGTGTGTGTGTGTGTGTGTGTGTGTGTGTGTGTATGTGTCCTCCTTTGATTTGCTGGTTTGGAATTCTTTATTTTCTTATAAGTGGTTAGCCTCTTTAGGTTTAGGGGTTCCTTCTACCACCTCTTGTAGTCCTTGATTTGTAGATACATAATGCCCAAATTTGGTTTTATTAGGGAATGTCTTATTTTCTCCATCTATTATGATTGGAAGTTTTGCTGGGTATAGTCATTTAGGATGGCATCTGTGGTCTCCTAGAGTCTATAGAACATCTGTCCAGGTCCATCTGGCTTTTCAAGTCTCAATTGAGAATTCAGGTGTAATTCTATTAGGTCTGCCTTTATATATTACTGGATCTTCCCATGCAGCTTTAGCATTCTTTCTATATTCTGTTAAGTGTTTTGATTATTAAGTGCTGAGAGTTCCTTTTTTTCTGTTCCAACTCTTTGGTTGCTTCTTGTACCTTGAAGAAACATCTTCATGTTGGAGAAATTTTCTTTTATAGTTTTGTTTAAAAAAACTTTTCTCTATGTTTGCCCTGATTTCTCTATTCTTATTATTCTTAGATTTGGTCTCTTCATAGTATCCCAGATTTCCTGGATTTCTTGGGCCAGAATTTTTTAGATTTAACATTTTCTTTCACCCAGGTATCTATTTCTTCTATCAGGGTTTCAATGCCTGAGATTGTCTTCCAACTTTTGTATTCTGTGGGTGAAGCTTGCTTCTGTGGTTCCTGTTCCAGTTCTTCTGTTTTTCATTTCCAGATTTGTGTTTTCTTTATTGATGTAATTTCCATTTTCAGTTCTTGAACTGTTTTCTTCATTTCCTCCCAGTGTTCCTTATCTCTTCATAGATTTCTTTAAGGGTTTTAGTCATTTTCTCTATAAGGGCCTCTATCCTAATATCAAAGGTCATTTTAAGGCCCTTGTCTTGTGCTTCACCATGCATGGTAGGGTTGCTTGAGTGAGTGGCTTGCACGTTCACAGGGGATACTTGCTGGGAACAAAGACATACTTACATAAAGATGTAATATATATTGAGTATAGTTTATTCACATATATGTATCAACAGTTTTTATGTTTTATACAGCTCTTTCTTAGATTCAACTGTGTGTATGTGAATATAGATATTCTATAAAATTTGCATCAAACTATATTAGTTTTAAGTTACTGATTTTAAATGTTAATTTTCATATTTGTTGTCAATTTCCTTCTACGATAATTATAAACACTACTGTAGTGATCATATTGATATTATTCTTTAATATTTTCTTACCTATCAAAAGATATCTGAATAACAATACTAATGATACTTATCATTTTAAACTGTTCTATGATATAGATTTTTCTCTATTAGTTTAAAAGTGTCTGTTGGTGGTTTATAAAGCTACTAAATATTTGTGTGTGTGTATGTGTGTGTTGTTTTTTATGGAGGTCTTCTTTGGTTAATGTCAAATCAAAAAATCATGACTCACTTTAAAATGTGAAAGAAAATAGTTTCTAATTCATTCTTTCAGAAAAGTATGCCTATTTCATGATAACTACACATTTATTATTGTCATAATAGAAAGGGGGCTCTTGTGGTGAAAACTGAGAAGAAATTAAGCTTAGCAGTTTAGAATTGGGATGACACTTAAAGTGAGCTGTGTGATTCATGCAGAATAATATGTCCTTCTAACACATCCACCAGCTAATTATAACGCTTCTCTAAATCAATCTGTTCTATAACCGTAGGTTTCAAAAGAGCACTCTTTAAAAGTTAAATTTAACCCTAGACACCTCAAAATTAGAGAGTTTCCAGGAAAATTGTGACTTTAATGCAGTGTTCTAGATGTCAAATTTGGACTGTTTAATCAGAGAAGCAATAGTGTTCACTGAGTCAAAAATTTATTCTACAATAAATTGAAGCTCTCAGAAAAAAGTACAAAATTAAGTACTTTTCTTAATTTTGAAGACTGCGATGCCCTTCAGTCAAGGGCTAAGTTCCTGGCTGTTCTAATATGTACGCATTCAGTGATGGGGCTGGTCCAGTGAGGTAATACATGTGTCTATTGAATGTATCTTTTGTCCTGGAGAGTTTAGTTCTGAATGGTAGAGTTCCAGTGAAAGTAACTTGTTTCTTTGACCTTCTCCCTATTCTGAAGTCTGTCATTCTAATTCCTCACCTCATTAAAGGTTTGAGTTGTCTCTAAATCCTTAATCATTCTTGGTTACTGTATCTATATAGTAATAAATATGGAGATAATAACCTTAGTTTAATATATTCCCTGACTTAAGTATTATACTGGTCTTTAAGTAGACCTTTTATCTTGAGAATCCATTGTGTTTTTTCTTTAAACTGATAAATAGAAGGGAGAGAGGAGAGAACTCAAAGAAAATAGATGTTTTCAAGAACGTACCAAATTATCATAACTAATATTCTGCTAAGCATTGTACTTAAGAATAACAAATATAGCTATGAAATACCTCTAACTACAGCCTTACAGCTATGTGTAGGATATGGCATCAGTCACTACTCTGTGCTAACCCATGAATTCAGTTGTTTCCATTTATATTGCATCAAAGCAGTTGAAATCCAATTGAAAAGTTTCTTTAGACAGCCATTGTGTGGGAACATGATGTCAATATTAATAAAGGCTGACTTTCCCCTTGGCTCACTTCTTACAGATAAGCTTTTCAATAATACACTGCTTGCACCAAAGGTCTGATGGGACTGGGAATAGTAAAAAACACTAATAAAAGAATGTTGAATGTTTTTATATTAAATTTCCCCACAGGCAAACTGAAAAGCCTACTTAGAGAACGCCAATCAACATGGCACTTATTAAATGTAACAAGAGTCCTGTTACAACAGATCTTTAAAGCCCTAAAAACGAATTAGGAAACAGAGACAAAAGACAATTGCAAATCTATTTTTAAATGGAAACTCTGGACATATCATTTCATAGGCACTAAATTGATAGTGGTTTATTTGAGCTCCAGAAAGCATTCCTGTACAGGAACACACAACTCTGGAAAATTTTGTTTGGTTGAAGAAAGTAAACTCTTTTACTTAAAAAATCAAAAAGAAGTATGTAGATACTTGTCTTACAATGCTATCTAACAGACTAAAATGACTGACTCAGTAATTTAGTCACATTCTATTTATTTCCTTCAAAATAATCCAAGTAATGGCACACCAAGTTGTTGACTAAAATAATAATTGGTGATTTGGAGAAAAGAAGGGAATTGTTAATTTTAATTAATATGAACCTAGCAAGCTGTATGGCAATTGAGAACAAAAAATAAACACTTGGGGTTCTTGAAAAGCATATCAACATTAATAACTTGGGGGCTGTCCTCAATCCACAGACTTACCAGCCATCACTTTCATGTAAAGTTAAGCAATATCAAGGTGGTGACAAATATATTAAATCTGCCCATCTTTGAGAACTGGAACCCCAGGTTGAGACTTTGACTTGGGTTCAGCAATAAAAATAAACTCAATGATTAAATGTTCATTATTTCTCACAGACATGGGAAGAGCTAGAGATGCTTGCTGGGACTTGAGCATAGGAGAGCATAATTGCTGTTAAGCATCTATAATTTTGCTAAATATCATGGTGGTTTTATTTCTTTGGAAAAAACAAAAATTCTCCAAAAAGAAACTTCTACATTGGTCAAGTTAAATTTCCCAATGTACATGAAAAGAAATGCATTAAAAATTTAGAGAAAGCATAATATGTAATATTACATATAGGATTGTGAAAATGTTGTTGAGTTCAGTTTTAACCCAGAAGAACTGTATTGATTATAATCCATGCATACGTATCAAAATATTTACATAATTTAAATATAATTATTCTTTCAAATACTTTTGTCTATTCAACTACTTTGTCTTTTCAAATTAAGTAAACTTTTAGTTAATACAAAGATGAATCTTTGAATATCAGTGTATAAATTAAGAAATAAAGTCATTACACGACTGAGTAACTTACTGGCATGATTATCATTGAATATTATATTTCAACTGAATTTACTGAGATACAAACCAGTTTGTCAGAGTGTAAAATATTTTATTTGTTATATAATATATTTCTCTTCAATATTTTAAGTTGTCTGCATGGAAAGGATTTCAATGCTATGAGCTCTACTTTTGAACCCTCAAAAATGTTTTTGAGATTTATTTCTGTATTTATTTGTGTGTGTGTGTGTGTGTGTATGTTTGTGTTTGTGTTTGTGTTTGTGTGTGTGTGTGTGTGTGTGTGTGTGTGTGTGTGTGACATGTGTGTGGGTCCTCATTGAATTCCTTAGAGCTGGAGTTCCTGGCAATTATGAGCTAGTCAACATGACTGCTGGACCCCAAACTCGAGTTCTCTGGAAAATCAGCAGGAGCTTTAGCCATTGAGCAATTTCTCCAGAACCACTTTGAAAATTCTACATTTTTTACTGAAGTCTTAATGGGAATACAAATAAAAATCTCTATGTTGGTCACTAATAAGAAAAATAAGTTACAGAAATTAAACTCTTACCAGATCCCTTTGAATTTCTTTCAATGAATGTGTATTTTCATTAATTGTAAGCTCTTGTGAAGGAAGAATCCTATCTGATACTTCTTTGTGTCTCATCTCTGGTACCTGATTCAGATCTTACAACCTGTAGAATTTTAAATAAAATATTCTCTTAATGATAATGGTGATTTATTTCTTCTTCCCAAGGAGTTGTTGAAACATAGCTTATTTTTTCCTTTTTTTAAAATTTATTATATTTATGTTTTAATTTTACACATCAGCCTTGAGTTCCCCTGTCCTCTCCCCTCCCGCCCCCACCCCTACCTTCCCCCCATCCCCTCCCCTCCATTCCCATCTCCTCCAGGGCCAAGACTCTCCTGGGGACACATTTAAACCTGGTGGATTCAGTACAGGCAGGTCCAGTCCCCTCCTTCCAGGCTGAGCAAAGTGTCCCTGTGCAAGTTCAAGGTTCCAAACAGCCAGCTCATGCACTAAGGACAGGTCTGGGTCCCACTGCCTGGGTGCCTCCCAAACAGTTCAAGCTATTCAATTGTCTTACTCATGCAGAGGGCCTGTTCCAGCTGGGGGCTCCACAGCCTTTGGTTCATAATTCATGTGCTTCCATTTGTTTGGCTATTTGTCCCTGTGCTTTTCCAATCTTGGTTTCAACAATTCACACTCTTACAGTCCCTCCTCTCTCTCGACAAATTGGACTCCTGGAGCTCCACCTGGGGCCTTGCTGAGGATTTCTGCTTCCACTTCCATCAGTTATTGGAAGAGAGTTCCAGCATGACAGTTAGGGTGTTTGGCCCTCTGATCACCAGACTAGGTCAGATCAGGCTTTTTCTCGACCATTGCCAGCAGTCTACAGAGGATGTATCATTGTGGATTTCTGGGTACCTCTCCAGCACTCTGCCTATTCCTGTTCATATGTGGTCATCAATTATCAATGGATAAAGAAAATATGGTACATATACACAATGGAGTATTATTCAGCAGAGAAAAACAATGACATCATGCGGTTTGCAGGCAAATGGATAGATCTAGAAAAATCATCCTGAGTGAGGTAACCCAGACCCAGAAGGACGAACATGGTATGTACTCACTCATAGGAGGATACTAGATGTAAAACAAAGATGACTAGACTGCTACACAACTCCAGGGAGGCTACCTAGAAAACGGGACCCTAGGAAAGACACAGGAATTGCCCAATGACAGAGAAATGGATGAGATCTTCATGAACAACCTGGACTACAGTGGGAATAATAAAGGGCAAGGTTTGAGGGAAAGAAAGCTTAGAGGAGCAGGAGATCCCAGCTGGATCAAGAACAGAAAGGGAGAACAAGGAAACATAGCTTATTCTTATCATGCACCACACCTGCATATTCATATTTTCTAATTTGCATGTTCCTAAGCACAAAAAGTTCTAGTTTTGAATTCATTCACTTCTGGGAAAATCAACATAACTGGTAGGGTTCATTGAGGTTCTGTTTTGTCTGGATGAAAATTAATTCACTGCACATACAAGGCAGTTTATACTTTTAAACACATTGATGACAAAGTAGCCCACTATTCTTACTCTGTATTGGTATATGAGAGGTGTGAGTGTGTGTATATTTGTGTGTGTTTATGCCTGTGTATGTGTGTGTGTGCACAAGCCCCCCCCTCTGTGTATGTGTGTGTGTGTGTGTGTGTGTGTGTGTGTGTGTCCACAAGCCTGAAGGGATTTCTCAGGGAGGTATCCACCTTAATGAGAAACAGGATCTCTCATTGAAACCAGAGGTTTCTTGATTAGCATAGTCTAGTTGGTCAGCAACACCAGGGACCCACCTGTCTCTGCTTCCCAGTATTGTGATTGCAAATGTAGGCCAATAGGCCTTGCATGGCATCTGGAAATTGAACTTGGATCCTCATCCTTGTTCAACAAGCATGTTACAAGCTATAATATCTCTCTAGCCTATTATTTGAGTTTTTTTTTTAATGCAGTGGGTATGTTCATAAACTTTTACTAAATTAAGTGAATAGAGAGTTCCAGGAGATATAAAGCCATCCAAGGATAACTGAAACAAAAAATTAGATAAACACTATAAAATGTGTTTCTTTTTAATTCTGCAGATTTTTAACTACCTTATTGGTCCAAATGACACAATTCAAAGGGATACCTTGCTATGCATACAAAAGGATTTCAATTAACTCATACCCAAACCCTTTAGAGCCCTTGACTACATCAGCCTGGTAACAGTTGTTACCACAGATTTCATTGAGTAATTGTATTAGTATTCTGGAAGATAATATTACTACATGTATTCTAATTGGTCTTAATAGTAAAACCCAGAGTTAGATATAGGGGTAAATGCTGAAAGATCAGAGAAGTAAAGTGGCCAGCCACTAAAGAGACTTCTTAACCTCTACTGAATCCTCAGACCCAAAGGGGGCTGAATTCTTGTCTCCTCTCACCTTATATTCCTCTTTCCACCCAGCCATATCATTTCCTGTCTCCACTTCCCTGGTGCTGGGATTAAAGGTATGTGCCTCCCAAGTATGAGGATCAAAGACATGAGATCCCAAGTCTGGGAATAAAGGTGTGTGCCTCCACTGCCTGGCTGTTTCTCTTGTAACCTGGATCAATCTCATGTATCCCAGGGAGGCCTTCCTCTTCCCAAGTGCTGAGATTAAAGGTGTGTATGTGCCACCACTGCCTGGTCTTTGTGGTGTAATAGTGGCTAGCTCCATACTCTGATATCAGGCAAGCTTTATTTGTTAGAGCATGAACAAAATACCATCACATAATATCCTTAGTGCAAAACTATTTTGTAAACTAAATGTAAAAATAGTCATTGTAAATGAAGGTCTTAATTCTTTCCACATTTAGACGGTTTTCATTATTTAGATTTCAGATAATTTAGACTATATAAAGAGATGTCACATTTATCCTTTAAGTAACTATATATCGGAACATTACCTTAAGTTTACATTGAACCTTTCCACTTTCCATAAATTTGTATTTCTTTTTAAATAAGATTAGTTTTGAGAGATTGAACTAAATATTAATGTAATCCATTTCCTTTTTATAACTTCTTAATTTTATTGTTTTTCAGTTGTTACACATTCCAGAAATTCATACTCCAGTTATGATCTTGCTTGGGGAAATGACTGCTTTTGACCCTCTGCATACAGCACAGCATCTACTCTGGTAATATGGTCTTGCATCTTACCCATTGCTCCCCTGGTGATGACCAGTACAAGCTGGTAATCATATTTGGATCATGCTGTCAAAACAGGAATATCGCTTTTAGTGACATTTAAAATAAAGTAATATAATACTACAAATGATGTTTACATTGTGGGTTTTTGTTATTTAATTTGAATTTATTATGTAGTCAGATATGGACAAAGGGAACTCTAGATGAATAATATGGGGGAAAGGCAGGAAAACTAAGAGTTACAAGAACTTGTACATGTGTGTTATATAGTGCTTCATAAATAAGAAAAAGTATTTTTAAATTATTTAAACATGCCAAATTAATCTCCCCCTCTTCCCCCACCCCTCTTTACATGATCAAATGGCAATCAACTTGAAGGAGAGTTCTAAAGTGCCTCTAAGTTTCACCCACTCATGTCTCTAACGTTCTTTTTCTCTGTTACTAAGTTTAACAAAGAGTGAAGATCTTAGAAGAGCAAAGAATAAAGGATTTTTTGACATTAAATGTCTGAAGCTCAGTTTCTACTGTCTATAATATTAGAATAGATATCCATCTAGATCAGCTTATCACAGGGAAAAAAATCAAACAATTTAAAACTAAGTAAAATCTGTGGAAAAAATACCAAACATCTTAATGAATTAAGTGAGGGGATAAATTCATTCAATTTCATATAAAACTAGTTACAAGTGAAAATATTACAAGTTAGCCTAGGAAATATTCCTCAGTTCATCTAGTTACCCCAAAGAGGCTTAATTGATATGTTTTACCAGGTTCATCAAGCCATTATTTATATTGTAGCATAGTCCACAGTTTAAGCTGGTGGTTACAAGTGTAAATATTAACTCCAAATTCATTGTTGCTTTTCTCTATTTACAATCACTGGATAGAATTTTAAAACTCTACATTCACACTTTTTTAACTACAAAATGCATAATATCAAATTAAAGGGTGTCTGAAAATGAAGTTTGTTTTTATTTCCATGAAGAGAAACAGATATCACAAAAAGTTGAAAACATCAACAATGACACTGTGCTCATATTTCACAAAGAGATTGTGTTAACAGCAACTTCAACTTTTTCTTCTTTCTCTTGTTCCTTTGAGTTTTGATTTATATGACTCAAAATGTTAAACTTAGTAAAGTATGGGAGAAAAAAAAATGGTTTTCCAAGTGACAGTTTTAGACATTCTACAGTTCTGATATATTAATGGGTGCATTTGAGTATCCAACGACTATTGGAAAATTAAACCACACAGACAGTTCCTAACATTGCAGAATTCTTGCTTAGAGTGCAAAATTATTACCTTATAAAAACATCATTATAGTCTCAATTTGACTGGAAAGTATGCCAAGAGGAAAATTTCAATGTGTTTGTTGTTACTGTTTAATCCTAAGTTATTGGGCACTGTTTGCAAAACTGGTAACCACTCCCCAATTTATAAGTACACATGTTTGGAAGAAATCCAGTGAGGTAGGGGAGAGGTTGATTAAGATGCATCTTTGTGGAACCTAAGGTCTTATGAGGCAGATGTATTTAAACATGTAAATAGCACAAGACAGAATAAAGTAATTGCCATTTAGAGGTTCAAAGTGCTGTGAGGGTCCAAAGGAAGATGTAATTAATTCTGACTTATAAGGAGAGGAAAGCTCAATGGGAAAGAGTTTTTGAAGGGGGCCTTGAAAGAGATGTAGTAATTTGGAGGGGAGAAAGAGGATGTTCCATGCAGAGGCAAGAATGTTAGTGCTAAGGACAGATTATACCCAAGGCACTTATGATTTGGATACAAAACCCTTGACATATAATCCAAATGGAAATTTCCATTACAACAGAGTGGTGACTGATTTGTGTATTTTCTTTCTTGGTGTAAATTTGTGTACAGCAATGTATGTAGGGTTTGCAAATTTCTGGGTAAGTTCTTTGGAATACCTAACTAAAAATCAGTGTTTTCCTTGTATTTAAATACATCCATATTTTAGAATTAAATAATGTCTAGTAGCAACTTAATTCTAAACAAATTTTGTATACTTAAAGACTGTACACAACTCAATTTCTTGCTATAAATAATTTCCAGCTTCATTATTTCTGTGATACATGTGTATACAAAGTGGGCCTTGTTTGCTTATCAAATGGGAGACATATTTTACCCAAATTGCTGGAGTTAGAACAACTTGTAAAAAGCAATAAAATGGCATCAATATCACTGGACATTTAACTATGAAATACAATCAAATTTCATCTACATATTCAGATTCTTTAACTATTGTTCTAGACCATAACACTTAGAAATTTTACATTCTTTTAGTTATCAAGAGTTAAAGAAATAAGAGAATAAGTCTTTATTTTTAAATATCTACTGCCATATAAAAGAATGTTTAAACCATATGAATATATATAATATGTATATATTATAATCATTGTGTAAAATACTACAGAATTCTTATAGAACAAAGAATTTGCTTTATTAATAGTCAGTTATTTTAAATGGAAAATACTGCAGCAAGATACAGTTGGTATCTGAATAATATATTTGTCCAAGGGAATAAAGGACCTCATTATTTTAAAGTGTTTCTTATAGCTACTACTAAAGCAACTTCTACCTGCATTTTATTGGTCATTATTTTTAAAGAGTAACCATAAAGTAAATTCATTTGCTTTTATTTTTCTTGGTTTAACTACAAATTTTCAGTGCTTATTCTTTATATTACAATAAACAAGTTGAAGACAATTGTCAAGTGTAGTGAAAATTTACCCATTGTCTTGTCTCCACATTTTGTATGTATGTATATACGTATGTATGTATCTATCTATCTATCTATCTACCTATCTATCTAGGTATCTATCATCTTCATCTATTCATCCCATAATTATGCTATTTTACTGCCCCTAAATAAATCAAACAAAAAGACTCTTTCAATCAATATTGATCCAGAGGATAAATACCTGGTTTGGGATTTTAGTATCAGAAATGTACAGTATGCAAAAATCATTCAATTGTTTTAGCAATCAAAGTAACAAATTGCATAAATTAAATTCATACACTCACCATAAAATAGAATTGATATAGATGGGACTGTTTTCAGCTTAAGAACGAAGCTTCTTAGTCCCAATGAGATGCCATTGGAAAAAAAGAAAGAAAGGGCATGGAGGTGAATAGGTGGGGAGGTAAGTATGGTCTAGGAGGAGTTAGAGGGTGGGAAACCATGATCAGAATATATTGTATGAAAAACATTTTTCAATAAAAAAATAAAGAAAAGAAAATATGTAGTGAGACTTCACTATTTTGAGTACTTTTATTAACATTCCAGATGGATACAGAAAATGAGACTTAAGAATTTATTTCTTTCTATGTGTGAGCATTTATGACACATTTGGATATTCTGAAAAACTTAAACTGACTCCTGGGCATGTTTCTTACACCACAGCTGTAGAATATTATATCCATATATTTAACTTTAATTGGCTTAATTTTTAGTCAAATACTAGGGATTACTCATGTGAAAATCTTGGTAAGTCCATAAAACTCGAAGAGAAAATTTTGCTTTTTATAAGTTATGTAATGCCTTGGGTTTAAAATTTAAAGTAGATAATAATAACTCAGTAACATAATTTTCCATTGAGAATTCGGATTTCATTCTCTGGTTCCATTAGACAGTAGCTTCTGAATTGAATTCACAAAATAGACATATTCAATTAAAGAAATATAGTTTGGCACATGTATGTAGATCAGTAGCAGAGTGCTTGCCTAGAATGTTTGATCATATATAGACCACAATTACCTCTCTTCCCCAACTCTTCCTGATCTACCCTCTTACTTTCGCATACAACTTTATGTCTTCACTCCCATTTCTAACCCTGGCCTCATCTAGAAAAATCAGTGCTACCAAAATAATTTTGTATATGTGGCATTCCAGTGAAGTGTAATGGACTTACCGGAGGCTACACTTTTAGAGAAACCTAAGCCTTCCTCTCTTGGTAGCTAGGGATTATCAATAGCTACTTGCCTAGGAATAACTTTGTGACCAAATACTGGGAAAATTCTAATATATCCTTTACTAGGACAGTAACAGAGTATATTATCATATGAAACACATAAAGTAATTGTTCAATAAAGCAAGCTGCTTAATTTCCTCACATAAAACACTGTCTTTTAATAAATATATCTAGTTTAGTCTGTCCCTTTGGAAAATGTTGCTTTATGATTGGTAATTTGTGAATATTTAGCTTGCTTTTTATAATAAGAACTAAAAACTAGAGTGGGTCTTATGGTAAAATATATTATTTCAGAATAATTTAAGTGAGTTTTTTTGTCTCCATCCCTAAGTTTTTTGTGTTATCAATCAGTTTTGATTTTTTATAATGTATCTTTCTATGTACTCTTTTCTTTTACAGGAAAAGCATTGCTTCAGCAGATGTGACATATACTTTTATGTGGCCAAAAGAAAATTTTGATTTAGCATTTCTTGAAAAAGTCACAATTTCTTCACAACATTATAGCATAATTTTCCTGTAGTTATATATAATATCTGAACCAAAGTCAGTTAAATATAAATAAATATATAAAAACCTACTCAATGAGTAGGTGTAAAACTACCAATTTATTCATATATAAAATTTATAAAACAACAGTACCTATTAGGTAAATTAACTTTATATTCATTTGGCAGAAAAATAAATGATGAAAATGAAGACATTTAAAAGGGTTTATACTATACAACTTTCTTAACAAAATCTGTACATTTGTTGGTATTTCCAAACAAGGAAAGAAAAAGAAATTTTACGTATCTAGTGTGTTTACCAAAATGTCTATTTCAAGGATTTAGTAAATAATGTGTCACTATAGTAGACAGATGGATCCTACCACCTATTAACTCTACTAGCATTTTGTCTTCAAGGTTCAGTGATGACCATCACTTCAGGTTTTGCAGTGTTCAAAGGCCAAGCCAAGTAATACACATCTTCACTGATAACCAACCATTGCAATGATCCCAGGCTTTTGTCATCATAGCAGGTTCAGAGCCATCTATCAGAGTTCATCTTTCTGTCAAGTACATTTAATGTCAGCATCAGCTAGCAGCTCAGAGCCCATGTTACTGAACACTGTGGTTGTCCCCATCAGAATAAGGCTAAATAAACTAAAAGTTGAGTGTGTGTGCGTGTGTGTGTGTGTGTGTGTGTGTGTGTGTGTGTGCGCGCGCGCGCACGCTTGCTTGCTTGCATGCATATGGGTTCTTTAGGTGATCTGCATGGGCATTTTCTAAGAAGTTTTCTTCTGTGTAAAATCACTGATTGGGAAGTAAGGTAGAGAGCCTTTAGAATATGTAGCCTGCCATACTGCTTCCTGACAGAGTACCCTTTGACTTGGAAGAAAGGGTCTTAGTCACTTCACAGCAATTGCTGCATTGCTCTTTTTAAATTCCAAAGTGGGACTATGTGCCTTAACCTAGACAATATTAGTACCATATGCTTCTTAATGTTTTGATTCCCTAGGGTACACTTGGGCAATCTGAACATCAGATAATGCTTTCTATCCTCCCCAGAACCCAGGTCATATTCTGAGAATAAATTAGGTTTAAAGAAGTGAACAGACTCTATGAGGCCACTGGGGTACTATCTAAGGACTCACAAGTTGAAGACAAGGGGTGTTGCAATTTTTTCCAATATCTGAAATAAGGATTTATTTCAGGCTTTGGCAGAGGAGTGGATCAACTAATTGCCTGCAGTTTGAATTGAAAAAAAAACATATACAGACATACTTTTGAATAATATGATTATATCCAGTGTGCACTTGGCTCTGGTGAAGGGCAGAGGGGGGATGGTTCAATTAGGAAACATTATGAATCAATAATGGGATCAATTAATATATTATGGTGCATTATGTGTTTGACTTGATAGAATGGCTTGCTTTCATTATTTTTGAAGAGACAAAGTTTTACCAAAGGGGTTATTACTTCAGGAGCACCCTAGCATATTCACAGAGATGAAGCAAATGTAAGTGGAAACACATTTGATAGCGGAAGTCCATTTGAAAGAGAATATCTTTTATGAGAAAGAAAACTGCAAAGACAGAAAGAATGCCTTGAACATATATCTAATAAAAATATCTTTTCTTCAAAGGATTTGGAGCATTGTAATAAGTTAACTTGCCCTCTTATAACTTCTTTCTCAGGATTTTAAAATCGTAAAGCAAACAGAAACTAGACCATCTTTATGTTACTAGTGTCTGATGAGGGGGAAAATGTCTCCTTGAGATAAAAGGATAGTCTTTGAAAGATTTACTGCTATGAAGTTTCTCCATTTGCCAACCCGGATTCTGGCTTTTAATGTATAAGACAATAAATAAATGTACGCATCCCTCTCATATGCAAGCTCATGGCTTAGGACCTTTTTGTTCTCTGCTCATGCAACATGAATTTCCGAGACCCACTTTGTGTGAAGACTACTGTGTTGTTGATTAAGCTTGTTACTGAGGATTAGAAAATAATTCCTAATTTTAATTGTGTCTTAAAAAATAATTAGGGTAACATCCTAATTATCCAAGGGTGGGTGGATTATGCACATGTTCCTGTTTTCCTCTGGCTTTTCTATTCAGAGACCTCAACTGAACAATAGAGCCATAGCTCAAAGAACAGTGGCTCCCATTGACTACAGAGCTGCTGAGAACATAGTGGGGAAGGCTGCACGGTGAAGGGGACCTGGAGTCAAGAGGTAAGAAAATGACAGCCCCGTGTCAAAAAGTGGATTAATTAAGCAAAGAAAAGACCATGTTTTCTCTAGCTAAAAGCTGGCTTTCAGCCTGGCGGTGGTGGCGCACGCCTTTAATCCCGGCACTCAGCAGGCAGAGCCAGGCAGATCTCTGTGAGTTCGAGGCCAGCCTGGGCTACCAAGTGAGTTCCAGGAACGGTGCAAAGCTACACAGAGAAACCCTGTCTCGAAAACAAACAAACAAACAAAAAAGGTGCCTTACAATAAGGGAGAGATTACCACACTTACCTTTACTTCCATGCAAGTAAATCATGGTTTCTTATGAATCACAGATACTGTGGTTTTATACGGTGGAGATTTATGCTAACTCTACATCAAGTGAGTCTAATAGTACCATTTGTCCAACATTATGCTCCCATTCCCTAGTTACACTATGTATTTCTATCCATATATCAAGCTTTACTATTGTATTTGCTATGTTGATGTAAAGTCAGTGATCTTTGATGATATTATAATTGTTTTGGGAGTTCCCCAAAATATGCTCATTTAAGAAAATGAATTCAATAAACAAATGCCTATGCATTGGCTACTACATGGCCTGGCTGGCTGTTCCATTCTTTCAGGTCTTCTGATACTATAACATAATGATACTGAAATCAGGTCAATTAATAACCTTTCAATGACCTCCAAGTGTTCTAGTAAAAGGAAGAGTCTAATAAAGAGCTAGAAATTATTAAGCTTAGTGAGGAAAGCATATCAAAAGCCAATGTAGGCCACAAGCTGGGCTTCTTGTACAAGTTAGCCAAATTATGAATAAAAACGAGAAGTTCTTGAAGGAAATTAAAAGTGCTGCTCCAGTGAGCACAAGTATGATAAGAAGGTAAAGCGTCCTTATTGCTGATGCAGAGAGAGCTTCAGAAGATCCAATCAGCATGAACATTTCTTACACAAAAGTCTAATACAGACTGAGGTCCTAACACCCCTCAATTCAGTGACGTCAGAGAGGTGAGAGGCTGCAGAAAGAAAGTCCCAAACTGGCAGATATGGCTCCTAAGTTTTAAGGGAGGAAGCCAGCTCTGCAATATCCAAGTGAGGTGGGAAGGAGCACATTCTGATGTAGAAACTGCAGGGAGTTATCCACAAACGTTGGCTAAGGGAAGTGGAGTAAGTGGCTGGGTACACCAGAGGTTTGGGTGCACATGAGTGCTTTCATGGCTAATGCACAGAAGTCAGTGCCTGGATTCAATGGCTAAAAGGACAGGCTGATTCTTACTGAGTGATATTGCAGCTGGTGATTGATGTGAAGCCCATGGTCGCTGACTAGTCCAAAGTCCTTAGGACCCTTAAAAAGTTGCACTGCATTTACTCTTCTATGTCCGTGCCTAAAACAACAAAGACTGAGTGATAACACATCTAGCCACAGCATGGTTTTTGAACATTTAAACATATTGTTGAGCCTTACTGCTTACAAAAAATGCAGTATTACTGGTCAATGCCAATATGTCTGTTCTGCCAGAGCCCTGATGGACATGTAGGACAAGAACACATTGTTCCATACTAGCACTAGGTCCATGCTGCAGTCTGTGAACCCAGGAATTATTGGGGTGTTCAATTCCTCCTTACAAAATGCAGTTTTTAACAAAATTGTCAAAAGGATTCACCATTATGGATACTAATATGAGTCCCAGTACATAGGACATTGAGGCAAAAGAATCCCTAGTTCAAGTCCAACCTTAACCACATAGCAGGATTACACCTTAAAATATCAACCAAATTGTGGTAAATGGAAGGTCAAAATAGAAAACAGCAGGAATTTAAAAAACGTTGATTATAACTTTCAAAATTTTGCTAGCAGAAGTAACTACAAATGTGATGAAAATAATAAGAAATGTGGAATTAGAAGTGGGGCCTTCTGCAGTTTCAGCAAATCTTTTCTTTTTTTTTGCTTATGAGTTATTATTTTCTTTTCTTTTTTTCAGAAAACCTTAACAGATGCTAGCTCTATGCACCCAGAAGTCCTGTCGTATGAAACAGACTACCTCTGTTTACTACCTCTGTGTCCTATAGTGATTTGTGATTGGGGATGCTTTTTTAGAACACTGATTCATATCTCATGGGACTCCAGAACTCTAAGTAACATACATTCTCTGGAAAAGTTGACATGCAATATGAGTAAACATGATGTATTGCACATAAGAGGTACACATACATACAATAGCAGAGTGCACTGTCTGTGGTTAAGTGGGACAGGCTGTCTTGGTGTGTGCTATCTACCCTGAAAGTTTACGGCTGAATCCATTGTCTGGAACATAGTAGGTACTTGACAAATTATCTTTGGAAGTAAACACATTGTAATATGTAAACCTTCACTCTCTCTACTACCAGCCTTCAGCAGCTAATTTCCTATAAGATTTCTTGAGCTTTTTACATGTGATCAGACAGGAAGTCAAGTTTATGATGACCACCTGTGACTGGAACTCTGCTTGGCATATTTTAACCTATTCAGCAAATCTTTTCAACTCATAAGTTATTTATACAGGTAATGTTTTGAGATGTAGTTTCCTGAGAGAGACTTATCCCTTGGTGAAGGTGCTGTCAACGTGATAAACACGACAACAAAAGATTTGGAAAATTACATGAACTCCATTGAAAAAGCAGTGGCAGGGTCTGGGAGGGTGGATTCCTACAGTGAAAGAAGTCCTTACGTAGGGAAAATGCTGCCAGAGGCCACAGCAATTGACAGACATGCCTTTTATGAAAGGGAGAAGTAACTGTTGCCGTAAAACTTGCCTTATTTTCAGCAATTGCCATAACCACTCAGCTGTCACCAGCCACCAGCCTAAGCAATCGGTAACTAACACGGCAAGGAAAGATCATCTGCCAGGAAAAAGACCGTGTCTCACTGAGGGTGGCCATCACTAAGCATAGTTTTTAAAGTACTAAAGCACTTTAATCAAGGCATGGTCATTTTTTGTGTATGTACGTACAGGTATATGCACATATGTGTTGTGTAAGTGTGGAGGTCAATGTATCAATAGTCATCAATATTGAGATTACACTTAATGTTTTGAGAGAGTACCTTTCCTGTATTGAGAGATCTTTGATCTGGCTAGATTGGCTAACTAGAACCTGGGAATATGCCTGTCACCTAGTCTCCAGCTCTGGGATGATGAGCTCATGCTACTGTGACTAGCAGGTTTTTGTTTTGCTTTTTTTTTTTTTTTTTACTTATTTATTTTGGGGGAATGTAGATGCATGGGATCCAAAGTCAGATCCTCATACATGTACATTAAATTCTTTCCTGACTAAGCTTTCTCTCTAGTCCCAAGTATTTACTTATAAGTTTGTACAATCTTCATGTTGCCACAGACATAGTCGACTATATTGTAGTGAAATTACAACTTGTGTATGTACAGTGAAACCAAAAAATAATCGTGTAATTCATTTAACTAAGACACTTTTTAAAAAGAGTTCTAGAATCAAATACATTCTATCTCCTAGTTACACTTATTCCTAGATTTCTCCCACCATGCTTTTCATTTCCATTTCTCAAACTACAATTCTGATATATTTGTACAATTTATATACAACTCAATTTTTTTTTTTTTTTTTTAGAATTCTGTCCTAATTCAAAATTTACTGGTTACATTTATTTTGTGGCCTTCCTCAAACTGGTAGAATCCAAGACCCAGAGTCTCCGTGGTGAATGTTGATATAGTTCAATTATCTTGAAAAGACTGCAGACTCTTGGTGAGCCAGGCACTGGACAAGAAAAGTCACTGTGAGGAAGAAGTCAAGGATTATCTCCATCTTGTTCCTGTAATCTCTCAGCTCAGCTTTGGCACATCAAAGTCACTCAAAAGAAAATTGCCAAACAGAACAACATGTCTAAGAAGTTTCTTTCTTCCTTCCTGGAAGTAGTGAATGACAGGATAAAATGGGAATAATATTCCTCCAATAAATCAGGGTTTTTTTACCAGAGACTGTTAAGAGCTGTGATGGACTGTTAAAGTACTACAGGCTGAACAATGTATGAGGGTGGTGGTATTGTGTTCCCCAAAATATTGTGTGTTCCCTGAAATAAACATATCTGGGGTCAGAGAACAGACAGCCACTAGAACAAAGCCAAAAATGGTGGCTAGAAAATGGGAAGAGTAAGCTATAGCAAAAGTTGGGCGGTGGTGGTGCACGCCTTTAATCTCAGCACTTGGGAGGCAGAGCCAGGTGGATCTCTGTGTGTTCAAGGCCACTTTAGAAACAGCTAAGCCTGGTGACCATGCCTTTAATCCCAGAAACCCAACCTTTAATCCCAGGGAGTAGGGGCAGAAAGAGAAAAGTATATAAGGCGTGAGGGCCAGGAATTAAAGGAGAGAAAAGCATGAAGTTAGTTAAGCATTTGGTTGATTAAGCATTCAGGCTTCGGAGCAACACAGTTCAGCTGAGATTCATGTGAATGAGGACTCAGAAGCTTCCAGTCTGAGGAAACAGGATCACCTGAGGAACTAGCAAGGTGAGGTAGCTGTGGCTTGTTCTGCATCTCTGATCTTCCAGCATTCACCCCAATAGCTGGCCTCAGGTTTGATTTCATTAACAAGTACTTTTAAGATTCCTGCCACATATGAGCTTGGATAGCTGTGTTTGCTTGCTTATTATTTTTTCCTCTCCCCTGAAAATCTGGCCAGCAAATGCACAATCAAATACAAGACATGCCACAAACCTAGATTTTAAATGATGTATGTATGTTTTTCTTTCACTGCTTGTTCTCTGATACACACACACACACACACCCCGTGGAATTGTGGGATTGCTCTTTTCCTATTCTAATTGTGCTTCTCCTTCCTGTGGTGCCTGGTCAGATCTGGAATCTAGCCTCAAATGGCTTCTTTTTGAGTCATCCAATTAGCAGCAAAATTTGTGTAAGAATTTTTTTCTTTTCGCATTATGTTAACAATTAGGCTAGAATTTGTTAACCCTAAAGAAAATATTTCATTGCAACTCAGACGACATGTTATAGCATATTTGTATTTTATGATATGAAAATTACCAGCTCATAATAAGATAGCAGATTACAAATAATGTGTGAATCCTGTGTTTTATGGTTGATTGTCTCTTCTGTGTGTTGGGATGGGGGAGTTAATACACACAGGCTTGTTCTTGTGGTAGCAGATATTCTTTTCTTTTTTTTATTTTTTCAGAGAGAAAGAGCTTGGGGCATAAAGGCAGTAACAACAAATTGGACTACAAGCAGAAATAGCTCACAAGTGCTAGAAATTGAAAGGAAAGGTTGAAATAGGTAAAGTTATAGAATGCTCCTTTAAATAGACTTCCCTATAAATTATATTAAATGTTAAATTTAGCTCTGGCTTTCTATTTTGTGTTTGAATTGTCATTGTTGCACTCTTTACATAAAACAAAGCAAAACGCGTGTGTTTGAACACATCCATAAATTGTCCAGTTCCATGCCATTTTGTCTGTGGAAAATTCACTATCTGGCTGTTCTGAAACACTAACTGAAGTTTTCGATTAATTTCACTGGATTTTGAAACATTTTGTTCTACAGGGAGTCATTTTTGCCTCTATCAGGGAGTGAGTCAGTCTCAGGAAGTGTTAGTAGGATCTTGAATCTTGAAAGATGCTAATGGTTTTCAGCCTCTTTGAGAATCACTTATCTTGAAGTTCTGTAAGCAAGGGATTAAGTGTAAAACTAATAAAAAGCCAAAGTTAGGCTATTAATGAAATAATAAATGACATATCAAGGAGCAATGTGTGTCAAAACTCCGATTATAATATTGGGAATTTTGTCCTGTCAATATACTTTGAGCTTTCTAATTCAATGAGAAACCACTACTGTATGTTCCCGGGAGCCTAATGTTTCACTTATCTTAACTAGCAAGATTGTAAATTTGCTATTTTGACTGACTGATTAAAGTATGCATGTGTATTTCCAAGAAGCAAAACAGTAGTTTTGAAAAGTGCTATAAGCACACTTATTCTGTGATGCCATGCACTTGAATGAACAAAGATACTTCGATTAACCTTTCAATGTAACAACACATCAAAATTAGAGAATGGGAGAATTGTGTCCCCCTTAACTCTTCTAAAGAAATGAGGGTAGCCTGCAGAAAAGCATTGAATATAGACTGTTATCAGTAGTAGTGGTACTGAAATCACATTATTATTCCACATTTTATTAGGGGTTATTTTCTGACTAGATGCTTATATACATATACTCAATGGGATACCAGTCAGCTGTGAAGAAAAACAAAATCATGAAATTTTCAGAAAAATAAAGGGAAGCAGGTTAGGTTAATTGCAGATCTTCTTTTCTCTCTCCTCTCCCCTGAATCCAATCCCATAGTCTCACCTGAAGATTTGTAGAAGACCACATGCTGTGGATTTCCCTCCATCTCTCCCCAGTCTCCAGTGGATCACATAGACCTTGTCTTCCCAAACTATTTATAGGAAGAGGATTATCATTATTGCTAAAACAATGGGTTGCTTTTTACTTTTTCTTAGAAGAAAAAGACAACAAAACTTATAGTGGACTGGACCTGCTTCTTGAAATATGTTAATTTGTAGGATTAATAAATACTGAAAACAATTATGTTTTTGTAATCTGGTTTCCCTTGTATATTATCAGAAAACTGTTTTTAAAAATACTTTTACTTTTAAAGTCAGCCATTGTTTTAGCAATAATGATAATCCTCTTCCTGTTGGAGTGAAACTCCCTATGACTCTTCCGACTTATATTTGTCTGTCAATGTGATTTTCTTTAGAAAAAAAAAATCTATCTTGTTAAAAATTTCTGAATGCTTTGTTTGATTACTTTCTCAGTATACTATTTATTTTTTTAACGTGAACTCACAAAGGATTTTCTCTGAAAATTAGAAAAGCCCTAGAGATTCTAGGGGGATATTCATAGATGTCTCAGTTTGATATATGAATTATGCTATAACTCTAAAAATCATAACATTTACAATTCTGAAGTAGTTACCAAGTCCATGATTTATTCCAAAATGTAATGCTGGTTTAGAGTCTTGCTTTCATGATCTTGGGATGCTGATGGGTTGATGCGATAGTCTTGTGATTCATGAGGATGGCTCATTCATTATTTTTGAGTGGGATGAAGATAGTGGAGCTTATTTATAACTCTCTTAATTGTTTGAAGCTAGAGATGGAGATATAAAATTCTATAACTTAGTTTTCCCTGTTCTTGCTTATGTTGTATCACAAGGACAAAGATTCATTAAAGAGACCTTTAAAATTTGTTAATCTAGGTACTTTAATGAAATTTGTTTGCAGGCCAACCTGTCCCACTTATTTATGCTTAGTAGCATTCATACATAATGGTAATGTGACTGCTCATCTCTAAACCATTAAGGAAAGAAATATGAGGGAAAGGGGCATGATGATTAATTTGAGGTGGACTGCTTAGAAGTTTTTTGCCTTTTAAAGCAAACTATGCTTATCTTATTTAGCCTTTTAAAAAAACATTAAAATTTCAAATTAAAATATGCAACAGACCAGGAACAGTGTAAAATTGAGAAGGTAAGTAATATTTATCACCTGCATAGTGTGGGTAAAATAGATGTGAAACAGTTTCTAAAAAGCTAAAGGTTTTCAATGTTCCATAAACGTACATTTTAAAAGCCAATGAGTCTTTCAAGAATATTTCCTTAGTTTTCAACTACCTGCACATTACCAGTACCGTTTGCCTCCTTTCTTAGAGAAAGAAATGCCCATTCTTTTATGGTTAATCATCCTCCTGTGCTTTTGATCTCACATTGTCCTTTGAATTATCATTCTGTCTGATCTTTTATCTTTACTCACTCCTCTGCTTTAGTTATTTCTGCAAGCACTTAGTGCATGTTAACTCAACAGCCCCTCTGTGAAACAAATCACCCCAGTGTGACTATGGAGCAAGCCACCCAAAGTGTAGCTGATGAAATCGGGATAATTTGTGTTTTTCCTCGATGTTTGGAACCAGGGGTTACATCATTGTGAACTGTTTGCCTGTGCTTTCAGCATCAGTAGAGATGGTTCTTGGGAGCAAGAATCGCCCACAAGCTTGTTTGGGAATCTGTCTGAAGGTGAATGCTTGCTGTCAAGAATTTACCTAAACCTGTCAGAGAGAGGCTCTGTCCAGGTGGCCAAGGTGTTTTCATCTTCTGATAGATGAATTCTTAGAGTCGGGAGATATGAAGAGAGGAAGGGAAGGAAAGACACACATTCAGCCTTGGAAGTCATACGGCATCACCTGAGTTGCATGCGTGAGTCAGCCACAGATTTAACTGGTATTACATGTTCTGTAAAAGCATGTAACACCAGAATATTGCTATGGCTGTTTCTAGAATATACAGTCTTCTATGATCTGCCTGTATTTTCCCATGCATTTTCCAATTCTTCTTTATACCAAGAGTTCCTCAATTCTTATTACAAAATCAGACTCATGTTTAAGATACAAGATGTTCTCAGGAATCAGGTTTACATATAGATTCCTTAGGTATATTTTCTCAAGAGGAGTTCATCAATATTGTTCTCAATCTGAGGGCCAAGCACTAACAAAATAATACATCCTCTCTCCTCTTTACTCAACATACAGCAAAGAGATAGTGCTAAATAAGTACCAGCAGAAACTGAACATTGTGGATGAGGTATCCATAGCAGTTTCGGGTCCACAGGAACTCAGAAATATAACCAGATATATATTGCTAGTTCATGGATTAAGACCTGGCTACTGCCTAGTAATGACTGATTTTTTTATTGATGATGGCACACTTTTTGGGGACAAGTGGTTCTCTGATTGCACATAGGTTTTGTTGTCTGAAACAGGTAGCTAGATTTTGCAGTTGCATAAACTCAGAGTAATATGGGAAGTCGAGAACATCCTTTCATTCTCTCTCTCTCTCTCTCTCTCTCTCTCTCTCTCTCTTTCTCTCTCTCTTTAGATAAAGCAGGTATTTCTACTTTGCAATTTTCTTTACAAATTTAACTTTCCCACAAGTATTACTGAAGTTTGCTCCAATAGCCAAACAGCATGCCCACACTTATCACTGAAATGAGCTCTCTCTCTCTTGTTTTAATGTTATAGTATTCATAGAATTTGTCCATAAGAACCACAGAATTTTGGTGGAGATGTAGCTTAGATAGTATAGTGCTTGTCTAACTGACAGGAAGCCTTGAGTTCAATTCTCAACACAGCAAACATCCAGTAGAGGTGGAGTACACTTATAATCCCAATACTGTGGAGGCCAGGGCAAGAAAATCAGAAGTTCCAGATTATCCTCAGCTACACAGGGAGTTCAAGTCCAGATCCTATCTAAAATTTAATAATAATAATAATAATAATAATAATAATAATAATAATAATAGTGATCTTATTAAATTTGTTTTTATTCAGTGAAGGATTGTTTATAAAGCCCAATTATACTTTTTTTTTTTTGCCAGCAAAATCTTCCTAAAAGGCATTGCCATTGGCATACATCTTTATGAGATGTGTTTGTTTGTTTAGTTTAGTTTGTTTCTTTTAGACAAGATCCCATGTAGTCTTGTAAGGCCTCCAACTCGACATGGAGGTAAGTATGACCTTGAACATTGCTATGGTCCTTCTGCCTTCACTTTGAGAGTGCTAGAGCTGCACATGTATGCCACCACATTTAGGCAGTGCTAGTAATCAAACCCAAGGCTTCAAGCATGTCAGTGAAGTATCTACCAACTGAATTGTATCATTAGCCCTTTTGTTTCAGGTATTAACAGATAAAATCAGAGTCCTATGCTTCTTTATTAATGACTTTTCTATTTCTGTGATAAAACATCATGGCCAAGGCAACTTGTAGGAGGAAGAGTTTATTTGATCTTAGAGTTAAAGAAGGATAAACAACCATCATGGCTAGGAGACAGCAAGCATAGACCTCACATTTTGAGGTACAAGCTGGAAGCAGAGTTGCTGTGGATATCGCTCTGTGTAAATAAAATTCTGATTGGCCAGTGGCCAGGCAGGAAGTATAGGCAGGACAAGAGAGAAGAGAATTCTGGGAGGTGGGAGGCTGGGGGGGGGGGGGGGAAGACTGCCAGCCACTGCCCTGACAAGGAAGATGTAAGGTCAACTGGTAAGCCTCGAGCCATGTGGCAAAGTATAGATTAATAGAAATGGGTTAATTTAAGATATAAGAACAGCTAGCTAGAAGCCTGAGCCATTAGGCCAAACAGTTTAAATAATATAAGCATCTGTGTGTTTATTTTATAAGTGGGCTGCAGGACTGCAGGGGTTTGGTGGGACCCAGAGAGAAACTCTTCAACTACACAGAGTAAGCAAACTCAAAATGGCCTCAAACTCTCAAGGCCTGCCTGCCACAAATCACATGCCTCCTCCAACAAGCCTGCACCTCCTTAGTCTCCAAACACAGCACTAGCAACTGGGGACCAACTATTCAAATGCCCTAGAAACCTGGAGACATGTCAATAAAATCAACACAGCTTGGTTTGGTTTTTATCCCAAACTCTGTTTTCAAACCATGTGGCTGTGTATGAAAAAATGGTTTAGTTTTAAGAACAAAAGCCCTAGGCTTCTTCATACTTTTTTTAATATTTTTACAAGTTAAAATTTTTCCTCACTGTGCTGTTTGTCTCTCATCTCATTTAGCTATTGAAAGCAAGCATATACTCCATGAATTTTCAGTATTCTACCCAGAAATTTCCTTAGAGCAGCCAATTTAGCTGAGACATTATTTTGTTTTCCATGTGCGGCAGGATAATATTGTCTCTATGCTTTTTGTTACTATGTAACAAGAATTCTTTTACCTCTAAATTCCAATAACACTTTTGTCACTTTTGTATCAATCTTCACCTACAGCCTCCATAGACTGCCAGATTTTCTCCAAAACAAAGCAAAACCAGAAAATCCCAGCTGGCTTTACTGACACTCTCCTTTACTGACAAGCTTTTCTACCTTCTACCTAATGCTGAGTCTCAAAACTACTTTAGTTTTTTATGACCATGTGTGATTCTGGTATTAAAATCTGTTCCAATTAAGAATATATATTGCCTAACAAAACATCCCGATAATACTTATTGTCTAAAGAGTAGTATGCCAGTGTGTGTGTGTGTGTGTGTGTGTGTGTGTGTGTGTGCACACTTGTGGGCATGCACACACATGAGTTTGTGAACTGGGAAGTCTCAGAAGACATAGATCTTAACTTTTCTACTCAGCTCAAATTCCAGGAGCTCACTGGAAACTCACTCAATTTTGTATCTAGACTACATATGTAGTCAACGATGCTCATAATAATCCAAGAGTATAGTAGAGACCAATCATTTGTATCTATCCCCTCTAGAGGTTTGAGTACCCACATAACATGAGAACAATCCAAGGGCAAGCATCTCAGACTATATGGTCAAGCAGATGCTGCATCTGCCTTAATACTTAGTCTTTAAAAATATATAACTTATTTCACATTTTTTTCATCATAATATTGGCTAATGACAGTCAGGTTTTAGAGGGAAATGAATAGAGTGTAACTTTCAAATGGAATTAGGAGAAAAATGCCTAGTTTTCCATTTTGGAAGCTATAATCTTCCAACCTTCTATTCACTACTTCATCACATTAAATTTGTGCCAAAAATATCTCTAATATTTTTCTTTCCCACCTATATTTAGCGTGGGGCTTTGAGAGTCACATCTCTGTAAATAGGTATACAACCGTATCTTAATATTGTTTCTATTTACATACAAGATAATTAGTTGACAGGAAAGCAGGTATTCTCTCTGTGCCAGTGGGTATTTCATGCCTTATGTTCTGTTTTTACAGTTATTACTTACAGAGTCTTGCCTACCCACCATCTACACGTCGATTCTAGAGGTGGGGCTCTGCATAGCACACTTTTGTCTTACTGACCAGCTTTCTGTTAGACTATTAATCATGGGTGCTAGAAGGAGCTTGAAGGAGAATAAAGATGAAGGAATGGTTCTCTATTGTTTGTTTCCTGTTTACTTTTAGCTATCCTCAGTGATATCTAGCAGCACTTCTTCATTCTGACAATAACAGTCAAGATGAAGAATAACAGCAATAATTAATTCCAGTTTGCAGTTGTTCTAACACTACCAGACTCATGTCTTTCTCAAGCCTATCCCCTTGATAGAATGTCAGTCACTTGATACACTTACAACATCCCTCCTCCTAATCCAGACACAACCACGTGGCCTTTGGAGCACCTGCCTCACTTCAGGTCAGACTTTCGGCTTTGTGCAGACCATCCTTCACCACTCAGGTTTCAATCATTCCTCCACTTTTCTTTGTTATTCTTGTTTCAGGGGTGGAAGCTGCTTCTCATGCATGCTGCTCCTGTGACAACTTACTGTACTCCTTTTGTATTTCAATTTCTGTTCATTAAATGCTCAATAATGATTAATATAATTTCTTTCCTTTAAATAAGTGGAGTACATTCTGGAGTCTGAATGAATACTGACTGATGAACGTGGTCTGTTTTTTGTCTCTTACATGAAATATCCTAAAAGAATCAGTTCTCTCTTATGGTTAATTCTTTGACTTGTCTCATTCTTCTTTTCATAGTGGATATGCAAGACTGACACTTAAAACCTGGAAAGTAGGTCATAGTAACAATAAGAAATTGTAATTGTGTTTATTCTATTTTAAATGTGTAAAAGGTGATAAGATATTATCGCCGAGGACAAAATTAAATAAACAAAAATCCTACATATATTATCATATTTTCGTTGCTTTCATTAATTTTGCATTGTCTATAAGTCACAGTCATGAAAGTGATGTATGAGGTCACCAGAGAATCAGTGTCTAGTAGCATTATATTTTAAAGTACTTACCACAGCACAATTTGGCATATAAACTACCTATTTTGTCACAAATAACACACATAAAATATACGTAAAATATATATTTAATGTTAGCTGCCTATGTTATGTTCAAGATGTTAAAAATAAAATTATGCCTATAATAGCATTGTTTGTGACCTAAACTGAATTTACATGTCTTATGTTTAACATAAATTTCTAGAAAGCAAGAAAGTTATTATTACTTTACTTTTATATGTTATTGTAAATGAGAATTGGTAGGATAAAGTACTATATTGTTTTCATATCACTCATATTATCCTTCAAACTTTTAACAAGTTATGGTTTTGTTTGATGTGAATATATTTATTAATTTTTAACTTTGCAAGTGATTTAAATTGTTTTTTTTTTTATTCCATTCCACAAAACCAGCATATTGTCTTCTGTCCCCTTGACATTGGTCTGAGAACAGGAGTGAATCTCCTGCTCAGACTGTGGAATTGTGAATTGTGAATCTGCAGTCTGGCGAGCTGTAGAGTAGCTGGACTGTGAGAAAGCCTGGAGGAACTATGAGCACTACTATTTTGTTTTCTCGAAATGTTGTCCATTTATTCAGAGCTAGTTGAAAGCTGAAAGGGCCCTCACCAACCTTGTTTTTTTTTTTTTTTCTTTCTTTAAAAAATAAGAAAAAGCAACAAACCAAAGATCCCTCTCTTCTCTCCTACCACTCCTCCAGCCTCTCCCTCCCAACCCCCTCATCCCCTCCTACAAGAAGGTAAGGCCTCCCATGGGGAGGTACATTTAGTAGAGGCAGGGATCTTTGGTATGTAAAATGAATAAAAAAATTTTTTCTTAATTTAAAAAAAAAAGAAAAAGCAACAAATAGTTATTGGAATACTGACCAAAGAAAGAAAATGGTGAATGTATTGATGATGATGATAACCTTAGAGACTAAAATTATTTTTTAGTTATCAACTTAATTTTTAATAAAAGAAATGTAAAATACACGTATCGCCTAGCATATTTGCTCTTTTTTTTTAAGCATGTGATTCACCACAGCCTCTCAGGCAATGAGCAAAGGTTTCATTGTGGACCAAACTTTTCATGTCTCTATGTGTCTAAGTTAGTTATGAACGACCCAAAGAAAGTGTTATGATTGCCTTTGAATTGTCTGTATTTAGAAAGAAGGGCCTTTTCTAAATTCACAATTTGAAAAACAAAATTGGTAGGAACTAAACTAAACCAGTGCAGTGGTTCTTAATCTGTGAGTCATGACCTCTTTGGTGTCACATACCAGCTTTCATATCAGATATTTACATTAGAATTCATGATAGTAGGAAAATTACAGTTATAAAATAACAACAAAATAATTTTATGGTTTGGGGTCACCATGACATGAGAAATTGTATTATAGGGTCACAGTATGAGAAAGGTTGAGGACACTGCTAATGAGTTCAATTCTATAGATACAAATTATAAGAAAGTAGAAAGGGAGATCTTTAAAAGGAAGAAAAGGCAGGCGTTTGTTTTAGTTTTACAAGTTGGAATTTAAACAAGCATGTGCAGTTTTCTCATTTTAAAATGTAACTGATGAGTCTAAATCATTAATGTTACACATTGCAGAAAAGCCACATAGCATCTATGTGGAATATACAACAACTAGATCTGATAGTAGCAGGCAGGTAAGGAAGAAATAGAAGGAAATTCTATTGGTATTTTCTGCACAGTTAGTCATTCCTGGTCTTTGTAGAGTATGCAACTTGACTAGAAATATCAGCATGTGAAGGTGCTATTGTAAAAGTCATAATTGTCAGAATTTTACTATAATTCTGAAGATTGTCTCAGAAGCTTTAACACAACAAAAAGTAAATTATGTGGAGGTAGGAATCACTTGAGAGCTGTAGACTATATAACAAAAACCCAAGATAAGGCATGGAAAACTGCCTTTCAAGTTGTTAAGCAAGATGGTAATCAAGAGACTTGCCAAACAATGGAAGCTGATGCCATTGCTCTCAGTTGCCTCTTAGGATTGGATAGTAATATCATATTAGTGAATAATTATGGTGATATTTTATTTGTGCTTAAATGTGATTTTATTTGAATGTTAATAAATAAAGTTGCAGGGAGTGTCAGAGCTAATAGCAACCCATTTAGAAGAAGTCTGGCAATGGTAGCACATGCCCTTAATCCGATCACATGACAAACATAGAGACCCGGAGGTCTGTATAGACAGGCAGTGATGAGGAGGTCATGTGGTTGGGTTTACATCCAATGAGAAGGCAGAAAAGAAAGTCAATAAAAACACAGACACATAGGAAGTAGGTCTTTTTGTCAGGAGAAGGACACCAGTGGCAACAGGTGGTAAGAAGGCGGTCTTGGTCTCAGCTCTTAGCTACTGCTCTCTGACCTCTGGGGCTTTTAACTCTGCATTTAGCTCTGTGTTTCTTATTTAATAAAACTGCTCAGAATTATATCTATAAATAATGCTGTGGATTATTATTTTAACTAGGCAAATATGTGTTACATATGCTGTGGAATATTACTTCAACTGTGTAAAGGTATGTTACATTCATTTATGCTGCATTTGTTTACTGATGTAAGGATGTGCTACACTTGTTTGTGCCATGTTTCCTCACTGAGGGATAGCTTTCATCATGGTGTAGAAAGGTGGTAACAAGTTGCCAAGGAAGAGAAGCAGTCAATAGTCCTATCTGTGTAGACATGCTATAAAACACAAAAAAAAATTGCCATGGCCAGGTGGTCCCAGGAGTGAGACTATAGTTAGAGTTTTCCTGCCTGGCCCAGTCAGGGCAAATCTCTCTCACCCACCAGTCCCACAGTCTCTCAGACCTAACCAAGTAAGCTCACAGAAACTTACATTGTTTAGAAACTGTATGGCCGTGGAGGCTTCTTGTTATCTGCTTCTTCTATCTTAAATTAACCCATTTCTGTTAATCTATTCTTTGCCACGTGGCTTGTGGCTTACCAGTATCTTTGCATGTTGCTTCTCATGGTGACGGCTGGCAGTGTCTCCTCCCAGTCTTCTACTTCCCAGAATTCTCTTCTCTCTTGTCCCCCTATACTTCCTGCCTGGCCACTGGCCAATCAGAACTTTATTTACACAGAGCAATATCCACAGCATGAGACCTATATAATGATGGCACTAGTCAACACGCCATGAAAGACATTTCATAAGGCCTCACTCCGAGATAAAAGATTCCTGGCAGTCCATGGCTGATGAGGAAGGTAGAATCAGTTCTCTCTAGGAAGAGACCCTGATAGATTATCCAATCAAGTGGTCAGAATATACATATGAGCAGCACTAATGTGCTAATTTTGATGTATAATTAATATATATGATTGGTATATATCTCATATATTATGAATATTCCTATCCATAAAATATTTATTTATATTTGTATGTTGGATATGAATGTTGGAAATGTCTTTCATGGCATGTTGACTAGCGCCATCATTATATAGGTCTCACTCCTGGGACTACCTGGCCATGGCAATCTTTTTTGTGTTTTATAGCATGTCTACATGGATAGGACTATTGACTGCTTCTCTTCCCTGGCAACTTGTTACCACCTTCTGACACTATGATGAAAGCTATCCCTCATACAAATATAAATAAATATACATATATTTATATTCGTATGTTGGCGCAGTCTGGCAGTGTTCTCTGGAGAACTCTGCTCCGTCTATTTCCTGTGTCCAGCATCCCAGAAGCAAGAGAGAGACCTCCTCTCGATCCTGGGTCTTCCGCTTCCTCTTCTGCCCCGCCTTGTGGGCGTGACCATTACCGAAGCCTCAATGGGGGTTGGAACTTCCAGGCCAATGCTGGGATGGCTACCCACTACATCTACCCCTTTTGTCTAAATAAGAAGGTTCTAACCTAATACAAGACTATATACAAAGAAATGGTTATCAAATATTGTCCAGGAGTCATGAGGGATAATGACCTAGATAAGTTGGAATTACAATAAATGCAAACAATATCAAGCAAAAAACACATACTGAAATCCAGGTAAGTCTAGAGTGTGGGTAGGTGGCATGTGGTGGGTATTGTGATCCCTGAAATATTGTGTGATCCCCGAAATAAACATATCTGGGGTCAGAGAACAGACAGCCACTAGAACCCACGCCTTTAATCCCAGAAACACAACCTTTAATCCCAGGGAGTGGGGGCAGAAAGAGAAAAGTATATAAGGCGTGAGGACCAGGAATTAGGGGAGAAAAAAGCATGTAGTGAGTAAAGCATTCGGCTGGTTAAGCATTCAGGCTTTCGAGCACAGTTCAGCTGAGAGCCATTGGGATGAGGATTCAGAAGCTTGCAGTCTGAGGAAACAAGACCAGCTGAGGAACTGGTGAGGTGAGAAAACTGTGGCTTGTTCTGTGTCTCTGATCTTCCAGCAATCACCCCAATAACTGGCCTCGGGTTTGATTTCATTAATAAGACCTTTTAAGTTTCCTGCTATATCTGGCGCCCAACGTTCGTGGTAGGAATTCATGATAAAGCCGCTTGCCTGTGGCCTTGTGAGCCCTAGCTCAGGCCCAAGCTACACTCGGCTGGTGGGGGTGGCACATGCAGGTAGGATTTACTGAAGAAGGCAGAGGCAGGAGGATCCCGAGTTGAGGCCGGCCTAGGAAAAGCTTCGGCCCGGGCAGAGACACAAACAGTGTTGGTGAGACTATGGAGGCAATGACTGCTGCTTTGAGTTGCCGGCTGCTTCTCAGCGTGTTGGGGACTGCGGTGATGCTGCTACCTGGAACTAAGGGCTTACTGCAGCTTGTTCAGAGAAGAATTGCCAGGACCATCGCGTTACAAGAAAGCATCGGCAAAGGTCAGTTTGGAAAAGGTTGGCAAGAGAAATGCTGGGGAGAAATTGCTGTGAAGATTTTCTCTTCTAGGGAAGAACGTTCATGGTTCTGAAAGACAGACAGACATGAGATTGTGATTTCTCCAAACCACAGAGGAGGCACCAAAAAAAAAAAAAAAATCTAAAGGAAAACATGATCATGCCTAACAGTGACTTTGAAACCTTCAAAAGGATGATGGGACTCCACAATGATGGTGCCACATGGACTATGGTAAAGCCATTAACACCATGGAAAGATTGACTCTGGACTACAAACTGCTCAGGACAATTTCGAGATGACTGGCTGAGATGATCCAGCCTGACAGACTACCTGAAGAAGGACTTGAAACAAGCCCTGCACTTTCTCACTATGCAGCAGCAGGACAAATGATACAGGACTTGACAATTAACCCAAAATTTTTCTTTTCAGGATCCCCTAAAGATGGAAGTAATTTTAAGAAGATGATGCCCACATCCCCCAAAAGTGGGATGGGAGGTTTTTGGTCGTTTAATGAGTTTTGGATATTGTCATTGTTTATGATGATTGGTTACAAGTTGTTAATTGTTAATAATCAGGAAAAAAGCTGAACCTGAAGATTAGATTCAGAGGTTTTGTTTAAAAGAGAAAAGGAAAAAGGAGACTATAGATATGAGGTAGATCACTGAATCTACTCTGAGAAAAAAAGATGAAGAAATAATAGGATAAATGGGTAGATCACTGAATCTACTCTAAAAAGAAAAAGAAGATATAAAAATGACAAAAGGTAGATTACTGAATCTGTTATGAAAAGAAAAATACTTTTAAAGAAGGAACTACTTGTTTTAAACAGGATAAGTAATGAAAATTTTTGTCTGAGCTTATCAAATATTACTGGACTGGACATTGTTATATATAATGGAGTTTTTCGCCTGAATCTGTCAAATGTTAATGGACTAGACATCATTAATGTAATCTTGACTGTATATATTGTATATACTTATTGGATATGATTTTTCTTGTATTAGTTATAAGCTTTTTTAAATTTTAGACAAAAACAGGGGAAATGTGGTGGGTATTGTGTTCCCTGAAATATTGTGTGTTCCCCGAAATAAACATATCTGGGGTCAAAGAACAGACAGCCACTAGAACAGAGCCAGAAATGGTGGCTAGAAAATGGGAAGAGTAAACTATAGCAGAAGTTGGGCTGTGGTGGTACACACCTTTAATCCCAGCACTTGGGAGGTAGAGCTAGCTGGATCTCTGAGTTCAAGGCCACTTTAGAAACAGCTAAGCATGGTGACCCACTTCTTTAATCCCAGAAACACAACCTTTAATCCCAGGGAGTGGGGGCAGAAAGAGAAAAGTATATAAGGTGTGAGGACCAGGAATTAGGGGAGAAAAAAGCATGTAGTGAGTAAAGCATTCGGCTGGTTAAGCATTCAGGCTTTCGAGCACAGTTCAGCTGAGAGCCATTGGGATGAGGATTCAGAAGCTTGCATGCAGTCTGAGGAAACAAGACCAGCTGAGGAACTGGTGAGGTGAGAAAACTGTGGCTTGTTCTGTGTCTCTGATCTTCCAGCAATCACCCCAATAACTGGCCTCAGGTTTGGTTTTATTAACAAGTACCTTTAAAATTCCTACTACAGAGGCATGTTACAGAGATCATTCCAAAAGGTGTTCTATCCTAAAGAACCTGAGTCTAATACTTAATATATTCTATCTAAGATATTATGTATGTATATATACTAAGTTGTAACTATAACTGCTAGTCTTCAACCTCATCAAAGACCTGAGAAGGAATATAATAATACCTGAGAAATGGGAGAAGGATGCAAGCAATTTTCGGGAGTCTTGCAAGAGTAGACAGAGACAGCTGGCAGCCTGGACAGTCACCTAATGTTTCTCAGCATCGTTGGTGCATTCAAATTGGCTGTAGGCCTAGAATATCTGACAGACCATTTTCAGAAGCAGGAATTCTGAAAGACCATCTTACCCTGTCTTGGCAAAGTATAGTGGTCGCTTTCCTTGTGTCCTGCTTGTCCAGAAAGGACAGCATTTGTACTGTCAGCAGTTGAGGCAATGGCAGTTCTTTGCCCAGTAGGACATTTTGTGCCAAGAAGACAAACTTCCAAATGGAAATGTCTTAGAAGCCCAACATTCTTTCGGGATCAAATTGATGCTGCCAGGAGCAATTGTGTCTCATGTCAACAGAATTCTAAGTTATTTAAATGCCATGTTCTCTAGGTCCATGAAGTGTTTGAAGATTACCTGTCCATCTGACCTATGTATTTATAAATCTGGATAACCTAATAACATAATTATAGAGATGACAAGCATAGGTGACAATAACTCTGTAAGTCTTTTCTACCTAAACAACCCAAGGACTAAGGCTTCCTATAAGTAAGGCAAACAGTCTGTAAGCCAATGTACAGTAAAAGGACAATGACTTTAAATTGTGACAAAACACAAAATATCTTTAACAGAGGTAGGAATGTATAGTGCAATATGTAATATGATAGTAATCCTAAATATATATCAGTATACAGAATATCTTAAACAGAAGTAGAACATACATACAGTATGACAGATATAAATTTACATTTGTATCAATATACAAATATTTCAAATAAGAGTAAAAATATGTGTACAATATAACAAACATAGTTCTGTATTTGTATCAATATACAAATTATCTTAAATAGGAATATAAAAAGTTTATATTTGTATCAACATATAAAGAATTCATAACAGTGCAAATTATCTAAGGCTGCTATATTACTAAATTTGTTTACTAATGTATATGATAGTCTACCATAATATCTTATACCTATCCATTCCATTTTTTCTTTTCCCTTTTTTTTTTTTTTGAGATACATTTTCTTTCCTTAAGGAGAGTACTGAGTTTAACAGTTTCTTCCACCTCCAACCCTAGAACCATTATCCATAACCCTGAGAAATATGAAACCTTAGGGAGAAGGGGCACCCTGAGGCAAAGAGAGACTGCCAGCCACCACTATGAGAAGGAGGATGTAAGGTAATTGTAAGCTAGGAGTCACGTGGCAAAGTATAGATTATTAGAAAAGGGTTAATTTAAGATAAAAGAAGTAGATAACAAGAAGCCTGCCACAGCCATACAGTTTCTAAACAATGTAAGTTTCTGTGTGGTTACTTGGTTGGTTCTGAGCTTCTATGAGCCTGGCGGGTGAGAGAGATTTGTCCTGACTGTGGGCCAGGCAGGAAAACTCTAACTACTGTATGTAGTGTATTCATAAATGAATATCTTATGTATTATATACATACAATATATATGTTTATTTATATATTACATATGTTTGTAACATATAAATTTATGTGCATATGTAATATACATGTATATAACATATATTTTAATATGCACATGTATGCGTGTGTGTGTGTGTGTGTGTGTGTGTGTGTGTGTGTGTAAAAAGGCCTTGATCTTTGAGGGAGTAAGGATCATGGGAGGAGTTCAAATGGAAGATGGAAGTATGGAAATTATGTAGATAAAGTACTCATGTATGTAATTCTCAAAATAATTGAATATTTATTTATATAGTAATATATTGTATGTTAAATATAAATATATATGTATTCTAATAAAAAAATCTATGAATGAAATACATCTAAAGAAATAGTGTAGGCCATCTTTGTTCTATTTTCTTGTTTTGTATTCAAATCTGTAAAACATTCACAGTAATGAATTTCAGAGTGGAAGAAATAAACTTGAGATTGTTTTCCTAGTCTTCTCACTGGAAAGATACAATAATATCTGTCCATTCTTGAGAATGAAAAACAGCTCTCAAAAGATAGAAAAGAAATTACCCTCGGGCACATGTGAAAATGGAGAGAATAAAACTCAGATTTTGTGTCTTTCATTTCTATAATTTTTTTGCTCATGCTTTTGATTCCTTAAAATATACATCATTAAGCATATCTGGTGATTGGTATCCAAAAATCACTTTGAGCAGTTCTAAGGTCATCTAAAATTATCTCTTCCTTTGCTTGTGATTTTAAGGTTATGAAAAACATGATGTCCAAAGTGATCTGTCAGTCCTGTAAATAACCTCATTTGACTGACATTGACAGGTTTAACCATGATTGATTGACTCTGAAGAGCAATGATAAAAGTGACAACCTTAAGTATTTTGAACAAGTTAAATTTCAAAGGAATTAAGCTGTTCATGGAATGGCAGTGGTCGAAGGAGAAAAAACCCACTACTGCCTTTCAGGTTACTCTTGGTAGCTTCCCAGGCTCCACAGAATACTGACGAACACTTCCTAAAAATTCTCCCTGAAATTTCAGGCATGACTGTGTTTTATTATAAGCTCTGTATTCACCCATTAATTCACCAGTATGCCCAAGGATGCTGATAATTTACTCAGGAACATTATAGAGCCTTCTTATTGTTACTATCAGCTTTCGCGCGTGTGTGCGGACACACACAAACACACACAAACACACACACACACATACACACACACATTTTCCTAAAATAATTTCATATACTACTCAGGTATGACTGATTTTCTAATGAATTATTAATCCTTCCGATTTATCTCACAAAGTTAAATGTACTGTGGTAGTTTGAAAGAAAATAGACCCCAAAGAGAGTGGCAATATTAGGAGGTATGGCTTTGTTGGAGAAAGAGTGTCACCGATTGGGGGTGGGCTTTGAGGTCTTCTAAGGTCAAGATACTTTTCAGTGTCACAGTCCACTTCTTGTTGCCTTGTCATCAATTTGCAGCTACCTCCACATCTACCTGCACACCGCCATGCTCCCCACCATGATGATAATGGTCTGAACCTCTGAAACTGTAAATGAGCCACGCCAATTAAGTGTTTTCCTTATAAGAGTTGCCATGGTCATGATGTCTCTTCACAGCAATTGAAACCTTAACTAGAACATGTACCCACTGTTAGTTCTTAAAGAAGATATGGGCTTTAGTAGTGACTTTTCTCCTAGACTCTGACTTGGGATAAATGATGAATTTGAAGTAGACAAGATTCTTAAGCTTCAACTGCATTACTGTCCAATCACCTCTTAGTAAAAGTCAGTTTTGTCTTCCAAGCAACTGCTGTTTCCTAACATTTTCAATTACTATCAAAGATCTTAATTTTTAAGTAAATAAAATTATATTCATTAGTTTTCACTTTACATTCTTCACATTTAAATTTTTCATAGAAGTAGCAGTTGAACCCATGTAATACAATGGCTTCCATTAAGTTCAAACTCAAATTCTCCTTAGTGAATGATGGAAAAATCCATTCTTTTTTTGGGGTGTGTGTGTGCTTATTTGGCTTACATGTCCATATCACAGCCCATCTTTGAAGGACAGGAACTCAAGCAGAGCAGGATCTTTGAGGCAGGAGCTGATTCAGAGGCCATAGAGGGATGCTGATTACTGGTTTGCTTCACGTGACTTGCTTAGCCTGCTTTATTTTCTTTTTTCTTTGCCTTTTATTTTATTTATATATTTTTTTATTTAAAACAATTTTTAAATTTAAATATATTTTGATCATATTCTTTCCCTTACCCAAGTCCTTCCAGATCCTCTCTGCCCGCTTCCCCATCCACCAAACTGCAAGGATTTTTTCTTAATAAACAAACAAAAAACCAAAACAACAAATCTCCTCCCAAACCAAGAAAACAAAATAATACCACACCCCCCCAAAAAAAAAAGAAAAAGAAAAAAAAAAGAAAACCTCATCAAACCATAACCAAATGAAAACACACTCAAACGATCTATGGAGTCCATTCTATGTTGGTCAGCTGCTTCTGAACATGAGGCCTCTCTCTCCTGGAGTGGTTGATATACCCAGTGTTGCTCCATTGGAGAAAACTGTTTTTTCTTCCCCCAGTAGGTATAATCAACAGTCCAGTTAACCTTACCCTAGTGGATAGGTTCTCAGTCACCCATTCATTCACTTTTTAAAAAATAGTGAAATAAAATATAATAAGATAAAACAAAACCTCTTATATGCAAGTTAGACAAGACAAATCACAGAACAAAGAGCCCAAGTGCTGTTGCCAAGGGCCCTATCGGAGTCCCTGGTCCTATAGTAGCCAGGGTCTGTGCTCATGTTTATGGCTCCTGTTGCCATGGAGTGCTATGGTAATTGTAGCAGCCTGAAGCACTTCCTGGGTCCATGTTTGGGTCCACGATCTATGATCCACACTGTTGTTGGGGCCATACCAATCAGGGCTGCCTTTACTACCACCTGGAACCATGGTGACAACGAGGCCTAAGCTGCTGCCAAAAACAGTGTCTGGGTCTGTGGTACTACCACAGTCAAGATCTATGTCGATGCCCATGTCCCATGATTCTCCTAAAGGTCACATGAAGCCTGGGGTCTGAGCAGTAGCCTGTGGCCTTGTTGGTATCCAGGGGCCATACTGCTACCAGAACCATCCTGATGCAAGTTGCCGGGACTACTAGTTAGAGCTAGGATGTCGACCAGGCTGATCTGCTGCCTGAGGCCATGTCTACGTCTATGGCCCAGCTGTCCCTGGGGTCTGTGTTGAAGTCTGTGGCCCAGATTGCCACTAGGGTCAATATAAAGGCCTAGGATCTGGGCCAGAGCCTGCAACTTGTTTAGAGTCTGAGAGCCACTCAATAGCATGGGGCCATACAGATATGTGGTGGACCACCCAAGGCCATGGTGTCATCTGGGCCCAGAAAGCTGCCAAGGGCCATGTCTGGGTCTATGGCTCTATGGCCCTAGAGCAGCCAGGGTCCAGATTTACTTATGTGGCTCTTGTCACTGAGTGCCATGAGGATGCTCAGGGTCAGATCAGCCCCCTGAGTCCAGGTTTGTGGTGATATATTGTGTACCCTAATAAACTTGCTTGAGGATCAGTGCACAGATTAGACATAGAGGTCAGGCAGTGGTGGCACAGACCCTTAATCCTGGTGCTGGGAAGCAAACAAGCCTTTAATCCCAGGAATTGATGTCTGGTCAGAGAAAGGTATATAAGGCATGAGGAAACAGGGATTCTCTCTTTAGACTGAGGATTTTGTAGAGGTAAGAACTAGTGGCTGGCTACTCTACTTCTCTGATCATTCACCCTAATATGTGGCTCTGGATTCGAACAAGGTTGGTGTCTGAGGGCCAGGATTTATCCAGATCTAAGTGGTCTGTGCTTCTACTTAACGTCATGGTGACGTCCATGCCAGAGCTGCAGCTAAGGGCCATGTCAGGGTCCATGGCCCTACTTCAGCCAGGGTCTGTGCTGATGTCTGATGCACCTGTTACCATAGAAGGACATGCAGACACCTGAGATCAAGGGCCATGTTGGTGTTTCAAGGCCATATTGCCGCTGAGGCAGTGGTGACATCCAGACCCAACCACTGTCGAGGACCATGTTGAGGTCCAAGCTTCTAGTATGGCTGGGGTCTGTGCTGAAGTCCAGGTCCTGCATTGCCACCAAGGGTCACATAGAAGCTCAAGGTTAGGGTCGAAACTATTCCCACCTGAGTGGCCAATCCCTCCTCCTACACCTAGGATGTTGACCAGGTCCAAGTTGCTGCCTTGGACCGTGGCTGAGTCCATGGTCCAGCTACAGCTAGGGTCTGTGTGAATGTCTGTGGCCTGTGTCACCTCAGGAGGCCTTAGGAACCATGTGAGATGAAATCAGAGGGCCATGATGAGCTGGCCATGCCCTTCTCTGGCCCTGGGAAAGCTGGCTTTGCCTCTCCCTGGACACTACAGCAAGAGAGCTGGCCTCTGCAAGCTGGAGAGATGACCCTACCAGGGTGTAGCAACCCTTTGGGCATGTAGGTAGGGGAGCTGACTTCACCCCCTCTCCTGAGGTGGGTGGCCATAGGGGCCCAGACTAACCAGCGTGGCTACTACCTAGGCCCACAGGTAAGTGTTGAGTTGACCCAATCTAGCATCTACCCCATCTAGGACCTGCCAGAGATGATAAAGGGACTAGTCTTGTGGAAGGATACACACAAGATTTTCAAGACTCATGGCAGCCACAGGATATTTCAGAGGAGTTCTGGTGAGGATCCAGTGATGATGGTGTACCATAAACCAGAGGCCTTGAACCAGACTAGTGATTCATTGCAATACACATTTGCCAGTAAAACTGATGGGACAAAGTGGTATGCTATATGGCACACTGAAGCCTCCAGTGCCATCAGGACAAATGAAGAGGTTTTGGAGAAGCAGGAAAGGAGAATCAATGAGAATTTTCTGTTGAAGTGGTTTTGTTTCTGTTTTGTTTTTTGTTTTGTGCTGTGGAGTGTCTCTCTGTACACTGTGAATATGTGTTGCTCTGATTGGTTGACAAATAAAGCCATTTGGCCTATGGCAAATCATGTTATAGCTAGGTGGGAAATTGAAGAGAGAGACAGGAAGAAAGGCAGAGGGGACAGAGATGTGGCAACTTACAGATAAATAAAAATGGGTTAAGTTATAAGAGCTAGCTGGTAAGAAGCCTGCAATAGACAATACAGTTTGTAACTAATATTAACCCTTTGAATGATTATTTTATACATGGCTGTAGGAACTTGGGGCTGGGTGAGATGGGAGAAACCTTCTGACTACAGTTTTGTTTTTGTTTTTGCTTTTACTTTCCTTCACTTGCTTGCTTGCTTACTTACTTTGATTTGTTTCCTTATGTGGGGGGCTGTGGCTAGGATGAGGGGAGGATATGGGGAGAGCTGAAGGTGAACAGAATTGGGGTACATGATATGAACCTCCCAAAGAGTGAATGAAGACGTTAAAAAAGAAAAAAGGAAGGAAGGAAGGAAGGAGGGAGGGAGGGAGGGAGGGAGGGAGGGAAGAAGGAAAGAGCCAAAGAGAAAGCCCAAGAATCAGAGACCCACTTATTTACACACTCAGGAGTCCTATAACAACACTAAACTGGAACCTAGAGGACCTGGTACAGATCCATGCAGGCCCTTGCAAGCTGCTTCAGTCTCTGTGAGTTCATAATGAGCCTTGCTCATATTGATTTAGACGGCCTGGTTTCTTAGTGTCCTCCATCCCTTCTGGCTTTTACATGCTTTCCACTTCCTTTTCCACAGGGTTCTCTGAGCTCTGAAGGGAAAAATTGAAGGACCCATCCCATTTAGGCGTGTAACAAGATCCCATGCATAGAGTGAGAACTTTATGCATAATGTCTGGCTGTAGGTATCTAATTGCCCATCTTCTGTAGGAGAAAGCTTCTCCAATGATGGCTGGAAAGGGTACTGATCTAGCAGAATATCAGTATGAGTCCTTTTGTCACTACATTTTTTTTTCTCTTTCCTTAAACCTGTAATATTTGCTTTTACACAAGGCCCTTGGGCTAGTCTCAGGTGTTTGGCTACCCAAGCAGTGTTGGGCATGGGTTCCATTTCATAGAGTGGGCCTTAAGTCAAACCAGTATTGGTTGGCTATCCTCACAAGCCCTGTGCCACCATTGCCCTAGCGTATCTTGCAGGCAGGACACAATTGTAAGTAAAGGATTTGTGGCTGGCAGAAAACTCCATCCTGAACAGTGGTGAGTGTGACAAACCACAGACTTGTGGCTGACAATTCAAGCATCAGTCATGTTGGGTTGCAGCACACGACAGAAAAGCACTGAACTTTAAAAGTGAGGTTGAAGCTGTTAACAGTACATGTTGTATTTTTGCAGAGGATCCAAGTTTGGTTTCCAGTTCTCAAGTGTGGTGGCTCAAGATTGCCTGAACTCCAGCTTCGGGGGGATACAATGCCTTTGACCTCTAAGAACACCTGTGTTCTAGAGCATATACCAACACATGCACACACATACACACAATTTTAAAAAATAAATCTTAAGAAATCATATTCTATTTTATCAATTTGGATTTGTTTTTCAAGTATCTGCTCCTAATCCATAGGTTTCTCATCTCTTAAAAAGGAATAATCAGAGTTTCCATACTTGTATGATGTGTGTCATGAAATGCATTGTAAGAAATATGTCTTATTTTATTTAATCCTGAGAAATAACATTATGATCTCCATTTTCCTGAAGAAAACAATGAATTCCCCCAAAAAGGAGTTTTTAAAAGGCACATAGATAATATGTTGCAGAACTTGTGCTCTGACCACCGATTTTTGAGTGAGTTTCTGCAGGCACATGCTGTTTGGGGCAGGATACATAGTAATTGTGGCTTTTTATTAATTTAATTCTAAAATGTGTTGTTAAAACACACTTTACCCATCAGATTCATTTCTATATACTACATTAAGCATATATATATATATACATATACATATATATATATATATATATATATATGTACATACATACACATATATAAAGTTTTGTTTAGTTGTAAAGTGAAATTGCAAACTCAGGAGGAAAAAGAACATATCAAGTAAGATGATCCAGGGTCAGAAACAACCTGCTTGCTCTCATAGGTAGATCTTATCTTTTAATTTATATGTATATGTTGATATATGAGAGTGGGTATAGGTCATGAAACTAGAACGGAGAACATGAAAGGAGAAATTTTGAAGAGAGGAACACATGTCATATGAACATGGAAAGAGGGTGCTGGGGTGAGAGCACAAGGAGAGGAAGGAGGCAGAGAGCATGTGGAGAATTGTGATGGAGATGGATCAACAGAGACAAGGTATGCATGGTAGAGAAGTAATGGGACCCATTACTTTGTATGCTGATTAAACAAACACATACAAAAAAAGATAATAAATAAGTTGAGCAATTTAAAGAATAGAGATGATAAAATGCATAATACATAGAAAGACTGAAGTATTGGTTAAGTTCATTCTGAAGAAAAAAGAACTCAGATACAAGTGCTATCTGTACCAAGGGCAGGTTCTCATGAGATTCCTTATTTTTCACCATTGTGTTAACTATTTCACAGCCAACCAGAGTGACTGCACTGTATGCATCAATGAATGCATCAGGTAGATGTTCATCTTGCTGTGTTCCAATTTCTGCTGTAATAATGTGTCCTTATGCCTACAGATGAGTGTAGCCTTCACCCCTCATCAAGGAAACTTGTATTTTCAACAGACAGAGACCATTACCTAGCACCACAACCAATCAAAATGCAGAGTCGTGGAGCTCAGTCTCAATGGATACATCTACAAAACACTCTTGAACCTAAGACTCGGTAAACATTGGGGAAGAGGGGTCAGAGTGATTGTAAGAGCCAGAGGATTTGGAACTTGGCTGTGAAGCTTTGTCTCCAAGTAACATTAGAAGCTGCATTCATAAATTTCCACCAATGACTGCCTGAACAAGAACAACTCCAACAGTCATGCCAAAGTTGGCAGGGAAAAGCCCAAGGAAACCTCAACTCTACATGGAGAAATATAGGCAACTGGGGAAAGCTGGGAGGCAGAAGCAGTTTTCCCCAGGACAGACCACACCAATTGTTAGTCCAGAAAATATACATAGAAGTAATGTTAGATGGATTAAACAGGTCATATTTATGAATACATATCTGTATACATGGACATATATTCATACAATAAAAGTTTGAAAAGGAGGCTATGAATTTGAAGGAAGGTGAGGAGGTGTTTGTGAGAGGGTTTTCTGGGAGGAGAGGTGGGGGAGAAATATTGTAATTACATTATGATCTCAAAAATAAAATAAGAAAAAGATACAACTCCAGGGGTCACTCAGGATTCTCTTCACATCAGTTGTTGATCTGACACAAACCCTGTGTTTGGTTACTATCAATTTTTAGCACCTCACTGAGACTCACTGTCAGAATTGAATTATAAATATTTCATTATCTGATTCCAATTTCTTGTGTGCTTTTCTCTCATTCTTTACACTGGTTCTCTAGTCTACCCTTTACATAGTCTGCCTTCCTTACATAGTTCAGACTCCACAGACCACTTTTCCAAGGTCTTAGTTTCTGTTAGTCTTTTGCCTTTATTGTCTTGTTTTTCCACTTTCTTTACAAAAGCTAGTCCAAGAGACAAACTAAAGCCCTCCTTTTCTTAGGATAATATCACTTTTGAACTTACATCTGCTAGCTGCTAGCTATCGCAATTTTTTTTTTTTAAATATAAAGAGGCTTGAGTCTTCCCAGAAAAGTTAGTTTCTGCTTCTTATATCCACTCATTTCTTATCCTACGTTATTCTGGCTTCTGTTTCTACAACGTCTGTGGCATTGTGTTCCCCCAAAATATTGTGTGTTCCCCCAAATAAACTTATCTGGGGTCCGAGAACAGGACGGCCATAATATTAAACATGAGGATAGGCAGTGGTAGCACACGCCTTTAATCCCAGCACTCGGGAGGCATAGCCAGGTGGATCTGTGAGTTCAAAGCCACATTGGAAACAGCCAGGCATGGTGCCGCACACCTTTAATCCCAGAAAGAGAGCCTTAAATCCCAGGGAGTGATGGCAGAGAATAGAAAGATAAATAAGGCGTGTAATCCAGGCACCAGGCTAGTTAAGCATTTTGGCTGGTTAAGCTTTCAGGCTTTGGAGCAACACAGTTCAGCATTCTGGATGAGGACACAGAAGCTTGCAGTCTGAGGAAACAAGACCAGGTGAGGAACTGGCGAGGTGAGGTGAGGAAGCTGTGGCTTGTTCTGCTTCTCTGAACTTCCAGCATTCACCCCAATAACTGGTCTTAGGTTTGATTTTATTAATAAGACATTTTAAGATTCCTGCTACAAACATCTCTGTAACTACTTTCACTAAAAGCTCTATTGCCTTTCATAACAATAGATTCAATGAAACATTTCCCTGTGTTTATCAAACTTCATCTCTCTGTGGCCATTCTCGATAGCAGACACTTCTTTTGTTCTAAAATCTTTACTCTGAGCCTGTATACCTTCCTCTCTAGAAGCCCTTCTTTGCTTCTATATTTTGTTCTTTATCCTGTGTCCATATTTCTGCATTGTAGTATATTCGATATTTTAAGTATCTTGTTTATATTCTATGTAAAAAAAAAACCAAACAAACAAACTTGGAGGACGTTACCCAAACTCAAAGCTTTCTCTAGCATACCTGCACTGATGGTTTTCTACTTTTAGGCAAGAAAATGTCTGGAATACTCCCTTTTTACATCAGACTGATTTGCAAAGATCTCTTCATGTCTGAGCCTTAACTCAACTAACTCATCCTTTTTGCCCTGAAAACCCCATCTCTTTCTCTACTGCCAATCCAATAGTATGCTACCATGCTACTTTGTTTCAAAATATGAGAGTCATTTTATATTTTCTTCTCTACTCAGTCACCAAGAAGTCTTTTCAGTTACTCAAAAACGTAAATTAAAAACAAGTTATATTACTGCAGAAGTTAATAAATGGAAATAACATTATCCAGTTATGAAATTTCAATGTTTTCTGCAGTTGGTATATAAAACGAATAACAATATGCTTGATAAAAAACAAAACAAGCAAACAAACAAACAAAAAACAAAAGACAATGTTGTGGAGTTGTTCTCTCCACCTCTACATCCTTCTTTTTAAAGGCAGTAAATTCTTGAATTTTTAGACCATTTTGAAGGACCCCACTTGTCTTTGTATGACACAGTAGCAAAAAACCATTCAAATAAAAATACTCCTACTCTAAAATATAATATGTATATAATTCAATGAGCACAAAACATCTGACTGGTTAAACCTGATCAGCACCTCTGTGTGCATATTCTCCACTGCTCCCAGTCGCTGCTTCTACTCCACTTTGTGCAGCAGCCTCTTGTTCTATGCAGTCTGGACCTTTAATCTCCCTTCCTCGCTGTTGTCAGAGTGACCTTTCTAAAATGCCATTTTGATCATGTCACTAGCTGACTTTCAAACCTTAAATGGTTCCCAAGACTGTCATGCTGTAGTTCACAGTTCACAGCTTAACATCATCCAGAGCACTTCACCCTGAGCTCTGGACTTATTTCAGAACACTGTGACACTTATGTGCACAACTTCCTCATATTAATTCTTTTTTTCTTCAAGTGTGTGAGGCTTTCTGGATTACTGTTTGCAGAATACACCTGCCCCCTTTACAAACGAGAAAAAAAAAACATTTTTTACAGTATAAAAATTAATCTGAATATCTAAAAGTACTCTATTTCTCAGATACCTTAGGGCTGTCATGTTTATAAAATAAAACAGGCACCAAAATGTTCAAGAAAGAGGTGTGTAGGCTTCTAAATAGAAAAGACAGCCAAAAACAGAGTAGCCATCATGTTGCTTCAGCACCTTCCCTTTTTTATGTTCATGATGCTAATGTCTAGGATAGCTTTTATGATGACTAACTGCTCTGTCTAATTGAAATAGACTCTCCTTGTTCTCATTTCTCCTCTATATTACTACAGTCATGGAAGTAATTAATTTATTCACTTGAGCATTATGTATCTTATTTTTATTTAACCCTCATTTTTCTTTGTCAGCCCATATGTTCCCTAATAAGAACAAATTTATCTTGTTTGATGTTCTGGAGCTTCATATAGGCTCTGATAGGTCCTGAAAATAAAGATATGTGCAATATGTATATGTTGAGTAGTCTGTTTCCAATCACAAAGTTTCCTGAAAGCAATGCTCTATGTTTCTGAAAACTATTGTGAGAAGATAGCCTAGTCACTCCAACATCTGTCTGTGGATCCAGAGTGTTTCTATGAGTCAGAGATTCAGCACTTAGCAGTTAAGTGTACTTGGAGGGTTTAACTTTTTAAGAGCCTCATATCCATAATATGGAGGTTCTAGTTATCTTTATCATACAGGATTTTCATAGTATACAACCCAAAACATCTAAAATAGCACTTGGACCTGATAACAATGTAATTAAGATCATTTTAAGTCAATGTAGGTTTCCAATACCTACAAACAGGTGCTTCATTAGTGCAATTAAGTTATAGCAACAGACATTGTGTTGACCTAGTTTACGTTCTCTAGTCCTTCAAACTTGGTGTCTATTTATTTATAAGAATTAATTCATTCATCATGTTAGTCATTTTTAAAATAATGTAAGTAATTCTGTGTTGATTGCAATGCTATTTGGAAGAGCTAAATTATGGAAACAACATTAACATCTATCTGCAAATGAAGGAGTAAATATAGTAAATATGCATATCAGAGTAGTATTCATTCATAAAAAGTAAGGAAATCTGTCATTTGCAACAGCATTGATAAACCCAGAGGATATTATGTCAAGTGAATCAGCCAAGCAACAGAAAGACTTTTCCCACATGTTCTTATCATGGACTCTAAAAATAACCAAACCCAAGAAGCAGAGAGTAAACTTACAGTGGTGATTACCTTATAGGAAGATGATAGCCGAAAGATATAAAGCTTCAGTTAGATGGCAAGATGAAGCTGTTGCTTCCATTATTAGGACCTGTTACTACTCATATTGTGAACATAGTTAAAAAATAGTGTGTCATACATTTCACAATCAATGAGCATGAATTTCAATGTTTTCACTTAAAAAAAGCAATTGAGTAAATACTTCCTAATTAGGTTAACTTATTTACTTCACATTATATTCAACCACAACTATATCACTTGATCCCTCACTTCATAATAGCAAACACTTAAAGGGAAAATAGCTTATTTAATTGTAAATTATACTAAACTTTTCTTGGTAGAGCAAGATTGAAGATCAATTAGTTTTAATATGTGCCAATAATATGGAAATTAATAATTTGTTTAAGCAGACTTCTTACCTATTTTCTTTTTCTTCAGGAAAATGAAAAATCAACTCTTTCAAAGCCTTGTGGCAAGTGAACAATTCCATCATAATTTAGGTCAATCCCAATCCCTGTAACCTAGAGCTGAAGCCAAGAGTAGAGTGTATGCCTGGTGTTCGTCCAGACACTCATCCTACATTTTTACTATGAAAACCAGAATTCTAGTCTTGACTTTGAGACCTGACAAATATTTACTAAGAAATTTACACATATCCCTTGAGTGCAAGATGCAAATGCAATGTAGGGTTCAAGCCCTTTGGGAACTCTAAAGAAAGGTTGTAAGGATAAGTAAAGGCTGAGTTCTAATAGAAGTGGCAAAGAGTAACTTAGGTCACTACCATGACACAGAAATCTGAACTTAATGGATACATCCCAGGAACAAAATCCTGTGTGATTTGAATCACAAATGTCTCATAGAAGCTTGGCAGGCAAGAAAAAGTTGACATAAGTAGAATAAGAAAGAAAAACACTGAAACGTACAGGGTGTGAAGGACTTCTATGAAGGCAGAATTGCCTGAGACTAACTTTTCGGTGGTGAAGTAGTGATATAGCCCCAGAGAAACACAGTCAGTCAGTAATCGTGTACAAAGAAGTGGACCTGGAGCTGGGATGAACCAATTACAACCCATGCTCTTGACCCAGTTTTAGAAATACTTGACTACTAATTTGAGATCACAAGATTATGCTTCAAGCTCAAGTCCTTTAGTCCATTTTAAATCTTCCATTCATTACATTATGTTTTTTTTTTTTTTCCTAGATGTAGCTCATCTTCTAAACAGTTCTTATATTTGATTTGTTTGTTCCCAGGAAGACAACTTTCTTTCAACTTTCTTCTGGCAAATCATTTGTCTGCTAATACCCCCAAGAGACCCTTTACCAAATGACCTTTGAATTCTACTCACTTAAGGATTAATACCATCCATTTATTGTCAGTTATTCTCAGTTTTCTTTATTCATCCTTCTGCTTTGCTTCACATTTCAAGAAATGTATTCAGTCTACTTGGAACTGTGGTTTCTAGGTAAATGAAGCTAATGGGAGACACCAGTCAAACAGAAGGTGGGGTTAAGAATGATTCGGGCATATCACTCCACATCTCTGTCTTCCTGTGGCACCTTTAGTATCAGCAGAAAACACTGTCAACATAGTTTCATAGCTCCTGTGTTCTCTGTGCTGCTCAAGGGTAAGCTGACCTAATTTCCCTCAGCCTTCTAGGGTTGCTGATCTCTGCATTGGATCACCAATTGGCTCCTCATCCTGGAGCATGTAGACTATCTAGATAAGGGGTAAGTACCTTTTGCTACAAAGCTTTGTAGTTTGTTCCTACTTCCAGGCTAGACTCTTACCAATACAGCATACTTTTAAATATTTATGGTTTGAGTGTGCCATATTGACTGTGTTTATTTATAAATCTTTTCATTTGAATAAATTAGACATGATATACCTACTTAGGATTTTTCATCACTTAATGAAAGAAATGTTGATTTTTTAAAATTCATTACTCAACTCATTTTCTAAATAGCACCGAGTAGTGTTCTCCACAAAATGCATGTGATTTAAGTAAAAATATTCTTGACCCCTTTATCTTTGCATTTACTCTATGAATGTGGTGAGTCACTTACATCACAATGATCAGCTTATGAAAATATTTCAGCAACATCAATAAACAAACTCAAAGGTGCTATGATACAAAGAAAACTTGCTACGTACTAACATTCATGACCATTACTCAAATGAGAGTAGGGCATTAAAGCACAATAATTGAAATCATTAAATTTGAGTGGCCAAGAATCATAATCATTTACAAAAAATGTTTGCTATTATTCTATTTCTAAAAATTTTCTGTTTTTCTATTTGTTTATTCATTAAAGATATTTGGAGTTTTAGTCACTATTTGGGATAAGCCATGATTGATTTGGGACTAGGGATATGACAAAGAATAGAAGAGACAACAATCTTTCCCTTCATGGGGATTATGTTTGTAAGTGCATGCAGATATTGTGTATTCTTTGATTTATCAAGAGGTGAAACAAATCTCTAAGAAAAAAAGATGAGTTCAATAAAAGTAAAAGCCTGGGATTTAAACCACCAATTTGTAGAGTGTAAACAATAACCATGTGGGAAATACAGCTCTTTAGTAATTAAACATAAATTTTAAAACTTGCTTCTTTTTTTAAATTTTATTTCATATGTATTGGTGTTTTGCTTGTATGCCTGTGCACCACACTCATGCTGTTTCTGAAGAGGTCAGAAGAGGGCATGAGATTCCCTGAGACTGCAGTTTAGAAGGTTGTGAGTCACCATGTGGGCACTAGAAATCAAAGGAAGGTCCTCTGGGAGAGAAACTGGTGTTTTATACCACTGAGACATCTTCTAAGCCGATTAATTTAAAATTTTAAATTAATATGAATTTCTTTGTATTTTGTAAAATTAAAGCTACACGTGTGCCCATGTGCACTTGTGCATGCACACACACACACACACACACACACACACACACACACAGGCACAGGCATGGGCGCCAGCATGGACACACTTGAAATTTAAGGAATTACTGAAACTGTACTTTTCATGTTAGGTTTTGGAGCCCATATTCTATGTGTTTTTGGTTTTGCAGTGTGCCCATGTATCTGTGTGTGTGTGTGTGAGAGAGAGAGGGGGGGGGGGGAAGAAAGAGAGAGAGGGAGGGAGGGAGGGAGAGAGGGAGGGAGGGAGGGAGGGAGAGAGGAAGAAAGAGAGGGAGGGAGGAAGGGAGAGAGAGGGAGGGAGGGAGGGAGAGAGAGAGGGAGGGAGAGGAAGAAAGAGAGGGAGGGAGGGAGGGAGGGAGAGAGAGAGAGAGAGAGAGAGAGAGAGAGAGAGAGAGAGAGATTAATTTATGAAATTCAGTGGACATCTTGCAGAAGTCTTTCTCCCCTTCTACTATGTGGTTCCAGGGATAGTTAGCAAGCACCTTATCTGCTGAACCATCTTGCTTCGTTCAGAGCCCTTACCCTTAGATTCTATTTGCCAAAGATTCCTTTCTACAAAAGGTTGAAAAATGTTCTTTGAAACATTAATTTTAATATCAAAATAAACAAAATGGTAAATTTAAGAAACATTCAGTAATAACATATGTATTAAGTAAATTATAACATTCATGGAACAAAATGCTAATTAGCTTTCAACCCATTTTTTATTGACAGAATATATTGTCATATTAAAATATACATTCAGGATAGGTTCTGTTATGAGGATAATGAGATTTTTAAAAATACTTTGTTTATTGTTTTTGCTAATTTTTTCCCATAAAAATATAACATTCTTTAACAGTCCTAAAAATATTGTTACATATTCATAAGAGATAGACCAAACTTGGCTTTTAAAATCAAGACTCTGCTGCCAAGGTTGAATAATAATACTACCTTACAGAGGAACCTGTCTTGTTAAGGCTTTCTGACTGGGTGTGTAACATTTTTAACATGAATCAATTTAACATAAATATTTTTATTTAAAGAGCCTCAAAGAGAAATACTTTTCTAAGTATACCTATATACTTTGCTTGCAAAAATTCTTAAAATAGCTTTTACCCATTAAAATCATGAGAGGATTACACAATCTAAATTAATGCCTGAACTGCAAAAAGCCATAACAAACTTAATATTATTGCTTTCCAAATGTAGACCAATTCTTAATAGAGTATTTTACAATAGGAAGTGCCTTAAGGGGTCAGTATAACAAAATTAAGATCAGTTTATATAGCCTACCAAAGGTCTGGTGGCAGCATAAAAATGTCCAGTGCAATTATTTGTGCTTTCATTAGCTCACACATCATTTTCTTTTCCAAGCTTGCTTCATAATAAAGTAGACTGACAGATCTCTACCTTCCAGAAGAAACTGTACTATTTTCTCTATGGTATAAAAGCTACCTACAGTTGTCATAGTCAAGCAATACTTAAGATTGTGTAAGCCAACTGATCCAGCTTTGTCTTTGGATGTTTAATCTGAATTAAAGTATTGAGGTAAACTAAAACAAACAAACAAACAAAAACATCATACTAAGAGAATATCCATGGAGCACAGTCTTTCTAGACTGTACATTCTGATCACCACTGTTCAACATTTATCTTCTGGATCATTTCTTCATAAATTTGAGAGTCTGGATTCTGGTTGACGGCATTACTCAAATACAGCATCTTCCATCTATTCTCCTTGATTCACAAGTGGTTTAAGTAGATGTTCATTTATCACATTTTGTGGTCTCTGTCCTCTAGTGCAACATCTGGCTCATCCAACTTGGACATCTAAGCTGTACATATCTTATGTGTATGTATGGCACTGTAACAGGAAGATTTAGTAACCATTTCTTTTAACAAGAAACTTTAGTATTGTTTTGCTTTTTTGGTTAGGTTGGGGAGGTTCTGAGGCAAGTAAAAAAGCAAACATGAATTTCACAACACATTAGAAGGACCTTATATCACTAAGCATAGTGCTAATCATTAAATATAAAAGTATTTGTGGACATGGATTTTATGTACTGAGTCAATTCATGTTGGTAGAAAAAAAAATTCAAGGCTGCCTAGTTGGCTAAAATCCATTTATAACACTGCTTAATATGAATTACAATTGCTTTTTAGCTGAGATAACATTTTCTCAAAGGAAGGTTGAAAGAAAGTTTGATTTATTTCTTATGATGGAGGAAAGGCCTGTGATATGGATACTCTGGCTCATCAACTCTCATGCATACAGACACTGGAGGAGTTGACTACTTTTGTACAAGTCTGAAGATCTGTTAAGGTTGCTGCTGCTTGGAGTTGATTTTCGCCTTAAATATGAAATATTCTTTCTGCCAACTTTCAAGTAAGGAGATCCCCTAGCATGGAAGACTGTAGTTTTATATACTTTGGTAAAATAAGCAATTGCTATTAAGAATGGTCATCTTTCTAATTGGAATCAGGGGCACCTCTGGGATGAGCTAGAAACCCAGTGCAATAGAAATTCTCAGGAACCTGTGATGGTGACCCTAGCGAAGCCTCCTAGCAATGGGAAATGTGGAGCCTGAAACAGCCATCTCTTATAACCAGGCAAGACTTCCAGTGGAAAGACTGAGACGCCCAACCCAGCCACATAACCTCTAACCTACAATTGATGGGACAAAGGTGGCACCGAAGTCAGGGGAATGGCCAAACAATGACTGGTCCAGCTTGAGATGCACACTATGAGAGGAAGCCCAACCCTGACACAACTTGAAGGGCCAGGATCCAGAGGCTGGATCAACAACCCAGAGACCTAGAGTAGAGCTAAACATGACTGGCAAAAAGAGAAAAACGTCAATGAAATGATTCCTAATGATTTTCTGCTATATTCACAGATCATTGCCTAGTCCAACAGTTATCAGAGAGACTTCACCCAGGAATTGATGCAGAGACCACAGCCAAACATTAGATGACATAGGAGAATCCTATGGAAGAGATGGAGGAAAGATTATGGGATCCAGGGGGGCCAAGGACACCACAAGAAAACCCACAGAATCAACTAACCTCGGCTCATAAGGGCCCCCAGAAACTGAACAGACAACCAGAGAACTTGCATGGGACTGACATAGGCCCTGTGAATGTAAGTTACATTTTCAAGGCTTGGTCTTCTCGTGAGACTCCTAACAGAGGGATCTCTGATTCTGTTATCTGCTTTTTGATAGGCTGGCACTTTTCTCAAGAGAAAGAAGAACAAATGGAAGGATGGGGCGTGGAGAGGGGAGGTTGGGGGAAGGGACTGGGAGGAGAGGAAGGAGTTAGAGGAAATTGTGATGAGGTTAGGTTGGGAAAATTTTTAATTAATTAATAGAAAATAAAATTGGACTAGGAAACCTTAAAAAAAAAAAAGATCATCTTCTAATATATGACCAAATGTCTTACTTCTATGATTCTATGTTGATGATAGTCAGCAAAGAGATAAAATCAACAAGGTACAAGTAACATGATTCAAGTAGCCCATGCATGGCTTCCCAAGGAAGAACTATACTGTACTTTAAGGCAAAATGTGACTATTAAAACTGACATTGGACAAGGTGCAGAGAGCAACCTACATAGACTAACTTCATTCACAAAAGGAAGAGATGGAGACAAATTGGCATAAGGAAAACAGTTTCAGATTACCAAGAAGCATTCTGAATTATGTTTGCTTTTCTGACTCTGCAAATGTAAAGTTTAACTAACACATGTCTTTTAGCATTGCATATTGCTATCTAACTATTTTTAAGTGAAATGTGTGAGTAGATGAAGCATGGTAAATGTTTGTCATGGTCTGGCAGTTCAATTCATTTAGTATTTTGAGAATTTTGGTTGTTTACACGAGAATAAAACCCAGGACCCATACATACTAGGTAAACATATTATCATCAAGTTATAAACCTAATGCTGTTTTAAGATATTCTGATATGTATATATAAAATTTAAGTGCATATATTATAAATATAAATAACATTTTATCCAATTTATTATTATTAAAGACTCCCTTAAGATTTAAATCTTCAATCACTGCACTACTATTCCACCATCATGGTGTACCCCACAAGGATTACTTAATTTTAGGCACGATTTTCTATTCTTGGAAGCTTTACTGCTCTCTTAGTGAGATCAAGAAATCCATATTGAAATGTTAGTGGTAAACCTCACTTACATAAATAATAGTGATCCTGCATAATGTATAACCTAGTTGTGCTCAAAATATAATTCACCAGGAAAAATATGTAAGTAGGAGGTAGGATAAAATGCTTGCATATTAGTACTCCCCAGAGATCACCATGCGCAGAATGTTGCATTGTATGACATCATGTTGTTATCGGACTTCCTTGTTCTCCACTTGAAAAATCAATGGATGTAGTAAACCATATTATTATCATACTCAAGTTTAAATAGCTTAAGTTTGAATAGTATACTTAAATTACTAGCCATGTGTAAGCAACTGCACAAACATCCTAGAGTGCTAGGGATGTTGTCAGTATCCAATTTGCACCCCCCCCCAACATGTCCAATGTTAGCTTATCATCTTTTGCTTTACATCTCTGCACTCCTACTTTAATGTTAAACTCAGTAATTATGTTCCTCTTTAGGTGACTTAGCAATGACTGGACACATTTTTAGTTGTCACAGAGACTGTGAAAATATCTAATGGGTAGAGATCGCTCTCCCTTCTAAATTTTCCAAAGAAATTTTGTTGATCCACAATATGAAGAATGCCTAGGATGAAAATCTTTGGTAGTTAGTTCCTCTGGGATCTTCTTCCTTTTGTGAGAAGGGACATACCCTGAAGAGTTTTAGAGGTCCATTCCACATGTTTGAAATTGAGATAACATTTTATAATAGAAAGTTTAGAATTTGTAGATCAGTGACACCCAAGTGGCGCAGGAGAGATCTTGCAGGAGACAGAAATGAATTAAGTAGACAAAGCATGCCACTGTGTTCTGTCAGTTTCCAGAAATATGCTGCCTGGCAATAATAGATGCTGCTGCCATGGGATCAGTTCATTTTCCAAAGGATACAGATCTCTACTTTTAGGGGAAATCCCTTAGATTTTGAATGTTTATAGTAGTAACAAAATAGAAAGGGAAAACAAAACACATTTAGAAGCCAAATTAGTCTTTTGTAATATTACAGTATGTTTTTTGAAGTTATATATTTTTGTAATTTTGTACACATGCACATTTAAATATGATTGTATCTAACCCCCTCGATCAAACTCTGTTATGTACCCTCAACCTCCCCTCCTCCAAACTACAGGTGTTTTTTTTGTTGTTGTTGTTGTTGTTGTTGTTGTTTTTTCTGGTTTTGTTATAGCAATATGTCCTGTTAGTGGTGACCTTATGTGCATGGGTGTGTGAACATCCCCTGGAGCATGAGAAAATTACCAGTGGCCACATCCTCAAATAAGAATGATTCTACTTCCACTAGCAACTATCTACTGCCAGTAACTCCCCAGAAATTAGTGTTTGGGCTACCACATTTTTAACTTGTGTTTGCAATTCTGACTAACATGACACCATGTTCATACATTTTCATGCCTGCCACTGATTTACTTGATACTAGCTGAACATCTAACTGTGGTTATACAGGGACTCATAGCTCTTGATTTTTCAAGCAGTAATGAACACACCTCTAGCTGTGTATTCTTCAATGAAAGTTGTACTGTTATATTGATGATTCATAGCCATGTATTTTGACTTGATTTATTGATTGCCCTGTTTGTCAGCATCCTTTCTTGTTGAAATGGGAAAGTGTACTTAGGCATCGCCTTTGTTCACATTCAGTGCCTTCAGAATTTAAAGTACTAAACGGAACAGCTTAGAGACTTCCTGTTCAACAGGGAAAACCTTCCATTCCTTTTGCTTGTTTTCCCGACTCTCTTTTTCCCACTTTTTATTTACTAGCACTAAGCCGGTTATTTGAGGACTTGGAGATTAAACATGTGAAACATGCCTGAAATAATATAAAAACCAGTTTAAAGTACGAGGACGTTTCTCAGAACATCAGGGAGTCTGGCATAGGCAGTCATCCTGACCTGGGTGTTAGGTACCATTTAGAAACTCACATCTAAGAACTCATATAATTCTTGCAACAATTCTTGAAGATCACATTCATTTAGTAGATGAGAAAGCTAAGTTAAAAATCAGAGAATGGACTTGACAAGTATCACATTTCTTTGAACTTTTGGAACTAAAATTTAAAGCATGGATATTTTTGGCAAAGCCCTTTCATTTTTATCATGCTCTAAAGTATAAGAGAATAAATGTGTTGAGATTTAGTTCAGCTGGGAGGACAGATATGGGAGGAAATATTGATCTGTTGTTGTTGTTGCTGATTACTCTTTTGGAATCTTTTCAGAATATGACTCTTACTCCTTCTCCAGGTTCTAACATATACACACTCACACACATACACACACAAATGCACACATGCACACAAACACATACATTCACACACACACACATGCACATATACACACAAACATACACACATACACACCCACTTGAAGCAGGCTTACTTGGATTGCTAGCCTCTAAATCATGACACAGAGACTTATTATAAGTTATGAATGATCTGCCTTAGCTTAGCCTTGTTTCTTAACTTAAATGATCCCATTTCTATTCATCTACGTGCTGCCCTGCGGAAGCTCATTTACCTCATCTATGTACTGTACATCTCACTTTCATGCTTCCTCTCTGTCTGCCTGTCTGGCTTCCCTTTTCTTTCTTTCTGCCAGCCCTGCTCATCCCTCCTGTGCCTCAGCTTTTTGTTAGACCAATCAGATGCCTTAGACAAGCAAGGTCAAACAGCAACACAACTTTACACAGTTATTCATTCTACAACACAAACAAATGCAATATATCTTAATAAGGTTAGACAAATATTCTATTCCACAACATATATTCCCACTCATAGACACACACTCACACACACAGTCACAAACACACACATGTGCTGTGGGATGTTCTGTATGTCAAATGTGTTGCTCTGATTGGTTAAAATAAATAAAGTACTGATTGGCCAGTAGCCAGGCAGGAAGGATAAGGCAGGAGGGACAAGGAACAGGAGAAGGCTGGGAACAGGAAGGCTGTGGGGGATAGACTGCCAGCCGTGGCCATGACAAGATGTAAGGTACTGGTAAGCCACGAGCCATGTGGCAAAATATAGATTAATAGAAATGGGCTAAATATAAGACTAAAACCTAGACAATGGTAGGCCTGAGCTAATGGCCAAGCAGTTTAAATAATGTAAGTGTCCATATGATTATTTTATACATGGGTTATGGGACTTCAGGGGCTTGGTTGCACCTGGAGAGAAGCTCTCCAACTACAAATGGCGCCCAATGTGGGGCACGAACCCATGACCCTGAGATTAAGAGTCTCATGCTCTACCGACAAACTACGCCCAAATTCCCAGCTGGCTTTGGAGATGGAATTGGCTTACTCCTTCTCTAAACCCAGACATATTGTTAAAATAAAAGGTTAAGACATTCTTGTGTCCCAAATCAGAAGAGCCCTCTAGTATGGGACAGAGAAAAACCAGTATTTTTATTTAAAACAAGTTGATTATAAATGTGATATCTTTCTAAAGAAGAAAAGGGGATATGATATAGATACAATAATATGAAAGGGTAGATTAAGGAACTTCTAAAGAACAACAACTTATTTAAAATATTTTACATTGCTATAGATTTTAGTCTATTGATAAAAACTTAAAGTTAATTTTGTTATACTGTGTATATTTCTACTCTTGTTTAAGGTATTATGTTTGTATCGCTCAGTTAAAATTTTAATGGATAATTAAAAATAGATTAATAATTAGTCATCTATGATAATCATAAACATAGCCATGTTAGTTAAGTCTTCTAGGTATACACAGAGATATTTCAGATAGATAGGTAACCTTCAAATACTTCAAAGACCTACAGAATATGGCATTTAAAATATTTTTAAAATTTAGACTTTCTGGACATTGAGACATGTCTGCTCCTGGCAACACCAATTTACTTCAGAGAGGAGGATGGGCATTAAAGGCACTTCATATCTTATCTTCACCTTGGCAAAAATAGCCATTGGGCAAGAAACTGTCCTTGCCTGTACTGCCTGATCGACTGGACATGCAGGACCCATAGAGAGGTGACCACTAAATTTTGCTTGACAAAATGGTCCTTCAGGTTCCTGCTTTACAGAAGAAACTGCCAGACATTCTACAGGACACTGAGAGAAGTGACCAAGAGACTCTAGCCCTGTGGGCTAAAGACAAATGCCCCAACTTTACAAAGGAACATTAGGTGACTGTCCAGGCTGCCAGCTGTCTCTGTCTACCCTGCAAGACTCCTGAAAGTTGCTTGCATCCTTCTCCTGGTTCTCAGGTAATATTATATCCTTCTGAGGTCTTTGATGTGGTTAAAGACTAGATAGTTATAATTTCCTCAGTTATGATAAAAGGTAAGTTAGATATAAAACCTTAGACTCACAAATATAAGATAGATAGGATATCTTCGTTAATATTGTAATTGTAATTCTTGCTTGATAATTGTTTTATTTTCTGAAATTTTACTATATAAAAGTTAAAACCTTGCTTTAAAAAAAAAAGAAAAGGGGAAGTGCTGTGGGATGTTCTGTATGTCAAATGTGTTGCTCTGATTGGTTAAAATAAATAAAGTACTGATTGGCCAGTAGCCAGGCAGGAAGGATAAGGCAGGAGGGACAAGGAAGAGGAGAAGCCTGGGAACAGGAAGGCTGGAGGGGATAGACTGCCAGCCATGGCCATGACAAGATGTAAGGTACTGATAAGCCACGAGCCATGTGGCAAAGTATAGATTAATAGAAATGGGCTAAATATAAGAGTAAGACCTAGACAATGGTAGGCCTGAGCTAATGGCCAAGCAGTTTAAATAATGTAAGTGTCCGTATGATTATTTTATACATGGGTTATGGGACCACGGGGGCTTGGTGGCACCTGGAGAGAAGTTCTCCAACTACACACATGCTCACACACTATGTCATTCATATGAAGTCGGCCATTAAATTTTCATGCTATCTAACACAGCTCCTGCCTGGGGTTTGTAGTTAGAGGATTGCTAGAGCACTCTTCTCCATCAGGATATGCTAACATCAGCACTCCATCCTCACCCTGTGATGGGAAGAATTAGGTTAAGTAGTTTTGTCTTCCTCACTCTCTTCTGAGCAATTAACCCAATTTATGCACAATTTTAGCTTTTAAGTTCAATATAATTATCAGTGGCAATTGTTATTTAGCTCCAATCCAGATTGCCAAATCTTTTTCACATTTGCAAAAGTTAGCAATTAAGCTCTCTACTTGAAATTTCATTTTTCAGAAAATAAAAAATGTAAATTTGAAAAGACTTTAGCAATAAGGTTTTAGGGTGAGTTATTTTTTTACCTAATTTAGAAAACTCCACTTAACTACAGAAGTCTTTCTATTAATACAGTAGAAACAAGAATTATTTGTGAAACAGAATTTATTTTCAGGCAATAAAGGGAAGGATTTATTTATTTATTTATTTATTTATTTATTTATTTATTTATTAAAGAAAAGAGGTCTCTTTCCTTTTTCTTTTTTTACAGTAAAATGGACTCATTGCATTAGTCATCTGCAGTGTGAAGAAACTAATAATTGTTTTTATGCTATTCAAGCCACTTAATTTAGTAAACCTATAATTGAAAAGTAAATTTTGCAATAAAACAGTATAACTCAGTCTATGTTGCTATGGGAAAGTGAAGTGCTTCCTCCTACTTTAGTTTATTAATTTTCAAATAATGCTCAAGGGCTTGTTATGATAGTTCTTTACAAGGTAGTAAATCCAGAGTTATCCAGACTGTCTGGGTTGAAATCTAATTACCATTGGAAACTGAAGCATTTAAGCTAGTTATTTCTGCAAATCAAACACCCCAAAATACCATTTTCACGTTAAATCTGGTACCAAACCACACAGAAATAACCCCACAGTGAAAGCCCTAATCTGAATAACCCTCTTTGCTCTCTCTTTTAAACAAGACAGTCATATCTTTACAATATGGTATCAGAAAAGGAAGCAGGGAGACAGGTAATCAAAGGAGCAGTCTGAAAGTACAAAAGAAATGTAAGGTAGATCTATACTAATAATTAAACATTTATTTGGCAAGAAAAATAATAGATTCACAAATAACTGCAAGAAATAGCCAATACTTTTCAAGTTAGAACGAATATCCAAAACTGAATGGGCCAGGTCCCCTTCTTGCTTCCTGCCTTTTCTATTCTTCCTTTTGCTCTCCATTTTACATCATATTTTGCAGAGGGAGCCACATTTTAAAATTAATTTTAACATTAAAAAATTACAATAACAAGAAAGAAATGTTTTACTGTTCAAGAGATGAAGAAAGCATAAGAACACAAGAAATTTCACATTTATTTCACCTTTTTCATGGTCAGATCATGGTTGACTGTCATATTATTCCTAGACAGGTACCTTACAGCAACAAATAGAATAATTACAAGCCACATAATGAAAACATGTTTTTCTAAATATGACAAATACAAAATTTCTAAATACATAATGAAAGTATACTAAGCCATTTGTGTGTGAGTTGATTAGCTAAGGTAGATATCAGGACATTTCCCATGCATCTAGTAGAGGTGAGCATGATTTTGAAAATGTTTGTCTTTGTGGGTGTGTCAGGATGTAGGAAGATCAAGGAGAAAAAAAATTGATTTTTTTCAGAAAACTAAAGCTACAGTTTAATAACTGTAAAATCTAGCCAGACTGCCCAGTAACATGAAAAGAAAGTGATGATTGATGTAAACACTTCCATAGCAAATACAATTTCCCATGCATTTGTCTTCCTGTTTGTAGACAGTGGGATTCAGCCATGAACAGCAGTGCTGTGAAATAAATATTCTTTAAAAGTATGCAATGGATTGTGGTTTGTCAATTGGTATACTCTTGAGAAATTAAAGGCATGCATGAGGTTGGTGGTTTTGTTTTTTTTCTTTTTTTCTTTCTTTTTTTGTTTTGGAAATTGTAATTTATTTTAACATTTCTCCCTTCTCTTTCCTCCCACTAAAGCCTCCCATATGTCCCTCCCCACAATCCTTCAAATTCATGGCCTCTTTTTTCAATAATTGTCATTGAAAAATTTAGGATATATATATATATATATATATATATATATATATATATATATATATATATATATATCCTAAAAATAACCTGTTGAATTCATATGATGTTACTTGTATGTGTGGTTTCAGAGCTGAACATTTATCACTGGACAACCAATTAGTATGCTTTACCTTGTGGAGGACCACTTCTGCAGCTCCCAGCTTTACTCAGTTGCCCATAGTTCTTTGTGTAGGCCTGAGGCCTCAAGAACTTTTCCCTGTCCAGTCTGGCATGTTGGTTGGTATCTTGCTTGTTCATTTGCTCTTATCCCCACAGATAAGTGTAGTCCTTGCCCCTCATCAGACAGACTTCTCTTTACAACAGAGACAATTATATAAAACCACAATCAATCAAAATGAAGATCTGAGAAGCCCAGCACATTGGATATGTGTACAAAATACCCCTGCACCTAAAGCTTAGGGAACATTGCGAAAAGGTGTGTGTTGGGGAATTCTGGGAGCCAGAGGAAGAGGAACTTTGCCAGGAGACCACGCCTCCCGGTCACGTAAGTTAACAGGAGTAACTGTAAGTCTCACTCTTTAACTCTTACCAACCACACACACGCAAGGGCATGCCTGGGTGTTGCCTATCTGTACAGATTTTCACATTCAGTATTCTCTATTTTCCTAACTCCATTTGTGCTGAGCCATACTTTTTGTTAACGAAGTTCTTCAATTGTCAAGATACAATTTCTCTTGTGGCCTTATAATTTGTTGTTGTTTTTTTTTTTTTAACCTTTGTTTTTCTTTCATGTTTTAAACACTTTTATTAATTTTTCAATTCCTTTAAATGGTAGTTGTTGGAGTGCAGGACATAAAACGGTAAATTAGAGAGTATGACTGGCTGGATATGACAAAAATGGAAGACCATGACAGTACATAGGATAACTTTTTATCATAACGTAGTCATTGAACATGTGTAGACTGGCTGGTTTCAATGTAAATCTTTCATTTCCTAACTCATCACATCTGTTTTAATACTCGGAAAAGTGGTTTAGTACTTAGGGCATGAGAAATGTGCATATGTCCTTTCTTCCAGTCTATAACAATACCAGATAACTAAAGTATGAGTAGTAATAACATTAATAATTATTGAACCACTACAACATCACTATTTAAAAACACATGCATTCTTCCATCCTATCTTTATCCTATTTTATTCTTAACTGTGTGACCATTTTTTTCTTTAAATTTTTTTATTCATTTTACATACCACTCACAGATCCCCCTCTCATGCCCTCTCCTGCTCGCCACCCCAGCATCCCCACCCCTGAACTACCTTGCATCCCCTCCTCCAAAATGGTAAGGCCTCCCATAGGGAGTCAGCAAAGCTTGGTATACTCAGTTGAGGCAGGTCCAAGCCTTCCACCCCAGACTGTATCAAGGGTGAGCAAGGCATCAGACCATAGGTAATGGGCTCCATTTACATTCAGTATGTTTTGATATTTACAGACTTTGTAGTTTATTTTTCATTTGGGTTTGACTCTGGAGGATGCCATTAAAGGAAATAGTGCCCTAACCAGCACAGAAACTATCCTTTCCATTTACTTCCTACTTCATGCAATGGGTTGAGAAAAAGACAAGGAAGAAAAAGAGAAAGTGGGGGAAGATAAGAATCTTTTATATTGAAAATATAAGTGTTTTATCATTAAGTATTGATTTGAGTGACTTAAAGGTTTTTCTCCTTTATCAATAATTTCTCTCAATTTTAGCTAATTTTAATTACTTCCCACACAAAGTTTCTCATCATGATACCAGTTTTCAAGTCACTTCTGTAGTCACAGAAATGACCTTAATAATCAGTGTCTCTCTTGTGAATATTTCTAAATAAAGCAGTTGAAATTTTCCAGTCCAATTTATATAAAAGGGAACAGATCTAGGCCAAATAGTACTCTTTTGTGTTTACCCTGAGATGAAATATGGAATCCAGTGCAACATTCAAGAGCAATTCTTACCCTGTAGATTATGAAATGCCATTCACAATGCATTGGAAACTTGTAACACACTCTGGCTGGTTATTAGGTTGCAGAATGAGGACATATCATGTGAGAAGAATATTTTGTAAAGTAAGTGAATATGTGTTACATGTACTTACACAGTTTTCCTTTGACACCATCATATTCAAAGATTGGATAACACGGAATTTAATTCTTCATGAGGACATGAAGTAATTATTATATAGACAGCTAAAATGAAAGGCAGTTCAAAGCCTGTATGAGTGTCTAGTTAAGGGTAAATTTTATCCATTCTAATTTTTTACAAAAATATGCATACATGTTGTGAAATATATCATGTCAGTATTTGTTTCTTTGTTATTTAATAAATATAGTCAGTTGGTCATGGGAATTAAAATTTGTCTACTCAATCCACTTCTTCTTGGGTTGTATATGCTTGTGACTGCTGCTATTTCTAAATGAAAACATTGTTTCCTTAGTGATGTTAGGTAAAGAAAGGAAGCTTCAAGTTTATTTTGAGATTATAATATAATTGCTTGATTTCCTCCTTCCCTTTCCTTCATTCATATCCTCCCATATAATCTGCATTGCTTTGTTTTGAATTTGTGGACTCTTTTTTTTCCATTGATTGTTATGTACAAATGTTTAAGCAATATTATGCTATCACAAGTTATTTAAAACATACCTAATATTCTTTTCCTTACAAAACATATTGCTTCATATTGCAGTTTAATATTTACAAAAATGTGAATCACCGTGCACAGAAGTTTTCAAAATTCTAAATAATCCAATATAAAAATAATCCCCTTTAAGTTCTCAAGCCAGAAATTGCCCTTTTAAAGATAGTTAATTTTTAAAGGTGCCCTGTCTTTTCATTGTAAACTTTTAAATGAAGTGACTGATCATCTCCTTAAGAGACAAACACTCGGACAATGGAGCCCTGCTAAGAAGCAGATTCCCTAGAGCCAGACTGTTTGAGCACTTTCTCTGATCTTTTGTAGAAATACTATAATGGAAGAGCAAGCTCCTTAATTCCTGTTGCTCATATTTCCTCGTTTGTAGAGTGAGGATGATGTTAATGTATGCACCAAAGTATTGCAAAGCCCTACATTTGTTATTAATAATAGAGTTCTTGTTGCATAAGAATAAATGGTGAAAATAGGAATTGTTTGACAGCATGCAAGAAGCTTGTATCAAACATCACACAATGTAAATGAGTTTTTTGTTTATTTAAAATTGATGAAAAATTTCTGAAACCCTATAAAAGGGGGAATAAAGGGTGAAGTAAAAGAACAGGTTGCAATTTAAATGACCTTCAGTTCCTTAAAGTCACCACTGGAAATTTCTTTGAAGAATTTCATGACTACTTTCAAGAGACATATTCAACTTATATACTATTGGTTTCCTGTGTTGTAACAAATGCTGAAATTTGCCCTGAAGTATACTGAAATATATTTTATTATTGGTATATTACTGACAATTATTTTTAAAAAATACTTTTAAAAAATCCTTTTGGTTAGTGGCTTCACAGTATCCTGTGGAAGAACTCTCCTCCACAGAGTAAGCACTTCTGGATGGCAAGATGGCCCTATCAAGTATGGACCTCCAATAAGAGCCTATAGATGTATATCATGTTCAGAGTTAGAAACTGTAACCAAATGGCCAGATCCATGTAGAGTACAATCCTCACGCTCCTTTCAGGTCACAGCTGACGCCCACTCACAGCATCACATTCCCTGTGCTTGCCCTTGTCTTCCGGTCCAGCCAGGACTGTTGAGCTGCTTTGGTGTGATACTAGAAGCTTCAGCCTTCTTGTCTGTACTCAAGCCTCACTTTCCTCCTAGATCCATGCCCTAATAAACTTCCAGACCTAAATGCTTCCCAGGCAATCAACAGGAAATAACTCTCAAAGATAGGCATTAATCACCCTACAGACAATGGTGATGAGTCGTTCGGGCCTAATTTCTAAGCTTGTACCTGTAGATGTTCCCAACATTCCAATAAGTTCCATTTCATATAGAGAGGTGTCATCTCCCATGTGGGTATTGACATTCAGGTCTCCAAACTTCAGGTTATTTGTATAACCACCGAGGAAATCTGCCTCACTTAACATTCATACCTGGCATATAGTAGGAAACTGAAAGATATATGAAATTTTTTACAACCGAAACATGTTGTTTAGACAAAATGAACAATAACTCTCAGATTGTTTAAGCAGTTCATTTAGAGCAGCCTTGGTCTGATATAGTTTCCTTAGGTCTTCTTTATTCCCACAAGCTTCCCCTAAAATAGTGACCCAATCAGTTTATACATGCTGAATGCGGTCACTCATTGATTTAGTCAACTATTCAATAAATGTTTGCAAAGCATCTTTTGTATGTAGGTACAGTGCCATCCCCAAGGGAAGACACTTCCAAGAAAAAGCCCTAGTTCTATGTTCTCCAACTTAAAATCTGTATCCTCTAAAAAAATACCATTTAAGCAAATATGATGCTGTGTGGTAAATGACAGAGTAAGCTCAGAGAACACACAAACAGTAGACACATACAATAAGGCAAGCTTTCTGTACAGCGGGAGAATTTCTTTAGGGCTGAAAAAGACAAAGAAGAGGAGGAGGACAAGGAGAAAGGGAAGGAAAAGGAGGAGCAGGAAGGAAAAAGCAGAAGGAAAATATGAAAGTTCAAGAAAATGGAAACTATATATTTTACAAATATAATTATGGCTGATAGGTTTGAAAAGGGGAATAATAAATGATTATAGTGTGCAGTTAGATCATGCAGGATCTTGAAAATCTTATAAAGCTTGGGCTTGATTCTGATAATAACAGGGTCATCAAAGGTCTGTGCGCAGGGAGACATGATCAAGCTGTGGTTTTATAAAACTCACTCTGATATCAATCTTGAGTGTGTAGTAGAAGATACACATCATGATACAAAAAGAAAAAAAAATGATGGTCTTTTCTAAGGGTATGGTGAGACTTTAGGAAATATCAAGAACTAGAAGAAATTAGAAGCAGAATTTTACCTTGAAAGTTGGACTGGATGTTTGTCTATAGAAGATAAGAGAATAGGGGGATTGAAGGGAAATCCTGGACATCTTCATTCAGCTTCTGGATATCTGCTAAGAATGGTAGTATGGGGGAAAAACAGACTTCAGTCTTGGGGAGGAGGAGTGGATAAACAGATTAGTGTAGTCTAAGGAAAGCTGACTTTAAGGTAGTGTTGTGATAGTTGTGATACCTAAATAGAGAGAAATGCAGATAAACTGGTAGAGCCATTTGGGGGAAAGAAGTAAGCTGTATAAACAGATGTGGGTAGTATTGGCATATAAAGGTCAATTATGCAAGGGATACAAGGTACTGAATGGAAGATATGAGAGTAAGAGTAAACATTAGAGGGAAGCAATCTGATTTGGTTGCAAAAGAAAGAAATGCTGGAGAATGTGAAAGAAATCAGAAAGTAAATAAAGGCAGATCAAAGGCATGCCACATGCTAAACAGAGTTAAAAGATATTAATGTATATTAATATACATTAATTATATATTAATCTTCTTGAGGGAAGACTAGGTGTGGTGGTGCAAGCCTTTAAATCCAACACTCAGGAGGCAGAGGCAGGCAGATCTCAGTGAGTTCAAGGCCAGACTAATCAACAAAGTAAGTTCCAGGACTACCAGGGCTACACAGAAAAACTGTCTCAAAAACCAAAATAAAACAACAAAGCAAAACAAATACAACAACAAAAGGAAAACAGAGTACAATTTTATTCTCACACAGCATATTCATATTCATTTTTCCCACAGACTAAATACACTTTTAATCATACCCACACTCCCTATAGACACCCACACACATTCACAGACACCACACATAGCTCCATAAACCTATAGTCATTTATATATATATATATATATATATATATATATATATATATATATATATATATATATATATATATACACATATATATATATGTGTATATATATATATGTATATATATACCATATATGGAAATTCATTAAGTTCACCCTTAGGTACTTGCCTGCATAGTAATTATTTGTGTAGAAAAGTCTACTGATTTAAAATGAGAACGCTTCAGTTTATGAATTAAACAAGAATATGGCTCTATTTTCCATCTGTTAAATGGACCTATTAATACTAGCGTAGAGAAGTTTTGAGATTTAATTGCTACTTGTGAAGTGATTTGGGAGCCGAAGATGAAAGGTGCTATGTAATGTTATTACTGTTGTTAGGACTGATGGTGGTGACCTACCTTAGCATGGGTATTGCAACAGTTGAAACCACAGTGTAATCCAGGATGATAAAACATAAGATATTATTAGATGACTTAGAAGGAGTAATACTATGACTGAAATTTCTTTCTAGACATTATTATTGTATCTTTTAGATACCTGTTCAGTTTTAGACCTTATTTCTCACACAGGTTCCTTGTTCTCTTTTTGATTTACCTTAACATCCTAGAACACTGTGGCTTAAAGGGACCATTGGAATCTTTTCACACAATTTTAAATTTAACGGATGCTGAAACTGAATTTCAAGCTTCTGTTTATTTTATCCCAAAAATTACCTGGTTAGAATTCAAAATCAACTGGTAAGTCTGAGTTTTTTTTTGCAGTAGAGAATATTTTACAAAGAAAAAAAATAACCTGAAATTAGAATATCATACAGGATAAGGAATTTAAGAATATATTATTTGTGACATTAAGATAAATACATTAACAATGTAATTAAGGAGATCAAAATAACATTTCATTTTAATTAATAAAATATATTATTTAATGTAATATTGATAACAGAATACCCACTGCTGACAAGAAATACACAGTCCAGATACAAGGAAGGTTGAAAATAATTAAAATTCATGAATTATAATTGAGTTCTTTGATTTAATTTATTGTTAGTTTTTGTAAAAGAAAAAAAATGTTGCTGGCTCATGATTTTAGAAGATTTGATTTTCTTTTAATCAAATATGCTATAAATACAATCTCTATTCCAGGACTTCTAAGTTTCATGGATAGAGGAGCGAAAATGAGTTAAGATTTATTTTCATTTGGTTTGTGGTGATAGATTGAAAACATCTTGTTAAAATTATTTCTAATTTTGATCAGCGGTATGAAAGAAACAGACAAGCAGAGTTACTGAGTTGCTGTTTAGGTAGAGTGGGTCCGAGGAGAATGAAGAAGTCATCTAGTACTTGACAGACTGAACAGAAGGAGCTAAACGCAGAACATGGAGAGTCTCAGGCACAGAAGTAAAACGCGAAGAATAAATTTGCTTCAAAAGAAGTAGAAAGACATGCAAGTGCGTAAGGCATGCATGAGTGAGAGAGGAGAGTGAGGGTGAGGTTATCAGGACACAGGCTCTGTTGTGCTGTGCAAATGGGATTTAGAAGTTTGGACCTTAGTAGTAGTAGAGGGACCAAAGAAAAGTCCTCATTAGGACAGTAAGAGGTCCACTGTGCAATTTCACAAGAGTGCTCTGACTCAGTGTGAAACTGTCTGTGGACAGACATTGAAGAAATGAGTGAGTTGCTCAGAAGCACTACCCTGTGTTAAGTGGCTGGAAAGTCACTTCACAGAGGAATGGGAAAAACTCAAAGAGAAGTGAACAGTCTTGTTCAAAGTGATTGTGATATGAGAGAAGAAGAGAAGGATGAATTTGGAGGCTGAGGTTGAATAACTCGGTTTGTAGTCGTGCTACCTGCAGTGTCCAGCTTTGATAGGAGGGTTTGTGTCGAGTCTTATGATAACTTCGTATGCAGGTGTTTGGTTGATAGCCCAGGGAGACCTGCTCTTTTCTGAAGGGAAATGGAGGGGAGTGAGTCTGAGGGAGAGGGAGAGGGAGGGCTGCGGAGTGGAGCGGCACGGGTGGGAGAGGGAAACTGAAGTTGGGGTGTCTTGTAAGAGAGAAGAGTAACTAAAAAAAAAGAATGATAAAGACAAGAAGAAAGGTAAATTTTAATGAAGAAAGTGAAAAAGAACTTTAGGTTTTCTTGCACATCCATGTGAAGATGTAGCATGAATCTTAACATGTCTTATTAATGAAATCAAACCTGAGGCCAGGTATTGGAGTGAATGCTGGAAGATCAGAGAGACCGAACAAGCCACAGCTACCTCACCTCGCCAGTTCCTCAGCTGATTCTGTTTCCTCAGACTGGAAGCCTCTGAGTCCTCATCCAGAATGAATCGAAGCTGAACTGCTGATCCAAAGCCTAGAAGCTTAACCAGCCAAATGCTTCTAGTTTCTGGTCTTCACGCTTTATATAATCTTTCTCTTTCTGCCCCCACTCCCTAGGATTAAAGGCATGTGTCACCATGCCTAGCTGTTTCCAATGTGGCCTTGAACCCATAGAGATCTGCCTGGTTCTGCCTCCCGAGTGCTGGGATTAAAGGCGTGTGCTACCACTGCCTATCCTCATGTTTAATATTGTGGCTGTCCTGTTCTCTGACCCCAGATAAGTTTATTTTGGGGAACACACAATATTTCAGGGAACACAATACCACCACATGAAGACATCAAGAAAGCTCCATAACAGGAGCAGTGCAGAAAGGATGATTGAATACACACATTCATATGTTTACATTCATGTTCAGGAAGATACAATGATAGGACTTAGGGATTGCATTTCAAGAGTCTTAATACATGTGTAAACCACAGAAACAGACCCCTGGGAAATGAGGGTACAAAAGAGTAAGCAGGCAGGTGGAAGGGGAAAAAAAGTTGGTGTGGTGATTTGGAAACCCTGTGACAAGAATGAAATGCCACTGTCAGTCCTTGTGCTTCTAAGGGGTCCTTGTGTAAAGCAGAGAAATGCCCCCCTACCCAGCAGGCGAAGATTGTTGGTGATCTTAGCAGGACTCATTTGGGGTGGTAAGAATAATCTTAGGCTGAGGCAGAATGAAGCACTCCAAAGGGATGAGAAATACTAGCCAGAGATTTCAAGAATTGTTTCCAGTACAAAAGAACAACAACAACCAAAAAAAAAAAAAATCGGATTCAGGTGAAAAAGATATTGAAGTAAAAGTAATGTGTGTCAATATCTGGTTTAAACAATGCAAAACCAAGAGGCAGCCGAACTAGTTAGTCCTGAAGTTTTGTCTTTTGCTTCTCTGTGACAGTGCCAACATCAGGAAGGTAATATATTATATTATATGAGGTATGTGGAAGTCTTTAGATGACTGCATTTTATTTAGCAGCCAGTGATATTTACCTGAGAACACAAGACCCTGGAAAAAGTGGATGAATTTAGTAAGAAGATTTTAGATCTTCAAAAATAAGTGCCTCCAAATGTATCCAGCAAAAAGCAATTTAGCATAAAGTAGATTTATACAAACCATTGTACTGGAGAAATGGGATATTAGGGAGAAGCCAGGAACCATCCAGACTCTTGATTTAAAAATCACAGCAACAATGGTGTGGATGGATGGGTCCCTTCCAGACTTGAGGCTACTGACCAGTCAGAAGAATAGTCACTGCCAGGAATCAGGGATGACATCTTCAAGATGGAAGTACCTACCCTTGTGGGTAGAAAGACTGATGCAATTTAATGAACAACAACGGGGATAAGCCGATGGTCAGACTGGCACCAAGCTGAGTAAGAAGCCACATCCCATGCTGTTCAACAGCAGACATTAAACAGGAAGGCATGGAATGTAACTCGTCACACCTCATGCATTCTGTCAATGGATTTCCACAAAAATGTCCTGACGAAGAAGACAGCTCACATAGACAAACTTTTCCAATCTACCATGAGAACATACTTTTAGATGAACCTTGTTAATGTTCAGAATGTTCACAAGAGAATCTGGTAGAAGTCACAGGTCTCTAGAATGCAGTCAAGAAATTAACTTAAGAGACCCCGAGTTCAATCTGTAGCACCAAGAAGAAAGAAAAAGAAAGAGAGGAAGGGAGAAAGGGAAAAGGGAAGAAACAAATAAAAACAGAAAAAAATATTGGCAATAACAATAATAAAACACAGTTGTGTAGGAGATAAAATGCCCATTAAGAAAAAAAAGTTATTAAGTCAATCATAGCGCTCAATAAGATACATTAAAGTTACTGAAAAGTAGTGATGTTTTATATATACAGACTTCATTCATCCTATATTACTAAGCTCTATTTTAAAAGGTACATATACGATGTGTTGTTAAAGACAAAAAACCTAGAATTCACTGTAGGACTTCACATAGTTATAAAAAATCAGGATGTGAGTATGGGTATATCAGTCTTGCCTCCCATGAGTTATCTCATTTAGTCACTCAGACAAATTCATCTCATTTAGTCACCCAGACAAATTTGTCATTATCTTCACTTTACAGATGTGCTAGCTGAGGTGTGTAGCTCTTATCACCTGCAAATATTAAATTATGTGTTAAGTCAAATGAGCTATAAATATTTTTCAAATACGAGTATTTTAGCACTTCAGATGTGTCCTTCTGGCATATACCCTATTTCACCAAAGGAGATATTTTACATTATTATCTTAGAAAAGCTTTCTAAAGAACCCAATTATTCTCTGCCCACCCTTTCTTGTTCCTCTTAACCTGCTACAACTTAATCCTTGCCCTGAGTGATTACTCAATAATTATTTTGTGGGTGGCTGAGAGGATTGCCCAAGGCTCCTCTGCCTGCATGTCTGGCCCTGCTGCTAACCTGGGGTGCAGGGTGAGAGAAGGGATGAGAGCTGGATCTGCTTGGGATGACTCAGGAGGTTAGTTAGTTGAAGGGGACAGACGTGTGAAGAGACAGTATTTAAGGGTACTTGTTGGGAAGATGTAACTTGAATCAGTAAGAATCATGTAAAATATGCTAGATCTTTTGTGGTAGATCACAGTAGATAAAAAATGTCCCAGCTTCGAAGGGATTTCCATAGGCAGAAATATCATGGATAATAAAATAAACCATAGTAATAGATGATTCACATGCTTTAAATAAAACTGAGCTTACCTGATCAGCTTAGGGGATCCGTGAATAAACAGAACAAGAAATAAAGTCCTTCTACGTTCAAGGTCTAGTAGATTTCTAGAATAGTCAAGATGCAACTGAACTTCATAGTGTCCCTCAATTAGACTCTAACTAAACATTAGCAGGTCTCAGACTCTATAATTAGCATTAATAAAACATTAACATAACTAGTTCTGAATTGGTGTACAGCATTTAAATATCTGTGACACTGTCTATACCATTCTGGTAGTATAAATTTTTGTCTGAGACATAATTATCTGCCTCCCCCAAGTTCTATCTCATAGTTAATTACAAGCGCCTGTGAAGTTTTGGTTCATGTAAATAACAGAGAGCAATGTGGTGTTTGCAGTGGGGATTTTATTCACAATGAATATCCACAACATGAAAAGCTATTCCATAACAAGAGAAAGTAGGGAGCAAAGAACTTACCCCAGTGACAAAATTAACCAGTAACCAAAACACCAACACACACACACACACACACACACACACACACACACACACACACATACACACACACGTTCATCTCAGGTGCCCAAGGTGCATTGTGTTTCTTTCTGTGTAAGTCTGTGTTGAAAAATTTCAATACCATAGGGATAAAAAGGATGAATTCAGTAGGTATTCTCATTTAGCAATTCACTTTAAAAGAGTGTGAACAACTCATAGTATTAAACACCACAGAGCAATTGAACAAGTGAAAATGTAAAAACAGTGATATGGCATAATTATGAAAACTCAGAGAAGAGGCAAGGCAAGTACAAACTGATTATAGACTCCAGTCTTATTTGTTGTGACATTGAGGGAACAAAGCTTTAGAAATGACTGTCAGGGAAATGTTCACATACTATCATATTCCTGGGGTCCTATTTTTATTAGTTTCATCAGGGAATTCTTATATACTTAAAATGACTTTACAAGTCATTGACAATTTCAAGACAATTATCTTGGAACTTGGATGCTGAGAACGAAAGCAACGGAACCGATGAGCGATGCCTAGAGTGAATTGTTCTCAGTGAGATGTGCCTTTGGAGCTGCCACAGTGGAACACAGCAGCCCGGAGAGGCAGTCACAGTCCGTGTCTGCTCTGTCCTTGGGAAACAGCAATGATAGGATATTTATCTATCTGGTGGGAGTGTGAGGTAATTAATTGATGATCAAAAAGGACTTTAAGATGCCTGGATTAAAGGTTCTTGGCCAGTCCAAAGTGTTATTAGGATAGTTTTAATAGTTATGATTACTGAGATATTAAATATATGATATTCTTTTACTCTGCATATACTATTTGGGATGGTAATTATGAGTTGCCTATCATGTGGACTGAAATGTTACCTTTCATGTTTGATTTTCATTCAGTTTTTAAAATGTCTTTTATATTTTGAAATTACAATACAATGATTTCATTTCCCTCTTCCTTTTTCTTGCTGCAAACTTTCCAATTTACCCTTCTATGCTTGGTTTCAAATCAATGGCTTATTTTCTCACTCATTGCTTTTACACCCATATATGCATATATTTCTTTTTTAAATGGCATTTACTTTTTTAACTTCTTTTTTGACTCTTTGGTAGTTTCACATCATGCACCCCAATTCTGTTCACCTCCCAGTCCCCCCATACCCTCCTCTCATCCCTGCCATGTGCCCCTACATAAGGAAACAAAGTATGCAATCAAGTGAACAAAAGCAAAAACAAACCAAATATTTCTAAACACATATACACAAGCTGCTTAGTCTGGGTAAAATTACTTGTCTGTGTGTTTTCAGGGCTTCTCTGTAAAGCAGCTTGGTGAATCTAGTCTATTCCCCTACCTCCAAGGGATAGCTGAGAAGGTAAATCAGGTTTAACAGAGCAGCCTGTGGGAGTCTACAGGTTATTGGAAATATAGGTGAGAGTTTCAGAGGAGACACCTAATGGCATTAGAAATAAAGCAATACATAAATTGAACAAGTAAACTAAACCAATCAAAGCCAGTCAGAAAATGCAAATTCATGTTGACTTGCTTCTCTTAAAATACAGAAGTAAGGAAAAGCATAAAGAACTATAAGCTGGCACTTAAATGATGTAATTCAAATTAAAGATCTTCTCGCTGATAGAAGGGACCAGTCTGTTTTAGATTTATTTACTGCTCCATTTATCAAACATTCCTTTCCTACAAATCCATATTTTAAAATAGTGCATACCAAAGGAAGGAAAATTAATGTAGATTTTGTATAAAAACCATTTATAAATCAGTATATGATTTTACTTTTACTTAGGGCTATTGAGTGATTGGAAATACAAAGTTATTTTCTCCAATCCAGTAGAGTCTTATTTGTTAATTTTTTTTTTAATGCAGTACAAAGAAAGTTTCGGGACTGAAAATAATTTTTAGCTCTAGTTAAATAACAAATATGAGCTTGGAGCAAATAATCACTTGTTGGCAAAAAGCTGAAAAGTGTAGTCTCAATACAAAAATACTGGTACCACTTATCATCAAAGAGATGCCTTTTGTAAGTAAGAGAGAAGATGTCAATAGTTTATTTAAACAAGTAAACGGAAGTGAGGTCAATGCTTACTGCATTAGAAGAATACATGTGGCAATCTGTAAACAAGGTTCCTTGCATTGCTTCAGTAAGGCAGTACATAATGCATAGTTTTTATACTTGCTCACTTAGCTTACAGGGCATTAAATAATTTGAATGAGAAAGCAGAGATCTTTGTTTTTGTGAAAACTAAAGGAGAGGTCACATAAAGGTTTTGAAAAGACAAAAATTGTCTGCTTTTATATAATTTTCTACATTCAAGCCAGTAACTCGATTAAAAAAATGGTATCGCTTAAAATTTGTGAACCATATTTTGTGTTACCCTAGAGTGTTTTTCATTGTTATCAACTTTCGTTAACTTTTTAGCAAGTAAACCAAATAACCAGTTTCTTTATACACGTGCATTCTTTTACTTTACTTTACACATATCCATACCCTGTCTTCTGACCCTGCCATCACATTCCTCTCCTTCTGGTGGTCCTCTGGTCCTCTACAATTTCCCAGATATTCCTCTGTGTGTGTGTGTGTGTGTGTGTGTGTGTGTGTGTGTGTGTGTGCACGCGCATGCATATTGAAATGTTTAAATGTGATAGTAGTCTTTTCAAACGTATCTTTCATTGAGGTAAAATACTTATATAATAAAGTTTATCATTTAACCAAATTTTAGTGTATAATTCAGAAGCCTCAGGTACATTCACACATTTGTAAGCATTTGTACTATCTATCCTTGGGACTTTTTCATCCTTCTGAATGGAATTACTGCATCTTTTAGAAAAATAACTCTTCACAGTGTCCTCTCTACATCCTTTGTAACCTCTGCTCTACATTCTGTATCAGTGAATGTTTAGATAGTGGGGGGTGGGAGATGTGGTGTGTGTGGGGAGGGTAGGTGTGTAAGTGCTTGAGTAACACAACATGTGTGTGGATGTCAGAGGACAGCTTTCGGAAGTCAGTTTTCTCCTTCTTTTTAGAGTTCCAGGGTTTGAACTCAAGTTTTCATGGCAAGTTATGTTACTTACTCGGACATTTTTGTGCCCACAAAATTTTAATTGTTTAATTTAGAAATCTTTTAAAATAGTGGTTATATTTAGATAAAAAATGGTAGGAGAAAGTGGTTCTCATCTGTTTTCTTACTGTCATATGATAAGAAAAGCAAAATACCAGAGGGGGAAGATATTCTATGTGTAAAGAGTTATTACATGTGCTCCACTAGTGATGTTGTCTCTAATCCTAGCCAGGGACCACCTTTGTTCTTGTAAAGTTGCATAAGGAAAATCAGCATGCAAAATATATTTTGGTTTATCTGAGGTAGATAATCTTAAGAAACTTCTGCTCCTTCTTTCTTCTAATTCTTTTTGCTTGTTTTTATACTTCAGATGAGGAGCATGCTGATTGTAACAATGTACACTTGCAATTCCAACAACCCTGGAGGTTAGGGTAAAGGGATCAGGAGACCAAATCACACCTCAGCTGGATAGGAAGTCCAAGGCCAGCATGAGCTACATTCCAATGACATCTCAACAAAATTCTGTTCCAGTCCTGTTTCTGTTACTGTGGTAAAATATCCCAAGGATGGTTTAATTGTACTCATAGTTTCATCTCCTTCATTGCTGGACAGTCACAGTGGAACTTGAGACTGCTGATTACATTGCGTCCATACTTAAAAATCAGAGACAGAAGCCAGGCGGTGGTGGCGCACACCTTTAATTGCAGCACTTGGGAGGCAGAGGCAGGAGGGTCTCTATGAGTTCGAGGCTAGCCCAGTCTACAGAGCAAGATCCAGGAAAGGCACAAAGCTACACAGAGAAACCCTGTCTTGGATAAATAAATAAATAAACAAACAAACAAACAAACAAATAAATAAATAAGTATCAGAGACAGGGGGCCTGAAGCTCAGCAGTTAGGGCTGGCTGCCCTTGTAGAGGACCAGGATTTGGTTTTCAGTACCTACATGGAGGCTCGAAATCACTTGCAAGCCCAGTCTCAAGGGATGCAGCGCCCTCATCTGACCTCTGTGGGCATCACTCACTCACATGGAATACAGACAGAGACACAGATACTTACCAAACACACACACACTAGGAATGGTGGCGCACGCCTTTAATCCAAGCACTCGGGAGGCAGAGCCAGGCGGATCTCTGTGAGTTTGAGGCCAGCCTGGTCTACAGAGCGAGATCCAAGACAGGCACCAAAACTACACAGAGAAACCCTGTCTTGAAAAACCTAAATAAATAAACTAATTAAATTAAATGAAGTATACATATGAAATGAAGAACAACCTTCAGTGAACGAGATACCTTGGAACACTCAGTCCTAAACAGGATATCTTTGTCATATCCCCTCCCTCTGGGCTCAGGCAGCTATACAGAAGAGGCAGAAAGATTTTAAGAGCCAGAGGGCATGGAGGACACCAAGAAAACAATGTCTTTTAGACACAACAAAGCTGAAGCACAAATGAACTCACAGAGATTGTGGCAGGCAGCACAGAATCTTCACAGGTTTAGGCAAGACGGTGTCCTAGGGCTGAAAAGTGGGGAAGTGGACACAAAAATCCCACCCCTAACAAAGAGGCTAATTGCAATTGACACCTAGTTGCAAAGGAAAAATTAGTTTTTTTCCAGTGGAATCTCACTGGGTGTATTAACCCCACTTCACAGCAAACCCAATGCCCAGTAGTTGATGACTAACACGGAATGAGTCTAAAAGTACTTTTGTAGACATTTTGTCTCATATTGCTTTATTTGGGCCTGTCTTGTCTTACTGGACTTCTGCCTTTATGTCATGGTTTCCTATTTAGTATACTTTGTGGGGGTTTTGTTGCTGTTATTGTTTTGTGGGGTTTTTTGTGTTTCGTGGTTGTTCCTATTGTTTGTGGTTGCTTGCATGTATGCATGTGGTTTTTTGTTTGTTTCTTTGATCTGCTTGTTTGCCTGTGTGTTTTCTAAAGAGAGAGAGAAAGGAGGTGAGCATGGAGTTGGGTGGGTGGAACGGATCTTGGAAGTGTTGAGGAAGGGAAAGTGAGATCAAATTATATCACAAAAATGATTTTCAAATGAAAACACAAAAAGCAGCGAGGAAAGAATTATTACATGTATGGTAGAGTTCAGCTTACTTTCCCCTCTCTTATATAGTTCCAAATAAATGAGTGTATGTATGTTTAAATAAATAAGTGTATTCACTAGCAGCCAGGCATGTTGGTGCAGGCCTTTAATCCAAGAACTTGAGAGGCAGAAGCAAGTATACCTCTGGAAGCCATAATGAGTTCCTGGCCAGCGAAGGAAGGCATGGCAAGACCTTAGCTTTGACTCAGGAAAACCAAAAACAAAGTAAAAATAAACATATCAATTAAGTGGTAAGAAATAAGTTTTTTTTAAATATATAATTAAGCAAATGAGAATGCCAGTGATAGAAGTGGATGTTGAAACCTGATTTAAATATTTAAGTAGCCGGAAAAGCGTCACCTCCAAGTTTAAGGATCCTGCAGTTTTCTTTTTCCTTTTCATTGCTTCAATTTCCTTTAAGACAGAGGTGTGGGGTACACTTTAGAATGTTCCAGAGATCAGCAGCTCAGAGAGTAGAGAAGCAGTGTGGTCCAGAGGTGGTGATGGTACTGTCCTCTCCGACGGTCAGTCAACTGAGGAGGCAATGACAGTATTAGAACCAAGGAGGCAGCCAATGGTCAAGGGCAATGACGTTACAGCTTATGTGGCTATTACTCATACACAAGGAGCTGGACCATTAATAAATATACTGAGATTACTGGAAGTTATATTTCTCACTGTTAGAGAAACAGAAAGAAAATCAATTATTTACAATGATTATAATTGTTATTTTATTGAAAATAGAAATAAATTCACATGTATAGATTCACAATATTTCAGTAGATTAGTGGATAATAGAGGGTAGATGTTTGTAAGTGTGTCATATACAAAAATATTTATTGCTTATACATATACACACATTTACTGTTTACTTACAAGGACAAAAAATATAAAACATATAGAACAATGCTCATAGTTCAAGTCTGCATCTTGCCAGTTGTATACAATCTTTCATATTAACTAGTCTCTTTGGAGATATTGTTGATCCCAGAACTAAGGACTGAAAACCACAAGGTTGACCTCAACCTTTTGCCAAAATTTAAGAAACTCTTAATGAATGGTGTAGACATCAAAATAACACGCACAAAGTAGAATAGGATTGAAGAGGGTAATTGTGAGCCAATTTCAGTGTGAAATAATGATTCAGGAATCAATTATAATGATTTACATAAAGAAAGCAATCATTAATTGAGGAAAAAGTTAAGTCTAGGCCCCTTCAGTTCAGCTGTTTGGGAATGTAGAAAGGACCATAGGAGTAGTAAATGCCCTTTGGCCTTCATTGCAGTGTTAGGAGTGATTAAAAGAAGTTGTAAGTATTATAGGCAAAGTAAAGCAATATAAACTATAGAAACAATATATAAAATATAAAACATAAAGTATCAATAAAATCACAATAGTAGATTATATATAGAAATACAAAAATATGTAGTTGAAATAAATAACCCTTCTAAGTCATGAAGAATACCCAACTGGATTCCAAACAAATGGAACCTCATGCTATTCACAAGATACACCCTAAAATTCAGTGGCACTAATAATACAAAAGAAATATAGAAGAGGCTGGAGAGATGGCTCAGTGGTTAAGAGCCCCAGCTGCTCTTCCAGAGGACCTGGGTTCAATTCCCAACACCCACATGGCAGCTCACAACTGTCTGTAACTCCAAGATCTGACATCCTCACAGAGAAATGTGCAGGCAAAAACACCAATGCGTGCACACACACACACACACACACACACACACACACACACATATATATATATATATTTCGGGGTTGGGGATTTAGCTCAGTGGTAGAGTGCTTCCCAGCAAGCGCAAGTCCCTGGGTTCAGTCCTCAGGTCTGGCAGAGAGAGAGAGAGAGAGAGAGAGAGAGAGAGAGAGAGAGAGAAAGGCTTGCAATAGATCAATAGATACATAATAAAACAGGATGTCAAGCATGTTTCTAAAAATAGATGATACAAAATAAACTTAACATTTTAATACTTAGTGTTAGCAAAAAAGGATAGTCTCTAAAAGATGATAAACACTTCAATTCACTTGAAAGACATAAGAATTCTAATTCTATGCCACCTAAAAATATAACCTCAAATTATTTCAAGCAAGAGCTGACAGAAATATAGGAAGTGCTACACTAATCTACAGACCAGGAGATTCAAGCACAGCTTCCTCCATAATGATAAATCAGGTAGTCAAAGTCTGTAAAACTCTGAAAGCTTTGTACCACAAAAACTAACAAGGTTAGCAAAAAGAAGTACATAGGACATAGAAACTAGTCACATTCACAACTGTAGAATATACTTTTCTTTTTAGAAGTCAAGAGGTACCTCGGATGCCAATTAAGTTGGTATTGTAAAAAGACTGCCAAAGGGGCCTTAGTTTCAGGTTTAGTGATGTTTCCATCTGAATAATTCCTTGTTGTGGGAGATACTCAGATAGTATAATTCTTAACATCTCTTGTCTCTACTCTTTATATTCCTTTCTCCTCCTAGCTCTCCATCTCTGCTTCAATTTTCAATTCAATTCAATTTTCAATGTTCCAATCTTTCAATTCCTAATATACTGAAAGCTTAAATGAGTACATGAAACAATTTTTTTTAAAAACCTAGGAAATAATATGTTCTTAGGGCAGAGACATTTCTTCTGTAAGACTCCAAAAGAGATATTAAGAATGGACTACATTAAAATTAAGAACTTCTATTCATCAAAATGCATCATGCAAAATATGAAAACATAAGCCAAAGACTGGGGGAATATATTTCTTAACTGCCAAGACATTAGCATTTGGAATATTTATACTTTGTCAGACATGGTGGTATATGTCTTTAATCCTAGCAGTTAGAGGACTGGGGCAATACGATAGTGAATTTGAGATGAGAATTGGACAATATAATAAAACCTGAGTTGTTACTTAAATTCATACAACAAAATGAAAAGCACAAATGCTAAAATTTTTCATAGGCAAAATATTCTAATGGGCAAATACATATGGAAATATTCTTAGTAAACTTAGTAATAAAATATAAATTAAAACAGTGGTTGGGTCCTAGTTCACAACTACTTAACTAGGAAATATTTTAAAATGTTGTAATATCAGATATTAGAAAGGATGTGGGACAACTATTGCAATATAAGTTCATACAGTAATTTGAAAATCAATTTCTTCTGACCCCATAAAATTGACATATAGACCCTAGTATCACGAAATGACCACTCCTAGGTATATGCCTTAGTGCATTAATGTGCTAAGGCTGCTGTGAGATGGTATTATATACCTGGTATTTTAAACCACAGAAAGTTATTTCTCACTCTTCCAACAGCTTGAAAGTCCAAGACCAAGGTGTCTGATAATCGGGTTTCTGGTGAGAGCTTGCATTTTGCCTCATAGATGACCTTCTCTTTGTTCTTGTGTTGTTTTTCCTTGGTGTATACATACAAAAGCAGAAAGAAGAGAGAAGAAAGAGCAAAAGAGAAAATTTATGGGAGGCATGGAGAGGAAAGGAGGTAAGTGCAGAGGGAATGAGTGGTGAGGGGAAGAGGGGAGACTTAAGACTTCTTCCTTTCAATTTTGTTTAACCTTAACTATGTACTAAGACCCCCTCGTCTAAATACAGTCACACCAGAGGTCTGAATTCTAATGTGTGAATTTGGAGAGAATAATTAAGTTCATAGCACCTAAAGAAGATTTTGCTTATGTCCACTAATCTGCTATTTTATGTGTCCCAAATTATTCACAACCAGCACAACCACCTGGTGAAAGCTCAGCCCAATTCTGATTTCAGTTTCCTAGTTAGCAGGTAATAGCAAAGCCTTTCAGAATGCAGGACCTACATGAGCTGATCCAGACAAAAGAAAACACCCTAGGTTTCCCCCCCCCTCCTCCCGCAAAATACAGGGGCCAAGTGTTTGCTTAATATATGCAAGGTCCTTGGTTCAATCCTTGGTATCACAAAAGACAAAACAAAAAAATGAACTAAATGAAGTAGAGATTCTGTCATTAAGTTCCGAGTTGTATTTTTATACCAGCATAGCTGAGGCAGTATGTTTGGTCATTTAAGTCCCTCTTAATTATACATGCTTCAGATTTATCCAAATTGAATCAAATGAAGAAACAAATGCCTGTTATATGTGTATTTACCCCTTTTCACTACTCCCTAATTAAGATAAGAAACAAAGACTAATCACAAATTTAAATGAATAATCTAAGAATAAGAATTCTTGACAATAATTTCAATAGATTTCATAATATAGCGGATTAGTCCTAGGTAGGTAATAATAGAATAAGTAGACAAGGAAAAAGCATAGATGTGGATTATCACAATAGCTATTAACAAAATGGTAGACTATATTTGAGTAGGGGCCCAGAGTGATTGTTCAGTGATTAAAGGGGAAGGGGTCAACTGAGAGACTGAAAACAGTCACACTGGAAATGGCAGGGACCTGAGGGTCTTAATGTTCCTCTTCTAATGGGAGAGTCAATACAGAATGCAGATTTGAGATTATAGACCTCACACTTGAAGTTTTAGAGTTATCTCTGAGAAGGCTGTGGGAGATGGCTCGGTGGTTAGAATGCTTGCTGCACATGCATGGGGCCAGATCTTGAGTCCCTAGAGCCAAATGGATATGGGTGGTGATGGTCTCCCACTTGTAATTCCAGAGCTCCAAAGGTAGAAACAAGTGATTCCCAGAACAGGCTGGCTAGCTAGAGTAGGTGTATCAGAAAGCTCTGGGTTGAACAGAGAGCACCTACCTCTCAGGTAGGTGGAAAACGATAGAAGATTCCTGATCTCAGTATCCATCCTCCACCCACATAGCGTGTGTACACACACACACACACACACACACACACACACACACACACACACACACACACACACACACACACACACACACACACACACATATGCTCGTAAACATGCACATTACAAACACACAAACACATGGTGAAAAATTAAGAAAGGATAGATAATCATCAGTGAAGGAAGAAAGACATGGACCTCATTGATAACGTAAAGGGAAAAATACTGTTTAGTGACCCTCTACTTGCGTTGGAGGTTGTTTGCCTCTCTAGTTTGTGGTGTAAATCTGGGAGAGAGGCGCCTAAAAATGAGGAGGACTAAGTGTCACGCAATTAGCCAACTTTATTTAGTGCATCGGACAATTTATATCCTGAGGGTTAAGAATAATCACCTGAACAAAATGTACAATCTCAAGGACAAGTCACACACTGCAGAACATGTTTTTACCTGTAGCAGTGTATGAATAACAGCTAAAGTAAACTCACTCCTATCTGCTACCCCTGAGAGGAACATCAACACCCCATTAGAGGACACATTCCAAGAACAGTTCTGTGATTTGAAGAATGTGAGGTCACCAGATTCTTGTCCTGTTTTTTTTTTTTTTTTTTTTTTTTTTTATTTTTCTCACAGGCACTCAGGATTCAGGATTCTCACCGGACTCCATTCTTGGTCTGCACTCCAGCACTTTTGATTTCTGTATAATAGACATCCGGTGATTTGTCTTGGTAGCATACTTCATTTTTTTCATCTGTAAAAGCATTTCCCTCCTGAATAATTCCTGAGACCTAGATGTTAAGACTATCCCTCAAACCTGATCTTTAAATTACTCTGCCCCATTGGCCATAGAATTGAAACTTTGAGACTCTGAGTCCAGCTGGACCAATCCTAAAGCCCCAATATAATTATTATTAACAATAGGAGGGAACTGTTATTCTAAGTCCACATAGTAGCTCATTTAGCCATCAGGAGAATGCAGTGAAGTAGATACACCTACTGTCTCTTTTGGTAGTAAATAAACCGAGGAAGAGAAAGGTAACTCTCTTTTAGGTCATATGCACATCAGGTTTTAAACTCCATGCATGTCGCATCTCATCCCACACATTCATTCTCAGTACCTGAGGGCAGTGATGGCCCATGCCTTCAATCCCAGCACTCATTACTTGATATTCTTCTTGTCTAGTTTTTTCATCTACAAATGAAAAATTGTCTCAAGGAAACCCAGAGTGTGATTTCCCTTGGATTCCTAACTTGAGTATCAAGGAGGCAGAGCATAGTGTATCTCTGGTACTCAAATTAAAAGAATTGAGCATGTCTGATGCTAGAAGCATAAATCTCGCTGTGCAGAATCCAGACAAAGAAGCTGAAGACACCCTGACAAGTGTGTCTTCTGAGATCAGAGCTGATTGGATGGGGTATCTGAATCTCTGGTTGCAGTTGCCCTTGAGACTAACTGGAGCCCTAACCTTCCATTAAAATGATGATGTGAGCTTATTCAAGCCACTTTTTGGATAAACTAGCTTAAATTTTAAAGCTTGCAAGTCCGAGTCATGAGTAATTAAGGATACCAATAGGCATCGCTCTGGGAGAGTCTTTAGCAATGTTCAGTCATCCAGTAGGATAGCAGATTGCTGAGTTAGTACTGGCTGGGGATTCAGCAGACACCTCTGGTAGAAAGACAGGGTCACAACTGCTTCGATTATGTGAATGAAAGATAGGTGGAAAAGTAAGTGACATCAGAAGGGAGTCTTTCCTAGAGGACAGGAATAGAGATCCTGGTGTAGATAAGTAAAGGTTTTAACCTCTAAAGTACCACTTTCTTCTCTCTCTCTCTCTCTCTGTTTTGTGTATGTGTGTGTGTGTGTGTGTGTGTGTGTGTGTGTGTGTGTGTGTGTGTGTTGGATAACTCGGTTGGAAAAGGTGGCTCAGCAGTTAGAGCATATATACACATAGTAAATGTTGGAACTAGAATTTGAATCCCCTGAACCCAATAAATGCTGGATGGACAATGTGACCTGCCTGCATTCCCCGTATTCCAAATGCTCGGAAGTCAGACACAGTAGATCTCCAGGGAAAGCTGACTAGCCAGACTAGCCCTGTCAGTGCTCTGGCACCAACAGGGAAATCCTTCCTCTGAGAACAAAATGGCTATCAACAGAGGAAGACTCCCCAAATGGAGTTCAATTCTCTTTGTACACCCCACACACAGGTCCGTTCACACAGAAGAACACACACACACACACACACACACACACACACACACACACGATTAAAAAGGAAAAAAAAAAAAGGACAACTACTTTTCTCATGAGGATTAAGTGAAATAACCCAGAGGAAGTGCCCAACATAAAGAGTAGCCACTCTCTAAATAGTGCTGATGCGAACCTGGTTCTGGTACCATGCAGACAGAGTTACAGAGAAAGGGATGTTTCAGCTGACAGTTCAGAACAAATTCACTTATATACTAGAAAGTGGCAACTGTTCCCCTCTCTTTCACCTCTGCGTCTTCTTGAATTACCCTAACTTCCAATACAGACAAGATTAGGCTCTTGCATATACATTCCATAGTGGCCCAAGTCATAGTCATAAAAATGGACATAAATATATTGGGGTGAACATAACATCCAAAGGCAATATAGACCAAAATCAAGTCAGAAACACCACTAAGCAGTCTACAGTACTTTAAAGTTTTTCTTTGCAAAGAAAATCTCTAATGATTAAACCTGGATATATATGCAATTTTATCAACCCTGATGAAATCTCTCCTGCTTGGCACAAGTGTCTTTGTATTTTTGCAGTGAATGGTGAAGACACTTCCAGATGGAGAGGTTTAATTTGTGAGATTTTTCCCTAGTCTGTTCAGATTGGCCTTAACTTCCATTTTAATTTACAGAGAGAATCCCCAAATTTTCAAATAGCCCCAAGAGATCTGATGAAATAGCTAATCTCTTTCCATGAGCATGCTAACAAAAGCAATTTCTTACCAAGCTATATCCTACCCAGTGGGACTGATAATGAATCTGCATTATGGTAACCTTTGTAAGAACAGAAGAGACCTTTTGGGGAGGTGTATTTATTAGACAGTGTGTATCTTTCAGTGTGTGGATGCTGCTTCTGTGTAGATACAGTGTTCACTGGGATATGTCAGGACCTCCTGTCTTTCTGTTTCTCAAAACACCTCTGGATTTACAAAACCCACTTTACTGCATTTCACAATTATATCCAGTAAATAGCAAATCCTAACATGATGAGCAGCTTTCTCGGTGTCCAATGCCTTGCTTACTTTGAAAATTTGTGAGATGTACATAGCTGATTTTAGACTCAATAGTGTTTTGTGTTTAGATTTATAGAATTTAAACTTGTGCTCTTGCAGAGTTCTGTGATTATTCATTTATTTGTAAGCTGGAAGGGAGGGGAAACCGGGCCTGATGTCACCTAAATGTAAAACAGCAGCATTTACTGGGAGTCTCCTACAGAGGGCACCTTCACCTTAGTGGAAATCCATGTGAATGAGACTGTCAGTAGGTACCAGAACAAGAACCTTTAAGGCAGTAATTCTGCCTGTTTTCAGGAACCAGTTTCTGGTTTGTTACCTTATCTTTAATGAAAAAGAGCTGGCATCCTCTGTCCAATCATTGCTAGATACAGGATACTAACACGACCTTATTATTATGTTCAGCTTGCCTGTGGGTGAGCTGGAGACAGCTGTTCATATTGCCTAAGAGGCAACAGATCAATGAAAGAGAAAGGAAGGACAAGTTTTGAGCTGCCTTTTTGCAACAATGTCCTCTATACAGGCGAGGATATTTTTAAAGCATTGTATTGGAAAACAAAGGCCAATGATAAAGTACAGTGTTGACGTAACCAATCTTTGTTGTGTTGTTATGATTAGTAAGTGCTTTTGGACAGAATTACTTAGATAAGAACAATAAATATGTTTTTAGCCACCAAAAATACAGTAATCATAGACTAATTCTAAGTAAATGTTAAAGAATTCTAAAAATTGTCACATGAGCTTGTGTACATATATAAAACAATTCCTTGAGGCCATTTGTGTACAGCTGAATCATCAAGTGAAATTTTAGTATCTTATTTTAGATCATACTGTTAAAATAAGAGATCATTTGGCTGTGAAAACAAGAGTACCAGACCACGGAAAATGTTGCCTTAAAATGTATCATCACAAAGGAAGCACTATATGCATCAAAAGGGCTTCAAGTGTAGAAGTAGTTTGATGTTGATTTTTGAATGGTTTGCATTTTGTGACAGCTAATTATAATGCATATAAGTCCAATATGTACAAATAATTTTTAGTATATTGGCCTTAACAGTTCCTAATTAGGTGGCTTCTTAGGAAATCTAACAAATAGTGAAAGCTTTTAGGAAACTATTTTGGGTAATAAAATCAAAATATTAAGAATAGTTATTCTTGAGTAGCAAGGTATAAAAAAGAGAGGAGATCTATTTTTTTTCTCTTTGTATTTTCAAGTAAAATACTGCTTGTTTGTTAGACATGACACTAACACATATTATATTTCCAGCAAAGCTCATCAATCAGTATTGTAAATTCCATATTTTAAGTTAATATTTTACTCTCAGAACTCTCAGTTGCTACTACTGGTCTAGAGTATTTGAGTATGTTTGTTCTGTCCTTGACTTAACATACACGACAAACACGTTAGTGTAAATGCACCCTAGTTACCAAAATCAGTTTGTTCCTAGTTCCTTTTAAAAATGTTGTATTAAGCAAAAGCTTTGGATTTCTTATCAGCAACTGCTAGAAAGTGGGATTTCTTCTTTAATACTGACTTTGGCTAATTTGTCCATTAATTCACTCATATGAAAACAAAACGAAGAACTCATTGTTTACAACAGGTTGAAGTTTGTCCTAATGCTGTTATCAGACAGATTTCAAAATCCATCCAATTAGGTCTTGGAGAAGGTGATCCACTCTCTTGCTCAGCTGAAAAGAGAATACCTAGAAACTCCCACTGTCCTGGAGTTCTGCCTCCTTGCTGACAGTCCCTGGTGTTCTGTGACTTCTTGCACCATGTAGCATTTCAGAGCTCAAGGCCTCTTTGAAGACACAGGCTATTCAAGTCTCTCCCTTACTTTGCAACTACCCTCTAAAGGGAGAGTAAATGAAAAAGCCAAGCAGTTCAGACAATTTAAATGGGACAGCAGGAGGGCTTGCTATTGCTCTATTAGGAATAGCTGCGAGTGTTCCCTAAATCATCTACTGAAAGAAAGTGATCTTCCTTTAAATCAGGATGAAAAATTGGAGAAAGAGTCTAGATAGCTCCCCAAGGAAAAGCAGATTAGGACTAGTGAAAGAGTACAGAAAAGCTAAGTGTGCACACCACGCGCTGCTCCTTTAAGGCCCCATTCCACAGAGCATATCAACAGGTAACTTTTATGGGGGTGTTTTTGGTGGGGGACTGTGATGTATTCTAACCAAAGGAAGCCGGGAAAGACACAACATTTTCAAGAACCACTAGGGATTTTGCCACCAAACTTTTGTTAAATGTTTTTCAAAATTCCAAAAGCTGTCTTTTAGGGCAGGAGAGATAATCCATTCCAGTGATGCTGGATTGCATCTCATGAGTGCTTAACCTCTAAGCAGGCATTGGGGACCTGTGTAGGCTTGAAACATACAGAAAAATGGTAAGGTAGGTCCAGCTATATGGCCTTTTACTTTTCTGTTATCTTTACACTGAAATGAAAACTGTTTTTTATCTCTGCTTCCTCGATAAAGGTCTCTTTTGAAGATACTTGTAGGGAGTGACAGTCAATGATCACTTCACTGCATAATCAGTCCTTAGCTTCCAACTCAGCTAGATGTGACAATAAGGGGATATTCTCCTAGAATGCTACTTGACAATTTCTTCTTTCAAATGATTACAGGTCCTTTATGAAGATGGACCTGATGCACACATCCTGAGAAGGTTGCCTACAGAACCCTTTTGAGAATATTTCAGAAATTGCTCCTAATTGTGAAGGCAAAGATCTATGGACCACATGTGGTCTATAGCATGGTCATTGTGGGAACAGCAGCTCAGTGTCTGCAGTCCTGATTGAATAACGTTCTAGGCTATCCTCATGAAAACTCTATATCCTGTTATAGCAATGACACAGCAGATACTGTACAAGAAAGGACTGTCAGGATGAAACCCTTTTTATTCTTTGCATCCTCAGCAAGCAATACACAGCATGCAAAGCTGAGTGTGCTTTGTGGAACAGATGGCTGTGCACATACTTAAAACCAGAGTGACTTCAAAGTAAACACTTCACATACCTTTGCATATAACCTTTGTGTGCACACATTTGGGAGGTAAGGTTGCACACAAGAATCTACCCCATGGTTTCAGGTGACAGCTGGATGAACTCCTGTTTTCAGTCTCGGTGAAGACTCTTGAACGCCTTTTCTGATGGCATAGAGAAGATGGTTCTTTCTGCATGGATCCTGGGAAGTCCTGCTTACTGGCCTAAGATTCTATTTTTCAGATCTCTGATACTCAGCTTGGTTATCGAAGTGTCTCCACATTTCACTTCAAGAATTTCCCCCAGATTACTTGTAGAGGACAAGAGAACTGGATAAGATTTGTTTCTGGTGTGTTCAGTCTGGATGAGACCAGGCACAATATAAAGAGCAAGCAGTTTGTGTCATTTGGTGGCTGAGGAGATGGAAGACAACACATGGAAAACGCTGTTTTAATTACCCAGGTGACATTTATTGAGCAATACTCAAGCTCTTAGCATTATGCTAGATGTCTACCATAAGTAAACTTGGCTAAGGCCTCCTGAAATGAAGCCTATCAATAAGTGTGAAAATGTAAAGTATTTGTTTTCCCTGTCAGGGGAAATCACTGCAATGCAGATATGAAGCACTAATGACTGCCTAGTTGGCTAGCCCCTTTGGTGGAGGTACTTGGCCTGCAATCCTAACAATATGAGTTCAATCCCTGGAACTCATGGTAGGGGAAAACCAACTGTAAAGTCAGCAGAGATTCTGGGATATGCTGAATTTTGAACCAGAGAGGAAATGAGAGATCTGAATTACACAAGAAATATACATTTTTAGACCTAAAGATGAAATATAGCTAAGAACTAAAAAGAATTTAGGCATGTGAGGAAACATGTGCCCATTTGACAAAAAGGGGGCTTCTGGTATACTCAGACCTGTACTAGAAGCCAAGGGGTCTCAGAAGATGTCCATTCTTACCTCACACCCTGGCAGTATCTCACATTCCTCATGAAAATTGGAAGGGTGAGGAATTGGTCTGAGAAAAATCTATTCACACAGTCTGGCAAAGATACTATTAGAAAGTTTCATTACTATTTGTACTGGTAATTTTTTTAGAGCAGTTAATGTCTAAGTTTAAAATGGCCAAATGAATTCAGAGAGCCGTGTGCCTACCCCCCCCCCCCCATTTTATTGTTTCAAAATATATCCTCTGTTTCAAGATTTAATCTTTACTGAAGCATAGGACCATGATACAATCACAACAAAATGCCTCCCCCTTAATGCCAGCATTTTCAGAGCCCTGTTAAATCAAAAGAAAAATTATTTCTCTCCTCCCCAGTCACATAGCCCTCAGGATTTTAAATGGTAATGATCAGTTCATTTGAGAAAATGGCATTTTAGTGCTTCCCTTCCCAAGCACTTGAGGAAGGAAGGTGTCTCTCTTCCAGTGATCTGCACCTCCTTTTGTTTTCTAGCATTACTGAAACTGACCTGGCATGGATCACTGGGTGAGCAGGCAATCTTAAACACTTCTCATATAAATTACTGGTTCCTTTCCAAGTGCAGTTGCTCACAGGGTAATACACCATTTTACAGCTTTGATAGCAAAGTCTCTTCATTCTATGGGGCTCCACATCCCCCCCCCCCCCCTGCCTTCAATTCCACCACCAGGAAATGAACAGGATGAACAGGGAAACAAACTAGCTGGGATGTGAGCCTCAAGAACACTCAGTCTGTTCCTACTTCCAGTGGTGTATCTGGAACAGTTTGGAATTATGAATTCTCCCTATTTAACTTTTCAAACTCCTGTCAAAGGTACTTCTGTCTTAAAAGCCACCATTAAAAATGAAGTTATCAACATAACATGTCCATATTCAGATACCTTAAGAAGCAATTACTAGATATATACTGATGTCAACAAAACTGTAGATAAATTAATTTTATAGAAATGAAAACAATGCTCACATTCAGTGGTTCAAGTCTAATAGGTAGAAATGTCACACAATGTTCCCACAAAAAACAAGGCATGCCATTGAAAAAGCACTCCCACATTCACTGGCTACTAATGATGACCACATTTCCAAACCAATGACTTTTTTTCCCATTAACTCTAATGGCAAGGTGTGTTTTTACTGACAGTTAACTTGGATCAGGGCATGCAGTATTGTGTTTCAGCTTGTGCCTCTGTAAACTCAAACTTTCTTTGAAGTTAGGCATTGTCAATCAGTTTCCATGTCTGAATAACTCTTAGATGAACCTGACTGACCCAAGTAAACTCATTGAAATGTACTATTTCCCCATAAGTGATGTTCCAAATGAACGTCTTTTCATAATAAAATGTGCTGGAAAACAAAGCAGCCTTGCATCCAGCCCAAGTTGCATATAATTAAATTTTATTTTATCCCATTGAGGCACGCTAAATGTTGAGCAAAATATAATTTTAAGTAATTTGTTTGTATTCTTATCTGTAGGAGTTGGAAATTAACAGCGTTGCTAGTTTGAGTTCACTGTTAAGCCTGGAGAGCAGAGAGATTGCTTTGCAAACATTACAGTTATTATGTCTGCAGTTGGTACTCTTTGTATAAATTATTGATCAGCCAGCTTATTTTTCTTTCTGCTTAATGGATATTATAGCATAGCCGTTTACAATGCTATAGTTAAGATTGTGTCAGCACTTCCATTATAATAAACCCTCTGTTACAGGGGTTTATAACTTGTTGTAAAAATTTGCTCTGGGCTGAAACTTGACATACAAGATCAGGCTTCCAGGAGGTAGCAATTGTTGTCCTTTCAACTTTTAAAGCATCTCTTTGTTCTGAAAAGTAATAAATAAATAAACAGTTTATTTTTTTAGAAATCCTTGGGAGTCTTGTCTTGAAATAAAACAACTTTATAGGCTATCTGTTGGTTGACGACCCTTCTTTGATTTCATAAAGCAACCAAAAGGGAAAAAAAATAGGCTAAGAAAATAAAGTAAAACAGCTAAAAAAAAGAAACTTTTACAGTCAAGTACTTTTATTCTATAATTTATGCCTGAATATTAACTTTATCTTTGCACTATAATAGATAAAATGTTCTGTTTTCATAATATTCCTAACTACTTATTTTTTGAGTAATTTACATCCCATAATACAGATCTTGTTTATTTAAGGAGAAAAAGGCCAACAATTAGAAAACATATACGAAAAGGTACAATTAAAGGCCCAATATTCAGTGAGAAAGGAGGGATTTAAATATCTGTCTGACCTCCATGTAGTCCAGCCTATATTATTTTCAGGATGATGGACTGATTTAAGAGGTGGAGAAAAATAAGCTGAATTTATATTGTTGTTGCTGCCTCCTCCTACCATTCAACTGTACAGTGATCTTACTGTGCTTGCTATTACAAGAATTATTTGGCTGGGTAGCCTTTCATACCCCCCCCCCCCACAGATGGAATGGAGGATACTTACCTGGAAGTGGGCACTTACAGGAAAGTATAACTAATTCATCACAAAGAATTGACTACTTACCCTGGGAGTGATGCAGTTTAGAATCTGGAAAAAAAAATTGCACGATGATGTTTATTTTGTTCATTTGCTTTTCTTCTTGCCCCTGCCATCTCTTCACACACCTGAGTTTGGACATTTCTTATTACCTGCTGCATAGCCAGAAGAGTAGTCTCTACCACTTGGGACCTTTATTCTGAACAAGCAGAAAGGGCTTAAAAGGGGCAAGGGAGGAAATGCTGTTCTCCTAATGAATTATTTGGAATTGGGTCTACACTACTGCAAACAGATGATTACTATGTCCACTCAAGAAGCTTGTGGACTAAGTCTGCATTTCCCTAGTAAAATAGCAAGTGTTACAATCATTTTAACCATTTCATCATGAAGTATTCAAACCGGTACGTAAAGTTACAGTACTTCAAGGTAGGTATATTCCTGTTCAGCTTCCCACCTTCTGTCTTGTGGGTAATTCACCAGCAAATTCTCTGCTTTTCATTAGAGAGTGCCACAGTAAGATAAGAATCCCATTTCTGGTTCTTTAGGAGAGGCAGAGAATTTGAAGAGAATGGGAGACTAGGGACATGAAAATCACCAAAAGTCAGGCAGAGTGATGAAAAGGGGGTGGGGGAGTGGACCTGAAAGTTTGGAAGTTTGTGCTTCAAGTAGTGAAGGTTTTTCTGAGGGGCTGATTGGCAAGGCTGTGTGTCTGAGTTAAAAAGGCTTGAGAGAGTTACTTGGCATAATTTCTCCATCTTCAATGATTTACTACTGAAATGCAAACATCAATTTTGGACTCTCTCCTGAGAAACATTTAACAAAGTCAGTGAACTACTGGTACCCTGGTATCGTTCTAGATTTGCCAAACTCTGATAGCTCTTTAATAAACCCATGGCTGAAGTTTATCTTCTTCTTCTTCTTTTTATTTCTATTAAGGAAACAGATCCATTAGTAAATATACAGATGTAAAAATGGTCTCCTTTACTTAGCCATTGTGGTGTGTCTTAGGTTTGTTGAGAAACGCACTTCATTGTTCAAGCTGTTTGTGCCGGGTGTGCTAATGCACTCTTTGATTGAGTGAATTAGCAGTCATAACAATCTGGCAGTCTGGCCATAGAAGTGTGCTCCAATTGATTTGTGTTATGGCTGGACTGGAAAATCTAGTGTTAGTTGTTTTTTGCCCTGGGGCATTGTTTGTACCAAACTCTACTTTTCATTTAATTTTCCAATACATTTTTGAAAGATTGAAATGCTTGTGATCAACATTTGATCCACTTGCATTATTTAAAAAAAAAATCTGAAAGTAATTTCAGATTCCAAAAAACCTTGCTTTCAATTAGAGTAAACATAATTAGAGTGACGTCGTGCTTGGAATGGTAAATCTGCCTTGGAATCTATTAAGCATGTTTTCTCCTTGTCCTGACTCTGTAAGGAATCCAGTATAGATCTATGGCATACATTCGTAATTTCTAACATACATGCTTCTAATGGAGCTTGCAAAAAATTAAAAGAATCAAATTATCATGAAGCACTTTTCATGCTGCCCTCCTGGTATTTGCCTTTTCATATATGCTTACATTGCTTCTCTTTCATTTAGAAATACCATAAAAAACAATAAATGCAAAGCTTTCCGAACATTGTGAGATATTAAAGGGATGTATTCATATATACATTGTCTTTCAGTTACTCTATATATCCTTATTTTGTTAGAAATAATTAATCTTCAATTTAAAAAAAAAACACTGTACCAGTTGTCATAAGAAACTCTAAAGAATGAAGACATGGCTTATTCTAGGTCTGTCAATATTTGTATCTTATAATCTTCTTTGCAGTCATTACCAGAATTATAATGCAACACGAATAAACCTAAAAAAATGACTATTGATTACAGAGAAAGCTTTGTGAAATCATTTAGTCAGTTTCCCCACTTGAGAAATCCCTGAATACAACATATCAATAGAAAAGAACAGAATAGATGTAATACAGTTCTGTGCCTCCCTGAGTTATAGAAAAAGGGTCAAAAACAAATCCCCACAGATATACCCTTTTATACTCAAATAAAATGATACTTACCAATTCCCAACTACAAGTCCATCTTTTTTACACATGTATTCTTCCCTTTTGAAACCACAGGTTGTGAAAGTATGATTTTATGTGTCCCTATTCGCCACTGAGCCTTTTCACCAAATAGGATGCCCTCATCATCACTAAAGTGCCTGTTGTCATTCAGGTCATCACCAAGACTTGAGCCGGCACAGCTACTTTGTTTTTTCTCACTGCCTCCTGCAAAGCTTACAGCTCTTCTCAAAACTGCATTTCATACTGCGCTGAACTTTGTATCCTGTGCCGATTTTTGTTAAGTAATAGATGATGAGACCATTCTTTTTATTAGTTCCCATTCTTACCGGTCTCCTCAAATGGGGGAAGGGGGGGGGGAGGGGAGGGAAGGGGAGGGGCCAGAGAGGGCAGAAGGAGGGAAGAAAATACCTTCCCTGAACTGTACAAGCTAAGCTTCAAACGATATCCTAGGAAAGAAATTAAAGACTTCTTAATTAGTGCAGCAATTAAGCTTTCTTTG